>NC_083331.1:11493094-12811191 GCF_963455315.2 Globicephala melas | reverse complement strand
TCTTCTTCTTGGATTGATCCCTTGATCATTAAGTAGTGTCCTTCCTTGTCTCTTGTAACATTCTTTATTTTAAGGTCTATTTTATCTGATATGAGTATTGCTACTCCAGCTTTCTTTTGATTTCCATTTGCACAGAATATCTTTTTCTATTCCCTCACTTTCAGTCTATATGTGTCCCTAGGTCTGAAGTGGGTCTCTTGTAGACAGCATATAGATGGATCTTGTTTTTGTATCCATTCAGCGAGCCTGTGTCTTTTGGTTGGAGCATTTAATCCATTTACATTTAAGGTAATTATCAATATGTATGTTCCTATTACCATTTTCTTAATTGTTTTGGGTTTGTTTTTGTAGATCTTTTTACTTCTCTTGTGTTTCCTGCCTAGAAGAGTTTCTTTAGCATTTGTTGCAGGGCTAGTTTGGTGGTGCTGAATTCTCTTAGCTTTTGCTTGTCTCTAAAGCTTTTGACTTCTCCATCGAATCTGAACGATATCCTTGCTGGGTAGAGTAATCTTGGTTGTAGGTTGTTCCCTTTCATCCCTTTAAATATATGATGCCACTCCCTCCTGGCTTGTAGAGTTTCTGCTGAGAAATCAGCTGTTAACCTTTGGGAGTTCCCTTGTATGTTATTTGTCGTTTTTCCCTTGTTGCTTTTAATAATTTTTCTTTGTCTTTAATTTTTGTCAATTTGATTACTATGTGTCTCATCATGTTTCTCCTTGGGCTTATCCTGCCTGGGACTCTCTGTTCTTCCTGGACTTGGGTAGCTATTTCCTGTCCCATGTTAGGGGAGTTCTCCTTCTGGGACCGCAATAGTGAGAATGTTGGCACATTTAATGTTGTTTCAGAGATCTCTTAGGGTCTCTTCATTTCTTTTCATGCTTTTTTGTTTATTCTGTTTCGCGGCAGTGAATTCCACCATTCTGTCTTCCAGGTCACTTACCCATTCTTCTGCCTCAGTTATTCTGCAATTGATTCCTTCTAGTGTAGTTTTCATTTCAGCTATTGTAGTGTTCATCTCTACTTGTTCTTTAATTCTTCTAGGTCTTTTTTAAACATTTCTTGCATCTTCTCGATCTTTGCCTCCATTCTTTCTCTGAGGTCCTGGATCATCTTCACTACCATTTCTCTGAATTCTTTTTCTGGAAGGTTGCCTATGTCTACTTCATTTCGTTGTTTGTCTGGGGTTTTATCTTGTTCCTTCATCTGGTACATAGTCCTCTGCCTTTTCATTTTGTCTGTCTTCCTGTGAATGTGGTTTTCCTTCCACAGGCTGCAGAATTGTAATTCTTCTTGCTTCTGCTGTCTGCCCTCTGTTGGATGAGGCTATCTGAGAGGCTTGTGCAAGCTTCCTGATGAGAGGGACTGGTGGTGGGTAGAGTTGTGTGTTACTCTGGTGGGCAGAGCTCAGTAAAACTTTAATCTGCTTGTCTGCTGATGGGTGGGGCTGTCCCTCCCTGTTGGTTGTTTGGCCTGCTGGGACCCAGCACTGGAGCCTGCCCATTCTTTGGTGCGGCTAATGGAGGACTCTGGGAGGGCTCACACTAAGGAAAACTTCTGCTGCCAGTGTCCTTGTCCCCATGGTGAGCCACAACCACCCCCGCCGCTGCAGGAGACCCTCCAATACTAGCAGGTAGGTCTGGTTCAGTCTTCTATGGGGTCACCGCTCTTTCCCCTGCATCCTGATGTGCACACTATTTTGTGTGTGCCCTCCAAGTTGGAGTCTCTGTTTCCTCCAGTCCTGTTGAAGTCCTGCAATCAAATGCCACTAGCCTTCAAAGTCTGATTCTCTAGGAAATCCTCCTCCCATTGCCAGACCCCCAGGCTGGGAAGCCTGATGTGGGGCTTAGAACCTTCACTCTAGTGGGCGGACTTCTCGGGTATAATTGTTCTCCAGTTTGTGAGTCACCTACCCAGCGGTTATGGGATTTGATTTTACTGTGATTGCGCCCCTCCTCCCATCTCAGTGCAGCTTCTCCTTTGTCTTTGGATGTGGGGTATATCTTTTTTGGTGAGTTACGGTGTCTTCCTGTCAATGACTGTTCAGCAGTTAGTTGTGATTCCGGTGCTCTCACAAGAGGGAGTGAGCGCATGTCCTTCTACTCCACCATCTTCCATTTGTGGGTATTATTTTTACCTCTGTTAATTATATTTTTGGCAAACCATGGCTAAGTCCCAATCTTCCTTTGTATTTTAAATAAATGAATGCTTTCCGAATTGTTTAAAGTCTTTGGTCATGCACTTAAATTGCTTTTTTTGTTTTTCATGTCAGTAGGCTTATCCAAGACACAGAATTATGTGAAACTTTTCTGTTTTCTTCCTAAACCTTCACTAAATTACAGTAAACAAAAAAAACTTATTAGCTGTGATTTTTTTAAATAATATGAAAGTGAAATCGAAAGCATAAACAAAAACTGTCTCAATGCTTAGAAACATTTTAATGTCAAAGCAAATTATGTTCAAATTTCATTAAAAATATACTCGTGTATATATATATATATATATATATACATACATACATATATATATCTTCACATTGATCTATACATGTGTGTGTGTTTGTGTGTGTGCAGGCACATGCATATGTTTAGTTCCATGAGTGAAATGTACAGGTCTGTTATGTAGTTGAAAAAGAATATTATTCTGAATGGGGAGCCAGCCTAAGTCAATTGAAATTGCAAACAAATGAAAATAAGTAAGTTTTTAAACTTCTAATTCCAGGAAAAGAAATGATAAAAATTGTCTTAAAGAATGATTATGATTTTCACTTTTAAAAGCATTCTGGTTAATCCTAAAAAATACTTTTGAATAAATTATTTTTCAATATAACTATGTGTCAGATCTAACAGTAAGTTTTATTGCACTTTTATTTTCAACACTTCTTTTACACTTCCAAAATAGGAATTCAAATGGTAACCATATTTTCTGAATTAGATTCAGTAGTTTATTTTCATAACTAGTTGGTAGGAAAATAGAGGAATTGAACTTTGCCTTGTTTTAATATTCATTTTAATATGGAAAATCTGAGGAATGTATACTAAGGAAACTGAATATTTCATATATGAAAATAAATTGCTTTTACTGTACTAAACCTCTAGAATTTATGGTATATTAACAGAATATATGGCATTTATATCATTAGAACGTTTCTGTTTTGGTAGTGATGTTAAATTTTATGATGTTCATTTGCCCAATTTGCTAATTCTAGGAATGTATGCACTTTAAACACTTAAGATAGGGATGCCATCTCCAATTCTGATTACAAAGTTAACCTCCATAAGAGAATTAGGCTCAGGAATCAATAACCTGAAAAACCTGAGTACCAAAAACAAGCATGTGAGAAAATGTATATAGAAAGTTAAAGACCACTCATAGAATTCTCAAGGAAACATAGAGCCGTTACATAGGTGTTCAGATGGATGCTTGGAGGGATTAGTTTTCCCTGCCCCTAATTTTGCCCTTTGATTCCCTGGCATGGAATTCAAAAACACAGACCTTAAGTCCTGGGTCTATTCCTAGCTATTCTGATAACTTGCTTTTGCACTTGTTTTATGCTTTTTGATTTTTAATTAATTTTTATTGGAGTATAGTTTCTTTACAGTGTTGTCTTAGTTTCTTCTGTACAGCAAAATCAATCAGTCATACATATACATAAATCCCCTCCCTTTTGGACTTCCTTCCCATTCAGGTCACCACAGTGCATTAAATAGAGTTATTTGTGCTATACAGTATGTTCTCATTAGTTATCTATTTTATACATAGTAAGTACATATATACAATGGAATATTACTCAGCCATAAAAAGAAAGAAAATTGGGTCATTTGTAGAGACATGGATGGACCTAGAGACTGTCATACTGAGTGAAGTAAGTCAGAAAGAGAAAAACAAATATCATATATTAATGCATATATGTGGAATCTAGAAAAAAAATCTAGAAAAAATGGAACCTATTTGCAAAGCAGATATAGAGACACAGATGTAGAGAACAAATGCACAGATACTAAGCCAGTGAGGGGGAACTGGGAGATTAGGATTGACACATATACACTATTGATAACTTGCTTTTGTACCTTCTAAGTCCTTGACCTGTCCATGCTTTAGATTTGCCCCATATATTAGTCAGGAGATGGCTGAATGCAAATAACTTAAATATACCTAAAAAATACATTTATTGGAAGACTAAATAGGTACCTCATAGAACCCCAAGGAGTGAAATGCAGCAAAAACTGAGGAACTAGAACCGGGAAATAAAACTGTTGGGAATCAAGGCATTTACTTTCCACTTTTCTCTCTCTGTAGCCAAATGACTCATTTGGACTTCTTTTCTGTCTGAGTTTTCTTCTTTTTCCCTCCATCTTGGCTCCACAGTTTTATTTACCAGCACATGGCCCAAATATGACCATCCTCACTCATACATCTTTACAAATCGCATACCCACAACTAAATGAGCAAGTCTTTCCAAACTGCAATTCAAGTTCCTGGAGGAAAAAATAAAATTGCCTAACTTAGATCATATTTCTCCTTTGGTCCCGCCAGTTGTAAGCAAAGAACAGGAAGAGATGGAGTCATGAGGAATAGAGTATATTCAGCCAGCACTGGGGAGAAGTGTCTCTGAGATAGTTTCTGCTAAGAAAGTAATATGGGCTGGAAAGGAATTGATCTGTGGGAGAAAAGGTTTGCATCTCTAAGACTCTTCTCTGAAACTCTTAAAGATGATGTAGGTGTAAATGGAGATCACAGATGCAACAGTGATTTGAAAGTATATTTAAGTATTTTAAAATGCTGGATGTCAGTATCAATATTTCTTCTGTGGCCTGTTTGGATTGCTCTTGTACTAAATTTAACATTTTGGATTAGTTAACATAAACTTCCTAATATAGAGAGACTACACTTTAACAACTGCTCAATTTACATTTTTTTTTGCCAAAACAGTACTGGTAATGATAGATTTTCTGGTCAGTGACTTCTTGTTTTTCAGTACCATGACTTTACCCCAAAGTACATTAAATAAATAGACATAAGAAGTGATATTTCAACACTGGGTAAAGATTAACCAGTTTGCTCAACAAAAGTATCAAGTTAGTAAAGATCTTATGGGGAAAAAAAAAAAGCTGATTCACATATCATGTTTGGATAAGCCCTAAGTATTTGCCTTGCATACGTCCACCAAGTGAGAGGGGACACAAAGTTGTATCTTTGACTCTTCAGTCTGTTGTGGTATTACGTATATTTCAGAGAATGTTCATGTTAGTCTTTATTATTATCCTAAATGTGTTTTTCTATACTAGAATTTTATTTTTAAGAGAAATTTGAGTGCAAGATAATCATGAGTGTAGTAAGCTGAATAACGGCTCCCCAAAGATGTCCACATCCTAATCCCTGGAACCTATGAGTTTGTTACCTTACAAGATAACAGAGGTTTTGAAGATACAATTAAGTAAATGGTGTGGATTGGGAAGAAGACACAGTCAGTTCTGATTTGGATAGTCTCAATTATTTGTCTCTTCTATAAGTGAGTGCTATTATTGTCCCAATTTACTAATGATCTCACTCAGGCTCTGAGAAGGTAAGTAATTTACTCAAGTTTATGCACTGATATGAATGAGAATTTTTTTATTTTGCCAGGCTAGGATGTACAAAACAAACAAGTTAAAACAAGAAGGAAGAAGAAAGAAAAAAAGAAGAGAAGGAGGAGGAGAAAGAAACTAGACACAAAACACCCTAGCATCCTCTATGACTCTCATTTCATAAAAGAAACCATACATTTTACCAACAACTAAAAAGATCATAATCCCAGTATAAACGATGGTTCTTAACATTAATTAATTTCTCCACAGAGGATACTTGTTTTTTTCAACTGGGACCTTAAACACTTTGTGAGGAACCTCTTTTGGCACCAAATGGAAGAGGCGCTCTGACTCCCTGACTCCCATTTACATCCTTCCCCCCAAACAAGGAGTCTGCCTGGAAGCTGGGTCTCCCTACTGCTGGCACCCAAGAAGGAAGCATTTCACCACATCTTACACAGAGGTTCCTCTTCCTTGCTAAGGTAAGAAAGAAACACTTACTACTTTCCCTCATTACTTTTTTAAGTTCAATTCAATCTTCAGTTACATACTCTGTTTCAAGTTGAAATAATTTTTTTGATCAAAATCAAATACCTTATCTGCTATATTACTGGAATGCACCAAAGGAAAGAATCTGTCTCACACACTTATGATAAACATAACTTAGGCATTGACTTGAGAAAATTAAAAGATTCACTTTATGACCCGAACCTCATCCATGCTGAACTGGTGAGTGTGTTCCTTGGGCCCTTAGAAACACAATTTGTAGATTTGTCCTTTTTCATGTTTCAGAATTTACATAAACTCCTATATTGTTACATGACAATAGAAAAGTCTTTTGTTACTAATCATAGGGCTTAAAGGAAGAGAAATGTGTGTTACGAATCGCCACACATGTTGAGAACAGATTCATAAAGTTTTATTTTGAAGACAGACAGCACTGATTGACTTAACAGAAAGTTATCATCGGCATGCTTTGCTATAAGTATTAGTTTGTAAAACATAAAGCATATTAGCCGAGATTATTACCCTCTCTGAAAACGGGTCTTGAGGAACAAACATTTAGCAAGAGCTTAAGCTGATTGAATATTGATAGCAGATAATTCCTGCAGAATTCTCTCACTTCTTGAAACTTGAACACATTTACAAACTACCGTTTGTTTATCTTTAACAACAACAATAACAAAATGGTATAACCACTCTACTGTATCAGTGATACATTGTACTGGCCCCTAAGGTTCTTAGTGGAAGAATTCTCTGTAGTCAAGTCCTGACACCTATCAGGTAAGAAGTAACACCTGAGGTTATTTCTGGACCAAGTGAACACATTTATGTAAATACAACTATATGTGATATGGAAGACAAACTGTCATAGGTTAAAGAGTATTAGAAGAGTTTTAAATGGGATTCTAATATAGTGCCTCATTTAGTTCCAAAAAATACCTATCGACAATTTTTAAATGGTAATAATGAATTCATTTTTTAATTTCCACATGCCAAGTGGTATACAGAAACTCATTAAAAACTACTTCTAGAAAAAAGTATTACCAAAAACATAATTAAAGGAAATATTAAGTGTTGACTGTTATTCAGATTTAGAATGAAGGTCATAAATTGCATGTTACACTGGAATTTAAAACTTTAGTTTTATTCCTTGCTACTTACAAGTGTCATTATACAGGGTAACAAAAGCAATTAAGATCGAAAGATTTTCCTTAAAATAATTATTAGATTTCTCCTTTACTTTTGGCAAACATTGACATATATTTTGAAAAGACACTCAAAGTGCTCACAGTTTAGAGAAACAGACAAATATACAAATAGATGTAAACAAAACAATGTGGTGAGTGTACTAATATGCACAAGAAGGGGGCAACCAATACTGCCTAGGAGAGACAGGGCAGATACTACAGAGAAAACAGAATGGTTGCATTGTTTTAAAGAATAAATAAAGATTTGCAAGGTAAAGAATGGGGAATGGGGGTGGGGAGTAGAGAGGAAGAATATTTCAGGCAGACTCTGGAAATATTTACCACAGTAACATTGCATCCCTATTAATCCCCTCTTAGACGGTTTGACTTTTCTAGTTTATATGATTCCACTCTTCTTCCTCAAGAAAAATCAAAACGAAGAAGTGGTTTGTAACTGACATGGCGATACAACCCAGAGCACTTTTTCAAGTGCAAGGGAAATACTTACTGGAGCCAAAACTCTGGGTGAAGGAAAACAGTTGGAAACATAATGATAAAGTATTATTTTGAAATGGTGTCTATATATTGTTCTTTGGGAAGAAAAGACAAGCAATAGTATCATTTGACATAATATGACTATATGCAAATATTTTAATACAGTAAGGGTATTAAGAAGAAAAATCATTACTGCAATTTTTATTGCTTAAACATAAAGTTTGAAAATCACCTTAGTAAAAAAAAATAAAATATCTACAGCAACAATTAAATGTGTACTGATGTAAAACATTATGAACTCTTATGGAAAATTCTTTCTTCTTTCAAACACATTTTATGGCAATAATCATAATTAGGCACATATGTTAATGTGAATGAAAGTAGCACCTGTTTTCCATATTGTCTCATATCACTAGGGGGTTTTAAATTTTCTAGGTCAAATGCAAATTTCAGATGAATCAATACATGAGTGCTATTTTCTCAGATGCAGTAAATTATACATTTCTATTAACTTATCACCGTGTGATATTTACTTCACATGGTTGATGTAACCATTTCAATTACATAACATATTAACAATTATTCACATCTCTCATCATTATTCATGAATGTTAATCATGTAATGTCTACTTCTTGGTGAAGTAATCAGAGTTACATATTCTCTCTCAAACAAGTCCAGGCATCCTCAAGGCGGCCAAAATTCCATGGACAATTTCCAGTCCATCTGTGATCTGAACTCTGTTGCATCTGCCTTTAATTGATCATTGCTCCTTTTTGAAATATTCCACTATTGGCTTCAGCAACAACACTCGATTCTGAGCTTCTCCTTACCTCTCTCATCTTTCCTTCCCAACCTCATTTGTGGACTCTTGATCTTCTTCTGCAGGTATCTTAAATCCTAGCATCTCTTAAGTGTCTGTCTTCAGTGCCCTTAACATCTCATGCTGCCCACTCTTCTGAGAAGATTCATCATCTCCATGAGCCAACTCTTCTCTTCCTGTGAAAACTGCCTGACCCTAAGCTGGACTGATCATCCTTCTCACATCTGCTCTGTCTCCAGGGTTAATGACAGCACCAGTTTTTAGATCCCCAAGCCAGAAATCTTAGAGTCACTTTGATTCTTCATTCTCCCACCCCCAAACTCTGGTTGGCCACCAAATCCTACATACTGTTTCTTCTTAGTTCTGGTCTTTAACATTGTTTTTCTTGATGATGACATCAGTATCTCTGCCTCTATTCCTGCCCCCTTACACCCATCCTCACTACAGCCAGAGAGAACTTCCTAAAATATAAAAGGGCACATGTCCTCTCTTGCTTGCAATCTTTATAGAATATACCTCAACATCTCCAGCTAACTTCTGTTTCTTCTTCTACCTTACCTTTAGAGGTAAGGGTGTTAGAAGGATCTGGGAGCTGGTCAAGAAAAAAAGATATGACCATGAGAGGCAGTAACCCACAGCAAGCTTTATTGAGCGATGCTTGAACAGGTTTGCATGTGGGGGAAATCCCTCACAGTAAAGTCTGTCCAGAGGCTATGTGCAGGGGTCCCCTTGCAGAAGGAGAGGAAGACAAAGGAACTCCTGAGGGAGAAGGAGATCAGAGAGGGACCTTAGGTCTAGGTGATACATGCTCACAAGGTGGGAGTCTCTGGATTAGAGAGTTTCAGAGGGCAGCAGCAGCTCTGGTCTTTATGTCCTGGGGCTTATCTATTGCTAGCAACTGTGTGTGGCAAGATTTTGCAGGGTGGGCAAAACAGGCAGACTCTAAATGGTTAAAAATCTGCTTGTAGGGCAGTTGTTTAAATAATTGGATGTGGAAAAGTTTGAGTTTGGCACCAGAGGGCTTTTGAGTTAACAGGTCTCAGACCGCAGGGAAGAAATAAACAACCAAGGGGCCAATACACAGAGGCCACCTTTGCCTCGTTTATGTAACACTTCTCAACACCTTCTAACGGAAAACCTCCTTGATCCTGCCTGCTGAAACTTGGCTTTCTCCAAATTAGTAATTTATTTTTATATTTCTGTGCTGGTGCCCAAGATGCTTTTATGGTACCTACACCATTTAGCAGGGGGGAAAAGGTTGAATAACAGAGCTGGGGGCCAGTACTGGAAGAAATAAACCCATTTCATGCTTTTATACCCAAAGAGTAAAATGAAAACCTTCAATAAGCCAGTAACATTAAATCTATTAATTACAGTGTTAATTCACTTTCACATAAACTGCTCTACTTCTTCCTCTGCAAAATGAGACCTCTATTCTTTCAAAATTGTGTCTAATTATTCCAGTCTAACTTTGTTAATTATATTATATATTCCTATTTCTATGTCATCTAAATATTTTATAAGCATGTCTTCGTTTAAGTCATTGGTAAAAATACTGAACAGGTTAGGCCCAAATCTGAATTCCCAGAACACCACTAGAGACCACCCTCTAGGTTAGCATGAAGACAAATACTTATTAGACATCTTGTACATGAGCACTAAAAGTGATGAGCTCATGCTATATGTTAACTTATTTCATTCACATATTAGTCATGGTAGTAGCTAGCTATTATAAACCTCCTTTAGACAGATGAAGAAATTGGAGCTCAATGTAGCAAAGTAACCTTGCTAAAATTAGAAATGGCAGTGTTGAAATCCAAACCCAGATCTGTCCAACAACAAAGTTTTGTTCTTTCTACCAAAACGCACTGACCTTCAAATAGTACTTCTTTCAACCTATTTTATTCCCTTTCATCAATGAGATTTCCCTGCCAAATTCCTAGAAATTCCAGATATGCTATGCTAATGATCATTTTATAGTGCCATAGCTCAGATACAGGTGTTCTGAAATCTTAGAAGCGTGAAGCAGAGAATAAAGGGAGGGAGTAGAGAATAAACTTTCCAAGAATAGATGTTTGGGACAAGCTGAACTCAGATGCGGTTTGTATATTATTAATATGAATGGGATCTAATCGAGGGGGTCCTAGAGGTTCCATATGCAGGTCTCAACACAGGGAACAGGGAGGACCTTAGTTCCAAGCAGTCAGTAAGGTTGTGAAGGACACGAGTCCAATAACAGTGGTAATGGTATAAGGCAAGGCTCATTGGAAAGTTAGGCAGGATATCAATCCCCTGAGGAACCAACGAGGCACCTAGTCATCCACTGGACAAAAACAAAAGGAGGAAGGAGAAAATGCAATGGAACCACAGAGGTGACCAGGCTCATTTCTGGAACTCTGAATGCTGGATCCAGGCTCTACCACATGGATGGACTGACTTGGGGATTCAGCTGAGACTGAGCTTGCAGGTGAAGGGCACTCTGACTCCATGTGGGAGACACTGAAGTGAAGAAAGCCAGGAAATATAAAGCTAAACTTCAGTAACTGGAACCTGGCCTGGTTTTTTTTTCTCCAAATGAGACAAATGAAAATTTATTGTTAGCATGAACATAGGAATAAAGAATTCTTAAAGCATTGCAGCATAAAATTCCCAGTTAAATCTATGCTTATGAGCATTAGGGAGATACATAATTTCCCCAGAATTTAGAGACATGTACTTTGACTAAAAGAATACAACTGATTTTAGAACTTTCAAGGCTTAGGGACAAAACTTACCATCATGTGGTTACAACACAGCAGTCATTCAATGTCAATGTTTGGAAGTGCCAAGGGAAAAATCATATCTTGGGAAATTTGCATACATACAGGTAGAAGGATTAATTCCTTCATTTATCTAGAATGTTAGGATACTGGTTAAGTACTACAGAATATGAAACAATTTGTTCCACGAAAGTACCTTCCATGTACATTTTCTTGAAAAGCATATCCAAAAACATTAATCTTTTAAGAGAGACCTTTTTTTTAATGTTGGCAATTTTTTAGAAACTAATTAGATTTAAAAAAATTTTTTTTTTGTCTTAACTCCAACCATGATGTAAGGATAATGTATTCCCTTACAAGGAGGCTGTTTCTGTCTGGCTCAATTTGTTAGAGAATTATGAGGCCAGCTGCAATCCCCTTGTGGACAGTTAGCTTTGTTCATGGTATTCTGAGACAATCTACTACAGCCTTAACCAGAGCCAAACATCATGAAGATGAACAGGTGAACAGGTGAGAGGGAAATAATTCTAGCGAGAGAACTAGTTGCTGTTGTGCGTTTGCCCACCTGTGAGTTTTATTGCATTGTACTCTAATACCATCATCCCACAGAGATTTAAAAGAAAGAAAGATCACTATGGAGAACAGTATGGAGGTTCCTTAAGAAACTAAAAATAGAGCTACCATATGATTCTGCAATCTCACTCATGGACGTATATCTGGAAAAAACTATAATGCAAAAAGATACATGCACCCCGATGTTCACTGCAGCACAATTTACAATAGCCAAGACATGGAAGCAACCTAAATGTCCATTGACAGATGAATGGATAAAGAAGATGTGGTATATATATATACAATGGACTATTCCTCAGCCATAAAAAAGAATGAAATAATACCATTTGCTGCAACATGGATGAACCTAGAGATTATCATACTAAGTAAGCCAGAGAAAAACAAATATATGATATTGTTTATATGCAGAATCTAAAGAAAAAAAGACAGAAATGAACTATCTTTCAAAAGATAGAGACAAAACAGAAAGAGACTTGCAGACATAGAAAACAAATTTATGGTTACCAAAGAGGAAAGGGCAGGGGTAAGGATAAATTAGGTGGTTGGGATTAACATATATACACTACTATATATAAAATAGATAAACAACAAGGACCTACTGTATAGCACAGGGAACTACACTCAATATTTTCGAATAACCTATAAGGGAAAAGAACCTGAAAAAGAATATATAAATCATTGTGCTGTACCTAAAACTAACACAATATTGTAAATCAACTATACTTCAATAAAAAAAAAATGTTTAAAAAAACAAAAGAAAGAAAGGCACTGGAGTCTCCCAGAACAGAAGGCATTTCTCATGTGATTCAATGAAGAAGAAGCAGATCCATAAATAGACCATCAGAACTTCAGAGGCAGACTTTAAATAAGTGGGAGAGGGGCATCCCATCTCTTCTAGGGCCTCCCCAAACTTGACTTTGGACTTTATGAAATCTAGACTCATTTTGAAATACCCCTGGACAATGGATGTTAAATGTAACATTTTATGTTTTCTCAGAGTTTCAGATGAGGGCTCAATAAGAAAGAAGTTAAAAAAAAAACAAAAAAACTACCTTTATATCATAAAGCAAAGAATTGGGTCACCTATGCAGGGAGAGCTATGAAATTTTAAAGCAGATTCCTCTAGCCTCAGCCATCACCCACCTCCAGGCTAAATGAATAAAGAAGATGAATTTGTTTGAGAAGTTTTAAGGAGTTTGAGTATGGTTGTAGTGAAGATTCCTTTGCAGAGACTGTCAGGGTGCAGTGCATTTTTTTTTCATCTTCCAGGGGAGAGGAAATGGAATGCCTCAGTCTCCTCTCAAGCCATGGAACAGAACAACTTTGGATAACTTGTGTTATGTTCCCTGAAGTTTGACAGATGAGGGGGCTAAAATTAGTCTCATTCCTGAAAAGAAAGGCATTAGGTTAACCAATTGTCCTGGGATATTAGAGCAAGGAAAGATGGCAGAGATGGGAATGGCCTGTATGTTCAAGGCTGTGTGAGCTATCCTAGGGCCAGATGTGGACTCCACAGAAAGAAGCTGGGCTGAGTTTTCCTGAGTGGGACTGCTAAAGAGGAAGGCCCGGAGGCATGGGAGGAACCAGCAGAATCCAGAGGTCTTGGAGGAAGATGGCAAGCAACTAACAACAGGAAGTATCTACTATGTCAAAGGAACTGAGAGGGGGACCTCCAAAGAATCAGAAAAGACTCCATAACAACAACAACATCAGCGACAACAAAAATCATCATTTTGAATTAGCAACATCCAGAGGGCATCAACACCAGATTCACTTAAGGTAAGACTTTCCACTTTTACGTCTCTTCCCTCTCCTGCTCTGAACCCAGAAGAGCCCCGTGCCATACAGAATGATGGTGAATGAGTAGACAAGATGAACAAACAGAAAAGACACTGACCTTAGTAACTCCCTTCGAATGCAGTCTCCTAAGCCTGAAACGTGCCTGAGCTGGGGCAGTACTAAAACTTGAACCCAAATTAGAGAGTGGGATAAAATGATCACACTGAAATGGGCCTTTTATTGTTTAACAATAACCGGAAACATCACGGCACTTGGCCAAGTCCCAGGCACAGTGAAAGAGCTATTTGACAAAGCAGGTTTAGTAGAGAGTGGTGAAGACAAACAATGTTGTTGTCTTTTCGCACCTAGAATTCAACTTGTTCAATAAACTGGTGGCATTAAGACCCCCTCTGTCCTAGGGTCAGGCGACTGACTGAGAGAGGGTCATCACTGTAGGATTTACAAGTGAGGATGAACAGAATCTGTCTGGTAAAACATCTTCTCTAGGTGTATGCTGCTCTCTTGTTATTTCCCTTTTGTTTGCACTAAGTAGTTAATAATGTCTTATTTTCATGTTCCAGCCTGCTCTCACCTGCTAGTATCTAGTTAGTCCAGAGCTTTAAAACTCATGTCCCTTACAGTCATAATGGCATTAATTAGGATGAAATCCCCAAAGGTCCCTCACATCAGAGTAAGAATAGGAACTATAAGGTCCTACTGTCCAACCATAGATAGATAGATTCTCCAGTGCCAAACTAGGAAGATGATATTGATGATTGTCTTAAGGAGAGAAATTTTCTTCAAAAATACTATAAAAACATGTGAACACACACATCTTATAGCTAGTAGTCAGTTATATTAGAGTAATTCAAGGGTATTCCTTACTCATGAGCAAAAGTACTTGATGTATTGACTTCAGACAATTGACTTCAGGGATGTCACAGCATATTCTATGCTGAGGCTGGAGTATTCTAGAAACTGGCGGTTGCTGGGGAGATAACAGTCCCACCCACCCCAGCTTGAGCAGCAGAACTTTAGATTTATTTTGGTCCCATGTTGTGGACAATTTTGGAAAAGTGTTACTTCCAGTGTAACTGCTAAACAATGAAAGAAAGGCATATACTACAACAAAGCAAATGTAAAGGAATAGAGCCAGAATTAGGCCATAGCTCAGTGAGGCACTGGTGCATCCAGAATTCATACTCCTCTCCCTCCAAAGCCTGTGTGTTTTCTAGATTCCCCCTTTTACTCCTAAAACCAGTCTTCTGCTCCTGAAACCGCACTCAAATTTTTTTTTTTCTTTTTTTTTTTTTTTTTGCGGTCCGCGGGCCTCTCACTGCTGTGACCTCTCCCGTTGCGGAGCACAGGCTCCAGACGCGCAGACTCAGCGGCCATGGCTCACGGGCCCAGCCACTCCGCGGCATGTGGGATCTTCCCAGACCAGGGCACGAACACGTGTCCCCTGCATCGGCAGGCGGACTCTCAAACACTGCGCCACCAGGGAAGCCCTGAAACCGCACTCGTAAGAGACCAGTGTCAATGACCTAACTGCCAAAGCCAAGGGCCCTCTTAATGTTTTCACTGTGTGTCCTTGTTTTCACTTTGCAATTAATCATTTGCGTAACGGTTTAATGCTTGCCTTGCCACAGTAGATTATAAGGTCCCATGAGGACATGTCTCTCCAGTTCATTGCTCTATATCCAGCTCTAAGCATGCCTAGTGTATAGCAGTGACTTTAAAAACATTGTTAAATAAATAAAAGGTACTTAGGGGCCACCTTGTAAGGTGGTTTTGAATGCCAGGCTATAAAGTATAAATTCATTGCATGAGCAATGGGGAGGCACTAAAGATTTCTTAGCTTGTGCCTCTTAGGTTTGACAACATGCTGGAAACATCTGGGTGGGAGAAGGGATGGAGACCTATTTCCCACCACAGGGCCCAAAAGGCTGGAGACCTATTTCCCACCACAGGGGCAGTCGTATAACCTCTTGCAGCAGACAGGTAAAGTTAAACAAATGTCCAAGCAAATAAATCAAATCTTAACCAGTTTTGTTTGTTTTGTGTATTTGTGTGTGTGTGTGCTGTGTTTCTTTCCCTTCACTGACATGACTGGTTAGCTGTCTGAACTGATTAAAAATCACCAATAATTAGGGATACAAGGCCTATAGCCAAAATCAGATGGAAGTGGTTTCTGATCTATTTAGTAGGACCTCTTGCTGGAGAAGCCTTAACTGGACTTCAGTTTTGTAAATATCTAAAAATGGCCAGAGCATCTGTCCAATTTCTCTTTCTAGTAATTTTATATCCTTTCACATGAAGAGTCATTAATGTTTCACTTTCTGGATGGGAGTGGATGGCAGCCTCTCTTGAGCCAGGAAAAAAAAGTCTGGCTGGAGAGACTCTGGCCTAAGCTTGGGTATCCCTTGGGAAACAACCTCAGTTATAGGAGAAAAAGATCAGGCTATGGGTCAATGTCAATCAGACTATGGCAGGTTTTTATACCATAAGTAAGCATTGTTGTTCACATTTTCTTCATGTTAACCTCCTGCTCTGTCTTCAACTCCATCTCTTCTAGAAACATGTTTACTCAGCCCAGTGGATTTACTAAATAGTACCTTGTCTCATGAGTCATAAAACCATATTTTATAAACTATATGGAAAATGTGCAGTTAACTTATTTTCAGACACTCCTGGCCTATACTACAATGAATTCATTTTCCCCCGAATTTTATTTCAGGAAAGACAGCCAGAAATTCCACACTCAGCATTCTGTGTTTGGGAGACCAAAAGAAGTATATGCTAGTTTCTAAGATTTGAAAGTATCAAGATTATTTTTTAAAAAACTAAACTCCCCTCAGAGCTTTAAAATTTGAATTTTCAAAATCTTATTTCCACTCATTATTAGGACTACATCCATTATATAACCAAAGAAAGCATTTATACCTATATATCCAATAATTCTAACAATATGGTATTTATCATTATTCTTTAGGGACAAATATGAAAATAAGAAAATAGGTATTAAAGGTAAAAATATCTATTCAAAGGTAGTCATTGGTATCATAATGGTCTTGGTACACTGGAGTACACTAGAGATGGGTTTTATAGTATAGAATTGTTCAAGCAAGTATGTCACTGTTTTTCCTCACTGCATCCCTGGTACCTGGTACAGTGCCTGACTGAGCACTAAATATATATTTGTTAAATAAATGTTAGTGGATGAACAGATAAATGAACGAGGATGAATGAATCCTTGATTTGATATAAATAACTTAATGGTAGTATGAGATTGTGTTCTCCCCACACTTTTTCACTCATAATCTATTGCATCTGAAGGTCATGCAAATTCACTCTCTGGGTCTCTGAGGGGCCTAATGTAGTCCCATGGCCTTAGATACCACCTATATGCTAACCACTCCCACTCGACCTGGACCTCTTCCCTGAATTTCAGACTTACCTACCCAACTATCTATCCAAACACTTCTACTACAGTGTGCGTATGTACATGTGCACACGAGTGTGAGCAAACTTAATGTATCCAAAACTGAACTCTGGATTTCTAATCATCCCCCCACAGCCGGTCTCTTTTTAGTCTTCTTCATATCAGCAAATGATAACTCCACATCTCAGACTAAAGCCTTAGGTTCGTCCTTGACTCCTCTCTTTCTCTGCCTCCTATACCCAACTCATCAGCAAATCATTCTGCTCTATCCTCAGAATACATTCTGAGTCCAACCACTTCTTCCCACTCCAGCACTAATCCTTCTAGTCAAGGTAAAGTAAGTTCTCTAAAGGGGCAGTTAAAGTAATAGGACCAGATGAGATGCCACAGAACTAAGTTGGAGAGCCCATCTTGGCCTTGCTTGTAACTGTAGATAGCTTAGAATCAAGGCCTATTCTAAATCTTAGCTCTGAAAGAACAACACCCTCCCTTGCCAGGATATGTCAGATGGCCTGGATGTATGTCTTGGACAAAGTTATGCTCTCAGTTTGTCTTCAGTCTGACCACAGTTATGATAAGTTAATGATTTCTCCAGAGCGGTCTGAGTTTTCAGAGTCTAGTTTGCTAGCATCCTCCTGACCATGGTTGGAGAGTGATTATTCACGGGAAAAATATCCTGTCTTGACCAAAAACAGGGGAAAGTTTTAGTTACTTGACACTACCTACTAGCTTCCTTCATCTGAAGGTCATGCTGCATTCATCTCACTGAAATCACCTCAAAACACATAAAATTGGTCATTTATAACATTCATTTGAAATAAGAATTGTATTTTTAAAAAACGTAAGACGCTGTCAAATTTTCAAGGTACGCATGCCTGTCTAAGACCAGTCCCTTCCTTCTCTTTTCATGCTCAGTTACATTCCCTGACCAACAATTCCTAAAGCCTTAGCAAGACTTTCATTTTGAAAAAGTTTACACAAGAGAAGCATAAACAACAGGAGTAATAATAATGGAAATTATTCTCCCCCCTTGAAAGAATTTTAGGTTCTCCTGCTATCTAAAAATTAAATGTCAATGGAAAAATAAGTTTCTGTGAAAATATCTGTATAATGACTCTCTGAAATTTATTTTGTTTTGTTGATTAATGATTTGCTTTGTTAATTAATGATCCACAGAGTAACATTTTCTTCCTATAAATTAGAGTAGGATTACCACTCAGGAGAATTTTTGAGTTTTAATTTTTCCTGTGGTGATCTAGGCTACATCCTAAAGCACATTTGGTGGAAGAGGCATCTTATTTTCTCTAAAAGTTCACTTGAGCAATGAGCTATGACTGGAATTAAATAGTCATTTTTATAACAAATCAATTATTATCTTTAGACAGTTTGTGAGAGTTAACCATTACCACTAAAACATGTCAAAACTATTGTTTAAAGAGTCAGTGGAACTCCAAATGTTACCTTCAGCCTTAATTTTACATACACTTTTCCAAAAACCTTTTGATGTGTGCATAGCCCACCAGGAGGAACCCCCAACCTGACCCAGGCCTGAGCAATCACAGTATCCTATGACCCTAAATGAAGTGAAGGGTCCAGAAATAGGCATGTAACCCAAGCAGGTCAGTTAGAGCCCTTTCCTTGAAGTGATTTTTTCAGACATTAAAAGAGAAACACTCTCTCCAGGAGTGCTCAGCTGAAAGGGGCCACTTGACCAGGCTGCGCAAGCTGAGAAGGTATAAGCAGCTGACCATCCAGGTGTTGATAGGGTGCCACCGTCGCAACTTGAAACAATCCTAGAAATTCTCATTTCCACTTATCAAAGCACAATGCCAAAGCCAACTGGAAATAAGCAGTAAATTTCAACTGAAGCACAGTTAAGTGACTTGTCATCATCCTTTCAACATTTCCCCAGCACAGATGTGCGGGGCAAGCTCTTTGACAGTAGTGTTTTTTATTTGCGATTTTGTTTTCCCTTTCAGGTTCGGAGCTTAGCTTTTATATTCCTAACAGGGAAACTCAGGCAGGCAACTGCAGTTCAGCTCCCTCTGCTGTCATTAGTGCCTGGAGCTATGGATAAATCAGAAACTAGTAGGGAACATATATGGAAGCAAGATGAGATGAGAAAGAAGGGTGTGTATGGTCACTGGGTGGGCATCTAAGAATGAGAGCAGCCCTTCAACTACAGATGAGGGTCCTAAGAGAATAGAGGGCTCTCAAGCAAGGTCTCACGTTGCTAATGGCAACTCAGCCTCCAGCCCCCTTATCAACTGCCTTTCATGGAGGAGGCCCATGTGTAGTTGCAAAGAACTAGGCTGACTCACGGAGGAAAATGCAGCTGAGAAAAAGGCTGGAGAGGGAGGAGAGCGAGCGGGAATGACAGTGAGAGAAAACACTCATGACTCTGAATGAATTTGTGCTTGTTTTCAGTTCTATCCCTGCCCTCCCCAGGCACAGGTGCTCCCAAACTCTCTTTTTTGGTTAAAATTAATTTGGATTAGGTTTGTACTGCCCCATATATGCTGATTTTAGGCAACTTTAACTCTCTGAGCCTCTTCTGTGCCTCTATAAAGTGAATACAATAATACACCTTCTCAATGTCCTATGAATAATTAAAGCTTATTAAGAGCTAGTGTAATTGATGGAGGGTACTTATATTTAATAAATGTTACTTGCCTCTTTCATTTACTGAGCCTCATGGTAGGTGTGGAAATTAAAAACGGTACTTCTAACAGAACTGTTCTTTCTAGAAAAGAATAGATGGGGATGGTTTTCTGTGTTGTACCCTACTGCTAAAGACTAACAAAAGCCCAGCCAGGATATCCTTCAAAATGTGCCCATAACTCTAGAACCCAGAGAATAAAATGGCCTCCAAACACAAAATGCACCCACAAAAATGCTGATTTTCTGCCTGGAAATAGTTTTTGTTATTATTATACAGATGAGTACCAAAAAAAAGTTCACTCCAACATATGAGTCAGGGACTGCAAGTAGATACAGACACTGCCTGAGGTGGCAAAGGGGTTTTGAAGCCATCTGGAAAGACAAGAGTACCCTTTTCACATTTCTCACAGTATCTGAGTGAAGCCAGCAATGCCTTGAGAGTCTGAGCTCTGGCCGCCATGTCATCCAATTGTGGGCAGACTTCCCTCCAGGCAGGAGTGAAAAAATCTCTCTGCTCTTCCTTAGCAATAGCTTTCAAGCCATGAGGGAAAGAACTCACCAGGTGTGTGTCCTCAGCAAAGTTTGCTAAACATAGCTATTCATTATTTTACCAAGTGCTTTTTTTAGTCAACATGTGTTTTAGTTGGGATTGGATAATACAAGCAAGCAATTTGGAGAATATATATATTCATACTCAAAAAAAGTCTTCATGAAAATCATCGATCTAATTCAAATTAGATGGCAAAACTGGTTACTGCTGACATTGTGGATTCTGCCAACCTTAGGGAAGTGGATGTTAGTCCAATGAATAAATGTTTACTCAAACCTTGCCAGGGCCATGGGACAAATGATGTCTTAGGGAAGATTTGCATCTGAAATGCAGATCTGAAGTTTGGCCTTTTATAGGTTGAGGGAAAAGCCACCTGTTTAAACTGTCATTTATTTAAGATATACAGAAGAATAAATAGAATCTTGTATCCAAATATTACAGAATAAAGAAAACATGTATGCCTATTACATGCTGGATGACTTGGATTCAAACCTCATCAACTCTATGCCCATATAAAAATCACTTGATCTCCCTTAGCCTCTGTTTCCACAGACGGTGACAATTAGCTAACACATATGTAAGGGTCCAGTGTAGTGCTTCATGACAGACGCTCGATGTTTGTTTTCCCTCTGCCACCAGATGAAACTGGTTTTCATCTTCCTGGTTCCTGGTTTTCCACCATTACCAATAGCTTTAAAAAAAAGAAATTTCCCTTCCCATTCTGTCCTCTTTTAATGTGCAAATATTTTTGAAAGCACAAAAAAATTACTATAACACTTCCTTGAGGATGATTGGATTTCTCTTTGCCTTAACAAGAGAAATTTAGGCTTGACGAGGAGTGATGTGCTTCTGAGAAAGGACCCTGAGATGGAAGCCAGTGGTAGAGGGAGGTAAAATGCGTGCTGGATTCAATAATTTTGCAAACTCTGTCCATAATTTTTACAAAAGCCCTGAAAAGTACATTTTATTTGCATTTTACAGAAGAGGTTCCAAACCAAAATTTGTCCTCCTTCAAAACCCATTTTCTTTCTCCTGCCATGGTAAGCTACTATTAGGTGATCAGTATGCAGAGTGATGGGAATGATGACCTAAATAACTAATGATGTCTTTCTCTATAAAACAACATGATTTTTTTATTTGTCTAAGGTCACATAGGCAACATATCATGAGTATTAACTTGAATACTTGATTACTATTACAGTTTTTGAAAGCTCCAGGAGATAGAAATAGGAAAAAATACACTAGAAAAAAAAAAGTGGTGGTTAAAATCTCAGACTCTCATTGTGTAACTTTAGCATATTAATCTCTTTGAGCCTCAGTTTCCTTGAGAATAATCTGATAAAAGAATTTTTAATCTAATTTAATTTTACTTATTTGAAAACCTGAAAGTCCACTCAAAATTTATAATTCCAAAATCTTTGTCACACCAAAGATTCAACAGGCAATATCAAACAATTTGAGGAAATATCTAAATGAATGACCTTTAAAAAATGTTTCTGGCAGGAGAGTTAGGTGACTTGTGCAAGGTTGTATAATTATTTGACTACATAATACATATCAACTGTTCATATATTTTCCACTGTGATATATAAAAAATATGAATATACAAAGTTTTCATATATACATTTATAGTCAAGACTAGATTTCAAATGCTACTGGACAAAAACCATGGCATAAAAAAATCCAGTATAGTATTACTCTATTGTAATTTGTCATTACATTCCATTGTAATTTGGAATGTCCTTTTGTACTTACCTTTGTGTGTGTGTTTGACATTTTTGTAATTTGCACTATTTTGAAAACAGTAATGAAATCACACCATGAAAATGACTAAAATAGACTAAGAAAAGTTACACAGCTTCCCATTCTCATTCAAAGAGATAATCTTAGACTGATGTAAAATTCAGCCTAAAATAAATTACAATAATCTAGCATTTATTTTAGCTATCTTTCCCGGATTTAAAAAAGTAATCAGAAGTTTATTCTCCAGACTTACCTAAAGGATTCAAAGCTTCCCATAAAGATAAACTAAGATGGAGACAATAAGGCTAACAGTAATATTGTGGGTGAGCAGTTAATCTCCATAGACTTGTTATGTCATGTTCTACTGGGGAACTCAAAGCAGGGGCAGTAATGGACCTGTACTCTTTGGGCCTTAGAACCAGACACAGCAGATGGAGGAGAAAGGACTGGAATTCAGTATGTACAATACTCACAGCATTCCATGTTTAGTAGTGAATTTGTCAATTAAATAGTAAAAGATCGAGAATTTAATAATGAATGTTCCAATTTATTAAATACATCCTACTTAGAAACACATTGCACTGAATTTTAATTGAGACTGTATATTATTGGTTCATGCTGTAATCACCTGCAGATTATCTACATAAGGTGTGTCCTTGAATGTCAGATGTGTTCACCCACAGCTCACTGGGCCAGGCCGCAGACCACCTGTTCAGAGGCAGGTCACAGCCTTTCCTGCAGCGGCCCCCATGCCCTCTTCTAGTCTCTGGACAACTCCGCCAATGAGAACAAAGCCCACTATGTCTGAAAGTAACACAACAATTTTCATCAAAATGAAGTTCATCAGTTTTACAACATTTGCTCTCTCTTTCAACACTGGAAACACCATTATTATTTTATTTTATTGGTTCTCTCATTTCCCAGATACATTTATCCAGATGTCTGGACTGTTTTCTCTATCACCACTCTTGCTCACTAATCAGACTTCACTTTGTCCAACTTTTGTCAGTTCACCAGGTCCTCTCTAGAGACAGTTGAATCAAGAGATCCTCAGAAGTAGAAATAAACATTTTCTTCCCAGTAAGGAAATTGTTTTCCTGGTAATCATTTATATTTAATGACTAGAGTTATTTTTCCAAGGAATTTTAAATGAATAACATTTAAATCCACATTTAGTATGAAATTTCTCATCCTATCATCTTCTAATCTGAGTCATGACAGAATAAAATACAGTTCCTCCATCAATATGTGTAGACAATTCCTTCAGAATGAGCATGACCTAGATTTCAGTTGGTAAAGTAACTAATTTATTGGAGAAGAATATCAAATATACAATTGTTAAACTACTCTGTTTTCGTCAAACTGTCTTTGTAACATAACCAAGTTTGAATGAGCTGTCTCAAAACGTTTGAATAGTTAAGATAATAATCAATCAGAAACCCACCAGATATCAAATACAGATCCCAAGTTATTCCCTTTTAAAAGGCACAATAACCAAATATGGAATGCCAAAGTCATTTCGTGCTAATGTTCAGAAAGTCTAAACATCAGATGGTGATATAATCCCATATTTGTGTAATATAGTAACAACTGAAGATAATGATAGAATCATTTAAAATAAAGATCTAACAGGAAAGTTTACATAGGTGCAAAGGGCATTTGTATTACATATTGCATATTTTAATTATACTTAATCTCAAATAAATATTCTATGAAGTGCTGGAAAGGCTTTGTTAGTCCAGACATTGAAACTGTTTTAAGTCCTCTGAGAGCGTGGAACGTCTCTTACTTCTATGTGCTCCACAAGACTAGCACAGTGCCTGCCTCACAGAGTGGGGCAAACCACCTGCCCTGGTGTCATGTAGTGTGTTCAAGCACTTCACAGGCCTCACTCCTCATGCTCCAAAACAGAAACTTTCAGGTGGACTATGGAAACCCACACATTTATGTTCCCTACGTGTGTCTCATGCACAGTGAAGTCTGATAACTACTAACATAAAAAGTTACTCAGTAAATGTCTGGTGACTTTGGAACACTGATGAGTAGAAATGCAGAAGAACTACATTCAAATTTGCCATTGGAAAAAT
Source organism: Globicephala melas (assembly GCF_963455315.2). NCBI lineage: Eukaryota > Metazoa > Chordata > Mammalia > Artiodactyla > Delphinidae > Globicephala > Globicephala melas. Next base: position 12,787,026 of record NC_083331.1, on the reverse strand, counting down.
GTTATCTGGACACGCAGCCCAGTGTTCTCCCTCAAAGAGACTGATGACACTAAATTGCCATACTTTTCATTATTTTCATTGGTTAATATCAAAAATTCCAATCACACCTGCTCCACCTTTCAAACCCTGTCACTGGGCCATCAGGAATTACTTTTGTATAATCAGAAAATTCCTCTGAGTACTCGCTCTCTTTTCCTAGCTTCCCCCTCACCATCTTGGCCTTAACTTGTCTGAAGGTACCGATTTCTCTGTGTCCCTCTCAAGACATGGCTCACACCGAGTACCTCAGGGTGCAGAGGGCATGTTGATACAATGGACTGAATGTTTACACCCCCCAAAATTCACATGTTGAAGCCCAATGCCATGGTATTTGGAGGCAGAGCTTTTGGGGGGTAATTAGGTCATGAGGATGAAGCCCTCGTGAATGGAATTAGTGCCCTTATAAATAGAGATATGAGAGAGCTTTCATCTGCCATGTGAAGGTAAAGCAAGAAGGTGGCCATCTGCAAGCCAGGAAGAGGGTTCTCACCAGGAACCAAATTGGCCAGTACCTTGATCTTGACTTCCCAGCCTTCAGAACTGGGAGGAAAAATTTTTGTTATTTAAGACACCAGTCTGACTAAGACAGTTGGTATCCGACTGGTTCTCCACTGTCACTTCCAGAACAATTAGGAGGCTGATGCTGTAAGCCAGGTTGGAGACGATGGCAAATTTAGACTAAAATTTGTAGTACTGGGAATAGTGAGAAATGCTTAGCCTTGAGATATCAGTGCTCTTCAACACTAAGTTATCAGTGCCAAGTTCTCTTTGTACCTTCTCCTTAGGCAAGCTCATCTGTGTCCGTAACTTCAATTACCATCTACACATGGGTGACTCGCATATACATATATATTTCTTTGAAATTCAGACCCTTATAACCAATTGATTACTTGGCATCTCCACTCAATTTTCCCAAAATCACCTCAAAATCAACACTTCAAAGTTTTTTCTTCCCCAAAGGTTAACACAGCCCTAACCTGCACACCAACCTGGTCCCCCTCCAGAGTTTCCCATCTCAGAAATGGCGCCACCGCCCATCCTTATACAGTGGTCATGGATTTCTCCATTCCTCTATCGTCTCATATATATTTATCAGTGAGTCTGTTTATTTTACCTCCTAAATATTAGATCAATAGACACTTCTGCATCTCTATCTCCATTCCCCTGGTCCAAGCCACCATTTTCTCTTACTAGCTAGTTTCCTTGCAAATCACTTTTATTTCTCCTCTAAGTCTCCTTTCCTCAGTGCAACAAGAGCGATCCTAACAAATGTCAATGGTTTCTCATTGTTTTTATGATGAAAACCAACATTTTGGATGTGATTATGATAAGGTCTTACATAATTCTCCAGTCATATTTTCTATCAGTACTATCCTTAGAGCCAGGAGAGGGACCTCTGTTGGGCCCCTCACTTTGGATGTTTTCCCATACTGCACACACACACACACACACACACACACACACACACACACGTGTACACATACAAAACACATTAAGAAACACATGGGAGCTTCTGTCACTAGAATAGGCATTTCACCCTAACACAGTACACCTCATTTCCCTAAACATGTACTCCTTGATAGACACTCAAAGGCCATAAGGGAACATTTCTCCATGTCTCTTCCAATATGTCCTCAAAACAGAAGGTGCTGGCCTCCAAATGCCATGAAGGTTTATAGATGTTTATACCCCTGCCAACAGCAGGAGGACAGTGCTGCTTCAGAATGCAGAGAGGGTTTAAGCAACATAAACTCTGAGATTAGAGTCCAGTAAAGCGATTAATTTGTCAAATCCTTCTTCTCTGATAGCATGAATGTAATAGATTCTTATATAATTTTACAATATGTGCATGTTCCACAAATATTTTCTCCTGGTAGACTATAACCTATATGAAGGCCAGGACTGTGAGGGTTTCTTGTCCACCCTGGTGTTTAGCATAGCCACATAATGAATAATGAATATTTGTTGATTAAATAAATAAATGTAGAATCAGACAGAAGTGGTGGAGTCACTCGGGCAATTCATTTAACCTCTCTGAAATTTAGTGTGTCACCTAAAATGAGGATAAATACACCTACCTCAGAGGGTTGCTTATGACTGTAACAGCATAATGCCATGAAGAGCACACAGACCCTGTAATTACAATTTATAATAATTCAGTAAATTATAAAAGATGATGTCAATCTTTACCATCATCAGGATTTCCCAGATCTTACCATTACTGATTAATGCTATGCTTATTTTTCCAAGTTTTCAGAACAAATTGACTGGAAACTAAATCATAGTGTGCAATTATACTGGAAAACTAAATCCAATGCTTTTTTCTTTTGTTGCCAGTTGTTTTCACAAGATGAGAGCTATAATGAAGGAGTACAGCTGAATTTTAACTACAGGGGAGACATTTTATTACGTGACTCTATTGTGCTGACATAAAAATTGATCCTGCACCATACTGCCTCCCTTGAGCCTCCATTTGTAACTTAACACTCTTTAATTCTCTTCTAGTTATCTGCAGATGGCATTTGAAGAGCATATCAGAAAATCACATCTGAAATTATATTCTGTATCAGAGAGCATTTACTGTTAACTGCCATTACTTTATCATACAGATCTTGTAACATGAGTCTAATTATATTTGTGTGAATACATTTGTCCTTCCAACACTCTGGCTCTCGGTATCTTGACCCTCTTCTCCCCTAGTGACTTCATGCTACCTCAACCACTCACCCTCATGGTCGTAGCATTGAACTTGACATTACCGATGTTTGCAGACCCACCAAATCTCAATTTCCAGCCATTCCACGCCGTTCTCCTCAAACTTCCAACATCTTGTTGCCTCTCTTAACACCCACTGATGACCTTGCTTCCTTCCCCACCCCCAAAATAGAAGCACTCCTCTATTCTCTTTTTCAATACGGCAGCCAGATTGATCCTGACAGAGTGTAAATCAAATCATTCCATTCCTCTGATGAGAAACCACCCTTCCATGAGTTATCATCATGCTCAGCATAGAAGCCAAGCCCTACAATGGCCTCAGAGCAGAGTAAAAAAGAGGCACTACTGATAACTATATCAGGACAAAAGGCATAAACTGGGAATCTTCTATGCAAACTGGGAAGTATATTTCCCCTACATAGATCTGGCTTCCATGAGCTCTCTGACCTTATCCCCTACTGCTTTCCCCTTGCTTACTCTGGTACAGAGTGTGAGGAACTTTCTGTTCCTCAAACACACTAGGCACGTTTCAGTCTAGGGTTTTCTCTCTACTATTGTCTTTGCCTTAAACATTCTCCAAGATATCCTCTGCATTTACACCCTCTCCTCCTTCAAGTCTTCACCTTCCTCAGTGAGGAAAGACCTTCCCTTGACCCATGATCTAAAACTATCACATACCCACCTCAATACTCTTTCTCCTGCTTTAGTTTTCTCTTTAGCCATTATCCTCATCTACTATACTATATAGTTTACTTATTTGTTTTGTTGTTGTCTGTGTTCTGATACACAAACACACAAGTATGTAAGATCTCTTTGGGCAGGAATTCAGGAGAGGGCCTTTTGTTGTTGTTGTTCCAAAACTGGAAGAATACAAAAGACCCTCAATAAACATTTACCTTTAAGTCTGACTTAGAGTTACTCAAGTTCTTATTCAGTTCAGGTAGCCTCATCCATCTAACATGGTCCATTCTCACAAGAAATGAGACTTTCAGCATCTTAAATGTAGATTGGATGGGTAAAAAGAAAAATCATGTAAAACATTAAGAGAATAAGAATTATGCTCATGACCAGAGCAAAGGAAGGTAAGAAAAGATGAGGATTTTGTGGGCTGGAGTAGGAGAAGGGAAGTGACCCATAAGCTTGGCCTTGAAGAAAATGGAACTTGAAGGAAAGAAGAGGAAGGGAGCTTTTTGAGCAGGAAGAAAAAAGTTGGCAAAGCAGGAAGACAGAAATGAGAATGATGTCTTAGTTCAGATTTTTCCACAAGCAGACCCTGAGCAGGAGGTAGTTTGAGTGTGATGCTTGGAAGCACATGTGAGGAAGGAGAGAAAGTGACACAGAGAATGGACAGAAGCCAATGAAGTGTAGCTTAATTCTCCTAGAGAATTCTGAGACACCGTACTAGCTTCCTATCGCTGCTATAACAAATTTACCACAAACTTGGTGGCTTAAAACAAATTTATCATCTTACAATTCTGGAGGTCAGAGGTACAAAAATGGGTCCTATAGGGTTAAAGCCAAGGTGGCAACGGAGTTGTATCCCTTCCAGAGGCTGTATAAGAAATCCTTGACTTCACCAGGTTTTAGAGGCTGCTCATATTCCCTGGCTTAGGGCCCCCTTCAGGCAATGGCATCATTCTACTTCCATTACCACATCTCTTTCTCTGACTCTCCTGCCTCCCTCTTTTTCCTGATAAGAACACTTATAATTACATTGAGACCACCTAGATAATTCAGAATAATCTCCCCATCCTAAAATTCTTAATTAAATAACATCAGCAAAGTCTCTTTTACCGTGTAAAGTAGCATATTCATAGGTTCTAGAGATTAGGATGTGATATCTTTGGCGAGGAGGTGGTGTTGGGGTGGAGGGGGTTCGAGTTGGGGGGGTGCATTGTTCTGCTTATACAGATATCATGTGGAAAAACTTCAGAATCATTCACTCCAACACCAAGGATGGGGAACCTGGGACATATTGCACTGATTTCTAGCCCTGACCATTGTATGAAAGTTGCGTTGGGTTGTACCTGCCTGCAGCTGAGCAAATTCTCAGATGCAGGAGGAAGCCATCAAACAGAGATAAAGGTGCTGGAGATGGGATGCTGTCAGTGGGCAGAAATTGTTCTGAGGGCAGGGCATCATTGTATGTGGTAGCCAAGGAGGACAATTAGGAGTGTGTGTGTGGGGAAACCACAGGATACAGTACTTAAACAGATAAGACTGGCACAGGTTATGCAGTGGTCCGAAGGCTAAATCGTTGACTTTAGGAAAACATGAATTTTTTTTTTTTTTTTTTTTGTGGTACGCGGGCCTCTCACTGCTGTGGCCTCTCCCGTTGCGGAGCACAGGCTCCAGACGTGCAGGCTCAGCGTCCATGGCTCACGGGCCCAGCAGCTCTGCGGCATGTGGGATCTTCCTGGACCGGGGCACGAACCTGCGTCCCCTGCATCGGCAGGCAGACTTTCAACCACTGCACCACGAGGGAAGCCCAAAAACATGAATTTTTAAGAGAAGAGATGAAAGCAATATTTTAGGGCTATATATCTCACAGAAAAGTACTGGGAGCCCAGTCCTCTAATAATCCAGAGGTAAGATGATAGAATGTCACTACTAAAGTTCAGACCTGAGAACTGAGAGGAAGCAGTAAGGGCAGAAGGAAAATTAAGGCCTAAAGTACTAAAAATAGGAATCAAGGGAAAGAAAGAAAAATCAAAGATATCATAAGATTTCTATCTTAAAAGGCTGAAATGATAGTGATTATAAGGAGTTGAGAATGAAAACTCATTTGAAAGAATGGATAGGTTCAAGTTCAGTCTCATTAAATTTTAGATAAGATGATGGTGGTACATATCTAAATGAGCTGTCAAGTCATAAAAATTCCTCTAAATTATCCTTTATCTACACATTTCCAGTTAATTTGGAAATCTTATTCAAAACAGTTAAGATAATTACCATTTCATTTTGTGTGTAGTAGAGCAAATACTTTGACATTTTTCATGAGTTCAGTTCCATTAGTATATTTCCAAGCTCATCTATATCAGTTTTATAGCATACTTAATATGAAACTAGAGTTTCTTGGAACCAGAGTTTTATACTAGAAGTTATGTAATAAGTTACAGTATTACGAATATACTTTCCAACTACAGACAAACCAGAAAGGCAGTATTGTATATTGAAAATCACATTGGTCTCAGAGTCCATGCATCTGGATCAGAGTTCTACCTAGCCCTTATACGACCTAACTGTGCAAACTTGGGAGAGTCACTTAAATGCTTTGAGTCTGTATCGTTATTGATCCTAAGGGAGGTGGAGTAGGTTCTCTCTAATGTTCTTCCTAGCTACAGAAGCCTCAGCTCTCAGCAGACAAACTGCTAAGCTTATAAGCAGTGTAGTCAAATTCTAATCACTCCAATATAGTACACATTTTATCTGAGTATATTATTGAATTGACTGCTTTTTAAAGCCAAAGTGAAAAAATATGAGTGGTAAGCACTACGTTATTAATACATAAATCAATTCACATGTTGTGAACTGGAACTACCATGACACAACCTACATTAGAATTATTAATGATATCTTATACTTGGTAGCATTTTACAGAGTTCTTTTAAACATTTTTCACTTAATCTTAAAAACTACTTCATACATGTCTTAATATTTATTTCATTTTATAATTGAGGAAACAGATTCAGCTGGGAAACTGCCCAAGGTTAAACAAACAGTTAATGACAGAGTCTAGATTCAAACTCACCTCTAGCACCAAGTCCAACAGTTTTTTATAACACTAAGATATTTCTCATTATGCCAGGCATGGAATGTCTAAATGTAATTTGAGGTATTAGAATAAATTTGGATTTATTTAAATAGAATTTGACAATTACATAAGCATTATCTTTTGCAATGATTACTTTCTCTGTTGTAGAATATATAATATTGTAAGTGTTTAGATGGTTTACTTATCTATCTGGGGAAGGAGATTCTCAAGGGTGGAGAATATGTCTGTTATCTGTATCTACCATGTGACCTGGCACAAAGTAAGATCTAAAATGGTTTTATGTCTGAATGAATATAGTGACTTGAACTGGCATATCCATAGAGTCACTGTTTAATACTTGTAATTACTGACTACTATCTTTATTGTGTGAAAGATGTTAAAAGCTGCCATACATTTTCACAGGGTAGTTTTCTCAACTGTTATACAAAAAGAAAAAAAAAAGCTGTAAGCCAGGGAATAGACAAATTCTCAATAATAGTTGAAGTCTTTAAAAATACTCTCAGTAATTTATTGAACAATGAGATATTTAAAAAGGCAAAGATAAAAGAGACCTGTATCTACCATTTTATATAATGACATATTTATACCTTCAACAACTACAGAATACACATTCTTTTCAAGTGTACATGGAATATTCACCAGGACAGAATGTGTTGGGCTAAAAAGTAATTCTTAATAAATTTAAAAGATCGAGATTTTACAGAGCACGTTTTCTGATCACAACAGAATTTAACAAGAAATTTTTGGAAATAGCAATAAATGTAATTATATTCCTATATACCAAACCATAGAATGCTTTTATGTGTACATGATTTTTTTGCCCACCACATAATAGGTGTTCAGTATGTATTTATAAAGGATGGATGAATAGAGCCACTTTCTTATGATTATAAAAGCTCTTTGTAAGTTAGGGGGAAAAAAACCTGTGAAACAGTGAAGGTTTTATTAAAAATTAGAAATCCAGTCTTTATAATTCAGACCACATTTTTCAGTCGTCAGATAATCATATCATAATATACACCAGGCAAATATTTTTACCTGTTTGGATGAAATTGAGCACAAAGATAAACGAGTCAAGTTATCCCCCAAATCATTTTACCTCTTCCCCGAGGAGATTTAATGTTAGGTCAAAAGGCTAAAACAGGCAGTCGCTTTCCACTTCAACCTGAGAGCAACAAATTAGCTCTTTGACTCTCACAGGTTGTGCAGCTTTTCTTTTGTGTTAAATATTTAACGTCCCCAAAAGGTTTAAGGATGCCTTTTAGAATAATCTAACATTACATATTCTCTGTTTCCTGTATGATGATCCCTTCATATTACTCCTTGATGCAGCATATAACTAAATTCCTAAGAAACCCAGTTCACAATCACACCATCCAAACCTTTGGGCCAGGGTACGTTTGTCTTCATGAGTGTTTGGAAATCATTAATGAATATCTCAAAATTTGAATAACAAAAGTATCATTTTTATTACCATTTTTAGGACTATTTCACAAACTCTAGGACAAGTTCATTAAAATCAGCTTACTTATATTTTGAAAGAATTACAGAAAAACAAACATATTATTTCTTGAGAAAGCATTGTTCCAATATCCTAAAGCTACCAAGAACTTTATAAATAATCTGCTTGCCTATTGCTATCATAATCAAGGCAGTTCTTATTGTAAAGAACATTTGAGAATTTAACAAGCATTAAAACAATGAAAACTCTGGATAAGGAAAGGGTGAAGGTATCCAACAGGGGCTAATTATGCCTAAGCTGAGCTGTGAAGACTCAGTAAGATCTACCTAGGTAAAAGGAAGTTGAGGGGGAGGTATTTCTGGAAAAGGCAACAACAAAAGTGAAGGCAAAGAAGCAGAGAAAGACGTGGGTGTTTGGGAAACTGCAAAGAGTTTGATAAGCCTGAGGCAAAAGTTGACCAGGAGACTGTGATGAAAAATGAGACTGAACAGTTTGTCAGGAACCTGATTATAAGCTGCCTAGGACACTGTGGCAAGACAGCAAGGATTTTGGATTATATCCAAGCAACTATGGAAAACCAACTGGGAAATTTTAACTGAGTGGTGATATGATCATGCTTATAAAAGAACACTTATTCTGGTGGGTAATATTAAGTGCATTCAGAATAGTCATAAATATCAATGTAGATACTTTGAAGGCCTGACCTAAGCTGATGACTGAGGAGAATAATATGGGAGTACACTATTTTTCCTTCTCTCCACATTTCCCACCAATAACCCATAAAATTAAAACACCACCACAAAAAAAGAAAATATTGGACTGTGACTTCCAGTTGGTGACACTGAAAAAAAAGAAGTGAGCTTTGGGGACAAACCCACACATCAGAGAGATCATTGCCCTCCTCCCAACTGAGTCCGTACAGTAAGCAAACGATATCAGAGCCCTGGGTCTGCCTTTTTTAAGTTATTTTATTTAATTATTGATATATTTTATAAGTTTAAGGTATATACTGTGTTCATTTGATACAGTTATTCATTGCAATATGATTACCATCTAAGTAGCTTTAGTTGAAATCTCTATCACATTACATAGCTATCATTTCTTTTTTGTGGTGAGAACATTTAGATTTAGTCTCTAGGCGACTATGAAGTATTGGGTTGGCCAAAAAAGTTCGTTTGGGTTTTTCCATTACATCTTATGGATAAACCCAAATAAACTTTTTGGCTAACCCAATATATAATACTGTATTGTTAACGATCTCATATGTTGTGCATTAGCTCTCCAGAACTTATTCATCTTCTAGTTGCAATTTTGTACTCTTTAACATCTCCCCAATTCTACCAGCCCCTGGTAACCAACATTCTACTCTCTGTTTCTGTAAGTTTGGCTTTTTTAGATTCCACATATAAGTGAGATCATAAAGAATTTGTCTTTCTCTGTCTGGCTTATCTCACTTGGCACAATGCCTTCAAAGTCTATCATGTTGTTGCAAATGGCAGGACCTCCTTCCTTTTTGAGGCAGGCTATCAGGCCCATCTCTTTATATACCCCTTTTGCCAGGTTTTATTTCAGGGGTTTGAGCAGGCTGTATGCCATGCAGTGGTTTCCCCAGGTAAGCCCTGAGATCTAGACCTGGGGTAAAGTATCAGGAAGTCTCATCCTGATCACAGATCCAAGCTTCACTGTCCAATCTAGCTTTAGTAATAATAAAGCTAATATTTTAATCTTTATCTGAAGGCCATGTCTATTGCCAATTGATTCTCAGAGAGAAAAATCAATTTCATAGGACTGGATGACTAAAGGTGGAGAAAAAGAGGGGAAGGGGAGTCACAGGCAATCCCTACATACAAGCCTTTCTCAACAGCTCCTCCACCACAGTCACCAAGAACTGCAATTCAGTGAAAATGTCAATGATTAATCCAGCTTGGAAAAGAAATTTCTCTCTAACATGGAATCTTTGGTCTCAGTGGATTCAGGCAGAAATGCTCTGGCAGAACATTCAAGGAAAGAAGCAGTGCCAGAATATACATCCTCAGCCCACTGTACGAACAGAATGCAAGCAGCCCTCTATCTGCTCACTACCCATCACTTTTCCACAGTCAGTCAAAGGCACAGCCAAGGAAAACAGCTTTATTAACACCACATGGCTATTGACTTCCCTGCAGGTAGGCCGGGGACTGGAACCCCCTCAAACTAGGGACCCACCCAGAGATGATTCACATTTCTGAGAAAAGCACTGGTAAGACATTAAATGGCATGCAAAAGGTATTTGATATTTAAAGTAAACTTAAGTATCACTGACATCTCACATGAAGACTATATATAAACTGTGTCCCATTTTTCCTTTTTTCACTATTAGGACCTGAAATCCACACAGGGCCAAAATCCAATACTCCATCATCTGTTGGCCCTCATCTTTTCTAGCTCCCTCTGGGCCTATGTTCTCATGTTGTGAAATTCAAAACTATTCAAAGAAATTGTGTGTTGTGGATTGCAAACTTCTCAGTTAACTTGCTGAATTCATTAGTTTTTTGTTCATAATGATATTGAGAATCAGGACAAATGTCATAATATATGAACTGAAATCAATAAAGCATTTCAGTAGTCTACAGGACTTCATGTCATCTTAATATATCCTGAAGCATAAAGCCTTTCAAAAATATATTAGTGCTTAAAGAAATGGGTAAAAACAATAAATGCATGTCCTTGATATATTTCATATCAATAAACAATACCACACACAAAACTTTGATTGCAATCTTGACTGAAGGACATTGATGTATTATACATTCTACTGTTTTTATATCTGGGATGTCATTAATTGAAGAAGAGTTAATATGAACTACTTCTTGCTGCTCCTAATATAAAATGAAGAAATTTTTCACATAGTCAATTTCTTCACTATTTTTCACATAGTTTTTCTTCAAAGAAATCATTAAATTTCAAAGAAAGCACTGGGTCACCTAGCACACAGCCATCAATCAATTTACTGAATGAATTGATCAATGATCACATATGATCCTGACTCATCAATGCAGAGAGGAGGAAAGGTAATTTGGGTAAAAGAGATAAAAGAATAACTTCCTTCTAATGAGCAAGAATCCTATTTTTAAAAAGAGAAAGGAAACAGTAGAAAACCAGGAGAAGATAATCACCCAAGAGCTATTTTTTTATTCAGCTACATATACAAATGCACACACAAACTAATCCTATCTCTATCACAGCTCAAGTAAAGCTAAAGTTGTATTACAAGGAAATCTATTAGTAGAAAAAGCAGGAATTTTACCAATGCTTTTTTTTTTTTGTATCCCAGAATATATTAACCTAGTTACTGCCCTTTATTTCAAAGAAAAACAATGGTCAGCTAAGAGCCTCTGGTATTCAGGAAAGAGGTATTTGGAGAACACACTCATGCAGTATCGACATCTATATAGTAACCACATGTTTCTTAGAGTGAAACATAAGTTGGGAGTCCAGAAAACACACATATTCTAAGTTCTTAATAATATATTTATATTGAAACTTACTTTCATGTTAAAAATACTATTACCCAATTGACTCACCTAAGGAGTAGAGACTACTTTATCAGGTTTATAACTTGGATAAATAATAAGCTATTCATATCATATTCACATGAACTAGATATCACAGATGCTTCAGAAAATCTCCCTCATTTAGAATGATAGATTAAAAGGCTATGCTTGCTCTTAAGCTTAGCTGTTTTACAACTCATAATGAGATCCCATATTAGGTTTGGTTAACACTATGTTCTATCCTAAAAAATTTTAAGACGATAAAAAATATCTCTGATGCATTACAAGGCAAATAATCTCATAAATAAATGATCAGTGATATTCTAGTTACCTGCCACATTTGCAGCATTTTAAGTTTGTCCTTAAAGAATGAAATTGACATTCAAAAGTAAAACAGCTAGGCAAAAATTAATAAATACTGTATAATCATGTATATATCTTGATGAAAGTTGGTTTATGAGTAGAAAAAGTTCTGAAAAGATATATACTAAATTTTGTTAGTTATTTTCTTTTTCACTTATCTGTATTTTTTGAAAACAATTTGATAATACAAAAAATCCTTGAAATTATATTCATGTTCAAGATTTATAGTAATCACTTTGCTACTTGAAAATACAAAATTAAAGTCAATTTCATTTTAATTTCAAGAAGACAGGCTCATGATTGCGTGCTCCTTTATCTATTACAAGAAGTCTGAGTTCTGGAAAGCCTTACATTCCCTCATTTGCTACCAATTTAGCAGCTGCTTCTTTTGTTCATTTGGACAGCTCTTCATTCCCTGAAGGCCAGAGATGAAGCTCAGCTATGTGAATCATCACTACTTCCCACATGTTATTAATTTGACCTAACTTGGTATTTCTCAGCTGTCGGTCTCATTCAACTTTTAATTTTCTGTGATTGGCAGACATAGCACCTCACTGAGGATGTGTAGCCTCCAGCCTTTCTCCTAGTCACTTGCCTCCCCTTTTGGAAAATCCCGGGCTGCTCAGGAAAACAGCAACTTGACAATTTGATTAAATGTGCTTGTGCATCTAACCTAGAAGAGACTTCAGGCCTAAACTCTAGATTATAGTTATGTGGTGATAATCGTAGCAGTTTTTGTGCTTATAGGAGGAGGACACAATTTTTTTAACTAGTAATTTAAAACAATGTTTGTGCATTCGGTTCAGTGGCTGCCTCAAACTCTACACCAGCATGTTGAAGAGAGAAGATCAGTTTCCTCTTGCTCCTTTCTTCTCCTCCTCTGTGTAACACAATAACTACCCAAAGTATTTAGACCTGTGCTACTCCAGGAAGTGTCTTCCAAGTTGATATAACTATACTTTTCACAACTGAAAAGACAGAGCTTGCCATTTAGGTAACAAATTTATATTTGCCTGTGTCTTTTTATTCCCATACAGACAACAACATTTTTCTACGGATGTGAGTCTGTGATGGGATTTCCAGATCACCTCCGTGAAGTGAAAAAAGGATGAGAGAAACTGAGGCCCAGGAAAATGAAGCAACTTGGCAAGCTGTCTCGGGTTGATTCTCTTCAGCCCTGGCCATCCCCACGGGGGCTGACAGCTGAGGGCTCTCTCTTTGCGGCACTGCCAGCAGCGGGTAGCATAAATCCTGCAATTCTGAGTGTCCACAACACAAGGACATAAAAAAGATCGCAGAGCCAGAATTAACTTGGCTACTAACTTCACACCACTTCCTTGCATTTCATTGGCAGAGCGCTAAACCAGTATCAGCAAATAATTGACTACCACATAAACTCAGGGGCACGATGGCCAGAGACAAAGACAAATCAGAACAAAACCTCAGAGGTTAACCACACCCTCTTTTATTATTTTAAATGTAATTGCATTTTTATCAAGATAATTCATGTATCTAGCTTCACAGGTAATGCTACAACATTACAAAGGTAATACTGAAATGAAAAAAAGGAGTCTCTATCATACCCATTCAGACCTCCCCAGGCTGTCTCCAAAGGAAACTAATTTCAGTCCTCTTTAGCTGGTTTTTTTTTGTTTTTTTGTTTTTTGGTATTTGTCTCCCTATTTTTAAATGACAGGCTTACATATCTTTTACTTGATGTGACGGTTTCAGATATTATCTATCAGCTCCCTGTTATGAAAGATGAGGATTTAGCTGCTTTATATTCCTATAGTGGCAATCTTTCTCTCTCTTACTCTGTTACTACCTCTCCCAATAACACCCCTTCTAATACCACAAATATTATATCAATTGTCATAGCTCATATTAATGTGACTTAAATATTATCCACAGCTGATCCACATCATGAACTAAAATTTTGTTTCTCCTGGAATCAATTGCTATTTTTTTAATTTGCCTTTTTATACACCTATCACTAATTATTCCCCAAATTCTCTGACTGAACTATAAAACTCCTCCCAATATAATCAAACACACTTCCTAATCCATCAGTTCCTTTTATTTTTGTTGAGTGCTTTGCTCCAGGAGCACTCCCTCCTCTTCTCCAGCCTAGGCCATTATCACACTATGCCTGCTGCTCAGCTGTTGCCATAGCATTTCCCTTTATCATCATTCTGAGATCTCCAAAGCCTGTGCACTCACTATTTTCTGGATCCCAAATCTTCCTCTTTCATCTTCCTCTCTGTCCTTTCACTGTAGAGATCATCTGTTCCCTTTGTGAGAAAGAATACTTGGAAGATATAGTTTTTAGAACTTCCATATCTCAAATGGTCATATTCTGGCTCTATGTGTAATGTACAGTTTAACTGGATATTGAATTCTAGGTTGAAAAGTTATTGTCCAAGACAGACTTGATACTTTGACCACTAGTTACCATTGTTGTTTACAAATCTGAGTCATTCTGATTCCTATTCCTTTGAATACGTATTCTGTTTTATTTCTCTATGGAAGTTTTTAGGATCTTCAATGTCTCCTTAGTATTTTGGACTTTCACAATGAAGAGGCTCAGCATGAGTCTTTCTCATTAACTGTGCTGAATACTTACTAGGACTTTTCAATCTAGAAAAGCATGACTTTGGTTATGTGAAATTTCCTTGTATTTTGTCTCTATTTTGCTTTTCTCCATAACCTCTAGCCTCCTTAGGAAAGGGCAATTGGTTGTATACTAGATCTCTTAGCTTGACCATCTACTTCTTCTATCCTTTAGTCTTTTATTTAAAGTTTTTATTGGAGTATAGTTGATTTACAATGTTGTGTTAGTTTCAGCAAAGTGAATCAGCTTTACATATACATATTCCACTCTTTTTTTAGATTCTTTTCCCATATAGGCCATTACAGAGTATTGAGTAGAGTTCCCTGTGCTATTCCGTAGGTCCTTATTAGTCATCTATTTCATATATAGTAGTGTGTATATATCAACCTCAATCTCCCAATTTATCCCTCCTCCCCCTATCCCCTGGTAACCATAAGTTTGCTTTCTACATCTCTGACTCTACTTCTGTTTTGTAATTAACTTCATTTGTACCCTTTTCTTAGATTCTACATATAAGCAATATCATATGATATTTGTCTTTCTGTGTCTGACTTACTTCACTCAGTATGACAATCTCTATGTCCATCCATGTTGCTGCAAATGGCATTATTTTGTTCTTTTTTATGGTTGAGTAGTATTCCATTGTATATATGTACCACATCTTCTTTATCCATTCCTCTGCTGATGGACATTTAGATTGCTTCCATGTCTCGGCTATTGTAAATAGTGCTTCAGTGAACATTGGGGTGCATATATCTTTTCGAAAATGGATTAAAGACCTAAATGTAAGGCCAAAAACTATAAAACTCTTAGAGGAAAACATAGGCAGAACACTCTTTGACATAAAACGCAGCAAGATCTTTTTCGATCCACCTCCTAGAGTGATGAAAATAAAAACAAAAATAAACAAATGGGATCTAATTAAACTTAAAAGCTTTTGCACAGCAAAGGAAACCATAAACAAAATAAAAAGACAACCCTTAGAATGAGAAAATATATTTGCAAACAAAGCAACCGACAAGAGATTAATCTCCAAAATATATAAACAGCTCAATATTAAAAAAACAAATAACCCAATCCAAAAATGGCCAGAAGATTTAAATAAACATTTCTCCAAAGAAGACATACAGATGGCCAAAAAGCACATGAAAAGATGCTCAAAATCACTAATTATTAGAGAAATGCAGATCAGATCTACAGTGAGGTATCACCTCACACCGGTCAGAATGGCCATTATCAAAAAATCTATAAACAGTAAATGCTGGTGAGGTTGTGGAGAAAAGGGAACCCTCCTACACTGTTGGTGGGAATGTAAATTGATACAGCCCCTATGGAGGTTCCTTAAAAAACTAAAAGTAGGGCTACTATATGACCCAGCAATCCACTCCTAGGCATATACCTAGATATCCTTTATTCTTTCTCTAATACTCTATCTTTTATACTTTTTGTTTTAGTTATTAGAAAATTTCATTAACATCTTCCAATTTTTACTAAATTTTTCATTCCTGCTCTAAATTTTTTATTTCCAGAAGCTCCTTCTTCTTTTCTGTACTACTTTACTTCTACTTTTAAAGTATGCTAGGTTATTCCCTGAGAATATCAATTTTGTTTTGAGTTTTAAAAAATTTTTTTTCTACTAACTGCATTTTTTCCCTTTTACTCAAAATTTTCAAAGGCTTTAAAACCTACGGTTAAATAGGCTCTCAGAAAAATGTATAAGTGATCATATAGCCAAGAGATGGGTTATTAAATATTTTGTACTAGAGATTATTCTGATAATTTAGTATCAAAATAACCTTTCATTTATGCCCTTATCAAAGACAAATATGAATAAGTGGTAGCACAGAAAATCAAAAGGCCTTGATCTAATCATTTGATTTATGGTTATTTGCTCCAGGTCAGGCATAAATGAGTGAAAGCATCACACTGGCCACTCCTCATTCAGAGGAAAAAAGAGTATCTAACACTGTAAAGGAGATCCCTTTCTTTACAGTTAGCCTTCTCATAAACAAGCAAACACTGGCTCTATTTATATAACCTTGAGTAACCTCAAGAAAACCCAAAATTTGGGTGATAAAGTAGGATTTTTTTCCTTATACATCAAAAGGTTAGAGAGTGTGGAACAGCTTTTTTCCAAAGAAGAGGAAACAAATCATGTTAATAAATTCTCAGGAATTCAGGGACTATGTAGGGTATCTTCCAATAAATATCTTGAACATATTTCCACTTATAAAATATCTATATCTGCCAGTTTCCCTGCCAGCTAAAGGGGATGTAATAGTTCATTTTTCTGTTTCCAAGAACATTTTTTGCACATCATTTTGCCATAGAATGGAGGAGGAATTCTCCTCAGTAACAACTCTACTTTTTCAGGGACTGTAATCTCTCTTCACTAAGAACAGTTATATTTCAAGAAAAAAAAAAAATCACACAACAAACAACAAACTAAATCAAAGATAAAACGTAAGGCACAAAATAGAGCATATTTTCTTTAGTTTGTTTACTAGATCATTTCTATTTAAGCATGTGAATATAATCAGCAACATTTCATTTCTACAAACATGATCCTATACTTAGCTTACCTTGTGCCTCGGTTTTATTATTATGTAGTCTAAGGAAAATTTTTGAGAACATTATACTATTCATCTGAGTCAAAACACTTAACACCAAATGAAAAAAATTTTCTTAAAACATAAAAAAGCAAAAGAATTGGAAAAGTAAACAACTAATTGTTCAATCCTATGGTGTCTACTTGTAGGAAGCAGTGTAACAGAATTGTTGGCCAAAACTGTAATTAAAAATGTCATATCAGGGTATTTCTCTATTCTGTACTCAATGATTTAAGAACCAACAGTAAATTCTAAATTTGTACCTATAATGTTTTCATGAAAATATGGGTTTTTAAAAAATAGTATATAGCATAAAAATTCTAGTTGTAGGTTATTTGTCACAGTAATCTTTGCTATTTCAAATTATCAATTTTGTTTACATTTTTACTGTTTGCATTGCCCCATGAGAATATAAACTCCATGAGATTAGGAACTTTGTCATCTTTTTCACTGCAGTATCCCCAGCACAAAGTGACTCAATGAATATCTGTTGAATAAAGTAATTAACAAAACTTTTACACTTTTACACTAACATGACCCTATGCTTTTATTTAATCCTCACAAATATTCTGTGCTGTGGTATTTTTATCTCATTTACTGCTAAAGAATGAAAACTTTAGATTTGAATAGAACTGACTTCTCCAATACTTCTGTACATAAAGAAATCAAATATAATCTAATATTTATCAACAGTTCATTAATCCAATTCTGTTGCTTCTGTGGGATTATTGAATTTAACTTGATTTCAATTCAAAAATGAATTTGTGGGACAGATACTTATGATAGGCAGGAATAACAAGTAAATTTCAAAGAAAGAGCAACTCCATTTTTAATTTTATGATTACTTGTGAATTTTAAAGTATATAATTTGAAATGTTTTAGGAATTCTACTGATTCACTTTACCATAAGTACACCAGTTTTCTTTTAATTCTTGTGAATTTTTTGTCATCAATTTATTCAACAACTATGTCAACAAATATATTCATGTATTCAACATATACACTTATATATCTGTTGATTAATATTAGTACATTTATATTCATTCATAAAGAGAATTCTGACTATTTTAAAGGCACCATGCTGAGTCCTAGACCCATGAAGCCATAAAAAATAGAAGTCAAATGAATCTCATTAAGCAAATTCATATTGATGTTTTTCAAACCTCCATCTTTTTTTTTTTTTTTTTTTGCGGTATGTGGGCCTCTCACTGTTGTGGCCTCTCCCGTTGCGGAGCATAGGCTCCGTACGCGCAGGCTTAACGGCCATGGCTCACGGGCCTTAGCTGCTCCGCGGCATGTGGGATCTTCCCGGACCGGAGCACGAACCCGTGTCCCCTGCATCGGCAGGGGACTCTCAACCACTGCGCCACCAGGGAAGCCCCTCCATCTTTATTTTAGAACATGAAAGTCATCCACTCTACACTTTATAAAATGATGTGCTCATCATATTTCTGAAAATTGCAGATAATAAGGCACAGTAAATATGTACCATCCTTGTTTTCTCTAATCATCTTTCCTAAAACTCCTCCGTCCAATGAAATTGTCTAATTAGACCCTCAAAACAGTAAATTTTTTTGATCTATAATTAATTGCATAAGTTAGTTGTAAATACAACAGAATTTAAGGAAGTTCTGCTTTATGTCATTCAATGACCTTGATAAGGAAATAAGTTACATGTTTCCAAAAAATATTAAACACCCACCCCTCACTACACAACTATCCTTTTTTTAAATAATTACATGGTGAAAAATTGCTATAAATCAGTTATTGGACATGTTTCAAGTCTAATCAAGTCCCCTGACATATAGCTACATAAAGTTAAAACTTTTTAAATGTCTTGTTTATATAATAAGCGGGGGGGGGGGGAATGCTTGTATCCAGCAATATAACTTAGACTTGTTTTATATGGTAAAAGTCAGACAGCGGCAGTGGAAGAGTTAGACTTTTTTCTCAACTGTAACTGGATGCTACCATTCTGGAAACTGTCACCAGCTAGGAATCAAAGAACAAGATATTTGGCTGTTTGCTCCTGCTCAGTGTAGTCATTTCATTTCTATTAAATTCTGTATTCTCAGCTAAGATAAACAGGGAATTTACAGCAGCTG
Source organism: Globicephala melas (assembly GCF_963455315.2). Lineage (NCBI taxonomy): Eukaryota > Metazoa > Chordata > Mammalia > Artiodactyla > Delphinidae > Globicephala > Globicephala melas. The sequence continues at coordinate 12,767,814 of NC_083331.1, read as the reverse complement.
TGTATGCCAGTCTTTTCCCATTAATCCATATCTTAACTCCAACAATACAAACACCTAGCTATTATACAGAAATTGGACTGGAGTGGGCAAGACTGTAAGTGAAGAGACCAGTTAAAGTAATTTTATTAGTCTAGGTCTGAGAGGCAGCTTGGACTGGAGCAGAGCAATTGAGAGGAATACAGGTGGCAATTAAAAGTTTACTAGTCACCTTATTAAGAGCCATATCTTTGGACGGTGATAGCAAAATCTGGATATCTAGGAAATGAGAAATGGGTAATAGAGAAAAAAAAGTGAGTATAGAACACTTTTTCAATAAGCTTGCTGTTTAAAGGAAGGGAAGAACCAGTCAGCTTGTAAGGAACATGGAAGCCATCACTCCCATTCTCACAACAATAAAAATGCCCAACAAAATGCAAACCAACAGCTCTGCTTGAATATGAAGCAAAGAAGTGAGGTCACAGGGCAAACCGCTGCCCCCCAAATTGGAGAGGCAAACAGGAAGATACAGGGAATCAAAACTTATCAAAATAGAAACCCAGAAGCAGAAATCTCTGCAGGAACCATTACTCAGGTGGGAAAATTTAAACTGCAATTAATTAATTGCTGTAAGTTTAATGTGGACAAGTCTGAGAGTTAAAAATTCCAGGAGTGCCTAGATGGGAAGGGGTGGGGCCTTACAATTTAATGAATTTTACCTTCAAGAGGCCAACTAGATACTCTCAGTGAATATCAGAGAAAAATTCCCTCATGCTTCGAGCAGGAGAACAAAAAATAACCATTTTGAAGTAAGCCCAGACTATTCTATTCTTCTTAGGCAAAGCTATTTTACCAGGGCAAAACAGACTGGCTTAAACAGGGCTTAACAGACCTAGAGGAAGGGAAATACTCAACACCAATCCTCTTTAGCCTTCCTGCCCCACTTAAGGGTGGACAAAACACTAAGAAGCATTTGTGAAAGTCACAGCCTAGGGGCACAGGCTCACTAAAATTTTGAGACCTAATCATAGGTTTAAAGAATGCCTACTCTCCCCTCACACTTCACTACCACGTCTTAGAGCTCCTGTTTATAATAACAGGGGATTACAACGGAAAGAACAGCACCTTATTGAAGGGAACCCAAAGGTAATAGTGATGACAACAAAGTCATTAGAGGAAGTTTTAGCTCCTGACACCTACAGCTACAGATAAATATAACACTTTATGCCAAAGTCTTATTTACCTAAGTTACTTTTACCCAGTACCTTGTGTCCAGCTTTCACAAAAATTACAAGGCATTCTAAAGTACAAAAAGTTTGAAGAGACAGAGAAAGCATCAGAATCAGACTCAGATATGATGATAGTGATGTTGGAATTATTTGATAGAAAATGTAAAACAACTATGATTAATGTGCTAAGGACTCCAACATAAAAAGCAGACAACATACAAGAATAGATGGATAATGTAGGCAGAAAGATGAAAACTCTAAGAATTTAAAGGACATGCTAGAAATCAAAAACACTACAGTACAATGAAGAATGACTTTGATGGGCTCATCAATAAACTACATACAACCAAGGAAAGAATCAGTGAACATGAAGAAATGTTAATAGCAACTTCTAAAACTGAAAAGTGAAGAGAAAAAAGAATTTTAAAAATTGGAACAATATCCAAGAACTGTGGCACAACTACAAAAGGTATAACATATACATAATTGGAATACCAGAAAGAAAAAAGAGAGAACAGAAGGAAGTATTTGAAGTAATAATGGCTGAGAATTTTCAACAATTAATGACAGACACCAGAGCAGATCCAGGAAGCTCAGAGAAAACCAAGCAGGATAAATACAAAAACCCCCCCCAAAAACCTATACCTAGGTATATCATATTCAAACTGTATAAAGTTACAGACACAGAGAAAATCTTGAAATAAGCCCATGGGGAGAAAACCACCTTACTTATATAGAGAAGCAAGGATGCAAATTATATCACACCTCTCTTCATGCAAACAAGAAGAGAGTGATGTAACATATTTAAAGTATTGGAAGTAAAAAACAAACTGCCAACAAAAAAATTTTCTATCCAGTGAAATTAGCCTTCAAAAGTAAAGGAGAAATACTTTCTCAGGAAAACAAAAATTTTTCACCAGTAAATGTGCCTTGCAAGAGATGTTAAAAGAAGCTCCTCAGAGAAAAGGAAAATGATACAGGTCAGAAACTTGGATCTACATTTAAAAAGGAAGAATGTTAGAATAGGAATAAATAAAGGCAAAGTAAGATATTTTCTTATTCTTGAGTGATATGATAACGTTTTTTCAAAATAATAATATATTCAGTGATTATAACTTTTGGATAAGTGAAATCAATGACAACTATGTTATAAGGGATGGAAAGGAGAAACTGATAATATTCTAAGTATCTGTGAAGCAGTATAGTATTATTTGAAAGTGAAATTGGATTAGTAGTAATTTATACTGAAAATTTGAGGGCAGCCACTAAAAAAAATTTAAGTAAACTTGATATTCTAAGAGAAGAGAGAAAAAAATCATAAAATGTTCAATTAAAACCATAGAAGGTAGAAAAAGAGTAGAAGTTAAAAAAGAAAAAAGAACAAGAGGCAATGAATAGAAAACAGTAAAAATATGACAGAAATTAATCCAACTGTGTCAATAATCACTTTAAATGTCAGTGATATAGATACACCAATTAAAAGACAGAGATTTTCAGAGTGAATTTTTTAAAAAAGACTCAATTATATGTTGTCTACAAGAAACCAATTTTAAATAGGAAGCAACAGATACATTAAAACTAAAGGGATAGGAAAAGACATACGACACTAACACTAATCAGAAGAAAGCTAGAGCAGCTGTATAAATTGCAAACAAAGAAGAGTTCAGATAAAGAAAAATGATCAGAGATAAAGAGGATAATTACATAATGATAAAGTAGTAAATTCTCTAAGAAAATTTTACAATTCTTAATGTGTATGCATCTAACAACAAAGAATCAACAAAAACTGATAAAACTTCAAGGAGAAAGGTTAGACTACACTATAGTTAGAGATTCAACATCCTCTTAGAAACTGACGGAGCCAGTAGGCAAAAAAAAAAATTTTAAACATAGTTGAACTGAACAGCATGATCAATAACTGGATCTAACTGACATCTATAAAATGCTTCACCCAACAATAGCAGAATAAACATTCTCTTCAAGCTCTCAGGGAACCAAGATAAGCCACATTCTGGGTCATACACACACCATAACAAATTTAAAAGACTATAAATTATTCAAAGTATGCTTTCAGACCACAATAGAATTAAACCAGAAATTATTAATGAAAAAAATAGCTGAAAAATTCAAAAATATTTGGAGATTAAAAAATACATTTCTAAATAAAACATGGGTCAGAGAAGAAGACTCAAGAGATGGTAAACAATATTTTGAACCAAATGAAAATGAAAAGATAATTTATCAAAATTTGTAGGATGCAGCAAAGGCAGAGTTTAGAGAGAAATTTGTATTAGAAAGAAGAAAGATCCAAAATCAAAAATCTAAACCTTTACCTTATGAAAAGAGAAAAAGAAGAGCAAATTAAATTTAAAGGAACCAGAAGAAAATAAATAATAAAAATTCGAACAGAAATCAATGAAGTTGAATTTAGGAAATGAATAGAGAAAGTCAACAAAACCAAACGCAAATTCTTTGGAAAGACTAATAAAATTGATAAACCTCTAGCCAGATTAACAAAAAAAGAAGACACAAATTACTAATATCAGAAAGAGGAGAAATAACTAAAGATCTCAGGGACATTAAAAGAATAATAAAGGAACATAATGGACAACTTTATACCCACAAGTCTAATAACCTAAATGAAATGGACTAATTCCTTGAAAGATGCAATCTATCAAAACTTACACAGGATGAATTAGACAATCTGAATAGGCCCATGTCTATTAAAGAAACTGAATCAATAATTAATAACCTTCCAAAACAGAAAGCACCACATCATGATGGGTTTACAGGTGAATTCTATCAAACATTCGAGGAAGAAATTATACCAATTGTCTGCAATCTCTTCCAGAAAATAGAAGCAGAGGGAAAACTTCCTAACTCATTCTATGTGACCAGCACTACCCTAATACCAAGAGTGAAGACATTACAAGAAAGGTAAACTATAAACCAACATTTCTCATTAACATAAATGTAAGAAGCCTCAACAAAATAATAGCAAATCAAATCCAACAACATATAAAAAGAATTACTGATATATACCATGACCAAGAGGGATTTATTTCAAGTATTTGAAAATCAATTGATGTAAACTATCACATCAACAGGCTAAAGAAGAAAAATGATATGATTATATCAATACATGCAGAAAAATCACCTGACAAAATCCAACACTCATTCATGATAAAAAAAAAATTCTCAGCAGACCAGAAATAGAGGGAATTTCCTCAACTTCATAAAGAACATATACAAATACCCTACAGCTGACATCATATTTAATGGTGAGAAATTAGTGCTTTCCTGTCTATGATCAGGAACAAGGCAAGGATGTCTTCTATCACCACTCTTATTCAAAATTATACTGGAAATCCTAGCTAATGCAACAACACAAGAAAAGTAAATAAAATGTATAATGGATTAGAAGAAGGAAATAAAAGAAAGCAAGATATAGCTAGATTGAAGGTAAAGAAGGGCAGGAAGAACAGAGTAGAATTTGGACATATGGAGTTTAGAGTTTTGGAAGGGAGCACTTTGAGTATTCCTATGATCTGGGAGGAAGAAGTTATAGAAACAAAAATGTTTAACAAAGACAATAATCCATAAAGCAATGTCCTTCAGAAATAGAAGGGGACAGGATTCAGAGTATAGGTAAAGGAAGACACAACAATTTATGCTGAAGTTAAATATCACCAGAATTGTCTACACTCAGTCATTGACGGGGCAATGGAAAAGTAACAACTGAGTTAATGACTCTCCAGGATTCTGGGGTCTATTCCGTTTAGAAAAAAATCTACCCTAGGCTACCTATTTTCACATTCTAAAGAGTTATTTTTATTTTTTTGCTAAGCCTCTGTAGAAGTAACTATTCCAGTTAAAATTTCCAATCTTCCTCCCCATTCAACCTCTCTTTCCACCCCCAACCCACAGAACTGTTGCAATGTTTCAACAATATGCAGTTTTACAATATTTTATATCCAATTATTAATTGTTCTGGACTTTACCAAAATGAACTTTCTAATAGAAATTTTCACTTATCCAAAGTCAACTGGAAGAAAATCTCATTAAGGAAAATAAATAATGGCAGGGAATAAGGATAATGGTAACTTCTACTTACTGAGCACTATTCCATGTCAGGAAAAATGTATCTGCTCTGATGCATCATTTCACCCTAGCTGAAAATTGAGTGCCAGTGAATGTTTGACCACTAGGAAATTTTTAAAATGAAAAGTTTGTTTCTAAACTACTCTTAAAGTAGTTTATAATATGAGGTAAATTTATTAGGTCTGGTTAAATGGAGGAGTGGTGGGCTTCCCTGGTGGCGCAGTGGTTGAGAATCCACCTGCCAACGCAGGGGAAATGGGTTCGAGCCCTAGTTTGGGAGGATCCCACATGCCGTGAAGCAACTAGGCCTGTGAGCCACAACTGCTGAGCCTGTGCATCTGGAGCCTGTGCTCTGCAACAAAAGATGCCGCGACAGTGAGAGGCCCGCGCACCGCGATGAGGAGTGGCCCCCGCTCACCGCAACTAGAGAAAGCCCTTGCACAGAAACAAAGACCCAACACAGCCAAAAAATAAAAATAAATTTAAAAACATGGAGGAGTGGTAATTTACTTTATGCTTTTAAAATGTTACCAATAAAATAGTACATAGGCTGAAGAAAAATTGGCTCACTGATCATAGTAACTCATTAGAAGTTAGATAGTGGAACTGTTTACTGGCAAGGTTTCCTTCTGAAAACTAGAAGGAACAATTTTAGTTGAAGTCAAGGTAAAAAATAACTCCGGTATGCCATATTTGAGAGTGTCAAGTAAGTATAACTCTATTTGGACTAAACCTGTTTTTCATTAGTATAAGTACCAGACTAATTTATCATTATCATCATCATCATCATCATTAATACTGAAATTAAACTTTGCTTTGATTTGGTATACAGTCTGTTAATAAAGTTTTTCTCACACAGGTGTGATTTCAGTATCTTTCTAATGATTAAGTAATCCTTTTTCATAATTTTCATTATTTAACTGCTAAAACTTGATGTAGAGAGTAATTCTGATAACATTTTATTATTCAAAGCTCAAAGATAAGGATGATTGGTTTTGTGGAACCATTTTTAAATAGCGATTATTTACTAGTTACATTTATAAAAACTGTAAATTTCTAACTAACCATATATAAGTAACAATTAAGAAACCATATTTCTGTTAATTTAGATTTCTTAATATTTTTTTTCTTTTGGAAAATTTCTGCATCTTGGGGACTTAGGTTATGACAATGGCTAGGTTCAAAGCTTGAATATAAGAAAGAAAAGAAAAATAAAATGCAAACCTAAACCTTGCATCCAGGTCCAAAATGCAGTTCAACAGATGAACTAGCACAAGTATTCAGAAACCCAAGAAAGAATAAGCTAGGAAGCCAGAGGCACAAGGAAAGAAGCCAGAATCATTCAGAGAAAATCTTCAGGTAATAGAGGAGAGATAGAAAATTTAGAATATTTGCAGATTCTAAGTTTCAGAATAAGACTTCCGTGGCCGTCTAGTGGTTAAGACTCCATGCTTCCACTGTAGCAGGCATGGGTTCAATCCCTGGTCAGGGAACTAAGATCCCACATGCCATGTGGCAGGGCCAAAGGAAAAGAAAATTGCTGAATATTTACTTCAATAGAATTGCTCAATGGTCCAAAGTGCCTCACTGTCCCTGAGTCAGGACATTCTGGAGTCATTAAAAGGGGTTGATGTGGTCTAGAAAAAAAATAATGGTAGATATTAGCGCTTTAATTCTATAGAAATATTCTTTTTTTCCCATCAACAAGTTTTTGCTTACAGTCATTGGAGATAGTTAAACTACAAAGTCAAAAAAATAGACATTGTTGGGCTTCCCTGGTGGCGCAGTGGTTGAGAGTCCACCTGCCGATGCGGGGACATGGGTTCGTGCTCCGGTCCGGGAAGATCCCACATGCCGCGGAGCAGCTGGGCTCGTGAGCCGTGGCCACTGAGCCTGCGCGTCTGGAGCCTGTGCTCCACAACGGGAGAGGCCACAACAGTGAGAGGCCCACGTACCACAAAAAAAAAAAAAAAAAAAAAAATAGACATTGTTCAGATAATATTTCTTATCTGAGATTCTTGAATAAAGATTCTTGGATAAAGATTCTTGGATATAGCAAATGAAATATAGCAATTTGCTCTCTAGAGGTTATTTTTCAGATACTAATAGTACTATGGAACACAGATAAGAGACAGAAATAAAATTAAAAGTGCCTCTGGGAATTCAAAACAGATTTATTCATTCATTTACTCCTTTGTTCATTCATCAGATACTCGAGCAATTATTCCATGAACAAGACACAGTGTTTGGCACTACAAATGAAGTAGGGAAAAAGCAACCCCTGCTGCATGGGATTTATAATCTTGTAGAAAAGATATTGATATACCATGAGTACATACAATGTATCCAGAGATACACAGCAGAGACTACAATTCCCATCACTCCCTGAATAAGATGGCAGGGTAGGGATGGAGGAGGAAAGCTAGCCAGATGATAAAACCAAACTAATATTTAGGTGATTATGTTTTTAGGCAAAGGTGGGAAAGGTTGTAAGAGAAAAGCAGAGAAAGATGTTTTAGGCAAAGAGAAATAAATGAGATGAGTCCAGTGCATGTGAGGAATCAAAAAGAAATGCATACATTCATTTATTCAACAAGTATTTACTGAACACTTAGATGACTGGGTATGCGGGCATGGGCCAGACACTCAAGGCCTCTGCTCTCCCATTGCTTACATTTGGTGGGTTAAAATACATCTGAAGCAGAGGAAACAGTAAAAAATGACAAAGCATTGATGTGTTTGAGGAGCCAAGAATGAGCCAGAGGAATGTATTGACCAAAAAGAAGAGAGACCTGACATGTAGTCGGGAATCAAATTCTATCAGGCTACATTAGCCAGAGTAAAGAGTTTTTATTCTATTTCCTACCAGACGATTTTAAGTAAAAGGGATATATAGTGATTTATGTTTTTCAAAGTTTACTGTGGCTATTATGTAGGGAATGGATTATTGGGAGGTAACAATGAAAACAGAAGCTATTACAGTCAGTCAAGACAGAGATAAGGTTGGCTTGAATGGAAGCAGTGGAGAAGACAAAAAGTGAGTGAACTTTGGATATAGTTTTGGAGATAGAGTTGATAGTACTAGTCAATGAACTCAGTAAGTATGAGGAGTAAGAAAGGAAAATATCAAGGTTAATATGGAGTTCTGTGCAGCTGGAATTTAAAGGAAATAATAAGGCTTGTGAAAGATGAGGCTGAAAAAAAAAAAAAGAACCAGTTTATGAGGAATATGTATGCCTTGTTAGAGTCTAAATAATAACACCAAAGGTAATCCACAGAAGGATTTAGGCAGCTATCTTGCTTTGAGCAGATATACATTTTTGAAGGATCGGTCTGGTGGAAAAATTAGTCCTCAAAATATCTTACCCTCAAAAACTAAGATACTCAGTAAAGATCCTAAAAATATTATAAAAACATATAGAAACAATATAAAGCATTACTAGAGGAGATAAAAGACCTATTTAAATGGAGAGATATGCCACATTCATGGATTAGAAGATTAGTGTTGTGAGATCTTCAAGATGGCGGAGGAGTAAGACGTGGAGATCACCTTCCTCCCCACAAATACATCAGAAAAACAAGTACATGTGGAACAACTCCTACAGAACACCTACTGAACACTGGCAGAAGACCTCAGACTTCCCAAAAGAGCCGTGTGACTGACAGGGTTTTGGTCCTCCAGCTGGGTGTCAGGCCTGTGCCTCTGAGGTGGGAGAGCTGAGCTCAGGACATTGGTCCACCAGAGACCTCCCAGCTCCATATAATATCAAACGGCAAAAGCTCTCCCAGAGATCACCATCTCAATGCTAAGACCCACCAACACTCAACGACCAGCAAGCTACAGTGCTGGACACCCTATGCCAAAAAAATTGCAAGACGGGAACACAACCGCACTCATTAGCAGAGAGGCTGCCTAAAATCATAATAAGGTCACAGACACCCCAAAACACACCACTGGACATGGTCCTGCCCACCAGAAAGACAAGATCCAGCCTCACCCACCAGAACACAGGCACTAGTTCCCTCCACCAGGAAGCCTACACAACCCACTGAACCAACCTTAGCCACTGGGAGTAGACACCAAAAACAACGGGAACTATGAACGTGCAGCCTGCAAAAATGAGACCCCAACTACAGTAAGTTAAGAAAAATGAGAAGACGGAGAAACACACAGCAGATGAAGGAGCAAGGTAAAAACCCACCAGACCAAACAAATGAAGAGGAAATAGGCAGTCTACCTGAAAAAGAATTCAGAATAATGATAGTAAAGATGATCCAAAATCTTGGAAATAGAATGGAGAAAATAAAAGAAACACTTAACAAGGACCTAGAAGAGCTAAAGAGCAAAAAATCAATGATGAGCAACACAATAAATGAAATTAAAAATTCTCTAGAAGGAATCAAAAGCAGAATAACTGAGGCAGAGGAAAGGATAAGTGACCTGGAAGATACAGTAGTGGAAATAACTATTACAGAGCAGATTTTAAAAAAAAGAATTGAGGACAGTCTTGGAGACCTCTGGGACAACATTAAACGCACCAACATTCAAATTATAGGGGTCCCAGAAGAAGAAGAGAAAAAGAAAGGGACTGAGAAAATATTTGAAGAGATTATACTTGAAAACTTCCCAAATATGGGAAAGGAAATAGTCAATCAAGTCCAGGAAGTGCAGACAGTCCCATACAGGATAAATCCAAGGAGAAACACGCCAAGACACATATTAATCAAACTATCAAAAAGTAAACACAAAGAAAAAATATTAAAAGCAGCAAGGGAAAAATAACACACAAGGGAATCCCCATAAGGTTAACAGCTGATCTTTCAGCAGAAACTCTGCAAGCCAGAAGGGAGTGGAAGGACATATTTAAAGTGATGAAAGAGAAAAGCCTAAGGAACTTCTCTAGGCAGGAAACACAAGAGAAGGAAAAGACCTACAATAACAAACCCAAAACAATTAAGAAAATGGTAATAGGAACATACATATCGATAATTACCTTAACTGTAAATGGATTAAATGCTCCATCCAAAAGACACAGACTGGCTGAATGGATACAAAAACAAGACCCATCTATATGCTGTCTATAAGAAACCCACTTCAGGCCTAGGGACACATACAGGCTGAAAGTGAGGGGATGGAAAAAAGATATTCCACGCAAACGGAAATCAAAAGAAAGCTGGAGTAGCAATTCTCATATCATAGAAAATAGACTTTAAAATAAAGACTATTACAAGAGACAAAGAAGGACACTACATACTGATACAGGCATCAATCCAAGAAGAAGATATAGAAATTGTAAATATTTAAGCACCCAACATAGGAGAACCTCAATACATAAGGCAAATGCTAACAGCCATAAAAGGGGAAATCGACATTAACGAAATCATAGTAGGGGACTTTAACACCCCACCGTCACCAATGGACAGATCATCCAAAATGAAAATAAATAAGGAAACACAATCTTTAAATGATACATTAAACAAGATGAACTTAATTGATATTTATAGGACATTCCATCCAAAACCAGAATACACTTTCTTCTCAAGTGCTCATGGAACATTCTCCAGGATAGACCATATCTTGGGTCACAAATCAAGCCTTGGTAAATTTAACAAAATTGAAATCGTATCAAGTATCTTTTCCAACCACAACACTATGAGACTAGATATCAATTACAGGAAGATACGTGTAAAAAATACAAACACATGGAGGCTAAAGAATACACTACTTAATAAACAAGAGATCACCGAAGAAATCAAAGAGGAAATCATAAAATACCTAGAAACAAATGACAATGAAAACACGACAACCCAAAACCTATGGGATGCAGCAAAAGCAGTTCTAAGAGGGACGTTTATAGCAAAACAATCCTACCTCAAGAAACAAGAAACATCTCAAATAAACAACCTAACCTTACACCTAAAGTAATTAGAGAAAGAAGAACAAAAAACCCTCAAAGTTAGCAGAAGGAAGGAAATCATAAAATCAGATCAGAAATAAATGAAAAAGAAATGAAGAAAACAGGAGCAAAGATCAATAAAACTAAAAGCTGGTTCTTTGAGAAGATAAACAAAATTTATAAACCAATAGCCAGATTCATCAAAAAAAGAAACGGGAGAAGATTCAGATATACAGACTGCCAACAAACACATGAAAGAATGCTCAACATCATTAATCATTAGAGAAATGCAAATCAAAACTACAATGAGATATCAACTCACACCAGTCAGAATGGCCATCATCAAAAAATCTACAAACGATAAATGCTGGAGAGGGTGTGGAGAAGAGGGAACCCTCTTGCACTGTTGGTGGGAATGTGCATTGATACAGCCACTGTGCAGAACAGTATGGAGGTTCCTTAAAAAACTACAAATAGAACTACCATATGACCCAGCAATCCCACTACTGGGCATGTACCCTGAGAAAACCATAACTCAAAAAGAGTCATGTACCAAAATGTTCATTGCAGCTCTATTTACAATAGCCTGGAGATGGAAACAACCTAAGTGTCCATCATCGGATGAATGGATAAAGAAGATGTTGCATATATATATACAATGGAATATTACTCAGCCATAAAAAGAAATGAAATTGAGCAATTTGTAATGAGGTGGATAGACCTAGAGTCTGTCATACAGAGTGAAGTAAGTCAGAAAGAGAAAGACAAATAGCGTATGCTAACAAACACATACATATGGAAGTTAAGAAAAAAAATGTTATGAAGAACCTAGGGGTAAGACAGGAATAAAGACACAGACCTACTAGAGAATGGACTTGAGGATATGGGGAGGGGGAAGGGTAAGCTGTGACAAAGCGAGAGAGAGGCATGGACATATATACACTACCAAACGTAAGGTAGATAACTAGTGGGAAGCAGCCGCATAGCACAGGGAGATCAGCTTGGTGCTTTGTGACTGCCTGGAGGGGTGGGATAGGGAGGGTGGGAGGGAGGGAGATGTAAGAGGGAAGAGATATGGGAACATATGTATATGTATAACTGATTCACTTTGTCATAAAGCAGAAACTAACACACCATTGTAAAGCAATTATACTCCAATAAAGATGTAAAAAAAATTAAAAATAAAAAAACAGATCAATAGAATTAGAAATGAAAAAGGAGAAGTAACAACTGACACTGTAGAAATACAGAGGATCATGAGAGATTACTACAAGCAACTATATGTCAATACAGTGGACAACCTGGAAGATATGGACAAATTCTTAGAAAAGCACAACCTTCTGAGACTGAACCAGGAACAAATAGAAAATATAAACAGACGAAACACAAGCACTGAAATTGAGACTGTGATTAAAAATCTTCCAACAAACAAAAGCCCAGGACCAGATGGCTTCACAGGCGAATTCTATCAAACATTTAGAGAAGAGCTAACACCTAGCCTTCTCAAACTCTTCCAAAATATAGCAGAGGGAGGAACACTCCCAAATTCATTTTACAATGCCACCATCACCCTGATACTAAAACCAGAAAAAGATGTCACAAAAAAGAAAACTACAGGCCAATATCACTGTTAAACATAGATGCAAAAATTCTCAAAAAATACTAGCAAACAGAATCCAACAGCACATTAAAAGGATCACACACCATGATCAAGTGGGGTTTATCCCAGGAATGCAAGGATTATTTGATATATGCAAATCAATCAATGTGATAAACCATATTAAGAAACTGAAGGAGAAAAACCATACAATCATCTCAATCGATGCAGAGAAAACTTTTGACAAAATTCAACACCCATTTATGATAAAAATGCTCCAGAAAGCAGGCATAGAGGGAACTTACCTCAACATAATAAAGGCCATATACGACAAACCCACAGCCAACATCATTCTCAATGGTGAAAAACGGAAAGCACTTCCACTAAAATCAGGAACAAGACAAGGTTGTCCACTCTCACCAGTATTATTCAACATAGTTTTGGAAGTTTTAGCCACAGCAATCAGAGAAGAAAAAGAAATAAAAGGAATCCAAATCAGAAAGGAAGAAGTAAAGGTGTCACTGTTTGCAGATGATATGATACTATACATAGAGAATCCTAAACATGCTACCAGAAAACTACTAGAGCTAATCAATGAATTTGGTAAAGTAGCAGGATGCAAAATTAATGCACAGAAATCTCTTGCATTCCTATACACTAATGATAAACATCTGAAATAGAATTTAAGGAAACACTCCCATTTACCATTGCAACAAAAAGAATAAAATACCTAGGAATAAACCTCCCTAAGGAGACAAAAGAGCTGCATGTAGAAAAGTATAAGACACTGATGAAAGAAATTAAAGGTGATACAAACAGATGGAGAGATATACCATGTTCTTGGACTGGAAGAATCAACATTGTGAAAATGACTATACTACCCAAAGCAATCTACAGATTCACTGCAATCCCTATCAAACTACCAATGGCATTTTTCACAGAACTAGAACAATACAGTTCACAATTTGTATGGAAACACAAAAGATCCTGAATAGCCAAAGCAATATTGAGGAAGATAAACGCAGCTGGAGCAATCAGGCTCCCTGACTTCAGACTATACTACAAAGCTACAGTAATCAAGACAGCATAGGACTGACACAAAAACAGAAATATAGATCAATGGAACAGGATAGAAAGCCCAGAGATAAACCCACACACCTATGGTCACCTTATATTTGATAAAGGAGGCAAGGATATACAATGGAGAAAAGACAGCCTCTTCAATAAGTGGTGCTGGGAAAACTGGACAGCTACATGTAAAAGAATGAAATTAGAACACTCCCTAACACCATACACAAAAGTAAACTCAAAATGGATTAAAGATGTAAATGTAAGCCCAGACACTATAAAACTGTTAGAGGAAAACATAGGAAGAACACTCTATGACATAAATCACAGCAAGATCCTTTTTGACCCACCTCCTAGAGAAATGGAAATAATAACAAAAATAAACAAATGGGACCTAGTGAAACTTCAAAGCTTTTGCACAGCAAAGGAAACCATAAACAAGACGAAAAGACAACCCTCAGAATGGGAGAAAATATTTGCAAATGAAGCAACTGACAAAGGATTAAACTCCAAAATTTACAAGCAGCTCCTGCAACTCAATATCAATAAAACAAACAACCCAATCCAAAAATGGGCAAAAAATCTAAATAGACATTTCTCCAAAGAAGATATACAGGTTGCCAGCAAACACATGAAAGAATGCTCAAGATTACTAATCATTAGAGAAATGCAAATCAAAACTACAATGAGGTATCACCTCACACCAATCAGAATGGCCATAATCAAAAAATCTACAAAGGATAAATGCTGGAGAGGGTGTGGAGAAAAGGGAACCCTCTTGCACTGTTGGTGGGAATGTAAATTGATACAGCCACTATGGAGAACAGTATGGAGGTTCCTTAAAAAACTAAAAATAGAACTACCATACAATCCAGCAATCCCACTACTGGGCATATACCCTGAGAAAACCATAATTCAAAAAGAGTCTTGTACCACAATGTTCATTGCAGCTCTATTTACAACAGCCAGTATATGGAAGCAACCTATGTGTCCACTGACAGATGAATGGATAAAGAAGATGTGGCACATATATACAATGGAATATTACTCAGCCATAAAAAGAAACGATTGACTTATTTGTAGTGAGGTAGATGGGCTTAGAGTCTGTCATACAGAGTGAAGTAAGTCAGAAAGAGAAAAACAAATACCGTATGCTAAAACCTATATATGGTATCTTAAAAAAAAAAAAAAAAGCTTCTGAAGACCCTAGGGGCAGGACAGGAATAAAGACGCAGAGAATGGACTTGAGGACATGGGGAGGGGGAAGGGTAAGCTGGGACGAAGTGAGAGAATGACATGGACATATATACACTACCAAATGTAAAATAGATAGCTAGTGGGAAGCAGCCACATAGCACAGGGAGATCAGCTTGGTGCTTTGTGACAACTTAAAGGGGTGGAATAGGGAGGGTGGGAGGGAGGTGCAAGGGGGAGGAGATATGGGGATATATGTATATGTATAGCTGATTCACTTTGTTTTAAAGCAGAAACTAATACACCATTGTAAAGCAATTAGACTTCAATAAAGATGTTAAAAAGAAAAAAAAAAACCTGGGGGACATTGGTAATGTCACTTGTCATTTAACTTTTTAGAACTTCATTTGTTAAATGTTGGGGTGGGAGGAGGGTAGTGGCTAGATCATCTAAAATTTTCTTTTAGTGCTATTATTCTATAGCATTTCCGAAGAATTCTTTATTTAGAACCAATTCATAATTGGAAGTTCCATCTGGTGTTATGAAAGGGAATTTCAGGGAAAGTTTTAGTTAATTGTCTTTGCCACAACAACATGTGTCATTAGTTTAAGGGGAAAAAAAGAATGTATCATAATGTGTCATGTATTATTTTAACAAATACTCCTTCGGTGATATTCAGGACACCACCATGCAAGCATTCTGACATGTTACTTATTACTATTTTCCACATCACAAGTGTAGTTTTTGATTATTTTACCTAATTTTCTATGCTTTGTTTTAATATTATTATTCTCATATCAGTTAGGGAGCTGACCTGACCTGACCTTTTAGTTTGGAGAAGTACTCAAATAAAATACCATTAAACCAATGGATTAAAATTTTTAAAAAAATTAGTGTTATAAAGATTTCAACTCTCTCTCTAGTTAATATATAAACTATATATTATTGAGTTTATATTCAGTGCTATTGCAATCAAAATCCCTAAAAGTTATTTTCATGTACCCTGACAACATTGTTCTAACCCTGATAATGATAAGACCATTGTGCAAAAAGGAACAGTATGGGAGCTCTTACCCTTCCAGATATCAAGACTTACAAAGAAAAAAAAAAAGGTGTAGTAATTAAACTATGTGATAATTAATAGGGTGAGAGAAAAACAGACTAATTAGCCAGATAAAGAACTTATAAACAGACCTGCCATAAAAGGAAAAATTATTGAAATGACATTTTTTAAAAGTATGAGGAAAATGACTTAATGCATGGTACTGGTTCCTTATAATTATTTATTCATATTTAATGAATACATTATTTATTTTAAAGTAAATAATAATTATATTATTATATGTGGGAAATTAAAATAAATTAATATATTATTATATGTGGGAAATTAAAATAAAATTAGATCCTAATCTTACAACACAAACACTAACCAAAGGGGGAAAGGGAACAAAGGGTTCAAATACTGATATATTTTAGGGTTGGTGGTAGAAAGTTAAGGATGCCCTCACCTGACATCTTTTCTTCTGTGGATTACAACCACCCATTGAAAGTGAGGGTAAAAGTAAGAGAACATGTTTGGAAAGGGGGAGGATTTTGAAAGCCTTGAAGAATAAGTTAAAAATTGTCTAGGAAAATATAGAAGAAATTCTGCATAGTATTAAAATAACAAATGAGGGCTTCCCTGGTGGCGCAGTGGTTGAGAGTCCGCCTGCCAATGCAGTGGACACGGGTTCATGCCCCGGTCCGGGAAGATTCCACATGCCGCGGAGCGGCTGTGCCCGTGAGCCATGACCGCTGAGCCTGCGCGTCCGGAGCCTGTTGCTCCACGGTGGGAGAGGCCACAGCAGTGAGAGGACCGCGTACCACAAAAAAAAAAACAAAAAAAAAAAACAAATGAGTTTGGAGACTTTGAATTTAAGGCAGTACCCATTGGAAAGAGCTATCCAACTTTCCGAAAACTTTCTGGTGGAGACTTAAAGGAGACCGCTGGATTAACTGAGAGTTGCTTATCACGACAAAGAAAGGAAAATGGGTTTAGGGAGTTGGGGACAATTGTCAAGAGAGTGGTCAAGGGGATGGAGTATGAACTATAGGAAGTGGGAATCCAGGGTTTGAATCCATCATCTGTGTGGATGATAAAGTAACCTGGGATGAACACAGAACTTAGAGTGAAGCAGAAAACGGGGACCCAAGAGCCAAAATCTTCCAAAATCCATGGAATCAAATTTATCCACTTTGATCATAGCACTTATTGGCTTTATTTTGGAGATAATTAATTAGAACCCATTTCTCAGTCCAAATCGGGCACATTCACAGTCCTAGAAAGTTACTGTTGTTGGGTTGACAGCAGAGAAAAATGTAATAAAAACCATAAATAACAAAGACAACAACCATAAAAGCATAACAGTCTAGGATCATTTACCATGGGAAAAGAAATAGCCTTCAACACATCAGAGACCCTGGAAGACATACCATAGTAAAATCCCGAGAGTCAGCAAAGTTTAATTTCTAGCTCCTTTTCTCCCTTGGGAAATTCTCTGAAATTCAATTTTCACAGCTGTCTAATAAAGAGATTAGACTAGATCATCTCTAAATTTTTTTCTAGCTCAAAGTATCTATGTCCATAATGGTTACCTTGACTTACCAGGGGAAGATTTTTATTTAGGAAGAGATTATGTTACATGTTTTATAAAAACTATCAAAATAATTTAAATTAAAATATCAAGAAGGTAAATTTCAATTATTTGAAAATTTTACCTATATTGTATATCAACAATGGAGATAAATCAATAAAAGGAAATCTCAGTAGAGACCTAATTGAATTCCCATATTCCAGAATTCCTTTGGTCCACAATTTAACACTATCTTGTAGAGTTCAAGTTTTGCTTAAGCTGTGCTAATACTGCTCCCCAAGTACATTGTGAGATCCTTCAAGACACTTTTAGTCAGTATTTCACTTTTCTTCACCAAGACTGTGCTCACAGGTCAGGGTATAAACTAGACACTTAGTATTTCCAGTGTCTAAAATGAATAAAGGCCAGATCTGGAAAGTATTGTCTAAAAGTTTCAGAAGAAAAAGGACACGCTTATACCCGCACAGAGAATAATCCAATAACTAGAGTCCAGAGCCTGTTGTCTTATCTATTTCAACAGAAAAACATTTAGTGAGACTCCCAATATCCTACATCAAAGAGTTGTGTTTTTTTTTATGTGATGTTAAAATGGATTTTTGCACATCAAACAAACCTATTCCTAGCCTTACCCATTTCTGGCTCATATGTAATGTACTGCACTTGACACATTATTTGCTCCTGATCTGCTTTCCAATTAAGTAAAAAAAAAAAAAAAAAAAAAATTAAAAAAGCACATATCAAACAGAAAACACCTATAGGTTTACAACTGTGCCCAAAGACCTGGAATTCAGATTACTATTATTTTCCCCAGTGTTTTCCAACACAGATCATAGTCATAAAAATGATTGTAAAAGCGCTTAAGAAAAGAACAGTTTATATTTTAAAGAATACAAAATGAGGTACTAGCTAAAATGACAGTAATTCTTTACTCTGGACTTAACGTTTCAGTGAACAGATGAACTCCGGGCCCCACTTCCCAGCAGCTAAATAAAGTTTCAAGAGTTTTTTGCAAAGAATGACAAGCAGCCTGAAGCACGTACTCCACATTCCTCTTACTAACTTTGCTTGTCCTGGCTTGTCTCTCCATAGAACACCAAAGATCTTTCCAAGAAACTTCAAAAGACCCCTGAACAGCAAAAATAAAACACATATCAAGAGAGTCGAGCTGTTGGTGGAACAAAATTTACAACATTCTCTACCACAGCAGTTGAACATCTACTCTATGAGGGTTCTCTGGCATTAAAAGAAAAAGTAAAATTCCTTATTCATCTTTTTGTACTTAAAAACCTGAAGCAATTTTAACAGATTATCCACATGTGGACATAAGCCAAATTTTGACATGTGTTTCTGTTTCATTCAATCAAAATGATTCATAATCATAAGACACTAAAGATAGAGAGGCATAAGAAAGAAATCATATAAACAGAGGACTGGAGTTTGTCAATGGGCAAACACATAGTTAATGACAGAGCAGGGGGTAAAACCCAGGATTCCTAATTGGGAGTCTAATGTTCTTTCCACTACATCAAGATGCTGATTGTGTCAAATTTCGTGTTAACATGCCCCCAATTGATGAAAACATCTCTTTTAGGCAAAGGCATTTTCCTTTTACAGAATTAGTCTGGCCCATTCTTTGTAAAGTATAATAATAGTGAGAGATTCATATTTTTGTGTCATATTCTGACGCATTATTTTAAATCACTAAGAAAACTATAATTAATCATAGATTAACTAACACTGATTAAGTTAACTATAATTGATATCACATGTTTATACAACCAGAGAGCTATAGTAGATGGAACCAAAAGCTATTGATGTTGAAGAGCACGCATAACAGACTTTCAATTCTTCTTTTCTCCTCTTTAATTCTCGAATACAAAGTAGTAAGCTAAAATGTTACTGAATTCAATCCTTAGGAGAATGATAGAACTCACCTCCCAAAACACGAATGCTGCCATTAGTCATGGACAGGGACTTAATATTTTTAGAGGTCACCAGAAATATATATTCCTAGAATCCTCCTTATTGAGATTAAAAGGGCACCACATGTCTAATCTAAATATAGTGTCAAACATAAATAATTTCAGTCAAACTTGAGATGTATAAACAGATTTATCCAGATAGAAAAAAAATCTGTAGTAAATTCATAATATATTATAAATTATATACCAATTTATTAGTATATTACAAATTATGTGCCAGTGGGTATAAAAAGGCACCCTAAGAGGTTTGACATCTCCTGCATCTGGTCAGGAGAATTCAACATCCATTGCATTATTAAAAACTGATGTCTGTCATCATCCATACAGGGCCCATCTCATAGGCAAGAGAAATGACAGTTGGTACCACAAACAGGATCTGAATAGGCCCCAGGAGATACCTCATTATTTGACATTATACAGAGCTGGAACTACGAGCTAGAATTATGACTGAATTTTTCATATACTCCTACACTTACCCTAGAGCTAGAAACAATGCTAAAAGTTAACTCCTTCATTTCCAAAGTCAACTAGCAAAGGTACGTTCAATCATCTGTTATATTTTTCAAGATCAAGAGGATTTTGAATATATGTATTTTTTAAATCTATACTATAGAGATTGGTTTAAGATGGTGGAGTAGAAGGATGTGCTCTCACTCCCTCTTCTGAGAGCACCAGAATCAAAACTAACTGCTAAACAATCATCAAAAGGAAGACACTGGAACTCACCAAAAAAAGATACCCCACATCCAAAGATAAAGGAGAACAACAATGAGATGGTAAGAGGGGTGCAATCACAATAAACTCAAATGCCATAACTGCTGGGTGGGTGACTCACAAACTGGAGAACACTTACACCACAGAAGTCCACCCACTGGAGTGAAGATCCTGAGTCCCATGTCAGGCTTCCCAACCTGGGAGTCTGGCAGCAGGAGGAGGAAATCCTAGAGAATCAGACTTTGAAGGCTAGTGTGATTTGATTACAGGACTTCAACAGGACTGGGGGAAACAGAGACTCCACTCTTGGAGGGCACACAGAAAGTACTGTGTGCATCAGGACTCATGGGAAGGAGCACTGACCCCATAGGAGACTGAACCAAACCTACCTGCTAGTGCTGGAGGGTCTGTGCAGTGGCAGGGAGTGGCTGTGGCTCATCGTGAGGAAAAGGAAAATGGCAGCAGAAATTCTGGGAAGTGTTCCTTGGCATGAGCCTTCCCAGAGTCCGCAATTAGTCCCACCAAGGAGCCCAGGTAGGCTCCAGTGTTGGGTTGCCTCAGGCCAAACAACCAACAGGGAGGGAACTCAGCCCCACCCATCAGCAGACAAGCGGATTAAAGTTTTACTGAGCTCTGCCCACCAGAACAACATGCAGCTCTACCCACCACCAGTCCTTCCCATCAGGAAGCTTGCACAAGCCTCTTAGATAGCCTCATCCACCAGAGAGAAGACAGCAGAAGGAAGAAGAACTACAGTCCTGCAGCCTGTGGAAGAAAAAACACATTCACAGAAAGATAGACAAGATGAAAAGGCAGAGGGCTATGTACCAGATGAAGGAACGAGATAAAACCCCAGAAAAACAACTAAATGAAGTGGAGATAGGCAACCGTCCAGAAAAAGAATTCAGAATAGTGATAGTGAAGATGATCCAGGACCTTGGAAAAAGAAAGGAGGCAAAGATCGAGAAGATGCAAGCAATGTTTAACAAAGATCTGGAAGAATTAAGGAACAAACAAACAGAAATGAACAATAAAATAACTGAAATGAAAACTGCACTAGAAGGAATCAATAGCAGAATAACTGAGGCAGAAGAATGGATAACTGACCTGGAAGGCAGAATGGTGGAATTCACTGCTGTGGAACAGAATAAAGAAAAAAGAATGAAAAGAAATGAAGACAGCCTAAGAGACTTCTGGGACAACATTAAATGCAACAACATTCTCATTATAGGGGTCCCAGAGGAGAAGAGAAAGAGAAAGTCCCAGATAAAATATTTGAAGAGATTATAGTCGAAAACTTCCCTAACATGGGAAAGGCAATAGCCACCCAACTCCAGGAATCACAGAGAGTCCAGGCAGGATAAACCCAAGGAAAAACATGCCAAGACACACATTAATCAAACTGACAAAAATTAAAGACAAAGAAAAATTATTGAAAGCAACAAGGGAAAAATGACAAATAACATACAAGGGAACTCCCATAAGGTTAACAGCTGCTTTCTCAGCAGAAACTCTACAAGCCAGGAGGGAGTGGCATGATATATTTAAAGGGATGAAAGGGAACAACCTACAACCAAGATTATTCTACCCGGCAAGGATCTCATTCAGATTCGACAGAGAAATCAAAAGCTCTATAGACAAGCAAAAGCTAACATAATTCAGCACCACCAAACCAGCTCTACAACAGATGCTAAAGGAACTTCTCTAGGCAGGAAACACAAGAGAAGGAAAAGGACCTACAAGAACAAATGCAAAACAATTAAGAAAATGGTAATAGGAACATACATATTGATAACTACCTTAAACGTGAATGGATGAAATGCTCCAACCAAAAGACACAGACTTGCTGAATGGATACAAAAACAAGACCCATGTATATGCTGTCTACAAGAGACCCACTTCAGACATAGGGACACATAAAGACTGAAAGTGAGGGGATAGAAAAAGATATTCCATGGAAATGCAAATCAAAAGAAAGCTGGAGTAGCAATACTCATATCAGATAAAATAAACTTTAAAATAAAGAATGTTACAAGAGACAAGGAAGGACACTACATAATAATCAAGGGATCAATCCAAGAAGAAGATATAACAATTATAAATATATATGCACCCAACACAGGAGCACCTCAATACATAAGGCAAACACTAACAGCAATAAAAGAGCAAACCGACAGGAAAACAATAATAGTGGGGGACTTTAACACCTAACTGACAACAATGGACAGATCATCCAGACAGAAAATTAATAAGGAAACACAAGCTTTAAATAGACCAAATAGATTTGACACAATATTGACACAATTAAATTTAATTTGACACAATTAAATCTATTTGGCCTATTTGACACAATAGGCCAAAGAGATTTAATTGATATTTATAGGACATTCCACTGAAAAGAGCAGATTACACTTTCTTCTCAAGTGCACACAGAACATTCTCCAGGATAGATCACATCTTGGGTCACAAATCAAGCCCTGGTAAATTTAAGAAAATTGAAATCATATCAAGCAACTATTCTGACCACAATGCCCTGAGATTAGAAATCAATTACTGGAAAAAAAACATAAAAAACACAAACACATGGACACTGAACAATATGTTACAAAATAACCAAGAGATCACTGAAGAAAAAGAGGAAATCAAAAAATACCTAGAGACAAATGACAATGAAAACACGATGATCCAAAACCTATGGGATGCAGCAAAAGCAGTTCTAAGAAGGAGGTTTAGAGCAATACAATCTTACCTCAAGAAACAAGAAAAATCTCAAATAAACAATCTAACCTTACACCTGAAGGAAGTAGAGAAAGAAGAACAAACAAAACACAAAGTTAGTAGAAGGAAAGAAATCATAGTGATCAGAGCAGAAATAAATGAAATAGAAACAAAGAAAACAATACCAAAGATCAATAAAACTAAAACCTGGTTTCTGAGAAGATGAACAAAGTTAATAAAACTTTAGCCAGATTTATCAAAAAAAGAGGAAGAGGACTCAAATCAATAAAATTAGAAACGAAAAAGGAGAAGTTACAATGGACACTGCAGAAATACAAAGCACACTAAGAGACTACTACAAGCAACTCTATGCCAATAAAATGGACAACATGGAAGAAATGGACAGATTCTTAGAAAGGTATAACCTTCCAAGACTGAACCAGGAAGAAATAGAAAATATGAACAGACCAATCACAAGAAATGAAATTGAAAGTGTGATTAAAAATCTTCCAAGTGGGCTTCCCTGGTGGCGCAGTGGTTGAGAGTCCTCCTGCCGATGCAGGGGACACGGGTTCGTGCCCCGGTCCGGGAAGATCCCACATGCGTGGAGTGGCTAGGCCCATGAGCCATGGCCACTGAGCCTGCGCATCCGGAGCCTGTGCTCCGCAACAGGAGAGGCCACAACACTGAGAGGCCCGCGTACTGCGAAAAAAAAAAAAAATCTTCCCAGAAACAAAAGTCCAGGACCAGGTGTCTTCATAGGTGAATTCTATCAAACATTTAGAGAAGAACTAACACCCATCCTTCTCAAACTCTTCCAAAAAATTGCAGAGAAAGGAACACTCCCAAACTCATTCTATGAGGCCACCATCACCCTGCTGCCAAAACAAGCCAAAGGTAGTACAAAAAAAGAAAATTACAGACCAATATCACTGATGACTATAGATGCAAAAATCCTCAACAAAATACTAGCAAACAGAATCCAACAACACATTAAAAGGATCATACACCATGCTCAAGTGGGATTTATCCCAGGGATGCAAGGATTCTTCAATATACGCAAATCAATCAATGTGATACACCATATTAACAAATTGAAGAATGAAAACAATATGATCTTCTCAATAGATGCAGAAAAAGCTTTTGACAAAATGCAACACCCATTTATGATAAAAACTCTCCAGAAAGTGGGCATAGAGGGAACCTCTCTCAACATAATAAAGGCCACATACAACAAACCCACAGCAAACATCATTCTCAATGGTGAAAAACTGAAAGCATTTCCTCTCAGATCAGGAACAAGACAAGGATGTCCACTCTCACCACTATTATTCAACATAGTTTTGGAAGTCCTAGCCGTGGCAGTCAGAGAAGAAAAAGAAACAAAAGGAATACAAATTGGAAAAGAAGAAGTAAAACTGTCACTGTTTGCAGATGACATGATACTATACATAGAGAATTCTAAAGATGCCACCAGAAAACTACTAGAGCTAATCTATGAATTTGGTAAAGTTGCAGGATACAAAATTAATGCACAGAAATCTCTTGCATTCTTATACACTAATGATGAAAAATCTGAAAGATAACTTAAGGAAACACTCCCATTTACCATTGCAACAAAAAGACTAAAATACCCAGGAAAAAACCTACCTAGGGAGACAAAAGTTCTGTATGCAGAAAACTATAAGACACTGATGAAAGAAATTAAAGATGATACAAACAGATGGAGAGATATACGATGTTCTTGGATTGGAAGAATCAATATTGTGAAAATGACTATAATACCCCCAAAAATCTACAGATTCAATGCAACCCCTATCAAATTACCAGTGGGATTTTTTTACAGAGCTAGAACAAAAAGTGTTAAAATTTGTATGGAGACACAAAAGACCCCAAATAGCCAAAGCAATCTTGAGGGAAAAAAAATGGAGCTGGAGGAATCAGACTCCCTGACTTCAGACTATACTACAAAGCTACAGTAATCAAGACAATATGGTACTGGCACAAAAACAGAAATATAGGTCAATAAAACAGGATACAAAGCCCAGAGATAAACCCACGCATCTATGGTCAAACCCACGCACCTATGGTCAACTAATCTATGACAAAGGAGGCAAGGATATACAATGTAGAAAAGACAGTCTCTTCAATAAGTGGTGCTGGGAAAACTAGACAGCTACATGTAAAAGAATGAAATTAGAACACTCCCAATGCCATACACAAAAATAAACTCAAAATGGATTAGACAGCTAAATGTAAGATGGGACACTATAAAACACTTAAAGGAAAACATAGGAAGAACACTCTTTGACATAAATCACAGCAGGATCTTTTTTGATCCACCTCCTAGAATAATGGAAATAAAAACAAAAATAAACAAATGGGACCTAATGAAACTTCAAAGCTTTTGCACAGCAAAGGAAACCATAAACAAGACGAAAAGACAACCCTCAGAATGGGAGAAAATATTTGCAAATGAATCAATGAACAAAGGTTTAATCTCCAAAATATATAAACAGGCCATGCAGCTCGATATTAAAAAAACAAACAACCCAATCCAAAACTGGGCAGAAGACCTAAATGGACATTTCTCCAAAGAAGACATACAGATGGCCAAGAAGCACATGAAAAGTTGCTCAACATCACTAATTATTAGAGAAATGCAAATCAAAACGGCAATGTGGTATCACCTCACACCAGTTAGTATGGGCATCATCAGAAAATCTACAAACAACAAATGCTAGAGAGGGTGTGGAGAAAGGGGAACCCTCTTGCACTGTTGGTGGGAATGTAAATTGATACAGCCACTATGGAGAACAGTATGGAGGTTCCTTAGAAAACTAAAAATAGAATTACCCTATGACCCAGCAATCCCACTACTGGGCATATACCCAGAGAAAACCATAATTCAAAAAGACACAAGCACCCCAATGTTCATTGCAGCACTATTTATAATAGCCAGGTCATGGAAGCAACCTAAATGCCCATCGGCAGATGAATGGGGAAAGAAGAAGTGGTACATATATACAATGAAATATTACTCAGCCATAAAAAGGAACGATATTGGGTCATTTGTTGAGACGTGGATGGATCTAGAGACTGTCATCCAGAAGTAAGTCAGAAAGAGAAAAGCAAATATCGTATATTAATGCATATATGTGGAACCTAGAAAATGGTACAGATGAACCGGTTTGCAGGGCAGAAATTGAGACACAGATGCAAACATATGGACACCAAGGGGGGAAAGCGGCCGGGGTGGTGGTGGTGGTGGTGTGATGAATTGGGCGATTGGGATTGACATGTATACGCTGATGTGTATTAAACTGATGACTAATAAGAATCTGCTGTATAAAAAATAAATAAAATAAAATTTAAAAATTAAAAAAAAATTCCTTGTCATCATGGAGATTACATTCCAGTTGAGGGATGGGGAAGTGACAATAAACAAAATAAATAAGTAAAATATATAATATATTATTAGATGATGGTAAGTTCTGTGGTAACATAATGCAGAGGAAGACAGTATTTATGTGAGCATTAAAAACATGAATACAGTCCAGTGAAATAAACACTGTCCACAACAAACTTTGTGATCTCTCATGTACATCTATTGGGCCTCATGTGATTAGCACAATACAATATCTCACACCACAGATTAGCCCAAAGAGATTAAAAATCATCCTTTATTCTAAAGTCCTTAGAGCTTCTCCAGATGATGCATTCAATGTATAAATTATGCCCAATGTCAGAAAAGTCTTTTTTCTAGTAAATAGCATAGACTTATTCTCTCCATCTTCTGTGGAAAAGATCATTGTCTACAAGTACATAGTCTATCCCAGGAATGTCATAGCAGTGTGAGTTCAGAGGTAATAGACAAAGCTGCTAAACCAGCATTTCCAGTAATGCATTCTATGACCTGATGATTCTGATAATTATTAATAGGTGATATAGAAAGAAACAAATGATAGTTAACTTTCATGATCAAATGCAATTGCCAAAAGCTGTGTTAAACAGAATTAAATAATTTTTTTTCATAAACCTTCTCAGAGTCTTTTCTATCCTAAGGTGAATTTTGAATTTCCAACGAAGGGATAAATAATCTTTCCCAAACATATGACCATGGAGTCCTCTTTAAGAAAATTTCTTAGGACTTAGTTTCCCTGGAGAGTCTTTTAGAAACTCTGGTTTCAACTACTCTTCTTTATTCTGCAGCTCATAAAAAAGCCCCCAGAAGTGTTTGGCTACACTTATTAACACGGGGTCCCTCTCGAAAGAAGAAACTTTAGAGCTTTATGAGTGTGTCACACCTTGGTGTACAAATGAGTACAGATTTTGATGATGGCAGCTACCCAGAAAATAGGAGGGAATTGATTCGTTGACATGGGTGGAGGGAGAGCAAGGAGGTCTATAGGGAAGGGAAAGGCAATAGGTTATTTCCCTAGAAGCAAATGTCTCACAATTTTGCTAAGGGCCAACCTTAAACAGGCTAATTCCATAGATTTAATAAAATGTTGGTTAAATCTTCCCTCAAGGCTTCCTTCATGTTTAAAAATTTCAAATCCCTTGAAGATACTTGCCAATCATTTAATAACATTAATAGTTTTCTTGTGGCTCAGTAAAAAACTAAAGTGCAAGCTGGGCATCTGCAATTTATAACCTATCAGGTTAGCTCCTTTACACTGAAAGGAAAAAGACATTAAATCAGAATTGAGTTGCCTATGGGTACAGCATATATATAGAGAAAAACTGGAGCTGATTCTGTCTGCCTCTTCTAAATATTTTTGGTATAATGACTCTTCACATATAGGGAATTTATGTACATTAATTCCACCTAAGTGAACTAGAAAGCACATGATCTACTCTAAATTATCCATTCCAATACCTGTGTATGTTTACACATGCAATCCAGTTAATAGATGTTTTTCCATATAATACCTGAAGGAACTATGAATCTGTTATTATGTTCCTGTGGAAAATATGTGTTAGCAAAAGGGAAGGAAACAGGGATCTATACCAATCAGATTAGTCTGTGTTTTCATTAGCTACAAAGCTGTGGAAATTTGGCAGGAGTAACTTTCAGGGCTATTTCAACTGCAGCCAGCCACTTCCCCACCACCTCCCCTAATCTTAAGGTTTTATAGATCCACACAATTTGTACAGACCTGTAGGAAATTATGCACTGAGAAAAAGTTGCTGATTTATCAATTAGGTTAAAATCCCCTACCTACATTCTCCACTGAAAATTTCTTTTTGTCCTGGAATAGAACAGCTTTGGAACTCTACCTACAATAATACGATAAAAACAATGTATTTTGCATAATTCATTTAGAAATATTTTTGAAAATTAAATGTATACCAGAAAAATCCTCAACCAAAGGAAAAGTATAAGAATTGCTTCATGAGTAAATGATGGTTTAAGAAATCTCTCCCAGAGTAGATCTTAAATGTTCTCACCATAAAAAGAAATGGTAATTATGTGCCATGATGAAGGTGTTAGCTAATTGCTATGGTGATAATTGTTTTAAAATATATAAGTTTAAAACCATAATTCAAAAAGAGTCATGTACCACAATGTTCACTGCAGCTCTACTTACAATAGCCAGGACATGGAAGCAACCTAAGTGTCCATCAACAGATGAATGGGTAAAGAAGATGTGGCACATATATACAATGGAATATTACTCAGCCATAAAAAGAAATGAAATTGAGTTATTTGTAGTGAGGTGGGTGGACCTAGAGACTGTCATACAGAGTGAAGTAAGTCAGAAAAAGAAAGATAAATACCATATGCTAACACATATATATGGAATCTAAAAAAAAAAAAGAAAAATGGTTCTGAAGAACCTAGGGGCAGGACAAGAATAAAGATGTAGATGTAGAGAATGGACTTGAGGTCACGGGAAGGGGGAAGGGTTAGCTGGGACGAAGTAAGAAAGTGGCATGGACTTATATATACTACCAAATGTAAAATAGCTAATGGGAAGCAGCTGCATAGCACAGGGAGATCAGCTTGGTGCTTTGTGACCACCTAGAGGGGTGGGATAGGGAGGGTGGGAGGGAGATGCAAGAGGGAGGAGATATGGGGGTATATGTATATGTATAGCTGATTCACTTTGTTATAAAGCAGAAACTAACACACCATTGTAAAGCAATTATACTCCAGTAAAGGTGTTAAATATATATATGTTTATCAAATCAAATCAACACCTTGTACAACTTAAATTTACACAATATTATATGCTAATTATACCTCAATAAAGCTGAGGGAAAACATTTCTCCCAGTCAAGACCTTTCCTCCATCCTTTGAACCCTATCCAATGTTTTATTCCACAGTACAATTCCTCTCCAAATTTCACTTCTAATGAAGACTTAGCTAATTTCCATTCATGACTCCACTCTTCCTAATACTACTACTCCTAATAATAATAATAATTATAATGTTTAACATTATATATTACATGTACAACAAAATATATAGCACATTTTGCCAACAAGCCCTGCCTCCCATATTCTAGGGATATTAGGGCTTATCTAGCAATGCTACATCTCAGCTCAAAAAAACTAAGTTTTCCTACCTTGTCATGTAGTGTTCTATCTGAAAAATTATAAACTTCATGTTCCTAAATAAAGGGGATTCTTAAGTACATGAACTATGAAAATTTTCATTAGAATTTAGAAATTTATGCTCTGAAACACACAAAAACTATTTCACTACTTGGGGGAGGGATTGCAATAAGGATTTATGAATAATTTCCTTTATTTTCACATTTTGGGGCTTTCTTTCTTCATATTTTCTATCAAAGTCAAATTAGAAGACTTTATTGAAGGTTAGTCGTGTTGTTGAATGGAATATTTCACAGAACTGGGGAAAGTTTCCATACATTCCCAGTCAAAGAGCCAGCATTACTGATTACTTAATGCATACTTTAACTTATTATTTTAGGAAATGCTTATGCTGAAATTGCCCATGGTGTTGCCTAGGCACCCACATATAACCACATCCTACAGAAATTATGTAGATAGGTAAGGTTTCAGAGCTGTGGTGCAGTTACTGCAAAACAATGAAACAATTGCATATACATATCAAAGACTTGAGATCTCTTTTAACAGACATAGGAGCAGCGCTATTAAGTTAGCAACGCCCATGAAATACAGGAATCTTGTTGAATTTCACTAACAAACGCAGCTTAAAAATATTTAACATTATCGCTACCCTATATTTTTATACTGTTTTCAAATTTGTTTACAAAACTTAAACAAAGATTAGAAAGGTATGCTGAATTGCCTATTGTTTTCATTTCTGATACTGTCCCAGATGTTCACTATGTAACTTCTGATAGCTTCTTGTATTGCTTCTTATTTTTCCAATATATCCTCTATTTCCAGCTGCATATCAAAGGACATGTCCTCCATACTCTTTCAAGTACCAGTGACTAAATGTATGCCTCCCAAGTGGGAGTTCAAGTTAGAAGGAATGCTAATCTTAAGAAAGTCACTCCAAGAACATGGCATATCTCTCCATCTGTTTGTATCATCTTTGATTTCTTTCATCAGTGTTTTATAGTTTTCTGCATACAGGTCTTTTGTCTCCTTAGGTAGGTTTATTCCTAGGTATTTTATTTTTTTGGTTGCAATGGTAAATGGGAGTGTTTCCTTAAATTCTCTTTCAGATTTTTCATCATTAGTGTATAGGAATGCAAGAGATTTCTGTGCATTAATTTTGTATCCTGCTACTTTATCAAATTCATTGATTAGCTCTAGTAGTTTTCTGGTAACACCTTTAGGATTCTCTATGTATAGTATCATGTCATCTGCAAACAGTGACAGCTTTACTTCTTCTTTTCTGTTTTGGATTCCTTTTATTTCTTTTTCTTCTCTGATTGCTCTGGCTAAGACTTCCAAAACTATGTTGAATAATACAGGTGAGAGTGGACAACCTTGTCTTGTTCCTGATCTTAGAGGAAATAGTTTCATTTTTTCACCATTGAGAACAATGTTGGCTGTGGGGGGGAAAAATGCAGCTGTATTTTATATATGAGAGTTGTTAAGAGAGTAAATCCTGAGTTCTCATCACAAGGGAAAAACCTTTTTTTTCTTTGTCTTTTGTATCTTATATGAGATGAAGGATGTTCACTAAACTTATTGTGATAATCATTTCATGATGTATGTAAGTCAAATCATTATGTTGTACACCTTAAACTGATACAGTGCTGTATGTCAATTATATCTCAATAAAACTAGAAAAAAATCAAACCAAGCAAAACAATGAATAAGCACAAATATTTTTTAAAACTCTTAAAAAAAAAGTCACTATTCTCCCCTATGGCATAATATGGGGAACAATTGTGACAGTACACCTATAAAGAAGGCCCAGCTTAGTTTCAAGAATATCATACCTTCTTATTGATTCTGGTTCTATTGTTTGTAGTTGGTCTTGGTATGTTCCCAATAATTCAATGAAGGTCATGCCCCATTTTTTCTTATCATTATGCAAAAAAGTATATATTACTTATTGTAACAGTTTTCATACTAGTTATATTCATACCTTTCTTCTTTCACTTTCCTGTACTTCTTATACAGATTGGCCTGTGACCTTCTTGTGTTTTTATGCCCAAATATTTTCAATTAAAATACTCATTATTTTATTATAAATTAGTGTTCTTCTACTTCTCTTTATATTAAAGTTAGACTCAGAGAATTATATTCATAAATGTTTAAATTATGTTGTAGGCAGCTTACCTTAACTATGAATTTTATTTCAGTATGATAAAAGAAAAATTACAAATAACATTTTATAAATAGAGGGTATTGGCTAATGTACATTGAGAAAACCTGTTTTATAGGACAAGAAGTTTCAAACAAAAGAGCTAAAATAGTCCTTTTCATATCAAGATTTATGTATCAAATGGCATTGGAAAAGAGATAAGTTAAACAACGAGATTACTTTAGAAAGAAATCCATGAGGATAAACATCATGACAAATTCCTATTATATGTTCATAAAAGTATATGAAGAAACTGAAATATATACCATATGATTCAAACTACATAACATTCTAGAAAAAGCAAAAACCATGGTGACAATAAAAAGATCACTGGTTACCATGGAGGGAAGGAAGGGAGCACTGAGGATTTTTAGGGCAGTAAAAATATTCTATATGATAGTATAATGATGAATATATGTCATTACGCATTTGTCCAAACTCATAGAATGTACAACACCAAGAGTTAACCCTAAAGGAAGCTACGGACTTCAGGTGATTATGATGTGTTAATTGTTATGATGTGGGCTCATCAATTACAACGAACGTACCAATCTAGTGGGGGATGTTGATAATGGGGAAGGTTATACCTATGTGAGGGCAGGAGCTATATGGGAAATTTTTACCTTCCTCAGAATTTTGCTGTGAACCCAAAACTGTTCAAAAAATAAGTTTTTAAAAATAATTTGCTGGTGATGGTATGTGCTAAGAAGAAAAAGTCTAGAAAGGATACAGAGAATGCCCACTTATATAGATCATCGGGGAAAAAAGGAGAGTGAAACTGACAATAGCAATGCAATAAGCAACATTTTCCTGCATTAGTTTTACATTTACAGAGTTTAGATCCCAAATTTTAGGGTATTTAAATTATATTTATTTTAATTATAGAAATAATTTTAACAATTTTTTTTACAAAATAAACATAATATTTTATAAAAAATAGTTGCCTTCAAATGCACAGAAATGACCATATTTTTATATAACCTTCAGGTCTTTTTTTAATATACAAATGTGTTACTTTAAAACATCATAAAATTTTATAACTTATATTTTTCTTTGTTATCATTCTTCTGCTATTATTCCACAACATTCGTAATCATCACTTTTGTCATTATATATTACTGAAGAGATAAATTATAATTAACTTAAACATTGCTCTACTATTAAATCTTTATATTGTTTCGAGTATTTTACAGTTTTAAGTAACAGTGCCATAAAGATATTTAATCACTTGTATTTTCTCCATATTTCAGATGACTTTATTAGACTAGCATATAAGAAGAAGTGAGATTATGGGTTGGTGAGATTTAAAGGAAACTTTTACACCTCTTGGCAAATATTTCCCAAATAGGTTGTACCAATATAAATGCATAATCAATACAATTACTGTCTCAACACTGTTTTCTAACATTGGAAGCTCATTGTTTTAACTGAAATATCCTACAAAAATTAATAGGATATAGTATTTTCCCTTAAAAATTCATAACATAATAGGAGAAACAGATGCATAAATAATCATAATACTTTGGGATACAGAGTCTAATGGAAGTTATTGATTTACACCAAGATTAATGCATACATATGCGTATGTAGGTATTTTCTCCTCTATTCCCTATTATCTATTTAAGGATATGGCTTTCTAGATCTTTTTAAGTATTACAAACAACGTTTGCCTTCCAAGTAGTGGGATTTCAAGCTAAGGTGTATGTCATTCGAGAAAGTGTCTACCAATGACAATCATTTTCCTGTTTTGATTCTAAAATTCCCATATAATACAGGCAATAGTGAAACATATTAAATTTAGCAAAAGTAGATTTATTTGTTCATTTATTCATGAAGCATTGGCACTTATCTTCCAAAATCAGCATGGCCAAAGAACCTTATGAAATTGCCAATATTTGATTTTATAAAGACCTACAAAAATACAATTTCATTAGTTCAACATAATATATATACATATATAAATGCGTTTGTGTGTAATTTTTTTGTTTTGTTTTGAAGTTTAATGTTAGATATACTTTCCGTCAGAGGGGAGTGAGAATTCAGTGTCAGAGAAAATTGTTTGTGCTGATCTCTAAGAGATGTGCAGGGGTTCAGCAAATAGAGAGCCCAGCTTCCACAAAAGGAATTTAGAATAAACAAACCCATGAAAGCATGAAAGGACATGGCATGGCCCGGAAATGTATCCAGCTTGTCTAGCATGTAGTTCTTGTATGGAGGAAGGGAAGGTGCCTAGAACAGCATTCTTTTGGCCCTAAAAACTCACAGCAATGTTCTAATAATTACCCGTTCTCATCTAAGCATAAATTAACATTCTGTTCTAAAAGGGGATGCATCAAAGTTTTAGATATACAGATATGCTCTCTTTGACTTCATAGCCCAAAACGTCTAGACTTGCATAGTTCTTCTGTTAACTTACATGAATTTTTTTCTCCCCTCACTAACAAACCTTATCATTTCGACCTCTAAAAGTTTTTCTACTACATCATACAACCCTCATTTCTCATGTCTAAAGTAAGTTCATTGAT
The DNA here is from genome assembly GCF_963455315.2 of Globicephala melas. Classification (NCBI taxonomy): domain Eukaryota; kingdom Metazoa; phylum Chordata; class Mammalia; order Artiodactyla; family Delphinidae; genus Globicephala; species Globicephala melas. The sequence goes on along the minus strand of NC_083331.1, from coordinate 12,733,415 downwards.
ATAATCCTGAATGAGAGCCTCTGGAATAAAAATGTGAGATTTAGTACTGGGATTTTGCAAATATAATTTTGACTTCTTAGTGGCCATGTTTGCTTAGTTTATATTTAGGATTGGGTTCCACAGTTGAGACAGCCAAGAGGCTAAACTGATAATCTGGAGTATGATATTCACCTACTGTACTGAGTGGTTCAAAATTAATGAACCTAATCTCCCAAAGTCCAGTATAATAATCTATCAACTATAGAAACTATTTTGGTTCTGGGCATTGAAGTCTGTGATTGGTACAATGAGTGCTATTGCCCACCCAGATGTAAACATATAAAAACGGAAAGGTATCTCTTCCAGAGAACAACCACAGGAGACTGAATGTCTGGCATTGCCATTCAAAAGAAAACTTTTCTATTTTCCTACTTCTTCTTTGTCTTTTACCCTTTGATCAGGCTAAGTTTGGAACAAGAACACATCTAATAAATAAATCTAATTCCACTGAGCTAAACTTGATACCATTTACCAATATCTATGGTACATGTGAATTTCAGAATTAAAACAGAATTACTATCATTGGTAGCTTTCTCTAAAAGGAATACTAAAAAAAGGCAAATTTACTGACACAAAGTTAATGTATTTTGAACTGCCCAATTTCTTCAAACTTGGTAAAATCTGATCCTACAACTGTGAAAGCAAATCTAAGTGAATTGGGAAGTCTGTATTGTTTTGCTTGGCTGATTACATTACTTTTTAATTTTTTTATTTAAAAAATTTTTAACATCTTTATTGAAGTATAATTGCTTTACAATGGTGTGTTAGTTTCTGCTTTATAACAAAGTGAATCAGTTATACATACACATATGTCCCTATATCTCCTCCCTCTTGCATCTCCCTCCCTCCCACCCTCCCTATCCCACCCCTCTAGGTGGTCACAAAACACCGAGCTGATCTCCCTGTGCTATGTGGCTGCTTCCCACTACCTATCCATTTTACGTGTGGTAGTGTATATATGTCCATGCCACTCTCTCACTTTGTCCCAGCTTACCCTTCCCCCTCCTCATATCCTCAAGTTCATTCACTAGTAGGTCTGCATCTTTATTCCCGTCTTGCCCCTAGGTTCTTCTGACCATTTTTTTCCTTTTTCTTTTTTTTTTTAGATTCCATATATATGTGTTAGCATACGGTATTTGTTTTTCTCTTTCTGACTTACTTCACTCTGTATGACAGTCTCTAGGTCCATCCACCTCACCACAAATAACTCAGTTTCGTTTCTTTTTATGGCTGAGTAATATTCCATTGTATATATGTGCCACATCTTCTTTATCCATTCATCTGTTGATGGACACTTAGGTTGCTTCCATGTCCTGGCTATTGTAAATAGAGCTGCAATGAACATTGTGGTACATGACTCTTTTTGAATTACGGTTTTCTCAGGGTATATGCCTAGTAGTGGGATTGCTGGGTCATATGGTAGTTCTATTTTTAGTTTTTTAAGGAACCTCCATACTGCTCTCCATAGTGGCTGTATCAATTTACATTCCCACCAACAGTGCAAGAGGGTTCCCTTTTCTCCATACCCTCTCTAGCATTTGTTTGTAGACTTTTTGATGATGGCCATTCTGACTGGTGTGAGGTGATACCTCATTGTAGTTTTGATTTGCATTTCTCTAATGATTAGTGATATTGAGCATCCTTTCATGTGTTTGTTGGCAATCTGTATACCTTCTTTGGAGAAATCTCTATTTAAGTCTTCTGCCCATTTTTGGACTGGGTTGTTTGTTTTTTTGACATTGAGCTGCATGAGCTTCTTGTCAATTTTGGAGATTAATCCTTGGTCAGTTGCTTCATTTGCAAATATTTTCTCCCATTCTGAGGGTTGTCTTTTCGTCTTGTTTATGGTACATTACTTTTTTTTAACCTCCTCTTTGCAGTTCAATAGACTTATATAGAGAGATGCAGAAGAATAATGAACAAGTAATGCCAGAACTAGAAAACATTCTTCCATGCTAAATCAACTATGGTACATGTCAAAACTGATTTTTAGAGCTCTCAAATATGCAGCCTTTGCGAGTGGTTTAATATATGACATATTCCATTGATTTCCTTTAGTAAGAACAGTGGAGTTTTCCAGCTGCACATTTTGTTAAACCTAACAAATAAGGGTTAACTTTTTAACAGTTTAGCAGTTATGAGGCTGCTTGAAGGCAGCCTCATAACATTTTCTTCAACTGCTATTATTATTTAACCATTATTAAGATCCCACTGAGAAGTAGGTGTTATCCAGTCCATTTGCCAAGCGATCAAATCCTTATGATGTTGAAAGTTTTTGTCTTTATGGCAAATATGTGTCAAGAGTATTTTTCTCTAGTATCAACAGAAACTAAGCAGAGTAACCACTTTACTTAGCCTTTTCTTCCATAAATGTAAATTGAAAACAAAAAAGTAACAATAACAGCTAACAAATTTAGTCCTTACAGTTTACACGTATTGCTGTATTTAATCTCCTAAACATTCCTATGAGGTAGATGCTATTATATTCACATTACACCTAATATTTAGAAATAAAAGGGCAGAGAAAAAGTTCAAAATAATTGCCCTTTCACAGCAAGCCTATATCATATGAAGTAGTATAGAAGGAGGATTCTGATTTGTGTTGATTTGTATCATATAGTGGTATTTGATTTTTTTACCAAATATGTACGTTTTTACCAAAAGTGCTGTTCTTGTTTCTCACCTACAGTAATGTAAGCAACCTAAGTAAAAGGACAGGTCTTTACTGTAGATTTAATTTCACCATTTGCTAATCTTATGTAACATGGTATTCCGTGTCTCAGATCTCTTTCACAATAGTCCTATTTCTTTGTTATAAATTTATTCTCAACCAGCCAGAGTTCAGTTCTTGATCTTCTCACCTCTTGCCATCTTTATATATACTCACTACCTACATGATCTCATTGGTCCTATTGCTAAACACTCGCTGTACCCTGTAGACTTCCACACACATCTCTAGGCTTACTCTTCCCATTAAATTCTAGATTTTTATATCCAAGGTGACCACTCACTCCTGGGACAGTTCAAGTTTATGCCCATTGTCTTAGATTCCCAGCAGTTAGTAGTCCCTTTCACTCTCAAAGTGTCATGGTTGAAATGATCAATTACATGCTCACCCTTATTCTACCCAGTTTACTAGTTAATGGATTTCTGAAATTTAAATGATCAAAAGAGAACTTCTGGTTTCCTCTGAAAAAAATCCCATCTGCTTTGTGTTCTTCAACTCGGAAAATGCAATATCATTCACTCTGGTACTCAAATTATAAAAGTTTGGAGGCATCCTTGGCTCCTCCCATACATCATAATAAATCAGTTATAACTTCAAAGTCTGTATAGAATCTGACCCCTCCTTCACTATGATCTTTGACTAAGTCACTACCATAACTCACCTAAGAAATTAATGAATTAAGGATTTTATGAATATGTTTCTGTGAGTTAAAATATAAGGTAACAGCAATTCTTGAGTACCCACACTGTAATAAGCACTTTATTGATAATAATGGTGAGCATTTATTGCATGTTTATAACACATTAGTCACTGTTTTAAGTGCTCTATTTTCATTAGCCCAGTAAATCTCACAATAACGCCTAGAGGCAATAGTTTTCCATTCTTAGACAGGCTTTAAAAAGTAAGTGTCAGAGCAGACTACAAAGCAAAGTAAGTTATCAGGGATAAAGAAGGACATTACATAATGATAAAAGGGTCAATTCTCCAAGAAGACATAACAATCTTTAATATGGTTGAGTCCAAAAAGCAGAGCAGGAAACTACATGAGGCAAAAACTAATAGAACTACAAGGAGAAATAGATGAATCCACTATAATAAATGGAGATTTCAACACATCTCTATCAGAAATGGACAGATCCAGAAGGCAGAAAATGCGTAAGGACATAGTTGAACACAACAAACCATCAATCAAATGGATATAATTAACATCTATAGATTACTTCATTGAACAACAGCAGAAAACACATTCTTCTCAAGTTCACATGGAACATTCAACAAGATAGACTACATTCTGGGCCATAAGCCACACATTAATAAATTAACAAAATAGAAATCGTACACTATGTACTCTTAGATAATAATGGTATTAAATTAGAAATCAATAACAGAAAGATGAGCAGAAAAGCCCAAAATACATGCAGATTAAACAGTGCACTTTTAAATAACATATGGGTCAAGGAAGAAATCATAAGAGAAATTTAAAATATTTTTAACTAAAAGAAAATAAAAGTACGACTTTTCAAAATTTGTGGTTTGCAGCAAAAAAAAGTGCTCAGGGGCTTCCCTGGTGGCGCAGTGGTTGAGCGTCCGCCTGCCGATGCAGGGGACGCGGGTTCGTGCCCCGGTCCGGGAGGATCCCACATGCCGCGGAGCGGCTAGGCCCGTGAGCCATGGCCGCTGAGGCTGCGCGTCCGGAGCCTGTGCTCCGCAGCGGGAGAGGCCCCAACAGTGAGAGGCCCGCGTACCGCAAAAAAAAAAAAAAAAAAAAAAAGTGCTCAGTGGGAAGTTATAGCATTGAATTCCTATATTAGAAATGAAGAAAGATATAAAATCAATATTTTAAGTTTTTCCTTAAAGAAACTGGAAAAAGAAGAGCTGATTAAATTAAAATAAGCAGAAGAAAGGAAACAATAAGAATTAGAGCAGAATCAATAAATTGAAAAAAGGAAATCAATAGAGAAAATCTACAATACCAAATGCTGGTGTTTTTTTGTTTGTTTGTTTGTTTGCGGTACGCGGGCCTCTCACTGTTGTGGCCTCTCCCGTTGCAGAGCACAGGCTCCGGATGCGCAGGATCAGTGACCATGGCTCACGGGACCAGCCGCTCCGCAGCATGTGGGATCCTCCCGGACTGGGGCATGAACCCGTGTCCCCTGCATCGGCAGGCGGACTCTCAACCACTGTGCCACTACGGAAGCCCTGTTTGTTGTTTTTTTTTTATCAACAAAGTTGATAAGCCACTAACCAGGCTAACTTAGACAAAAAAAAAAAAAAAAAAAAAAAAGAGAGAGAGAGAGGAGGAAAACTACTAATATCAGAAATCAAAGAGGGGACATCACTACAGATTCCATGCACATTAAAAGGATAATAAAGGAGTATAGTGAAGAACACTATGTCCACAAATTTGATAACCCAGATGAAATGGACAAATTCCTTAAAAGACACAAGCTGCCCAAATTCACACAAAAAGAAATAAACAATATGAATAGGCCAATATCTGTGAAATAAACTGAATCAGTAATTAATAACTTTCCAAAACAGAAAGCACCAGAACAAGATGGGTTCACTGGTGAATTCTTCCAAATATTTAAAAGAGAAATTATATCAATTATCTACAATCTCTTTCAGAGAATGGAAGCAAAAGGAATACTTTTGAACTAATTCTACAATTCCAGCATTACGCTAGTACCAAAACTAGCCAAAGACATTACAAGAAAATAAAACTATACATCAGTAACTCTCATGAATATAGCTGCAAAAAACCTCAACAAAACATTAGCAAATCAAATCCAACAATGGATAAAAAGAACTATACACCACATTAACTGGGAGTTGTTTCAGGTATGCAAGGTTGGTTCAACATTTGAAAATAAATTAATTTAATTAATCACGTCAATAGGCTAACAAAGAAAAATCACATGAACATACCATTAGATTAAAAAATTAAAAAAAGCATTTGACAAAATCTAACATTCATTTGTGATAAAAAAAAAAACCTCTCAGTAAACTAGGAGTAGAAGGAAACTTTCACCAATCCTTTTTAACACTGAACTGGAAGTTATAACTAACGCAATAAGACAAGAAAAAGAAGTAAAACGTGTACACCTTGGGAAGGAAAAAATAAAACTGCATTTGTTAGCAGGTAACATGATCATCTGTCTAGAAAACCCAAAAGGATCAACTAAAACTCCTGGAAGTAATAAGCGATTATAGCAAGATTGCAGGATACAAAATTAATATACTGAAGTCTATCACTTTCCTACATATTAGCAATAAACAAGTGGAATTTGAAATAAAAATATCCCATTTACATTAGCACCCCCCAAAATGAAATACTTATGCATAAATCTAACAAAATATGTACATGATATATATGTAGAAAACTACAGAAGTCTGATGAATGTAATTCAAAGAAGAACTAAATAAATGGAGAAATATTCCACATTCATGAATAAGAAGATTCAATATTGTCAAGATGTCAATTCTTCCAAACTTGATCTATAGATTCAATGCAATCCCAATCAAATTCCCAGTAAGTTATTTTGTGGATATCAACAAATTGATCTAACATTTATATGGAGAGGCAAAAGACCCAAAATATCCAGTACAATATTGAAGAAGGAGAATAAAGTTGAGTAATAACACTTTCTGACTTCAAGACATATTATAAAGCTACTATAATCAAGACAGTATGGTATTGGTGAAAGAATAGACAAATAGATCAATGGAGCAGAGTAGACAGCCCAGAATTAGACCTGCATTAATACAGTCAACTGATCTCTGACAAAGGAGCAAAGGTAATACAGTGAAGCAAAGATAGGTTCTTCAACAAATGGCACAGGAACAACTGGACATCCACATGCAAAATATGAATCTAGACACAGGCCTTATATCCTTCACAAAAATTAGCTCAAAATAGATCATAGAATGTAATGGAAGGTAATGGAGGTTATAATCTAGCAAGGAAGTCAGATCTTACATAAGCAATAACAATGAAATGTGATGAGCATTGTTAGATGATAAATAAGTTAGGACTCTTTCAGCAGCCAGTGAAGAAAACATACACACTCAAAAGCAATCTGGCTTAAACAATAAAAGGGAATGTATTGGTTCATATAACTGGAAATGTCAGGCATACACTTACCTTCAAGTAATTTTTGATTCAGGGGTTTAAATAATGTCACCCCAAACTGATTTCTTTCTCTCCATCTTTTGCCTTGCCTTCTCTAGGGTGGCTGCATTATCCAACTCACCTTGTGAAGACAAGATAGCCATAGCAATCATCATCTCACATCTTCATAGAAAAAGCAGAAAAAGGGAGCCACTTTTCCAATAGGTCCCAGAAAGCTCTAGATTCACTCTGATTGTACCAACTTTGATCATATACTCACTCGGAGCCAATGATCACAGCCTGGGAAATGTGATATACTGATTGTGAAGGCCAATATTTATGGCAACCATCTCATGGAAACAACTACTGCATTATGTCAGATTCAGTCAATGCACCACAACTATTTTTGTTAGACCTAGGCATAGAAATCAGTGTGTCCATGCCGTGATTGAGCACTGTGAAAAGGTATGAATACCTTCCTGAATCTTTCTTCTTTCCTAAGTAACACTGACGCACCTTAACAGAAATTTATTGACAACCACTGCATTTTCCCCTCTTCCTCACCTTTGAACCTCAAACCACAATAAAGCTTTCTACTGTCAAAATGCTGTAATCTAAGAATTGCGTTCTTCACCAAAGCAGATAGTATTTAATATAAAGTATTGTCTATTTAATTATCTTAAGCTTGTTATATTTTGTGGTATTACATATTTTTAGAACATTATGCCTGCCATGTACCCTGTAACTGGGCAAGTATTAAAGCCACCATGTAAACCAAAGACATGACATTTATTTTTTAATATCTGAGAGGAAGGAAATGGTGATGTCAAAGACTGAAAGGGAAGCTCCTTTGGGCCAGGAGAAAACTGGCAGTGCCCTGAGTCTCAAATCATTTAAGGATCCCCAACGTACATGATCAGTTCCAGATCCAATATGTATTGAATGTCAAAAGATACCTGTAGAATAGAACTTGAAATTCCCTATGGGTCACAGATTTTTCCAAAAATTTCTGTTACGTTCGGAAAGAGAGAAGACAGAGCTAAGGAGAAAGGGAAAGAATTCATAAAAATAAGAAGGAAAAAATTCAATTAGAAGCATCTTATGTCAAACACCTCCTGTCAAACACTTGGTAGCAGTTAACAAACCTTAGTGAGCATTGAATCACCTGGAAATTATTTAAAATGCAGATTCTTGAGCATTACTTCCAGACATTCTGATTCCAGAAGTTTTGAGTGGTCCCTAAGATCCTACCTTTTTAATCTGCACCTTGGGTGATTCTGATGCTAGTGGCCCAAAATCTACACTAAGAGAAAATTACTTTGTGGCTAAGTCAAAAACTGCTATATCTAATAAAACCAAAATGTTTTAAACTACCATGCATTGAAAGAATAGAGAGTGGACATATGAGTCCCATCTCTCATTCATGAGTAAATCCCACCAACTGGATCAGTTCTGTTTCATAAATGCAGGCCTACATAAAACAGACAACGTGGATGAAGACCAGGCCTTAGAGGCCTACAGACAGTCGATTCTAAGATAGTGATGCCCCTGAGAAAAAACACTAACATCTTGGAGATAACAGTACATTTTTGAAGTGAGGATAGTGTAAGACAAAGGGCTTCAATCCACAAGGTTACTTGGAGGTCAGGAGTAGAAGTCTGGAACAGGCCTTGGATCAGCACTCTATGCTCTATTTGTAAGCATTTTAGCAAACTTCCCTAACAAATCTTAAGTTCTGGTTGATTTCCAGAATGATTCCAGGGAATGCTGGAATATCTCATCTGTAGAAGCAGTGACTAGCAGGGAATTGTGGTCACCCACATCTCCCCGTACAGATCCAATTTCTGATTCATCCGGTTACATCATGTAATGTGACCAGAGAAGAGAGTAAAGTATAATAAGCAGTCAAACTACTGTTCATGCCAATACCTGTTCATTTTCGAATCCACTAGTAATCCAAGGAGTCTGCAGTGGCTTTATATTCTCCACTAATTTTTCCACCCAGTCTATCCCCATAAAGCTGATTTCTGCTGGACTTGCAGAAATTTTCTGTACTGTATATTTTCACAAAGCCCAAAAATCCATGGGTAATAAGTGAAGTTCTAAAAGTTTTCATCTCTGAAACTTATAAATCTTGCCTTATAAACATATCCAAAAGCCAGCTTTAACAATAATTCATATGCCCATAAAGATAATGTTTTATACTGCCATGACACATAATGTGTTTGTACATGTATGTGTGTGTGGTGTGTGTATGTAGGCAGTAGGGTAATGTTTCAAGTAAAAATATATATTTATCTTTAATGGAAAACTCTATTTCTCTTTTTTTAACCAATGTTTATTTTAGGAGAAGAGGACAGAAGATTAAAATCAATACAGCATAGTGATTAAAAACACAGATTTTGAGTTGAATTTGAATCCGAACTCAGCTACCTCTTTTGAGATTTGGGGTAGGTTTCTTAAATCTCGACATAAGTATGCACATCTCTAACAAGGACACAAAAATACCTTCCTTACAGGATTGTTGAAAGTAGTAAAAGTTATAACGTGTATAAAGCGCTTAACACTTAACACTTAACACTATGTTATAGTGCTTAACTATAACATAGCAGGTAATTATAATTATGACGGTCAAATATCCACCTTAAAGAAACCAATTAGGAAGAAAATAAAAAGCATATTCCTTCATTAGTTTCTCATGGAATCTTAGGAGAATCAACTCCAGTGCTTTCAGAGAATATTTGAAAATTTGTTAAGTGACCTGAAAGCATCCTGGACGTCCTGCATATCACAAAATTGGGAAGCCAGAGTGGCAGAGAACAGCTTTTTACTTACCCGTAACTGTAACTCATGGTGAAGATGTTGATTCCAAAAGAGCTACTATCTTAGGCTGTGTTGAAAATCAAGGCATGTAAATTTCCACTGTATTCAGCCTAGATTACTGTGTTCATTAGTTGGACTATAGGCAATTAAAACCTAAATTCACCTATAAAAGGGCAACCAGAATACTTATGAGTCTAGAAACCCTAAATGTTTGAGAATGCTAATTGTTTTCCAAAAATTATTCTGGTCTTTTCCCACAGTAATAGAGCACATTTTAACTGGGCATTTGACTGTCTGAAATAAATATTCCTGTACATGACCTGATTCTTCAGGTCAATAATATATAATGCAGTTTCTTGAGGCACTTTCTAAAATCTTTCCTTAAAACGCAGCTGGTGCATGGTCTTCTCTCATTTCTTCTCCATCCTTCTCTCTTATCTGCTAGCTAGAACATGAACATGATGGCTAAAGGGGTTGAAAAGCCATTTTGGACCATGAGAAAACTTGGGAATGGAGGCTATCACAGAAAAACAATAAGCTAGAAGCCTTGAGTCCTAAATCTTAGTGAAGCAAAGCAACCCATAACATGACTTAACCAACTTTTACACGGGAGGGAAATCACTTCCTAACTTATTAAGTTACTCTTATTTTGATACTCACTGTTGAACCTTACCATAACTGTATTAAATGAAAAAAAAAATTTAGGAGAATGAGATTAACCTAAATTCACATGAGCTGAATTCAAAACTTAAAATGATTCCCCATGACAGTTAAAATTATTCTGGAGAATGTCATAACAGAAGTTGTGTAATGGATAAAGTAATATGGAGACATATCTTACTTCAATTTATGGAATATAGTTCAAAATACAAGTGCTCTCAGAAAATTGAATAATGTGAAAGTTTTCAGGGAGAATGAGATGGCCATCTGTCAAGTTATAAAACCCTACCTTAGTTTGAGAGACTTAACTACGGTACTTCTAAGTTACCTCAAACTTAAAGAATCTGGGATTTTATGTCATACTGCTCCAGTCATCACTAATACGCCAACACTGTCCATTGGGCTAAATTAATTAAGTGATTATATGAGTAAAGGATGAAGTCATTGAAGGCTGATACTTGTTAACCAAAGAAGGCAGAAGAAAGAGAAGAAAAGAAGCTGTATATCCGAGTATAGACAAGCAATACTAAATATCTGCACTTCCTGGCCACTTTCTTTAGCCTGCAGCAATTAATACAAACGCATATCCTTGACATCCCAAATTTTATGATGAATAATTATGGTACTACACACCCCATACATAAGCTCCCATTGATAACTCAGAAATGCCCTTTATGATGAACTGAAGGGATGAGAACAAGGTAGAGATTTTGAACTCTGGAAGAAAACCAAAACACTAGGTGGAGGGTTTAAGAGAAGTGCTGTGACATGAGAGAACCAAACTACAAGGATGAAAGGCCGGAAGAGAGGCCTGGAATGGGTCTCTTGCTAAAGAGAGAAACAAGCTAGTATGTGTGCTCTATGCCAAGGAGAGAAAAGAGGGAAAAGGTAAAAGGGCGAAACAGTGTAATTTTTATCTCATTAACACCTCTCTTGATCTCTAAATAATATCTTCCTACATATTCCTTATTAAACCCAGAAATAAAATCACGATGCTAACAGAGGGAGAGAGAGAGGGAGTGGAGTAAGTTTGTAATGGTGAAAAGCACACATAATCTTCAGAGAATTTTAGACTGTAAGGAATTTTTTTCTCTTCCTATTGGTAGGCATTCCAAGAGTTATGTGTCCCTGACAAATGATTACTCACATTTCTGAGCCCTTACATTAAAATCTAGTGTGAACATGAAAAATAGAAATTTCAAATGTTTCAGTCTGTGCTGTTAAATATCTTAAATATATAGTTTATAAATGAAAATAAGCAGATCACCAAATCATCAGAATTATTAAGCATATAGGAAAAATTGTTTTATTAATAAAGTATTCCAAATAAAGTAGAATAGCTAAAGTCAATACTAGAGTGTATTCTAAACACAGCAGAAAGTTAACAAATTTAATTCACTTTATATTAATTCCAAATTTGACCATGAAAAATACATATCACCTGGCAAATCCTGTTACACTTAAAAGATTTAAAGCGATGACTAAAAAACAAGAATGTCAATTCTACCAATGGAAGTAAATGACTAGTAAAATGAAATAACTTAAAACTGCCTTTGTTCCAAGTAATTATGATGACTGAGTTTTTTTAACTGCTTGCTCCCTTCCTCCCTCTCCATTATTCTGTAATGCTTGAACTTGTCTCATGCAGCACTCTGGGAAAAAATTACAAAAGCTATGTCGAATAAAAAATGACAGTGGCATGGACATATATAAACTACCAAATGTAAAATAGATAGCTAGTGGGAAGCAGTCGCGTAGCACAGGGAGATCAGCTCAGTGCTTTGTGACCACCTAGAAGGGTGGGATAGGGAGGGTGGGAGGGAGGGAGACGCAAGAGGGAAGAGGTATGGGAACATATGTATATGTATAACTGATTCACTTTGTTATAAAGCAGAAACTAACACACCATTGTAAAGCAATTATACTCCAATAAAGATGTTAAAATAATAATAATTGCTTTACAAAAAAAAATGTGTGTCTGTCGGTAAATTTCATTAAAGTGAAATTCCAAAGCTTTCTTTTGACATATAATCATTTGCAAAATTTACACTAATGTTCAGATACAGAATAAAGGAAACTTAAAAGACTTAACAACTCCTCAGTGTGGTTTTCTGTTCCTCTTCACTGCCCTAATCTGCTATTGACAATCACTTGATTTAATGAAAGGCCAGTGTTATACCAACTTAAGCAGACCAACGCTGACTCTTCTCTTACAACCCATGCTCCTGAAACGCCTAGACTTTATAACCAGCAATATCATGAAGACATGCATTACCCTGCTTGGAGCACACAAAAAAACCTTTTTCCAGTTGCAACACCCAAATTATGTGTCCAGTAACTTTATCTGTTAAGTTCCCAGTTATCCTCAGGATATTATTAATCTCTGTAATTCTGAAACAGAGATGTCCCTCACTCTCTCTCTCTCCTCTCTTCTCATAATTAATCCAATAAAAACAAAACACATCACAATCTTCATTTTTCTAATTTTGAATTTCTGTGAAAATGAACTTCTCTGTCACCTCCATCTGGCTAACTGGTTCTTAATTCTTCCCTATGAAACCCATGATTTTCCTCCCTATAAACAGTTCAGATATTACAAACATTATTCTTTCATATATTCTGTTCTTTTTTTGTCCAAAAAATAACCTCCATGATTTTCTACACTTTGAGGACATCCACTTAGTATTTATTCTTCCCAACTAAAGAAGCCTAATGTTTTAGTCTGTCCTTACAGACTTTATGCCATTTAATACTTTTAGGGTTCTCCTTTGGTACTTTCAACATTGTGTATATATTTCTTGAGTATGGTAAAATTTTCCAGTGAAAACTGAAGAAACAAAATAACACAGAATATGAAAGAAACACATTGTTGAACCAAATTCTCATGCTTATTTTAAAACATCTTTTCCTACAGTTAATTATATACACCTAGGGTGAAAGAAAACTTTCAAATAAGAATTCATTCCCTTCCTCTCAGTGTTGCTGTGATGAGGGCAATGAGACAGTAAACTGAATCATACATCTCTCCCTGCTTCTCTTTCATTATCAGGACCAGGAACTGGAGAATTCAAAGTGGAGAGTAAAACAATGTAACATATATTTTGTTAAGGCCACATGCTATCACAATCACTCTCCGAGTTCTTCCACTTGCTAGCTCTATAACCTTGGGAAAGCAACTTAACCTTTTTCTGCCTCAGTTTCCTCTAAAAAATGGTATAACAATAGTGTCTTTGAATTGGGTTATTATGGAGATTAAATGAGGCAATCTATTAAAATAATAATCACGGTATCTGTCATATCAAGCACGCAATAAACAGATCTCCTTACTTTTTAATCACAATGATTCTGTCCTCCTCTCATGAGGCCATGGTGGCAAATATGAATGACACTGATAGAGTATTGGTACACTTGCTCATAAACATAGTGCTCTGAATGCAGCCTACCGAAAACCACTACACATCAAAATCTACTGCACATCAAAAATAAACACATCCAAAAATTTTTTTTAATTTAAAAAATATGCAATACATGTTATTTGAATCCTTCAAGCTTAGAATATAGTTATTTTAATTTTAATTACTTTAAAGAAGGAACTATCAATGCCACCAAGGTGTTTAGCATTGCTTGGGATACCTTGAAGAACGTAGCAGAAATACAACAGGGCCTGCCTTCTAGAGCTTACCTTATGCTAAGATGACAAATACATCGCCCAGCTTATAACATCAAACATACTATTAAGACAATATAACACTAAGGGATAAATTGTAGAATGGGTTCCAAATGTTTTACAGAGGGGGAAAAGGATAAAAGAGAATTCAAGTTATAAAGAAAGATTCTATATATTAAATACGTTGGAATTAATCTAAGCATTAAAGAATTTTTGACTAAGTCTTAGCTATCTCATTAGATGAAAAATATCCCCTGAATATGGGCCTGATTTATGCTTCTCCTGCACATACTCATTCACTGAAAAAACTTCTAAGCACCTTCATGTATCAGGTATTGAGGAAGGTATTGGGAATACAACAATAAACCTAGTACATTCCTCTCACTGAAAAAACCTCTGGAATTTCCTGCTCCTGACGTTGGTGGAGTGGCTTGTTGAAGAGCAGTATTTTCACAGGGTTAGTCTGAAACAATAATAAAAGTTGCAGAGAATAAGAAATGGATGTGTTTAAAGATAGAATAATTTAAGTATTCAAGATATTGGGGAGAAGTGGAAGTACCCTGTGGTGCTTTTCCCTTCAAGATATTTGTTAGGCTATAAAAAGGGCAGGATTAAGAGGTTGAGAAAAAAAGCAGAAAACAGTGGCCAAAACGCAGAGAATCTGAGTTGAGTTTTGAACAATCTAATGAGACTGGGGAGACAAAAACTGGAGTTCGGAGGCCCTCAGAGAAGATGGCACGGATAAACACCCCAGACCTCCAGAAAAGACTTTGAAATGACCAGACTTTAGGATTAAGGGGCAGAGCTCACATAAAAAATCCAGCATTGATCCAGCTCAGTTCAAGACCTGGTAAAGGTGATCTGTTCCTGCTCTAAGGGCAGAGTAAGTTAATATTAAATCCTCTCTGGACAAAGATAACATCAAGCAGAACTTCACAAATTATCTCTGTAATTTTTTATACCAATATCTGGTATTTAATTTTTTTAATTCTTAGGCATGCCAACAGAGAGTTAAATGCTCAGAAATTGAGAAAAATTAAAAAAAAAATAAAAAAGAAACAGACTTCAGATGATGCAGACTTCAGAGTTCTTATACAAGGATGTTAAAATAACTGTGATTAACGTTTTCAGAAAATAGATGGGAAGATGGACAAACTGACCAGAAACTGAAATTCATTAAAAATTCTAGATTGAGGGGCTTCCCTGGTGGCGCAGTGGTTGAGAGTCCGCCTGCCGATGCAGGGGCCGCGGGTTCGAGCCCCGGTCTGGGAAGATCCCACATGCCGTGGAGCGGCTGGGCCCGTGAGCCATGGCCGTTGAGCCTGCGAGTCCGGAGCCTGTGCTCCGCAGCGGGAGAGGCCACAACAGTGAGAGGCCCACGTACCGCAAAAAAAAAAAAAAAAAAAAAAAAAAAAAGTCATAGTAATACTGCTGAAAGACAAAGATGAAAAGAAAAATTTAAGTTGCTAGAGAAGAAAGATTCAGTACCTTCAAAGAATAGGGCTGACTTTCAATAGGAACAATGAAAACCATAAGACAACAGAATGCCATGTTTGAAGGGCTGAAAAGTAACTGCTGAGCTAAAATTCTACACCTGAGGAAAACAATTTTCAAAAAGGAAAATAAAGTAAAGGTAAAAATCTACTAAAAAGAATTCTTCAGGCAGAAGGAAAAATATCCCAGATAAAAGCATGGAAACTGAGAAACAAATGAATAACAATAGAAAAAATAAATATATGGATAAATCTAAATGATTATTCACTTATAAAACAATGATATGAATTTCTTGGGGTTTAAAATATGTGTCCTCAAAGCACAAAAGAATGGCTAGAGATGCATGGTCCTGACACGGTGATAAAAACACTACTTTAGAGTAGATTTACTTTGTCAAGGATATATGTAATCTCTATAGCAACCACTAAAACAATAGCAGAAATACTGTTGTATTTACTAATATTTATTTCCTTCTATTCTATTTAGATTAAATTTTTTATTTCTAATTTGTTGAGATGGATGTTTAGATCATTAATGTTGGCCTTTTGTAGTGTAAGCCCTGATAATTGTGTTTTTTTGTTTTTGTTTGTTTTTTGTAATGCAAGTGCCTGACTTAAACTTAAGATTGCAGATGCATCCACTTCAAAAAGGCATTCACTTCAAAGACCGCTATCTCAAATAAACACATTGCCAGGCACACACTAGATAGAGCCAGGATGTCTCCCCACATGGAGGTGCCTTTGTTTTAGAGATCTTGGTTGATTTCTACTCGTTTTTTTCTCTTCCAGCTCTTAAAATTTCGACTCTTATGTTTTAAATTCACCAGTAAAGAGTGAGTCCACGAAACCCTTTGGCCCCCATCCTCAATCCCAATGAAAGTAGAACCCCAGGCCCCTGTGGTCTCTCTCTTTATGCATGACCTTGCTGTGTGTGGACCCAGATGTGCAGTGTAATTTCCAGGTCTTGTAAGTAATAAACCTTTATTTTTTTACAAAGTTTCCTGATGGTTATCACTGGCGGGCATCTTGCAATTATAACAAAAACTGCAAGAGCAGGTCCAACCACAACATTTATCATTGATAGGCTGAGACCGGCACACAACACCCTTCTTTCTAATGTATGCAATTGGGGCTATAAATTGCCTCTTTAGCTTTGTCCCACATGTTTTAATGCATCTTATTTTTATTAGCATACACTTCAAAATATCTTCTAATTTTCATCTTGACTTCTTAATTGATCCATATGTTATCAGTAAGTGTATTCCTTAACTTCCAGACACTTAGGAATGTTTTTAATGATGTCTAGATTAATTTAACCGTGACCAGAGAACACACTTTGTATGATTTCAATCATTTGAAATGTACTGACAATTAATAAGTGGCTCAGTGTACAATTTTTACAAATACTTCTTAGCACTTGCAATAGATAATAGAAAAAAACAAGAAGAATCCACATAAAAACTTGTTATTAGCATAAACAAGTAAATTTAGCAGGGTTGCTAGGTACAAAGAATATGTTTAAAAATCAATTGTATTTCTATATACAATCAACAATTCAAAAATGAAAAAAAAATTAATGATACTATTTATTAAAAACAGTGTGGTAAACGGGATGCAAGCCATTAAGACCCCTCTTAATGAAAATCTTATTAAACCAGCCACCAGCAGCACTGTCAGAAGATGAGAGCTTCCTATCCCAGCCTCTTGAGAATTTTCCTTGCTGACAAGGAGCCATCTTGCTCAAGAGCATGTCTTTCCTGAGGCAATCCATATCCAATAATTGATCATCACCCAGAGGCAACTCTGATGAGATGCATTTACTCACAGGTCCCTTTGGGTTTGGCCAAGGCTTTGTAGAGCTATGTTAAAGTTTGACTTCTCCCTCTACCCAATCGTGCTCCCTCTCCCTCTCTTCCACAGATGCTCACCACTAATAAATAACCTATACGCATCTGCTAATCCCAAATAGCAGACGCAAGCTATTATATATAGGATGGATAAACAAGGTCCTACTGTATAGCATAGGGAACAATATTCAATATCCTGTGATAAACCATAATGGAAAAGAATATGAAAGAGAATGTATTTGTATAACTGAGTCATTCTGCAATACAGCAGAAATTAACACAACATTGTAAATCAACTATACTTCAAAAAAAAAAAGGAAAAAACCTATATGCCAAACTCCATCTCGGCATCCACTCACACCAACCTGCAACAATTGGTATCAGGGAAGTCCTAGAAAGTAGGCAATAAGATGAGGTGTTAGTACTGAATCACTTGCTGCTCAACAGGTATTGAGGACTCCATGACTGGAAGTAGCAAAGGCTGCCACTGACATAGGTGCTGGTCCAACTGTTAAAACTATAACAGGTGATCACTGGGGTAGTGTGCCAGTGGAGAAGAATGCACTACCTAATGCAAACATCAGGGTTTTGAGAAGTAACAAATAAAATAGTACCTGTAAGGGCAATGGGACTAGATGGCTATTGCTGCATGTCTTTGACACCCTAAAAAAAAATAATAATGAAAACATCCAAGGGATGAACAGGCAACTGAAAGATAAGTGTGAAAAACACCAGACCTCCTTGGTAGCTCAAAAAGAATGTCTCATCTTCTGCAGGCAAAGGGCAAAGAAAGATCAGGACCATGACCAGGATTCAGGAGTTAGAGCAGCCAAATTCCAGAGAAAATTAATACCCAAACATGTTAGGTCTGTTATGCCAAGATCAGTGCTCTTATTATGGGCAGGGGGAGGAGTGAATGAGACCAGGACACTTGGGATAAGGATCTGGGCCTTCCAGAGCAGTAAAATTTTTGAATTCAGAGATTAGAGGCATGTCAGGAAGTCCCCTCCAAAGTAAAAGACAAATTATCGCATCTTGTGTCTCTCATCACAAAGAAGAAAGCACAATGCCTGATAACCTTTCCTGGTTGCCGAAGGAGCGTATTTCACACCTGGTGACACTACTTTGACTATACAAGGTGAGATGTAATGTTTCAAGCTTTGAGAGGGACCCAGAGCACCAAAGGTTCTGCAGCAGGTCTAGGCTGGGGTGCAAGCAGTTCTGCCCCTTGAACCATATGATTCAGTAAATGCTATTGTATTAGAAATACCAATGTTGGGGAAAGATGCCATGTGAGACATGGAGTTTATAGCAAGCCCCAGAATGTAGTCCTCTGATTTTCTGGAGCAATTCCATACCATCTTCAGTAGAATTATACACCACTGTGGGGTGGGGGGAATCCTAGAGACTAAATGCCTGACCATAGAATACTAAGTGACCATGGATCTGGAAATGCATATCATGAGCTGGGCTGTGTCAGACCTGATAAGTCATAAGGACAAGCAGACTCAGAAATAGTCCATCATAAGTTGGAAATGGTATATCCTGGATCCAGCACTAGCAGAACCAGATTGCATAAGGAAGTTACAGAAAGAGATAGCCCAGATCCCAGTGTCACTCACCAATATTGTTCCTGTGCACCTCCTTTAGCTCAGACCTATGACCACATAGAGGATTTCTTATTACCATCAGAAAGAGAAAGAAAAGACACAAGCAAGCTTTATAGATGAATCAGCTCAGTATGTAATGCAAGGCAAAAATGAACAATAGTTTCACTACAGGCTTATTCAGAAGCATCCTTAAACGACAGTGCAAGGAAAAATCCTCTCAATGGTTGGATATTTGGGCAGAGCAACTAGCCATCTTCTTTGTGTGAAGAAATAGTCCCAGGTTAGAATGTACATAAACTCATGGATGCAGAATAGCCTGTCCAGCTAGAGCCTAAAAGCAGAAAGATTGGAAGATAGAGACAAGGAGGTCTGGGGTAGAGACATGTGGATGCACATGTGGGAGCGAGCACGAAGTGTGAAGACCTTTGTGTCACATGTTAAAGCATATCAAAGAGCATCCACTGCAGGAGAGGCACAAAACAACCAACTACAAAAACTGATCTAGTCTGGTGACACTAGCCAGTGTCAGTGATGTCACCACAAAGCCACAATAGGCACATGAATGGAGTGGCTGAGATGAAAGATATGGAGGCCCAACTGTGTGAGCTCCCACTGACTGGGGCTGATTTAGCTACTGCTGCCACTGAATGCCCAACCTCAGAGCAGCAGAGGCCAAGGTTAAGCCCCAGTAGGGCATTATTCCTCAAGGAGTTCTGCCAAGTTCCACCATATGGGGCCAAGTTTACTAAATGGGCTTCTTACTTCCTACAAAGGCCAATGACTTGATTTCAGAGAAACAGATACATATTCTAGGTATGGGTTTGTTTTTCCTGCACTTCAAGCCTCAGCTAGCACCACGATGTAAACGCTTATACAGTATTTGCTCCACCACACGGGACCTACATAATATTGCATCAGAACAAATGACCCGTTTTGACATCAAAGGCGGTACAAGAGTGGACCCTGACAACAAAAGTTAGGATTACATATTACACCACCAAAAAAGCTCCTGTTGTTGCTGAAAGTCACAGTCAATGTGCCAGTTTAGAGGCAATCCACCATGAGGATAGAATTCCCTCCTCTGTGAAGCAGTGTATACATTGAACTAAAGGACTGTTGGTGGTAATGTGCACCTAATAGGAAGAATACATGAGCATGGGAACCAGGGCATGTGATGGCCTGCTTATCATCACTCCCCATGACCCACTGAAGGACTTTGGAATTCCCATCCCCAAAGCTCAGAGCTCTGTAGGGTTAGAGGTCCTGATCTCTAAAGAGAGCACACTTTCACCACAGAACAAAACAATAGTTCCTTTCAACTCCAAGCTATAGCACCACCAGGGACTAGCAGACAAGAAGAATCACCATCTTAACAGGAATAATTGGCCCTGAGCGTAAGAAAGAGGTAGCATTCCTATTTTACAGTAATGGCGACGTTGGGTACTTTTGGTCATCTCTGGGATTCTCTGCCTAGTTGTGACAAGTATAAAGACTTTAGCCTGACAAGAGCATGGAGACTAGGAACTCAGCCTCCTCAGGATAATTCATTAAGATGAGCTGGGGTAGTACTAAATTTGAGGGACATCTAAGATGGATAATGGAAGAGGGAGAAAATGAGTATCAGTTGCAGCCCCACACAATCTGCAGTGATGGGGGCTATAGGTATTCCTATGAGCCTTCCTCTTCTAAGTTTCTCCAGGAAGACAGGTCATCAGATTCTGGTGGAGCTGCTGCCAGAACGTACTTGAAGAAGTGGATTTGAGCAACACAAGAAGTAGTCTGTGATGGACATACCACAGGAAGTAGACTGAGATGGACATAGAGAGGTACCACCCGGATCCTGCTCCAAAGAAGGGTTTATTATTCCAGATTCTTGAAGTTCTGTGGGCTCCTTCAAGGGTGCCTCAGCTGCAAAGAGCTACCTCACACAAGAGTACACCTTTCTGGGGTAGTCCACACCCAGTGACTGATTGCTGCCAGGGTATAAAGGTCTGACAATTTCTGCCCCTCCAGAGATATCTGTGATGGGCTGTATTTGCTCCCCACACCTTGTGGGGTTAACCAAGGCTTTTCCAGGCTTGCAATGCAGTTTGACTTCTTTCTCTGTCCAGTTTTGCTTCCTTTTCTCCCTTCCACAGGGATTGATCCCTTGTAAATAGTCTGTACACTAAACTTCTTCTCATCTGCTTCTGAAAGACCCAATCTATGACAATCATCAAAAAACAACAGATACCCAGGAATAAATCTAACAAAATATGTGTGACTTTGTAGAAAAATGAAAAAAAATGTTAGTAAGAGAAAATAAAGAAGATCAAATAAGTGAAGGAATAATTCATGTTCATGGATTGAAAGTCAATTTTGTACAGATGTCCATTCTTTCCAAATTGATCTAAATGTAATGAAGTCCAAAAACATATCTCAGCAAGTTTTATTTGTGAAAACCGGCAAGCTGATTCTAACATACATATGAAAATTCAAAAGGACAAAAACAGCTCATGCAAAATGAGGTAGAACAAATTTAGAGAACTACAATTTAGGAAATCATAAAACTACAGTAATTACAAGAATGAAGTAATGGCAAAAAAAGATGGACTAATAGATGAATGGAATAGAATCAAGAATTCAAAACTGCATATATAGACATTTGATTTATGACAAGGTGATGCTGAAGAGCAGTGTAGGAAAGGATGTCATCTCAACATATGGTTTTGAATCAACTGGTTTCCATATAGAAAAAAATTATCTTAACACCTATCTCACTTCATGTTCAAAAATCAATTCTAGATGGACTGTATATAGAAATATAAAAGACAGAAGAGTAAAGCTTCTAGAATATAATATAGAAGAAGATATTCATAACCTTGGAATAGACAAGGATTTCCTATACAGGATGCACACAGACACACACACACAGACACACACACACACACACATATACACACACACAGTCATTTCTTCATCAAAAGACACAATTATGATGGTAGGAATGCAGAGAGTGGGAGAAAATATAATCAACAAAGGAAATGATTCCAAATAACCAAAGAACACCTACAAATAAATAAGAAAAAGATTAAGCCCACAGAAAACTTGAAAAATCATTAAAAAGACGATGGGGCACATACAAATGACCATTAAACATATGAAAAATTATACAACCATATTAGTCATTAGAGAAATACAACAGTATACCACTTCACAACTATGAATAGCTAAAATTAGGAAGACTGACAATAGTAGAGAAACTGGAATTCTCATGCATTGATGATTAGCACAAAGTGACACCGCCATTTCGGAAAACTTTCAGTAATATCTTCTACAACTGAAAAATACATAGCATATGGCTCAACAATTCTACTTTTACTTTGATAGCTAACAGAAATGCACACCTATGTTCATTAAAAAACTATACAGACATGATCACAGCGGTACTATAATAGTTCAAAACTGGAAACAACCCAAAATCTATTTAGAGTTGAGTGGACCAAAAAATTTGCTATATCCATACAATGGAAGGTTATCTACGATGAAAAATGACAAAATACTGCTATTTACAATAAAATGGGTGCATTCCAGAAACTTAATTTTGAACAAAACCAGACCCCAAAAGATCATCATACTGCATGATTCCATTTATATAAACCTCAAGAGGATGAATGGAAATAACTTATAGAGAGGAAGAGTGGGTAGTGACTGTGAGGGTCACAAGAGGGGTTCCTGGGGTACCAACAATTGTTCTATTTCTTGACATGGGTGGTAGTGATATGAGTGCGTTCACTCTGTGAAAATTTATTGATCTGTAGACATAGGATCTGTGTACTTCCTTTGAACGGTAATAAGTTACATGCCCAGTACAACGTCAGATAAAAGGAAACAGATATCTGTTGGTTTAACTTGTGGACTTCATTTGCCATACATACAAGTGCATCAAAAGAATGAGAGATCTGGGCACGGGGATGAAATATGAAAAGCAATCCATCCTCACAGGTGCGAAGGAGGGCTGAGGGGAGAGACAGGCCCTTATGCTGGTGCCAAAATCACTACGCCCCTGGCACAGCTGTGTGTACCCATGTGTCAGGCTCATTTTATAGAAGAACATGTTGCTAATTCTGTAAGGCTATAGACCTAAACACACAATTCTGTTTCTAAGTTCACATCCTGTACCATACCTTATGTTTTACTTTGGCCGCTGAACTGGAATAGTCATTGCCTCCGTTATTTCTAAGTTTTTAGTACTACATTTATGAGTTTCTCATTTTTAAGTGGGTAAACCTGGCCCACGGCACAACCCTAAATACTTTTATTAGTAAAAACACCATCCACTGCAGACACGTTCTTCGCAGGGAAAAAATCTGGCTTCTGGATACTTTGGTCTGGCCAAGAGACATCCCACCAGGTTTATAGTGAAAGATCAGAGTTCTCTCACAACAGCATGAGGAATATTTCCCATCACGGGATGACTGACTTCTGAGAGGAGTTTGCAGGACTGGCAAGACAACACGTGGACCAGGCCAAACCAAACATCGAGTGGAAAACTCCACTCAGACAGTGTTCCACGGGCCCAGGCCTCCTGAGGCCAGCTCACATGTGCCGCTGACTTCAGTTAGCGATGAAGCAGCAGCCAATCAGTACTGCACATACTGTACAGAGAGTGTGCTTCAGCCAGGTAGAGGGAAGGATGACACGGCCACCAGGACACCATCCCAGGTCTAATCAGAATAATACGCTCTGAGTTTTCCAGGACCTCGTAATGCCAGAGATAGTTTGAACGTGGCTTTGAGCAAATATTTTGAGCATAAATGGCTCTTGGGACCCATGTGTCTAAATATTTTCCCTTTTAGCTAGGAGAGAAGAAACCTTTTCACATCTCTACAAAGTGAAAAAAATTTTTAAAGAAAACTTTATTTAAACCACAAATGTATCCTACCAGATTTTGCCATCTCCCTTCAACGTTCTTATTCCTCAATTGCAAATTCACTAGTTAGGAACAGTGCTTCTATACATCCTACAACCTGACAAGTACACTATTCATACCGCAAAGTATCGAATATTTATTCACGTGATCGTTACATCTACTTTGTTAATTTATTCTAAAAACCTTAAAAGGTGCTATGGAAGCACCTCTGAAATTATGCCTCCAATAAGAAAACTTTCATGAAGAAAGAAAACAAATAATTGAAAGTTGTTTGCGTATTTACTTTAAAATATGTGACATTTATCCATTTGGTCTAAAACTGGAAGGCATGATGATGCATATATGTGACAAATGCAGAACAAGACATTCTCTCCCCAAAAGATGAAAAGTCGCTTTACTTACAGCATATTATAGTAGATTTCACAGAGCAGTTGAAGATGTCAGAAGATTTCTAAATGTGAAAAGAAAGATTCATTTTTAAAATTCTGTGAATTTCAAATAATTGTGCAGATATATAAATCAGATTAATTATATTACATGCACTAATATTTCTATGACTAACAATGGCTGTTAACACCCAATTTCCAAAAGGATAAATATTTCCTGACACATAAATTCTTATAACTAGAACAACATAGTTTTTCCAAATAAATATTTTCACATCCATTTAAATAAAATCACATCTTACTGGGCAAAGAATAAAGAAAGAATCAAAAATTAGTGTAAGCTGTTAACTCTTAACAAACGTCAGCTGCCTTCTGCTGTGCTTCCTCAGAACTCCACATCATCCCACTTTGCAACTTACTTTTTCAGTCATCTCAGTAAAAATTCAAAGATTCTGACCCTTCTTCAAAGAAGGGTGAAAGACTGAAGCCCAGGCCAATTCACTCACCAAGGAGATAAGATTTCCCCCAGTATCCATTTTCCAATGCCAAAAGGTTTATGAGGGAAAAGAGATGGGTTATTTTGTCCAATCCAGAAAATGTTTTGACTAAAATATTTTTTATCCTTTTCTTTTAAGATAATATCTAAATTTTTATAGCTACTTACAGTTTACAAAGTGCTACCCACTTTATTTTTTTTAATCCTCACCAGAACAGAGCTCGGATCACTACTTTGTAGATGTAGAAACTGAAGCCAAAACCTGAATCTAAGCCCTCGAGCCCCAGCACAAGCTTTTGCCTCTTAACCATATCTGAGAGAAAGAGATGAGGCTGTTTAGGACTCCCTTTTGTTGGGTGAGAGATGCAAAAAGATACAGAATTTAAAAGGAAAAGAGATGTTAATGGAGCCTGCAAAGATGCTTGGCGATTCTGACTAGAATTGTGAGAGAAATCTTTTGATGAGAACTGAGACAGGAAAGTGATCATTTCAACCTTTAAGGAATTCACTAAAAAATGAGAACAAGTATAGTATTAGCTCTCTCAGAACCATGCTAAAGCAGGGGTTTTGACTGGTACTACAGAAAAAAAATCTGGGACAAAACACCACATTTGCAGTTGTAGTAAGGATGTCTCTGAGTTAAAGCTGCTTGTAACTCACAGCCCCACAACTTGTGGGAGTGTTAAAGGTTCCCACGATCCCCTTCTGTCTTCATCTTCTATCTGCTTCCACATGCACTGTCTTGGTGTCTCACTGTGTCAACCAAATTGTGAACTCATACACTTTACTGGTTTCAAAAGAATTAAAACAAATATTACCTTCTTTTAAAAAATCATACACAGATCAGTATGAGCAATGGAGGTTTTATTAAAGATTTCAGAAGATTAGAAGGGTGTGGCATAGCTCAAATTTTACAATTCATCTTTCAGATATACTTTTTCAAAATTTCTCTGACAAGAATGGGATTTAGGGGTCCTATCTTGGTCCCTTCTCTAGCTGGCACCTCATCTATTCTCCCAACCTCCCACCTTCCCGCTAACTGCTCTTGCTTCTCACTGGCTTCCTCTTCCTTCTCATTTTCCTTCCCATCCAACTCAAGAAAAGTAAAATGTTCCTTCCTGGCTCAAGTTTAACAATTTAGCGGTTGTCTTGTGTTGTTAAGATGTTCCTAAGGGCTTCCCTGGTGGCGCAGTGGTTGAGAGCCTGCCTACCAATGCAGGGGATGTGGGTTCGAGCCCTGGTCCAGGAAGATCCCACATGCCGCGGAGCAACTAAGCCCGTGCGCCACAACTACTGAGCCTGTGCTCTAGAGCCCGTGAGCCGCAACTACTGAGCCCGAGTGCTACAGTTACTGAAGCCCGCATGCCTAGAGCCCGTGCTCCGCAACAAGAGAAGCCACCGCAGTGAGGGGCCCGTGCAACGCAAAGAAGAGTAGCTCCCACTCGCCGTAACTAGAGAAAGCCCACGAGCAGCAACGAAGACCCAACTCAGCCAAAAATAAATAAATAAAATAAATAAATTTATTAAAAAAAAAAAAAAAAAAAAGATGTTCCTAAGATCTCACCATCCAATCCCAAGAGATTACCCAAGTATATCCCCGCGCCCCCCCAGAAGCTCTTAAATATAGTTAGAGAGTAAAGGAATGGGCAATAGTCATAAATGACCAAATGACCTTGGCTGGCCATTGATTTTTTTAAAAAATGTACATTTAAAACTAATTTAGATAATGTATGATTTGTCCTATGCATTTCATATTCGTAGTTGTTTTAGAAGTAAACTGCTTGTGTGTATCCAGGTCACATGAATTTGAAGGATCAGCAACTAAAACCCTTCATACAGAGTCCTGAGCAGTAAGTAAGGACATGGTCTCTGGAGGTAGATAGTGGAGTTGAAATTCTGTCTCCTCCACTGCCTTAGGCAAATTACTCAACCATCAGCAATGTACAAGGAGTCTGAAGCTGAGCCAGTCATAAGCAGACTATTTATGGAACAGTCTACCATGGTCTAGGCATGTGTCAACGATATGAGTTAGATGCCAATAAATATTTGTCTTCTTAACTCCCAAAACTTAGTATAGATTGGATATATGCACATTTCTACTCTTCTTACTTTTTCAAAGGGCTGGAGGAAGAAGTGTGCTTCCTAAACAAAATTGGTGGTAAATAAGGCCATTTAATAATCCTGCTATTACAAAGATGATTTAGAAAAGGACTTCCACTTGCCATTTAGATAGTCCATGGAGATGAGGAGGGAAGAGTGATAGAGATTAGATTCAGATTCAAAATAACTTTTATAAAGTGTCCACTGTATGTCAAGAACTAAACTAATACTAATACTTTCATTTAATATAATTTAGTCCTTAAAACATACAGATTAAAAGAAGAGAAATTAAGATTCAGAAGGTTAAATAACTTGTTCAAAGAGTCATGGTAAAGAAGAAATAGAATATTTTCAACCAAGTGTGACCCAGACTCATTTCATTCTGCTACACAGCAGACAGTATCAGTACACAGATATCAAAACAATTATAGCTTTTTAAATCTACATTTTGGGGACAAAACTAAAAAACCTATGCAACTTTGAATGATACTATTAGGTAAATTAAAGTAATCTACCGGATATCTTAACAGTCCTTCTAAAACCAATTTTACATGATTTTTTAAAATATTAAAAGCATCTTTTCTGGGAACAATTTAAAGGATCAAAAGCCACGTGACTAGTATATTGGTAAATGGTCTTCATTCCCCCTTCAAATCATTGTTCATATATCCTTCATCAAACCCAAGCCTTGGAACTTTTACCACAGTTCGGGAAATTTCCCCTTGACAATGCACAGATACACAATAACCCAGTGATAACCACTCCCTTGCATCTTTTGCACATGAGGCATTTTAAATGCTGGTGGAGATAATCTATCTCCAAACCAACATAAAATCTGAAGTGGAAGAAAACAGTGCCCCTCTTTTGTTAAGTGATATATCAGAGTGTCCTGAAGGTATATCAGAAACTATGCAGCTTAGCCTGCTTTGACTGTTCCCAGAGTCTCCCTTGGCTGTTCTGGCACACTTCCTCTCAGATTTATTTTCTACTACACCACTTCCCAGAGTGATTAGAAACAAATACCAATGCCAAATAAGTCTAAATATGCCTGAGGTCCTCTCAAACAGCTTGGCACCTCCTGCTGCTTTCACTGGCAATTCCATGATGGGGCTTTCTAGAGAAGTTTTCATTTAAATTCAGCTAATGCAATAATTTGAAATTTTGATTGATTCATTTTCAGAAGTATTTCTACTTTTCTATTTGGAAAGACCAAGTTATACCCTTGGTTAAGAGAGAGAGAGATTTTACATAGACTTAGCCTTAAACACATGTGGAATAAGCGATGATCTGAATAATTTGAGAGGTATCACAGAAATCTAAATTATCTCAATATTTTTTGCCCCACTTACTTTTCTTGGCACTTTCTACCTTTTTATCTACCTTACTTGATATATTCACTTTTCAAGTCCCTCTTTTGAGCTGGAAAACTAAAGCAATTATCTCTGGAAGGCTGGTAAATACGTATTACCTAGGAAGAGGAAATGGGGGTCCATCTCTCATTGAAGAATAAGGGAGAACTACTTTATGGGGCTGGCCATTTTTCATCTTTAGTAGCAGACATTGATGAGAAGCTATGCATGTTGCACAGAAATAGAGAAAAAGTATCTTATGTCTGTTACTTTGTGACCAAGGGCAGATCAATTTTAATATCTCAAACTCAATGTATGTTATCATAAAGTTCAGAGTAATTCCTGGAAATGGTTAATTCAACAGTATGTAAACAATATGTAAACTGAAAAAAAAAAGCTGTATTGTTTTCCTTATATCAATTTAATCATCTGAAAGATGTGACAGCTCTAAAAATAACACATTCAGACTATTAAAAAAAAAAAAGTCTGGTGAAGAGCACTTCCCAAATGACAGAGTAAGGATCTCAAAAAATCTGCTCTTCTATAAAAGTAATGAGAACACTGTCAACATTTTTTAAAATCAACATTTTCAGAACTCTGGAAATTAACTGAAAGCTTGCAACAATAGGAGAAGAATTTATTCAAGGAAAAACACTGAATATCAGGAGGAACAGTAGGCTTTTTAGCATTTTAACTCACCCTATTCTCATTCTCCTCTCCCCATTTTCACAGTAGCCATAAAAACCAACAGACTCACAATTATAGAACCTGTGAAAACCATAAACCTAGCTGGCACTGGAGGGGGAAAAATAGGTTTGTATCTTCTTTAAAAAATCCCTATTCCTAGAGATTTGTTACTATTTGACCTGGCTATTAGCTCCCTAGAAGCCCTCACTTGCGGGACTCATCTTTATTTGGCATAACTCAGAGCTTACTCACTGTAAATAGGCTTTCCCCAGGGCATTTATTGACAACAATCAGCAGCAATTGTTTAATAACACGGTTGACTAAGGTAGGGAAAATAGGGCAAATGAGGGGCAGACCAAAAAAATTAAAAGAAAAAAATGGGGAATAAGATATCTATAGTAGGCTGTGAAAAGGTCTGGCATTATCTGGGAATTTAGAAGGCC
Source organism: Globicephala melas (assembly GCF_963455315.2). Lineage (NCBI taxonomy): Eukaryota > Metazoa > Chordata > Mammalia > Artiodactyla > Delphinidae > Globicephala > Globicephala melas. The sequence continues at coordinate 12,704,064 of NC_083331.1, read as the reverse complement.
ACATGAATATGCAGGTGTATTTTTTATTATCTTTAATTTTCTGTATATTATGATGTTTTGACATTGTAAGAATCTTTCTATCTGGGGAGAGACTGCTCCTCCTGGGACTAGCCAATTCTTGGATATAGTAAAGGATTGGGAAGGAGCATGCCTTTGATGTGCAAACTAACCAGTCCAGACCTATACATCCTCTATCGGGCATGTGCAGCTCAAGGAGGCCTTAATCATCCCAGGGCCAGGTACTGGCAGCAAGAGACCATCTCTATAGGCCAAAATTCACTGGAGTTATTTAAACTACTCAATCCTAGGCTCTTTACCCTGGCCTGTCTTGCCTTTCCATAGAAAACCCCAATAAATGCTCAGACCTAGACTCTCCCCTCACTACTGAATTCTGTCTCCTGACCAAAACCTGGTATTCCTCAAATGATCCTGTGTGGCGTTCCATGCTTCCTGTTTATAGAACTTCTGAGTACAATAAATTTTGTTTTCCTGAGACTTTCCTGTGTCCCCATTATGACTACACTTGACTGACCATCACATAAAAGAACAGAGAACAGCAGAGCTGTGAGCATGGCCAGGAAATATCTGAAAACTCTCACCTCAGGTTGACCTTGAGTCTCTGCACAAGGAGGAAATAAAAGCTTAGACAAGGTTGTAAATTACTGGAACACTGAAGGCATGCCCCCAACTTGCACCCAAAGACTTTCAACAAAGGAGGGGAGATATACTGTTTCAGGGGGGTATCTCTATCCAATCATAACTGACTACAAAGCTAACCAAGCAGAGGCCTCAGTGGCCATGCATGACAAAGAATAGAGACTTCATAGAATTTGTTCAGGAAAGTCACTAAACAAGTAAACAGGCAGCAGCAACAGCTACAACAATAAATATTAATAACAACAAACCCTAAAGGGGGGATGTGAGCCCTAAAATATTCAGTTTTCAGCAAAAAAGAATTATGAGACATGCAAAAAATAGCTAAATATGACACATACGCAGGAAAAACAGTCAATAGAAACCATCTCTTAGGAAGCCCAGATTTTAGATTTACCAGACAAAAACTTTAAATCAACTATTACAGATAAATAAAGGAAATTATGCCAAAAGAGTTAAGTGAAAGTATGAGAAATAATATCTCACTAAATATATAATAATAATAAAAATATATAAATTATTAAAGAACTGTAGAGAAATTCTGAAATTGAAAAGTACAGTATTGAACTGATAAATTCACTAGAAGAGAACAAAAATGGATTTGACCTGGCATAAGAAAGAATCAATGAACATGAAGATAGGCCTATTGATTTATCCACGGTAAGGAGCAGAAATTATAAAAAAATGAAGAATAATGAAAAGACCTCAGAAGCTACTGGAATACCATCAAACATACCAACTATGTGTAACAAGAGTTCCAAAGGGAGAAAAAAGCAAAAAAAAAAAAAAAAAAAAAGGAACAAAAAGAATATTTGAAGAAATAATGGCTGAAATGTCTCAAATTTGATGAAAAACCTGCACATCTAAAATTAACCTGTATATCTAAATACCTCAACAAACTACAAGTAGGATAAACTCAAAGAAAAACATAGTAGACACATCATAATCAAGCTATCAAAAGACAAAGAGAGAACTTTCAAAGCAGCAAGAATGGTGACTCATCACTTACAAGAAATATTTAATAAAAATTACAGCTGATTGCTCATCAGAAATGATGGAAGCTAGGGGGCAGTGAGATGGCATTTTCAAAGTGCTGAAAGAAAAAGACTTCTAACCAAGAATGTAATACCCAGCAAAATGATCCTTTCAAAACAAAGAACAGATTAAGACAGTCCCAGATTAACAAAATCTGAGAGAATTTGTAGTCCTATAAGAAACAGTAAAGGAAGTCCTTCTGGTTGAGATGAAAGGACACTAGAAACAGGAATCTACACAAAAAAGTAAAAAAACCTAGAAAATGGGATGAAGTGAGAGAGTGGCATTGACATATATACACTACCAAATGTAAAATAGATAGCTAGTGGGAAGCAGCCTCATAGCACAGGGAGATCAGCTTGGTGCTTTGTGACCACCTAGAGGGGTGGGATAGGGCGGGTGGGAGGGAGAAGTAAGAGGGAGGGGATATGGGGATGTATGTGTATGTATAGCTGATTCACCTTATTATACAGCAGAAACTAACACAACAATGTAAAGCAATTACACTCCAATAAAGATGTTAAAAAAAAAAGAACCCTAGCAAATTTAACTACATAAGTAAATATAAAATACAGTATAAATGTATTTTTCATTTGCAGTTCTTTTCTTCTCCCATATTTAAAAGACAACTACATAAAGCAATAAAAAAAAACTGTATTAATGGACATGTAATGTTTAGAGATGTGATTTTATGATAATAATAGCACAAAGAAGTGGGGGAGAAAATGGAGCTATACAAGATCAAAGTTTTGGTATACTATTGAAATTAAGTTAGTATTACTCCAAACTAGATAGATATAAATTAAGATGTTAATTGTCATTCCTGGAGGCAAGAAGTAATAGCAGAAAAAATGATAAGAAAATTAAAATGATATAATAGAAAATATCTATATAATACAAAAGAAGACATTAATGGAGGAATAAAGAAACAAAGATATAGACATATAAAAAAACCAAATGGCAAAATAGCTGGTGTAAACCTTATCAGTAATTGCATTAAATGTAAATGGCTTAAACACTCAAATCAAAAGCAGAGATTGACAAGTGAATAAAAGTGCATGATCCAACTATATGTAGGCCATAAGAGACATAATTTAAAGACACAAACACATTGAGAGTAAAAGGATAGGAAAAGTAAACCATGCGACAGTAACCAAAACAGAAAAGGAATGGCTATACTCACAAAGTAAATAAAGTGGACTTTAAGACAAAAATTGTTATTCATGGTAAAGGATATTTTCTAATAACATAAAAAAATCAGTCCATCAGAAAAACATACACATATATGTGTCTAACAACACAGCACTTCAAATACACAATGGAATTAAAGGGGAAAAATAGATAATTCAACAATAATAGCTGGAGACCTCAATGCACAACTTCAATAATGGATAGAATTAGACAGAAGATCAATAAGGAAATAATATCCTTAAATAATACTATAAGCCAATTAGACCTAACAGACATCTACAGAACACTGCATCCAAAACCTAAGGAATACATATTCTTCTCAAGTGCACACAAAACATTCTCTAGGATATTCCTTATTCTAGGACATACAAGAGTCTTAATACATTTAAAAGGATTAAAATTATACAAAGTATGTTCTCCAGTCACAATAGAATGGAATTAGAAATCAATAATAGGAAGAAATTTGGGAAATTTACAAATATGTAGAAATTAAGCAACATACTGCTAATTAATCAATGGGTTAAAGAAGAAATTACAAGAAAAAGAATCACAAAGAAGAAATAAAAACTCTGATTTAAAGTTAGAAGATAATTTAAGATAAAGGAAAAAGAAAACACGATGTACCAAACTTATGGGATGCAGCTAAAACAGTATACAAAGAGAAATATATAGCTTTAAAAATATTATATTTAAAAAACAGGGCTTCCCTGGTGGCGTAGTGGTTGAGAGTCCGCCTGCCGATGCAGGGGACACGGGTTCGTGCCCCGGTCCGGGAAGATCCCTCATGCCGCGGAGCGGCTGGGCCCGTGAGCCATGGCCGCTGAGCCTGCGCATTCGGAGCCTGTGCTCCGCATCAGGAGAGGCCACAACAGTGAGAGGCCCGCGTACCACCAAAAATGATAAATAAATAAAATAAATAAATAAAAAATAAAGATCTCATTATAATACATTTAAAAGATCTTACATCAATAGCTTAACTTTTCACCTAAGGAAACTATAAAAAGAAGAGCAAACTAAATTCAAAGCAAGCAGAAGGAAAGAAATAATAAAGACAAGAGTGGAAATAGATGAAATTGGGAACAAAAATACAATAGATAAAATCAGCAAAACCAAGGACAGGTTGTGTAAACCTTTTCTAATAGGGTGACCTGGACAGTGGGAATAATCACCCAGAGGGTACACAGACAGAGAGTCAGTAATACTACCTGCCAATGCCCCTGAGTAATGGTGGGGATGAGTGTAGAGGAGGAGAAAACCATCATCATCATGGCCAAAATAGCCCTAACAGTGGATCCTGCACCCCCTCCTACAGATGTCCCAGTTGCCTCCATCTTTGACAGGAGCAAGTTGACATTTAGGGAAGCATTTCACTCTTGCTGTGCCAGAGTCTAACTGCAGCAATGCATCAGGTCTAGATTAACAGTTGGGTACTTGAGGTATCAGAATGTTCCACAGATAGAGAAATGTCCATTTGTTGTACTGAGTAGCACAGCAATCAGATGTTTATCTGTAAGATTGAGTGGTAGGTAACATATCCAAGAGTTCATCAAATTCAGAACAGCAGCAACTGCTTGTGACAGACATTATCAGTGAATCTGGTGAAGGAGGAGCCACACAATCTCCCCTGTGAGAGAGAGCAAAGACAGGTGAGATACCTATCCCCTTCCCCTCCCTCTACCATATCTGGGATATCTTGGATCCCAAGAAGTGCAAGTCCTACCAGCTGGGGGGACTCCTCCCCAACAACTGTGGTGTTGGCAATCTGTCCAGTACCATAGACAAGGACAGCACCCTTAATCCAACCACCAGGGTAGTGAACCCAAATCTTCTGGCTTGGATTTCCTTGTGGTTCAGTAAAAATTTCTATTTTATATACAGATATCCATCTCATTGGGCTATGCAGAGCAAAAAGCAAAGGTACATTAAAGAAAATGTTGAACTCAACACTCAAATTGATGGTCATTATTTTTTAAGCACTTGTTGGAAAAAACAAAAACCAAATAACATTCTCTGCACCTGTACAGTAAATGAAGAAGGAAGTTACTGCCTTCCATCCCTTGCTGCTTAATAGCCAACATGATCCCTTCAGGAAAGAGATGAATGGGGTGAAAGGACTTTATAGGTTCCCCCATAGAGAGTGAGGTGTCAAATTACAAAACAAAGGTACATAATTGAAGGAAATGGGTGGTCAAACAGGCAATGCAAATGAGTAGAAATCACAACACTGAAACCCCAGACTGCTTGCCTGAAATATGTGATCCAGGCAGGGGTTATCTTGTCCCCACCCATCGGCCATTTAAGCCCATCCTTTAATTATGCATTAAAATGTCCCACCCTGTGGCTTGGGAATTTTATGGAGCATGGAGAGCCAATCACATGCCCCATGATTGGGCCACTGATGTGTAGCTTGGGCAGAAAATCCAGAGCAAATGCAATGTGCTTAAGAAACCTAAACAGAAAATAAATATGGTCTTGTAGGGTCTGGAATATGTAGCCTGAGTCATATGGGGATGGCTAGGTCAAACACCTAAAAAGTTTCAAATGCAGTCAGGATCCATCAGAACCCTCTGAACTGGACAAGAGGCCTGATGTGACCTAGGAAACTGCCATCAAAATCTCTGGGGTGGACCAGAGGGCAGACAGCAGAAGCAAAAAGAACTACAATCCTGCGGCCTGTGGAACGAAAACCACATTCACAGAAAGAGAGACAAAATGAAAAGGCAGAGGACTATGTACCAGAATAAGGAACAAGATAAAACCCCAGGAAAACAATTAAATGAAGTGGAGATAGGCAACCTTCCAGAAAAAAGAATTCAGAGTAATGATAGTGAAGATGATCCAGGACCTCGGAAAAAGAATGGAGGCAAAGATCGAGGAGATGCAAGAAATGTTTAACAAACACCTAGAAGAATTAAAAAACAAACAGAGATAAACAATACAGTAGCTGAAATGAAAAATACACTAGAAGGAATCAACAGCAGAATAACTGAGGTAGAAGAACAGATAAGTGACCTGGAAGACAGAATGGTGGAATTCACTGCTGTTACAGACAATAAACAAAAAAGAATAAAAAGAAATGAAGACAGCCTAAGAGACCTCTGGGAAAACATTAAACGCACCAACATTCACCTCATGGGGGTCCCAGAAGGAGAAGAGAGAGAGAAAGGACGCAAGAAAATATTTGAAGAGATTATAGTCGAAAATTTCCCCTAACGCGGGAAAGAAAATAGCCACCCAAGTCAAGGAAGTGCAGAGACTCCAAAGCAGGATAAACCCAAGGAGAAACACGCTGAGACAGACAGTAATCAAACTGACAAAAATTTAAAACAAAGAAAAATTATTAAAAGCAACAAGGGAAAAATGACAAACATACAAGGGAACTGCCATAAAGTTAACAGCTGATTTCTCAGCAGAAACTCTACAAGCCAGAAGGGAGTGGCATGATGTATTTAAAGTGATAAAAGGGAAGAATCTACAACCAAGATTACACTACCTAGCAAAGATCTCATTCAGATTCAACGGAGAAATCAAAAGCTTTAGAGACAAGCAAAAGCTAAGAGAATTCAGCACCACCAAACCAGCTCTACAACAAATGCTAAAGGAACTTCTCTAAGTGGGAAACACAAGAGAAGAAAGGGACCTACAAAAACACACCCAAAACAATTAAGAAAATGGTAATAGGAACATACATATCGATAACTACCTTAAGTGTGAAAGGATTAAATGCTCTAAACAAAAGACACAGGCTCCCTGAATAGATACTAAAATAAGACCCATCTATATGCTGTCTACAAGAGACTCACTTCAGACCTAGGGACACATACGGACAGAAAGTGAGGGGATGAAAAAGATATTCCATGCAAATGGAAATCAAAAGAAAGCTGGAGTAGCAATACTCATATCAGATTAAATAGACTTTAAAATAAAAACTGTTACAAGAGACAAGAAAGGACACTACATAATGATCAAGGGATCAATCCAAGAAGAAGATATAACAATTATTTAAAAAAAAAGACCTATAAAACAGGAAATCGACAGGAACACAGTAATAGTGGGGGACTTTAACACTTCACTTACACCAATGGAGAGATCATCCAGACAGAAAATTAATAAAGAAACACAAGCTTTAAATGACACAATAGACCAGAGAGATTTAATTGATATTTATAGGACATTCCATCCAAAAACAGCAGATTACACTTTCTTCTCAAGTGCACAGAGAACATTCTCCAGGATAGATAACATCTTGAGTCAAAAATCAAGCTTTGGTAAATTTAAGAAAATTGAAATCATATCAAGCATCTTTTCTGACCACAATGCTATGAGATTAGAAATCAATTACAGGAATAAAAACATAAAAAACACAAACACATGGGGGCTAAGAAATACGTTACAAAATAACTAAGAGATCACTGAAGAAATCAAAAAATACCTAAGAGACAAATGACAACAAAAACACAACGATCCAAAACCTATGGGATGCAGCAAAAGCAGTCCTAAGAAGGAAGTTTATAGCACTACTACCCTACCTCAAGAAGCAAGAAAAATCTCAAATAAACAATCTAACCTTACACCTAAAGGAACTAGAGAAAGAGGAACAAAAACCCCCGAAGTTAGTAGAAGGAAAGAAATCATAGAGATCAGAGCAGAAATAAATGAAATACAAACAAAGAAAACAATATCAAAGATCAATAAAACTAAAAGCTGCTACTTTGAGAAGATAAGAAAAGGTGATAAACCTTTAGCCAAATTCATCAAGAAAAAGAGGGAGAGGACTCAAATCAATAAAATTAGAAATGAAAAAGGAGAAGTTACAACAGACGCTGCAGAAATACAAAGCATCCTAAGAAACTACTACAAGCAACTCCATGCCAATAAAACGGACAACCAGGAAGAAAGGACAAGTTTTTAGAAAGGTATAACCTTGCAAGACTGAACCAGGAAGAAACAGACAATATGAACAGACCAATCACAAGTAATGAAATTGAAACTGTGATTAAAAATCTTCCAACAAACAGAAGTCCAGGACTAGATGGCTTCACAGGTGAATTCTACCATTCTTCAGTTCTACAATTCTTCTCTATTTAGAGAAGAGCTGACACCCATCCTTCCCTCACTCTTTCAAAATATTTCAGAGTAAGAAACATTCCCAAACTCATTCTACGAGGCCACCATTACCCTGATACCAAAACCAGACAAAGATGCTACAAAAAAAGAAAATTACAGACCAATATCACTGATGAATACAGATGCAAATATCCTCAACGAAATACTAGCAAACAGAATCCAACAACACATTAAAAGGATCATACACCATGATCAAGTGGGATTTATCCCAGGGATACAAGGATTCTTCAATATATGCAAATCAATCAATGTGATACACCATATTAACAAAATGAAGAATAAAAACCATATGATCATCTTAATAGATGCAGAAAAAGCTTTTGACAAAATTCAATACCCGTTTATGATAAAAACTATCCAGAGTGTGGGCAGAGAGGGAACCGATGTCAACATAACAAAGGCCATATACGACAAACCTACAGCAAACATCATTCTCAATGGTGAAAAACTGAAAGCATTTCCTCTAAGATCAGGAACAAGACAAGGATGTCCACTCTCACCACTATTATTCAACATAGTTTTGGAAGTCCTAGCCATGGCAATCAGAGAAGAAAAAGATATGAAAGGAATACAAATTGGAAAAGAAGAAGTAAAACTGTCACTGTTTGCAGATGACATGATACTATACATAGAGAATCCTAAAGATGCCACCAGAAAACTACTAGAGCTAATCAATGAATTTTGTAAAGTTGCAGGATACAAAATTAATGCACAGAAATCTCTTGCACTCCTATATACTAATGATTAAAAATCTGAAAGAGAAATTAAGGAAACACTCTTTAACAAAAAGAATAAAATACCCAGGAATAAACCTACCTAGGGAGACAAAAGACCTGTATATAAGACATGATGAAAGAAATCAAAGATGACACAAATGGAGAGATATACCATGTTCTTGGATTGGAAGAATCAACATTGTGAAAATGACTATACTACCCAAAGCAATCTACAGATTCAATGCAATCACTATCAAAATACCAATGGCATTTTTTACAGAACTAGAACAAAAAATCTTAAAATTTGTATGAAGACACAAAAGACCCCGAGTAGCCAAAGCAATCTTGAGCGAAAAAAACGGATCTGGAGGAATCAGACTCCCTGACTTCAGACGATACTACAAAGCTACAGTAATCAAGACAATATGGTACTGGCACAAAAACAGAAATATAGATCAATGGAACAGGATACAAAGCCCAGAGATAAACCCATGCACCTATAGTCAACTAATCTATGACAAAGGAGGCAAGGATATACAATGTAGAAAAGACAGTCTCTTCAATAAGTGGTGCTGGGAAAACTGGACAGCTACATATAAAAGAATGAAATTAGAACACTCCCAATGCCATACGCAAAAATAAACTCAAAATGGATTAAAAACCTAAATGTAAGACCAGACAGGATAAACCTCTTAGAGGAAAACATAGGCAGAACACTCTATGACATAAATCACAGCAAGATCTTTTTTGATCCACCTCATGGAGCAATGGAGATAAAAATAAACAAATGGGACCTAATGAAACTTAAAAGCTTTTGCACAGCAAAGGAGACCATAAACAAGATGAAAAGACAACCCTCAGAATGGGAGAAAATATTTGCAAATGAATCAATGGACGAAGGATTAATCTCCAAAATATATAAACAGCTCATGCAGCTCAATACTAAAGAAACAAACAACCCAATCCAAAAATGGGCAGAAGACCTAAATGCACATTTCTCCAAAGAAGACATACAGATGGGCGAGAAGCACATGAAAAGCTGCTCCACATCACTAATTATTAGAGAAATGCAAATCAACACTACAATACGGTATCACCTCACACCAGTTCAAATGGGCATCTTCAGAAAATCTACAAACAACAAATGCTGGAGAGGGTGTGGAGAAAAGGGAACCCTCTTGCACTGTTGGTGGGAATGTAAATTGATACAGATACTATGGAAAACAGTATGGAGGTTCCTTAAAAAACTAAAAATAAAATTACCATATGACCCAGCAATCCCACTACTGGGCGTATACCCAGAGAAAACCATAATTCAAAAAGACACATGCACCCCAATGTTCATTGCAGCACTATTTACAATAGCCAGGTCATGGAAGCAACCTAAATGCCCATTGACAGATAAATGGATAAAGATGTGGTACATAAATATAATGGAATATTACTCAGTCATAAAAAGCAACAAAACTGGGTCATTTGTTGAGATGTGGATGAATCTAGAGACTGTCATACAGAGTGAAGCAAGTCAGAAAGAGAAAAACAAATATCGTATATTAACGCATATATGTGCAATCTAGAAAAATGGTACAGATGAACCGGTTTGCAAGGCAGAAATAGAGACACAGATGTAGAGAACAAACATATGGACACGAAGAGGGGAAAGTGGTGGTGGCGGGGGTTGGGATGAATTGGGAGATTGGGATTGACATATATACACTAATATGTATAAAATAGATAATAAGAACCTGCTGTAATAAAAAAAATCTGTGGGGTGTGTGATAACTTCAGTAGCCAAATAGGCTCTTCAATTATTGAGTTTTATTTTGGGGGGAGAGAGGGCCAAAAGCCTTGTAATTATCTCCTCTGGAATGAGATATTGTGTCCCTTCCCAGATTATATCCAGGAATATCACTCGTGGGCTATGTCCTCCTATTTTGTCTGTATTAATGGCTCAGCTGTGTTGCTACATATGGGTCAATAGGGTGTCCAGCCCCTAGTGGGCAGTGCCCTTGTCTGGGCCCACCAGAAAGCCAATATAGTAGAAGGCCAATGCTCCCTCAGGGAATAGGACTTTTTCTAGATCATAGCACAGGTAGCCAACAAGTTTATGTAGCCTTATGTGAGGACATTAAAGGCCTATTACAACCCATTCCAACCATATAAAGGTAAATTGATCCTGATCATCTGGATGGAAAGCGATGGTTTAAAAATGCATTTGACATATAAACTGCCACACGCCAACGTCCCTTGGCTTGGCCAATAGTCTCTGTGACAGTCACAATGTCAGTTCCACCAGCACAAAGGGCAGCATCAAGGCCTTGAACACAGGCCAGACAGAACTATTAAATGGAAAAATAGTTTCCCTTTGGCTCCCTTAAGTTTGGCAATGAAGGCCATTATTTCTTTTTCACCCCCAGGAAGCAAAAATATTGTTTTGAGGAGAAAATGACACCAGGCAATGATAGTCATGTAGGCTCAGGATCTTCTGCTTACCCCACTAAGGTGGCCCTAACTACAGCAATTCCAGTCAGAAGCTGGGGGTGAAGGTGGGTCAGAGTGCACATAGACAATACATCTATACTAATAATATACTTAGCAGTGGAGGTCACGACAATGGAGGTTGTAGGGACCCAAAAAGTACCCGTGCTAGCGAAGGCTAGGCAAGGGTCTCAGTGATGGTGGTCTCAGACTGAAAACCAAAGAGCAGTATCTGTTTCCTCCTCATCCTGGTGGCAAGAGTTGTGGGGATCACGGTCACCTATGAACCAATATCTGAGAGATCCAAGAAATACAATTTTCCTCCCACCTCCCCATTGAACTCTGACCTTGGCATAGGAACTCAGGTCTTCTCTAGGGACAGAGGGACCCCAGTCTTATCCCTGCTTCTGTTTATTTTTAAAGCTAAGAGTTCTGAGTAAAGGTTGGTGGAGCTCTCCAATTCATCTCAAGACTCACTGGGAAGGGAGGAAGGAATGGCACTTGTGTCAGTCACAGAGAAGTCAGAGTCATCATGTGGACCCTAGCAGAGCTGCCCATCAGGACCTTCTAGGTACCTGGTCCAGTGCCTGGTCACAAGTTCCTTGGAAGGGAGCTCATCAATCTCCTCCTTTGAGTCTCATTATCAAGGAACAAAATCCAGAGATCTTTAGGGAAAGGCCCTTGTCCAAGTCGCCCATGAGAGGTTGCCCATTTATCACTCCTACACTGCTCTTCTGTGGTCACATGCAGACAGTAACAAAACAAGATAGAGACCCTGGCAAAGGCAGTCAGGAAAAGAGCAGGAAGAACAATCAAGTAGAAAGAAAGGTAGAGACAGAGAAACTTATAAGAGAGATCATGGTTGCCCTTTTCTGAGGATCTCATTATGGAGTTGCTGTTGAGTGAACTGGGCTGTTCTGGGATGACAGTCCTTGCACCCCGAGAGGCTGGCTGAAAGACTGTGAGACTACTCGTACTTCCCCACACATCCTCACCATAAACCCTACCAATGAAAGAAACGAAGGATGTTTCTCTTCCTCACAACGAACACAATGAAACACAAATGCTTTGACAGTATCAAGTTTGGGAGACGATGTGGTGATGAGAGAAGGTTAGTTCCTGCATAGTTTTCTATGCAAAGCTAACCAACTGGAACTTGACCCTGCTGGAGACAGGAAGTCACTGAATACCTTTAAGCCAGAGAGTGATATAAACAGATTAATAGTTAGAAAAACCACTTTGTAAACTGTAAAGACTGTATTGGAGGGGCTAAAACTTAAGTGGAGGGAGAGAACAGTCGAACATAGGAATTTTTAATACTTGGTATCCCTGTGTGACTTTATTTTTTTCTGCTCGTTCCTCACTGAGTTTGTAGCTGTAAAAAGGAAACTAGGTAATAACAGTTATAGAAGAAATATGAGCCTCTACAATCAAGTTGATCAATCCAAATAAGAAATCTGTTTAATCCTCATCTGTAGGGCTTTTCCTATCACTTCTTTATTTCACTTGACCTAAATATAGTCAGACTATGCATAAATTAAATTTATAGAGATGACAAGCATTTAAATTAAGACAAAAAGTTAAACCAAAGCAGTGTGAATAATTTAAAATTTTCATCTATGGCATAAGAATAACTCTGGAAACAACATTCCCAGTGATACAGTAACAACTGTTAGTCATTTGTTTGTCTCCTCAGTGTACTGGAATGCAGGGATGTGTCATTAGTACAATGATCCCCAAGGACAAGTACATCTAGTTTCCTAAGCCTATGTAAAGGCAAGGTTTAATACATTGTAAGATCTTTATTTTAGCTGTTTTTAAGGTTTACCTTTCATTCCCACTAACATTTTTAGTTTATAAGTTCATACCCTTTGGGTTGCAAATCTTTAGTGGAAGCTTTGAGAAAGATGTTTAAATGTTCAACCTAAACAGTCATGCCCTAGGAGGAAGCCAAATGAAATAAACCAGAGAATTTTCTGCTTAAAAAACTTCAAAGAAATTGCCACCAGCTGTTCTCCTTCCACCATCCGTTTATTTTCTCTGAACACTGAACAAGAGGAAACAGGCTGTGGGAGAAAAGATTGATTTAGACATATGTCAGGACCCACTGATTGTAGGACTTGGTAGAATAGTCAACTGAAAGGCAGAGAGTGAGAGAGAGAAAATTAACATTTGTAAAGCACTTTTGAGAACTGGTCACTTAGAAATATATTGACTCTCTTCTAGAATTTGAGACTCGATAAATCTTCCTGGCGAGAGATCAGAATCAATTAAAAAGCAGTTAAGCCACAAGAAGTTTGAAATACCACTTTCATTACTGATGAGTGTTTTGTGAGAGAATATGGCTAGAAGTGTTGAGCCCTGGCATTAGTCCGATTTACCCACCACTCATGGGGGGCTAGGAGGGCAAGGAGAGAACGGCCTGAATTGAGCAGGCCCAGTTCCTCTCCCTGATCCATCCATCGGTAAGCCACTCCTCCCCTGGAGCGATGCTGGGGGCCAGGAGGCCATATGCTAATAAAGCCCCTTTCACATGGAAGGCTTTATCGCCAAAATTCACCACCACCTGATCGTAATCAGTGATATAAGCAGAACCTCAGAAAACATTGCTACTTATTCAAGAGCAATAAATACCAAGGGGTAGAATCAAGATTTGAATTCCAAACCATCTGATTCTATACTCCTTTCCTCTACCCAGGATTGTTCCACTGTGAGGGAGGAAAAATTTCTTCTTTACCTTCTTAGGGTCTTCAGCTGAGCCTAAGAACTAAACTGACATAAGACATTAACAGGAGAAAAACATACAAATTTTATTTAGTAATTTTCACACGTACATGGGAGTCTTCACAAGAAAAATGAAGACCCAAAGAAGTGGGTATGTAACAGAGAAGAACAAACCTGACTCCATATTGGATCTATTTCTTTAGCTCTAACCTTTGTGCTCTGTTGCCTGTGCTTAGTCATGCTGTCTCTGCCGACAACATTCTGCTATAGAATGTTGTCTATAGCCAGAAATATACATGATAGGCCATTCTCAAAGCTCTTACCTTTAAAGGTATAACAATTTTCCATTCATACAGAGATAAAAAGTTTCAGAACAGAAAATAACAATTGTCTTGTTGGAGGTTTATAGGAACATCCTGACCAGACCTACATGCAGTGCTACAAGAACAAAGGATTCCTGCACCAAGAAGTTTGTGACAACCAGCCACACCCCTTTTAGTATAAAAGAAGCCTGAGTTCTAGCTCAAGTAAGATGGCTCTTTGGGACACAAGTTCACCATCTTCTTGGTCTGCTGGCTTTCCAAATAAAGTCGCTATTCCTTGTCCCAGCACTTTGTTGGCATGTGGCAAGCAGTATGAGCTGGACTCAGCAACAGCTAGGTCTAAGTGCTTATATACCAGGTTAAAAAATAATAGCAGTTGTAGAAAAGTAACTAAAATATATGGATAGACTAAAGGAAGATAAGAGTTATTTTGACAAGGTCTGTTTGTACAGATTTCTCGATGTGTACTCCACATCTCTGGTGATAGGAATGCTTCTTTCCTCCTGGTATAGGGAGGGCATCTCTTAAATGGGAGTTTCATCTTCTGCTTTCAGGAAGAAAAGGGGAGGTCAGAGTGCCCTTCTTGTACCTGCTGATTTCCAAGTGCCTTTAACTCAAAGTAGTCAAGATGCCAAAGCAGCATATTTGGGGATGGTATGTCCTGAACTCCTTCACAATCTGTTTCTGAGAGTATGGCAAAATAGGGACTGTTTGACTGCTCTAATTGTATCCTATTAAGAGATTTATAAGGGAATTTATGATTCCTTCTAACTTTCTATCAACCCAGTGTAACAAAACCAATATTTAAGGGGATAACCTTCCCCTCAATGGAATTTGAAACTTTTCCCACAGATCCAGGGGATAAGAACAAGACACTGTATTTCTAAAGAGGAATCCTCTCTACCTAAAGGGAGGGGAAGTTGGGTTTTCTACTGGAATTGTTTTTGGAAGCAATTTTAAATGAGAGATCACATACCTTCTAGATCAGATATCAAGGTCAGTGTTAAGAGAGAAAAGAAAAAGACTAGGGAAATAAAGCCAGGGAGAAAACAGAAGTGGGGGAGCTTGGGAAGGGATGGAACAAAGGCAGACGGAGAGAGGAATCTGATTGCCAAGGGCTGTCAAGCTAAGAGAATTCTAAGAATGGGGTGTTGCCTTGGCAATTGCTGTCATGGCCATGGTTCAAATGTCTAATGGCCTTGTTGTCACAGTCCTAGCCAGCTAACCAAGCTGTCATCATCTGAGTAGGAACTCTTCCTACCTTCACAAAGTACTCACCCAGTTATTGAGGGAGGAGAGCCACAGAACTTGAAAGCAAAAATACATACACCTGAGCATCCCAAGAGATGGAGTGGATACACCTAGCCCCTGATGGGGCCAGGTGGGCGTGAATACTAAGATGCTACCCACCAGGAGCCAACAGCACTGAGATAGGAGGCTTTGGATACAAACTTGCCTAGGTTCTATCCTAGTCTCCCACTTGCTAGCTGTGTGACCACAAGTAAATTGCATAATCTCTTTATAACTCAGTTCCAAAACCTGTACAATTGGAGATTTAAAAATAGTGCCAACTCCACAGGCACTGTATCAGAATTTGAAGAGTTAACATATTCAAAGAATTTAGAACCATGCCTGTCACATAAGAAACATTCAGTAAATGATAATGATGACATCTAGTTTTTTAGATTACAGTTGAGAATCATCACCAAATATTCCAAAACTGTTAGCAATATTCCAGAACCTAAGTTTAATAATGTTTACAAAAACCAAAGAACTATATCATCCACTGAATATGGGACTAGTTGTCTCTAAAGACTCAGCACCTAAGATGTTGAATGCTGTTACAATTCTTTTCTGAAATATTTTCCCACAAGGTGGTCCAGGAGAAAGTGCACAGGCTTTGGAGCGAGGCAGACTCCCCAGAGCATCCAGCAGCCTGTCTGCTGCCAAAATTACTGTCACAGGCATTTGTAGAGAGGACCCTGTGTTAGCCTGGAAGTCAGCAACCACTAATTGACTAAGCCTGTCATTATCTACCCACCCAAGACCTAAAGAGGTGGCAAAGGGCAATGATTCCCACCCTGAGTTCTAAACCTGTCCATGGGACCCTGGTTATTGACTCTCTTTTGGGTTCTCTTTTCCCCCACTTAGTGGTACTAACCTGGCTACTGGGATGCTGTCTGTCACTTCTATCTCTGCTATCCTACAGGTCTGAGCCTTTGGGAACCGACCCTGGCTGATTTCAGATTTTGAACCATTCCTTAATCACTTCAGTTTAATTTAACACACAAGGAAAGATTCTACTTCCTCTTCCTGCATAGTTGCTGACTAAGTCTCGCACTACAGGTACAGAATTCAAACTCACTCACTGATGGATTTGATTCTACTGGCATCTACCAATGGCCAAAGGAAATATTTTGGCTCTTGCATATCTTACAGCTGGCAACATTACAGAGTGAGGAATCTGTGTCTGGTGGAATTTAGCAGAGGCCAGTGGTGGGGAAGGTGGAGAAAGGAGATCCTCAGGGAACAGAGCTGCTATGGTCTGAATGTTTGTGTTTCCCCCCAACCCCCAATGAAGAAATTCAAATGTTGAAACCTAATCCCATTGTGATCGCATTCGAAGGTGGGGCCTTTGGGAAGTGATTAGGTCATGAGAGCAGAATGCTCATGAATGAGATTAGAGGCCAGGGCTTCCCTGGTGGTGCAGTGGTTAAGAATCCGCCTGCCAATGCAGGGGACGTGGGTTCAAGCCCTGGTCCAGGAAGATCCCACATGCCGCGGAGCAACTAAGCCCATGCACCACAACTACTGAAGCCCGCACGCCTAGAGCCTGTGCTCAGCAACAAGAGAAGCCACCGCAATGAGAAGTCCGAGCACTCCAACAAAGAGTAGCTCCCATTCGCCGCAACTAGAGAAAGCCCGCGTGCAGCATCAAAGACCCAACACAGCCAAAAATAAATAAATAAAATTAAAAAAAAAAAAAAAGAGGTCCAATAGAGCCTGCCATGTGAAAATACAATGAGAAGTCTGTGACCCATGAGAGTCCTCACTCAACCATGCTGGCACCCTGATCTTGGACTTTCAGCATCCAGAACTATAAAAAATAAATTGCTATTGTTTATAAGCTACCAGTTCATGGTATTTTGTTAAAGGAGTCCAAAAAGGCTGAGACAATTGCATAGCAACAAATGCATAAAGAATCACTCAGAAAAAGAGTGTCAGTGTGGCGAGCATTCTGAGGCTTCTCTAAAGGAGTCAGAGTGACTGCAGGTCATCTTTTGTGACCTGTTCTAGTAACCCCAAAGCATGTATATAACGATATATACATGCTTCTGCTTTATGTAGGGTTTGGCCTTCCCAGTCTTGGAACTTCTGCTTCTGTGTAAGGCTACGTCCCCAGTAAAGGGCATCCCTATCAATTCATACAGCCTCCAACACAGGGATACTTACAAATTGATTTTCCTCATCCTTACAATTGCCACTTTATATTACCTCCTTGGGCCATTACTACTTCAAGCTCTGAATGATCTCTTTAAATCAGGATTTCTCAACCACAGCACTACTCTGACACTTGCAGACAGATAATTCTTTGTTGTGATGGGCTCTCCTGTGCATTGTGGGACATTTAGCACATCCTGTTCTCTACCCACTAGATCGTAGCCAGTAAGAACACTCTGCACCACCCTCTCTCTCATTTATAACAACTGAAATTGTCTCCAGATATTGTCAAATGTTCCTGTATTTTTTAAAATTTATTTATTTATTTTGGCTGCACCAGGTCCCAGCTGAGGCATGAGGGATCCTTGTGGCATGAGGGATCCTTGTGGCATGAGGGATCTTTAGTCTCAGCATGCAGGCTCTTAGTTGCAGCATGTGAACACCCAGTTGTGACATGCATGCGGGATCCACTTCCCCGACCAGGGATAGAACCTGGGCCCCCTGCATTGGGAGTGTGGAGTCTCACCCACTGGACCACCAGGGCAGTACCTGGAGTTTATTTTGGTTACCCTCTATATATTGCTTATTTGTATCCTTGCCCACTTTTCTAGAATATTGGTATCCCCACCTGCAATATCCTGAAAATTTGAACCTTAAATCTATACTTTAAAATATATGAATGAGCCAAAACAGCTGCTCCTCTTAGCAAATATTTAAGAAGACACCCACCAGAATCCTTGTCATCCTACAGCTCTGTGGCCTCTCCAGCTAGTTTCTTCATCTATAAAATAAGCAGAAGGACTAGATCATAATTCATAGATTAAGTGAATAGAAAGAGAAGTGTATAAAGCAGGCCATAAGGGAGACAGCTCTTTAGGATGGGAAGTTGTCTGTGATGAATAAAGGAAATAGTGGACAGAAATGACCTTTCACAAAAAAGCTCACAGGTCAAAATGCAAAGTATAAATTACAAAGCTAACAGAAGGGAATATCTTTGGAATATTAGCATGAGAAGAGATTTCCTAACAAACTACAATAATAAAATATATAAATTCATTGTCTCTTATCTAAATATATTTCTTCTTCTTTGATCATTATTCTGGTTAATGATTACCCTGTAGCCAAGACATCTGAATCACTTAAAGGAATTTTCAATTCAGATTCTTTCAAAACCAACCATCCACCTGTCACCAAGTTCTCTAGGTCATCCTATACAATGTGTCTGAGAACTGCCTCTTCCTACTCATTCTAATGGCCACTGCCTTAGTACAAAGTCACTTCCTCACTGCCTGAATTATGTCAAAATCTTTCCATCTAGGCTCTGTTCCACCTTTTATATACCTTTCTAATTCACCATCTGTTGCCAGAATATCTACATAATGATAACTCCGATTTTACAGAAACTTAGTTTCCAGAGCACCTACAAATATATCTCTTGGAACACATCTGACCATGCTATTTCTCTCTGTAATACCTTTGATGGCTAACATTTGCTTTAGTTGATCTTTTTTTTCCTCCATCTGACTCGTGCCTGCAGAGTAAAATATAATGTCCTCAGAATGGCATTCAAGGACCTTAAGACTTTGATCCTGCATATCTTACATTCCAGCACCAGAACACTACCTATAGCCATCTGTATTCATTTATTAGAGCTGCTGTAACAAAGTACCACAACCTGGGTGGATTAAAGCAACAGAAATTTATTGTCTCACAGATCTGGAGGCCAAAACTCTGAGATCAAGCTGTCAGCAGGGACATGGCCCTCTGAAGCTACTTGGGAAGGATCCTCTCTTCCCTCTTCTAGCTTTTGGTGTTCTCAGATGTTCCATGGCTGATGGCAGCATAATTTCAGTTTCTGCCTCTGTCTTCACATGATATACTCCCTGTGTCTCTTCATATCATCACCCCACTATGTGTGTCTGTCTCTGTGTCCAAATCCCCCGTTTCTATAAGGCTGCCAGTCATATTAGATTAGGGCCCACCCCAAGGACCACATTTTAACTTGACTATCTCTGTAAAGACCCTACTTCCAAATAAGGTCATATTCTAAAGCACTGGGCATTAGAATTCCAACATTTCTTTTTTGGGGGAACATAATTCAACTCATATCTGAACAAGACAAACTCTTACATCTCCTGGCCTTTGTTCATGCCATTTTCCTGACCTGAATGTCCATCTTTCCTACTTGACCTCCTCAAATGTTGCGCTCTCTCCTGTACCATCACTCCCCCTGAATCTTCTCTTCCTACCCCTGAGTAAAGTAATCATGCTGTCATTCTATGGCCAGGGAGCCCATAGTCTCATGACCTGTGTTTCTGCTCCCTCAAATCATTGAGCATCTCCATGGTTCCCTACATGGAGCAGAAGCCATCAGAGGGAGCAGAATGGCCAATACAGAATATGGATGTGTGGATAAAGGATGATGCCCTGAAATGCGATGGGAGTAGAAGCAGAAGCCAAGAAAATTATATGTAGTGTGTGGTGTGGAGTGTCGGTGTGGTGTGGCATGTGTGTGTGCATACACACATAGGATGATTAAATGGCACAAGGTATTCAGGGAATACTGTGAATATTGATCATGGTAATAGAAGCTAGAGAAGTCACAAGTTAAAGATTAAGGTAAAAATATTTTGACATTATGAAAGTAACAGAAATTACAGTCACTTTTATGAACTGCTTACCATTTATTCCAAATTACCATATAGTACAGTGTTATCTAATTTGTCATTAAACATACTAGGCTATTCTTGTCGGAAGTTTTTATTTTCTGGTTTTAAAGATTAAAATCTATATCTATGGTTAGCATTAATATCTCTTGCTCATGTAAGATGGTTGTCAGCTCAAAAAAAAATTAAAAGAATTAGAAGAATCATTGCTTTAAGGAAGGGAGCCAGGGATAAGAAAAACTACCCATCAGTAGCTCTTTTTTTCTTTTTTCTTCTGCCTGTCATCCTTTAACACTTGGTATCTCTCACTCCTTTCTTCACTTTGGACCAGTCCTGTTCAGGTTGCTGAGAACCAAGTTTGCTCGAGAGAAAACTAAGCTAAGTAGTAGGAAAGAAGTTCTCCAAACAGTCAGACTCCTGGTGGAGACCACGTGGTGCTGGTCTGTCTCAGTCTGTGGGATTCACAGAGGGTAGGGCGTCTGTTGCCTGCCTAACCTGAGATGAAGCGAAGCAGAGTCCCTGCAGGGTTCAGAAATGCCCCAACATTTCCACCTTCAGGAAACAGTCTAATTAGAAGGCGGGAGCACAATTGTTTAAAAAAACACATACAACAATTTAAAATATTGTGACTATAGAAAATTATAAATAAAATAGTTACAACGGCAGAGATCATTGTTTTACTATGCTAATACATTTCCTTACAGTATTTTTCATACATAAACAGTACTTTTTGCAATTTGAGATGCTGTATGCCTTTTTTTAACATTTGCTTTTGTGAAATATTTGGCATATAGGAAGATGTTTAAAAGAGCTGTGCAGCTAATCAATAGATTAGAAGGGAAACCTTCATAACCACCTCCCTGTTCGAGCACTGCTGGGACACCAGAAGCCCACAATTAATATCCCTTCATGCTGAGTCCTTCTTACCAAGTACCTTTTGCTTATAATTTTATTACCCAGGTTGCCTGACCACAGGGAGATTCCCTCCCCCCTGAGATTTTTTTCTTTTCTCATTGTAAATTGTCAAGTTACTGTTTTGGCTTTAGATATCAGTGTTTTGAACTTGGTTTCTGGGCATCTCCTCCCATGAAATGGATCTGATCTTGGTGCTGCCGAGATCACATTTCCAAGTCCGGAAGATAAACGCCAGAAATTGGCATGAGATAAAATCACCAAGGTAATTATGAGGCTGATAGAACATGAGCTTGCTGGCATTTCCAAGGGCAACACGTGCTCAACCATACCATTGGCTTAGTACACACATGCTTTCCCACAAACACTTTGCTATTTTAATTTTGGAGCAGACAGTTTGTCTAAAAATTAAACTAAAGTTGCAAAAGAACAGCTCGGGGGAAAATATGGTTGCCCAGCACTCTGCTCACCTTAATTTCAAAAGTATTGTTGAAGCTGTGTTCCAAACCTGAGATTGGAAGTTTGCTACAGAGTCTATGTAGGGACTCAGACAGCTACAGAAGACACATACTAGATCCATAAACAGCCTCTTCCTCCTTCCCCTGCCCTGTCTTTAGGAAAGTTGGCCTCTTGTTAACGATATCTAATCACCCAGATATACCCACTGGGTTTCCTACATGCTCAAAACAACACAACTGAACAGAGGTTATCATTTTCCCTCTCCACAGATACAGGATCAGATCTGCACAGTCTCCTCACTGAGGCTTTGGCCAAATGGAGAAGAGTGGAGGGAGGACAGAAAAGTTACTAAGAGATAAGTGACAATCATTATATTACATTGAACAGGAACAACATGGGATATAATCAAAGCACAATGCTCTTGGTTTTCCATTTTAATGGGGGAAACGTTTCTCCTGCCACTGGATAAAAACTCACCAGACTTCATGATTTTCTTTTCACTTTACATATAAAATATTTCTATGGTCCACTTGAATATAGTACAGAAATGTAATCTGTTTAGTCCAAGACAGTAATGAACACTTTAATGTTTATTGAAAGGTAGGCCGCTCTCCTGGCCACCTAAGGCATGTATTGGCAGGGTATCTGATTGAGACAAAGGCGATGATAGCTGGTTTCTCTTCTCTTTCTCGGCTCACCTTCTCCTAGGTCTTTGGCAGTAGTTTCCACTCAGCCAGTGAAAGGAAAGATAGGCAAGGGAATAGCATAGAAAAGTTCCTACTTCGTGAGTGGGTGGTCCTAGGATTAACTCTGGACTCCCTGAGCCTGCAAATTGTCAAAAATTCACTCTCTCTCCCATGGGTTCCTCTGTGAGCTTTCGTGGGCCCTCATGGTGGGCCTATCTGACCACACTTCCCCTGACATGAGCTGTGCTTCTCTTCCCACCGGCCATTTTCCCTGTAACTGCTCTCAAGCGCGGAGTCTCCTCATCACCCTCCTAGGTGGTCTTCTAGGGCAGGTTGCCTGCTCTTTTGGCCTGCTGTTGAGAATACTGTAGTTACATCCACTCTCTAACTCTGCTCTTTTATATTCTCCAAATGAGTGAGGGAGTTCAAGGATCATGGAACTGGTCCTTGAATAATTCACTTTGAAGATTCTTTAGAACAGTGTGGCTCACATTCACTTTGGTATCTGTTTGGTAGCTTCAGTTTTAACATTTTGTTACTGTTCATTCATTCTCTCAATAGTTAATTAACAAACATGTCTCCTATTCTGGAAAATCTTTTCTTTTTCATTCTTAGTCTGATTTTTATGCTCTTGTCAACCTAAAAATACAGCAACCCAAAAAAGCAAAACAACAACAACAACAACAACAAAAAGAGTTCCAGTTCAAGAGGCAAAGCATTTATTCTGGATCAAAGAGTTGCAATTCAAGGTACACATATTTAGGTAGAAACCTAAAATTACAGATGTCCCAATTACAAAATTACAGGAGATGTCCCAATTACAGGAGATGGGCTCAGCGTTTTTATGGGAAAAGAGAAGGAGATGAGGTAAGTTGTTTTTAAGAAGGGTTTATTGGCGCCAGATGAGGTAATCAATCAGGGGAAGTGTTCATTAATGAAAGCGGTAAAGCTAGATTTGTACTTCACTGATCACTCAGGTGAAGTGGTCACTAGGTAAAAGCTCACTTTTATTGGTCCTTTCAACAGGATATTCTTATCTTGATGTCTTCTTGGAATGTTGGCGGTTTGGCCCAGTTCATTGGTTCAGAAAACAGGATGTGCCAGGCAGTTCCTCTGGAATGGCTGCTCCAGCTCTATTTTAAATGGCTCCACTCATGTCATCTTTCACAATCTTATCTTTGAGGTTAACTTGTTAAGTTCATATTTCCTGTAAATTCTATAATAATTAGATGCCTTCACAAAGAGATTTCTTCTTTTCCTGGGTGATGTCTACTTTTAAAATAATTTTTCAAATGTATTTTGTCTTCAATGATTTTTTTTCTTTTCCCCCCACTTTTCCCCTAATATATTTACTGCAATATATTTACGTAGACCCCAGGCTACGTAAATAGACATACTACTTTTTGTTTCATTTGTATGTTTCTTATGCAAGAAGTATGACTGAGCAACTGAGTCAACATTTGCTGTTTGATATGATGGAATCTGGATGAACTGTTCTTGAATCCCTTTCTACACCATACTTTCACAGCTCTATTTACTGTAGCCTCAAGCCTTATTACTTGGAGTTGGAGAAAAGTAAGTTTCAGCTGGGACTGGGAGCAATCTTTGTAAGCAAGACTGGGCTCTTCTGTGTTTTCAGGGATTTTGCTAAATATCTAACTAATCTTAAATTTATCTTAATCCAGTGTGGATAATTTGAAATTCAAACAATTCCTGCAATTCAGTGTGAGTCCCTAAAGGCAGCTCCATCAAGGTCAGCCTGAATCTTCCCCTAACCACATTTCATCTTTCCTTTGCCACCACCCACTTATATTCACCAAAAGAAGAGAGAAAAGTGGTTTTATTACATTTCTGTTTTGTTTTGGTTTTGGGCCCCTGTGTTAAGAGTCCACAGTGTGCTGAAGGGAACTTTACCAGATGCCCTTAGCCCATTTCTTTCCCCATCTCCCTCATAAGATCTAGTCTTAGATTTCCTCTTCTGCCTGCTGTTTCACCTAATTTCTGTTTGCTCCTGTATTAATGGCTTTTTAGTATTTTTAGGAACCTTTTGTTTTCTTTCTTCCTCTTTTGTCTCAACAGCAGTCTCCAAATATGGTAAACTCATTTTCTCTGACAAACCAGAAAGGCAGGAAAGAGGTTTTTAATTTCAAGTGCATTTCCATGTCTTCTCCCATGTCTGCCTACATCATCTCTCTGACTCTCCTTCTGCCACTGCTACATGGTGCATTTGATATTTCAGGATTGTGTTTATCCACAGCCCTTTTCTCACTTCCATCTCCACCCTGACATTCACTGTCGGTGCCTTCTATAGGCAAGTTAGTAGCTGATCTGAGCTGCTCCATTCAATGCCATGGTAACTCTTGGAAATTCTGTTGCTATTTTTATTTTTTATTTATTTATTTATTTTTGGCTGCTTTGGGTCTTCATTGCTGTGCGGGCTTTTTCTCTAGTTGCGGTGAGCAGAGGCTACTCTTCATTGCGGTGCGTGGGCTTCTTCTCATTGCAATGGCTTCTCTTGTTGTGGAGCACGGGCTCTAGGCATGCGGGCTTCAGTAGTTGTGGTGCACGGGCTTCAGTAGGTGGATTGGATTACTTGGATTACTTTTAAAATGCTTTTTGTGCTTGTATTTAAACTTAGCATATATTCCAAAAATGTATTTTGATTACCTTGCCTCAAAAAGACAGAGTTGCTGGCTTTTTCAATCTGAATTTGAGTTACCTCCCCACCTCAATACACTATATATTTGTAATTAATCTCTCCCTTACTAACCCTTTCTAGGATTAGAAATTCTGGTTTATACTTTTACTTCCAAAAGACTTTCCCTACTGAGGATTGATTTCATTCCATTCAGTTCAATAAACACCTATTATTTCCTGCTGTGTGCCAGCCATTATATTAGTCACTGAAGGGCCATCCCATCTCAAGAAGCTCACGGTCCAGTAGGATTCAAGTTAAAAACAGGAATGTGAGAGACAGAGGTTGACAAATAAAATACGAAACAACTTTACAAATGGTATCAATAAACTTTTTTTTAAACATCTTTATTGGAGTATAATTGCTTTACAATGGTGTGTTAGTTTCTGCTTTATAACAAAGTGAATCAGCTATACATATACATATATCCCCATATCTCCTCCCTCTTGCATCTCCCTCCCTCCCACACTCCCTATCCCACCCCTCTAGGTGGACACAAAGCACCAAGCTGAACTCCCTGTGCTATGCAGCTGCTTCCCACTAGCTATCTATTTTACACAAATGGTATCAATAAACTTTAAGACAAGATTTTACATGAATGAGTCATATTCAGACATATTTTCAGTCACCAATCCTATTTCCTCTGCTTGTGACACTGTTACTTACTGCCCTATAAATCTCGCTTATCCTTTAAACCTCAATCCAGATATCACCTCCTCCAAGTAATCATGGCCTCCACTTCCCACCCAGGCTGGGTGGCTCATAACGTTCTCTGTCTTACTGCTTAGACACTGAATTGTATTCATTTCTTTACTTGTCTCTATCTTAAACTGGACAGTGAGTTCATTGATGACTGGGGCAAAGTCTTTATCTCTGACTTCCAGGCACCTCACCTTTAGGAACGCAATAAATATAGGCTGAAGGAATAAACGAATAGATGACTACATACAACAATAATACTAGCTAGTATTTATTGACTAATTTATCTGGCCCACCCACTAGGCTAAGTGTTTTTACATGTGTTATTTTACTTAATCTAATTATTATTCCTGATTTACATATGAGAAAAACAGAAGCTGTGAGAAGTTAAGAAACTTGTCTAGATGAAGTAACTATTAAATGGTAGAGCTGGAATTTAAACATTAGCAGTTTGACTTTGAAGCCTGCTCTCTTAACCCCATCATGAATGAATAATGTAATTTTAAATTTGGTATTACACAATTCAGAATGAGACTATTTTCATAAAGCAGTTGGAATAAATTTCTGCTTGGTCTAGTTAATTTAGCAAAGGTTCCATCATGGGGGTAAAAATGTCAAAAGTTTAAATTGCCCCACAGATATAGACAAATGCTAAATACCCCACTGGAACTAGTTAAGTATAGAGTTGCCCAAAGGCAGGAATAGCCTTTCTAGGAATCCCTGCAACCTGAGGACATCACAACTAAATATTTTCAAGGTATACATCCAGCTTTCAAATATCATTGACAAAATTCAGCAATTATGCTTGATTTATTAATAACTATAGTCCTAGCTCCTTTTAAAATGAAATTTTTATTTCTAATTCAATTTCAAAGCCTAATAATTCAGTTTGTCATGTATATAGTAAATTTTTGTACTGAGTAATGAGGTTATTAAATGTGTACTCAGACTCTTATTATAATTAAAAGCCCTCACCTCTAACTCAGATTGAAGAAGTACAGGCATATTCCCATTCTGACTGAATTCTGCACTCATGGAAAGTCTGACTGTTTTGAGCCAAACCACTCAATAATCTTATACTTAGAGCATCACTGAATAAGGCAAGAATTCGATCCAGCTTTACGAGTAGACAGTAAGATTGTATTTCAAAAAACTATAGAAAAGAAAGACAAAAGCTAGTTGGCTGTGCAAAAGTAACAATTTCACTCATTTCATGGTTTTATTCATGAGTTATCGATTCCAGAAGACTAAGTTCTGTCTCTGATCATGTCAACTTCATGTCATCCTGATTGCACAATGGGGCCCAACTTCCCCTTTGGTTAGTTTCCACAGTTTCTCTGTCTTCTGAATGATGCCCTGTGCCTCACCTAGCTGGAACACACAGGATCAGGGTGCCCTTATCACCCTCATTCTATGGGACAGGGCTTTTCCATCCAGCTACATAATAAGATTCTCAAGCATATTAGAGCCTGCTTCTTGAAGAGTAGTCCCAGTTCAGCAGCTTTGGCATCAAGGGAGAGCTCATAGGGAACAAAACTGGGTTAAAAACTTTCTTTTGAATGGATTTGTTAATATTACTATTAATGAGCAATTCTTCAAAACAATGCTATAAATTTTCATAAATATCTTTTAAACATAAAAGTAAATTTGATTGGTTCATACACCTCTTAATTAAATGGGTAAAGGTATTTTTGTTTCCCAATTAGTTACTGTATCCATGATAGAATATTAATAATTGCTAGAATGAGATAATGCTCAGCATCAGTTCTATTTTCCACTTTTATAGGGATGAAGTGCTAAGAAACTTTAGTCACGTAAACAGATAGATGATAATGAAAGGAATTTTGTTTGTTTGTTTAGCAAATGTCATTCAGTTCTTTGTACTCCTTCACCAAAACCACACAGTGATCTAAAATTAAAAATTATTTTTCATGATCAATCAGCTGGAAACTCAATGAGGTCCTTACCCAATACTGTTGAAAACAATGAATTGGAAACCGACTGATTGCAAAAGGATTTACCACACAATCAGTAGAGTCACTCATATTGTCATTTTCTGAGTATTATCACATTAATATTAATTTTCCCCATTATTCTTTCACTTAGAGGCACCTGGTTAACTCTACATGTGCAAACGACTTAGACAATCAAGATATTATTAGTTCCAATGTATTTTACCATTATAGTTATCTTACTATATGCTTTAAATCATTCATCAAAATGCCAAGACTGTAAGTTTAGCTCATTCAATTACTATTGTATGATTTTACTATAGATTTTGCATCTCTAATCATAAATGAAATTGACCTATATTTTCCTTTCTTCTTCTGTCATTGAGATTTTGGTATCTGGAATCTAAGTTATACTGACCTTGTAAAAATTATCAAACAATTTTTGCCTTTTTTACTAATTTCTTGGACAACCTAAAATAAGGTGGTATTGGCTACATGCTATTTGAAAGTTGGGTAGAACTAGCCCAAAAAATCATCTAGCCTAGTGTTTTTATAGAGGAGATTGTTTTGATTACCATTTCAATTTATTTTATTTTATTTTCAATTTCTTTTCAAGTTTTCTGTTTCTTTCCTATTTCTATTTCTGTTTGACTAAGAACCAATTTCAGCATTTTGTTTTTTCCAGAAATGTAGCCACATCAGTTCTGGTTTTAAATTAATATATGATTGTTTATAATATTTGCTTTATATTTTTTAATTATTTACACATATGTATATAATTATTTACCTTTTGGTTCCTATTTTGTTTTTCTTTCTTCTCCATTTTCTCAGTAAGCTTTTCCATAGGCTTATCTAGCTCATCAATCTTTTCAAGAAACATATTTCAGTTCTCATAATCGAATGTATGAGGTAATTAGATGAAAGAAATACATTCATGAGAAACAATTAAAAACATAAAATGCTTGTGAATAACTATTTTAGAATGTATATGACTCTTATAAAAGAAATTATAAATCTTTATTGCTACAGAAATTAGAATATAGTCCTGTTTCTTTGTTGAAAGATTAATATCATAAAAATATCAGTTCTTCCTAAATTACTTTACAGCTTTAATTTGATTCCAATAAGAATGCCAAAATTTTTTAGAGAATTTTAATGTCCAAAAAAGGATTTTTAGTTTTCTCTGGAAGAATAATCAGACAAAAAGAGCAAAGACCCTTTTTTTCAGGAAGTAGGAATTCACACATAGCAGTTACTAAAATTTGGTATGAGAATATAATAATTTTTAAAAATGCAGTGCCAACATGAGAATAATTAAGCAAGTCAACCTATTTTTTAAAAAATATTTTCAAAGATATCCATGAAGGCAACAGAGACATTACTGTTTACTGAAGGCCCATGGTCTCCCCTATGGTAGACCCATGTGACTAGTTCCAGCCAATGAACAGAAAGTGATAGGCATCAAGACACACAAAGGTGGGTGGGAGTTCTCCACTTACTCTCATCCCTTGCTCTGCCATGAGGAGTATACAAATTCAGATGCAAACACCCCAAATGGGAATAAGCTGAATCAGTCATCATGTAGAGGATAAAAGATGAAGCTTCCCTAGAGAGTTATCCAATTCTCATCAAATGCTGTGTGAGCTAGAAATAAACCTTGGTTGTGTTTATCCACTGAGATTTGGGGGTTGATTTTTTTATCACAGCATACATAGCCTAACCTGACTAATAAAATAAATGAGGCATTATATTGGTGTCTTTCAATTTAAAAAAACCTGAGTTGAGTTGAGTACTATGAAACAGTGAAGAGGGCAATTATGATCAGCCCCCTGAAACCTTGGAAACAGAGGAAGTGAAGTTGCCTTCGAAAGCTAGCCTAAAGAATTGACACTTAATGGATCTGAGAAAAGACTCCTGAGTCAGAGATATAAGTCATATTTACTCATGGAAACGGAGCTTTATGGTTGTGTCTTTCCCCCTGGTCCTCAAATCCCACAAGGATGATGCAGAGTAGGCCAGGTAGACACCAAACACACAGTGGATCAGTTTCACAGCTGAGGAAGGCTGAGTTTAGGTAACCCAAAGATTCTATAATAGGCATTAAGCAAACCTACCTGATCTTTGCTCTGGAAGGAGACATTATTATACTGAAAAATAAGCACATCTGTGGTCTGCTAGAGAGAAAGACAATATCTTTATCTTTCAAAGATATTCTCTACACGAATATCCTTGAAAAGAATAGTGTGAAACAAAAGGGCATTTAGTGTCTTTGCTTACAACATGCGCAGACAAAGGAGAGATACATAGAGAATTGTCTCCCAACAGTCATAAAAGTAAATAACCAATCCAATAAATCTACCATACCTAGTTTGTGTGGGTCTATAACAATCTACTTAGCTCTATCCCCAATTTACTTATAAAGAAAATGTGAAGGTTTCATCTCCATGAAGAAATGCCTTGGAATTTGGTCACCTTTTTTTCAGTCAGCTTCTGTAATAATGGGATTACAGGACAGAAGGAGAAATTAAGTTCAAATTTAAGCTTTATCACTACCCAAATGCCATTTTGATGGACTTGTTATTAACCTCTATCTCTAAAGATTCTCATGTTTTATAGATATATCAACAATTTTGGCAAATTTCTATGTGCAGTGTTTCCCTCTTTTCCTAGGGTAAGATTTCCCTTCAGTTGATTTAACTGGGATAGGAGGGCTTTTTTCCATACTCATAAAATTGTAAGAAGTGAGACTACATGCAAACTCCAGCCAATGGCAAAGTGAGTTATCGAGTCACTGGCAAAATAATTAAACGAGAACAGCAGCTGTCAGACTGGGCTCAGCAAACACCTATGTATACAGTAAGAACTTGGCAAACCACTCAAAGCACTGTGCCTGGGTAGAACCAGAAGCTTGTGAGATGGACTCAAGTACAATGGAATAAATGCAGTAATGGTCTATGTACAGAAAACCAAATGTGTGTGTCACCTATGATAATGGAAAATCTGAGGATTAGATGGTTACATGATACACTGACTAATTTGTCAGTATTTCAGTGTATTAAAGGCTTCAAGACTATCTACGGAATCAAGTCTCAGCCACCAGGCAGTCTTTGGTGTTATATAGTTCTGAAGAGCACTGTAATTTAGGCATATTACTTCTCAAAGAGAAATGTTTTTACTTTCTAAAAAGGTTTGTATTAAATTTTATTTTATAGGTATTTTTTTCTCTTTGCTTTTGTGCTGTAGAAAGAAAAGTTATCATAGTTACATGGAAAACTAACAATAAAACATGGAATTTATAAAGACGAATGAGGCTCAGAAATATCAGTGTTGCTATTGCCTAGTACCTTTTACAGTTCCAACACCAACTCAAAACAGGCAGGAAATCCCATGGGTAGTCAGAATAGCCTAAATGCCTGAACCATGTGTCTAAATATGAAGCCTAAAACATTTTCTTTCTGAAGCTTAAATGGTACAGTATGGTTTGTTCTACAAGCCATTTACTAAAAATTTTATAGATATATGGGTTCATATATAGATATTAAAAGTTCTAGACCAGTTATTTTCTTCTGTCTCTCCATAGGAACTTTGAAATAAAAATTCATTTTAAATGCTTCAAGGCTGTTATTTTGAAAAATGATTGAAAACAAGAGTTTTAAACATCACTGGAAAAACCTGGAAAAAGAAAGGAATTGTTCATTCTTGGCTGATACTGGATAAGAAATGTAGAGAATTTAACTATTCCAGGTAAAACCTAGAGATGTGAACTTAGCAGTCACCTACAAAAATATGGGGTAGAAATTTTAAGACGAATGTAATAATTTTTACTAAAAAAATAAGAAAGAGTTGAAAAAAAAAACTGAGACCTTCTCAGAGATATGCAGGAAATAGATTTTTTTAACGCTACCAAAGTAGCGCTGCAACTAGAGGAAAGGGAACACGTTCCATGGTGGTTCCCAAAGTTCTACAAAGCAGCATCGAAGATTCCACTCGTTGTGATGCTGAAGGAGCTTCATGGTTTAGGAAATAATAGGACCGAAGGACTTCTTGGCCCCTTAACATGGTAATGTGTGTTATGAATTTCAAACAGGAAGATACAGAAAGCAGCATTTCCTAAACTGGTTTGAACACAGATCTTTCTAGACAGTGTATCTGGCAGAGCAGTGTTCCATGAAACTGCAGCAAAGACTGTAGGTTCCAAGTCCTAGACAGCAGAGGGATGGACAGCAAAAAAGAAGGTAAGAATTAAGGAGAGAGAATAGTTATAAAGTAGAAAGAAATGTTGCGAGTATCCACATCTCCTAATGTGGATACTAAATGACAGGAACAATAATGAACTACCTTCTAAAACCAAAATAAGTTTCTTATTTGAGATTTCATTATAACTACTGAGGTCAATACCTTTAACTTCAAACTCATTAGGCTTCTCTCACCCCTTTCAAACCATGGGAAACTGGCAGCAGATCCTAAACATCATCCTTCTTTAGATGAGTATCTCATGACATTGGCTTTAATATGGAGTCTCTTTGATGATAGAAAATGTAGAGTTTGGTGTAAGCTCTAGATAGACCAGCAGAGGCCAAAAGAATTACTTCCGTTTTATAAGGAGTACTATAATGAAGGTGTACCCAAAATGGAAAATGTGAGTTCACGGTGACAATCAGAAACAATTACAAGCTTTATATCTTACTAAAGGGAAAGTTGTTATTTATTTATGGCTGCCAATGGTTATCCAGAAATTTGCCTAGATGCTCAATATTAGGTGCGTAATATGAGATTTCTTTTAATTAAAGTTATTTTTAACATAAATTTGTGTTTGACCCATATTTTCTGTTGCTTAAATTTTTAACATAACTGTGCATTTATCCCATGTTTTATATATCCTAAATACTGCTAGGAAATGGGGTACATACCACTAGCAATGTCCCATGAAACATTATTTAGAAAAACTCATGAAAAATTTCAGATAGATGCACCACAATTTCAAGTATGCTTGCCACCCATACCTCTTTGTAAAGATAAATGGCCCTCCATCAGTCAAGAATCCAGATTAAACTCTTCTAATAATGCAAGAGTGACAAATGTGTCTACCAGAAGTCCACGGCCAGCCACTCATAACAGATTGCCATCAGCTAGGTCCTCATTAGAATTCATTCTCTAGCTATAGGTTATTGAGAAATCAGCTGAGACATATATTGAAATATCATTGAAAGATATTCATTTAAAATTTTTCAAAATCATGCTAAGCTAATCCCATTCTATAACTTGCTTTTCATTCATTCAATCATTAACCAATATTTACTGAGTGCCTATCTTATGCAAGGCAGTATACTAGGCATGAAGTGAGAATGAGTGAAAGGCCAAAGAAACAGAATTTCTAGGGGATTTTCTCCTCCTGTTTTTAACCTATGATTTTTCCAGATGGACATTAGAAATATTTTGGTACTGGTGTAAGAATAGACAAACAGCCTTTTTAATATATCAGAAGTAGCTCAGAAACAGATTATTCTATATGTAAAGATTTTTCAAATGACAAGGATGTCTAGAAATTCACAGAGAGGAAAACTTATACAGCAAATGGCACTGGAATAATTGGTTAGTAATTAAATGGAAAAAACGTATATCCCTTCAACTCAACACCATGCAGTAAAATAGAGAGTACATTCCAAAGTCAAATATAGAGAAATCAAAAGACAGCACAATGGTCATTAACACTCCCTAAGGAGTTTTCATAAAGTTGATGGGAAAAAAATTACCTAGAAAAAAGAAAATGAATTGGAAAATCTGACTAGATAGAAAGGTAAACATTTCTGTGACAAAATAAAAAAATACTACCAAAATAATAAGATAAACAACATATTAGGAAATGTATTTGTAGCCAGTGTTTAACAGTTTAATCAAATAAATGACCTACAAATTGATGAGAGAAATACTAAGACACTAAAAGTTCAACTGTCAAAGGACATGAACAAATAACTTGCAAAAGAGAAAATGAACTATATACATTAGCCTAGAAAATACTATCATGTGGAAACTAATTTGGCAACATGCATCAAAATGATAAAATATCCACTAATTTATAAATCTATCTCAGTGAAATAATGTTAATATCAGAAAAGGTTTATGTACATTATATGCAGAAATTTGAAGACTGTCTAAATGATCAGTGATACAGAAATAGTTAAGTAAACTATGGAACCTGCACTCAATGACTACCCAACTATTTTACAGGGTGGCTTCGAAAGTCTACCTAATGACATGAAAAGCAATTATGACTAGTTAACAGAAGCTGTTTAGCACTTATGTAACATGATTGCAATCATATAAAGAAATTATATATAAAAGAAAACGACTAAAATTTGAATAAAGATATTCAAGTCATAATCATTTATTTGGCCAGGACCAGTGTATGATTGATATATAGCTTTTCCTAATTTTTAATTTTTTTCTAAGCACTTAATATTTGAATTATGAAACATTTCAAATAAATACATCAAATAGACATTTAGCAGCCTTGTCCATCTAAATTCTTCTGGGAACAATAAGTCTACAAAAATGTACTACTATCTTCAGACTGAACTATCAAGGCATAAAATTATATAAATTAATTGCTGTGTAGTAATCAACATTACATTCCATCATAATTCATAAATGCTGCAGTCCTTCTGGTTTTATCATTTTAGTACCTCATAAGTACTTTTGAAAATCTTTCCCTCTTGAAAATTGTGATTCAACACTAAAGTTTAAAGATATTTTTGGGAAAAGCACAAATGTGTTTTTAAATTTTTCTCTTTAAATGATATTACCATGAACAACCTTTTAAATATTAGAAAACCTAATGCACACACCCACTCATAGCATTACAAAGTCAAGATTTAAACAGGAAATCCTGCTACTGATATTTCAAACACACACATACACTTCATGAACAAAGCACAAGTTTTCAGATTGTGGCTACAGATTTTCTGGACCTTGCTAAGACTTCTTGGTCTGTTGGTCTATAACTCCTTCTTTCCAGAGCTTAGCAGATAGTGGTGTTCAATAAATATTTACTGAGTGAATATGTGAACTAATAAGCATTCATTTACTCCAATTATCGACATGCGTCTGCTCCTAAAGACATACTGAGAGACTTCATTTTTCCAATAGCATAAAATTCATCACATGTACAAATGTCATTGAGTATCACAGTAGACACTAAACAATATTTAGAATAGGAAAAACTAGAATTAGGATAAATACTATCTACTCAAGAAGATTCATTAATAAGAAGAATTAGTAAGAAGATTCTTCACTATTTTCATTAATAGTGTTTCTCAAAAAAAAAAAAAAAGGGTTCTGTATTTCCCTAACTGGATCATAAAAATAGTAAACACATGTCATTAGGGTACATCGGTTGGGGTTACTCAACAGTATTTGGCATTTGTGTTGGCAGCAGTGTTTTTTGCAGCTTTGATGAGAAATAATTTACATATCATGTAATTTACCCATTTTAAGTGCACAATTCAGTAATTTTTAGTAAGTTTGTTTAGTAAATCTGGGGAGTTGTACAACCAATACTGCAATCCAGTTTTAGAACATTTTCATCACTCAAAAAATTCTCTCAAGAACATTTACGGTTAATCTGTGCTCCTATCCCAGCCCCAGGCAACCACTGATCTGCTTTCTATGACTACACATTTTCTTTTCCTGCTATAAATAGAGTCAAACAATACGCAGTATTTTGCACTTCCCCTCCTCTTAGCACAATGTTTTTGAGGTTTATCCATGTTGCAGCATGTATCAGTATTTCGTTCCTTTTAATTGATAAATAGCATTCTGTTGTGCGGATAAAGCACATTTTGTTTATCCAGTCACTAGTTGATGGACATTTGGATTATGTCAGTTTTTCTCCTTTATGACTAATGCTCCTATGAACATTTGTGTACAAGCCTTTATGTGGATACAGGTTTTCATTTCTCTTGAGTATAGAAATGAAGTAGAATTGCTAGGTCACATGGTAAATGTATGTTCAACTAAGAAACTGCCGAACTTTTCCAAAGGGCCTATACCATTTTACATTTCCACCAACAACATATGAGGCTTCCAGTTTCTCTACATGGTTCCCAATGCTTGGTATAATCTTTTCTTTTTTTAAAAAATAGCCAATCCATTGGGTGGGTAGTGGTACCGCACTGTGGCCTTAATTTGCATTTCCCTAGAAACTAATGATATTGAGTACATTTTCATGTGCTTCTCAGCTATCCATATGTATTCTTTACTGAAATGACAATTCAAATCTTTGCCTATTTTTAAACTGGGCTGTTAGTCTTCTTATTCTTGACTTCTAAGAGTATATATATATATGTATATATATATAATGCACATCCTTTATCAGATGTTTTCTTGCAAATATTAGATATAAACTTGCAAATATTTTCTCCCAGTCTATGACTTTTTCTCCATTTTCTCAATGGTATATTTTGAAGCACAAAAGTTTTAATTTTGATGAAATCCAATTTATCATTTTTTATTTTTATGACTCAAGCTTTTAGTCTTGTATCTAAGAAATCTTTGCCTAATTCAAGGACACAAAGATTTGCTCCTATGTTTCCTTCTAAAAGTTCATTTTATGTCCTCATGTTCAGCGTAAGTGTTTGAAATTATTATAACCAGGAGAAAGAAAAGATGTAGTTCCTTGGTGGTTTGTGTTTCTTAGAATGTCGTCTTCTTTCTGTTTTTGAAGCAAGTTCCGGTTCAAATGGAAAGCATATCTCCTCAGGGCTGTCAGCATCCCTGCATACTGTGTCCTGGATGTAACAAAATACATTTATCTTGTACTTGCTTTGACTCTCACTGAACTACCTGCCACCCATCGTGAGTCCACAAGAATTCTATGTTCATGGAAGCATCGCACAAGTTATATGTATTTAGGGCAGCCAGAAACAATGGACATGCATATTGAACAAGATCTGCTCACATATATGTTCCATTGTCCCATTAAACTTAATGTACAATATACACAGGCTCAAAGCTAAAATTATTAAGAATTTCAGGTAGATGGCTTCAGAGCCCTGCTAAACACAGGACTCTGTGTGACTGTACAGGTCAAAGCCCCTAAAATTGGCTCTGACAATACATTTTTTCATAAATACTATTAACAGATTGAGGATATTTCCTTCTATACCCAGATTTTTAGTTGGTTTTTTGTTTGTTTGGCAGGGGTTTTGTTTGTTTGTTTTTTATCATAAAAGGGATATTGGATTTTGTGAAATGGTTTTTCTGGTGTCCACTAAGATGATCATGCAGGGTTTCTTTTCCCTTAATTGATGCTCAAATATTAAGCCACTCTTTCGTTCACAGGATAAACCCTGGAATAAAACCCAGGTACATAATTAGTTTATATGCTGCTTCTTTTGGTTGGTTGGTATCTTCTTAAGGATTTTTGTGTCTATGTCTATGAAGGATATTGGTCTCCAGTTTTCTCTTCTTGTGGTGTTTTTGTCTGGCTCTGGTATCAGGGTAATACTGACTTGAGAATGACTTGAGAATTGTTCCTTCCTCCACTGTTTTCTGAGAAAGTTTGTATTTGGTATTATTCTTTATTTAAATATTTGATAGACTTGACTAATGAAGCCAATCTGGGCCTGGACATTTCTTTATGGGAATATTTTTAATAACTAATTAAATATCTATATTTCTTTTAGATTTATGCAGATTTTCTCTCTTATTGAGTCCATTTTGGTAATTTGTATTTTTCTAGAAATTTGTGTTTCATCTAAGCTATCTAATTTGTGGGTATAGTAATATCCCTTTACACTCCTTTCAAATTTTTATAGTCAGTATTGATGTCACATGTTTCATTTATGATTTTGGTATTTTGAATCTTCTTTCTTATTTTCTTTGTCATTCTAATTAAGGGGTTTTCAATTTTCTTGGTCTTTTCAAAGAACCACTTTTGGTTTCACTGATTTTTCTCTATTGTTTTTCTGCCTTCTATTCCATTGATTTCCACAATAACTTTTATTATTTTATTCCTTCTGTTTACTTTGGGGTTTGTTTTTCTTTTTTCTGTATTTTCATATTCTATATTTTCTATTTTTATGTTTGTCTATATATTCCATATTATTTTCCTATATTATATTTCTATATTTAGTTTGTATATCTTTAAGATTAAGGTGGAAGTTTAGATTCTTGATTTAGGATCTTTCTTCTTTCCTGAAATAGGTGTTAAAATTTTAAATTTCCCTCTAAGCATTGCTTTAACTGCATCCTATAAATTTTGATATGCTATATTGTTTCCATTCAGTTTAAAATACTTTTTAATTTCCATCGTTATTTCTTCTTACACTCATGGGTTATATAGAAGTGTGTTGTTTAATTTTGAAAAACATGGGAGTTTCTCAGATTTTTTTCTGTTGTGAAGATCTAATCAAATTCCACAGTGGCCAGAGAACGTACTTATAATTTCAATATTTTTAAAACTGAGACTTGTTTTGTGGCCCATCAAATGGCCTGTCTTGGTGAATATTACATGTGCCTTTAAAAAAATGTGTATTCTGTAGTCATTGGGTGTATACATCAGTTAGGTTGAACTGCCTGTAGTGTTGTTCAAGATTTCTTTAGCCTTGGTATTTTCTGTCTAGTTCTATTAATTATTAAAAATAAAGTATTTAATCTTC
This sequence comes from Globicephala melas, assembly GCF_963455315.2. Taxonomy (NCBI): domain Eukaryota; kingdom Metazoa; phylum Chordata; class Mammalia; order Artiodactyla; family Delphinidae; genus Globicephala; species Globicephala melas. Next base: position 12,665,648 of record NC_083331.1, on the reverse strand, counting down.
AATTATTGTTTATAAAATGTCTCTCTTCAACTCTGTCATATTTTGTTTCATGTATTTAGGGCTCTATTGTGAGGTGCACATACATCTATAATTGGTATATCTTTTTCTTAAATATCTTTATTGGAGTATAATTGCTTTAGAATGTTGTGTTAGTTTCTGCTGTACAACAAAGTGAATCACCTATATGTATACATATATCCCCATATCCCCTCCCTCTTGAGCCTCCCTCCCACCCTCCCTATTCCACCCCTCTAGGTTGTCACAAAGCATAGAGCTGATCTCCCTGTGCTATGCAACAGCTTCCCACTAGCCACCCATGTTACATTTGGTAGTGTATATATGTCAATGCTACTCTCTCACTTGGTCCTAGAGTCTCTCATACAGAGTGACGTAAGTCAGAAAGAGAAAAACAAATACCGTATGCTAACACACATATATGGAATCTAAAAAAAATGGTACCGATGAACCTAGTGGCAGGGCAGGAATAAAGACGGAGACATAGAGAACAGACTTGAGGACACAGCAGGGATAAGTGGAAGCTGGGACAAAGTGTTATATTTTTCTGATTGCATTGTCCCTTTCGTCATCATGAAATGTCCTTCTTTGTCTTTAGTAATATTTCTCATCATAAAGTCTATTTAGTATGATATTAATATAATATCCCTAGCTCTATTATGGTTATTGTTTGCATGGTATAACTTTTTCCATTCTTTTACTTCCAACTTATTCATCTCATTGAATTTAAGATGTGTCTCTTATTGATAGCTTATAGTTGTATCTTGCATTTTTTGTGTGTTTTTTTGTTTGTTTTGTTTTTGTTTTGTGGTACGCGGGCCTCTCACTGTTGTGGTCTCTCTCATTGTGGAGCACAGGCTCTGGACGCGCAGGCTCAGTGGTTATGGCTCACGGGCCCAGCCACTCCGCGGCATGTGGGATCTTCCCAGACCGGGGCATGAACCCGTGTCCCCTGCATCGGCAGGCAGACTCTCAACCACTGCGCCACCAGGGAAGCCCTGTATCTTGCATTTTTATCCAGTCTGATAATCTTTGTCTTTTGAGTGGTGTGTTTAACCCATCTATATTTAATACAATATTGATATGTAAGGATATATGCCTGCATTTTTCTCTTTGCTTTCTATATGCTTCATGTCTTTTTTGATTCAACACTTTTTATTTACTGCCTAATTTTGTGATGTGTGTGTACCATTTTAATTCCTCTGTTAATTCTTTACTATATTTTTTAGTTATTTTCTTAGTGGTTGCTCTCTCTGCATTTTAACTTATCACAGTCTACTTCAGAATAACACTAACTAATAATTCTGGTAAAATATGAAAACTTCGTTTCAGTATATCTCCTTTTCTTCTCTTCCTTTGTGTTACCATTATATCTATTATCTCTACATATGTTATAAACTCAGGAACACAGTATTGTAATAATTGCTTCATACAGTTTTGCCTTTTAATGAAGTTTTTTAAAAAATGAGATAGATATGTTAATAGAATCTTTTTATCCACACATGTTGTCATTTCTGTCACTCTTCATTTCTTCAGTGGATTTGAGTTAATGTCTGGTGTCACTTCCTTTCATACTAAAAGACTTTCTTTAGTAGTTCTTGTAGGACATATCTGTTGGCAACTAGTTCTTTCCACCTTTGTTTATTTGGGTCTTCTTTATTGTGTCCTTTTCTGATGGTTCTGTATGTGGCCTGGAAAGCACATTCAAAGTTCAGACCATCAAGACTGCCCTAGCTTTTACTGTCCACTAAGTTCTCTGGAGTCTTCTCTATGCATGTGACATTCTATCAGTCACAAATGCATGGGTGGCTTGGGCCCATTTCTGTCTCTCCTGCACACACACATAGCCTCTGGTCAACCTGGGATATGTGGAGAGTTTATCAAACCCTATGACTGTTTCATTTCCTGGAAATCCCAGTTAAATTCCCAGCTAGTCCACCAATCCATCCAAATGGGACCACAATCTCAGTCCAGCAAAGTTGCTGGTTCTCGCTGTTCTCTTAGCCGGCAGGGTTTTTAACTCAGGACTTTATAACAACCACAAAAGGGTTCATTCAATAACAACTTAACCTGAATTGTAAAGTGACTTGTAAGTAGTTCATTAGTAATTAATTTAAGCATGACTGTAACTACAGTATATGCATGACTTTATTTTACAATTACAAATTTCTCTTCTATAACGGATTGATATGGAGTAACTGTTAAAACATGAATTCTAGATTCAGAATGCCTGGATTTTCACTCCAACTCTACCACTCCTAACCTTGAAACAACAATGAAAAGTTTACTTCACCATAAAATAGGACTGACAAAAACAGTGTCTAAAGTTTAAAGTGAAGAGTAAATGAAATCATATGTCTAAAGCATTTGGCACAGTGCCTGGTATGTAGTAAACACCCACTATAGATTATAAAGCCCTGGGTCATGGATAATTTGGATCATATTACTGCCCTGGTTCTGATCTTGCTCTCCTTATGTCATCCCAGCAGTTTCCAGCCTGCACCTACTTTTTGGTTTTTTGGAGGTTTGCTTTCCCCATGCCAGTTGCCACTGGGCAGGTCATTTTCCTGATACAAATGCTGATATATCAATGAAAGAAAGAAAGAGGGAGGGAGGGAGGAATGAAGGAAGGAAGCGGGGAAGAAGAAGCAAGAAAGAAAGAAAGAAGGAAAGAGAGAGAGAGAGAGAGAGAGAAAGAAAGGAAGGAAGGAAGGAAGGAAGAAAGAAAGAAAGAAAGAAAGAAAGAAAGAAAGAAAGAAAGAAAGAAAGAAAGAAAGAAAGAAAGGAAGGAAGGAAGGAAGGAAGGAAGGAAGGAAGGAAGGAAGAAAGAAAGGAAGGAAGGAAGGAAAGAAAGGGAAAGGAAGGAAGGGAGGGAGGGAGGGAGGAAGGAAGTATTGTCTGCAATTGCTCAAAGCTCAGTTACCAAAGTATGGATCTACTGCCTCATCTACGTGTAGTTCATTGAGTATATTTCTATCACTTGTATGCTAGTATTTCTTTTCTCTCTTTCTAGATACTTTTGCACCAATCTGCATAACCCAGGAACTATGGAAGTTAGGGCGTTCCAATACAAACTCTTTGAATGTTTGTGAATGTCTTCTGTGCTATACAGCTGCAGATGGGGTGACTCTTAGGTAAATATACTCTTGTCTATACTAAGGGATTTCTCTGAGACTCTCCCCCATTCTTTTGCTCCACAAAGCTCATTCATTTTTCGTTATTTCCTGCCTCTTGATACAAATATTTATATGATTCGGGATCCATTTTCTCTTGGAGCTGAGCCTAGTCTAACACAGGGCTTTTCTATTTAACTGCTTCACATTTAGTTCATGTGTGTTTATTTATATTTGTTAGAAAAATTCAACCACTTACCATATTCCTGGGTAATGGAGTGAAAAAAGTAAAGCACAGCTAGTCCAAATTTAAAACCTAATTACTTGGAAGTATTTATCCATCGTTTCTCTCATAGAATCTATGCAAATTGAATTAAGTAAATGTCTTCTATGCGTCCTTGTGGAGTTTATAATACAACAAAGATGCTCCTAATAGGTTATATTTTTTGAGTGCTTACACACCCCAGGCATTATTTGAAGTATTTCATATATTTTATCTTGTTTAAACTTACAACAACCCTATGACTTTGGTACCATTATTATACCAATTTCACAAATGAGAGAATTATAACTCAGTGAAATGAAATATCTTTCCCAACGGCACAATCAGGAAGAGATCAAACAAGTTTGACCCCAGAGCCCTGCCATCCGCTACTCCATTTTGTAATAATGGTCAAAAATTGTAGAGTACTTACTATCTCTTCTCAGTACTATACAGCTACTCTTCTCAGTATCACATAGGTATGACTCCTTTCATCCTAACCACAATCCTACAAAGTCGTAATATTATAATCCCCACTTTAGAGATGGGGAAAATGAGGACAGAAAAATTAAGTAATCCCATAAGGCCACATGATAGGAATTGGTGGACCCAGGGTTATAAACAACACGTATTATTAAATCCAGTAGTACAGAAGCACCTCACACCACCTGATTCTTGTAAGCAGTGTACTTAGATAAGGGAAATCCCAGAGAAGTTTTCAGATTTTTTTCTCCTACCCTTTTGCCAGACTGTCTTTCAGGATGATGGGAAGGGAACTGAATAGAGTTTTTTAAAAATTACATTTTTATAAAAATGGAAATTATTTTGGTCAATTAAACTATTTATGCATTTATTCACAAATACTTAATGTTACCAAAAGGACATTAATTACTGAGTGAGAGTATCAAATCAAAACACAAATCTAGCCAAAAACAAAACATCAAAAACTGCCTCTGCAAGGATTTGAAAATGTACTAGAAGAAAAGTACTACCACTGATGATCTAATTATGTTGCTGTCTTCCAGTAAAATTTACCAGGAGTAACAATGTATTGTGTTAGAGTCTGAAGATTCCAATGGTTCTTTCTAAACTTGTATTCTTCAGCTTTATCATTTAAAACTGTAGAGTATAACGATATGCTATACAATAGTGTGCAAAAGAAAAATGTTTTTCTTTTTCCCTAGTAGAACTGATACTGCGAAATTTTTCAGGCTACCTATGAACAATTTCAGCATTATTCAGGAAAAAAAAGTCATTAAGTTTTACTTGTATGCATTAATATTAATTTAAAAATAAGTAAATATAAATGGAATTAGGTAGCAAAATATACAACTCATTCATAATACAACCATAAACTATTAAACATTATATCTATATCAGCTGAAGTTTTACAGATTTAGAACAATATCCTAAGTAGCCTTGGAAAAGTGCTCAAGAATAAATGAAACTTTAAATTTTCTAAGAAAGAGTTTTAAGAGCTAATACTGGCTACCAGTCACATGTATAAATCTTCCCAAAAATCTAAAAATAGGAATGTGTTAAACAGAATGCGCAAACACATAGAGAACGGCTCATCAAGCTTTCCCAGTTAGGGAAATGTGGCTTTGCCATACATCATTCAATAAAAAACAGATGGGGAAAACTGGTTGCCAGAAAGAAAGAAAAGATATACAGCATGTTATAATTATGAGATTCGAATAAACAAAGAGAGGGAGAAGAATATTTCAAAGCAAAAAGGCAAAGTTTCTTCCATGAAAGCTATCTCTCCTGAGTAGGGCAAACTAAGGATAAAATGACATCCTCTCAGAAATATTAAGTGCCCCTGGAATGGACATTTTTTAATCATCTAGAAACCACCCCCCCTTCTTTGGTTATAACACCCTAAATGCTTTGCCACTCCTGGTACTTGTGGTTCAGAGGTCCCATCCAGGCTCTGGGAATGGACTGTGTGATTCATGTTCGTTCATCCCCTCTAGCCTCATGATCAAATCAGGCCACATCAGGGATGGGCATATCCCTCAAACTGGTCCAATTTAGAGTAAATCCTAGAGTTTGTGCAGAAACTCTGAGGAAGCTATGCTCTTTTTCGCTGGAGTTGAACATAGGAGGCTGTAGGTCTAGAGCTACTGACAGCCATGCTGACACCACATGAAAGTAGAATGAAACCACCATGCAGGAGAGCAGGCTGAAGAGACATACAGTGAGTGCCAATGACAGCATTTCAGCCCCTTGATCAAACTCCTAAATCAGATGCTCCTCTGAAATTTTGAGTCATGTGGGCCAATAAACTCCCCTGTTACATTATGCCAGTTTGGGTTGGATTTTCTATCTAGTGATCCTAGATAAGTCCTTAACAATCAGACTTTGTTCTCAGCAAAAATACTGAATAACAAAAACTAGAGTCACTGCAGTATACATAGCACCTTTTCCAACCTTGTCATAACAATTCTGTGAAGTAAGTGTTGCTACAATTCCCATTTTACAGATGAGGTTAAATGGAGTCTTAGTCTGTTGGGGCTACTATATGAATATACCAATTTCTGCTGTAAGAAATACCACTGGATGGCTTATAACAACAGGAACTTATTTCCCACAGTTCTGGAGGCTGGAAGTCCAAGATCAGGGTGCCAGCACGATGGAGTAAGAGCCCTCTTCCGGGTTGCAGACTTCTTGTTGAATCTTCACATGAGGGAAGGGGGATAGCAAGCTCTCTGATGTCTCTTTTATAAGGTGACTAATCCCATTCATGAGAGCAAAGCCCCCATGACATAGTTACTTCCCAAAGGCCCTATTTCATACCATCATATCAGGCATCAGGATTTCAACCTATGAATTTTGGAAGGACACAAACATTCATACCACAGCAAATAACTTGCCCAAGATTACACAGCTGGCACCCAGGTCTTCTGAATTCAAATCCCATGCTTTTGCACTTGTGCTTTTCAATCTCAGGTTAAAAAAAAAAAAATGTAATTTTCAGTGCGATGTCGGGTGGTACAAAGAGACATGGTTTAAGTGTAACTTATCTTTCTAGAACTTCAGTTATATTCAAATATCTAAGAGAAAAGATATGCTATGTAATATAATTTATAAATAGTTCTATATAGTGTTGATATTATTGTATTTTAAATCTTAATATAGAACAACACATACATTTTTAGAATTCAAATATGAAATCACAATAAAATGTCAGGCTTGCAACTGGCCACTTGAGCATTTACCCCCAGACCAAAAAAGGTAAGAATTCAATCCTTTTGCCATTAGGAAGCACATAAATGCAGCTTAATTTTGAAGCTCAAATGAAAGGACAAAATTGGTTGTTTATAAATAAGTGAGGTTCCACAAGTAAAGTCTATCATTTTGTCTTACATTTAGACACAAAAAGACTATACGATATAATGACTCAACAAACCCAGAATATTTTGAACAAAGAACTGAAGCCTGTGTAAGTACAAAATATTCCAAACAGACTAGAATTTCTATTGCCACTTAGATGGTCCAGAAATTAAGGTCACAATAATTGTCCAGAGGGACTTCCAAAATATTTTAGCAGTACACTTCAAGCAAATGTTCCACTTTCTAATCCTCAGAAACTGTGAATATGTCACCTTGAATAGCAAAAGGGATTTTGTAAGTTAAGCATCTTGAGATGGGGAGATTATCCTGAATTATCAGAATGGGCCTAGTGTAATCACAGGATCCTTTTAAGAGATAGGAGGGCGAGTGTCAGAGAAGAAAATGTGATAACAGAATGAGAGGTCAGAGTGATGTGGGACCATAAGCCAAGGAATACAAATGGCCTACTGAAGATTGAAGAAGCCCGGAAACAGATTGTCCCCTAGAGCCTCCATAAGGAACACAAACCTACCAACCAATTTTAGGCTCTGGACCCCAGAACTATAGGATTGTATTGTTTGAAGTCACTAAGTTTGTAGTAATTTGTTACAGTGAAAATAGGAAACTAATACAGGGGAGCTGTGTTTTCTTATAAAAACATAAAAATATAAATATTGAAATACTGAGTGAAGCAGGAGGACTCTCCCTTGTGTAGGATTCCTGCAATACAAATTCCAATTGCCTAGTATCTGTTCTGCATCATCTAGTTCACTTTTTGCTAGGCTACTATTTCCCAGTCAACATTCAAAAACCTATTTTATTCTATATGACATGGAAAACTTCAAGTCAGAAAATAAAATTTTTAAACATACTTTTACAATAGCATCTAAAAGACATAACACCAGGAATAAATCCAGTAAAATATGTACAAGACTCTGCACATGAAACCTTAAAACAATATTGAAAGAGATTAAAGAAGACCTATATAAATATACAAATCATAACTGTAGATTAGAATACTAATATTATAATGATATCATTTATCCCCAAATTGATCTAATGCAATCCACATAAAAGTACCAAGGAAATTTACAAGATAATTTTTAAATTTATACGGAAATGCAAAGGACCGAGAATAGCTAAGACAATCCTAAAGTAGAAAAAAAAGGTAGGATGACTACTCTACTGAAAATCAAGACTTACAAATAGAACAATGGAATAAATAGAGACCTAGACACAGACCCATACAATATAGATCTTTGATTTATGAGAATGGCAACTTTTCAGAGGCTATCTTTAATAAAAAAGACTAGGACAGCTGGTTAGCCATAAGGAAAAAAAATTACCTCGACCCCTGCCTCATGCCAAACACATAAATCAAAGAAAGATAGGTTTATATGCTAAAGATAAAAAAAATAGAGGTTTTAGAAAATAATTCAGTACACTATTTTCATGATCTTGTACTGGGAAAATGTTTCATTCATAAAAATCATTTAATATGAAAGAAATGATCAATAAATAGGGCTAATTACAATTAAGAATTACTGTTCATCAAATGACACCACTAAGAAAGTGAAAAGATAGATCATAGTGGGACAATTTGCAACATATATAAACAAAAAATGGTTTACTTAAAACATATAAAGAATTCCTTCTTAAAATAACTAAGTCATGGGGATGTAATGTACAACATGGGAACCATAGTAAATAATACTGTATTGCATATTTGGAAGTTGCTAAGAGAGAGATCTTAAAAGTCCTATCACAAGAAAAAAAAATTGTAACTATGTATGGTGACAGATGTTAACTAAACTTATTGTGGTGATCATTTCACAAAACACTTGATCCTTGAACAACATGGGTTTGAACTGTGTAGGTCCACTTATTCGTGGATTTTTTTTCTATAAATATACAGTTGGCCCTTTGAATCCACAGGTTCCATACCCATGGATCCAACCAACTGAGGATTGTATACCATGTTTACAATCTGTAGTTGGTTGAATCCATGGATGCAGACGAATATGGAGGGCCAATTACAGGACTTGAACATCTGAGGCAGACCCTAGAACCAAACCCTTGCAGATATCGAGAGGTGACTGTATACAAATATCAAACCATTATGTTGCACACTTGAAATGAATATGTATATATCAATTATGCCTCGATCAAAAACAGTAGTTTTTCCAAATTAAAATGTAAAGGAGAAATAGTCCCCAAAAAAATCGACAAAAGTTGAGCAGGCACTTTACAAAAGAGAAAATTGAAGACCAATAAACATAGAAAAAGGTACTCAAATTTATTATTATTTAGGAGAGTCAAACTAAACCATTTCACACCCACTAAACTAGCAAACATTTAAAAGACTGACAATACGAAATATTGGCAAAGATGTAGAGTACAATGCTGGTGGAAGCATAAATGGATACAACCAATTTGGAAAATAGTTTATCATTAAAGATACACATATTCTAGGGGCTTTCCTGGTGGCACAGTGGTTAAGAACCCGCCTGCTGATGCAGGGGACACGGGTTCGAGCCCTGCTCCAGGAAGATCCCACATGCCGTGGAGCAACTAAGCCCACGCACCACAACTACTGAGCCTATGCTTGAGAGCCCGCGAGCCACAGCTACTGAAGCCCACACACCTAGAGCCCGTGCTCTGCAACAAGAAAAGCCACTGCAATGAGAAGCCCACGCACTGCAATGAAGAATAGCCCCCTCTCAACCCAACTGGAGAAAGCCCATGCAGAGCAACAAAGACCCAACACAGCCAAAAATAAAGAAAGAAGAAATAAAGAAAGAAAAAAAAAGATACACATATTCTATACCCAGTAATTCCACTCCTACATATATGGTTCATATAAACATGTGTATATATGTATTAAGAGACATATAAAAGATGTTCCTAATAACATTATTCACAATAGTCAAAACTAAGAAACAACCTAAATGTCCACTGACAATAAAGTGAGTAAAGAAACTGAAATATATTCATGCAATAAAATAATATGTTTCAGTAAAAATTAACAAATGGCAGCTATACAAAACAACATGGATGAATCTCACAATCATAGTGTTGAGCAAAAGAAGCCAGAAAAAGAATAAATAGGTATATTTATATATATTATATTATTATATTTATATTATAATATAATATATATAAATATATTATTTATATTTATAAATATATTATTTATATTATTATATTTCCATTCACATAAAATTCAAAAACAGGCAAGATGAGACTTAGGTTTATGAATGCACATTAGGTGACAAAATTATAAAGCAAAGTAGAGAATTGATTATTATTATCAATATAATGGTTATTTTTAAGAATAAGAATGAAAAATGTGAGTAGGTATGGTAATGACAATATTCTATCTTGACCTGGCTGATTGTTACATAAATGTTTGCTTAAACTTCACACTTGTATGCACTTTTTCATTTGTGTGACATTTTTTCAAAAATTAAATAATTTTTTAAAAGTTCTGCAGAAAGGGAAATAATTATATTTTACCATGTGGCTTAAATCTGAATAGCATACATAGATTATAACATATAATAATGTAATATGATATAATGTTACTAATATAGTAATCTAAGAAAAATTACAGTGTAATTCTATGAAGAGGATGGGGTCTGGGAATGCATATTTATGTGTTCAGGGAAGGGCATTAAAGAAAGGTAAATCCTCATCTTCTTTAGTGGAAAATCAACAGATAATGCTTAAAATTGAGCAAACAAGAAGTATCAATGCAAGCATGTTATTTAGAGATATGGAGAAAAATAGAAAATAATATTCCAGAAAAATAAAAAATTACTACCTCTGGAAAAGAAGAAATTAGGAGCCAGAGACAACTGTTGTAGACCTAATTGACTCTTTAAACGAGATTCATATATGTATCAGGCAGAAAAGCCTAGGTGATGATGTGATAACAAGCGATCTCCAACCTTGGACACAGAGAAAAAGCAAGAAGTAAACATTTTTTGGTTAGGTTTACTGACTTATACAAATTTAGGATTATTGACTTATACAAATATCTCTAAAATTAATTACATTGTATTTTCCAAGATGGCCACAACAAGATCTCTCATTTCACAAGTTCTTCTTTTAATGTGATATTACCACTCCTTCCACAGAAGATGTGGGTCTATGTCCCTTTCCATTGATTCTGGGTGAGCTGATAACTACAGCCTGTAACAACTGGCCAAAACTCACACAAGAAGAAATAAACAATCTATATAGCTCTGTATGTATTAAAGAAATTGAATCAATAATTAATAACCTTCAAAACAGAAAGTACCATGCACAGATGCGTACACTGGTGTATTCAATAAAATATGTAAGGAAAAAATAACCAATTCTCTACAATCTCTTTCAGGATAGAAGCAAAGGGAATACTTCCTAACTTATTTTATGAGACCAGCATTATCCTTATACCAAAACCACACAAAGACATTACAAGAAAAGAAAACTATAGACCAATATTTCTTGGAAGCAACCAAGATGTCCTTCAGTAGGTGAAGGGATAAATAAACTGTGGTACATCCAGACAATGAAATATTATGCAGCACTAAAAGGAAGTAACCTATCAAGCCATGAAAAGACATGGACAGGAAGTTTAAATGCACATTACTAAGTGAAAGAAGACAATCTGAAAAGGCTACATACTGTATGATTCCAACTACATGACATTCTGAAAAAGCCTATGGGACAGTAAAAGTTCAGTGGTTGCCAGTAATTGGTGGAAAGGGGTGAGGTGAATAAGTGGACCACAGAGTATTTTTAGGGCAATAGTCTGTATGATGCTATAATGATGGAATCAGGTCATTACACATTTGCCCAAACCCATAGAATGTACAACACCAAGAGTGAATTGTAATGTAAACTATGGACTTTGGGTGATTATGATATGTCGTGTAGGTCCATCAGCTATAAAAATGTACCACTCTCGTGGGGATGTTGATAATGGGGAGACTTTGTATGTGGATAAGCTGAGGCTATATGGGAAATCTCTGTACCTTCCTCTTAATTTTGCTGTGAACCTAAAAATGCTCTAAAATAAATAAAGTCTTTACAAAAGCAAACTCAAATATGTCATAAAATGTAATTAATTTTAAAGTAATAAATTCATTTATTAAAATACAGATCCTCTCTCGTGATATTTTAAAATATCTAGTTATAAGAAATCATTCTAAAACATGTTGACACTTCTGCCACTCAGTGGTCCTTCTTTAGGTGATAATCCAAACATTATATCCTGAGAGTTAATCTTGATCATCCTACTTATAGTTATCCATTAGCTTTTTTTTTCCTTACCATGTTTATTGGAAGTATAATTGCTTTTCAATGGTGTGTTAGTTTCTGCTTTATAACAAAGTTAATCAGCTACACATATACATATATCCTCATATCTCCTCCCTCTTGCGTAGATCAGACAAAGTTTTAAACAATGTAGGATTAAGAGTTAAAATGGGGAAGACCAGATTGGTTTAGGCAAGATAGACGAGACTCATTTCTTTACATATCTAAGTTGTAGTAGGAGTGAATTGTGTGGCTTTGCAACATTTTGGTGATGCAGAATATCTCTAAATATATCCATATTAGGATGCTGTACATGGGAAAAGAAGCAGTGAGATAATCTGAGGATATAGCCAACAAATTTTTACATTAAAAACATATGAGTCCTTCCTTAATGCTTCCTCACTCTCTAAATCAAGTTTATTTTTAATATTTGAAATACATCTGAAAGCCCATTCTCCCAAACCTTGGCATCACAAGTGTGTATTACAGACTTTATTAAAACATGGGTTATTGGGCTTCCCTGGTGGCGCAGTGGTTGAGAGTCCGCCTGCCAATGCAGGGGACACGGGTTTGTGCCCCGGTCTGGGAGGATCCCACATGCTGCGGAGTGGCTGGGCCCGTGAGCCATGGCTGCTGAGCCTGCGCATCCGGAGCCTGTGCTCTGCAATGCGAGAGGCCACAATAGTGAGAGGCCCACGTACCGCAAAAAACAAAACAAAACAAAACAAAACAAAAAACATGGGTTATATTTTTACACATTTGGACATACTACACATCCAGTTATGATCCTTAAATATAAAATATATCCAGTCAAAGATTAAGAGCTATGCACTTTGCTAGAGAGTGAGCCCTGAGTTATTTTGTGTTTTTTTGATGAACCTAAATTTTTATTTATTTTTTAATTTATTAAAATTTTTTTTATTAGTCATCCATTTTATACACATCAGTGTATACATGTCAATCCCAATCTCCCAATTCATCACATCACCACCCCCACCCCCCGTCGCTTTCCCCCTTAGTGTCCATACATTTCTTCTCTACATCTGTGTCTCTATCTCTGCCCAGCAAACCAGTTCATCTGTACCATTTTTCTAGGTTCCACGTATATGCATTAATATATGATATTTGGTTTTCTCTTTCTGACTTACTTCACTCTGTATGACACTCTCTAAATCCATCCACATCTCTACAAATGACCCAATTTCGTTCCCATTTATGGCTGGGTAATATTCCATCGTATATATGTACCACATCTTGTTTATCCATTCATCTGTCAATGGGCATTTAGGTTGTTTCCATGACCTGGCTATTGTAAATAGTGCTGCAGTGAACACTGGCGTGCATGTGTCTTTTTGAATTATGGTTTTCTCAGGGTATATGCCCAGTAGCGGGATTGCTGGGTCATATGGTAATTCTATTTTTAGTTTTTTAAGGAAACTCCATACTGTTCTCCATAGTGGCTGTATCAATTTACATTCCCACCAACAGTGCAAGAGGGTTCCCTTTTCTCCACACCCTCTCCAGCATTTGCTGTTTGTAGATTTTCTGATGATGCCCATTCTAACTGGTGTGAGGTGATACCCCATTGTAGTTTTGATTTGCATTTCTGTAATAATTAGTGATGTTGAGCAGCTTTTCATGTGCTTCTTGGTCATCTGTATATCTTCTTTGGAGAAATGTCTATTTAGGTTTCCTGCCCATTTTTGGATTGGGTTCTTTGTTTTTTTAATATTGAGCTGTGTGAGCTGTTTATATATCTTGGAGATTAATCTTTTGTTGCTTCATTTGCAAATATTTTCTCCCATTCTGAGGGGTGTCTTTTTGTCTTGTTTATGGTTTCCTTTGCTGTGCAAAAGCTCTTAAGTTTCATTACATCCCATTTGTTTATTTTTGTTTTTATTTCCATTTCTCTAGGAGGTGGGTCAAAAACGATCTTGCTGTGATTTATGTCATAGAGCATTCTGCCAATGTTTTCCTCTAAGAGTTTTATAGTGTCTGGTCTTACATTTAGGTCTCTAATCCATTTTGAGTGTATTTTTGTGTATGGTGTTAGGGAGGGTTCTAATTTCATTATTTTACATGTAGCTGTCCAGTTTTCCCAGCACTTATTGAAGAGACTGTCTTTCCTACATTGTATATCGTTACCTCCTTTGTCATAGATTAGTTATCCATAGGTGCATGGGTTTATCTCTGGGCTTTGTATCCTGTTCCATTGATTTATATTTCTGTTTTTGTGCCAGTACCATATTGTCTTGATTACTGTAGCTTTGTAGTATAGTCTGAAGTCAGGGAGTCTGATTCCTCCAGCTCCATTTTTTTCCCTCAAGATTGCTTTGGCTACTCGGGGTCTTTTGTGTCTTCATACAAATTTTAAGATTTTTTTGTTCTAGTTCTGTAAAAAATGCCATTGGTATTTTGATAGTGATTGCATTGAATCTGTAGATTGCTTTGGGTAGTATAGTCATTTTCACAATATTGATTCTTCCAATCAAAGAATATGGTATATCTCTCCATCTGTTTGTGTCATCTTTGATTTCTATCATCACTGTCTTATAGTTTTCTGCATACATGTCTTTTGTCTCCCTAGGTAGGTTTATTCCTGGGTATTTTATTCTTTTTGTTAAAGAGTGTTTCCTTAATTTCTCTTTCAGATTTTTAATCATTAGTATATAGGAATGCAAGAGATTTCTGTGCATTAATTTTGTATCCTGCAACTTTACGAAATTCATTGATTAGCTCTAGTAGTTTTCTGGTGGCATCTTTAGGATTCTCCATGTATAGTATCATGTCATCTGCAAACAGTGACAGTTTTACTTCTTCTTTTCCAATTTATATTCCTTTCATTTCTTTTTCTTCTCTGATTTCCATGGCTAGGACTTCCAAAACTATGTTGAATAATAGTGGTGAGAGTGGACATCCTTGTTTTGTTCCTGATCTTAGAGGAAATGCTTTCAGTTTTTCACCATTGAGAATGATGTTTGCTGTGGGTTGTCGTATATGGCCTTTATTATGATGAGAGAGGTTCCCTCTATACCCACTTTCTGGAGAGTTTTTATCATAAGTGGGTATTGAATTTTGTCAAAAGCTTTGTCTGCATCTATTGACATGATCATACGGTTTTTACTCTTCAATTTGTTAATATGGTGTATCACATTGACTGATTTGCGTATATTGAAGAATCCTTGCATCCCTGGGATAAATCCCACTTGATCATGGTGTATGATCCTTTTAATGTGTTGTTGGATTCTGTTTGCTAGTTTTTGTTGAGGATTTTTGCATCTATATTCATCAGTGATATTGGTCTGTAATTTTCTTTTTTTGTTGTATCTTTGGCTGCTTTTGGTATCAGGGTGATGGTGGCCTCATAGAATGAGTTTGGGAGTGTTCCTTCCTCTGCAATATTTTGGAAGAGTTTGAGAAGGATGGGTGTTAGCTCTTCTCTAAATATTTGACAGAATTCTCCTGTGAAGGCATCTGTTCCTAGACTTTTGTTTGTTGGAAGCTTTTAAATCACCGTTTCAATTTCATTACTTGTGATTGGTCTGTTCATATTTTCTATTACTTCCTGGTTCAGTCTTTGAAGGTTATACCTTTCTAAGAATCTGTCCATTACTTCCACGTTTTCTATTTTATTGGCATAGAGTTGCTTGTAGTAGTCTCTTGGGATGCTTTGTATTTCTGCGGTGTCTGTGGTAACTTCTCCTTTTTCATTTCTAATTTTATTCATTTGAGTCCTCTCCCTCTTTTTCTTCATGAGTTTGGTTAATGGTTTATCAATTTTGTTTATCTTCTCAAAGAACCAGCTTTTACTTTTACTGATCTTTGCTATTGTTTTCTGTGTTTCTATTTCTTTTATTTCTGCTTTGATCTCTATGATTTCTTTCCTTCTACTAGCTTAGCGTTTTGTTTGTTCTTCTTTCTATAGTTCCTTTAGGTGTAAGGTTTGATTGTTATTTGAGATTTTTCTTGTTTCTTGAGGTAGAATTGTATTGTTATAAAATTCCCTCTTAGAACTGCTTTTGCTGCATCCCATAGGTTTTAGATTGTCATGTTTTTGTTGTCATTTCTCTGTAGGTATTTTTGATTTCCTCTTTGATTTCTTCAGTGATCTCTTGGTTATTAAGTAGTGTATTGTTTAGCCTCCATGTGTTTGTGTTTTTTACGTTTTTTTCCTGTAATTGATTTCTAATCTCAGAGCGTTGTTGTCAGAATAGATGGTTGATATGATTTCAATTTTCTTAAATTTACCAGGGCTTGATTTGTAACCCAAGGTGTGATCTATCCTGGAGAATGTTCCATGTGCACTTGAGAAGAAAGTGTAATCTGCTGTTTTTGGATGGAATGTCCTATAAATATCAATTAAATCTGTCTGGTCTATTGTGCCATTTAAAGCTTGTGTTTCCTTATTAACTTTCTTCTTCGATGATCTGTTCATTGGTGTAGGTGAGGTGTTAAAGTCCCCCACTATTATTGGGTTACTGTCGATTTTCTCTTTTATAGCTGTTAGCAGTTGCCTTATGTATGGAGTGCTCCTATGTTGGGTGCACATATATTTATAATTGTTGTATCTTCTTCTTAGATTGACTCCTTGATTATTATGCAGTGTTCTTCCTTGTCTCTTATAACATTATTTTAAAGTCTATTTTATCTGATATGAGTATTGCTACTCCAGCTTTCTTTTGATTTCCATTTGCATGGAATATCTTTTTCTATCCCCTCACTTTCAGTCTGTATGTGTCCCTAGGTCTGAAGTGGGTCTCTTGTAGACAGCCCATATATGGGTCTTGTTTTTGTAACCATTCAGCAAGCCTGTGTTTTTTGGTTGGAGCCTTTAATCCATTCACATTTAAGGTAATTATCGATATGTATGTTCCTATTACCATTTTCTTAATTGTTCTGGGTTTGTTTTTGTAGGTCCTTTTCTTCTCTTGTGTGTCCCACTTAGAGAAGTTCCTTTAGCATTCCTTGTAGAGCTGGTTTGGTGGTGCTGAATTCTCTTAGCTTTTGCTTGTCTGTAAAGCTTTTGATTTCTCCATTGAATCTGAATGAGATCCTTGCCGGGTAGAGTAATCTTGATTTTAGGTTCTTCCCTTTCATCACTTTAAGTATATCATGCCACTCCCTTCTGGCTTGTAGACTTTCTGCTGAGAAATCAGCTGTTAACATTATGGGAGTTCCCTTGTATGTTATTTGTCATTTTTCCCTTGCTGCTTTCAATAATTTTTCTTTGTCTTTAATTTTTGCCAATTTGATTACTATGTGTCTCAGCATGTTTCTCCTTGGGTTTATCCTGTATGGGACTCTCTGTGCTTCCTGGACTTGGGTGGCTATTTCCTTTCCCAGGTTAGGGAAGTTTTTGACTATAATCTCTTCAAATATTTTCTCAGGTCCTTGCTCTCTCTCTTCTCCTTCTGGGACCCCTATAGTGCAAATGTTGTTGCATTTAATGTTGTCCCAGAGGTCTCTTAGGCTGTCTTCATTTCTTTTCATTCTTTTTTCTTTAGTCTGTTCTGCAGCAGTGAATTCCACCATTCTGTCTTCCAGGTCACTTATCTGTTCTTCTGCTTCAGTTATTATGCTATTGATTCCTTCTAGTGTAGTTTTCATTTCAGCTCTTGTATTGTTCATCTCTGTTTGTTTGTTCTTTAATTCTTCTAGGTCTTTGTTAAACATTTCTTGCATCTTCTCGACCTTTGCCTCCATTCTTTTTCCGAGGTCCTGGATCATCTTCACCATCATTATTCTGAATTCTTTTTCTGGAAGGTTTCCTATCTCCACTTCATTTAGTTGTTTTTCTGGGGTTTTATCTTGTTCCTTCATCTGGTACACAGTCCTCTGCCTTTTCATCTTGTCTATCTTTCTGTGAATGTGGTTTTTGTTCCACCAGCATCCGGATTGTAGTTCTTCTTGCTTCTGCTGTCTGCCCTCTGGTGGATGAGGCTATCCTCCATTAGCTTTTATAACTGGACATGACAATACACTTTAGTCACTCTGAAGATCTCTTGAGTTTCAGGTATATTCCTAGTAGCCCTCATGAAGAAGGCATTCCTAAATCACCTTGATAATCAGGGCCAATCACTACAGCCAACATTCTAATACCCTTTTTACCTCTTCATCCTTGTCACAAGCATCAGAATCATTAGAGCTTTGTTTCTCAGAAACAACCTCCAGAATCACATCACAAAATTGGCCTGCTAAGAGAGCTGCTGTTACTTCTGTGGAAATAGTAAATCCATTCAAAAAAAAAAAAAAAAAAAAACTACTGGCTTTTCCCTTTCAAATTCTCTCAGATCTCTGAGTCACAGGCAACTATCTCCCCACATTAATGAAACGTAAGAGAGCTTTACTTGAAATTCCAAACATTAGAGTGAAAAACTTTATCAAGGCAACTAAATTGTGAAAATAAATAAATCAGTTAATAAAGAGAAAAAGTACATCTGGTTTTTAAGGACCAATAGCTACCAGCTAGGGCATTTACTCAATATTCAAATATTCTACATAGAAAACAGGCAAATAAGTAATTGCAATCTGAGTAATTTCACTAAAGAATCTATTCTATACTTACATGTATGTTAAGTCAAATGTCTTACTGATTAACATACTATATAAATTTGGCAAATCTGTGTTGTCTACTCAGTTCACATCAGGAGATTACAAATTTTATTAGAAATGTATTTAGCAAGCCACTTCAGGACCTAATGAGATAAGGTGGATAATATTTATGAAAAGTTGATACAACAAGCAATGCATTCCTATATTTTTATATGTCTGGAAACTTTTAATCATATACACAGAAAAATGGTTTTTAAAAATCATATTTAAGTTTATGAATCACATGAACTAACTCATGAAGAGTTGCTATACTTCTTGGAAGAAAGTGCAGGGTACAAGGAGATAGAGGCAGTCTGTTTCCCTAGGTCAAAAGCACCACTGATTTAATAATAAAGAAAAGTGGAGGGAGATGCTTTACATATAACCTTCAACTGTAATACGTATGTAGTCTCAGAAATATAAGACTGCAAAGAAAACAAAGACACTTTTGAATGAAGGAAAAGTAATATGTAGTACACTTCCAGTTAACCATTGCTCTCACCAGAGCAACCCTACATTGGTCCCTTCAGAGAAAATGCTCAAATATTAATCTCTTTAATTAAACTTTTAAAATAAATCTATTTAAAGAGATGAGTTAAAATTTAAAATGTCAGATTACAGTTTAAGTAATGTAGTAGTGTTCAGTGAACTAAAACAACAGCCATGTAACAGCTTAAAAGGGTTGAACTGGAATTCCACTATCTACATCACACCCAAACCTACAGGGGAGATTTAAAATATAGATTCCTAAGTTGCATTCCAACCTGCCAAATCAGAATCTCCATGGGTCAGGATAAAAAGTATTTTTAATAAGTGGTACTAGTTGTCTCTGAAGGAACCTTTGTCATTCCCTTCTCTAAGAGTGGTGCTTTAGTTCTCCATTTTATCTTGTGTGCCTTTCCTCAAAATTGACATGAAAACAGGTAATCGAAATGCCAACGCTAAGGTAAATAAGAAGTGGAAATCAAAACAAAAGACCTAATGTAAATCTACTGATTGTTATTGACTCTAATCGATCAAAATGTTTTTGATATCTACTTCCCATTTTACAACCTCAGTGTAGTGTGGTACTTAAGAACATAAAATTGGGAGACAGGTGCCCTGCTTCCAATCCAAGCTCAGTCACACACTAGCTCTATGACACTGAGAAATTTCCTCCATTCTTCATTTTCCTCAACTGAAAAATGCAGAAATAATATTAGTATCAACTTCATAGAGTCATTGTCAAGATTAAGTTACTAACTACATGCAAATTGCTATGAACAATTCCTAGCATACAGAAAGCACTCAAGAATCTGAGTTATAATTAATATTATTTTCATTATAGCATTGGAGTGGGTGTTAAAGAGTTGGAAAGCTATTAGGTTCAACTTATATAAATCAGGCTATAAAATATTGCAAATTACTATTTCTTTTCATAGATATTAAAATGTCCTTCTAGTTTATTAGAAACAAAAAAGTTCACATCCAAAAGAACTGAGTAATAATAATAATAAAGTATAGCATATATGTGTATACATGTCCTATATACACAAATACTTCCAAGACTAGTAAAACTGAGCACATAATTTTTAAAAAGTAAAGAGAGCCTTTGGTGGATTTATTCTCAAGTTGTTTGGGTCTAGAGAGTCTTAATTTCTCAAAAGAATCCTTGCCCAAGTAAATATGTCCCATGACACACGAATGATAAATGCATTGCATACTGTGGAAGGTTTTCTTTCCAGAAAACAGTTATCAACTGCTTAAATAAATTCCCAAAAAGCAGAAGAACACCATACACGTGGTCAAGTCCTGAGTTTCTTGTTTGTCATTTAATTGCTCTGTATTTGTATCTGGCTTTACCACAGGAAAGTTTGATTCATGGAATTTGCCTCAAAGATGAGAATAATAGACTCTCTTCTTTAAGATTTATTCTATACAGCATAATTTTCTGGGGGGAAAAAAGTGTGTAAAAGTGCTCTGTGGCAACATATGTGGAATCGCGGGTAAAATGGCAAAAAGAAAACATTTTCTGAAGGAAACTTCAGTGACTGGTGTGAAACCCTCTGTCAGATAAATTTAACTTTATTTAAACCCACATGACACTTATTATAATTTTTCAGGGTCTAAAGGTGAGAAGGGAAACAAAAAGTCAATTCATTAAGTAGGAATATTTTAAATTCATGTACACATGTCAAAAATTTATTGTGTTAAGAATTGAGGAAACATACTCCCTCTCACCCCTCCAAAAAATGCAGGCTACCTGCTATTCTTTCAAAATTTAGACCAATTTTGTGTTTGTCTCCTCTGCCCCTTTAACCACATATAAGTTTTAAAACTAAAGATATAGCATTACAGAAATCTTTCAATCTTAGAATGGAAAAATAAGTAGGAGGACTAAAATGGGCTTCTCAATCCCCAAAGAATTAACATGGAATACTGATTGCTGCTAATTTAAATCTACTTTGAGTTCCTATCATGCCAAAGTACCTCCCTAAGTTTTCTAAATAACTCTCTCAAAGCTAAAGGGCAGGTGGGCACTTGCAAAGGTGTCTTGAGGAACCTCATCCAAGAAAGGTGATGCCAAACAGGGAATTCCACTGTAAAACAGGGCTGAGTGCAAAAAGGTATTACAATAAATTCGCTATAAACTACACTGCCTGCATTAGGGACTGGGAGAGTGTGGAGGTTGGGGGTCAAAATGAGAGTATCTAAGAAGAACCTTCTAATATATCACACTGAGGAGACAGCATCTGGACTCCTGCAGTTAAGGAAGGCTGGATGTTCAGCCAGTGTGAGCCAAAGGAGAAAAAGCCCCCGCTAAGTAAAAGGTGTTACACTTTTTCCTCTAACCCCCATTCTCTTTGCTTAGACCCTCAACCAACCAGAACGGGGAGAAGTAGGATGAGGTATATGAAGGAAAAATTACTACTAGTGAAATCGTGCAACTCAGATTGGGACTTCAACCCAGACAAAACCCAGATTGGGACTCGAACCCACAGTCTTTTAACTGAGATCACACACCTGGTCTCAGGCCTTAATGAAGCTCAGGTTCTTGATGTCTCATCACAGAAAGAATTCAGCGAGAGACAAAGTGATAGGTAAGAAGTGGATTTGTTTAGAGAGAAACATACTCCACAGACAGAGTGTGGGCAGTCTCAGAAGGTGAGAGTGGCCCCTGGGTATGGGGTTGTCAATTTTTATAGGAGTGAGTAATTCATAGCCTAATGAGTGGGAGGAGTGTTCCAGCTATTTTGGGGAAGGGGTGGGGATTTCCAGAAATTAGGCCACTGCCTACTTTTTGACCTTTATGGTCAGACTTGGAACTCTCATGGCACCTGTGGGTGTGTCATTTAGCTTGCTGATGTGTTACAACGAGCATATCCTTAAGGTGTAGTGGAAGTTGACTGGTCCACCATCTCGGACCTATTTGGTTCTAATCAGTTAATAGTCCTCGGGCTATATCATTCTTTTAAGGTTGTGCCCTGCCCCTTAAGTCCTGTTTCACTAGTCCTTGAGCCCCAGATCTGGCTGGGCAAGAGTGGGAGTTGAGGCTGTGTGAGGAGAGGGAGAAACTTTAAATTGGGTATGAGATTAAAACTTCAATGGTGTCTGGGCCGGATATATTTTTAGTATATTACTTAGTATATATATTCTTAGTATATTACTTGAAAATAAGGAAATCCTCAAAGCTGCAATTTACTAAAGGTTATAGGATCTTGCAGAGCTGTCGTCCACGGGCAGGGAGACATGGTAGAGCATTTTTGAAGCTGGGGGGAGGGGGGGAGGAGTGTGGGGGATAGTCATTTCCTACTTGTACACCTCTAAGTCCAGGTCATTTAGTAAACAGGTTACATTTAGAATAAACCTCCATTCACTAATGTAAACTGTTTCTCTGTTCTCTGAAAGAGCCCAAACAAAAGAGCTTTGGTATTTTCATTTAGACTCTCTATTGTGTAGATAACTTCTTAGATAAATAATGAGGTATATCTTGTTATAGCTTTATCTTCCTTTTTTATAATTCAAACTCTAATCTAAATCAATGAAAGAGTATCTACTATTATTTTCACCAGCTTTTTTGGAGGTGGGGCAGACAGAAAAAATTCCAAGTTTATTTTTTAAATGACAGAAAGCAATAAGTATAAAAACTACAGGTATGCTTAGAGTGCATACATTCCTTATATAGAAGCTTGTCAGAGGACAGGCTTTACAGTGGTTTTCTGTAAGCATTTACTTCACAGTAAGCAAATGCTTTTGCGTTCACTTAACCAGATGAAAATGTGACTAGGCAAAAAAATAATAATAATAAAGTTTTGCTAGTAAAATTCATGTTTAATAAAATCACACATATTTTCGGTAACTTGAACTGAATTTTTAGTTCTTGTCTACCACAGCCAAAGGAAAAAATTATTTCCTGCACCAATATTAGACTATGTCTCACCATGTATTATCAAAGGGGTGAAATCTACAGTCTATATATATACTCAGACATGCAAAAATATGATTTTCTGTATTTTAAATTACTTACCTCATCTTGGTTCTCAAGCTGCCTTTCCAACTTTGCCAACTAAATGTATCCTGGTGGTTTTATTGGAAAATAGTCTATTTAGAGTAATTACTTATTTCCAGATCTGTGCTTTCCCTGGAAGAAATTTCTAGATTTCTTCCCAACATGGCCCCTAGGTATGAGATAAACTTTCCAATCAGCAAAGGGTAGGAAGTGTCTGGTCCTTATGATTTTCTCTGATTGCCCAACTCATCCTATTTAGCCAGAGCATTGATCTCCGTTCTCACTGTGCCTGTTAAGATGTACCCTGGCCTGTCTGGTCACTGCATACCCTAACGTAGCTTCCACAGAGATGTGGCTGCTCCTACTTGGTCTATTTAGAACTAGGCTCATATGTGCTGCTGAAAATCATGGAACTTTGCTTTGCCTCCAGTCCTGAAGTGCTCACACACTCTGTGGCCTCATTATCCCAACCTCAGTCTTCTTATGAGTGAGTCTCTCAACACTTTCTTTTCCCATCCCTGACCTCTATTACAATAGTCAAGGTTCTGTGTTGTAAGCAACAGAAGTAGACTCTTCGAGAAGTGGGCGGTAGGGGTGGGGGAGAAGAACTGTAAGAAAATTTTGCATGTCTTGAAGAAACACTGTGATGGTTATAAACCAGAATTGAATCTGGGCTTCTAGAAACATAATCCAAAGCTATGCCATAGGACTTCTACTTCTGAGTAGAATATAGTAGGTGGCAGCAGGTCAACATTTCCACTGCAGTAACTAGAAAAAAAATAGATGAATTACAAGAATTATATTCTTAAAATCATTATTGAGCTATGAAAACAAAGAAGACTTAGAAGGACTAAAATTATAGTCTTCCCAAGTGAGCTGATAATCTTTTTTGTCTCTGGAGGGGAATATGCTGATTTTTAAGAGCAGTCCTGAGGATCCAGGTTGGATTAGGTAGAGGTATTTTACTGAGGAAAAGGAATAAGTGAAGCCTTTGGAGTTCACATGGACTAGAATGATATATTAGAAACTAGAGTGACTCTGAAATCATGATCTGTTTTCCCTCAAAGGATATTTCTTGAGTTCTGAAGTAGCACAAGAGCCTGATGTTCTAGGCTGGAAATAAAGTAAAATTCAAGTCCACTACAGTGAGAAAGGCTGCCTCAAACACTCTGATGGTCTCCCCCTCAAGATCTTTGCCTGATTTTGGAACTACTTGTGATAGGAAACCAATGAATTATGCTCAAGAAATCTGAAAGGCACAACTGAATCTCCCAGTTTCTCAGGGCTGAAAGTATGGTGATTTTCCAGATTCTCAGTCACAAAACTGGGAGAGCAATGCCCAAGGAATAGGGTCAAAACACTAATTCCTAGGTCTTCCCAAAATCACAACCCCAAACCAAGCCAGGTCAATCCTGGGTTGGATTGAGGTGATAGTTCCTCCTATTATCTGTCTAACAGAGTAAAGGAGATACCATCTCTGGCAGAAATAACATCATCGAATGGACATTCTGGATCTGAAAAATATAATATCTGAAATTAAGATCTAGTGAGAGATGCATAACAGCAAAGTGGACACAGAAAAAGGCAGGATTACTGAACTCTAAGATAGGCCAATAGAAAATATGCATTTTGAGGCACAGAATGAGAGAGAGACCAAAAAACAAAACAAAACTTACAGGGCATAAGAAACATCTAAGACACAGTCAAAAGCTCTAATGTACATGTAAAATGAAGTCCAAAAGTAGAGGAATGGAAGAAATTGAGGCAGAAGTAATATTTACAGAGATAATAGCCAAGACTTTTCCAAAACTAATAAAAGATAGCCATACAAAGATTCAAGAAACCCAGCAAGCCTACAGCAAAATAAACACAAACACATCATGGCTCATAACAAACTGCTGAAATTCCAAGACAGAAAAGCAGCATAAAAGCAATCAGAGAAAAGAAAGACACTGTTTCCAGGAGAGCAACAGCAAGACTAGCAGCTAACTATCTAATGACACTATGAAATCTAGAAGATAATGAAATGGCATTTTTGAAATGCTGAAACAAACAACAGAAAAACACTGCTAATCTAGAATTCACTATCCAGCAGAAATATCTGCCAAAAATGAAAGCCAAAATACAGATTTTTTTTTCTATAAAAAAATAAGCTAAGAGGATTTGTCACCAAAAGACCCGCACTAAAAAACATACTATTATTCAAACAACTTTTTTTTTTGCAGTTTGCCAGGAAATCATTACATTTTTGAAATTTATGTTACAAAAGCAGGATCTGAGTTTTATGTTGCCATCAAATAGTCTATAGTTTCTTTCTAGGGGATAAAAGAATCACACAAGCTAATTCCCCTTCTTGGGTCACTATCATGGCTTTCTACAGACAAAAGTATTGAGTAATTGCTACTTTTTAAAATTTTGATATAATGACAGCAATTAATTTTGAACTTTGTGCACTAGACATGCAGTAAATAAATACAGAAATGTATATGAATCTTTTGGTTTTCAGTCCAGAGGCATTGAAACAGAAATTAAAGAAAATGCTAGGGCTTCCCTGGTGGCGCAGTGGTTGAGAGTCCGCCTGCCGATGCAGGGGACACGGGTTCGTGCCCCGGTCCGGGAAGATCCCACATGCCGCGGAGCGGCTGGGCCGGTGAGCCATGGCCGCTGAGCCTGCGCATCCGGAGCCTGTGCTCCACAATGGCAGAGGCCACAATAGTGATAGGCCCACGTACCAGAAAAAAAAAAAAAAAAGAAAATGCTAACATCTATCTTTAATAGCTTTGTAGAGTTTAAAAAGAATTTTCACATACATGATGTTATTTAATGCTTACAAACTTCTAGATAAATTAATGGTATTCAAATTTTATATATAAGAAATGCATCTCCAATGAGTTAAGCAACATAGTGTATCTTTTCTCAAGTTAGGAGGCAGAAAAGTTTGGGAAGAACAAAGTAAAGCTAAGCCTCAAAGAGATTAAGCACCCAGCTTTCTTTACGCAAAAGGATCAGTTCTGTCTACTATCTAAAACAAACAAACAACATATGTATGTATGTGTGGTGTGTATATCTGTATATTTATTTTTATACATAAAAATGTAAATATTTATATTCTAAAATCACCATATATTTAATAAATGTGATCTTTCAAGCAGAGAACAGATGAAAGCAAAACCATCAGGATAAGTTTTTAACTGTCTAGCAATAGACGGCCTTTAGTGTTATTTTAATAATGAGGTTAACACCTCTCCATCATTTTAAAGTACCTGAAGTAGATTTTTCTTTAATTTCGAATTTGAGATATTTAAAATAGAAGAGTAATATAACAGACATCTGTGTACCCACAATCAAGTGTAAACAGATGTTAACACTTTATCACTTTTCTTGTTTTTTTATTTTTGATTTTTAAAGAAAAAATAATTCTCCCCATGAGTCCCCTCATTTCCTCCCTCAAATTAGCCAATATTCTGAAGTTGGTATGTTTTATGCATGGACTGTATATACATGTATCTATGAACAACTAATCCTAGTGTTTTAAACTTTATATAAAATATATGCTCTGTGACATACTTAAAAAACAATATGTTGGGTATTCATCCATGTTGAGGACATGTAGACTTTGTTCATTCATTTCATTTTTTGTGTATGGTTCCACATAATGATAAACCAGAGTTTACTTATTAGTTCTTAAACTGATGGACAATTAGATTATTTCCCATTTTTTGCTATTGCAAAAGCATTGCAATGAATATTTGGCATGTCTCTTTCTGCCACATTGGAGAGTTCTCTAGGGTAGATAACCTGGGACAGTTGTTCTTGCTGAATGGAAGGTGTGTTCATCTTCAACTTTATTAGATATTGGTTAATGGCACTCCAATTGTGCCATACCAATTCATACTCTCAGTTGTAATTTTTTAACTGAGCCCCTTTCCTACATCCTCACCAACTCCTAGGGTTACCTGACATTATATAATATTTACCATTCTAGAGAATGTGAAAGATAATATCATTATTCTTACAATTTTAATAGGCTTATTTGCCATTTGGGTCTCCTCATCTGTACATTTTCTATATATATTCTTTGACCATTTTTCTTCTAGGTTGTTGGTCTTTTCCTTTTTGATATATAGAAATTCTTCTACAGAATTAGTCCACAATTAATCTAGAGAATAATCCTTTGTTATGTGTATTACAAATATTTTCTCCCAATCAAAATAAATAAATAATATGCCACAGCACTGGACTGATGAGAAAAACTTTACCTTCCAGTAAGCACTAGATATTACAATTTTCACTGCTCTAACTTCTCTGCCAGGAGCACCAGTTGCTAATACCACCAGCATTGATGCTCATCCTACATTAGAAATTTGACCTTATAACCATTCCTAATGTCACTTTCAAGAAAGAGTAAGAGTTCCCTATCACTTCTCTCTTTGCCCTCTATGTCCTCAAAGTCTTTCACGGCTGTGTGTGATGATGGAGGTACAAGAGAGAGTGAATATCTAGCATTTTCAGGTTTTCTAAGAGAGATCATCTCTATCCCACTCAAGAAGAGGAGGCTCTCCCAAGTAGAAAATAGTTTAGATGTTGTGTGGACTAAACAAGTAACAAATGTCCACTTCATTGCCCTTTATTAGTATTAATATTTAAAAGCATCTACAAACAAGTGAAACTGATTCTCACCCTGCTTTCTTGCAGCTTTTGATCTAGAATCATTTTTCTTTTAATTGCAGCAAATGAGATAATTTTTCTATGGTTACAATGATTCTTCCAAGGAGAAGAAGAGATAAGGTCCTCATATTCCATCAAGATGAACTAAAGACAATCTGTAAACTTATAACTAAACTAAATTTCTCAAAGTACACTGAGAACCAAACATAGCACAGAGTTCACAAATTCTTTTCATAAATAAGACGCATTAACAGAGTCCTTCTTAGCATCGAGCATTTGCTAATCAGATCCTTGCCTTTCTGACTCACAAAGCCCAATAAAGAGGGCTTCCCTGGTGGCACAATGGTTGAGAATCCGCCTGCCAGTGCAGGGGACGCAGGTTCGAGCCCTGGTCTGGGAAGATCCCACATACTGCAGAGCAACTAAGCCTGTGCACTACAACTACTGAGCCTGTGCTCTAGAGCCCATGAACCACAACTACTGAACCTGCGAGCCACAACTACTAAGCCTGCATGCCACAACTACTGAAGCCCATGCACCTGGAGCCCATGCTCCACAACAAGACAAGCCACCGCAATAAGAAGCCCATGCACCGCAGTGAAGAGTAGCCCCCACTCGCCACAACTAGAGATAGCCTGTGTGAAGCAATGACGACCCAATGCAGCCAAAAATAAATAAATAAATTATTTTTTTAAAGCCCAATAAAGAAGAAAATAGAACTTGTAAAAATAAAAGAGACTTTGGTTAAAAACACAAACCTGGGTTTAAATCTTACTTTAGTTTTTATTGGCTTTGACCTTGGGAAAAATCCTTTAATTGCTCCAATCTTTCATTTCTTACATTAAAATAAGACTGAATATTTACCTTGCAGTGTATTGTAATGATTCAAGACTACATATACTAAAATGCCAATTACATTTTTTTTACATCTTTATTGGAGTATAATTGCTTTACAATGTTGGTGGCACATATATACAATGGAATATTACTCAGCCATAAAAAGAAACAAAACTGAGTTACTTGTAGTGAGGTGGATGGACCTAGAGTCTGTCATACAGAGTGAAGTAAGTCAGAAAGAGAAAAACAAATACCGCATGCTAACACATATATATGGAATCTAAGAAAAAAAAATGTCTTGAAGAACCTAGGGGTAAGAGGAATAAAGACACAGACCTACTAGAGAATGGACTTGAGGATATGGGGAGGGGGAAAGGTAAGCTGTGCCAATTACATTTTTTTAAAAAAATCTTTTAAAATGCAACATTAAGGAGACAAAATATCTTCAATGAGATTTAGAAAGCTACACTTTTTCCTTGGCAAATGGAAGAAAACACAGGTTAATAAATTCTGCCATGGAATTATGAGTACCTAGGACTAAATACAAAGAGAAGTTTCTCTTCTCTCAGTGTTTCCACAGACAATTTGCAAACAAGGAAGAATCTGATGGATTCAATTTTTTAGGAAAAGAAACTAAGCAAAAGGAAAATAAGTGAGTTATTGGATTTCTTACCATTAGATAAGAAAGACTAAAACTTTTAAAATATTTCTTTCATGTTTATATAAAACATATTTGGGCTTCATTAAAAATATTTCTTCAAGTATGTTCCAGAATCATCAGAGTCTACTCTCAAAACCATATTTTCTGGGAAAAAGTAGACTGGTTAAGAGTAATTATTTTTAATGTGAAAACATCTTTCATGTCCCTATCTCTGTCAGGTACTTCCCAATTGAAGATGATTAGATGTGAATCTCACCTATGAGATTATAACATGTAGGCAACCTAAAACATTTTAAGAAACTGACTTCACCAGAAAGTCATGATTTGTAAATGCAAAGTTAAGTATGAGAAATCGGTACATCTGACTACATCATGTGTTCACTCAGATGCCAAAACATCACTTCAATTTCTTATTTAAGCATCAAGAAGCAAGAGTAAAATGTGTCCTTCTTTCATGTGAGATAACATTATGAGGCATTTGATCAGTAAAAAAGGAGAAAAAAATTTTCCAAAGCAAAAGTGTAAAAGTATGTAAAAGCAAAATTTCAAAGTACCTCAACTTTCTACCTTCTACTTATGTAGGGGTATATACTTTATAAACTATACTAGCAAGAAAATAAGGAGCAGCAGTTGAAGGACTTGAGGAACCATCTTGTTTTCTAAAACACATTTTTTTGCTTCAGCAATATAGGTCACATTCAAGTGTTTCCTTAAAGCCCCAGAAAAAGAAAACTCTTCTACAGTAACAATTAAACTTTTTATAATATTAAAAAGTTATAAGAAGTATTTTTCATGCACACTGAAACTTCCTTAACATAGAAAACATTCTGAAAACTCTTGAAAAAAATTTTCCCACTTCTATAACGAAGGTGATTGTATCCAAAAATTGAGTAAAACAAAACTAAAAAAATTAATTTTTTCTCTCTAGTTTATGGAGTATTGCGCCACCACAAATCCAGAAAGATTGAAATTGGTTACTTAAGTTATTAAGGAACATTCTTCATCTATCTTCTAATTAATCAAAGGGAAAACTAAGGGACTGAGTGACTTGATCAGGACTGAGTGGCAGAAATGAATCAAGGTTAGAAACTGATGGCCTCCTGGCTGGCAGGCTGATGCTCCTACATCTATATAACACTCCCTCCCAGTGGTTGGAAAAGTGGCAGGGAATAGCTGCATAACTGCATATACCATGATGATCTCAAATCATCAATGGAATGATATACTTGATTTTTGTAATAAGTTTCACATTCATTTATTCAAACGTATTTTTCAATATCTTCCCTATGCAAGGTACTATGGTAGTCTTTGATTATATATTAACATGAGCCATGCTCTCATAAAGCTTAATGTCCAGTATGGGTGAAAAATTTTAAACCAATAACCCCACAGTGTATCATTATAAATGGTGCAAGTGTTGTGATAGAATAATAAGAAGGATTTACTTTAGATTTGGTAGTCTCTATGTGAAGTGATAGTTAAACCAAAACGAAAATTATTAATATAATTTATCCAGTTTAATAAAGAGAAAGAGAGAATTTCAGAAAGAAGTAACAAATTCAGGGCCAAAGGTGAAGAAGAACTCAGCATATTTACAACCTGAAAAGCAGCTTGTATGGCAGGAGCATATTTAATGAACAGAAATGGCACAAAATAAAGTTCAGAAGAAAGTCAAGGGTCATATTATCTGTGATCTTGTTAGCTTAGATAAGAGACTTTTATTTTATCATAATTAAATATAAAACTGTTAATGTTTGTAAGCAGGAAGTGACATGATCTTATTTTCATTTTTAGAAGACTATTCTGGACACTGCATGAAGAATGGACTGGAAGGCAGTAAGAGTAGAAATTAAGAGGCAAGTAAAAATGCTACTGCAAGTTAGACTGACCAAGATAAAAGAGAAGACTCAAATTCCTGAAATTAGGAATGAAAGGGAAGGAATAACTACAAACCTAACAGAAATTTTAAAAAGGATTATATGAGAACACTATTAAGAACCAAATACCAACAAATTAGGTAACTTAAACAAAAGGGGGAAATTCACAAACTACCAAATCTGACTCAAAAAGAAATAGCTAATTAATAAACCTATAACAATTAAAAAGATGAATTAGTAATTTTAAAGTTTCCTGATGGCTTCCCAAGTAAATTCTATCAAATATCTACAGAAGAATTAATCTCAATTCTTCACAAACTCCTCATAAAAAGAGAAGAGGCGAGAGAAGGAAAGGTCTCTGTGAGACTAGTATTACCATGATACCAAAACCAAACAAACACATCACAAGAAATGAAAATACATTTCTTATTAACATAGATATAAAAATCCTCAACCAGTATTAGCAAACTGGATGCAGCAATACAGTCAGCCTTCCATATCCACAGTTCCACATCCATGAATCAAAACTATTCTAAAACAAAATTCCAAAAAGTTTCAAAAAGCAAAATATGAATTTGCCTTACACTGGCCACTATTTACAGGGCATTTACATTGTATTAGGTATTATAAGTAAACTAGAGATGATTTAAAGTATACAAGAGAATGTGCATAGGTTATATGCAAATACTATGCCACTTCGTATAAGGGACTTGAGCATCTGTGGATTTTGGTATCCACAGGGTGTCCTTGAATCAATCCCCTTCAGATCATCAAGGGACGAATGTATATAAAAAAGGATTACACACCATGACAAGGTGGGATTTACCTTGAGAATTCAAGGTTGGTTTAACATCCAAACATCTATTAATATAAGATACCATATTAATAAAATAAAGAACATGATCACCTCAATAGACACAGAAAAATGTTTGAAAACATCCAACACCCTTTCACAATAACAAAAACACTCAAAAAACAAGGAGTAGAAGGGAAATTCCTCAACTCAATAAAGAACATCTACAAAAAACATCTAGCTTCATAGTTAAAGGTAAAAGACAGAATGCTTTGTCCCTTAAGATTAGGAACAAGACAAGGGTGTGAACTTTCACCACTTCTATTCAAAATTGTACAGGAAGTTTTAGCAGGACTCTTAGGCAGCAAAAATAAATGAAATACATTCAGATGGTAAAGGAGGAAGTTAAACTATCTCTATTTGCAGTTGCCATAATTTGTACATAAAAGTACTAACATGCACTAAAATAACCACTAGAACTAATAAATGAGTTCAGCAAGGTTGCAGCATACAAGATCAATATTAAAAAAATCAACTTTATTTCTACTAATAAACAGTCCAAAATTAAAATTAAGAAAGAAAAACTTATAATAGCATCAAAAAGAATAAAATATTTAGGAGTAAAGTGCAAAACTTAGGAAGTACAAGACGTACACTAAAATATACAAAATATTATTGAAAAATTAAAGAAGATCCAAATAAATGAAAATATACCCCATATTCATTAACTGGAAAACTTAATATTGTTAAGACAGCAATATTCCCCAAATCAATCTACAGAGTAACACAATTTGTATCAAAATCCTTGCTGTCTTTTTTTGCAGAAACTGACACACCTGTTCTAAAATTCATAGGGAAATTCAAGGGACACAAATTAGCCAAAATAATTTTGGAAAACAAAAGCAAATTTGAAGTACACGTCTCAATCTCAAGTCTTACTGCAAAACTACAATAATCAAGACAGTGTGTGGTACTGGCATAAGGATAGACATATAGAGTAACAGAATATAATTGAGAGTTCAGAAACAAATCCATGCATTTACAGTCAGTTGATTTTTGACAAGGATGCCAAGACTATTTCAATAGGAAAAGAATAATCTTTTCAACAAATAGGGCTGGGATAAATGCATATCCACAAGCAAAAGAAAGATATTGGACCTCTGTTTTAAATTAAAACAAAAATTAACTCAAAATGGATCACAGACCTAAAAGTAAGAACTAAAACTGTAAAAAATTTAGAAGAAAACATGGAGTAAATATTCATGACCTTGAGTTAGGTCCTACATACGACACCAAAAGCACAAGTGACTAAAGAAAATTAGATAAATTGAAGTATGTCAAAATTTTAAAATTTCTGTGCTGCAAATGATACCATCAAAAAAGTGAAAAGACAATCCACAGAATGGGGGAAAATATTTGTAGATCATTCATCTGATAAGGAACTTGTATCTATGATATATAAACAACCCTTACATCTCAATAATAATAATAATAAAAACCAATAGTAAGAACACTTACAACTGGATAATTTTTTTAAAATCTAATAATCCAATTAAAAATAGACATTTCTCCAAAAAAGATATGCAAATAGTAATTAAGCACATGAAAAGATGCCCAGTCCACATCATTAATCATTAGGGAAATGTAAATCAAGACAACAATGAGATTTTATCTTTACAATTCATCTTCACTAGCCTTCAATAGTTATCAAAAAAAAATTAGCAAGACTTGGTAAAAACATAAATTGGAAGTTTCATTCATTGCTGCTAGGAATGTAAAGCTAGTGTGGCCATTCTGGAACAGAATTTGGCAGTTTCTCAAAAATGTTAAACATAGAATTACCATATGACTCAACAACTCCTCTCTAAAATATATATCCAAGAGAAATGAAAATAAATGTTCATGCAAAGATGTGCACACAACTATTCATAGCAGCGTTATTCATAAGAGTCAAAAAGTGGAAATAGCCCAAATGTCCATCAAATGATGAATGAATAAGCAAAATGTGTTTTACCCATACAATGGAATATTATTCAGCCATACAAAGTGATGAAGTACTGATACATTGTAGAACAGGAATGAACCTTAAAACCTTATACTAAGTGAAAAAATTCAGTCACAAATGACCACATATTCTAGGGTTCCATTTACATAAAATGTCCAGGATAGGCAAAAGCACAAAAACAGAAGGTAGATGAGGGGTTGCTTGGGGATGGGAAGGGGTAGGAAGGGATATGGGGAGTGACTGCTAATGCATTCGGCATTTCTTTTTAGGTGATGAAATGTTCTAAACTGAGATTTTGGTTATGATTGCACAATGCTGTGAATATAATACAAACCACTGGATTGTACAACTTTAAAGGCATGAATTTAATGGTATGGGTGTTATATGTCAATAAAGATGTTTTTTAAAAAAGAGAAGAAAAAGAATGCACTGAACTGAAGAGATAGTGGAGTTGTGAACCAGAACAGTGGTAGTGGGTATGGAAAGAAATGTACATACGTGATAGACTTGATATAGAGGAGAGGGAGAGACAGGCATGAGAGAGGGCTTCCTCTTTCTGGCATGACCAACCTGGTATATCAGAGTGTCATGGGCTGAGATAGGAAGATCTGGGAGAAGAGCCACTGGGAATATGGAGGGAGAAATGATCACAAGTTCTGTTCGCTATACCTTAGTTTTCAGGAACCTAGAAGACAAGCCAGTGGAAATAACAAGTAGGTGGCATGAATTTGTTAGTGTCCAGCAGATAAATGGCACATAAAGGTTATGGAAGTAAATGAGATCAAGCAAGGCAAGATTGTAGACATAGAGATGAAAATGGCTCAGGACAGAGCCTTGAAGAGTTCCAAAATGTAAAAGTTAATTGTGATAATGACTCCTTAAATGCCTATAATGGGGCATTTCAGCATTCCTGATAGCCTGTGTTGTGTATATACACTGGATTCTTTCCTTTGAACTGGATGGAACATCTTACAGATTTCTTCATTAATGAGTGAGCTAAATAATACCTTTGACATGTGTTTATTTTATATTTGTATGAAAATCATAGTTTTACCTTTTTAAACAATTATCCTGCCAACAGACAACAAATGAACTTATTTACAAAACAGAAACAGACTCACAGACTTGGAGAATGAACTTGTGGTTATGGGGGGGTGGGGGGGTGGGGGGTAAGGTAGGGGGAAGGGATAGTTAGGGAGTTTGAGATTGACATATACACACTGCTATATTTGAAATGGATAACCAACAAGGACCTACTGTATAGCACAGGGAACTCTGCTTAATATTGTGTAACAACCTAAATGGGAAAAGAATTTGAAAAAGAATAGATACATGTATATGTATAACTGAATCACTTTGCTGTACACCTGAAACTAACACAACATTGTTAATCAACTATACTCTAATATAAAATAAAAAGTTAAAACAAACAAAAAATCCTCCCATGATTTCACATTGTCCTTCAAATAAGAAACCAAAATCCTTAAATGAGCAGTAGTGTGCTGCATGATCTATCCATCTCACCTGCCTCTCTGCTTTTGCTTCTCTAATTATTTCTGGTCTTTAGTTCTTCCATTCCCCATGCCCTTTCCCACTTAGATTCTTCACCAGGTCCTTTACCTGGAGTTCCTTGCTTTCTCTGCCTTTCATCTCTTTACTAAGTATCTCCTAGCGATCATCTGTATGGTGTTTTGTAATCATTTCTGTCCAAGCCAGGGTCCTTCATTCTCACACAGAAAACATTTAATATTTGTTGAATAAATAGATGAGCGAATGAATGTTACATAATCCCAGCTCCAATTGTTCTGACTTGTTGGTTGTATTCTTGAAATTCAAGGAAAGTATGCAAGGGCATCTGCTTTTAAGTTAATGATTTAACAGAGACAAATGTAATATTTGAAATAAACTTTTTCCTCTAAATTCAATTGTCCCTGTAAATGGCCAAAGCAACCTTCACCCACAGCATGCATAGCACAGTACGTAGCTGCAGAGCCAGATTTCCACTGCCTGTTTCTCACTGTCATTCAGTCCCTCAGAAATTGGATGTGTTTTTCTCTGTCTGAGGAAAAAAAAACAAAATGCCAAGAGCAATGTGATCCACGTCTCCACGCCTTTTAGGATTCAGTCAGCCCCCAGGGTTTCTCCTAGGAAGGAGATTCCCCACAAATGATTTGTGTTCCTGACCGGGGTTGGGGAAGGGAGCTACCTCTGCAGGTCAAGAAGATAGTTCTGACACCTTCTGTCACTAGTCACGCCACTAGGCATCCATGGACAGTGTATTAAAAGGCAAATCCAGAATCACGGCACAAAAAGTTTCTGCCATATGAAAAGTACTTTTTTCAAACTAAAGCATCTGTGGTTTTGCTGATGAATCAGAGCACATCTCCCTTCAAGTGGTTCATCTTTTGTACCCTCTCAACTCCCATGTTGGGATGGGAGGGTGGAAGTGGGGGATCAACTCAGTCAGCAAACAGCAAATACATCATATATAAGGGATTTAAAAATATGACTAAAGATTGATTTTCTCCTGTGCTTTTATTAGGTATAAATATCTGTTGACCTATACATTCACTTTTAATTTAATAATATTGTCATTTTTCTATATTCACAAAAGGAAGGGGCGCCATAATGTGGTGCCAGTCCCCCCATTTTAAAGGCAGACTGGATTTACCAACGTATTTTTCAGGGAGATTGCCAAGTCATTTCCCAAACATCGTCACCACACTATTGTTTACTTACATTTGATATAAATAGAAGTTAACTGTAATAGTTGACTTAATGGTCTGTGGTCTCCCCTAATGCGTCCCTGACTTGATGAAGCAGTAGTGCTTCCTTCCCCAAGCTTGGGTTGTCCCTGAGGTTTCCTCCCACTCCCAGTCACTTGGCTTTTTATGAGTTGAAAGAGACTGTATTTGGGAAGTATGAGAGTTTGGAGTCCATAGTACCTATAACATCTGATATGTGAGCCAGATTTGGGGGTCATGGGGAACTGCATTAAGTTCTGAAATTCAAGTCTCGGTTTCAATTCAAGAGGTCCTGTTGAGACCTAACAGACATCAGATAATCAGATTCAAAAGGTATCTGCTTTTACCCACCCCTCCTGCCCTAGCATCCCCAAAACATCTAGCAATAGACCCAATCATAAGTCAAGAAGAGTACAATAGAAGTCAGAACTATTTTCTCCTTGTGCATTCTTTACAAGCTGACAGAAAGTTAAGAGTTTGCATTAATTCACCTTTCCTAATTCCCACATTTCTCCCACGCAACATTATCCCCTCCTTCTTGTAGGTTCTTAGAGCTCTTTAACTTCATTATACTATTGATCATATCCTAGTGAGGCTGGATGTATGATCATATCCTAGTGAGGCTGGATGTATATGATTTTTGTCTCTCGCTCTCTCTAGACTATGATTCTTTTAAAGATAGGAAATAGGTATTATTTTTCTTAGTATTCTTAAGGCAAAGCCCAGGACTTAGCATGTAGTAAATAGACAGTGGATGGTTTTAGAATGGATGAAGAAATTAAACTCAGCCCAGGAGCAATTTACTAAATCGCTAAAGCAAACGTATTCATTCTGGACCAGAGAGCTGACATCAGACATCATTTTAGTTTCTCCCTTGACTCCACTGTATGTGCAGGTCAGCCAGATCTCTGGTCTGATATTTAGGTATCCATGAGATACCAGAGTTCTAATCAATTAAACAGGCATTCTTTATATTAAAGTAGTTACAAATGCCTACTTGATTTTCAATGCTGGTGAGATAGGCTGGACTGTATAGAAATCTCAAGGCTAACTCTCCTACACTCTCTTACAACCTAGGGCAAATCCAGGCCTTAGGAGACATATTTATTTAAAGCAGCAAATATCTATGGAGTGTCTTCAAAGTAGAAGATGCTCTATTAGATATCAGCCCCATCCTGATCCTTTCCCTAAGTCCTCAACCTGAAGTCCTTCAGCTCTCCGAAGATGAAGGCCTTTCTCAAGCAAAGACATTCCTGGCCCCAAAGTTTACCCTCAGAAAAAGAAATAAAAAATAAGTAAGGGAGTAATCTCTGCTCCCAGTTTTGTAACCATTTACTCCTACCTCTAAGGTCCCACTGCTGGGCTTGGGAATTATTATAATGATTTCTCTTTGACATGACCTTCTCCTGCCTGGGGTGGAATGAAGGACCAAGAGCACAGGTCCAAACAAAATCAGAAAAAAATTCCACAGTGATGTTTTAGAAATGAACTAAAGATTTTAATATCTATTTTATAATGATATTACTTATAATGATACTTTTATTCCCATAAACTTTCCTTGTATTTTTTAGGAACATCAAACACCTGCTACAGGTCGGGTACTGTTCAAAGGATGGGGTTTACAATAATGAACAAAAGCCTACTGATTTTGAGTCTACAGTCTAGTAGGAAGTGACAGAAAAGATCACCAGGGGCTTCCCTGGTAGCGCAGTGGTTGAGAGTCCGCCTGCCAATGCAGGGGACACAG
This sequence comes from Globicephala melas, assembly GCF_963455315.2. Classification (NCBI taxonomy): domain Eukaryota; kingdom Metazoa; phylum Chordata; class Mammalia; order Artiodactyla; family Delphinidae; genus Globicephala; species Globicephala melas. Next base: position 12,627,206 of record NC_083331.1, on the reverse strand, counting down.
GTTCGTGCCCCAGTCCAGGAGGATCCCACATGCCACAGAGCGGCTGGGCCCGTGAGCCATGTCCACTGAGCCTGCACGTCCGGAGCCTGTGCTCCGCAATGGGAGAGGCCACAACAGTGAGAGGCCCGCATACCGCAAAAAAAAAAAAAAAAAAAAAAAAAAAACCACCAGATTTTTGTAAGAAAAGATACTTTATAAAATGTCACTAATTATTGTGGACTCTGAGGTGGGAATTTAAAACAATACATCAGTCATTTAACTGAACTTTGCAGCTTGGCCACACCACACTGTGCTAGGAGCTCTTAGAAGAAATGTCTATATTACTTTAGGTTCCTGTGGTCAAATAAAAGGCTTATTTTCAATGTTTTAGTTATAGGAAAGCCTGGAATCACAGGTTGGAATGAATTTCTACTTCTAGCTCATTATTCCAGTAAAAGCATATGGTTTTATACAAAAGAAGAAGATCCCTGCTGTTTGAAGACTAATTGATGACAGGATTATAAAAAGTTTTGTCTGAGAATGGTTTTCAGTAATTTAATGAGGAATTTCCTGTACAGTCTGGAGTGGAAAGACTAGGATGATGTCCTGGTCTTCACAGGCATGGAATCCTTTTGTTATTATTAAAAAACACTCCTGCTTTATATAGAGAGTATATAATATTCCTATTATATTATATTCTACATATTATATATACAAGTGTTTATATAGATAACTATTAACATTTTAATGGTTAATCTATGTAAATGGGAATTAGTAGCTAGGTATGGGAGGTATAGAGTTATACCAGTTTGTCAATGAGTCGTTTTATTGTCAGCCCAACATCTACACTCTAAACACAGCAATCCCTCTCACAACCCCAGTTAACATGTCCATACAGTGATCTCCCATGAGTCATGCTTGTACAATGGGACCATTCCATTGACCACTGTTGGTTGGAGCAGGCTTGCGCACCTGACCCAATCCGTGACAATTAGTTAAGATTGAGGCTGAAAGAAAGAAGTTAGTCCTTCTTGATGTAGCAGGACCATATACAAGAGAATCTTGGGTACTATGGGTTGGCATCTTCTACCTTGCTCCAACAAAGCAGAGAATCCATTCTTCACAGATGGAAAGAAGAATGTTGCAGATATTCAGAGTCTGTAAGTAAGGATCTTCCTGGGTTTTTAGTAACTAGATCCAGCCCCTTCTCATCTCTGAGTTCTAGAAAACACCCCTGTACTCTCCTAGTAAATTCCTTTTTTCTCTTTCAGCTAGCTACAGTCAGATGAATATTAATCAGAGTTCAAGAAGAGAAGCCATAGGTGAAGACATGGGGTAGGCCAGAACTAGATAAGAGAACTAGGTAGAAGAAAATAAGAAATGAGGGTCAATAGCAAGATGATCCATGATAAAATAAAGTAGAAGTATATGTGGCAAATAATCAAATCAAAAATTGATTCTAGACTGTTGCTCATACACTGAAACATTCCTTCTGTGTGGTCTGAACCAACCTATAGCTAACACATGACCAAACAGAGATTCACGATGTCTCTTTCCTCTGTATCTTCTGATCATTCTCTCTCCAAGGGCTTTTTGTCCCAGTCTTAGCAACAACAAACTTATCATTCCTCCTTTCTCAAACAAATAAAAAAAGACTTAACTCCTTCCGCTTCTTGCCCTTACTCAGTCAAGTGCCCTTTTTCCTCTCCCTTCTATCAAGAATGCTTTCCCAAACATTCCTTGGTTCCTTAGGCTCCCTCATTACTATATGACCTTGTTCCTAGACAATTCTATCCAAACAATGTCTCTCCAATCTATTCCCTCCTCTCTAATTTCCTCTCCAATAGCCCTAGTTGAGGTCCTCATCCTCTCTTACTGAGACTAATATAACGGCCTCCTGATTGGTCTCCCTGTTTCCAGCCCCTTCCTTTTTCTAATCCATCCCTTATAATATCACTAGAGTTGTCTCCTAAAAACACAAATATGACTGGGTCCACTATCATTTAAAGACCTTCTAGGTCTTCATGTTGCCTTAGATTCAATCTAAATGTGGCTGTCAAACCACTTTCATTTTTATCCCAACTTATTTTTTTCACAATTTTATCTTCCACAAACCCCTACTCATGTACTATTTGGGATTGTAATGCCATAATCCCAAACACACATATTTTATGCTTTTGTGTTGTTTTTAAATGTTGTTTCCCTTGTCTAAATTGCCTTTTCCCCCCATACATACCATTTCCCCATTCTATGCCTCATGAATTTTAAGTTCTCCTTTGTGAAACTTTACTTATATTTTTAGCTGCTACCACAGCTCATAACAGATATATTTCCTTGTGACACCAGTAGAGCACTTGCCTCACTGTACAGTGTTGTTTGTACAATCCTCCTACTGGGCTATAAACCACTAACAGACAAAGAAAATGCATTATTAATGTTCAGATCTCTAATGCCTACAAATGTCTCTTTAAATACTAAATAAATGCCTATTAAATCAAATTAAATTATTAAATAGTCAAGCTTCAGGTAAAAAAAACTGTCATTTCTATTTCCTAAGATTTATACATTGACATGGAAATATTTCTGTTTTTAAAATAACAAGCCAACAATCACTTATTCATTCATTCATTCAATAATTGATTCATTATATTTCCTAAATACATATTATTTTTTAATTAAATTGTGCAGAAGTATCTTCAAAGTCGTTAATATAACAATTTTTATTTAAATAGTGAACAAAAGTTCCGGAGTTGGCAGTGGTCAGTAGTCCTAGCTAAGTATTCCTATTCAAATGGATATTGCAGTACAATATCCAGACTCAATACAATAAGCAAAATAACAACTCTGGTATTTTTTAAATACTTGCATTTGATTTTAAACTACACAGATTTCATAAACAAACCAGAAATTAAATGTTCAATACATTTCAAACCAAAAAACTATAAGCTTATTATAAAACATAAATTGCAAACATAAATCTATTTTAAAATATACATTTATTAGCAGATAAAATTAATTCTTACTCAAAATATAATAAACACTACATTAAGATAAAGTAAAATTTATCATAAAATTACTCTAAAATATCAAAATATTCAGATTAGAAAAAAAATTAGCCAGTATATTCTAGAAAAAAATCAAAACTTAGTGAAAAAAGCTAACTCTGAAATAATTCTCTTTTCCAAAGTATTAAGAGAGGGGTGCAAGAATGAGGGGAACAACCTAAGATAATAGATTTTATACCTAAATGATTTTCCACTTTGAGAAATTTCACCTACTACAATTTAGTGGTTTGTTGAGTTTTTCCAATTGCTTCCTACGTCCAAGTTGTCTGGAATAATATTCTGAATGTTAGCACTTGTATGAAGTTAGTATAGCTTTAATGTTTCTGCCAAATGTCATTACCTCATTTCTCAAACTGAACTATGAAAATAACTGGAATCTTCTTATACAGACCTTTGATGACCTCAAATGAAGAAATGAGAAAAGCAAAGACATAATAGCTAGTGAAACTCTCCTGTGCTTTATGATTCAAATTATATCAATATGACTTACCAAATCTACCAACATTTGCTTTATTTGAGATGTGAGGCTATACTATGGCCAAGTAAATGATTAGATGTTTAAATGACCCAAATTTTGTTGCTCTACTATCCAATGATTGCTTCATTTTGATCCACAAAAAGTCAACCAGCCATATAGACACAGTCAGAACATAAGCCAGAGATCTAAAAATGATCAAAGAATCTCACCGGCATCCAATTTAGGACAGGGTGAAAAAAGTTCAGAGACTAGGTCTGGTGGCATACTGATACGCTCCTTCCCCCCACTCTGCCCCTCCAAAAACTGCATATGATTGTGTGTGACTGTGCGCATTTATATTCTCATATAGTCAATCCTCACTATTCGCAGGTCCAATAATAGTGAATTCACCTACTTTCTAAAATTTATTTATAACTCCCAAATCAATATCACTAAAAAAATCACTTTTGTGATAATTCATGAACATGCTCAGAGTAGAAAAAAAAATTGAGTTGTCCAAAGCACTAGTTCCCAGCTGAGGTCAAACAAGGTGGTGCTCTGCTTTCCTGTTTCACTCTAACACAGAGACGACCAGAGGATGGAGATGGTAGGAACAGTGGTGAGGTGAGGCTCCAGCTCTGTGGCCAGGTGGATGGATTTGTACCCCAACTCTGGCACCTGTTAGTGGGGCAGGCCCAGGCAAGTCACTTAACATTTTTGAACCTTATTTTCTCTTTTGTGAGATAAAGATGATAGAACATACTAGAGTGTGTTGCTTTTAGGATTAAAGATTATACACTATGTGACCAGTCTCTCCCACCAGAAAGCTTGCACAAGTCTCTTAGTTAGCCTTATCCACCAGAGGGCAGACAGCAGAAGCAAGAAGAACTACAATCCTGCAGCCTGTGGAATGAAAACCACATTCACAGAATGAAAGCCAAAATGTAAAGGCAGAGGACTATGTACCAGATGAAGGAACAAGAAAAAACCCCAGAAAAACAATTAAATGAAGTGTAGATAGGCAACCTTCCAGAAAAGAATTCAGAATAATGATAGTAAAGATGATGAAGGACCTCAAAAAAGGAATGGAGGCAAAGATCAAGAAGATGCAAGAAATGTTTAACAAAGACCTAGAAGAATTAAAGAACAAACAAACAGAGATGAACAATACAATAGCTGAAATGAAAAATACACTAGAAGGAATCAAAAGCAGAATACCTGAGGCAGAAGAACGGATAAGTGACCTGGAAGACAGAATGGTGGAATTCACTGCCACAGAACAGAATAAAGAAAAAATAGTGAAAAGAAATGAAGGCAGGCGAAGAGACTTCTGGGACAACATTAAATGCACAAACTTTCACATTATAGGGGTCCCAGAAGGAGAAGAGAAAGAGAAAGAACCCGAGAAAATATTTGAAGAGGTTATAGTTGAAAATGTCCCTAACATGGGAAAAAAAAATAGCCACCCAAGTCCAGGAAGTGCAGAGAGTCCCAGGCAGGATAAACCCAAGGAGAAACATGCTGAGACACATAGTAACAAAATTGACAAAAATAGACAAAGAAAAATTATTAAAAGCAACAAGGGAAAAACAACAAATAACATACAAGGGAACTCACATAAGGTTAACAGCTGATTTCTCAGCAGAAATTCTACAAGCCAGAAGGGAGTGGCAAGATATATTTAAAGTGATGAAAGGGAAGAATCTAAAACCAAGATGACTCTACCCACCAAGGATCTCATTCAGTTTCGACAGAGAAATCAAAGGCTTTACAGACAAGCAAAAGCTAAGAGAATTCAGCACCACCAAACCAGCTCTACAACAAATGCTAAAGGAACTTCTCTAGGCAGGAAACACAAGAGGAGAAAAGGACCTACAAAAACAAACCTAAAACAATTAAGAAAATGGTAATAGGAACATACATATCGATAATTACCTTAAACGTGAATGGATTAAAGGCTCCAACCAAAAAACACAGGCTCGCTGAATGGATACAAAAACAAGACCCATCTATATGCGGTCTACAAGAGACCCACTTCAGACCTAGGGACACATACAGACTGAAAGTGAGGGGATAGAAAAAGATATTCCATGCAAATGGAAATCAAAAGAAAGCTGGAGTAGCAATACTCATATCAGATAATATAGACTTTAAAATAAGGAATGTTACAAGACACAAGGAAGGACACTACATAATGATCAAGGGATCAATACAAGAAGAAGATATAACAATTATAAATTGTTATTTATAACCCAACATAGGAGCACCTCAATACATAAGGCAAATGTTAACAGCTATAAAAGAGCAAATTGACAGGAACACAATAATAGTGGGGGACTTTAAACCCTCACTTACATCAATGAACATATTATCCAGACAGAAAATTAATAAGGAAACACAAACTTTAAATGACAAAATAGACCAGTTAGATTTAACTGATATTTATAGGGCATTCCGTCCAAAAACCGCAGATTACACTTTCTTCTCAAGTGCACACATAACATTCTCCAGGATAGATCACATCTTGAGTAAAAAATCAAGCCTCGGAAAGTTTAAGAAAATTGAAATCAGGGCTTCCCTGGTGGCGCAGTCGTTGAGAGTCCGCCTGCCAATGCAGGGGACATGGGTTCATGCCCCGGTCCAGGAAGTCCCACATGCCGCGGAGCAGCTGGGCCTGTGAGCCATGGCCACTGAGCCTGCGCGTCCGGAGCCTGTGCTCCGCAATGGGAGAGGCCACAACAGGGAGAGGCCCGCGTACCGCAAAAAAAAAAGAAAAAAAAAAGAAAGAAAGAAAATTGAAATCAGATCAAGCATCTTTTCCAACCACAACTCTATGAGGATAGAAATAAATTACAGGGAAAAAAACGTAAAAAACACAAACACATGGACGCTAAACAATACAGTATTACAAAATAAACAAGAGTTCACTGAAGAAATCAAAGAGGAAATTTAAAAATACCTAGAGACAAATAACAACAAAAACATGATGATCCAAAACCTATGAGATGCAGCAAAAGCAGTTCTAAGTTTATAGCAATACAATCTTACCTCAGGAAACAAGAAAAATCTCAAATAAACAATCTAACCTTACACCTAAAGGAACTACCAAGAGAAGAACAAACAAAACCCAAAGTTAGTAGAAGGAAAGAAATCGTAAAGATCAGAGCAGAAATAAATGAAATAGAAACAAAGAAAACAAGAGCAAAGATCAATAAAACTAAAAGCTGGTTCTTAGAGAAGATAAACAAAACTGAAAAAACTTTAGCCAGACTCACCAAGAAAAAGAGGGAGAGGACTCAAATCAATAAAATTAGAAATGAAAAAGGAGAAGTTACAATGGACACTGCAGAAATACAAAGCATCCTAAGAGACTACTACAAGCACTCTATGCCAATAAAATGGACAACCTGGAAAAATGGACAAATTCTTAGAAAGGTATAACCTTCCAAGACTGAACCAGGAAGAAATAGAAAATATGAACAGACCAATAACAACTAATGAAATTGAAACTGTGATTAAAAATGTTTCAGGAGGGCTGCCCTGGTGGCACAGTGGTTATGAATCAGCCTGCCAATGCAGAGGAATCAGGTTTGACCGCTGGTCCGGGAAGATCCCACATGCCGCGGAGCAACTAAGCCTCTGCGCCACAACTACTGAGCCTGAGCTCTAGGGTCAGCGAGCCACAACTCCTGCCACAACTACTGAAGCCTGCACACCTAGAGCCGATGCTCTGCAAAAAGAGAAGCCACCACAATGAGAAGCCTGTGCACCACAATGAAGAGTACTCCCTGCTCACCACAACTAAAGAAAGCCCACACACAGCAATGAAGACCCAAACGCAGCCAAAATTTAATTAATTAATTAATTTTAAAAACTTAAAACAAAAATCTTCCAACAAACAAAAGTCCAGGATCAGATGGCTTCACGGGTGAATTCTATCAAATATTTAAAGAGCCAACACCCACTCTCAAAATTCTTCCAAAAAATTGCAGAGGAAGGAACACTCACAAACTCATTCTACAAGGCCACCATCACCCTGATACTAAACCCAGACAAAGATACTACAAAAAAAGAAAATTACAGACCAATAACACTGATGAATTAGATGCAAAAATCCTCAACAAAATACTAGCAAAGACAATCCAACAACACGTAAAAAGGGTCATACACCATGATCAAGTGGGTTTTATCCCAGGGATGCAAGGATTCTTCAATATACGCAAATCAATCGATGTGATACACCATATTAACAAACTGAAGAATAAAATCCACGTGGTCATCTCAATAGATGCAGAAAAAGCTTTTGACAAAATTCAACACCCATTTTTGATAAAAACTCTCCACAAAGTGGGCATAGAGGGAACCTACCTCAACATAATAAAGGCCATATATGACAAACCTACAGCAAACATCATTCTCAATGGTAAAAAACTGAAAGCATTTCCTCGAAGATCAGGAACAAGACAAGAATTCCACTCTCGCCACTATTATTCAACATAGTTTTGGAAGTCCTAGCCACGGCAATAAGAGAAAAAAAAGAAACAAATGGAATACAAATTGGAAAAGAAGAAGTAAAACTGTCCCTGTTTGCAGATGACATGATACTATACATAGAGAATCCTGAAGATGCCACCAGAAAACTACTAGAGCTAATCAATGAATTTGGTAAAGTTGCAGGATACAAAATTAATGCACAGAAATCTCTTGCATTCCTATACACTAACAACGAAAGATCAGAGAGAGAAGTTAAGGAAACAATCCCATTCACCATTGCAACAAAAAGAATAAAATACCAGGAATAAACCTACCTAAGGAGGTAAAAACCTGTACTCAGAAAACTATAAGACACTGATGAAAGAAATTAAAGATGACACACAAACAGATGGAGAGATATACCATGTTCTTGGATTAGTAGAATCAATATTGTGAAAATGACTATACTACCCAAAGCAATCTACAGATTCAATGCAATCCCTATCAAATTACCAGTGGCATTTTTTACAGAACTAGAACAAAAAAATCTTAAAATTTGTATGGGGACACAAAAGACCCCGAATAGCCAAAGCAGTCTTGAGGGAAAAAAACGGAGCTGGAGTAATCAGATTCCCTGACTTCAGACTATACTACAAAGCTACAGTAATCAAGACAATATGGTACTGGCACAAAAACAGAAATATAGATCAATGGAACAGGATACAAAGCCCAGAGATAAACCCATACGCCTATGGTCAACTAATCGATGACAAAGAGGCAAAGATATACAATGGAGAAAAGACAGTCTCTTCAATAAGTGGTGCTGGGGAAACTGGACAGCTACCTGTAAAAGAATGAAATTAGAACACTCCCTAACACTACACACAAAAATAAACTCAAAATGGATTAAAAACCTAAATGTAAGACCGAACACTATAAAACTCTTAGAGGAAAACATAGGAAGAACACTCTTGAACATAAATCACAGCAAGATCTTTTTGGACCAACCTCCTAGAGTAATGGAAATAAAAACAAAAATAAGCAAATGGGACCTAATAAAACTTAAAAGCTTTTGCATAGCAAAGGAAACCATAAACAAGATGAAAAGACAACCCTCAGAATGGGAGAGAATATTTGCAAATGAATCAACAAAGGATTAATCTCCAAAACATATAAACAGCTCATGCAGCTCAATATTAAAAAAAACAAACAATCAAATCCAAAAATGGACAGAAGACCTAAATAGACATTTCTACAAAGACATACAGATAGCCAAGAGGCACATGAAAAGCTGCTCAACATCACTAATTATTAGAGAAATGCAAATCAAAACTACAATGAGGGGCTTCCCTGGTGGCGCAGTGGTTGAGAGTCCGCCTGCCGATGCAGGGGACATGGGTTCGTGCCCCGGTCCAGGAAGATCCCACATGCCGCGGAGCGGCTGGGCCCGTGAGCCATGGCCGCTGAGCCTGCGCATCCAGAGCCTGTGCTCCGCGATGGGAGAGGCCACAACAGTGAGAGGGCCGCGTACCGCAAAAAAAAAAAAAAAAAACTACAATGAGGTATCACCTCACACTGGTCAGAATGGCCATCATCAAAAAATCTACAAACAATAAATGCTGGAGAGGGTGTGGAGAAAAGGGAACCCTCTTGCACTGTTGGTGGGAATGTAAATTGATACAGCCACTATGGAGAACAGTATGGAGGTTCCTTAAAATACTAAAAATAGAATTACCATATGACACAGCAATCCCACTACTGGGCATATACCCAGAGAAAACCATAATTCAAAAAGACACTTGCACCCCAATGTTCATTGCAGCACTATTTACAATAGCCAGGTCATGGAAGCAACCTAAATGCCCATCGACAGACGAATGGATAAAGAAGATGTGGTACTTATGAACAATGGAATATTACTCAGCCACAGAAAGGAACAAAATTGGGTCATTTGTAGAGATGTGGATGGACCTAGAGACTGTCAAATTGAGTGGAGTAAGTCAGAAAGAGAAATACAAATATCATATATTAACACATATAAGTGGCATCTAGAAAAATGGTACATATGAACCGGTTGCAAGGCAAAAATAGAGACACAGATGTAGAGAACAAATGTATGGACACCAAGGGGGGAAAGCGGGGGGATGGGGGGATGTGTGGGTGATGGTGTTGGGATGAATTTGGAGATTGGTATTGACATATATACACTAATATATGTAAAATAGATAACTAATAAGAACCTGCTGTATAAAAAATATAAAATAAAATTCAAAAGAAAAAAAATTATACACTGTGAAAGATATATGGACCCTTAGGAGTTAATTCAATGCTTGGCAACTTTACAGAACATAGCTACTATGAGTAGAAGAATTCACTGTATCTCAACATTGGTAATGAGATTCTGAAGCATCACAGTGGCTTATGCTTGCTCTCTGAAAGGACTGGGAGAGATGATTCTTATGTGTCCTTAGTTTTACATACACTTCAGTATTATTACACTGCTCACCAATTTAACTACAGGAATTTATGTGCTATCTAGCATTCTACAATCAATCCAGTTCCCTTTATTTGTTATACAAGATTGTTTATTGAATTGTTCAAAGCATGTGGGAGAGTTGGCTTGTGTAAGTTACTCATTGATATGTTTCTTTTATAATTCTACTACACAATATTTATGACAGGTTCAAATCTTCTGAAAAAGGAATAAACAATTATCAAGAAGCAGTTTATAGCAGTTTCTTGCCTCATGACATGATTTTCCACCTGGCTAACTGCTGCACTTGACTTTGATATAAACAAAAGTATAGGAACTGTTGAACTAAATCAGGGGTTTGTCAATATTAATTGAACAGAAAAACAGCACTTTTGTTTGTTTGTTTGTTTGTTTTCCGGTACATGGGCCTCTCACTGTTGTGGACTCTCCCGTTGCGGAGCACAGGCTCCGGACGCACAGGCTCAGCGGCCATGGCTCACGGGCCTAGCCGCTCTGCGGCATGTGGGATCTTCCCGGACCGGGGCACGAACCCGTGTCCCCTGCATCGGCGGGCAGACTCTCAACCACTGTGCCACCAGGGAAGCCCAAAACAGCACTTTTAAATTAGAAACATATTATGTATTGCTGACATATAAATAACTCTTGTAACTTATAATAAGATAATTAAATATTCTGTCCACTTAAATATATTTTAAATGGACAAAGGATTAGAATAGACCACTTAAAAAAGGTAATAAGAGCCAATAAGCACATGAAAAGATGCTCAAAATGATTAAACGTCAGAGAAATGCAGAATAAATCACCATGAGATATCATTACACAATCACTAGACTGACTAAAATTTTAAAAGATTTATAATACCAAGAAAAACTGGGACTCTCATACATTGCTAATGGGAATGTAAAATGCACAACTACTTTGGAAAACAGTGTGTCAGTTTCTTATAAAGTTAAATATACACTTATCATATGCCCAACAAATCAACTCCTAGGTAATTACTTAAGAAAAATGAAAACGTATGTCCACACAAAGACTTTAACACAAATGTTCAGAGTAGCTTTGTTCATAGTCCCCTAAAACTTTAAACAACTCAAATGTGAACAGGTGAATGAATAAACAAATTGTTGTATATTCATACAATTGAATACTAATCAATAACGGAAAGGAATGAACTGCTGAAACACACAACAATTGAATGAATTTTAAAACCATGATGCTGAGTGATATAAGCATTCACAAAAGAGTACACATTGTATGATTCCATTTACATGAAATTCTAGAAAGACAAAGCAAATCTATGACAACAGAAAGCAGATCGGTGCTTGCCAGGGGCAGAGCAGGTGAGGAAGAAGAATGTCGAAAAGGATCATGCGGGAATTTGGGGGTTATGGAAATGTCCTCCACCTTGACTGTGGCAGTGGTTACGTGGCCATAGACATTTGTCAGAGCTCACTGAACTGCACACTTAAAATGGGTGTATGTCCTCTCCTGGGTGTATATACGAAGAAAACGAAAACACTAATTAGAAAAGACACATGCACCCCACTGTTCACAGCAGCATTATTTACAACAGCCAAGATATGGAGGCAACCTAAGTGTCCATCAAGTGATGAATGCATAAAGAAGATATGGTATATATACACAGTGGAATACTACTCAGCCATAAAAAAGAATTAAATTTTGCCATTTGCAACAACATGGATAACTTGGAGGGTATTATGCTTGGTGAAATAAGTCAGATGGAGAAAGATAAATACTGTAGGATATCACTTATATGTGGAATCTAAAAAAAATCAAACAAACTAATAAATATAACAAAAAAGAAACAGACTCACAGATATAGAGAACAAACTAGTGATTATCAGTGGGTAAAGGGAAGGGGGGAGGGGCAGGATAGGAGTAGGGGATTGAGAGGTACAAACTACTAGATATAAAATAAATAAGCTATAAGGATGTATTGTACAGCACAGGGAATATAGCCAATTTTTATAATAATTATAAGTGGAGTACAACATTTAAAAATTGTGAATCACTATGTTATACACCTAAAACTTATATACTATACATCAACTATACCTCAGTAAAGAAAAAAATTTTAAAGAGCTGTAAATGAAGGAACCCATCCCCCATGTCTGTAAACGAGACCAATCCAAGAAGAAGCCATGTGGTCGGTACCCAATAGAAACAACCTCAGACTTGTCGGCTAAGTCCACAGACTTACACTGAACTCCTCAACTTGACCCCACCTTCTGTTCCATTTCTAACCTCCTGGATTCTCAACCTTTTGCTCAGTCTTCTGTTCTGGACCACAGTACTGCCCCTCTAATTTAATCATGAATATAGCTGGTTTGGTCATCTCTCTTGAACAAACTTTGTCCCCAAACTTTGTCCTCTCTTACTCTTCTCAGTGCTTGAGGTCACTACGATAAACCCTGGTGGTCACTTTCCCCTAACAGAGCTGCATCCCCTAGCCTTGAGGGAGCTAAGGACAGCTAGGTGACTGTAACTAGAAAACCTTTTAAATTAGAAGATGTCAATCTTTGGAAATACTTACACAATGCCTTTATTTTCGACGGTCACTGTATTTTAACTAGTAAGCTATTGTGTCTCTAAGTATTTAAAGGGAGTTCTGCACGTACCTCATTTGTAAGACATTTATTTCACCTGAGTTTAATTTAAATCTGTTGTATAATAAAATAAAATTTAAAAAAACTATCAGAGACTAACTTTTATGATCCTTTGAACTGTCTAGAATAATATCAACTTAGATTTGTGGCAAAAAATACACACAAGATAGGCGTTTTGCAGGTTTTCTTATTCAGTGTACTGTAGACTTATGGAGTTTGAAGAGTTGTTGAAGGGGTTTTTTGTTTTTGTTATTCTGTTTCTTTATTTTTGTTTTTTGCTTTCAATCCTTTTCAGAGTATGCTCCCAAGGAGAGCGTTATTTTTAAGCTGGTAGATGACAGAAAACATGTTCTATTGACCAATGGCTAATACCTAAAGCAGTTTTGTGAGGTGTGTAGATTTACGTGCTTAAATTTGCCCTGAAATATCTTCCTAGAAGGTATTATGCTGATTAGCCTTTCAGTTTACAAAATACCTAGTTTTATCAAACACTGACCTATAACTTCAGAGTACACTATCAGCCCACACCTTTCTTCCTCCTATGTTTGATTCATTTATAGAGGTTTCTCTAACCTCCATCTCCACCAAAAGTTCATCTTTCCATCCTCCGAAACCTTCCAAACCCTTTATTTGTACCTTTCTTTTCACATTATTCCTTCCAACCTAGGACCTTTGATAGAATATCAAAATGGAAAAAAGCATGCAGAAAAATTCAGAACCCAGGAAAAAGCAACTAGAATGGGACACAACATCTGAATTAGCTAAACACTAGAATAGAATCTCTTGAACCCCATGTATAGGAAGAGGGATTGCTCCCAGTCCCCTCTGACAATGTGTTCTTCCACAGATCAGTGTTACAGACAGTATACTTCTTAAAATGGCAGCACTAACAAACATTTACTGAAATCTACAAGGTGCCTGTGTTGCCATACAAACCGTAAAATGCAGAAGTTGTCCATTTTGCTTATTCTACATCAAAAGTGGGAGAAGAGCTAAGAAACTCCATTCAAGAATGCACCTAGTAGATACAGGACAAATGCTTGGCTTGGTATTAAAAACACTGGTAAGTATCAGCAAATTTAGACTTTCACAAGTTTAGTAGATCTTGCTATCATTTTGAATTTAATTTGAGGAAATTTGTGGCCCTCATAAAACCAGCAAACAATATGAATTTTCAAAGAGCCTCTGATAATGAGGGTTTAGTTTGACTAGCCTCAAGCTTAGCTCGGAAAAACTGAATCAAAATTTATTTTGCCATAGCTGTATCCTCCAACTAGACCACTTTTCCAAGGGCAAGAGCAACTTGCATTTGGAGTCACTAAAGGAGGGAACTACAGCCCTGAATCATTTTAGCTTGGTGCTTCATCATCATCTTGCTGTGCGTATGTATCCCTGCAATGACATCATCCCACAAATCTGACAGCTCTATTTGTCAAGGAGGTTTTGTTTTAGTAGCTTTTAGTCTTGTAACATTTGGTTTCCATCCATTCTGTATGTGGTTTTAGAACTAATATTCTAGAGTTCCAACTAGTTAGGTAATAGGAAATGGTGACCACACTTGAAATGATTTAGCAAGAGGTACAAAAAAGCTAAAGCGCTGGGATAGGAGGTTTCACGAGACCAGATTTTCAAGCCAGATTTCTGGTACTGTACTTCCTGTTTATTCCAAGTCAGAATTACTAGGAAACTCTCCATTCTTGTGGTAGCAGTACTTGAGATTCAATAGTAGCTAAAAACCAGAAACTATGTTTTCCTCTAAGAGTTTTACAGTGTCTGGCCTTACATTTAGGTCTTTTATCCATTTTGAGTTTATTTTTGTGTATGGTGTTAGGGAGTGTTCTAATTTCATTCTTTTACAGGTAGCTGTCCAGTTTTCCCAGCACCTCTTACTGAAGAGGCTGTCTTTTCTCCACTGTATATTCTTGCTTCCTTTATAAAAAAATAACGTGACCATAGGTGCGTGGGTTTATCTCTGGGCTTTCTATCATGTTCCATTGATCTATATTTCTGTTTTTGTGCCAGTACCATACTGTCTTGATTACTGTAGCTTTTCTAGTATATAGTCTGAAGTCTGGGAGCCTGATTCCTCCAGCTCCATTTTTCTTTCTCAAGATTGCTTTGGCTATACGGGGTCCTTTGTGTCTCCATATAAATTGTGAAATTTTTTGTTCTAGTTCTGTGAAAAATGCCATTGGTAGTTTGATAGGGATTGCATTGAACCTGTAGATTGCTTTGGGTAGTATGGTCATTTTCACAATGTTGACTCTTTCAATCCAAGAACATATTATGTCTCTCCATCCGTTTGTATCATCTATGACATAAATCACAGCAAGATCCTTTTTGACCCACCTCCTAGGGAGACGGAAATAAGAACAAAAATAAACAAACGGGACCTAATGAAACTTCAAAGCTTTTGCACAGCAAGTGAAACCATAAACAAGACAAAAAGACAACCCTCAGAATGGGAGAAAATATTTGCAAATGAAGCAACTCACCAAAGATTAATCTCCAAAATTTACAAGCAGCTCATGCAGCTCAATATCCAAAAAACAAGCAACCCAATCCAAAAATGGGCAGAAGACCTAAACAGACCTTTCTCCAAAGAAGATATACAGATTGCCAACAAACACATGAAAGGATGCTCAACATCACTAATCATTAGAGAAATGCAAATCAAAACTACAATGAGGTATCACCTCACACCAGTCAGAATGGCCATCATCAAAAAATCTACAAACAATAAATGCTGGAGAGAGTGTGGAGAAAAGGGAACCTTCTTGCACTATTGGTGGGAATGTAAATTGATACAGCCACTATGGAAAACAATATGGAGGTTTCTTAAAAAACTAAAAATAGAACTACCATACAACCCAGCAATCCCACTACTGGGCACATACCCTGAGAAAATCATAATTCAAAAAGAATCATGTACCACAATGTTCATTGCAGCTCTATTTACAATAGCCTAGCAACCTAAGTATCCATCAACAGATGGATGGATAAAGAAGATGTGGCACATATATACAATGGAATATTACTCAGCCATAAAAGGAAACGAAATTGAGTTATTTGTAGTGAGGTGGATGGACTTAGAGTCTGTCATACAGAGTGAAGTAAGTCAGAAAGAGAAAAACAAATACCGTATGCTAACATATATATATATGGAATCTAAAAAAAAAATGGTTATGAAGAACCTAGGGGCAGGACAGGAATAAAGATGCCAACGTAGAGAATGGACTTGAGGACACGGGGAGGGGGAAGGGTAAGCTGGGATGAGTGGCATGGACTTATACATACTTCCAAATGTAAAATAGATAGCTAGTGGGAAGCAGCCGCATAGCACAGGGAGATCAGTTTGGTGTTTTGTGACCACATAGAGGGATGGGATAGGGAGGGTGGGAGGGAGACGCAAGAGGGAGGAGATATGGGGATATATGTACATGTATAGCTGATTCACTTTGTTATAAAGCAGAAACTAACACACCATTGTAAAGCAATTATACTCCAATAAAGATGTTAAAAAATAATAATAATAAATAAAGGATATTCTAAAGACTTAAAAAAAGTCTTTTAATAATAATTATTATTATTAAATAAACAAAATAATAATAATTAATAATAATAAATAAACAAAAAACAGAAACTGTGACATAATCTGAGATCATGTGGGGTTTGGGGGAAAGCTACTGTTTCTTTCCCTTTCTTCAACTGAATTTTTAGACTTTTTAAAATAATAATCAGAAAATATATCTGACCCATTTCAATTATTTTACAGCTATTTAATATAACTCTAAAACATGCATATAGTCTAGTAGAGGAGATAATACATAAACATCAATGTTCAAAAAAACCACCCAACATATGATATGTGAAATATAAGTAACCGAATACGTTGTAATTACAGATGTATTTAAAATAAGTATAACTGGTAGCAAAGGACAACAGTCACTCTTGTGTGAGGTAGACTTTATAGTGCTTGAGTAAGTGTTGAAAGATAACCAGATGTTTTATACTGAAGACTTTCGGTTTGGTGGGGAGGAGGGGAAGCATGGTGGGGTTAAAGAAAATAATGTAAATAAGACCGTGCAGACCAAAAATCCAATGTATGCATATGAGAATTATGAATAAGACATACGAGCCATTACACTGGTTTTATGTTAGATATTTCTGGAAGTTAAAAGAAGCTGAAGGTCAGAGAGTTGAAAGCCAAGTTAGTGAGTGTGAGCTTGACTCAGTCACTTAACGCAAGGAATTACAGTATAGTGGTTACGAGCCCAGGCACTGCTCCCTCTCCCCCATGCACTCACATCCACATCCAGGGTTTGACTCCTGATCTTGTGTCTTGCAAGTTGCATGATCTTCAGTGAGTTGCTGAACTTTTTGAGGCTCAGTGTTCTCCACTGTTAAATGATAATACTAATAGTTATCTCAAAGGATTCTTGTGAAGTTTAATTGTCTACCCATATAAACTGCTTAGAACTGTGCCTAACACACAGTAAGCTCTCCAGTGTTGCTATTAGAATTGAGCTTAAAATAATATAAACCAAAGATTTAGGAAAGTGTCCAAATGCATTGGAGAAGGGTGACTGTAAGAAATGAGACCAATAAAGAGAATACCACCAATCTCTTAAATATGTAGTGATTAAGGGCTAATAAGGTAGTAGCAGTGGGGAAATACAGAAAGGAAAAGATGTCAGAAATATTCCAAAGGTGAATTTGTCAGGATTTGGGGATTGATTATCTCTGGGAGACACTAAAAAGGAATCAATCAAGGTGGTGCCAAGATTTCATTACTCCTCTTTTATAAAAATTAGGAAATAAATTAGGAGAGTGAGAGATAATTTGAATGAAAAGATCATGAATTCAGTCTTAAGCATGATGAGTTTGAGGTGCTTATAAGACATCCAGGTGGAGATGTCCACCAGAACCCTTACCACACAGAACTGGAGCTTATGAAAGAGAGGGATAGTGAGAGGTGGAAAACATCAGCTTAAAGGTAATAGGATAGAATCTGGTTGGAAAGGAAAAGAGAGGGACAGGGATATGACTTTGGAGAACACCAATCTTTGACAGGGAGGAAAAAGAGTAATTAACACTTTTAAAGAAGAAACAATCTGGGGTAAGAAGAATGAAATCTTCCAGAGGCCAAAGAATAAAAGTTTCCAAGAAGTACATATTAATTATCAAGGTGTAATGCTAAGAAAGTAAAAGAAGATTATTATTAATAAAAATGTGTTACATTTATCCCCTGGAAGCTCATTGGTGATTCCTGAGAACAGATTCAAAAAATGGAGAAGGGGGAAGGCAGATTGCAAGGATGAAAGGAATAAGTCATGGAGGCATCAAATATAGTCCATACGTTTAAGACCAACTCTTTTGTGTTTGATCGCAAAAGAGATTGGACAGTAGTCTTAAATAAACAGAAGGTTCAAGAGGTGATTAGTCTTTGTAGGAATTTTTTCGATTGTATGTTTTAAAGCAGAGGTGAGGAGGTGATCTGCTCAGGTGTCTCCCAGTGAGAACAGAAGCTCGACCAATCAAAGGAGATGCCTGCTGGCAGGTCACACCAGTGCAGAAAAGCTGAATGAGACCTGTTCTATAGAAAGAAGAGAAAGAGGCAGAGAGATATTAACATCAGAGAGAGAGGAGATCATTTACTGAAGAATTTTATGGAAAGGGTTAAAAAATCGTGGTCTAGATAGCACAAGTGACAATTTAGTCATAGAAAAAGAAGAAACCTATTTTTCCCCTACAATAGAGGTGAAGATACAGAGGATAGAGATTATCAGGAAAGAGTGAAAATAGAGACATCTGAGGACAAGGTGGGGAAAGTTGCTGGAGTTCATGTTAGATTACATGTACAAGAGGAGCAAGGGTCATCTCTTAGAGTGAGGGAGAGGTCATAGGATTGGAAGTTGAAACGTGTAGAAAATCGAAAACAGCTGCCATGAGGAATGCAATAAGAATTTAACAAGCAAAGAATAAAGAATGTTGCATTCTTTATTGACAAGAAGCATTAAGAGCCCGAATGAGGTTACATAGCATGAATTTGCAGTGGACCAAGTCTGCACAGTTTCATGACTTACTGTAACACCAAGCAAGTTACATCATCTTACTGCCTCATCACTTGTTCCACAATGAATACTTTCCTTTTCATTTTTTTCCAATATACTTTTAAATGAATCCAGAAATGAGCTAAAAATCCACAATATGTGATGAAAATCTACATACCATAATACAAGAAAGACAGTTATATTTAACCTAATATAGCACATTCAATTTTGCCTTTAACTACAATTCTTATCCTCACAATATTATGATCATGAATGATTAAATATTCTTGTCTTAGGTAATATTACCCAAATATGCTCATGTAATTACCACAATAAATAAAAAAAATAAGATCCAATTGTCTAATATAACTGATACTCATATTTTATCCCAGGGATTGGCAAACTATAGCCTGTAAGCTAAATCCAGCCCACCATCTGTTTTTGTACATCATATGAGCTAAGAATTATTTTTACATTTATAAATGGTTGAAAAAATTTAAAAAGAGTATTTCATGACATGAAAAACTATGATATTAAAATTTCAGTGTCCATAAATAATTTTATTGGAACACATCCATCCTCACTATTTATATATTGTCTGTGGCTGCTTTTGCACCACAAGAGCAGCACTGAGTAGTTGCAACAGACTCCATATGGCCCACAAAGACTAAGCCATTCACTATGTGGCCCTTTGCAGAAAAAGTTTGAGGATCCCGGCTGTATTCATATATTTAACCAGTATTCATTGAGCACCTATTGTGTATTAGGTGCTAAGTATTAAGATGAAAAAGGAACACAGTTCCTACCCTCAGATTACAATCTCTCCATGGTGATGAATTAATGCCACTTTAATGGTGTTTGAAGGTTATCAAATCTGATTAATGCTGCATGCAATGGACCTCCACAGCACTGCATCACCCATACGTATTTTTCAGAAGAGAAAACTAGAATTTCACATGTGTAAGTGGTCTCATAAGTAATAAAGTGGAAGCTAGAACACAAGCCTTCTAATGCTGGCCCACTGCACCACCTCACATCCCTCATATCAGCAAAATGGGAATGATTATTAAATCATATGGTCTATGTAAGAAGTGATAAAGACAATGTGAATAGATTTTTAAATACTTAAACTTTTAAAGCTATCAAAACTATGCAAATGCCAGAAAGTATTACCATTACAAAGTAATTAGGAAAAAGGATATCTGAACAATGAATAAAAGACAGATTGTGAAAAGTGTCACAAAAGAGTACAAATAAATTGTTACAGTGGTTCATTTCAGGAAATATCACAGTTCATGAGGGTATCAAGGACAACTTCAGGAAGAGGATAGCGCTTTGTGCTCCACCCAGAGGGATGAGTTAGCAAGGCTTCAACAGGAACAAAGGAAATGATCAATATTGTGCTTATGATTTCATTTAGCAAAATAGTGAAGTTATTCACTCCTCAAAATCATTCCCACTGTTTGGTTGCAGTTTATCTAAGAATCATATCAAAATTAAAATCTGTGCACCTGTATGTCATCTCTGTTAGTATCCAGGGGCCAGATGAGACAGGCTGCCACTGTCCCCTGACACACAGTGGGCATTAATCACTTGATTCCTGTACTCTTTCCTACCAACCTGGAAATCATTCTCCCCACAGCTCTTCAGTCAGTACCACGTAAGTTCAAACCTGTCTGAGAGCTCTGGACATTTAAGAAATTAAGTGGTTAACACCATATTGTAATCCAGAAGGATTCGTCAAAAACAAAAAAAACTGCATATTACTGAGTTCAGTATCTCTGGGAATGTACCAATTTGGTTTATTTTGCCCTATCTATAAGAGATGAAATTATTTCCAACTGAATACACATACTCCTCCTTAGAAATAAAATTTATAATAACTCAGAGTGGAGATACCCTGAGGCAGTATCTGGTAGCAACTTCATGTATATTCAGGCTTGGAATGTATTACATGATTTAGCTACTCGGTATCTGAAGATAAATTTAGGGAACTGCTTATCATTATTCTCCGAGACCATCGTTGGACTTATTACTCTTAGCCATGTCTTCATCAGTCATCAGTATTTTTAATACTAATCAGGACATTTTGACTCTTTTTGACTTGGATCCTGTTGAAGTAGCACATTCCTTACTTTTCTAACCCACTCTAAGTAGAGTAGAAGAGAGAGTCCAGATTTAGGAATGATTCATTATTCCTAACCTAATAAAAGTGAGAATGATGCTATGATCTAAAGTCTTAATAAGTTCAAATATTCCATAAACTCCTTTTCCTCAACTCCTGTAAGGAAGTAACTTCTAGTGACAGATTATACCTTCTTCAGCAACATCAAATATTTAATAAGATAACTGAAATGAAGATTCAAGTTCAATACAAGTATATCCCTGTATTATCAATTTATAATCTCATTCATGATTGCTGGTACTGAGTACTGGAGTAGTTACTTGATTGCTGAAGAAAATGCCAATCTTCTCCGTACTCACCTTGCCTTGCACACACCTCATGTGCAGTAAACGTTGTTTTGAATGAGTGAGCAAAGGCATGATTGTCACTATATAAAATCTACACTTTTGCAGATAATAAAGAGAAGTCTGTTTTCTGTCAAATCCCAAAATTTATATATTACCAACAAACATTAAAATCCTTTGGGTAAGTTATTATAATAACTATTCTGTTATCTGGAATGCTCATCACATATCTATTCAAGTTTATTTAATAAATGAATAAGCCTACAGCAATATTTCCATCCTTTTAACTTGTTCTCTTTATGTGCTGTGCTCTTTTGGAATCAAAGAAGTGCGTGAGATCTCTATTGGATTGCCTTGTAGTATCACCTGGCTTTTTTATGGTTTAAATCTGCGTGTATTAGTAACTCACCTCTCCCCACCAAAAAACTTGGGAGCTCTTCTTTATTATTTTAAGAATAATTGTCCATTCTTTATTAGGTTAATTCCTATAAAATACAGAATTGTTTTCTTTTGGCAAATGACATTCTATTCTATTGTATTTTCTTGTTGGTTTTTGTTAGTATAGAAAGAAAATATTGACTTTTATAAGTTGAAGTGAATTCTTATTTCTGAGTTAATCCTTATTCTGTTCCCCTGGATAACTCCTCTTATAAGATATATTCTCTGTCTCCATTTTGTTTTGTTTTGTTCCATTGTTATTTCAGTCTTTATGCTGGTTCATTTTATATTATCATTCATCTTTGAACATGGTCAGCCACTTAGTGAAAAAAAAAAAAAAACCAAACATGCTATATCCTTAGCCCTAAATATTTGATATTAAAACGGTTGATGTGACTCACAGGATTGTCATTAAGTCCCAACTCTGTGTGCTGTGATCCTTGTTTCCTTGCATCCCCACCCTCTTTCCTCATTTGACCTCTGGCAATCTCACTCAACTAGAAAACAATGCTGTAGATAATTTAAATGTCATGTCATTGAACTTCCAGGCAAAATGGTAACCTAAACAGATACATTCTCCCTCCCACCATCATCTCTGACAACTAGAAATCCTGGGTCAACGTGTTTTAATTCAAATTACATGTATGTTTTTTAACATAGTATTCTGATTTTATATCATGAGTGTGATCTTGTCTAAGAAGAAAAACAGTGCCAAGAAATCAAACTTTTTCTCATTAGGTTTATTGTTAGCAACACTGGTATTATAGTTTGTAACTACTCTATGTATATTGATAAAGTGAAATATTAAGTAAATATATAAGGTTTTAGGAACTGTCTTATCTAAAATTCTCCCAGAAGCAGCTCTTGAGACAGAATTCAAGTAAGAGTAGTTGGAAAACACATATAACACTGGTAAGGAATGGGAAATTAATACAGGGTAAAGAAGGCATCCCCTAAGGGCTGTGCTACTACACCAACTACCACATTAAGCCATTAAAGATTAATTCCATAAGAAAATTCTGAGAATGCATGCAAAATATATACCTCAGAATTGTCCAGCACCTGCTTATGAGAGTCACTGATTGAGGGCTGCCCTCCAGGGATTGTGAGTTCACTGGCATTTCCAGTCTGTCATGTGTACAGGCAGCTCTCCACAGTAGCAGGAAAAAGAGCCTGAGTCACAGATACAGATACTAGCAGTTGTAAATGAGCAGGATTTCCCACAGATATGAATGGAGAACTGACCGTATCTGCAAGGGTCCATCCCTTGCACCAATCAGATGTACTCTGTCCCCATATGAATTTCTTTCTTTTTTTGTAATTGAGGTATAATTGATGTATAACATTATATTCATTTCAAGTGTACAATGTAATGATTCAATATTTGTATATATTGTGAAATGATCATCCCAGAAAGTCTAGTTAACAGCCATCACTCTACATAGTTATAAAAAAATTTTTTATGTTAATTTCACTTCATCTAGTTACTGTTTCTTCAAAGTGGTAACCAGTCAATTTTGATTAAAAAAGAAAACTAATTACAACAGGCTTAATCTTGGTGTAATTACTTAATTGTAACTACTTAATATTAGTGTATAATTACTCTGGTAAATGGCCATCTCTTCAGGAAAAGGTTGGGGAAATTACTACTGTCTGTGCTTGCTGAGGCACTGCAAAGTTCATCATCAGGAAGGCCCATCTTTCCCTTGAATCAATTCTGGGTCTGAGAACTGCTTCAGATCTGGAAACTGGATAAGGGATCAGGATTTTTGTTGTTGTTATTGGCAGCTGACATCAACACCTATCCTTGATCTTTTTGCTTAAATAGGTACAACAAAACTCTCATTGGGTGTCCCTCTACCTCTCTATCTTCTCTTTAGTAAAAACACTGAGAATTGAAGTGTTCTATTTCTTTGTTTAGAAAAACCCTATCAGGGCTTCCCTGGTGGCGCAGTGGTTGAGGGTCCGCCTGCCAATGCAGGGGATGCGGGTTCGCGCCCTGGTCAGGGAGGATCCCACATGCCGTGGAGCGGCTGGGCCCGTGGGCCGTGGCCGCTGGGCCTGTGCGTCCGGAGCCTGTGCTCCGCGGCAGGAGAGGCCATGGCAGTGAGAGGCCCGCGTACCGCAAAAAACAAAACAAAACAAAACAAAAACCCTATCAAGGGTATTTGAACAGTACTTGCCTTCTTTCTGTCTATAACTTATGATATAAATCAAGGATCTTTTCATGCCTTGGCAAATTGTCATACTACTAAGTTTGAATCCACTTCCAGCATTTTATCCTTCCCACTTTCAATGTGATGAAATATCTCTGAGAATTCCATGAATGAGAAGTTTTTCACTGGCAATCCTTTCTCTGAGATATCTTCATCCTTTCTGTCATGACCACTTTTCTCATTTATATTGTTAAGGCTGCCTTCACTAAGTTTCTCTGATCGCACATTGGAGTCTCTTAAATAGAGGTGGTGCCAGTATTTCCATGGTTAGCTATTTCTTCTTTAACCCCATTTACATTTGATTAAAATTTCACTTCTAGTATTATAACTTGTTTTTTTTTTCTTTTCTGTGCTTGATTTTTGATGGCCAATTCCCTCTTTCAATTATCCATTTTGGTAAAATGTTACATGGCTTTATCACTGGGAGAGAAAGAGACAACACAACTCTACTTTTGTCATCTGTGTGCGAACTAACAGATGTGCCATGACCAATTACCTATAGACTCTGAAAAAAGTGACATAACTGGTCACTGATCATAATGTGTATCTGTTTTTTGCATAGTGATTTGTGCATTGGAGAGCTAGTAGCAAAGTCTGTGCTTTATGCAATTGCTAACAGTTAATATATCTTGGTAACTGAAATTTGAACTATGCTATTGGAGCACTGGTAGTTTTTAACTGAACTGCAGTAACTGAAATTCATGCATATCAGAACCATGCAAAGCAAGGACTGCAAATCTATTTTAACATGCCCACCTCTCTGAGCCTTGCACAGGCTCCGGACGCGCAGGCTCAGTGGCCATGGCTCACGGGCCCAGCCGCTCCGTGGCATGTGGGATCTTCCCAGACCGGGGCACGAACCCGTGTCCCCTGCATTGGCAGGCGGACTCTCAACCACTGTGCCACCAGGGAAGCCCCTCTCCCTGAGCCTTTTGACTCCTCCTTCAGTTCTCTGCCGTGGCAGTTTCAGCATCCCCACCATCCAAGCAGAATATTTTAATTGACTCCTGGTGCCCTTGCCAGGATATTAAGTCCTGAGTCGTGTAAGAATACTCATATCAGTAAACTCTCCTTTAACCAGCCTTATTTTGTAACTTCTGGTACAGCACTCTCAAGATTCATTTCTAGGCACATTTTCCTGATGTCTGACAATATATTTTAGCCAGGTCCTGCAACTCATCTGGTGAATAATCCCTTTCCTCGCAAATCAGAGATAGCACTTCCCCCGTGAGGCTATGCTGAGGTTGACCCCAGTTATTGGCCTGGCTACCGCAGGGACAGCTGGAGCAAATTCTGAGGTAAGTATACTTGCAAGTATATTATCTTGTAAAACATCTGCTTCAGGTAAGGACTCTGCATATGTCCAGGCAAAGCAGGATTGAGAGTGGTAAAAGGAGTTGGCAACTTCTGCAGGCCCAGGAGTTTAAGGAGGTCTTGGAGAAATTCAGTAGGACACCTATGTAAGTCCAAGAGTTCATAGAGCTCTTGAAGGAGTTCAAGATTCTCAAGTCAATCCATTCTAGATATCAGGGTCCCACTCTTTTCAGATCCCTAATTTTAGAAAGAAACTTGCCAGAGCTGTCATTCAGCCTTCTTTGTAATTCTACTACTCTCACAGGCAGATACTGGGTCTAATTCTCAACACAATCTGTCCTCTAGCTTTAGAAGATTAGAGCTTCCTTAAATACTGCCAAAGAGATTTTGTGGCTTTCACACAATTCCCATGGTTCATGACTGGCTAGTTTGAGTATGTGGTTTTCTTTCTTTCTTCATATGTTTAATGACATGCTGACGTCATTTAACAGCAACTGATCAAATCCATAGTCCTGATAATCATCAATGTCACCATCTCTCAAATTCCAGAGATACTGCATAAGACAGTGCATGCCCTTCCACCTCATCCCATCCCAATTCATCACAATAAGAAACTTAGTGATTATAAAGCTACAATACACCAGAGCTTATCACCACCCCACTTATCACTAGCAATGGTGTCTTTGCTGCAACCTGGGTGTCAAGTGATTCTGTTCTAGAATCCATCTTGAAGATCTGCTTTCCAGAACAACTTCTTGTCTCACTTGCCTTAGTTAAGGATTCCCACCCCCCAGAAGCAGACCCAGAGAAAACACTTAACTGAAAATATTCATTTGGAGTTTCAAGAAACAACGGAGGGAAGGAGGATATGAGATAGGGAAGAGAAGACACTCAATAAAGAATACATTATCAAACTAAATATCTCAGTGGGTAACTGGAGTTTAATCCCTTAGTGTGATATCTGGGAAATACAGACACAAATTATCCTACCTGAGGACCAAAAAAACTGGAATGTTTAAATACCAATTTCTCTCAGTCATTGGTTGTGAACAGAGTTGTTAATTCTTCAGCATGTCCAACCTGCCATGCTCATGAAGAAAAAAGCTTTCTACAGCATGGAGAGCCTCATGCAATACTAGCAGAAGTCAGCCAGAAAAGACAGTCCTGGAAAGGCCTCAGGAATCTGGGTAGGGGAGCACAGCACCTGCTATACCAGTCAACCCTGATCCTCACGAAAAAAAAAAAAAAATGTATATCTTGAACCTTGGTGCTGAGTGGAGCTGAAAAATAGTCTCCCAGTGAATCTGGATCAAGAGAATTCTCTGGGTTCCCAGATCACCAAAGAAAGAGGAGCATTAGGCTGGTGTTAAGGCCTGAATTGTGTCCCCCCAAAATTATATGTTGAAGCCCTAAACTCCAGTCCATCAGAATGTGACTGTATTTGGAAGTCGGGCCTTTAAAGAGGTGATTAAGTTAGAACAAGGCCATTAGGGTGAGCTCTAATCCAATCTGACTGGTGTCCTTATAAGAAGAGGAAATTTGGACACACAGAGAGACACCAGGGGTGTGGATACACAGAGGAAAGACAATGTGTACATACTGTGAAGGTAGCCATCTGAAAGCCAAGGAGCCTTGAAAGAAACCAAACCTGCCAATACCTTGATCTTGGAATTCTAGCCTCCAAGACTATGAGAAAAATACATTTTTATTATTTAAGCCACTCAATTTGTGGTACTTTGTTGTGGAAGCTCTAGCAAACTAATATAGCTGGTATGGCTCAGTGATCCAGGAACATCATCCCCATGAGAGCAGAACTACAGGAAAATGATCCTTCTACCAGATCAATCTATCCTGATCAAGCAATTCCTCCACAGGTGCATTGCAGAACTTCTCCTGATGCTCCCTGGCTTGCCAGAATCTCAGGATCAACAGAACTTGTGAGTTTTACTATGCCTTCTTTTGATAACCCAGAAGTCCATCTTCAGAAATGGAATCCAGTAGAAATGACACCACAGATAATCAGTCATTTAACTATGCTTGATTCACTGCTCCCACCAGAATAGGACACATCTGGCCCAGACTCTGGATCTCCACTGCATCCTTCAGTCAGAGGTCAGATGCTGCAGAGGATGTCAGGGGACAATGTCTGAGAAGAGAACCTCCTGTCCCTCTTTTTCCCCTAGAAAGCTAGTATGGACCTTCCCAAGAATTGTTATTGCTATTTAACAATTCTTGGAAAATCACCAAGTGATTTTCCTACCCCAGCTCACCCTCAAATGGCAACGATAAAGGTCTCTCCACCAAGCACTGGATTTTGTCTTCTGTCCTGCAACCTGAAAATAGAAGTGTGTCACTTTCAGAGTTGACCCAGCCTTCCAATAAGCAGACTTCTGAAGATTCCAGGACCACAGGAATACATTCTTTTGAGTTTCATCTAAAGTATTTTTTTCTTTTAATTTTATCACCATTTATTAAGTGAATATGCAATGGCCCAAATGGAAATTTGATAGAATTATAATTCTTAAGATAGTGATTATTGTAATGTAAATCTTTTTTCACTTCCATTTTATTTAATTATAAATAGTGTAACTACAGTAAATTTGCTGTTTTGAACAAGTCCAATAAAACACAGCAGGAATTTTTTGCCCCTCTACAATAATTTTGATTTTTTAATATTTTCATTCTACTGCCCTTAGTTAAGTGTCTATATAGCTCAAATATAAACTTGATAGATTTACAATTCTCAACATAGTGCTTTAAAAATATACATTGTGTAAATATAAATCTTATTAATAAATTGCTTCCATTTTATGAGTTTAATTGAAATCTAATTTCAAATGTCTATCTTTAAGGTTTAGATAATGCTAATTTAGTATTTTGTTATTGCTATTTAACAAGTCTTTCTTATTAATCCAGAAACAAATCTTCTAGTTTCAGTGCTATAGTCAGGTAATTATACAGATGTTCAAATAGAAGCTCACTAGAGTAATAATTCTTGGGATATTGTTTTATAACAATAAAAGTTGTAAGTGTTGCTTATTTAAGAATGAAATTTGTGAGTCAATTGCTTCATTCTCTTCGATTTCTAGATAATGGAAGTGTGGTATTTTGGCGTTGGTGTTTGAATTAGTTTCCTGCAGCTGCAGTTACAAATTACCACTGTGAAAGGAAAATCAAAATTGAGTCAGTATTACTAAGAGAGTTCTCTAAAATGGAGCTGGGAAACGACTGAGGAAGTGTGACTTGTGCATGTCTCAGGCAGGATGGAATATGAACTTTGATCACTTATTATCTCAACACAGTCATTCGGAACATCTGCCCAGTATTCCAGAAGCTTAAGATACTTATTGGATGCTGACCCTAAAATAACTCATGGCAACCTATCCCTTAAGGACAAATATTTCCTTTCTTCTGTTATAGTGAATCATATTCTTGCCAGACAACTTTACCAACCAGGTAGCTTTTGCCTTTATAAGCCCCTGACTCTTTCTCTTCCCTGAAACACTCTTTAGGTTTTCCCCCAATCTGTGTCTTGCAAACTGCAATCCCTAAGACCACCCCCGCACCGCTCCCCGCAAATAAACTCTTTTCTTATTTGGAGCCTTCTGTGTTTCTTGGTTGACACTCCGTACTAGTAGCTTAAAATGACAGATTTATTCTCTCACAGTTCTGGAGGCCAGAGTTCAAATCAAAATGTCATCAGAGTTGCACTCCCTCTAGAGACCCTAGGGGAGAATTTTTCCTTGCCTTTTCCACCTTCTGGTGGCGCCCAGCATCCCTTGGCTTACTTGGCTTGTGGCCACAGTACTCCATTCTCCACCCCCATCTTCACTTTGCCTTCTCCCCTGTGTACACCTTCCCCTCTGGATGTCTATCTAATAAAGATTCCTGTCATTTGATTTAAAGCCCACAAAGGTAGTCCAGGATGATCACCTCATCTCAAGATCCTTAATTACACTTGCAAAGCCCCTTTTTTCAAAAAAGGTGACAATCACAGGTTCCAGGACTTAGAACATGGATAAACCCTTTGGGGAGGGGCAGGGCACCATTTAACCCACTACAGTATTTTACAAGTTGCCCATAACATAAAGTGTAATGAGAGTTTTACATGAGTAGTCTAGCAAGAAGAGACTTTTGAAACTCAAAGTTAATTTCTGTATACCAAGGGCTATATTTACTCTGGTTGGTAGACTAATATGTTTACCTAAAAGATAGTAATTATTCTTTTTGAAAAAACTGATTAGACTAATATTTATAAAATGAAAAGATAGTAGAATTTGGAGTCAAAATATATTTATTTTTTAAAATGTGTGCCCATGTTAAGGACTGAAAAGATACACAACTAAAATGTAAACAGTGGTGATGGGAGGAGAATGGGAAGTGGAGGGTAGGGAGAATTTCTCATTCTTTCTCTGTATGTACTTGCATTAAAATGCACACACTAGTGCACATATCTGGCATCCAGGTTTTTGTGGCTGCTACCCAGAGGAAACATTCCTTGATACTTTGGCTCTAATGGCCAGCAGGGTTTGTGTTCACAGGTTCAATGGGATGGTAGCAAACAAAGAAACAGTTCTTAACTGATTCATGCCAGAGTTCAGTGCAGAGAGAAAAGAATGAAATGCTCTCTCCTCGCCTTCCCCTGAAAGAGGTATATTTGCACACTTTAAAAACTACTGCCTGAGGGTTCAGTTTCCAGTCAGCCTGCATCTAGATGCTGACTAAGATTCTCCCCTTTGGGACACTGACAGGTCTTGGCACACTCTCAACTACTGGGAGCAACTAAGAACAAAGTAGGCTGCTTGGACAAACCAAAAGGTTTGAGAGACGACCAAGAGGTAGGACAGAGTTGAATGATAAGATTTGTCTCCTGTATGAGGTCACTCCAAAAAGACTGGGAGAGGTGGTTCTTTTCTCTAACACATACAAACCAAAACAGAGAGCCAAGGAAAACAAAGAAACGAGGAATATGTTCTGAATGAAAGATCAAGAAGAAAAGAGCATTTGAGATGCTTATGCATTTGGGAAGACTCAAAATTACTAAGTTCAAGAATAAAAGTGGATGGAAGTCCTAGCCAGAGCAATTAGTCAAGAAACAGAAATGAAAGGCATCTAAATTGGAAAGGAAGAAGTAAAATCATCACTATTTGCAAATAACATGATATTATATATAGAAAACCCTGAATACCCTACCAAAAAAAAAAAAACTGTTAGAACTAATAATCAAATTCAGTAAAGTTTCAGGATACAAAAATCAATATACACGAGGGCTTACACGAGGGCTTCCCTGGTGGCGCAGTGGTTGAGAGTCCACCTGCCGATGCAGGCGACACGGGTTCATGAGCCATGGCCGCTGAGCCTGCGCGTCCGGAGCCTGTGCTCCACAACGGAAGAGGCCACAACAGTGAGAGGCCCGCGTACCGCAAAAAAAAAAAACTCAATATACAAAAATCTGTTGCATTTTTATACATTAACCAGCAGAAGGAGAAATTAAGAAAATAATCCCATTTACAATTTCATCAAAAAGAATAAAATACCTAAGAATACATTCAATCAAAAACATGAAAGACCTGTACACTAAAAACTATAAGACACTGATGAAAGAATTTGAAGAAGATACAAATAAATGGAAAGATATTCCAAGCTCATGGATTGGCAGAATATTGTTAAAATGTCTACACTCTGCAAAGCTATTTGAAGATTCAATGCAATCCCTATCAAAATTCCAATGACATTTTTCAAAGAAATAGAAGAAACAGTCCTAAAATATGTATAGGACCACAAAGGACCCCGAATAGCCAATGCAATCTTAAGAAAGAAGAGCAAAGCTGGAACCATCACAGTTCCTGATTTCAAACTGTATTACAAAGCTATGGTAATCAAAACATTATAGTATTGGCATAAAAACAGACACATAGATCAATGGAACAGAATAGAGAGCTCAGAAACAAACCCATGTATATATGGTCAATTAATTTACAACAAAGGAGCCAAGACTATACAATGGGGAAAGGACAGTCTCATCAATAAATGCAGTTTGGAAAACTGGACAGCCACATACAAAGGAATGAAACTGGGTCACTGTCTTATACCATACACAAAAATTAACTCAAATGAATTAAAAACTTGAATGGAAGACTTGAAACCATAAAACCGCAGGAAGAAAACATGGACAATAAGTCCCTTGACATCAATCTTGGCAATGATTTTTTAAAATTTGAGACCAAAAGCTAAGACAACAAATGCAAAATTAAACAAGTGGGATACCATCAAACTAAGAAGTTTCTGCTCAGCCAAGGAAACTATCAACAAATGGAATGGCAACCTACTGAAAAGAAGAAACTATTGGCAAACCTTATATCTGATAAGGGGTTAATATCCAAAACTATATATAAAGAACTCATACAACTCAATAACAAAAAATCAGACAATCTGATTAAAAAATGGGCAGAGGACCAAAATAGACATTTTTCAAAGAAGACATACAGATGGCCAACAGGTACCTGAAAAGATGCTCAACATCACTAATCATCAGGGAAATGCAAATCAGAGACTTGCAAAGAGATATTACCTCACACCTGTTAGAATGGCTATTATCAAAAAGACAAGAAATAACAAGTGTTGGCAATGATGTGGAGAAAAGGGAATCTTTGTGCATTGTTGGTGAGTATGTAAATTGGTGCAGCCACCGTGGAAAACAGTACAGAGTTTCCTCAAATAATTAAAAATAGAACTACCGTATCATCCAGCAATTCTTCTTCTGGATATTTATCAGAAGAAAACAAAATCACCACCCTGAAGATGTATCTGCACCCCCATGTTTATTGCAGCATTATTTACAATAGCCAAAACATGGAAACAACCGAAGTGTCCATCAATGAATGAAAGTTTATCCTCACTATGTGAGTGAGAGATAGATAGATAGATAGATAGAGAATATTGTTCAGCCATAAAAAGGAAGGAAACCCTGCCATTTGCAACAATATGGATGGACCTGGAGAGTATCATGCTAAGTGAGATAAGTCAGACAGAGAAAGTCAAATACCATATGATCTCACTTCTATGCGGAATCTTAAAAAAAAAAAAAGACTCATAGATACAGAGAATAAAATGGTGGTTGCCAGAAGCAGGGGGTGAGGTTTGGGTAAAGGATGAAGTTGGTCAAAAGTACAAACTTCCAGTTATAAGATAAATAAGTCCTGGGGTTTTAATGTACAGCATGGTGACTATAGTTAATAATACTGTATTATATACTTGAAAGTTGCTGAGAGAGTAGATCTCAAAAGTTCTCATCACAAGAAAGAAATTTATGTTTGTATTTGTCGATTATATCTACTTAAAAAATAAAATACAATTTTAAAAATAAAATGCATGCGTTAAGAAATTAACACACAATAAAGAGAGAGAGAGAGAAATTCAAAATGGCAGAGAGAGAAAATAAGTATAGGAAGTCGACAGTTGGTTCAAAAACCACTCTCCAAGCTACAAATACCCCGGCCCCCTGACAGTTCTCTTCTGGTGGCCCAGCATGTTTTCCCCAGCCAGAGGCAGAACTTCAAAGAGTAAAGCCCCTACAGATGGAGATGGAATCTCAGTGAAGATGAACTTCACCTACTTTATATCTTGTCCCAGGACTTATGTTAAACTATGGGTACATTCTACTTTTCACAAATTCTGTTATTCTAGGCCTTAAAGATAAACATTTAGAATTGGATTCCAAATAAAACTCATAAAGTGCAAAAAGACCTGTTTTACACATGCAAGTTACACACACATACATGTACACACACACACACACACACACAGCATACATATGTATGGACTAAGAACTACCATATCAATCATCATTATATGTGCAGGGAATAGTTTTAAGAAAACAAAATTCTGGCCAGGACTATGAGTTACGATCATTTAGATCGTAAAAAATAGAGTGATTTTTTTCCATAGCACTTCTCTGTTCTTTCAAAATATTTGAAGCATTATCTAAGCACAAATATGAAATGTCTGATGGAAAAAATATCCTTTGACTATTTAAAGTGCCTTCTGGATCACAGATTGATTTTCTTCTGATGCATCAAAGTTTGAAATAGATGAACGTGGTGATGTTAGTTTTTCTTTTATTCCAATAATATCCTTCATGGTTACATATGTTTTCCCAACTTGTGCTCTAAACAAACATTCCTTTTCACAGTTACTCTTCCAAAAACAATCCATTAGAAGCTTTTACATGATAAAGATCCAGTCTACATCTTAACTTTATAAATCATATTCTCATGAATACACATGGTAAATTTTATCAACAGATAAATTATGATGGCAAAGGAAGAAATGTCATTATTTGGGAGGAAAATTTAAAACTGAGGCTGTCTATGTCTCATATGGACATCAAGGGTCCCTGACGGGTTTTTTTTTTTTTTTTGCAGTACGTGGGCCTCTCACTGTTGTGGCCTCTCCCGTTCCAGAGCACAGGCTCTGGACGCGCAGGCTCAGCAGTCATGGCTCATGGGCCCAGCCACTCCGCGGCATGTGGGATCCTCCCAGACCGGGGCACGAATCTGCATCCCCTGCATCGGCAGGCAGACTCTCAACCACTGCGCCACTAGGGAAGCCCGAGTTTTTTTAAAATAACAGATGTTTACCCTTGTTTCTGTTCATTGCCAGAATTTTTTGCAACTAACCAGTAAACTAGGGGTCAGCTTTTTTCCCCAGAGATATGATTACATAAGTCACTCAGTAAATCTTGAATTAATTTTGTTCCAAAGTTTTCTGAGGAACTCATTAGATAATCTCTGGATCTTGGGAAATTAGGCACAGGGCCTAAAGGAATCACCTTCACTGAACCAAAAGGGAAAAAAAATTCAGTAGCAGCAAATATGCTGAAGAATTAACCAAAAGG
This sequence comes from Globicephala melas, assembly GCF_963455315.2. Taxonomy (NCBI): domain Eukaryota; kingdom Metazoa; phylum Chordata; class Mammalia; order Artiodactyla; family Delphinidae; genus Globicephala; species Globicephala melas. The sequence continues at coordinate 12,592,725 of NC_083331.1, read as the reverse complement.
TTCCCCAAGTCTTAACAAATACGAATTCATAATACACTGAATATTTCTACTATAAAGTAAATAACCAAAACCTATATTTATAGCATCTTATGCTAGATGGGCTGTAAATGTCAAGATCTGGTGTAAACCAGTGATTTACTTGGAGCAGCAGCGTTCTATGTCTAGCAGCCATTGGGGTGATTCTTCAAAAAAGAACCATTTAATAAATGCAGACTTGACCTAATGCTGTAAGGTGTCACTGACAAATATCTATGCTGCTGGAAATTAATGCCTTTCAAGTACTGGATGAAATTGTAGTTCTCCTCTCACAAACAACCTGCATTCACCTTTTTCTCGCATCACATTTGAATCACATTGAGGAGATAAGCAGAGCCACGTTGTTGAATATTCATTAGCTTCATCCCTGCTAGCCCTCTCAGTGGCACACTCTCTCTAGGTTACTTGTTCCAGAGACCACACACACAGGAAAGGCATACAAGCTACTATTGTTAGTCTCCAACCCCACAGAAATACGCCATCCCCACCCCACAACCAGAACTAGAAAATCCATCTAGCATCATACACTGAGTAGGATTAGAATCAGTTCACCCACTGCATTCCCAGATTGATTTTCTATCGCATACTTTTTTTTCATAAAATTTCAAAATGGCCTTCAAAGAAGGTACTAATTACTTCCTTCCTTTAACTGCCTAGAAATGAACTCCAAATATAATAATAACAAAACTTTGCTTCATAAATAAACAAGACTGGTCCTGTCCATAGTTTGTATATTTATCCGCAGCAAGTTTAGAACAAAAAGGTTCCATGGGAAATTAGAGTGATATTAAAAGCAAGTCAAAGCAAGTATCAAGTGCACTCAAATAAGTCATGCTACTAATTAGCAGTAAAGAGTCAATGGAATTCAGAAAATCCTTGTAACTTTGAGCTTTCTTTTCATCAATGTGCTATGGAAGAGAAAGGTTTCTTTTCACTGAGATATGTCCTCACTAGAATTTGTTTAATTTCTTTCTAGCAGTGGTAAATGAAAATCAAAATCTAAACCCTGACTCTGAGGCCTCTCAACAGCCAGTTTTCACTGGAATATAAAAATCTAATGAAATAAAGTGTATTACAGTGTATAAAAGTGTATTCCAGCTGGCCTTAGTTGCCTTAAAAACCAGAAGAGCTGTGTGAACCCCTTCATAAATTTGCCCCTTTCAGTGAAAGGAGAGGTTACAGACTACAACAGACAATACAGGAGGGCTGGTGTGGCCAAAGGAATTCTGCTCCATGCAGGAAACACGAAGGCCCAGATGTCCAGTTGCCCATAACCCATCAGCACTCACCTCTTTCACATAGTTTTTATAAAGACTTTGCTGGAACAGTCTATATGCATCTTGAAAACAGACACACAAAAAAGAAAGGATAAAGGGAAGAAGGAGAGGGGAGGGAGGGGGAGGGGTAGAAGGATCTTTTCAAGACTGATTCTTTTCAAGATCTGAGAGTTTGATAACTCAGGGCAATTTGCCCTCAAAGAGCAAAAATATCTTTATATTTATGCTATGGAATGACATATTTAGATAATTAGAGAATGAGTAAAATGCTAGGACCATAAAGTTTTTTCCATGGAGAAATATAAAGTCTGTTTTTATAGCCCAAGTGTTGCCCTTTCTCATATCTTTTCAAGTATTTTGCTTACAGTGAATTTTCCCCGAAGTATTACTTATCTGAGCAAACCATCTGAGTTCCATTAGCAAGGCCAGCTGCAACAAAGGTCAGTTCTGATATCAGCTAGTTGCTATGAAGCAAAGGAAATAAAATTCACCATGACCCAAAGGATCATAATATACAACCATTATATATTGTTTAAACTGAGCACTGAAAAAGAAGTTTTAAGAGTAACTTTTTATGTGAAATATAGTCTATTAGTCCAGTTTTTAATCTTGTCAAATGTATACATTACAGGAGATTTAACAGAGAAACAAATGCTTGACAAAACTTCCATTCCTAGTGTTTGTAGATCTATAAATTCAAATTGGTTATCAAAAGGTTCTTTTTCAACCTGTGTAGAATTTATCTGTCTGATAATTTATGAACACTTGTTACTCAGGTTTAGAGCTCTTTCTGCATCAACAGCAGATTCACACCAACCAAATGCCTCCGTGAACCCTTTTCTCTCAATACTCTATACAACCCCTCCCAGCCAGCTTTTGTAAATAAAATTCTGCTGGAACACAGCCATGCCCATTCATTTACAAATTTTCTATGGCTGCTTTTGAGCAGACTTTAAAAATTGCAACAGAGAGCCTATATGGTCCAGAGACCCTGAACTATTTACTATCTGGCATTTTAACAAAAAGTTTGCTGAACAGCGTTCTATACCCCATCTACCTATCTTTACTTTCCCAATTTTACTCTCATTTCCTACTGAAATACACATTTCTAATGCCTAATTTATTATAAACCTTAATGATCATTCCTTATACTTTCAGTATTTGCCTTGAAAAAGACTTTCAGTAAATTTTAATTCTTTCCAAGGAAATATGAATTGCTGTTACATTTCATAACATAAACCTTACTCTTTATCCTCTGCTTGTTCTACATTTACTGGAGTCGCACTTCCCAGTCAGGCCACATACAATCGTGCAGGTTGCTCACTGCACAAAATGGCCCAGCAAAGGGGATGAGCTGAGGCTGGATGCAGCCCACACATCCCTTTTCTAGTCATAAACCTTGACACAATGCTATAACCTTCCACAGGAAAGGCCACCTTCATTCAAAATTGCATAAAGGTCTCTTCTCCTCATTAAGCTTTGCACCCACATGGTTGATTATGCCAATGTGCACAAAGGTATCATCTGATCCAGCAGAACCCTATGTTCTCTTGTTCTTTTTCAGCAGATCTCTGATAGGATCCTAGGAAATGCAGGTAAAATTCCTAAGTAACATTCTGAATGTCCCAACTTTTGCACAATCTAGCCCTGGTATTACGCACAGGTGTTCAGCAACTTATAGTGATGAAGTAGGAGCTAGAAGTTGAGAGAGAAGATAAAGGTAAGCTGATTAAATTTATGTTGAGGATGTGAGAAGGTTCTTAATAAGAGAGGAAAATAAGGAAAGAGGTTTACTTGCATAAATCAGTTATATCCTGGCCCAATCTCTGTGTGGAATTTATACATTTCTAGAGTTAAGTAACTATTTAGCAAAAAGAAAAACAGAGAAGGGGAAAGAAATTAATTTCTGGGGGTTGGGAGGGCAGTAGTGGTGGAAAGAAATGGTCTATAAGAAAAGGTAGGTAAAATAATGGTTAAAAGGAGGAAGCTAGGAAAAGCTCATGGAAAATTAGGGTGAGGAAAGGTCAATGATGAGAATTAAAGGGAAGAAGATGATTGGACATGAAACGAAGGGTCTGAGTATGGAGTGTGAGAAGAGGTTTTGAGATTTGAGTCACAGGCAGAAGAAAAAGGAGAAGAATAACCACAGCTGCAGTTCTAACCTTCCAGCTAACAAGTAATTAAAGATTGTTGATCTATTTTGTCTTAATACAACACGCAATTATCCTAAATATATAATGCGTGATAGCAGAGCTGAAAGAATTTGTATAGAGATCAGTGCCAGAATTTCAAGGAATTAAATATTTAAACATTTTATAATAGGGAAAGAAGATAAAGAATAATGTACAGGAGACTTCCCAGGTGGTCCAGTGGGTGAGACTCCATGCTCCCAACGCAGGGGGCCCAGGTTTTATCCCTGGACAGGGAACTAGATCCCACATGAATGCCGCAACTATGAAGCCCGCGTGCTGCAACTAAGAAGCCCGCATGCTGCAACTAAGAAGCCCGCATGCCACAACTAAAGATCCCGAATGCCACAACTAAAAATATCCTGCATGCCGCAACAAAGATCTTGCATGCCACAACTAAGACCCGATATAGCCAAAATAAATAAATAAATAAATATTTTTTTTTAAAAAGAATAATGTATAAAGTTAGATTTGCATTTTATGTTTTTCTCAAGAAGTCTCTAACTTTACACATTTGGATCCTTTATTCAGCCTCTCTTGAAATAAATATAATTCTGATTATTCAAACTATTATACTGAACTTATGAAAAGGTTTTGAAGATGATTTATGGCTTACCAGTTAGAAAGTGAATTATTTTACAAAAAAAAATTAAAAATGAATTAGCCCGTAGCAGCTCTAAACTGAACATTACAAAGTGATTATGTGAGTCACATACTTGAGTTTGAAGTATTATCAAGTCTTGAACTAACAAATTAGCTGACTATTCTAAACCCCATGTTCATAGAAGTATTAATGATAAAAAAAATAGTGACCCACACATTCAGAAAGTTTATGGGGAAAATACCCTTTTTTTTAACTTGTTCCGCAATTTTACAAGGTTTGAAGTGGGCCTCTCCTAAAGGAACCACCCTTCCATTATGGGAGGCCTACCTCCAGCTATGTCACCTCACCATCGAGATCATACCTTACTGTACGTGACCTAAATAGAACGATGGAACCACAAGACCAATTTCAGCACAATATCACATCCAAAAGAAATAAAACTTGGATATTGTTTTGTTTTCCTTTTTGTCTTAACTTTCTTTTGTTACACAACAAATTACCACAAATTTAGCAGCTTAAAACAACAACTCTTAATTCACTCACAATTCCGTAGTTCTGACGTCCGGCATGGTGTGACTGGGTCCTCTACTCAGTGAATCACGAAGCAGAAATAAAGGGGTCAGCTGAGCTGAGTTTTCATCTGGAGGCTCTGAAAAAAGAAAATCCACTTCCAAGCTCATTCTATTGTTGGCAGAAGTTAGTTCCTGGAGGTTTTATGACTGAGGTCCCTGTTTTCTTGTTGGCTGTAAACCAGGGCATCTGTAACTTATAGAGGCCTCCCACTGTTCCCTGACAAGTGGCCCTTTCCATAACACGGCATTTGTTTCTTTAAGGCCAACAGGAGTATGTCTCTGCTGCCTTGAAACTCTGACTTCTGAAACCAGCCGGAGAAAACTCTCCACTCTTAAAGGGCTTCCCTGGTTAGTCCAGGCCCACCCAAGATAATCTTCCTTTTGCCATATAGTGTAATATAATCATCTCATCATATTCACAGGTGCCACCCACACCCCCAGGGAAGAGTATTATATAAGGGTGAGGGTCATTGGGAACTATCTTAGAAATCTACTTGCCAGTTTTGTTCCAATTTTATTCATACTATAGAGTTGGTGATACTGCCATGAAATGTGCACTCTCATATGGCCAGAAACTACCCTCTCAGCAACTTCTCAACATAATAATCCTCCATCAACCATGGCAGTTATCCTCCTGAAAAGCACAGTAGTTGGCAAGACAGCAGTTGGTAAAATCAGGATCTTACAAAGGAAATGGTATTGGGGGAGCAATGAAAATGCAATGCATTAGGGTCTGTATATTCTTTACTAAGGCATTTGCTTCCTAAATAAACTATGTTAGTTGGTCAACGTTAAACTGTTTGAATAAACAATTGTCCTGACTCATCTTTGATTATTCAGGGAACAGGTCTGCAGACATCATGATTTGCTAAGATTTGTAAACTTTCACTTGTTTAATTTGCTTTTAAAATTTTACTCTTTTATAAAGCTTCTTGGATCAGCTCTTGCAAGCTTATAAATCTAATATCTTTTGCACTTGCAGTTTCCTTTATTCTTTTTCACAAGTTACCACAAAATGTTTGTGTGGCTCCCTAGCTTAACATGTTATTTTCTGGATCTGATCTATTATCCATATCACTGCACTAGCCTCAGTGCCTATATCTTCAATAAATACTTGTTGAAAGACTGACTGACTGAATGAATGAATGATTGAATATTGAGAGGGTACAGTACAAAGAGATGTCTCTACTCTTTCCTAAATCTAAGTGAAAAGGGAAAAAAATAATTATCACACTCTTTTAAAAGAGTTGGACTGAACTATATATACATAAAAAGATCATGAATTTTTAATTTGGGGCATATTGATTAAAATTTTTTTGTTTATTTCAGAACAGCATCTAGCAGTGGTGGAACTTCTCAGGTATAAATGAAGAAAGGGAAGTGTGATGTGAATTTTATACATCTACTTGGCTGGACCACAGTGCCCAGATATTTGGTCAAGGGTGTTTCTGATGAGATTAACATTTACATCAGTGGACTGTGAGTAAAGCAGATTGCCCCACATAATGTGGAAGGGTTTCATCCAATCAGATGAGGATCTGACTAGAACAAAATCTGACCTCCCCTGAGCAAGAGGGGATTCTGCCAGCTTGAGGGCCCACCCTGCAGATTTTAGACTTGCCAGCCTCCATAATCACATGGGCCAATTCCTTCAAATAAATCTCTCTCTGTCTCCATTTCTCTCTCTCTCTCTCTCTCTACACACACACACACACACACACACACACACACACACTATTGGGGTTCGGTTTCTCCAGAGAACCCTGGCTATTACAGGAGGTCTCAAGGAGGCACACCCACACTCTCAAAGTGGGAGCCTGTTCTACTGGGAACCCTATCTCCCTCACAGCAGCTGAGGCTTTGATGTTGAGCCAGGGTCACCATCTGGGTTGGACTGTCCCTTGGTTAACTTGACATCATTGCCACCCTCTCCAAAGGTCTCTTATGCATCACAGAACACAAACCGGGAACTCCATTTCCAGAATCCACTTCCTTGTATGATTATAAGTTAGAGTCTACCAATGAGAGGCATTTGCGTGAGATCTAGAAGGCAGAAGAGATGGAGAGGCTGTTACCTTCTGGAGGCAGTTGCAGGCAGTTGTAGATAGACACGTGAGCTGACATGAGGATCAAAGTAACCTGAGCTTCTTTCAGAATCATGGAAATCACTGCTGTGGGCTGAGATCATCAGTGCAGCTTTCCTGCCCTTTGCTCCTGCAGTGCTTTCAACAGTTACATACGCCTCTATTTCCCTGTCTTGAAACCCTTCCTATTCAGAATGCACACAATGCCTCTGTGTTCTGACCAGACCCAGACTACACCACTGATACATTCTTTTGGATGAAAGGGAGAGGAAGCTCTTCGTTCTTTCCATTATGCTAATCTATCAGATGGGGTATAATAACTTGGAACTCTAAGACGGACCGTAATCCTCGTCCACCCAGAAATTCCCATGACTCCTATGAAAGTGGGTCTACTCTTCACCCTCCTGTCTAAATCCATAGGCCTGAGATCACTGGGGAGAAGCAGCAAGACTCTCTGTAGAGCAGGAATGAGGTGTTTCCCCTGGCAAAAATATCTCCTATTACACTTCCCTTGGAAGAGCAGGTTCCAACCTGTCTTATACAATCGTGATTAAGACACTAAAACCGTTCTTCCCAGAACAAAGAAGATAAATTGATAGTTTCATCTTTAAAAATCAAGTTGCTGACAATACTAGAACAACAGTTTATCCTTCTTAAATATCTGTGTGCATTGTGTCTGTTTTCTTTAATTCCATCTCACAGGTATCCTCTTACAATAGGATAAACCTTAAACTCTTAACTATGACAACCTGGTCCATGTGGCCTCTGCATAACATCTCAGACTCACTTCACTCACTCTGAATTCAGGCCTCATTAGCCTCTTTATGATATGAGTCAACCCTGTTCCTTTGGGTCTTACGGCCTTTGCACATTCCATTCTCTCTGCCTGAAAACACTCCCATGGATTCGGACTCTACCTTCATACCCTTTGTCTCAATAATTTCTACTCACTCTCCAGCTCTCCTTTTAAGCATCACTTCCACAGGCAGGTTTCTTCATCCTGTTATTCACACTTATATTATTGCACTTTGCAGTGCTTATTACAACTACAATTTACTAATTTTCAAAATATCTTTCTTCCCTTCTAGACGATAGCTTCCTGGTGTTACATTTTCACCACTGCATCCCTGGTACCTGGCATGTTACGCAAATAGACCTTAAATACGTATTGAATAAAAGAAAAAAAAGAGAGGGAGGGAACAAGGAAGGAAGAAACAAACGAACAAAGGAACGAAGGAAAGGGAGGAGGAGATGTGGTGGTTAAAATTAAATTCACCATAAATCAGTGATATTTCAGGCAGCACTATAGAAAAAGGAATCTATGGATTGACTGGAGAAAAAAAGACCTTCACAGAAAGCTAGAGAAGTGTTCTGTCTGGCAAAAGATTAATACAGTGCTAGATCACTAAAAGAAACCACGTTTTTTTAAGATGGTGATGATGACAGAAACTGGAGAGGGTTCTGTGTTTCATCTGCAGTTTGGGGAAGATAAATAAGTTTTTAAATAAGGTAGGCAGACACCGGTGGGCCAGCAGAAACCGCACTGCCTCCATTTTGGGAAACATTTGGCTGCCACTATTCCCAACGGGCCTCCGAGGACTATGTCAGTGCACAATGGCTCCAGCCTTTTCTGGTTCTTGGCAATATAGAATAGCCTGAATCAAAGGGCAGGAAACAAAACAGTCATGGAATCTTCTCCCCAGTGCACAAAAGTAGCCACTTGCCACATGAAAAGGAAAGAAGAGAATCCATTATGTCGCCTACTGAGAATATGTTTAATGAGAGTAGCTCGTTTGAATCAATTTGTTCCACAATATCTACTCGATTCCTATTATTACTCTCCAACTTCTTCATTCTACCCTTATAACTACCCCCCAAAAGTCAACGTCTCCCAGGGATTTGTGTGTATGTGTGTGTGGTGGGTCACAAGCAGAAGGAACTTGGCACCACAATCACAATTAGATAAGTCAAGCCAGGTCAAAGAGAAAGGTCAGGTCAAGAGGAAATGGTAGATACACAGTGAAGGGTACACTTCTTTAGAACTAGATATATGGACACTTGCCAGTGCTACACAACTGCTTATTGTGTGGAAGAATGCCAAAATGTGACAGCAAGAAATTTCCACAAGTAAAAAAATAAAAGTCTTTCTATGAGGGCTTAATGCACTGAAAATAAAAACCAATGCAATTTTATGGCTTTAAATTATAGGAAAGATAACTGAGTGAAAAAGAGAAATATAGCTTAAAAATTATGTGTACTGAAGAAAAAGCATACACACTATATAGAACAAAGGTGCTACATCCAAGACATGTAATATTCTAAAGTGCAAAGTATTTAAATCTTTCCAGTTCTCTGAGGGAATGAAAGAATCAAACATACATATATGATACACAAATACACATTGATGTTATAAGGAAAATAAAGGGAAACATCTTCATAAGGATTTTGATGAGAATTCTTGGCCATGAGACTACACTTTAGCTTTCAGTTTTTATTCTCATATTGATTGTTCTTTTCTACTTTTCTTACATGACTCTGTTATTCAGGGCGTCACCTGAGTCTTGATCACTTTCTTTCCTAAATCTGCACAATCTTCCAAGATATTTTCTGTGCTATGAACCATTTTCATTTATTCATAGTAATTGCCAATATCTAATCTATTTCTTTAAATGTTTCAGTTCCTTAAATTTCCTCCAAGCCACAATAAGTCATCCTTCAGAAAGACAAGGGAAAAAAAAACACTAAAAAATTTCTTTAAATATCTATTTCTTCCATGTTACCTATATGTCATTTGGTATATAGTCCAAAAGTCCCACTTATAGTAATTATTCTTTTTTTTTCTCAAAGCATGAAGTCTGGCTTTGTATGTAGTTCAGTTTGCTATTGCCTCTGATGCAATATTGTGCAGATTGATTATGCAGAATGATTGATTCTCTCCAAATTTTCACCCATTGTAATAAAGCACTTTCAATTTCAGTCAGTGGGCTAGTGGAAATACATGGAGGAAATATAACTGCACATTTTTTCTTCTACAGATCACAGCTTTTCCCATTTGTTGGTAACAGATAATTTTGAAAAACCGACACTGAAACACACTGCTCCCAATCTCTATTGCAACTATGTACTCTTAAAAAAAAAAAAAAAAAAAAAAAACCCTGGAGGAATTCTTTGAAGAATTAATGCATCACTGTATGTTAATAGCATATGCTCAATAAATATAGATAAACATGTCATGAATGGATTAATAAGTTAAGATAGATTAGAGAGAGAGTGTGTATATGCGTGTGTCTTCGTCTGTTTGGCTGCTGTAACAACATACTATAAGCTGGGTAGCTTATAAACAACAAACATTTATTTCTTATGGTTCTGGAGACTGAAAAGCCAAAATCATGGTGCCAGCATACCTGGCATTTGGTGAGAGCTTACTTCCTAGATGGCCATCTTTTCACTGTAAACTTGCATGGTGGAAAAGGGGCAGGGAAGCTTTATCAGGCCTCTTTTATTAAGAGCACTAATTCCATTCTTGAGGCCTCTGCTCTCATGACTGAATCACCTCCCAAAAGCCCCTACCTCCCAATACCATCACCTTGGGGGGTTAGGATTTCAACGCATGAATTTGGGGGAGACACAAACATTCAATCTAAGGTAGACAGATTAGATAGATAGACAAACAGATAATAGAGGATAGGAAGACAGATGATAGATAGATAGATGATAGATAGATAAATAGATAGAGAGACAGATAGGTAGGATTTGTTGAAAATGAACATGCATGGAACAAACTTATGGAAATAATGATTCAGTAGGTGAACCTGAGAATCCACTGATTCTGATGACCCTTCTGGTCAAAGATAGATATAGGGAGGGAATCTCTATCTCTGGCCCAGCCTCTGTACACATCTGACTCTAAGGGCAGAAGAACCATAAGCAGTAAGAAAAACCTGCCTCCCTCAGAATATGCTGGGGCCTAAGAAAACCTGCTCTATGAGCCCTCCAACAGATCTTAACACAAAAGGAGAGAGAGTCCTTCAGTCCCATTCTCCCATTCCAGCATAAATCATCACACCCTGAGGGCTTTGGGCCATGGTCTATGGAAAAAACTCGACTCTGGAGCACCTTCTTCCTGGAGTGAGGCAAATCAGCAGCAAGCCAGTAGGTTTGGGCAGCACCCCCAGCAGCCACCACAGCATGCCAAGAGCAGACTGAAGTACCCAGTGGAGTGGCACGAGGTTGTGAAATATTGCCCAGCACCTGGAAACACTCCCTGGGGAGTCACAGGGACACTTAAGAGAACTGTCCTGGGGTTGAGAGTCTCCTTTGAGCAGATGGAGGATAGAGCCAGACTGATAAATGATATATGTGCTCAAGAAAAGAATCTGCGAAATGTTTCTATGGAGAAAATCCTTGCTTTTATTCCTATCCCATATATAAGAAAATAACCGTTTTTAGAAGTAGTATATCTGGGTCAGATAGAGTATCCATCTTTGCATTAGGATCATGCAAAAACACCTCCTCTCCTTTTTGTCAACGACACTGTTTATCCGGATAATAAGAGAGACAAATTACAGGACTTTCCTTTCAGGTGATAAATAAATTAAGTAGCATACCAGACAAGATTTTCTTAGCTAAAAGCAAAATGAACACATGAATCATTGGTCTGAATAACTCAAGAAGAAAATTATCTTATATTTACCTCCTTTTCAATTTGAGCTGTACAATTCGACATAAGTTGTCCACAAGCCAACTATTTTGGTTATGTTTGTTTTTAATAAAGCGCTAACACTCATTTTTTATTTCTCTAATGTTTCAGAATATAGTTTAAACTACTTAAAATTGAAAGAGGATGTTTAAAGCATTGATGTATGAGGGATATTTCTAGTTCTCTGCCTCCCACTACCCTTCCCAGGCCCACCTCTTTAACTCCCATTTCAATACAACCTTACTTCACTCCAGCTAATCCCTATCCCTGTCCTCACTTTCAAAGTTACACTTCTCGAAAGCATTGTGCACATTATTTCCTTCATTTCCTCACCCCTCATTCACTCCTCGACCCACTCTAGTCTGGCTTCTACTCTCACCAAAACCACCCTCCCTAAGATCATCAATTATCTCCATCTCCAATGGGCATGATTTCTCTGAAGAATTTTAGAATGCTGACCACTTCTCTCTCTCCTTACTTCTATGACTCTACCTTTTTACCTCTCCAGCCACTCCTTTTCTAGCTCAGCTCCAGACTTCTCCTCATCTACCAGCCTTTAAATGTTGGCTTTCCTCAAGTCTCCAGTCATGGGTCCCCTTCTCCTCCCACCCTACACCCGTGATTGCACTCCCAGTGCCTCAGGAGCTAGGCAGGTAACCTAATCCAGTGAAACAGACCAGGAAAAGCCCTCCAATGAAGGAAAAATCTACCATCTCGAAGGGAAACCCAGCCCCAGTTCATTACTGACTTGCAGGAATGTGACAGAAATGTTGCTTCCTGGCTTCAATGACTATATAAACATCAACTCTCAATTACTTATCTCTAGTGTAGACTTCCTTTCAAAACTCCAGATATATACATTCAAATACCTACCCAATATTTTCACTTGGATGTCTCAAAAGAGTTTCATACCCAACACACCCAAAACAGAATTCATGATCTTCCAACCTGGTCCTCCTGGAGAGCAGACTCATTTTATTGTCTACAATAAATGGCATCACTACGGTTACTAAATCTAGCTGTTGAGTACAGTAACAACATATTCTCAGAGCACTCAAAGTACATGTTTTCAGAATATATGTGTATATGATATATGTACATGAATATGTGTATAAATATAAATTTGAGATGTGTGTATAACATACATTATATATAATTTATATATGTCACTTATGTATATGTGAAATATATATGTATATATGTGTTTGTATCAGTAGTATAGCACTAGTGCTTCCAGAATATAGTAAAGAATTATGTTAGAAAATATTGGTAAGACTTGGAATTGACTCAGAATAGAGTAACTTACATGACAGGCACAGTGAGGAAGGTTCCCACTCAATATAAGGCAGAATGTTTTATCTACAAGTCTGGTCTGATAAGTGCAGTGATGCCCAGGTTCCCCTTGAGGAAGGAAAGATTTATTCCATTAGTTTCAGGAGAAGATAACCTTCAGTTTTTAACCCTTTTTGAGGATTGCCTCAGCTGACCCAAGATCCAATGATTAGTCAATAAGAGGGCATAAATGTCTAGCACTCTACTTCAAACTCATGACAACTCTGACGGGCTACTGCAGACCTGAGCTTGCCGTGGGTTCATTTGAAGCTTTCATTGGGACTGCATGACGGCTTGACTTCTCCCTCTGCCCAATCCTGCCTCTTTCCCTCCCTTCCCCATGTGATGATCTGATAAATGACCTGCACCCTAATTCCTCCTCTGAGTTTGTTCCAAAAGTAAACTGACTTGAGACACTTGCCAAATATAGAATGGCTTGCATCTTAAAGAATATGGGACCATTGCCAGAAATGTCCAAAGATGGGACAATTATTTTGAAATGTTACAGAAAAGATGCATCTATTGGATGTCGTCTATATATGATTTTATGATTTTAAGTTTTGCACATTAGAAATCATACTTAATATACTTTATATGTAGAGTACTTTATAGCTTTTACATATTATCTCATTCAAGCACAAAAAACAGATGAAGCAGAGAGAGTATCAGCCCCATTTACAGAAGAAACTGAGGTTCAGAAATATTATTTGGCCCAAGGTCACATATTCATTAAATTAACAGTCTAGTGCTTGAATTAAGTTTTTTCTCATTTCTCAACTTACAACCGAGGCTTCTTTCAGTGTGTCAATTATGAGAAAGGACTATGGGTTTTCACAAAAGTATTGTCTAACCAAAAATTATATTAACTTTTTAATTTGCTCTGCCATTGCCAGTATTTTAATGGGTATTTTTTAAAAAATCATTGAAAACACAGCTGTGTTTCCATTTGCCAGGTATAAGTAATTCCATCCAAGAATTTTGATGGGAACTTTGAGACTTATAAGAGTCCTTTATTATTTCATTTGGTTCCACATGACAGCCTGCCTTTCTGCTCAGTTGTATAGGCATGTCCTATGACATACCTGGCAGCACACATTTCACAGACTCCAGACTGCCAGGACCAAAGCCAGAGGTCTTGGAGTAAAATTCTGGATATTCATAAGAACATTACAATAGCAAATGAGGGAAGCTTTGTACAAACTATTTCTGAAATTAAAAGTTAGCAATATAGACTCTATCTTAGCATCCACCATGCTGGACAAAGCAAAGACTAGCCCTTTGGGTTGTTGGAACTTGAGACCTTGTGGTAGACAGACACTTGAACAAAGCCCTGCAAAGGCCACAATCATCTTGAGAGTTACATTAGAGTCTTAGAATGGTTAAAGCACTTGCCTACACTCTGAAGAGAGGCAATAACATCTTTCCCTAGCTCCAGATTATGTCCTTTGAAACAACAGTATAATCCAAATTAATCTGACAAGAGCATAACTGAGACAGAAGTTTACGTGGAATCTGACCAGACTCCATTTAGCCTTTTAATCAATGAAGACTAGGCCTTTCAATAACATGTTTTTTGTCAGACAGAATTTCCATCCCAGAAGGAGAAATGACAGTTTCAAACTAGATTATATGGAACTCCCTTGGAGGATGCCACAAGAACAAAAGCAGGTACCCATGTTAAGAGGGTGGCAAAGATATACCCACTCCTACTTCAATTTCATATTGATCTTTCTTATAAACTTTCACTAAAACATGTTACACACATTTAGAGGGGGAAAGTTTGAAACTACTCCAATAAGTGACACAAAGCTGGGGTTTCAAGGCTGGTGTGCCTACCAGATGCCTTCTTTCCAGGAGGTGTTAAGGTCTGGCTTTGAGACTGGGTCCTGTCACTCCCCAGCTGTGTGAGACAGGGCAACTTACCTGAGCCTCAGCTTTTCATCTAGAACTTGTGGCTAATAATACCACCCTCATGGGGTAGTTATAAAGACCTCATGAACTATTATGTGCCAACATCCATCACCACAACTTCCTCAGATGTGGTAGCATCTTCTGACTCTGCAGCTCCGCAGTTGCTGGTGCAGCGGCTCCATCTGCCCTCTTCAATCCCCAGAGCCACCCGGGCTACCATCAGAACTTCCAGCTTCTCAGACATCCGTCAGCAGTGACAGAGGCTTTAGTCATTTTCATCACCACCATCATTGTCATTAATCACGCTATCTGCTATTTATGTATACAATGATGTACACAGTTGTCTTCCTGAAAATGAGGAGTATGAAATCTGGGAGGCAATAGAACACTTCATATGTGGGTTCTGGAGTCAGATTGCCTTGATTTGAATCCTAACTCCACAACCTATTAGCTGTGTGATCACAGGCAAGATATTTAATATTTCTAAACCTCACTTTTCTTTTCTATCAAATGGGCACAAAAATGGTACCCACTCCCTAGTGTCATTATAAAAATTAAATTAGACAATCCATGTAAACTTCATGGAACACAATAAGTACTCAATATATGCTAGCTAGCTATTATCACTGTAGCACCTTACTAGAGTAACCCTGTTTTTAAATGTCATGTTTCAGGCAGCAGAGTCTTATGAATTAATATAAAACGAGTAAGAAATATTAAGTGAAAATTCAAGAATGTGCACATTACATATAATTTTTGCGTTTAAAAAGAGAGAAATATCTCTAGATACTTATCTGCAGAAAAACAGACCTCAGGGATTTCCTCTGAGAAGGGAAACCTGGGAACTAAAGAAAAGGAGTAGAAAAGAGACATGTTTTACTGTAGACTATTTTTACTCTGTGAGTTGTTTAATATGAGTGGGAACTACCTAGTCCAATAAATATAACATTAAAAATGAATCTTTTCTTCTAGTTTCATTACTAGTGTAGTGTCATCAAGATACTGTTGCTTTCCAGGGACCTATTATAATAATCACAAAGGTATTGATTGGAAGAACTTTGATTGCAATGGTATCTCACAAAATTGTTCCATTTTACAGATTTTCATTGATTAAATCAGTCACCTCTTTGACAGGGAAGCATATGAATTTCAATTCAGATATCAGAAAGTTAATACATAAAAATTATGCTATATTTTATTTAAGGAGCATTAACCAAAATTTTCAATTAATTAGAATATAATTCTGCACCTGATATTCAGTAACTCACCACATATTCCCGCCCGCTCTCTACCACTCTACACCATTATTTCCAAACTGATTCCAGAAAACTGAGTTAATGTGTAAGGAAGACATTTTAAAAACTGTCCTGGACTTCCCTGGTGGTACAGTAGTTAAGAATCCACTTGCCAATGCAGGGGACATGGGTTCGATCCCTGGTCCGGGAAGATCCCACATGCTGTGGAGCAACTAAGCCCCTGCACCACATCTACTGAGCCTGCACTCTAGAGCCTGCGAGCCACAACTACTGAGCCCACATGCCACAACTACTGAAGCCTGCGTGCCTAGAGCCCGTGCTCCACAATGAGAGAAGCCACCACAATGAGAAGTCCGCACATGAGAATGAGAAGCCCCTGCTCGCCACAACTAGAGAAAGCCTGCACACAGCAGCAAAGACCCAACACAGCCAAAAATAAAAATAAATTAATTTAAAAAAAGTAACTGTCCTTGCTATGTTTTCTATTTCTTCTATGAAATCTCATTCAACCCTCATAGATGGCCTTCTCTCCTACAGGAATGTTGTCTATAATTTATTGGTTGATTTCAATATGTCAGACACTGTTTTGAACACATTCTATGCATTTTCACTTACACTGCTCTCAAGAACAAAAGACTATTTTTAAAATTCAGTAACAGAGTATAAAAACAGCAAAACCACACACCAAATAAATGACTAAATGTAAGATAAGACTATGAGGTTGCAAACCTGTGCTTTTCATCTTTCAAAAAAAAAAATACTACCCACAGTTATCGCCTGTACCTCTCATTGAACACTTAACATGTGCTACTTTGAATGATTTCTTTTCTGTTTTGTTTTTGTTTAACTTTTGCCCATGTTCAGTCATCCTAACTCAATTTTATAGTCCTTACAGGAAAGAACATTGTCTTTTGACCCCTTTGTATTCCTAGCAGTTAGTATTGGACCAAAAGAATAACATGGGGATGACAGGGTTATGGTGATGATGGTGGTGATGGTTAGAATGACATAATGACAAAGCCCACTGGGTGGGATTTGGGGCAGGCACTCTAGGCTGAAGTGCACTTATTCATTCAACATGTATTGTCTCAATATCCACTTTAGGCCAAGCTAGTGCAGTCTCTGGACATAAGGGTAACAAGTTACTATAAATCTATGATGAAAAAACAAGTTACTATAAATCTATGATGGAGTGCTTTTGGGGTACAGAGGGTGACTAGTATATTCAGAGAAGAGAAAAAGACTCTGTAATCCAGGTATACATTTCTAGTCAAAGTCTACATTGCCACAATCTAAGCCAAGTTAAGGGCTTTGTATGCATTATTTCAATTAATCCTAGCTAAAACTTTGTCTGTTTGGTATTATTACCTCCTCTACGCAAATGAAAAAAAGTGAAGCTCACTTTTCCTAGGATTTTAAGTGTTAGAGTTAGGATTTGAGATTCTAGCCCCAGAATCTGAGCTATTAACTGATGTTTGACCTGTCTTTTTCTAAGACCTATACTATAAAATGAAAAACATTCCATTTGAAGTCATATGAAAGTTCCACAAATTGTACAAAAACCAACCAACCAACCTGTATGTTAACACTGAGCAAAACCCATCTAGTACAGCAGCAATAACTCTAGCTGAAAAGAATTTGGGGGATTCTTACAACTCTACTGTGTACATGGCAACCTGTGCTATAGAGTAGAAGAGGAATATTGTCTGAAACTCTACTCTGGAGTGGGCTTGCCTACTAAGAAGTCAAAGGAGATTACCTACTTAATCTATGATTTTGAGTTTTCTGGACGAGGCAATTAGAGTGATAGTTTAAAGGGCCAAGATATAACATGGTAAAGAAGTTACGGGAATAATCAAAATGCAGTTTCTAAGCATACCAGAATACAGATGCCTAGGAAAGAAGCAAGTCAAACATTAGTAACCAAAATTATTCTAAATTCGTTTAATGCAAACAATTTGTCAAATAAAGTGAAAATAGTCTAGCTATGCATAGCTTACAACCTCTTGAGGAAACCAGGCAGAAAAAGCCTGGAAGACTTTCCCAGAAATAAATCAAAGCTTTAGCAATGATATTCACTACTGAAATATGGGACAGAAGTACAAGGCCAAAGAAGAGGCAAAACTATTAAATGGTTTCTGTCAGGAGCCAGAGTTATTGTAAATAGATTTGAAATGGGGAATTAAGAGACTATTACAGAAACATATGGCTTAAAATACCACAGTCTATTCGAGGGACCTAAATATTTAAATAAAGCAGTTAAATGCTCTGTGCAGCATGAAATATTTCTGTAGGTGGAGTAAAAGAATGAGGTATGATCATACTACTAATTCCTTCCAGTCCCATAAGCCACCTCACCTCTGTTGCAAACCACAGGGCAGAGGTTGCAGTAATTACAACTGCTTGTCAGTGAGCAACCTACCCCTAGAGTCACTGAAAACCATGACATGATTAGAAATACAATTAAAAAGCAGTACTGATATATGAGAGAAAACATGGTGAACAAAAGACTAGCCCAGATCATTAGAACAGTGAAACTACTCTGTATGATACTATCATGGTATATACATGTCATTATACATTCGTCAAAGCCCATACAATGTACAACACTAAGAGTGACCCCTAATCTAAACTATGGACTTTGCGTGATAATGATGTGTCAGTGTAGGTTCACCGATTATAACAAGTGAACCAGTCTAACAGAGGATGTCCCTAGTGCGGAAGGCTGTGCATGTAGGGGCAGGGGTTATATATGGGAACTTTTCTGCAGCGAACCTGAAACTGCTCCAAAAATTAGTCTTAAAAAAAAAAAAAGACGACGAAGACTAGCTCACTGGTCACTGATGGACCCACAGAGTCCGTAGACAACACCTTAAAGAAATAGAGGATGAACAAACCAAACTCTGCAGCTCCACTCTACTTCATTCTAGTTGTTTGCTCCATTATGCAAAATAGTGGAACACCTCCACCTGCCTACTCCTACTCTTCATGCTGTTTGCACTGACTTGTCTACTTATGAAAACATATTATGAGTGTGTCCATTTCAAAAGAAAATATTTATTGAATAACAAGTTAGTAAAATCCATTATTGAAAAAATTTAATTGCAAATTTAAAACTTATTAGTATTTATCCTACCAAAATTAGTCTATAATTATTTCCCCAAATTAGTCTATAATTTAGTATAATTACTAAAAATTAGTAGTGAAAATTAGCATGGCAAGCAGTAATTTTAGCATTCATAGAAAAAGCTCAAAGCTGTGTGATGGGTACATACATGAAGGATCATAATATTATTATCTACTTTTGTAGCTGTCTCAAAGTCTCCTTAATATAAAGGTTTTTTTAAAGGCTCAGCTAAGGAAGTTAAAGTGTAAACCTGCTTAATGTACCAATAACTCTACATAAGGTCATTTGATTGCTATCAGATTGTGTTATTATAGTCATAGAAAAATATTTTATATTTTTTAGCACCAGCATTTGAAAATTTAGACTAGTATTTAAGAATATGAATTCAGAAACTAGATGGTCTCAAGTTGCATTCCACCTACTCTGCTGCTTAGCTGTTGTAACCTTGGAAAAGTAATTTATGCTGCTTAAACTCCAATCTCCCCAACCAGAAATGGGGATAATATTACCATGGGTGATTGTAGAATTAAATGACATAAAAAGTACAAAGTCAGCACAGCACTGGGCTAATGATAGGTGCTCAGTAAATACTAGCATTATTAACATTCCAAAGTTCTCTATTGATATTATTGATCTAAAACTAAAGGAAGCAGTAAAGGTAATTAAGAATTCTATTTTGTAGGTGGGGAAACAGATTTCAGAGATTCACAATTCAAAGATTAAAAGACTCTTCCTATTCTAGTGTATTTCTAGGTTAAATATTTAGAAATTAAAGAATTTACAAAAATAGAAGAAATTATATAATCCTATCTTGGCCTTTAACCCTAATTAAATAACTTAAAGAAAGTTTTGCCATTGAATTAACCAATCAGTTTTCAAGACTGCCCTGGCTTTTACTTCCCACCAGGACTTCTAGCATCAACTCTGCACAGGAGTACGGTCTCATGCTTAGCCAGGGATATGTTGATCTGGGGGGGCCTTCTCCAGTCTCTCCTGAGTGGATATATGGAGAATTTATCAAAGCCCTCTGTGGCTGTCTCATTTCCCAGATCTCCCTGTTAAATTTCAGGCTAGTCCGCTAGTCCACTGCTTGCCCCAGCCAGGACTACAACCTTAGTGTACCTGAGCCATTGGTCCTCCCATTCATTTGCCAATGAAATTTGTGCTTTACTGACAACACTACTGGATATGAGGTTTTCCATACTCTGCTCCAAACCAAGTGAGCCCTCTCTGGCAAGGAAGCTTCTTGTTTTCTTGCTCTGCAAAGCCCTGTTCAGTTCTGCTCAGATCTACCTTGGGGGTGGCTGTGGATGAGAGAAGTCCCAAGCAAGAATGCCATAGGCTCCCACCATTCATATCTGACATTCAGTATTTTTTCATGAATAAATTGCTTCTCAATTTGTTGTATGCCTTTGGTCGTTTTCAAGAGCCCCGAAATAGTGTTTTTTGATAATTTTGTCCAGTTTTATGGCTGTATAACGCTTTATCAGAAAACATAATCAGAACCTATTATACCACGTTTTATCACAAAAAGTAAATAGTGGGCTGTGTTCTAAATTTTCTAACTTGTAGCCATCATTATTAGCATTTTTTTATTGGAGTATAATTGCTTTACAGTGTTGTGTCAGTTTCTGCTGTACAGCATTTTGTTTTGAGGATCACAATAAATACATGCAAAGTAAAATGTTCATCTAATCTCAATAAAATATTGGCCTTTTTCTACACAATATTTATATGCTTTCTATAGAAAGTTTATATGGGGGCCCTTGTCTATATAACATTTCTATATAATATTTCTATATAGTGTTTATATTTTTATGCTATGTGTTCCCATATAATCTTTTTTTTAGAATTATTTTGTATATTTTTTCATTTTTTTAAATTGTATTATTTATTTATTTATTTTTTGCTGTGTTGGGTCTTCATTGCTGTGTGCGAACTTTCTCTAGTTGCGGCAAGTGGGGGCTATTCTTCGTTGTGGTGCGTGGGGTTTCTCATTGCAGTAGCTTCTCTTGTTGTGGAGCACGGGCTCTAGGCGCACGGGCTTCAGTAGCTGTGGCACACGGGCTCAGTAGTTGTGGCTCGTGGGCTCTAGAGGGCAGGCTCAGTAGTCGTGGTGCACGGGCTTAGTTGCTCCGCAGCATGTGGGACCTTCCCGGATCAGGGCTCAAACCCGTGTCCCCTGCATTGGCAGGCGGATTCCTAATCACTGCAGCACCAGGGCAGTCCCCCATAGAATCTTTTTACGATTCTATATAATGTTAAATGTTCATCTAATCTCAATAAAATATTAGCCCTTTCTTATATAATGTTTATATTCCCTAATTGTTAAATTATTCAAGCTCCTCAAGAAGCAAGGATTATGAAAGCTGGCAATGAACAATAATCCATTTTTCTGAAACTCTTTCATCTAAAAACAAGTCCTTTCTAAAGGAAGATTAGAATTTTCTTTTTTAAGCAAGATTTTAGAAATGTACTTTTAGTGAGAGTAAATGATGGTCGGATAAGAAAAGTCTCCATTAACATAATTATATAATTATATTATAATAACCAGGTTAAGACTCCAAAAATAGGTATATTTGACTACAGGACCCATAATTATCAAAGATATTTATGGTTCTCTGGAGACACTCTCTCCTAGACAATAGTGTTAAAAAGGAACTCACTGGGATTAAGTGCAAACCCACGTCTATCCATTCAGGGTACATTGAACTGTAGCTCGACCAGTACTTTTATTTTCTGTGCCATTATCCTTCCTGACCATAGTCAAACTAATAACAAGATGAGCCCATAGAATAATCAAGGCAGGCTTAATTAATGGGTCACCTGTACTCAACCCCATTCCTTTTGAACATCTAACATAGCTATAACCTACAGCTTTTTTTTTTTCTTATAGGATATAACTTTGTTAGAACTTGAGCACAATTAACTGAAAGGCAACTGGAAGATTAATAAGTGTGATATTATACTATGAACTCCTGCCATGTAATTTTTCTCATCTTTGAATAAAGTAAAATAATTTGCATGAATGTGCTTTCATAATAATCTGCCAACAAATTGGATGGTCTTAATAAAGAGAGGAACAGCCTGAAAGAAAAAGCAAAAGACAGTATACAATTCCTTACTGCTGTGGAAGGAAGTGAAGAAAGATATCAAAATTTCAACATCTTCCAGGAATGAAGAGAAAACATAATGGTTTTTAAGCCTTAAATTGTACCCTGCATTCCCAATATAGTAAAATTGGTATTTAAAACATTTTTTTTTCGCATAAACATACTGCAAGTTTCAAAATGAGACAACAGATGAAGAGCAATGGAGAGAAAAAGTTCTTTCATGAAGAAAGAAAAATCTAGCATATTGCAATGAGGCCCTCTGCTGCCATTTTTTAATACTACACCAAAAACCTAATTTCCAGTGGTGTCTCATTGTCTTTGTGGGAGCCAATACTTCAACAAAGCTTAAAGGAAAAAAATGGCTTAAATCCTTCAAAAAAATTTAGTCATTTCCAAGATTTTTAAAAACGGAATTTATTGATTCTAGGTGATACTATTCTGAAGATAATGTCTGAGCCACATAAACCTCAGTTAAATCCCTTAGTGACAGCATTATTTATTTAAGAACCGATTTTCATTATTTATTTTGTATTCTATTTAAGTATTTCCAAAAGAAAATTATACTCATGCCAAATAGCTTCTATGAAGACGATAGTCCAACCAGAGCCATGGCCAAAAAAAAATTTTTTTAATTTTATAAATAAATCCTTGTATTGCAAAAGGCTATTCCTATTAAAATATCTCCATTTCTTGGGGAAAGGTACCAAGAAGTCCAAAAATTAACTCAAAAACTCATATGAGACTAAAACCAGTGCCATTTGATCATCTTTTTTTTTTTTTTTTTTCCGGTACGCGGGCCTCTCACTGTTGCGGTCTCTCCCGTTGCGGAGCACAGGCTCCGGACCCGCAGGCTCAGCGGCCATGGCTCACGGGCCCAGCCGCTCCACGGCATGTGGGATCTTCCCGGACCAGGGCACGAACCCGTGTCCCCTGTATCGGCAGGCGGACTCTCAACCACTGCGCCACCAGGGAAGCCCTGATCATCATTTTTGAATTGCCAGGACCAGAGGTAGACCTACCAGGAAATGAATAAAGCCTCACGTGTAGGGCTGCCATAAGTGCTAGGAGTGGCCAGGAGTTGTGAAGCATCCCGGGTGGGGAGGAGAAGCCAGGTGGCCAGGTGGCAATAAGGAAGCATGTCTATGTAAGCATATCTGGTACACTGTCTCAGATTAGAAAAAAAGTTGAACCTCTAACACATGTAAATTATCATGATTTCTTTTCTTATACTAAATATGTCAGGCTTATTTTTATATTTATACTTTTATCTTCTTTTTCTTAAAGAGGGCCAAAAAAATTGTGTAAGCTCAGGACCCACAAAACCTGAATCTATCCCTGGGGAATACAATTTAATCAATACAGTCCACCCAGAAAATATTATTTCACTTTTAATGGGATCATCTTGGATTCATAGGGGAAAAAAATGGTTTCAATGGCAATTTTTAAACTAAGACTAAAGAGGAGCCTAAAAAGGCACTGGTGCAATACTTCATACAATTTTTTTAAGGGAAAGAACGAAAATTAATATCTGCCCAACAGTGAAGCCACCTAGCATTCAAGAATCTCTAGCTCTTTATATCTATGTAGTAGTTAAGAGTACTGGCTGTGGAGTCAGGCAATTCTGGATTTCAGTCCTGAATCTGTCACTTTATAGCTATGTCACCTTCGACAAGTCAATTGTGCCTTGCAGTGAAAGGCATTGAATAATTATTTGTTGAAGAAATAAAAACATACATCAGCTCCACACACTGCCCAGAAAACTTTCAAGTTAGCAAATATAGCAATTTTTTAGAACTATTTTTTGCACATCTCTTAGACGAACGGTATTGGGCAAAAGAGTAAGAAGGGATACTGGAGTTTAAGCAAAGCGTTGTTTGGGTTTTTTACTATGATTTATATTTGTATTTGATGAGATTGGAAAAGTCTGCCTGGTGCAGAAAGCATTTAAGGATGGAGCCTGAAAGATTATTAGGATTAGACCTGGGTGATGGAGAAGGTGGAGAAGGCTGGAAGCATTTCAGGCTGAGGCAACAATACACTAAGTTAAGACCCAGAGACCAGAAAATGGAGAAATCTAAGGATTCTGGGAAAAGTCAGCAGCCCTGTTGGCTTGAGGTTTAGAGAACTCATGGGAGACTGGAAACAATTCAGGATCATATTGCCACTTTAGTTAAGGTGCTTGCGAAAAATTCCTTATCACTAAATGTCCACACAACCACCACTATAAATTACATTTGGTTTTAATTGATACAAAGAAATATGAGACTTAGGACAAATTTTTACTAAACTACAATTAAGTTAATCTAGTTCCAGTGTTGAAAAGGGATTTTATTTTTTAATTCAATCTTTCATCCAAGAGTGGACTATGTGTAACTTTTTAAATACTTCTCTCATATAGAAATCATTTGCATTTCAAGGTTTATGTTAAAGCCATTTACTGGAGGATTGAAAGGGAAGGAAGCATAATGTACATTAGGTTAACAACATAAATTTTCTAGGAAGTCATTAGGAGGAAAACTGTTCTCAAGGCAAATGGTAACAAAGATGGATGGACAGATGAAGTTGCCATTCTTATTGGTATAATACAAAAGTAATGGCCTTGGGTCAGAACATGAGATTCCAAGTTGGCCTCTGCCACTTGTTGGTAGTTTTAACGTGGGCAATTTAACTTCTCTATGCTTTGGTTTCCACTTCTGTAAAATGAGAAGCACGATCACAATAATAAAACTTGCCAGTGGTATATTGTATTACTATCTGCCTGAGAGAGGAATATACATTTTCACCCCACCACCTTTGGACCTGACATGTGACATGTTTTGTCCATTGAAATGTGACATTTGTCCCATCTCTTTGCTATTAGAATGGTATGCGTGTAAGGATGCTCTTTCAGCCCGGATTCTAAAGTGAAGAGGACATGGGAAGCAGAGATGCAGCTCATCTACAGCCTACATTAAATGTAAATGACAAATAAGCTTTGTTGTTTGAAGCCACAGAGATTTGGGGGTCGCTGCAAGGCCAAGTGATACACTATGCTACCCACTTCACACACTTGTTATAAAAGCTGAATAAACTATTTCAAAGCACCTTATAACATTCTATGCCCACTCATACCTCAAACTATCTGCTTCTCTCCCCCCATGTTGTTGCAGATCAGAAACTTGTGATGTGAGAGCGTAAGGAAGAATGGGAATACCAACTGTCAAAGCTGCACCTCGCTCTCCTGCCATTGACTCCCCACATTCAGTGCTACTGCCCTGTTGGCAGTATACTCAGTTCCTGTCCCATCACCTTACCATACCTCATAAAACAAAATAATCTTGGGTTTTTTGTTATTTTTGATGTGAATTCCCTTGAAAATAAAAAGGGGAAAATATCTTTCAAATGATACAGCTTTTCATGCTAGTTCTTGATCCAATTTTTCTGAGAAAATGCTCAGAACCACTTAAAGTCTGGTTTCCCTTTGTACTTTAGTTAAATCTTACTTGAATCCTTTGTTTAGCCAGTTTTACCAGAACTTCTATGTGGAACCTTATTCCCTGTTTAACTTAAAGGATTCCATGAAAACTAAAATTTTTTTTAAAGGACAGCTTTAAAAAAAAAAAAAAAAGACATTTCATTTTAACCAGCAGTTAAAAAAAACTAAAAAACCTTTGACTAAATTCGATAAGACAGTAACCAAAGAGATGGCAGAGGAAAAGCCTAAGTCATGGCACCATGATTCTCAATAAACCAGGAAGAGATGAGGGCTAGAGAAGCAAGTGAGTCAACGACTGGGCCAGGAAACAAGAAAATCTTTTTCAAGCCCCTGGGACTTCCACTTCTGCCTGATGAAGTTGAAAGAACATGAACTTCAGAGTTATACAAGCCTAGGGGCTTTGAATACGAGCTTAACCACAATTTCTGCACAGCTTTAGGCCAGTTATGCAATCCCAGCAAAACCTGATAGGATTGCTGTGAAGTATTAAATGGATCAAGGTGAGTGGAGCACCTAACATAGTACTTGGACAATAACAGCTTCTCAAAAAATTCACATTCTTGGCTCTTTGTCATTAACTCATCTCTCTATACCCTGAATCAATCTTCAACAATCAACATGAAAATGCTTTTGCTCCCAGATTGGGAATCTCTTGTAGAGTAACAAAAGTGACTGTAATCTACCACATAAAGACAGACGACAATAAAACATTTTATGTTTTAGAGCTCACAGTATTTTTAAAGTATGCACACATTTATATGTAGATATTTTTCTAAATATATTGATAGCTTCACACTGGTCACCAAAAAAGTACACAACTGAAATATGTAGAAATAAAATTACACATTTTCCAAACAAAGTCACATCATCAGTTCTGTATTTATTCGACTTTCAACTTTGAAATCCCCAGGAATTGGCAACGAGAGAGAGGGAGCCCCCACTCATCAAGGGTCATGTTAGTGATTCCAGGGAACGCTAGAAAACCTGTACTGAATCCAAGTTTTTAACTGCCAGGTTTTTAACTCCTGGCTACAGTTCCCACGTATGATATAATTTAGAAACTTAGTTTAGGCACAAGAGAATCATGGGATTTAAAACAGTGTCCCTCAACATGTAAAATTTTAATGAAAAACCCAGAAAAGTCATAAATTATCATAAAGAAACTAAAAAACAAACAAAAAATTTGCAAAATGGCAGAGAGACCTTTTTAAACCAAAAAGGGGGGAAAAAGGAAGGCTGGCCATTTTATTAATGTGTAAGTTGAATAGAACCTTCCTAGGTCCTTTACACTCTTCCCCTTCTACAGGCATCTTCTGCACCAATGATTCTCTAGGGCCATTATGCCACCTACTATGAAGATGGAGCAGCCAAGTATGGTGCTACGTTTCCAACCCAAATTGATCACAGAAGTTTAAAAATACACATTTTTCACCCCAATCCTGCAGTACCAACAGAACTACCCACAACACTTGCACACATAAGGATTTGTTCATATAAACCTTGAAAAAAACTACCAGAGGCTTCCTGCTGCATTTCTTTGAAACCATTTGTTGATTCTTAGTCTGAGATTTGACTCAAAAATTCTAGATAAAATTGATTTTTACCTGTAAGTCTCAATATTTACCTCTAAAATCCCTCATGGTCAATCTCAGTTATCCCTGTCACAGAAAGAAAGGAGTAATGCAGACAGAAGAATTTATCAAAAATGATTTTCCTTTGCCCCTACTAACATTAAAGCTTAGACGTGTTCTGATACATAAACACCTATCTGGGTATGGCTGTTGTTCTCCATGCTCAGGGCAATAGTTCCAGAATTAAACAATGGAGGGAAGAAGTCACAGTCACGTTTCAGCACAGTTCATTCACATCTTCGTTTATTAATTCAATATTCATTTATTGAGTACCTACTACATACCAAATAATGTTCTGATTGCTGGGGTTCTATCAGTGAACAAATAGAAGAAAATCCCTACTGTCATGGAATCTATACTCTAGTGGGGGCAAATAAATAGAAGAAACAAGTAAATTAAATTATTTAAGATAATTGTGGTAAAAAATAACAGTGGAGGGGATAAGGAGCATTGTACACAGTTACAAATATAAACAGAGTAGTCAGGGATCCCTCACTTAGAAAATTCCATTTGAGCAAAGACATGGAGTTAAAGGAACATTTCAACAAGTGCTAAAGTTCTGAAGCAGGCACACACTAATAGTATTTGAGAAATGGCAAGAGGGCCAGTGATGCTGGAGGACAGAGCAATAGGAGATGAGGTCAGAGAACTGGAAGGAGAGGAGAGGAGATTTAAATTTTATTGTTAATGAGATGAAGAATGGTTACAGGGTTTAAGTCAGAGGAGTGGCATGACCTGATGAAGGTTTAATGGAATCCCTCTGACTGCTGTGTGGAAAAGAGCTTGAAGGAAGGATGAGAAGGTTGGAAGCAGAAAGCACATATAGTCTCTACCACAATAATCTAGGTACTCAGGTGATCATGGCTAGGATCAGGCTGAAAAAGAATAAGAAGTTATTGGATTCTGGATATACTTGAAAGGTAGAGCCAACGGGGTTCTTTTTCTATATGGAAAAAAAAAACCAACAAAAATGACTTCTTGATGTTTGGACTGAGTAACTAGGAGGAGAAAGTTACCATAAACTGAGATGGAGAAGACCTTGGCAGGGTCTGTTTGGGGCAGGGAAAGATCAGGAATTCAGTTTTGTATGTGTTATGTTTGAGATGCCTGTGAGATATAGACACCTAATGGCAGGTGTCTACTGGGAAAACCTATGGGGATACCTAACAGGCAGCAGTCAATACAGTTGACTCTTCCTCTATAGCTATGTAGCTTTATCTACCTCCAAGGGGTCCTTTGATGGTCTCTCTAAATACTTTTCCCTTTGCTCACTTAGGGGATTGAGATAGCACAGAATTTTCCATTGCTGATTCCATCTATGAGTCAAGATTTCCTCCATGCTTTGCTTAGGTAGCTATGCAGCAATACTGTGAAAGATAAAACATGTAAGGGGCAAGCAGGAAAATCTTAAAGAGACTGAATTATCCTGGAAATAATTTGGAATTTTAAAATCACATGCAAAAAAAAAAAAATCTCTTGAAGTACATTGGGAAACCAGCTGTGGCTGAAACACTGCAACCATTAGGACCACAATTCAGTCTGAGATATTTGCATAATTGTTACTTTATAAGATCAAACTTTTCCCTGTATTTATTATTAAACTAATGCATTTCAGCTGCTGTATACTGTGGTTTACAAATCATCAGGAGCTTGTGACATTCACGGTCATGTGAAGAGCCAAAAAAGATGTGATTTCTCAAATTAAAAACTGATCTTATTAGGAACAAACATAAATATGACGAGCAAAGAAGCAAACCACAAACCCAGGTTTGCCTGCAGATCTGTAAAGTTTCCACTAGGGCCAAGTTCCAACAAGGAATGATGTTCTAAATTAGATGACAATTCTAACATTTGAGTGGCTAAAGATTTGTTCTGAGTATTTAAAGACACAGTGTGGATCCTGCCTGCCAGTAGTGTACATTCTAAATCTGAGGAGTAAAGGTATGTATACGTTGATGGAATTCTTGAGCACTGTCATTCCATCTCAAGATAAGCAAAAGGCTACTTTCCCACACCTATTAACACTCCTTGTTAAATGATACAGAGCTACTTCCTTTCAGGTTTCAACTAGATTCCTTCCACTTCTTTGCTCCTTTATTTGAAGAAACTCCCATCTGAACAAGATTACCCACTCTTTCCATTATGCAGTTATACTACTTAAGGCAGAACTAATTACAGGATAAGGCAAGCAGTTGTGTTTTTTTTAACATCTTTACTGGAGTATAATCGCTTTACAGTGGTGTGTTAGTTTCTGCTTTATAACAAAGTGAATCAGCTATACATATACATATATTCCCATATCTCCTCCCTTTTGCATCTCCCTCCCACCGTCCCTATCCCACCCCTCTAGGTGATCACAAAGCACAGAGCTGATCTCCCAGTGCTATGCAGCTGCTTCCCACTAGCTACCTATTTTACATTTGGTAGTATATATATGTCCATGCCACTCTCTCATGTCGTCCCAGCTTACCCTTCCCCCTCCCCATGTCCTCAAGTCCATTCTCTAGATCTGCATCTTTATTTCTGTCCTGCCCCTAGGCTCTTCAGAACCAATTTTTTTTTTTTTTTAGATTCCATATATATGTGTTAGCATACAGTATTTGTTTTTCTCTTTCTGACTTACTTCACTCTGTATGACAGACTCTAGGTCCATCCACCTCACTACAAATAACTCAATTTTGTTTCTTTTTATGGCTGAGTAATATTCCATTGTATATATGTGCCACACCTTCTTTATCCATTCATCTGTCAATGGACACTTAGGTTGCTTCCATGTCCTGGCTATTGTAAATAGAGCTGCAATGAACATTGTGGTACATGACTCTTTTTGAATTATGGTTTTCTCAGGGTATATGTCCAGTAGTGGGATTGCTGGGTCATATGGTAGTTTAGTCTCAGGTCTGAGAAGGCAAATCTTGGAGTTTGAACAATTTGTTGCAGATTCCCAGACGATTATTTTCTCCAGACAACCTCACTAATTGTGGTTAATGAGTCTGTTTTATTCCCTTCAAAATAAATGAGAATCACCATTGCCATTTTCATAGCCCTATAGAAGCTAAGAGTCCAATCTCTGAGGCAGTAGCTCCATTCCAGGCCCAGCTTTGACTCTTCTGAGCTAGGAGACCTTTGACAAAGTTTCTTAACATCTCTGTGTCCCAGTTTCATTGTGTGTAAACTGAGGTCAGCAGTAGGACCTATCAATTGGCTATTGTGTGGATCATATGATAAATGACACTTGGCATTGTGACTGGCAAATAATGAATGCTCAATAAAAAGGCCCACCCCTAATATCTGTGGAGTCTGGAGGAGAATATAAATGAAGATTCTTAAACCATCAAAGAGATCTGAAGCCAAACACTGGTGAAAGCGGTAAAGCAGTATTTTATTCAGAAACTATTGCAATCGAGGAAAAGGAGACTTCAGTATAGTATAAGAAGGATAAGCAGGAATTTATAGCCAAAGAATAGGATGAGAATGTCAGTGGATGGAAAATTACTAAGAGGAAGGAGACAACAAGAGTAGAGAGATTCTTGCTAAAGCAACTTAACAGGATTCTTGCTGAAGGTAGCCAGGGTGACTGGATATCAAATGTGGGGAGATTCTCTGTAAACTGACTTAGCAAGATTCTTGCTAAAATTGGGCCCAGCAAGAGGAGGGGGCCCAAGATGGAGGCCAAGTCAAGAAGAAGGCTAAGAGGAACTTGACTAAAGTTGATCAAGGAGAGAGTCTTTGTCAACAGCAGAGTTCTAAACATTTAAGAAGAGGTATAAAATTCAGTCAATAAACTGTTGAGATACTTATTATTTTATCTATCATATATATTCTCTATGTATATAGTCTCATAATGACCTGGACTCCTCCCAGTTCGACAGCAGAATATGCCAGTCAGGGGAGAGCCAGCATCCTTCTCCTTAGGCAACAACTGCCCTCAGCTACCCATTGGGCACATGGGTGTGCATACCAGTGGGGCAGACCACACTCAGGAGGATGGAGACTGGGAAGAGGCCAGAATAAGCCCCAGAGGCAGGCTCAAGAACACTTGCAGAGGAAATCCCAGGGACTCAGTTACCCATGTATCCTCTTGGCCTCATGGACTCCTTACCCCATGGGAAGGAGGGCTAGAGCAGGTTGCAAAAGCATGGTGTCCAGAGAAGGAATGCTTGACAGTTTTATGTGTTTTAATAACAACACTGCTATGACTTCTACAGACAAGTGTTATAGAAGATACAAGCTCAGATAAGGCACTAAAGAAAACTTTGCAAGGGAAGGGAAAGGAAGAGTTAAGGAAAGTCTATAAGAGCGAGGGTATTCTAAGCAGAGAGAAGAGCGAGTGTTAAGATAACGTGGTGTATAAAACAACATGATCTCCATGCTCACAGTCTTTGAATATAGTAAGTATTGGACAACGTAATGGAAGTGAAACTGGAAGAGATATTGGAAGGCTTTATCACGGAGGAGCACATGTGTCATTCTAAGGAATTTAGATTTTATCCTGAAAGATCTGCTGCAAACTGGCCAAAGCCAGTTTGGCCCCTTGAGAAATACAGGTTCTTTTTTATTTTTTTCATGTTACTGAGGTAAAATTGACCAACAAAACTGTGCTATATTTGAAGCACACAATGTGATGACTTGCTATATCTATACATTGTGAAGGGATTATCCCCATCAAATTAACACATCTATCACATATACACCTTTCTTTTTTTGTGTGTGGTGAGAACACCTAAGTTCTACTCTATTAGTAAGTTCAAATTATACAAAATAGTATTATCAATTATAGTCACCATTTTATACATCAGATTCTCAGAACTTATCATTTTATAACTGAAAGTTTTTATACATTTTTTACCATTTTATTAATTTTATTATTGCATAAGTATCTTTAATTAGTTCCATGTAATCATAATTTACATTTATTGCATTCTTAGTATGTGTCCACCAACATACATGACTTTTTTTTTTTTTTACTCTGTAATAATTGCTTATTTTGTCACTGTTTCTGTTTGTGTAAAACCACTAGAAACATTTTTAATAGAAGAGATTATTTTACAGTTCTACTACAGATTTTACTTTTTTTTACTGTTATTCAAGATCAAAGTTTAAATAGAGTAACAATAGCATTTACAGAGAAACATGAACATCGTTCTTTGTTAATGAAAATGTCTTTGCTGTTAAAAGAACACAATAGGACTTTTTTTTTCATTTTCTGTGCATTTTATTGCTTTTTTATTTATAAATTTCAACATTTTTCATGTTTGGGATAATTCAAACTTACATCTGAAAACAACTGGAAAATACTTCCGAAGTTTTTGTTTTTGTTTTTTTTGTTAGTTTCTGCTTTATAACAAAGTGAATCAGTTATACATATATACATGTTCCCATATCTCTTCCCTCCTGCGTCTCCCTCCCTCCCACCCTCCCTAGCTCACCCCTCTAGGCGGTCACAAATCACCTAGCTGATCTCTCTGTGCTACGCAGCTGCTTTTACCAAACTCTCCTCATCTCCCACCCCCTGGCAGCCACTGTTCTCATCTCTGCCTAGTTTATTTCACTTAGCATACTGCCTCTCAGATTCAAGCATGTATCCCAAATGGCAGGATTTCCTTCTTTTTCAAAGTTGAATAATATTCCATTGTGTATATATATCACATTTTCTTTATCCATTCATTCATCAATGGACACTTAGGCTGTTTCCATGTCTTTGCTATTGTGAATAAGGCTGCAATTCACATGGGAAATGCAGATATCTCTTTGAGACAGTGATTTTGTTTCCTTTGGATACATACCCAGAAGTGGAATTGCTGGATCATATGGTACTTCTATTTTTAATATTTTGAGGAACGTCCATACTGTTTTCCAAAATCACTGTTTACATTCTCACCTCCAGGGTACAAGGGCTCCCTTTCTCCACATTCTCACCAGCATTTGTTATCTCTTGTCTTTTTGATAATAGCCATTCTAATAGGTGTGAGGTAACATCTCATTGGGGTTTTGATCTGCATTTCCCTAATGATTAGTGATGTTGAGCACCTTTGCATGTACTTATTGGTCATTTGTATGTCTTCTTCAGAAAAATGTCTATTCAGCTATTTTGCCCATTTTTTAGTTGGGTTATTTGGGGTTTTGCTCTTGAGTTATATGAGTTTCTTATATATTTTGGATATTAACCTCTTATCAGTGGTTTGTAAATGTTTACTCCCATTCCATAGGTTGCCTTTTCATTGTGTTGATGGCTTCCTTTGCTGTGCAGAAGCTTTTTAGTTTATTGTAGTCCCACTTGTATATTTTTTTCTTTTACTGCCTTTGATTTTGGTGTAAAATCCAAAAAGTCATCACCAAGACCAATGTAGAGCTTACCTCTGGTGTTTCCTTCTAGGAATTTTATAGTTTCAGGTCTGATGTTCAAATCTATAATTCATTTTGAGTTGACTTTTATGTATGGTATAAGACAGGGATCTAGTTTCATTTTTTGCATGTGGATATCAGTTTTTCCAACAATATTTGTTGAAGAGATTATCCTTTCCCATTATATTCTTGCTGCCTTCTTGACCATATGTACATGGGTTTATTCCTGGGCTCTCTATTCATGTCCATCTACGTGTCTTTTTTTTAATGCCAATACCATACTGTTTTGATTACTATAGCTTTGTAATACAGTTTGAAATCAGGACCTGTGATGCCTTCAGTTTTTTCTTTCTCAAGATTGCTTTAATTATTCAGGGTCTTTTGTGGTTCTATACAAATTCTGGATTGTTTTTTTCTATTTCTGTGAAAAATGCCATTGGAATTTTGATAGGAGTTGCACTGAATCTGTAGATTGCTTTGGGTAGTATGGACATTTTAACAATATTAATTCTTCTAGTCCATGACCATGGACTGTGCTTGCATTTATTTGTGTCTTCTTTAAATTCTCTTATCAACATCTTATAGTTTTCAGTGTACAGGTTTTTCACCTCCTTGGTTAAATTTATTCCTCAGTATTTTATTCTTTTTGATGCAATTGTAAAAGTGACTATTTTCTTAATTTCTCTTTCAGATAGTTGATTGTCAGTGTATAGAAATTGATTTTTGCATGTTTATTTTGCATAAATTTAACTGAATTTATTAGTTCTAAGAGATTTCTGGTGGAGTCTTTAGAATTTTCTACATATACCATGTCATCTGTAAACACAGACAATTTCACTTCTTCCTTTCTGACTCAGATGCACCTTTTATTTCTTTTTCTTACCTAATTGCTCTGGTCAGGACTTCCAGTACTACACTGAATAAAAGCGGTGAGAGTGGGCATCCTTGTCTTGTTCCTGATCTTAGAAGAAGCTTTCAGCTTTTCACCACTGATTATGATGTTATCTGTGGGCTTGTCATATATGGCCCTTATTATGTTGATGTACGTTGCCTTTCTCCCCATTGGGTTGAGAGTTTTATCTTAAATGATGTGAAATTTTGTGAAATGCTTTTTCATATTTGTTGAGGTTATTGTATAATTCACCCTGATTGATATACAGATGATGAACCATTCCTGCATCCCAGGAATAAATCCCACTTGATCGTGGTGTATGACCCTTTTAATGCAATGTTGAATTCGATTTGCTAATATTTTGTTGAGGATGTTTGCATCTGTGTTCATCAATGATTTTCACCTGTAATTTTCTTTTCTTGTAGTGTCCTTTTCTGGCTTTGGTACTAGGGTAATGCTGGCCTCATAAAGTGAGTTTGGAAGTGTGCCCTCCTCTTCTGTTCTTTAGAAGAGTTACGGAAGTACTGGTATTAATTCTTCTTTAAATGTTAGGTAGAATTCAACAGTGAAGCCATCTTGTCATGGACTTCTGTCTGTTGGGAGGTTTTTGATTACTGATTCAATTTCCTTACTAGTTTTTGGTCTGTTCAGGTTTTCTATTCCTTCATGATTCAGTCTTGGTAGGTTGTGTGTCTCTAGGAGTTTATCCATTTCTTCCAGGTTGTCCAATCTGTTGGTGTATAATTATGCATAGTAGTTTCTTATGATCCTTAGTATTTGTGTTATCAGTTGTAAAGTCCCCTCTTTCATTTCTAATTTTCTTTGAGTCTTCTCTCTTTTTTCTTATTTAGTCCAACTAAAAGTTTATCAACTTTATCTTTGCAAAAAAACCCCATCTCTGTTTCATCAGTCTTTTCTATTGTCTTTTTAGTCTCTATTTCATTTATTTCCACTCTAATCTTTGTTATTTTCTTCCTTCTGCTAATTTTTGGCTTAGTTTGTTCTTCTTCTTCTAGTCCCTTAAGATGTGAAGTTAGATTGTTTTTGAGTTCTTTTTGGTTAATGTAGGCATTCACCTCTATAAACTTCCCTCTTAGAACTGCTTATACTGTATCTCACATGTTTTGGTATATTGTGTTTTCATTTTCATTTGTCTCAAGATGGTTTTTTTATTTCCCCTTTGACCCACTGGGTACTCTGGAGCATGTTGTTTACTATTTGTGAATTTTTCAGTTTTCCTCTTGTAATTGTATAGGTTTATTTTGCAGTTACCATGACACTTACATTAAATATCCTATCATTATAACAGTCTATTTTAAGCTGATAACAACTTAACTTTGGATGCATACAAAAGCCCTACATTTTTACACTCTTCCCCCACCCAACATTTTTGTTTTTAATGTCACAATTTATGTATTTTTACCTTGTGTATCCATTATCAAATTATGGTAGTTAAATATTTATTTTTAATACTTTTGTCTTTTAACTTTCATACTAGATTTAAGTGGTTTGCCCACCATCATTACATTAGAGTTCTGAATTTAACTATATATTTCCTTTACCAACAGGTTTTATACTGTCATATTTCCAATGTTACCAATAGTGTCCTTTAGTTCAGCTTGAAGAAATCCCTTTAACATTTCTGATAATGTCAATCTAGTGGTGATGAACTCCTTCAGCATATGTTGGTCTACTTAATGGTGTCCCATAAGACCCTTAAGCTATTTTCACTCTTTCTCGTTCTTTTTTACTTTTGCTCCTCTAAATGGATGAATTCCACTGCCCTGTATTTGAGTCTGCATATCCTTTCTTCACTTGGTCCAGTCTGCTATTGAACCCCTCCATTGAATTCTTCATTTCAGTTACTATATTCTTCAGCTCTATGATTTGTTTAGTACTTTTTTATATTTCTGTCTCTTTGTTGAAATTCTTGTTTTGTTCACGCATTGCTCTCCTGACCTCACTGAGCATCTCTGTGACCATTAATTTGAACTCTCTATTGGGTAAATTACTTATTTCCATTTCATTAAGATTGGTTTCTGGAGATTTGTTTATGTTTTTTTTTCCTGTTGTTGTTGCTTTAAGCATAATTCCCTGTTTCTTCATTCTGCTTGACTCTCTGTGTTAGTTTCTGAGCATTAGATATAACACCTATTAGATATAACAGCCACCTCTCCCTGTTTTGACTTTCTGGCCTTGTATAGGAGATACACTTTGGCAATCAGCCCAGCCTGGGCTCCTGTTGCCTCTCAAACCTTTGTGATTGTCCAAGCTTCCTCTTTGTTCTTAATGACTGTCAGTGGTGGAAGGTGTTGCAAGACCTGTGAATGTCCCCAAAGTGTGGGAAATGCCCATATGCCTATTCAGGCTCCTAGAGGACTACTAACTGCCTACATCTTCAGCTCCCCAAAAGAGGTTAATTGGAAGCTCGACCCTCAGGCAGCAGCTGGGAAAGTGGGAACATTAGATATGCAGTCTAGCCCCTATCAGAGATAAATCAGGACTAGGTGTTTTTGCTTACTTTGTGCTGAGCCAGAGGGAATAGTTTCTGGGAGTATCTGTGTACCCATAAAGAACCACCACTTTGCTTTTTGCAGTCCTGGAGGATTCATGAATGCCAAGTCCCATCAGCTCCCAGATGTAGGTGATTTGGGAGCCAGTCCCCTGAGGCAGCCGTAACAGTTGGGGAAACAAGCTCCTTCCAGAGAGACCTTGACAACTTGGTTTTACTGATGGAGTGAGCCAAAGAGAGAAGGTGGGGAAAGTGCCCTCCAGCTCTTTCAGGCTTCAGGAAGGATCACAGTCAGCACCTAGATGTGAGCTAAACAGAAGCCAGACCCTCAAACAGCAGCTGGTAGAGTATGCAGTTAAACGCCTTCCAGGAAAAACTGGGAGATGGGCATTTTTGTCTACTTCCTCTGCACTGAGCCCAGAGGGACAGCCATGGGGAGTGCTTGCATGCCTGTTAACAAGTGTTTCCTTGTTTGTAATAGTCCTTTGGGACTTGTGAATGCAAGACCCATTGGCTCTCAGAGCTAGGTGATCTGGGGACCTGTCTCTTGGGTGGCAGACTTAGGGACAGGTTGGGGTGCTATATGTGTGGTTCACACCTTTAGCTCCTCAGCAAGAAGCTAGGTTTGGATATTGGGGTTCCCTCCTGATTATAACATGCTGTGCCAGGGGTGGGGTTTATGGTGAGAATGTGTCTCAGCCTTTCCTACCCATTTTGATGTTGGTATTTTTTCAGTTGCCTGATGTGTAGGAGTCACTCAAATAGCTCTGTATTCCTCTCAGAGAGAAATAATCCATGTGTAGCTGTATATTCAGTGTGTCTGCAGGAGAAGGAAAATTCAGAATCCTCCTATGTTGCCATCTTGCTGATGTCTTTTCTAAAATGTTGGTAGTTGCCCATGTTAGAATTAAGGGGGCCTATTCATCCTCTCCTCTTCAACCTTACTACCAAGTGGCATGTTACAATGAAAAGAAGTCCCCGAGGGAATTTAACTTATGCCAGGGATTTAAAAAGACCAGTTTATCATATCCATCCTCTCCAGATTCAAAATTGATCAATAAATATGAAAAAAAGATAGAAATCAAAATACACTCTTATTATTATTGGAAAAACTAGATTGGGACTCGTGGTACTGTGTAAGAATGAGATTTGGCATTTTATTTTAACTATACAACAAGCAAGAAGAAATATCTAGACGGAGTCTGAAATAGTTTCCTATCTAAAGGGAATTTACAAAGTTTAAATATGGATAAGGTCAACTTTAGTAAAATCAATGAGGTCATAGTCAGTGGGTTAATTATCACACAGCTGGTGAGCAAATTAAATTTCCTAGGACAAATACAGTTTATAACTTCAGTGATCCAACACAATTTCCTATAGCAAACAATTGAATAAGCCTTGAGGTTAACATAGACTTAATATTGTAGGTTATAACATAAGATTATAAATAAAACTCTGTCCTTCCTTAATCTTTCTTATCTGAGATGAAATGGTAAATACCATAATCTTACACTTTGAATTCTTAAAGCATTTATGTCAACAATGTTTAATCTGACTCTATATTTCTTTAATGTTAAACAAGATTGAACATATCTGTTCAATTCAGACAATTCCAGGCTTGCCTGATATGCTTACTTTCAAGAAGAGAATACCAGAGAAGACCTGGAGACGGAAGGTGAAGAGTGAGAGGAAGGGGTAGGAAGGAAAAGAGAGAGAGAGAGAGAACTCTAGCACACCAAAAGCTAGGGTTATACACAGAGACCCTTTTCCCAATTTCACCAAAAAGTGAAGTCACTCCCACTGCTGGGCATAAGAGTCAGTCAGAGGTATGGAGAAGATGAAAGCTTGCTCCCAAATGAGTGCTTCTAAATGTGTGAAAGTGTTGGTGGAAGTTCCTATTTATGACCAGAAGGAACTTTGGAAAAAGAAAGAATAGTTTCCTTGGAGATAATATTGCTCAGGAAGAGTATGGCAAATGAGAAGAGGAAACTAATGTGGAATCTTGGGGAAAATGAAGAACCAGCAAAGGTAAGGGGTAGCCAGAAAGATAAAACGAGAAATGAGGGTGGTGTCTTAGAAACATAAATCAGATAAATACTGACTGGAAAAAGTTTCAACGAGGAGAAAAAATTGTTCAAGCTACCAGTAAAGACCATGTGTTATGAGTCCCTATGTGTCAGGCACTGTGCTACATGTGCACATCAGCCAATCCTCTAAATAAGAGGCAGTCTTACTTCACAGAGAAGAAAACTAAGGTTAAGACAAGTTTAGTAACTCATAACAAAGTTGGGCTTTGAACTTCTTTCTGACCATAGAGTTTATTATGTTTTCACCATGCTGAGAATGGGGAATTTGGCAAATATTTCATATATATCTTATACACCTCCCTGGGGGTCTCTTGAGACCATCGCTAGACTCTCAACTGCTTGCTCCTTCTCAGCTATCCTGCAGCTGCTCCTTTTATGACATGGTTTATCAACTCCACTGGGGTTCCCAATAGTCCCAATGCCTGGGATTGATGTGTCGCTTGCCCAGCATACTAGGTATTTATTGCTGCAGATAGTAGCTTTTAATTTCATAGTCTCTGTGGATCAGGAATCTGGGCTTTCTCTGGCTTCAGACCTCTCCAAAGGCTGCAATAAATGTGCCAGTTGGGGCTGCAGTCATCACAGGCTCGACTGAGCATCCAAGCTCACTCTTGTGATTGTTGATAGTATTCAGTTCCTCATGAGCTGCTAGCCAGATGCTTGCTTTTGTTCCTTGCTATGTGGGCCTCTCCACTGGACAGCTCACAACATGACAGCTGGCTTCATCAGGGAGGGCAAAAGAGTATACGTTACAGCAACGTATACTTTTTTTATAAACTAATCTCAGAATTGACCTAATAACCTAATCTCAGAATTGACAACCCATCACTTTAGCAGTATTCTATTCATTAGAAAAACATCACTAGGACCAGCCCACACTACTGTGAATCCCAAAATGACTTAAGAGTATTGTTCCTTTTGCATTCCCCACTCCTCACACCTTCAGGTCTACAGCTTTATGGTAAAATCCCAGTCCTCTGATTTATAAAACTAGAATGAGAAGGAATCTTCAAAAGCACTCTTGTTAAATTTCGTGTTGAAAGCCTTGAAAGATGTTGGGAACTTCAGGATGTCAGTCAGAAAATAAGCTCCACAATTTTCCCTCCTGTCTTGGTATTTAATGAAATGGGTGTTGTCATGTGACAGAAGGGACAAAATTGGAATGAGTCTGGACAAGATATGTAATATAAGAACTTACAATATCTTTGTAAAACTTCTCCATTTTCTAGTCAGACTTGGGCCATTCGGCCCATACATCTCCTAAGAGTCAGTGAGAAATGAATGTCTTCATCTTCCCCGTGGCCATGGACTTTAGAGCAACTTAGGCTTGCCTGGCATTGTAAAAAATTCATTCCCACCCCCCTGCTCAGAAACCCCAACTCAGTAAGTGGTTTGGGGAAGGGGCCTAGAATTTGTGTAATTGCTGACCAAGTGGAGAAATTCTGGCAGTAGGAAACCTACAGAAAGGTGGGAAGCAAACTGCCTCTGCCTTAGTGTCGGATCCACCCAAGATGTCTTTAGCCCCATTCTTACTCTTTCTCTGACTTCCCAAACCCATAGTACCTGTGTGATTCTGCAAGTCTTTTCCTCACCTTCTAGAACTTAACTTCATCTCTATTAGACTTATATATCTGCTGTGTCACTATCACATGATAAAGTTCTGTTCCATTCAACACAGACCTGCCTGCTGCTACACACATGTAAGGAAGACAAAGTCTTACTTGTAGGTTGGCCAAATGTTTTTCTCAGAGTCAGGCCTAAGTCTTTTAGCCACAGATCGAAACTGTCAATAACTTCACAGTCATTCTGAACTGCTAATCTATCCAGAGATCCCTGGCACTGTCCAGAGAAATTATCTAACTAGGCTTTTGCTTTCCTCAAGCTTCAGCTCAGTCCTTAATCATTCTGAGTTTTTCCTAAATCCCTCTGTAATTGATGAGCATTGATTGGGTTTCTCTACTTCCATATCTACCAGATACCAATACTATTTTTATTTTTGCTTTGAATGTTTCTACACTACCAATAGCCTTAAGCTCACCTGAGGATGCTTTCAGCCTCACATCCTTTCCTCTCAGGAGCCCCACTTCCTCCATTCCATGTGATTCCAGTGGGGACTGCCAATCATCAGACCTCACCTCTCTCATCTCAGGAATAGGCACAAGACCAAGACTTGCCAGTCAGAGTCTCCTGCTCCCCAGGACTCAATGGTTGGTGTACTTACTCCAGGGAAGGTTACTTGGGGTCTTCTTTTTTTTTTTTTTTTTAAGGGACTGATATGGATGCAAAAAGAGTGGAATACACTAGAGTTATAAGGGTTATTTTGATCTAAATATACTTGGGACCATCTTTCCTATCATTTGAAAGAGAACCTGACATAGAAACAAAGCCAACAGCAAAGAAAAAAGAGTCAAGAGATAGAAAAAAGAAACAGATGCCTGACAACATCATTTAAATAACTGGGGACTGTCATGTCTGAAGCAGTGAATCCCTGAACTTTTCAGTTATATGAGCCAGTAAATTCTCTTCTTTTGACTAAGACGGTACAAGTTAGACTTCTGTCACTTGTAAGAAAAAGAACTTGACCAATTTATCTCCACACAGCACAGCGATGCCATAGTCACTTTTAGGGAAGGGAAAATATTTTACCACCATTATATACTTCACAGTGTCACAGAAATTATGTTCTTTCTTTTTTAACCTCAACCAGCTAAATAACGGTGACGAGGTTCCCAATTAGTCAACACTTAATGGGCCTATTTTATTTTTAAACACTACACTGCCTTCAGGTATCTGTGGAGAGGTGTGTGTCAAGTTACTGGCTTGTTCCCAATACAGAGGTAAAGCCAACTTGTATTTGTCAACGTGGCCATTCTTATTCTTTCATGGATAGGCCACGACATACACACAAAACCTGTGTATTAGTGGCCTGAAGCTTACAGGAAAACTTAGCATATCACTAATCTCAACTAGTAATTATCCCTTCCCAAGTTCCCCATTTCTACCAAAGCTTCCCTTTCTCCTTTGCCAACTACATTTGACCCATTGTTATGGTCTGTTGCTTCTTTTTTAATAAGGTCTCTTAGGTCTGATGCTGTCTTTCTATTTTCACAGTCACACCCTTTATAGGGTCTGAGCACCCTCAGTCACCCTTCATCACATGGCTCCCTAACCAATGTGTTAAAAGGTGTTCCCAAATCCATTGCCACTGTATTCAATCCAGGCCCCTCACCATTCAGCACTTCGTCCTCCTCCTCTCAACTACCATTTCCAATCTCTCCTCCGTTTTCTCTTTTGATCCTCTTTTAAGCTGTTTTCTAAAGGTCCATTTAAGTTACTATCCTAAGTGGAGTCCACCCTGTCAGAGCCTGTTTTTCAGTATTTAAACAAAATCATGTTTGGAAAAAGATTTTGTATAATAGCACAATTCCTAGGAACAATTTTATGGTAAGAGTGAAAGGAAAAAACTGTGTGGTTTGATATTTTAACTTGATAAAAATGTTTTCTAGGTTTCATTGTTCCAATTTATTAGTTAAATAATACAATAAATGCTTCCATATGACAATGACCTCATTTCTGTGAACAAATAAACTGACCTAAATACATGTCAAGAGAGATTGCTCAACTAAATCCATGAATGTGGGATTAGAAAATATAATGAACTCTAGCCAAGAAGAGTAGATGCTGAGAATATGAAATACCGTATATAGTTCAGGTATATAGAAATACAGTTTATTTAGAAATTAAATCCTCTTTAAACACTCAAAAAATAGAAAAATATGAGTGTGATCCTGAGAGAGTCAATCAACTGAAAGGTTTTTTTCCACATTTTGAAGTTTATTGTCTTTTAAGCTCATTCTGTCTAAACAAGTAGTTGTTTTGAACAGGGAGCCTTAAAAACTCTTGCCAGAATTCTCACCCCAAAATAACTAAGAATGGTTATCTGCTGAATATTGAGATCCTGATTTATAGTCTTTTTTTGTGACATTTATATTAAAATGACATCTCCCCATGGAAACTAAAAGGAATACTAAGTAAACTACAAAGGCTAAACTTCAGATTATGAGCAATTTACAAGGTCAACAATATGACTTGCAGGTTAATCACCAAACAAATAATTTGACTTCACAGTTTATGCAATTCAGATTATCAAGGTTCATTTTATTAACTCAAACTTGATCTGAACTAGCATGAGGATATTTACAGTCTTTGATTTTTTTTATTCACCCACTTATTGTGAAATATTAATGCGAAGTGCTACCTCAGTGAAAAGGAAAAATTCTAAATTCCAAAACAATCTGGCCCCAAGTGTTCTGGAAGAGGGATGTGGACTTGTCCCTTTGTTTTATAACATCGAAATGTTGATCCTGTTTCTCCATTGTGTGCAGATTTTAGAAACTAGATTTAACATTAGTGTCTTCAACAGAAAGTTCCGTAAGTGATGAGATTAGCCATTTTCTCACCTGCCTTATTACCAAGTATTATTTATTATTGACCAGCTACTCTGAATAGAGCACCGTGCCAGGCCCTGGGGTAACAAATAGGGAAAAGGCATGATCCATGATGCTCAAAAACTAGTGGAGGAGTCATGGGGCATGCATTTTTTAAAAATCCATCAAACCTATAATTGAATTCTTTAGAATTTGTAAGGAAAGAATGGTCACTCAAGACTTTAATCTCCTGGGGGCTCTATGAAAGAAGTGAGACTTGTGCTGGACCTGGAAGGATACATAAGAATTAATCAAATGGAGAAGAGGAAAGTGCATTCCAAAATAAGGGAAATGACATAAACACAAGAAATTTTAATGTGCAGAGCCAGCTCCTAGATAATGAAATGACAAATTTAGGTAGAATGGAAGAGGTAAGGGATTTATTTAATACTGATTATTTTTTGCAGGCACTCAACTGGAAACTTGAAATACAACTGATAAATAAGAGAGTATCTGCTCTATAAGAACTATAATCTAGTAAAATCTACATAAAGAATTGTCCTAAAATTTTATAGGAGCTGTGATAGTGTGACATGAGGATACAAAGGAAGAAATAATCAAACCTTTGTGGATAGCTAAGGAAAGGC
Source organism: Globicephala melas (assembly GCF_963455315.2). Classification (NCBI taxonomy): domain Eukaryota; kingdom Metazoa; phylum Chordata; class Mammalia; order Artiodactyla; family Delphinidae; genus Globicephala; species Globicephala melas. Next base: position 12,548,509 of record NC_083331.1, on the reverse strand, counting down.
TTCTTAGTGAAAGTACTGATTGAGTTGGGTCATAGAAAGTACATTAGGATAACCACATGCACAAAGTCAGAAGTTGTTCTAAAAACACTGTTAACTTAAATGGATCTACATTGTAAAGTTTAAAGCTCTTACAACATGAAAATTCTACAACCTCTTTTGATAACCCATTCCAGCATTCAACAGCTCCATAACGTTCTCTCTTACAAAGTCCTTTTTACTCATCATCTTGACACCTCTCTTATAAAACTCAACATGGAGTATTTTATAACTTCTAGTTAACGTTTATCACACTCATATTAACCTTTTCTGTATGGGACAATTAAAAGGGAAAGACATGTTGCTTAAATTCCAATACAGACAACATTAACTCTGTAACTCTGATTCAGAGGAATACCTGATTTAGCCTCTGTGCTCGCAATCTACCTTTGTTTGGTTTCCTTGGGTTGCTGTACAAATACGGAGAACATTACTGCCTTGGGAAATAGGATTAACTAAAATCCAGGTGCTTAAAATATTTCCCAATGCAAATATAAACAACACTGGAGTGTTTATCCATCAATCATTCCAAGTACTCATCATGGGCTATTTTACTTCCCACTTTAGTTTACTCTTTGTAATCCCTTCTCTTCAACATACTCAGGCACCCTATTAAACAATAACAAAGATTTTCTCTTTCTGGTATGGGAATCTCTCTCTTGCCATTGATAGAATACAAACATACACAAATCCCTTTAAATTTTAAGATAATCTTATTGCTTGAGAGTCAAGCTCCCCCAACCTTCTTCTTAATGGACTTAGTGTACTTTTTTTAAATACATGACCCATGAGCCCCCAATTTTCTTACAGTAATCACATTCCTGGTTTTCATGTACTTAGAGAAAGGACTTTCCCATATTTTCCAAAGAAAATGTCTTCTTTTTTGTTCACATTACCATACGAACAGATACATTCTACCATATATATAGAATTATATCACAGTTGATCCTTCAAAACAGAAGCCCCCCTTTTCATCCTTATGCCTACAATACAACTTCTGATACATAATAGTGCTCTCTAAATAGCTGGTTGAATTAATTATAGAAATAAAATTAGTGGACTTATATTGTAATATGTAATACTACTTTAAACCAATGATGCATATATTAAAATTAAAAGCTCAATATTTTATAAATTTCATATAGTCATTAACAAGATAAAATACCTCTAGAATTTTGAGTTTTGTGAAAAAGTTACTTGAAAGAGAAAATATCAATTTAGTTTTAGTTTTGGGGAACTAGGAACCCGTCAGAAATGCAGAAAAAACAGTCTTCTCATATTTGTGCACATTGAGTGATTTGGTAACTCCCTACCTTCAGTGTTCCAGAAGCTGTTTTTATTTTAAAACAAAATAAACTTTTCAACAAAGTTATAACAATTAGCTCATCTGTCAGTAGTAAAAATATGCCAAGGAGTATGGAGAAGATATTTTTGGGCAGAGCTGCTTTCCCAAGTTAAGAGATCCAGCAACCTGGATCCCTCCCACTCCAGAAATCAGAATTTTTAAAGGAGCCTCAGGGCAGCTTTCTGCCTTGCCTAATCCTTCCTATCTCTAGCAGCCAACCCTAGAAATGCTATTTTCTTCCCAGCCTTTATGATTCCTGTATTGGCCCCACATTTCCTGACTCAGGCTCATTTCATTATTTTCCTAGGGGTTAGGTACACTCCGTGACTTTGGTCCTAGGTTTCTGCCACCCAGATTACTGCCTATGACTAGCTAGTTATAGCTACCCCCTGGTCCTAATCTGGTGGAGCCATAGACCTTGCAATGGTTGAGACTCCTCTATGGAAGTAGATGTAAGTTTAGGTTAGAGAAGATAACTCTTAGTATGACGGATTCCTTCCAGAACCAACAATAACATATTTACTGAGAACTTTTTTATTAAAAAAGCACTTTCACAAACATCTAATTCAACACTTTTTCTTTAAAGATTTGTCTTCATCATGCCTTTCAAAAACTAAACTTAGTTTTTCATAAAAATAACTTTTCCTACTCATTATTTCATGGATATATAATATTTAATTAAATTATATAATTGCAATCACAAATACAAGGACAAGCAAGGCTAATTCATGGTAAGAATCATCATCACTTGTCTTAATCACCTCAGGATGCCATAAAATATATCACAGATTCAGTGGCTTAAGCAACAGATATTTATTTTCTCATAGTTCTGGATGCTAGTAAGTCCAAGATCAAGGTCCAGTCAATTCGGTTCCTGGTTACAGCTCTCCTCTGACTTGCAGATGGACAGTTTCTCCCTATGTGTTCACAGGTGAGAGGAGAGGCAAAGAGAGAGCTCCCTGGTGACTCCTCTTATAAGGACATTAATCCTATCAGATCAGGGCTCCACTCTTATAACCTCATTTAACCTTAATTACCTCCTCACTCCAAATACAGCCACAGTGGGGGTTAGGGCTTCAACATATGTATTTGGAGGGGACATAATTTAGTCCATAGCCTCACTCAGTTGGAGAGTCAACTTGCAGGAGCATACTAATGAGTACCCTACCAGATGCAAGTGAGTGTTCAGTGATTCTAGACATAAGTCACTGTTTCACAAGGAGAATAAAGAGTTTTGGCTAATCTGGCAAAGGGGTTAAATAGATCAATGAAAAGAGTTTCAATGATCTAATATAACTATAGTTATATAACTATCTAAATTAATTTTAAATTAAGATAATTTCTACCATTACTTTCTTAGTAGAAATTAAGACAGTTGGAGGAGGGAGACCTGGTTCACCTGCCAGTCACTTGGATGACTCTTTTAGTTAAGAAAATATGAATCAGTATTGCTTCTGTTGTCCTTGGGTATTAGTATAACTAAACCATTGTTTATTTAAGTTCTCCCTTATCCTCTCACCCCTGTCTGATTTAGATCTCCTCCATCGTACTGAGGCAGCATCTACACACACTATAATCATACTGACCTGTGACCACTGATTTATTATCTGCTTCTTCACTGGACTGGAAGCTTCCTGAAAGCATGAACCATGTTGAATTTCATCCATTCAACATGGATGGATGGATGGACAGACAGATAGATAGATAATAAACCACATTTAATCTTTACAAGCAGAGATTTGAATTCAAGTCAATATGACTCCATGACTTCAAAGGCCAGGCTTCTTTAAATATAATATGGTTTCTCTTTCATTCAGTTAATGAATAAATTTATGGGTGGAATGAAATGAGTTATCCAACTAGTCTATAAACTCTGTATTGACTTTATTTCTACTTACAGAACACTGAAATATCTTAATAATATTAATAATCTGATGTTTTCAGTTATTTTAGTAAATCATGAGGCTTAAAAAAAGATATTTCATTTTCCTCCTTTCCTCAGCAATTCCTTCCCTATGCAACAACACAACAATAAACAAACAAAACTATTAAATGTTTCCAAGCATGTTCTTGTACAGAATTTTCTACTAAGTAGTTAATTAAACCTAAAGGTTTAATACCATATAGACTGAAATGAAGAGATACTTCTAAAAAAAATTTTCTAATGGGAAAAGAGAATAGTACAGAATTTTAAAACTTCTGTTTTTAAATAAGTGAAAAATTTATATTAGCTATTTAAGAAATTCCTAAGGACACAACTAGAACTACACTAGTTCAGCATGATTTGGGCCAGGCCCAGCTGCAGATAATAGTAAAAGGCAGTTGTACAACTATTCAAAGGACCCTTTCTCACAGTAAATCCCAAGATTATATTGGTTATCATCCTTATTCAAAATACATGGATGATATGTACCAAGATGCTGAAGTGTTTGGGATTTAGATGTCAATTTGTTAATGTCTTTAATTCTTACTCTGATTTCCTTTGGCTCCAAATGCTGTGTTTCTCAACTCTCCTTGTTTCTGGCCAAGATAAAAACCCAAATAGTTCTCAACTAAAATGAAGTAAAGGAAGTAAAATATTTATTTATCTAGAAGAAAATTACTTCCCTGAACACTTGTTATAATATACCACTCTTCCCACCCCGAACTCCACTTCCTTTCTTCACCAGTGGGAGTTTTAATATATAATACTTTATAATGCATAATGTCAATATATGCCAAGCATATATTTTTTAAAAAGACAGAAATAGAGGTAGAGATAGGGATAGAAATGGAGATGCAGCTAGAGGTAGAGGTAGAAGTGATACAGGTAGACATGACAAAGATACAGAAGTAGATTTCAATCTACTCTTCTGAAGTCATGATCTGGTGACATTAAGGTGTGAACAGATTTTTACTGTTTCTAAATTTATGAATTGATGCTTAACTGTAAATTAAGGAGAGATATGTGAGAGCATTTCTTTCTGAACAAAGCTAGGACCTCCTATTGAATTATACTTAATATAAAAGCTCACCTTATCCGGGCTGATTGACAACAGCACTGACAGTAACCTGTTTAGAAGAATTTATCTTAGTGTCTTCAACTGTATAATACCATGACAAAAGTGTTTCTCAAAGCATAAAGAACACCTATGTCAGCATTTCCTCAGATGCTTATACATTTCTTACCGCCACTCTATGTCTACAGAATCAGAAGCTTGGAGTTGAGCCCTAGAATCTGCAATTTAGTGAATTCCTTGGATAATTTGTAGGCATGTTAAAGTATAAGAAACCTGCCATAGCCAATGACTAGCCAATAAATAGTGAAGGTAGAGATTATTAGTAAGGTTTAAGTTTTCTCTACCCTCTTAAAGACTCAGCAGCCAAGGTATCCATAGCAGGGCTCCAAAACATAAATGATATGGCACCAAAACACATGATATCAGTTTGAAAAATCTATTCTCTATCACTTGTGATCAAGATGTGCATGGTGTACTTGGGGCAGGGGGAGCAAGAAGAATCAGTAGTGTTTTGGAATTGATTTTTACAGGTTTGTGAGAAGCTTACTGCTAAATTTTACAAGTCAGATGTTAGATAGCCACTATTAAAAATTAAATTATACAAACTTGAAATTCACTACATTATGTTAAAAACTAAGTTAATAAAATTTAAAACTCGAGACAGCAGCAGAAGAACTACAATCCTGCAGCCCATGGAACAAAAAACACATTCACAGAAAGACAGACAAGAAGAAAAGGCAGAGGGCTACGTACCAGATGAAGGAACAAGATAAAACCCCAGAAAAACAACTAAATGAAGTGGAGATAGGCAACATTCCAGAAAAAGAATTCAGAATGATGAAGTGAAGATGATCCAGGACCTCGGAAAAAGAATGGAGGCAAAGATCAAGAAGATGCAAGAAATGTTTAACAAAGACCTAGAAGAATTAAAGAACAAACAAATAGAGATGACCAATACAATAACTGAAAAGAAAAATACACTAGAAGGAATCAATAGCAGAATAACTAAGGCAGAAGAATGGATAAGTGACCTGGAAGACAGAATGGTGGAATTCACTGCTGCTGAATAGAATAAGGAAAAAAGAGGGCTTCCCTGGTGGCTCAATGGTTGAGAGGCTGCCTGCTGAAGCAGGAGACACGGGTTCGCGTCCTAGTCTGGGAAGATCCCACATGCCGCGGAGCGGCTGGCCTGTGAGCCATGGCCTCTGAGCCTGCGCATCCAGAGCCTGTGCTCTGCAACGGGAGAGGCCACAACAGTGAGAGGCCTGCGTACCACAAAAAAAAAAAAGAAAAAAGAATGAAAAGAAATGAAGACAGCCTAAGAGACCTCTGGGACAACATTAAACGCAACAACATTTGCATTATAGGGGTCCCAGAAGGAGAAGAGAGAGAGAAAGGACCAGAGAAAATATACAAAGAGATTACAGTCGAAAATTTCCCTAACTTGGGAAAGGAAATAGCCACCCAAGTCCAGGAAGCACAGAGAGTCCCATACAGGATAAACCCAAGGAGAAACATGCTGAGACACACAGTAATCAAACTGACAAAAATCAAAGGCAAAGAAAAATTATTGAAAGCAGCAAGGGAAAAATGACAAATAACATACAAGGGAACTCCCATAAGGTCAACAGCTGATTTCTCAGCAGAAAGTCTACAAGCCAGAAGGGAGTGGCATGATATACTTAAAGTGATGAAAGGGAAGAAACTACAACCAAGATTACTCTACCTGGCAAGGATCTCATTCAGATTCAATGGAGAAATCAAAAGCTTTACAGACAAGCAAAAGCTAAGAGAATCAGCACCACCAAAACCAGCTCTACAACAAATGCTAAAGGAACTTCTCCAAGTAGGAAACACAAGAGAAGAAAACGACCTACAAAAACAAACCCCAAACAATTAAGAAAATGGTCATAGGAATATACATATCGATAATTACCTTAAACATGAATGGATTAAATGCTCCAACCAAAAGACACAGGCTTGCAGAGTGGATACAAAAACAAGACCCATCTATATGCTGTCTACAAGAGACCCACTTCAAACCTAGGGAAACATACAGACTGAAAGTGAGGGGATGGAAAAAGATATTCCATGCCAATGGAAATCAAAAGAAAGCTGGAGTAGCAATACTAATATCAGATAAAATAGACTTTAAAATAAAGAATGTTACAAGACACAAGGAAGGACACTACATAATGATCAAGGGTTCAATCCAAGAAGATATAAGAATTATAAACATATATGCACCAACATAGGACCATCTCAATACATAAGGCAACTGCTAACAGCTATAAAACAGGAAATTGACAGTAAAACAGTAATAGCGGGGGACTTTAACACCTCAGTTACACCAATGGACAGATCATCCAAAATGAAAATAAATAAGGAAACAGAAGTTTTAAATGACACAAAAGACCAGATAGATTTAATTGATATTTATAGGACATTCCATCCAAAAACAGCAGATTACACTTTCTTCTCATGTGTGCACGGAACATTCTCCAGGATAGATCACATCTTGGGTCACAAATCAAGCCTTAGTAAATTTTAGAAAATTGAAATCATATCAAGCATCTTTGCTGACCACAACGCTATGAGATTAGAAATGAATTACAGGGAAAAAATGTAAAAAACACAAACACATGGAGGCTCAACAATACATTACTAAATAACCAAGAGATCACTGAAGAAATCAAAAAGGAAATCAAAAAATACCTAGAGACAAATGACAATGAAAACACGACGATCCAAAACCTATGGGATGCAGCAAAAGCAGTACTAAGAGGGAAGTTTATAGCTATACAAGCCTACCTCAAGAAACAGAAAAATCTCAAATAAACAATCTAACCTTACACCTAAAGGAACTAGGGAAAGAAGAACAAACAAAACCCAAAGTTAGCAGAAGGAAATAAATCATAGAGATCAGAGCAGAAATAAATGAAATAGAAACAAAGAAAACAATACCAAAGATCAATAAAACTAAAAGCCAGTTATTTGAGAAGATAAACAAAGTTGATAAGCCTTTAGCCAGATTCATCAAGAAAAAGAGAGAGAGGACTGAAATCAATAAAATTAGAAATGAAAAAAGGAGAAGTTACAACAGAAACTGCAGAAATACAAAGCATCCTAAGAAACTACTACAAGCAACTCTATGCCAATAAAATGGACAACCTGGAAGAAATGGACAAATTCTTAGTAAGGTATAACCTTCCAAGACTGAACCAGGAAGAAACAGACAATATGAACAGACCAATCACAAGTAATGAAATTGAAACTGTGATTAAAAATCTTCCAACAAACAAAAGTCCAGGACCAGATGGCTTCACAGATGAATTCTATCAAACATTTAGAGAATAGCTAACACCCAACCTTCTCAAACTCTTCCAAAAAATTGCAGAGGAAGGAACACTCTCAAACTCATTCTGTGAGGGCACCATCACCCTGATACCAAAACCAGACAAAGACACTACAAAAAAAGAAACTTACAGACCAGTATCACTGATGAATATAGATGCAAAAATACTCAACAAAAAACTAGCAAACAATCCAACAACACATTAAAAGGATCATACACCATGATCAATGGGATTTATCCCATGGATGCAAGGATTCTTCAATATATGCAAATTAATCAATGTGATACACCATATTAACAAATTGAAGAATAAAAACAATATGATCATCTCAATAGATGCAGAAAAAGCTTTTGGCAAAATTCAATACCTATTTTTGATAAAAACTCTCCAGAAAGTGGACATAGTGGCAACCTCTCTCAACATAATAAAGGCCATATACGACAAACAGCAAACATCATTCTCAAAGGTGAAAACTGAAAGCATTTCCTTGAAGATCAGGAACAAGACAAGGATGTCCACTCTCACCACTATAATTCAACATAGTTTTGGAAGTCCTAGCCACGGCAATCAGAGGAGAAAAAGAAATAAAAGAATACAAATTGGAAAAGAAGAAGTAAAACTGTCACTGCAGATGACATGATACTATACATAGAGAATCCTAAAGATGCCACCAGAAAACTACTAGAGCTAATCAATGAATTTTGTAAAGTTGCAGGATACAAAATTAATGCACAGGAATCTCTTGCATTCCTATATACTAATGATGAAAAATCTGAAAGAGAAATTAAAGAAACACTCCCATTTACCATTGCATCAAAAAGAATAAAATACCTAGGAATAAACCTACCTAGGGAGACAAAAGACCTATATGCAGAAAACTATAAGACACTGATGAAAGAAATTAAAGATGATACCAACAGGGCTTCCGTGGTGGCGCAGTGGTTGAGAGTCCGCCTGCTGATGCAGGGGATGCGGGTCCGTGCCCCGGTCCGGGAGGATCCCACGTGCCGCGGACCGGCTGGGCCCATGAGACATGGCCGCTGACCCTGCGCATCCGGAGCCTGTGCTCCGCAACAGGAGAAGCCACAGCAGTGAGAGGCCTGCGTACCGCCAAAAAAAAAAAGATGATACCAACAGATGGAGAGATATACCATGTTCTTGGATTGGAAGAATCAATACTGTGAAAATGACTATACTACCCAAAGCAATGTACAGATTCAATGCAATCCCTATCAAATTACCAGTGGCATTTTTTACAGAACTAGAACAAAATGTCTTAAAAAATTTGTATGGAGACACAAAAGACCCCGAATAGCCAAAGCAGTCTTGAGGGAAAAAAGTGGAGCTGGAGGAATCAGACTCCCTGACTTCAGACTATACTACATAGCTACAGTAATCTAGACAATATGGTACTGGCACAAAAACAGAAATACAGATCAATGGAACAAGATAGAAAGCCCAGAGATAAACCCATGCACCTATGGTCAGCTAATCTATGACAAAGGAGGCAAGGATATACAATGGAGAAAAGACAGTCTCTTCAATAAGTGGTGCTGGGAAAACTGGACAGCTACATATAAAAGAATGAAATTAGAAAACTCCCTAACACCACACACAAAAATAAACTCAAAATGGATTAGAGACCTAAATGTAAGACCGGACACTATAAAACTCTTAGAGGAAACCATAGGAAGAACACAGATATGTAAATTTACTTCCTCCTCTCCTTTGCTGCTCAGTGCTTTTTAACTCCATGTTTGGTTTCACCAGTATTCTTCCTTCTGTCCTATCTTCCTGTTTCTCCACTTTAACCAGAGTACTATATACAGTTAAAGCAGCATATAAAATGACTTTAACTTCTGGAGTACAGGAGTATTTAAATCTAGGAAACACAATTTTAGCATAGTGATAATGATTTAAAAATAGAGGATTTCCCTGGTGGCGCAGTGGTTGAGAATCTGCCTGCCAATGCAGGGGATACGGGTTCGAGCCCTGGTCTGGGAAGATCCCACATGCCACGGAGCAACTGGGCCCGTGAGCCACAACTACTGAGCCTGCGCGTCTGGAGCCTGTGCTCCGCAACAAGAGAGGCCGCGACAGTGAGAGGCCTGCGCACCGCAATGAAGAGTGGCCCCCGCTTGCCACAACTAGAGAAAGCCCTCGCACAGAAACGAAGACCCAACACAGCCAAAAATAAATAATAAATTTTAAAATAGAAAGATTATATTGCAAAAAAACATAAACTTTTAAAGCAGCAAACATTTATATTTGAGTCAAAAAATTTTTATCCAGAAATTCCTAAAATTGACACATCATTAATATAGATTTTTTTCACTCTTTTACAAAACTTAAGCCTAGATCCTTCATGAAGTGCTTTTTTTTTAATTAAAAAAAAAATTTTTTATGTGAGCACTGCATTTTTTTTTAATGAAGTGCTTGTTTTTAAAATAAAGTCCTGACCTCTAGTGGCTACAATGAATTAATACCTAAATCTACTGAAGTCTTAACATCACAAAAAGGAGACAGCCAGACATGATAACCTCTCATCAATGTAACACAATAGGCAAAATACAAACTCATCTATGAAATATTTGTGAAAAAAAATCAAACTTGGATCTGTCTAGCCTCCAGGTCTAATCTAATAACCTGGTTAGAGGAAATAAAAAGGAGATAAACATGTTAAACAATATCAATCTAGAATGTCAGAAATTCTACCCCACAAAATGTCCAATCTTTTTTTATTTTTTTAACAAACAAAGGATGTGAAAAAATGGAGACAGAGCTTCATAGATTAAAAGTATCTTAGGGACTTCCCTGGTGGTCCAGTGGTTAAAACTCCCCACTTCCACTGCAAGGGGCATGAGTTCAATCCCTGGTCAGGGAACTAAAATCCCACATGCCGCAGGGCATGGCCAAAAAAGTAAATAAATAATTTTTTTTTTTTTAAGTATCTTAAGAGACATATTAGGCAAATGCAATTGTCGATCCTGTTTGGATCCTGATTTGAACAATTTTTTTTAATTGTGAAAACTAAGAAAATGTAAACACAGTGTATCAGATGATATAATGGAATTATAGTTTACTTTTACAGTGTGATATTGATATTATGATTACTTTTTTTTTTTTTTTTTTTTTTTTTTTTTGCGGTACGCGGGCCTCTCACTGTTGTGGCCTCTCCCGTTGCGGAGCACAGGCTCCAGACGCGCAGGCTCAGCGGCCATGGCTCACGGGCCCAGCCGCTCCGCGGCATGCGGGATCCTCCCGGACCGGGGCACGAACCCGTGTCCCCTGCATCGACAGGCGGACTCTCAACCACTGCGCCACCAGGGAAGCCCTATGATTACTTTTTAAATGATCTCTTGGAAATACATAGTATTTACAATTGGAATTTTTTAAGTTTAAAGAAGAGAACTACAAGTAGAAGAAACTATAAATGTTAAGGCCTGGAGGCAGAAATGTGTTAAGATGAGATCAAAAAGGTCATGGAGGTGTGAGAAATAAAGGGTTTTGTAGGATTTTTAATGACTTTGGCTATGTGAAGTCATCAGAACACTTCTAGCAGAGGAGTGATATAATCACATTTAGATGTTTAAAAAAGGTCATTCTGTATGGAAAGCAGATGTCAACAGGCAACCAGTTAAGAAGCTATTACCATAATATAAAGAAAATGGTGGCTTGGACAGCATGGTAAGAAGTGGTCACATTCTGGTTATATTTCAAAAGCAGAACTGACAGGATTTACTGATGTCTAAATATGAGTGTGAGAAAATGAGAGAAGTTAAAGACAGTTTCCATAGTTTCCTAGCCTGCGCTATTGGAAAGATGGAGTTGCCATTTACTGAGATGGGAAAGGTGGCAGGAGAAGACTTGGTGAATTTGAAGTTCAATTTTTACCATGTTTTTCCCCCAGTTTTATTGAGATATAATTGACATATAATACTGTATTAGTTTCAGGTGTACAACATAATTTGATATATTTTGAAATGATCACAGTAAGTCTAATTAATATCCATCACTTCACACAGTTACATATATATATATATACATTTATGGAGGGAAGGGGAGAGAGAAAGTGAAAGGGAGGGAGGGAGGGAGGGAGGGAGAGGGAGAGAGACACCCCCCACAACTTCTTTATCCATTCATCTGTGGATGGATGCTGAGATTGGTTCCATGTCTTGGCTATTGTAAATAATACTGCAGTAAACATGGGGGTGCAGATGTATCTTCAAAATAGTGGTTTTGTTTCCTTCAGATATATACCGAGAGTGGAACTGCTATATCATCCAGAACTATTTTTAATTTTTTCAGGAAACTTCATACTATTTTCCATAGTGGCTGCACCAATTTACATTCCCACCAACAGCACATGACGGTTCTCTTTTCTCCATATCCTCACCAACACTTGTTATCTGTTGTCTTTTTGATGATAGCCATTCGAACAAGTGTGAGGTGATCTCTCATTGTGGTTTTGATTTGCATTTCCCTGATGGTTAGTGATGATAAGCACTTTTGCATGTACCTGTTGGCCATTTGTATGTCTTCTTGGAAAAATGTCTATTCTATTCTTCTGCTGGTTTTTTAATAAGGTTGTTTTTTGCTACTGAGTTATATGAGTTATTTATATATTTTGGATATTAACTCTTTAACAGATATATGACTTTCAAATATTTTTTCCCATTCCATAGGTTGTCTTTTCATTTTGCTGATGGTTTTCTTTGCTATGCAGAAGCTTCATAATTTGATGGAGCCCTACTTGTTTGTTTTTGCTTTTGTTGCCTTTGGTTTTAGTGTCAAATCCAAAAATTGATTGTCAAGCCCACTATAAAGGAGCTCACCTCATGTTTTCTTCTAAGGCTTTTATGGTTTTAGGTCTTACATTCAAGTCTTTAATCCATTTTGAGTTAATTTTTGTGTATGGTGTAAGATAGTGGGCCAGTTTCATTCTTTCACGTGTGGCTGCCCAGTTTTCCCAACACAATTTATTGAAGAGCCTGTTCTTTGCCTATTGTATATTCTTGGCTCCTTTGTTGTAAATTAATTGACCACATATGCATAGGTTTATTTCTGGGATCTCTATTCTGTTCCATTGATCTATGTGTCCTTTTTTATGCCAATACCATACTGTTTTGATTACTGTAGCTTTGTAATATTGATTGAAGTCAGGAAGTGTGATAACTCCAGGTTTGTTCTTCTTTCTCTAGACTGCTTTGGCCATTTGGGGTCTTTTGTGGTTCCAAACATATTTTAGGAGTTTTTTTTATTTCTGTGAAAAATGCCATTGGAATTTTGATAGGGATTGTAATAAATCTGTAGATCACTTTGGGTAGTATAGATACTTTAACAATACTAATTCTTCCAATCCACGAGCACAGAATATCTTTCCATTTATTTATGTCTTCAGTTTACTTCATCAATGTCTTATAGTTTTCAGTGTACAGATTTTCACCTCCTTGGTTAGATTTATTCCTAGGTATTTCATTCTTTTTGATGCAATTCTAAATGGAGTTATTTTCTCCATTTCTCTTCCTAATAGTCATTAGTGTATACAAATGCATTGATATTTGTATATTGGTTTTGTATCTTGCAAATTTACTGAATTTGATTATTAGTCCTAACAGTTTTTTGGTGACATCTTTAGGTCTTCTATATATGTCATCTGCAAATAGAGACAGTTTTACATCTTCCTTTCCAATTTGGATACCTTTTATTTATTTTCTTGTCTAGTTGCTCTATCTAGGAGTTCCAGTACTATATTGAACACAAGTGTCATGGGCATCTTTGTGTTGTTCCTGATCTTAGAGGAAAAGTTTTCAACTCTTCATCATTGATTATGATGTTAGCTGTGGGCTTGTCATATATGGCCCTTATTACATCAAGGTATGTTCCATCTACACCCAGTCTGTTGAGAGTTTTTATCATGAACGAATGTTGAATTTTGCAACATAATTTTTCTGCATTTATTGAGATGATCATATAGTTTTTATCCTTCATTTTGTCAATATGATTGATTGATTTGCAGATGTTGATCCATCCTGCATCCTAGGAATAAATCCTACTTGATCATGGTGTAAGATCCTTTTAATGTAATGTTGAATTGGTTTGCTAATATTGGGTTGAGGATTTTTGCATCTATGTTTACCAGTGAAAATTGACCTGTAATTTTCTTCTATCGTAGTGTCCTTGTCTGGCTTTGGTATTAGGATAGTGCTGACCTCATAAAATGAGTTTGAAAATGTCCTCTCCTCTTCTGTTTTTTGAAATAATTTGAGAATATTTGATATTACTTCCTTAATTGGTTAGTGGAATTCTGGGAAGCCATCTAGTCCTGAACTTTCATTTGTTGGGAGAGTTTTGATTTCTAATTCAATAACCTTACTAGCAATTTGTCTGTTCAGATTTTCTGTTTCCTCATGATTTAGTCTTTGTAGGTTGTATGTTTCTAGGAATTTATCCATTTCTTTTAGGTTGTCTAATTTGTTGGTATATAATTGTTCATAGTAATTTCTTATGATCCTTTGTATTTCTATGGTAACAGTTGCAAAGTATCCTCTTTCATTTCTTATTTGAGTCTCTTTTTTTCTTGGTGAGTCTAGAAAGGGTTGTCAACTGTGTTTATCTTTAAAGAAAAAAAGCAGCTCAATCTTTTCTATTCTCTTTTTTTAGTCTATATTTCTACTCTTTTAAATTTATTTCCTTCCTTCTACTAAATTTGGGCTTAGATTTTTTTCCTAGTCCTTTGAGGTGTACAGTTAGTTTTTTTAATCTGAGATCTTTCTTGCAACTTAATGTAGGTGTTTATTCCTATAAACTTACCTCTTACAACTGCTTGTGCTGTATCCCGTAAGTTTTGGTATGTTGTTTTTCCATTTGTCTCAAAATATTTTTTGATTGCCCTTTTGATTTCTTTGACCCATTGGTTATTCAGAAGCATGTTGTTTAATCTCCACATAAATTCTCCAGTTTTCTTCTTATAATTGATTTCTGATTTCATAAAAGATGCTTGATATGAGTTCAATCTCTTAAAAGTATTAAGACTTATTTTGTGGCCAAACGTGATCTATCCTAGAGAATATTCCATGTGTGCTTGAGAAGAATGTGTATTCTGCTGCGTTGGGATGGAATGGTCTGTATATTTCTGTTAAGTTCATATTTCTGTATATGTTTGTTAAGTTCATCTGATATAACATGTAGTTTAGGACCAATGTTTCCATACTGATTTGCTATCTACAAGATCTATCCATTGTTGAAAGTGGGGTATTGAAATCCTCTACTATTACTGTATGGCTATCTATTTCTCTCTTCACGTCTGTTAATATTTGCTATATATAATTAGGTGCTCCCATGTTGGGTGTATATTTACAAATGTTATATTGTCTTGGAATGACCCCTTTTTCATTATATAATGACCTTCTTTGCCTATTATTAGACTGTGGCTTAAAATCTATTTTGTCTGTTTGTCTGATATAAATATAACTAAGCCTGTTTTTTTTTTTTTGGTGTCCATTTGCATGAAATATCTTTTTTTCATCCCTTCTCTTTTAGTCTGTACACATTCTTAAAGCTAAAGTGAAAGAGCATATACTTTTTAAAAATTCATTTAGCCATTCTATGTCTTTTGATTGAAGCAGTTTTTACCATGTTAAACTTGAAGCTTACTAGACAGATTTTCAAGAGGAGATGTGGATGAGTATGGAGTCCAGGGGAGTAATCTAGGCTGGAGACATAAGTATAGGAATTGTGAAACTCTACCACTAACTCTCCTTTGCCTTTCTTAACTTCTCCAATTTCCTCACCTTTTAGGTAGGACCAAATGTAACTGCCATTTTTGTACGTTAAAAATGGTAAAATATAGCAATTTCATACGGTTCAACTAAATATAAATGGAAAGATTCCTACCCTATTTCTTAAGGCAGTTAAAATGTTCAATGAGATTAACGTGTGAAAATTTACACAGTAAATGTTTAAAGTATTGTTATGAGAGAGCTTGTCTAGTTACAATTTAGAAGAAGCATTTTCATAACTCAGAATTCATTCTCATGCAACACACATTTTAAGATGATTTCAGGTTTTCTCTATGTGGAATCTGTTTAGGGAGGTCCCATGACTGGAGTTAAAGCATTTAGCAAATGTTTGAATGCTCTGTGCCAGCACAAAGCTCATCACCTGTTTGAGAAACTGCTCTTCGACGATGCTGGAGAGATAAAGTCTGCCTAAATGTGCTTTTTATTTTTATATTTTTTATTTTATTTATTTTAAACCTGCTTTTTAAAATAATCCGGTCTAGACTTATCCAATCCTGGATCAATACCCCTAATTAGCATACCAAAAAGTGGTCCAGTCTTGACCCAGGACCTGCTAAAGTCAGTTTGAACTCCACTCAGTGCTGGATAACCTGGTTAGGCACTCTGTATCTAGCAGCAATACCTTAGTTTGGGTCATTTCTCTTACCTTTGTTAACTAACCATTTAGTCCCATGGTTTCCTTACAGTTCCTGGAATGTGTCAAGGATTTCCTCTCTCCCCTCTATTCATTTCCCCACCTTTCACTTGTGGGTTCACCCTCCTCACCTCCTTCAGATCTTTGCACACATGTTAATTACTCATGGAGTCTTTTGTTGACTATCCTTTTGTAAATCAAAACCACTCCACCTAGCTCCATCCAGAACTCCCTATCTCTTCTCCCTGATTTACTTTTTTTCTTCAGGGCACTTATCATCTGAGAAAGCAAAAATCCCTGAAATCTGGAAATTGGCCTGATATTCACAGCTAGGCCATGGTGTTCTCCTGTTGGCCATAAACAATCTCACAGAATGTCAACAACAGGCAAGGACACAATTATAAAATTGTCCCTGCTTTCTGACAACATGGAATCCAAAGAAAATCTCCACTTATTAGAACCTCCCCAAAGTTATCCAGCCAAGGCCTAAATCCTATAATAGGTTCTTTTTAATACCTTCTTACTGAGCTCCCCCACAGTTCCCTATGGTGATAGTTCTCCCTCACTGCAACAAGTAATAAACCCAAGTTGTTCAACTACAGGTGTGTTCCTGGTGATATTTGCCTGGAGGATACTGATACGTTTAACGTATTATCTGTTCTTCTTACTTATTTTTTGGTTGTCTGTCTTTTCCCACTAGGATATATTTCTATGAGAACATGGATTTTTGGCTATTTGGTCAGTATTAACATTGCCAGCAGCTAGAACCATGCCTGGTATATTACAGGCTCTCAATAAATAGTTCTTGAATGAATGAATGAACAGTAAGCACTCACATTTCAGTAGGCATTACAGATGCAAGCACGAAACAGAGCAAGTCCTTGAGATCTTCAGAGTTTGACTAGTACTGGTTCAGTAAGTTTGCCTGAGGAAAGGAAGAAAGCGGCAGAGAGAGAAAGTCAAATTCTGCACTGGGGCCTGCTGTGTAACTCTGTTTTCCATTCCTGCTTTCTTTTCCTTTGCTTTCTTTCTTTATCAGGATCATCCTTGGAAGAAAGTCAGACACACTCTCCTGAAACCAGTGCTGGCTAAAAGAAACTATGGTTTGACCTGTGCCAATGAGAACTGAAAATGTTATGGAATCTTCATGCCAAATCTATAAAACTTAACTCTTTATGGCCTCACTGAGACAATGCTTCAAGAATTAGAGATTCGTTCACTGTAATTTAGAAACCCCTCTTATGGTTCTCAGATTTCATGGCTTGTAAGAATCCACTGAGGAGTTAGAAAAAGAGACTATTTTAGTCAAAACAAAATTGACTAAGTTTATAATAAAATGAATACCTTGAGCTTAAAGGCTTAAAAGATCTAAATTTACACGTCTACAATTTTAATAAATTGAATATTCATTAAAACACTGGCAACTATAAATAGGTTTTTTAAGCACAAAATTTTCCTCAAGACAATTAGCAATACAAGTGACATTTCTCAGGGTTCTTTGCAAAGCCTTTTGCCTCTACAGCCAACACACATACTTCTCCTTTTCCTTGGTTTCAACTATCATCTTTATACCAATTATTAATAAATTAATCATTATGATTTAGGGAATCTCTTATAAGTGTGGTGACTTTCCCAACCTGGTTGGGGCTATGGAATTGTCCCAGGTAGGCTCCACCCAGGGGACAAAAGCATCCTTTAGCAATAACATTAGCCTGTTACCCTTTGATTGCAACAATGCTTATTTTGGGAAAACTTTTAAAAAGATATATAGGATCTAGATTTTTTTAAAGAGAACAATTTGTTCGAGGAAAATACTAATACAGTACTAGCTATTCCATTTGGTGCCAAAAGATGTTACTTGTACACAGGAAAACTCTCCGTGCATAGTAGAAACAATTTAAATTGTTTTCAGCAAAAATTTTTGAGGCTCTAATTTGTAAGGACACCAGGAAATGCATTCTGGGTGATGATAGTATGAACACAACATGGTTCCCAACCTCAAGGGGCTTAAAATACCACAGAGAAACAGATGTGTGTTCAAATAAGTATATATAATGCATGGTACATACAATGAAAAGCCAGAATTACAAACTGTCAAAGCAAAAATTGCCCCCAACAGAGTTAAAAAGGTAAGGAAGACTTTACTCAAGTCTATCTAAATAGTTAAGAGAGATCAGAACACAGTCTAAACTCAACTCTGCTGAAACAAATAATGGGAGAGTTGTTTTGGTGGTTTTTAAATATTTTTATTATAGGAAAATATACATAAAATTTACTATTGTAACCTATTTTAAATATACAATTCAGTGGCATTAAGTACATTCACAAATGTGCATCAGAATTACCTGTTTCCAGAACTTTTTAATTCCTCCAAAATGGAAACTCAATACACATTAACCAATAATTTCCCATTCTTCCCATCCCACAGTCCCTGATAAACTGTTCTACTTTCTGTCTCTATGAATTTAACTATTCTAGGTATCTCATTAGGTACAATCATACAATTAATTGTCCTTCTGTGTTTAGCTTATTTCATTTAGCATAATGTTTTCAAGGTTCATCCATCTTGTAACATGTGTCAGAATTTCATTCCCTTTTAAGGCTGAAAAATACTCTGTTGAATGTATACACCACAGTTTATGAATTTATCTGTTGATGGACATTGGGTTGTTTCCACCTTTTGACTATTGTAAATAATGTTACTATAAACACTGGGGTACAAATATCTGTTCAAGTCTCTGCTTTCAGTTCTTTGGGGAATATATCTAGAAGCGGAATTGCTGGATCACATGGTAATTCTATGTTGAACTTTCTGAGGAACGACCATACTGTTTTCCATAGCATTTGCACCATTTTACATGCTCGTCTGCAGTGTCCAAGGTTTCTGATTTCTCCACATCCTTGCCAATGCTTGTTATTTTGTGGGTTTTTTGGTATAGCCATCCCAAAGGATGTGAGGTAGTATCTTACTGTGGTTTTTATTTGCATTTCCCTAATGACTGGTGATGTTGAGCATCTTTTCATATGCTTATTGTACATCTTTGGATAAATGTCTATTCAAGTCCTTTGCCCATGTATATTTCTGATCCTCTGAGGCACAGGCTAGTAAAACTACTCCCTCTTGGGAGGAAAGTACTTGTCCATATTAGGTAAATTATCCATCTCTCCAAGGGAGCCAAATAATAATGATTTTCAAAGGCCAAGTAATAATTCAGTGATGAGTAAAATTTTTCCACAGCAAGTAAGAGTTTAGAGTATTTACACATTCCCCCAAGCCTTTCAATTAGAAATATAGCAGATGGCCCAATAATTTGTTATTTCTAAACCTAAATGCATTTACCCAACATGTAGCTGATTATTAGCATTCATAACAATATTTATGACATGTGTGTTGGCTCTGTAGATGTACAACACATAGTCTTGATGACATTATTTAAAACTTTAAAATGTAGTATATTAGGATATGAACTTCTCAGTATTATACACACACACACACACACACACACACACACACACACACACACACAGAGTAACAGTTGAATAATTACACATCACACACATCTATTCCGTTAAGGATACAGCTAAAAATCAGTCAGAAATGTTGCCACTTTTCATAAAATATTTTCCTTTGTTTTCTATCATGGAACTAGCCACAGTGGATGCTAAGGTAGGTGATAAGAGAAGTATATTTGTTTTCAGTGGTTTCTCCAGCTTCTTCTTAGGAGAACTTATCATTGAATGAATCTCGTTTGCAGGCCTTCCAAACAAATTTACAGATCTCTATAGGGTTGATGGACAATTATGTCCATGGGCAGTGGGTACTTCAAATGGTGGCAAGCAGTGTGTTTTCTCTGCCAAGATATATTTAGTTCCAGTGCAGTCAATAAAAAAGAAAACATGGCTGAGTCTTCAGTAAAACCTAAGAGGCTTCCTTCAATATTACACTGATTGAACTATGAAGATTCAAAGCCAAAACAGCTAAATATAGAGGAGAGAAAATAGTCCATGTTCTCAAGTAATGAAAAACATATCAATCTATCACATACTATATTCTTCGTTTGACTTCCAGTTTTTATAAAAGCAGAAATAAAGTGCAGATATCTTTCAAGGCAACTTGAGAAACTATTACAAACTCAACTTAGGCACTGGTCCTCCCATCACCTTCATCTTATTCTCTCATTCTCTCCAAACAGCCTTCCCTTGTGTTTCAAAAAAAACCCTTATGTAGCTTATTAGCTCTCATAATTCAAAAAGTCCTTGAAATAATCTCTTTCTTGATAAAATGACACAAATGATGATCCAGAAGAATAAGCTTATAGGAACCACCGAAAAATCGTTTACCAGTTTATTAATAAAGGATATTGTAAAGGATACAGATGAACAACCAGATGAAGAGGTACACAGGATGAAGTACGTAAGAGTCCCAGGAGCAGGAGCTTCTGTCCCCAAGGAACTGGGGTGGCCCCACCCTCCTGGCATGTGGATGCTTTCACCAAACCAGAAGCTCCTCTGCCCATTTTTCAATCGAGTTGGTTTTTTTTGTTGTTGTCAGGTCATAGGAGTTCTTAATATCTTCTAGATATTAACACCTTATCAGATATATGATTTGCAAATATTTTCTCCCAGTCCATGAGTTGCCTTTTCACTCTGTTGATTGTGTCCTTTGAAGCAAAGAATTTTATAGTAGGAGAGGTTTTAAGAGCTGGGGTGAGGACATTGTAGACCACCTGGGTTAACTGGCCTTACCCAAAGGAAAAGTAAACTTGTCTTATCTTCATGACAGGGGGTACTTTTACAACCTGGAGCTAGGCACCCACGGTGGTTAGGCTCCTACTCTCCCAGTAGACAATGAGTGATGGGAGCATATCTTCCTTTATTATTACATTTCAAAGGGGAGAGAGGAGGTTAAAGCCTCTTTTTTTTTTTAATTTACATCTCTGGAGGTTCCTTAAAAAACTAAAAATAGAGTTACCATATGATCCAGCAAGCCCACTTCTGAGCATATATTTGGAAAAGATGAAAACTCTAATTTGAAAGATACATGTACCCCAATGTTCATAGCAGCACCATTTATAATATCCAAGACATGGAAGCAACCTAAATGTCCGTTGACAGATGAATGAATAAAGAAGATATGGTAAATATATACAGTGGAGTATTACTCAGCCATAAAAATAATGAAATAATGCTATTTGTAGCAACATGGATGAACCTAGAGATTATCATACTAAGTGAAGTAAATCAGAGACAGACAAATATCATATGATATCAATTATATGTGGAATAAAAATTGATACACAAATGAACTTATTTACAAAGCAGAAACAGACACACAGACATAGAAAACAAACTTATGGTTACTAAAAGGGAAGGGGAGGGAGGGATAAATTAGGAGTTTGGGATTAATAGATACACACTACTATATATAAAATAGATAACAAGGACCTACTGTATAACACAGGGAACTATATTCAATATCTTGTAATAACCTATAATGGAATAGAATCTGAAAAAGAATAGATACCTATGTGTGTACCTTATATACATATGTGTGTGTGTGTATATATATATATATCTGAATCACTTTTCTGTACATCTGAAACTAACACAACATTGTAAATCAACTATACTTCAATTTTTTTAAAGCCATTAAAAAAATCAATTCTAAAAAAAAAATTACATATCAAAGGGGCAGAGAAAGAATTTACAAGTTGTCAGAAGTAAATGCTCTAAGAAAAGGGAAGTCATGAGCCTAGAGGGAAGAAGCCTGTCTAAAGTTTAGTTAAGCTGAGTGAACTGTAAGGCCATGTTGATGAAAATAAAGCATTTGGGGACATCAGCGATCAGAAAAACTAATTCCAACTGAGGAATCCCAGAAAGTGTCAGAAGTGATAACATTATGTAGCCTAGAAAGCAATATAAGATTCAGCAGAAAAGTTATTGAGGAGGAAAATACAAAGTAAAATAACATCCCTAGAGAGAAACAGAGAGAAAGAAATATTTCATGACGAGATAGCTAATAAGACACCAGTGTGTCAAAGGAGTTATTGTGAAAGACTCAGTCTGGAAACATGGGTGGAATCAGACTGCTGAGGGTTACTATCATATTAAGGATGCATAATTTATTTTGTGGACCCTGGGGGCTCAATGAAAAAATTTAACAGCGGAGATATGACATGATCTGTGTTTTGAAAGTATGTAAAGTAGCTAAGCAAGGAGGAGACAGGCAGTAGAGAAAACCCTGCCTGTTGGGCCTTCCTGTTGTCACTGTGTGGCCTGCACAGCTGGTAGGTATTTCCAAAAAATGTACGAAAGTACAAAAAAAGAGTATAATGGCCTCCCATTCATCAGCTTCAACAATGACTAATCCATGGCTAATGTTGATTTACGTAAACCCACACCCATTTCCCCCACTCCTGTCCCCATGAATTATTTGGAAGCAAATCTGAAACATATCATTTCATCTATAGACATTTCAGTATTTATCCTTGCAGGATATATCTTTAAAGAATAAAGATTCTTTTAAAAAAACAAGCCACAGTACCATTATCACACCTAAAAAAAATAGCAATAATTCCTCAATATTTTTGGATATGTAATCAGTGTTCAAATTTCTATATTATCTCAAATTTTTATAGTTTGCTTTCAACAATTTCTTCGTTGGGTCTCCCACTCCTCTCTCTTTTCCTTTTGATATATTTGTGAGGAAACACTGTTATGTGTTCTGCAGAGTTTCCTATATTCTGGATCTGGCTGACTGTATCCCTGTAATGTCATTTAACATGTTCCTTTGTCTTCTTTATTTTTTGTAAATAACTAGTTAGCTACAAAGAGGTGTGACTGGATTTTTTGCTTTTTTGCAAGAGTCCTTTCTAGCTAGTTTCTCTTTCTGTGATGTTAGCAACCAATCAATGACTAGGTAAATTATTTCATTTGGAGTTTCAAAATGGTGAAAATCTGATCCTATTAATTCTGAATTTATTAGCCTTTATTTTTCTTTAAAAAGAAATTTCCACTCATGAATTAACTGAATCCCTTGAGGTACAGTGATTTATAAAAACAGGATAAATGTTTAATTCTATCTGTTTATTTACCAGTTTCCATTAGTATTAGGAACAGGAGATATAAGTATTTATCTATATCTATTATATTGTATACCATGTTAAAATAGCAGAATAAAGCAAAAACCTAAAATATAATGGTTACCAATTGAGGAAGGGAGAAACAGGATGAAGGAACTGGAATAGAAACTAAAATTTCTGAGTTTAATCTTATTTTATAGATTTTACTTGTAACTATACAATTATTTTAAATACTTATAAAAATAAATTATAAAATAATTCCTAAGAACTAAAAAAAGTTTCAATTCCTAAAAACAGAAGCAAAAACAAATATTTCCCTGTATCAAGTTATTGACATAGCCAACCAGAAAGAAATTATTTTAAACGACTTAAAAAAACTCATAATTTGTATATGCATTTCCAGTAGTATATAGTCTAAGGACAAAAAAACCCTTCAATAAAAACCTTTAAATGTTCCAGTGATTATACTGTCTATGGTAGCATTAGTGTTGTTATTCTGAGATGGTTGCAAATGTTATGTGGGACAAAACAATCATCATTTTGATGCAGTTGGGGACCAACATTTTCAGTGTGGGAGAAAGGCTATCAGATGTAGGATCAAGAGGTTAAATAAAAATCTTATAGTACTGAATTTTTTTTTGTATGACAAATCTTGTTTTCTTACCTCCCAACCTTATTAAAGTTTTTATTTAATTAAGCCTAAAAGACTAATAAAAAAATTAAGGCACCGTTCTAGATAACCGTTTATCCACTAAAGCTTAAACTTTGAAATACATTTTTTGGACATATTAAACATTTATTACAGGTTTGAAGTTGCCTCCTTTTTTTCAAGGAATATAATATATACAGGTAATTGAGTTTGTGTATAAAATTATACTTGGCATATTAATTTAAATAGGATTTAAAATCCTAACAGAATTTTGTTTCTTTTATTTTTTCTTTTTCTTTTATTTACTTATTTACTTGTAAATGCTATATTTTGTATCTCTAATACACAAAGTCCATTTTTCTTATTCTCATAACTAAAAAAATCACTATTCCATCTAGTGTTATTGTATTAGTTTGCCAGGGCTGTCATAACAACATACCGCAGACTAGGGGATTTAAACAACAGAAATTAATTTTCTCTGAGTCTGGAGGCTGAAATCCAAGATCAAAGTGAGAGCAGGATTGGTTTTCTCTGAGGCCTCTCTCCTTGGCTTGCAAATAGCCCCTTCTCGCTGTACCCTCACAAGGTCTTTTCTCTGTGTGCTGGCATCCCTAGTGTCTCTCTCTCAATCTGTGTCCTAATCTCTTCTTTTAAGGTTACCAGTCATATTGAATTAGGGCCCACCCTAACAGCCTCATTTAACTTAATCACCTCTTTAAAGGTCCTATCTTCAAATACAATCACATTTTGAGGTACTAGACATTACCGCTTCTACATATTAATTTGGGGCGGGGGGGGGGTGGTGGCAGCACAATTCAGCCTGTAACAGTTAATAGTAATTCCTTAATATCACATAGCCAATTCACATTCAGTTTTCTTAAGGTTTACTACACTATGTATTGGGCAGATTGTATTATCATGCTGTCACTTTAACAAGTTACTCTGTGCCTCTTTATTCAAGTAAACCGGTAGTTAGACCTAGGGGCTTGATTCAATTCAGATTCAATTTCTGTTTTTATGAACATAATTCATAAATAGTAATAATATGAAATACACTACATCAGGAGGCATAGTTTTAAATTGCCAGTCTGATAATTCCAACATCCATGCCATGTCTGGCTGTGATGCTTGTTCTATCTCTTTAAACTGTATTTTTGGCCTTTTAGTATGCCTTGTAATTTTTTCTTGATAGCTAGACATTATGTACTGGATAAAAGGAACTGCTGTAAATAGACCTTTAGTTATGTGGTGGTAAGGTTTGGGAAAGGGAAGCAGTCTACAGTCCTTGAATTAGGTCTCAGTCTTTTAGTGAGCCTGTGTCCCCAAACTGTGAACTTCACAAGTGTTTCTCAGATTCCCCCACCCACAGGTGAGACACATGGCTACAGTGGGCTGGAATTGGGTATCTCCTTTCCCCCAGGTCAGCTAGGCTCTAATAAAACCAGCAGATTAGGCTCTGGTTTACTAGTTTCCCCTGAGGGCAGGCGTTGTTAAAACTACAAAGTGCTCTGGTGTTTTCATCCTACCAGCCTGCCCTGTGGATCACACCTGCCAGCCTCTACAACTGCATGAGCCAATTCCTTAAAATGAAGGAATGACTCTAGCCAGAGCAATTAGGCAAGGAAAGGAAATAAAAGGCATCCCAACTGTAAGGAATAAGTAAAACTTCCTCAATTTACAGATGACACGATCCTATATAAAGAAACCTTAGGGCTTCCCTGGTGGTGCAGTTGTTGAGAGTCCGCCTGTCAATGCAGAGGACACGGGGTCTGTGCCCCGGTCCGGGAAGATCCCACATGCCGCGGGAGCGGCTGGGCCCGTGATCCACGGCCGCTGAGCCTGCGCGTCCGGAGCCTGTGCTCCGCAACAGGAGAGGCCACAACAATGACAGGCCCGCGTGCCACCAAAAAAAAAAAAAAAAAAGAAACCTTAAAGAACACACGCATGCATACCACACACAAGTATTAGCACTAATAAACAAATTTGACAAGTTTTCAGAGTGCAACATCAACACTCAAAAATCAGTTTTTTTAATACATCAACAATGAATAATCCGAAAAGGAAATTAAGTAAAAATTCCATTTATAATTGCATTTACTATGGACTAAATTGTGTTCCCCCAAAATTCATGTTAAAGCCCTATGCCCCAATGTGATTGTTTTTTGGAAAGAGGGCCTAGTATCCTTATAATAAGAGACACCAGAGCTGCCTTTCTCTCCCTCACCACCACATGAGGACACCCGGAGAAGGCAGTTCTCTACAAGCCAGGAAGACAACTCTCACCAGAAACCAAATCTGTCAGCACTGTGATCTTGGACTTCCCAGACTCCAGAACCGTGAGAAAGAAATTTCTGTTGTTTAAGGCACCCAGTCTTCTGTGGGATTTTGTTATAGCATCCCCAAACAGACTAAGATAGCATTCAAAAAAAAAAAAAGAACAGAAATAGATAGAAATAAATTAACTAAGGAGAGGAAAGACTTGTACACTGGAAACTACAAATATTGTGAAAAAACATTAAAGAAGACTTAAATAAATGGAAAGACATCATGTTCACGGATTGGAGGACTTAATATTTTAAGATAACAATACTTGTCAAAGAGATCTATTAATTCAATGGAATCCCTATCAAAATCCCAGCTGTCTTTTTTGCAAAAATGAAAAAGCTGATCCTCAAACTCATATAAAATTGCAAGGGATCTGAAGAGCCAAAACAATATTGGAAAAGAACAAAACTGGAGGACTTACACTTCCCAATTTCAAAACTTAGTACAAAGCTACAGTGTGGTGCTGGCATAGGACAGACATAAGATGGACAAAGTAGAAGTAATACTCCAGAAACAAACCCATACATCTATGGCAAATTGATTTCTGACAAGGTTGTCAAGTCCATTCATTGCGGATAAGAATATTCACTTCAACAAATGATTCTGGGACAACATGCAAAAGAATGAAATGGAATGCCTACCACAGAATGTATATAAAAATAAACTCAAAATGGACTAATGACTTAATATAAGAGCTAAAACCATAAAACTCTTAGAAGAATATAGGGGTGAATTCTGTAGAACCAAAACTAAAATGGAGTCACTTATATTGGGGACAAAATGGAGTTGGACAACACAGGTGCATTAAAGAAACACAAAACTTTACCTTACCTAATGTAAGTTGCAGGAATTTACAGCCCTCCTCAGAAATCAGCAGAGGATGCCAGCCAATCCCCAAAGACCAAGTCTGCTCATGCTGTCTTTGGACTTCCTTGGTCCCCTGACACAACTACACTGATCCAAATAAGGATCAGCTGAAAAAGCCAAATTACTTCTGCATTTACCCTATACACACTCTTTAGTCTGTGAGCAACTCGGAACTCGTCGCTCCCATAGCGTCAAGCTTCTTGGCTTGCAGGTTGAAATCCTTGTGATAAATTCACTTTCTGCTTTGTGTAAAACGAAGTGCAGAGATGGTTTTCAACAATCCTTATGACCTTGGATTTGGCAATGGATTCTTAAATATGACACCAAAATCACAATCCGCAACAGAAAAAAATAGATAAATTAGACTTCATCAAAAATTTAAGTTTGAAAATCAAAAAACATTAGCAAGAAAGTGAAGACAACCTACAGAATGTGAGAAAATATTTGTAAATCATATATCTGATAAGGGTCTAGTATCCAGAATATATAAAGAACTCATAACTTAAACAACAAAATAACAAACAACCCAATTTAAAAATGGGCAAAGGACTTGAATAGACATTCTCCAAAGAATATATACAAATGGCCAATAAGAACATGAAAAGATTCTCAATTAATATCATTAGCCATCAGGGAACTGCAAATCAAAACCACAATGAGATACCATTTTATACCCGCTAGAATGGCTATGATCAAAAACAAAACAAGACGAAAGTTTTGGTGAGGATGTGGAGAAACTGGAACTGTCATACATTGCTATCAGTATATAAAATGTCTCTGCCACTGTGGAAAACAGTTTATTGACTGCACAAATATTTAAGCACAGAATTACCATATGACCCAGCAGTTCCATTCCTGGGTACTGACAAAGACTCTCTCCTTGACTAAACTTTAGTCAGGCTCCTCTAAGCCCTCTTAGCCTCTACTTTAGTATCGGTCTTGTGGGGTCTGCATCAACCAGTTGTAGTAAGAATCCAGCTAGGTCAGTTTAGAAAGAACCCCTACCCGGGTATCTGATCACCCTCAATATCTGATCGGATTCTTCATGCCCCCACCGTTAATAGCTGATCATCCTGGTCTGCCTTCAGTTAAGAATCCTTTCAAGTCGGTTTGGCCAGAATTTAGCCCTTACACCTGATATTTCCTTTTAGGAAATTTCCATCCACTGTTTCCTCACCCCACCTTGGCTATAAATCCTTACTTGTCTATGCTGTTTTTGTAACTGAACCCAGTTCTATACTAAGGTCTCTTCTCCCTACTGCAATAGTTCCTGAATAAAATCTGTTTTTCTTACCGCTTGAATTACTGTCAGATTCCAGGTTTCTTTAACAGTATATGCCAGAAAGAGTTGAGAACAGGGACTCAAAATAATACTTCGACACAAATATTCATAGCAGCACTATTCACAGTAGCTCAAAGGTGTAAACAACCCAAATGTCCATCGCTGGATGTATGAATTAATTGGGGTATATACACACAAATAAGATGCAATATTAGCCATAAAAAAGAATGAAGTCCTGATACTTGCTATAAGGTGGATGAAGCTGGAAAACATTATGTTATGTGAATGCAGACAGATGCAAAGGTCACATATTCCATTTACGTGAAATACCCAGATTAGGTAAATCCTTAAAGTCTAAAAGCAGTTGGGGTCTGCTAGGGTCTGGGAGAGGGAAGAATAATGTGTAATTGCTTAACAGGGGTGAGGAAATTGTTTTGGAACCAGTATGGTTGGTAGTTGCACGGAACTGTGAATGTACTGAAGCCTACTGAATTGTGTACTTAAAAGTGTTTCATTTCACATTCTGTGAGCTTCACTTCAATAATCATTTTTTAAAAGTTTATAACCCAACAACCAAAGTTATTTAAAGGTACAGAATTACAATCAGACATTGCAATGTGCTCTGGTTATTCCGTTCCTGAATCTTTACAACTCTTCAGTGAGGTGTTTTGTTTTATGGCATTAAATTCATTGGCACTTGATTGATAGACTATCATAGGCTGCAAGGCCTGCACTAGTAAATACAGGAATGGTGTCTTTCCCTTTCATGAGGATGGGAGGAGCAAGGAAAGCTTGTTCCAAGTTTCTTTCACTGTATAAATTAAACAGGGCTCCCTACCTCACAAAGAGCCACACGCTACCTCTCGTTTTACGGACCTGGATGCCAGACCAGCGAAAGCGCTCGTGAGCCTCGCCCCAACACCGGGCGTTAGTCACAAAAGGCCTCGCGAGGACCAGTCCCAGGCGAGATCATCCTGGCGTCGAGCCTCCTGCCCGCGGCCCCGCCTTCCCACCTCTACCGCTTCCGCCCGCGGTCGCCCGCCCAGCGCGCCAATCGGAAGCGCGGGCGCCGTAACAGGCGGTCGGCTGAGCTGTGGCGCCGCGCGGGTAAGGGGGCGTGCGGAGCGAGCGGAGCGAGCGGCGGGCGGGCGCGTAGCCGAATTCGGCGCGTCGCGTTCTGGTCGAGCCAACAGCGATATCCTGAGGCTGCGGCCCGCACAGGTGGGCTGCGACGGGTGGCCGTGGCGCGCCTGCGGAGGACAGGGTAGGCGCGCGAGATTCGGGGTGGGGTCAGAGGTGAGCGAGCGGCTTCCCGAGTGGCTTTTCGCCGCTTCCGGGGCCCGGAGCCCGAGGCAGGAAGGCGGTGTCCCCAGAGACGCGGTGGGCCTGGTCGAGCCAGCCGCCCTCCCGGCGGTCCCTCCGTTGCCTCTCGCGGTGCTGCCAAGCCACGCTTTTCATCTTAGGTTTGACCCGTGGGTTCCAGTTACAGGTATTTCCGGAAACTTGCAAGAATTGCGCGTAGCGCTTCTTTGGGGGCGGGGTTCTCGGTGTCCATATTGAATAAAGGTTGTTCGCTGCGCTGTGGAGTTGGGCCGTTTTTCAGGTAAAGTCTGAGTTGTAAACAAATGCTTGAGCAGTTGGAGGAGACTCACGTCGATCGAGGAAATCAGTGGGATTGATGGCGACGTTCAGAATTGATTACTGGTCCTCGCCGTGGTTCTCGGGAGTTCAGAAATAAACTTGGCGAATAGCTACCGCTGGAAGCCATCTCCGATAACCACCACCAGGGAGGGGCTGCGTACAATGAAGTAGGACTCCCAATAGAAAGTGATTAGCACGATTTTCGGAGTCAGATTGAGTACCGTGTACGATGGGTGATAACCATAATGGTAAAAATAGGTCAAAATTAAGAAAAAAAATTTTATTAGTCTGAGCAGAATCGAGGCCTTTAAATGTTTTGCTTTCAAAAATCTAAAAATGGGGCTTCCCTGGTGGCGCAGTTGTTGAGAGTCCGCCTGCCGATGCAGGGGACACGGGTTCGTGCCCCAGTCCGGGAAGATCCCACATGCCGCGGAGCAGCTGGGCCCGTGAGCCATGGCTGCTGAGCCTGCGCGTCCGGAGGCTGTGCTCCGCAACGGGAGAGGCCACAACAGTGAGAGGCCCGCGTACCGCGGGGAAAAAAAAAAAATCTAAAACTGGGTGTTGGATTGAGTGGTCTGGAAGGTTGTAAGATTTAGGAGAAAGAATCTTAATATTAAAAAGAGAGGTCTGAATTCCGGTCTAGTTGTGTGATCATGGGAAAGTCACTAGTTCTGAGAGCCTTATTCTGTAAAATGAAGACGATGATAATTACAATGGTTTTCTTCCAGAGTTCTAGTAAGTTCTGTATACAGTCAGAATGTTTGGTTTGTAAGTGGTTATTGTGTTTTTTAGTACTTAGTTTAAATTCACTAAGCCTTCCTCTCCACCATCCCCCACAATTTAGTGACAAGAGATAGTCATCATCACATTTCGCCTCTACCTAGTGTATCTTCATCTTTAGATTCAACGATCAGAAAATTTTCACCGTAAATTCAGCGTAAATCTTTCATGACCTCTTCTAGAGTAGGATTACTGTCTTATTCGTTTTTTAAATGATTATTCCTGGAACCTGTATGGTGCTTGTAGTTTTTGGTCGTTTGTGGGGTTTTTCCTGTTTTTTCCACCCCCTCCCCTCCTTTTTTTTTCCAAACCTGAACTGGCAAAACTTAAGCTTTGGGTTCACCCAAAGCGAGCCAAAACAATTTAACACGGAAAATAGTGTTTTCTGTCGCTTAAAGATGTGCTCAGCTGTGTATAGACACAGGGGTGGTTACAAGGAGTTAGGTAAAGAATTAGATTAAAAATAAGCTTTATTTAGCATCACTCTCAGAGCAAACATACTATTTCTGTGGGAAGCAGAGAGGATATAGCAGTCGAGTTAAACTGGCAGCACCTTTGAATCACTTAGGGAGTTCCAAAAATGGTGATCCCTGCACCCTACTCCAGACCAATTAATGAGAATCTCTGGAGGGTGGAGCATGGGTATCCCACGTTTTAAAGGTTCCCAAGGTTACTTTCTTGTGCAGCCACGATGAGAGTTTGTGTTAGAGGAATGAGGTTCTTCAGGAGTGTATCTTGTTTGCTTGAAGAGGGGAAAGGCTGGAAGAATTGGAGCTGCATTGGAAAATGTAGCCTGGGGCATTTGGGGGAATAGCATTAGAGGACTTTTATCAGCAGGTATGATGAAATGTATGATTTGTAAAGTGAACGGTGCAGTGACCACGGCCAGAGGGCAGGCTGTTAAAATAATCCAGAGTAACAATGAAAGCAGCAACTGTGATGATAGAAGAAATTAAAAAACATTCTCTCCTGGGTGTTAAACATTTTTA
Source organism: Globicephala melas (assembly GCF_963455315.2). NCBI lineage: Eukaryota > Metazoa > Chordata > Mammalia > Artiodactyla > Delphinidae > Globicephala > Globicephala melas. The sequence continues at coordinate 12,516,722 of NC_083331.1, read as the reverse complement.
AGAAACTGAGTAATGATTTTAGCTTGCAAACTGTATTTTGCCCTACCTAGTTACAGCTTTTCAACAATGAGTGTATAGATTGTCATATAATGAATTTTATTGTTACTAATTATTTTTAAAGGGTCTTAGAAATATATATGCCTCAAATAATTTTCCTTGTTAATTACTAAGTAATCTCATATCTCTTGAGAGCTTTATGTTAATATAAGGGTTGTGTTATTTTTGCTTTTTCAGTACTCTAAGACTGGTTTCTAAAGGTACGGTTTTCACCCCACTTCATCAACGCACATAAGTTTTCTCCTTTTTGGACCTCTATTTTATACCACAATGGTAAGCTACACCTTAGTATGTTAATATTCTTAGAATGTTCTCTTCCTTCATCTCGATAAAGGTATCTGTACGAAACAGAAATATTCTTGTAAGCTGCCCAAGTTACCCTAACAGGGAAATTACTTAGCAATCACATACAAAATTTTCTCTACAAAATAGGGGACTCATCTCTCAGTGTTAAAATCATATCCAGATTACACAGATAATCTATCTGTTCTTATTTTTGTGAAGTATTAAAAAATAATTACTTCTGTCTGCTTTACTATAGTCGAAATCATTGGCAAGAAGGATGGGTATTAATACAAATAGTTTTGGGGGCATAGGTTTCTCATAGTTTAAAGTTCCTCTTAATTTAGATTTTAAAAAATTTTTTAACAACAAATGTAACCTGCTTACTGCAAATAACATTTAAACAGCATTAGTTTTAAACTTCTAATGGCAGATTTCTACTTACCATTTAGAGTCAGTAAACATACTTAGGGCTGGGCATTTAACTCTTGCCTTTAAAGAATTAAAGACAAAGAAAAAAAAATCACTTTCTGTTTTAAAAAAACAGCAGCATTTGACAGAGGATAAATGAACATTAACCACCATGTTGGATAAACCTCAGAAAACATATATCTTCTCTTCTTGGGATCTTGCGTGTATACCCTTGCAGTGTTAGAGAAAAGCTATCGCAGTGGGGTTCTGACCTTGCCTTATATTTTGCATTCGTATTAGCCAGTCACTTCCCTCGTAAGTATTTGAACGCAATAGTGAATATAACGATACTAGTGTTTACATATGCAAGTATATCTCACTGGAGCTTTTAAAGTTTTGATATCAGAAGATTAAATATTTACTTGAGAAGACTGGCTGTTTGAAATTGTCCTAGAGTATACATTTGATTGTGTTTATTATAATTTTTTGATCTAAACTTACTTGAAGGTTTTATGGCCAAAATAATTAAAAGAACCTTGTGTTTTTGTCAAGAGTACATATTCAGAGTTATGTTTTTATGTTGGAAAATAGTTTATTCTCAAGAATCCCATCTTGAATCCTGGGAAACGGTTTCATTGAAATCTGCCCATAAGATATTTTAATAAATTAAATTGGTATAAATTTATTTTAACAAACTTTTGAAATACTGGCATATTTTAGACTTTTTTACTTAACTCCATTTAGATGCTTGATATGTAGGGGTTCTATTGCTGTTTAAAAAGCCCAGCTAGAGACTTCCCTGGTGGTCCAGAGGTTAAGACTTCGCCTTCCAGTGCAGGGGATGCAGGTTCGATCCCTGGTCGGGGAGCTAGGAATCCCACATGCCTCGGGACCAAAAAATCAAAACATAAAACAGAAGCAGTACTGTAACAAATTCAATAAAGACTTTAAAAGTGGTCCACATCAAAAAAAAAAAAAAAAAAAAGAGGTACCACAGTGTTCATTGAAGCACAATTTACAATAGCCAGGACATGGAAACAACCTAATTGTCCATCAACAGATGAATGGATAAAGAACTTGTGGCACATATATAAAATGGAATATTACTCAGCCATAAAAAGAAACGAAATTGAGTCATTTGTAGTGAGGTGGTTGGACCTAGAGTCTGTCATACAGAGTGAAGTAAGTCAGAAAGAAAAAAACAAATACCATATGCTAACACATATCTATGGAATCTAAAAAAAAATGGTACTGATGAGCCTAGTGGCAGGGCAGGAGTAAAGATGCAGATGTAGAGAATGGACATGAGGACACGGGGTGGCAGGGGCGGGGGGGGGGGAGAGGGAAGCTGGGGCGAAGTGAGAGTAGCATCGACTTATATACACACTGAATGTAAAATAGCTAGTGGGAAGCAGCAGCATAGCACAGGGAGATCAGCTCAGTGCTTTGCGATGACCTAAAGACATGGGATAGGGAGGGTGGAAGGGAGGCTCAAGAGGGAGGGGAAATGGGGACATATGTATGCATATGACTGATTCACTGTGCTGTACAACAGAAACTAACACAGTATTGTGAAGCAATTATACTCCCATAAAGATCTATTAAATAAAAAGAAAAAAGGCCAACTATTTTTATAATCACAGGTATTCTCCATCCTTAGGACTAGGAGGACAGGGTCTCTTCAACTTTTTCTTGATTTCCAAAGTCTGGCAATATTTATTCTCCCTACCCTCTTGGGATTTTGGTGGGTGCTAGGAGCTTTTATTCCATGCAACTTAGTAGACTGAAGTATTGGAGTCTGCAAAATAAAACAAAAATATAGGTTCTTGTAAATAAAAATTGAAAGTTCTTTGCCTCTCAGTGAAATTAAAAATGACTGTCATTGTGAATGAAAAATGCTGTAACTCTATGTGATACCCAAACCACAAAACCAGAAAGAAATCAGTGGTGGTGTATTTGCTTAATTTTTTTTTAAATCTAGTACTTTTTTTTCTTGGGTATCATTACAGAAGAATGCTATACAAATGAGGAAGACAGTTAACCACCTTATTTCTCCCTCTTGCCTTATAATAAGGGTCTCTAAGAAATCAATGAAGGATGGGGATCTACTAGTAGATCTCAAATTGTACATGTAATAATAATACTATATTTTCATCATTTCTAAGATGCATTTGCTTTTACGTTTTAATTACTGAAGTGATAATGTGTCTACAGTCAGTGACATCTTACAGTTATAATTGGCAGCACGTTTTTCTTAATGTTAAATAATAATTCAGGCATATAACTGATGGTATCTTAAATTCATTACAACGTGCTAAGGATAGCCTTCATTCTATTTTTGCTAGGCACTGACCTAGAAACATTGTATAATAGTTTCTCTGAATAATATTAGGAATTTCTAAGTTGATATTAGATACCAACATAACAGCCCCCTCGGTTTTCAGGATTCCTAGCAGCTTAAGGGATTTTAATCTTTGCTTCACTTTAATTGCATACCTGATGGCCAGTATATTTTCCTGAATGGTGCTCTTAAAATGTTGATGTTTATAAAATGGTAGTAGTTACCATATCCAACCCTCAGCCCTGTATCAGCTGCACAAACATGGCCAGAGAAAATCATGGTAGCATTTCTTAACTAATTTGTGGTCATAATCAGGTGCCTGAGACTGCATATATTTTCTTTGTGCTATATTTTGAACGTACAATGGGGTGGGTGGAGGAGAGAAATAAAGAAAAATGTTAGACCTGTTTTAGAAAATAAAACACATTTAAACACTTAATTAGAAAATGTTATATGTATATTAAATTATGTTTGTGTGAAAATAACTAATATTACCAAATACACTATTTACTTTTTACAGCAACAAGCTTTAGAACTAGCTTTGGATCGTGCGGAGGTGAGGCGTGACTAAGTTACATATTGAAATAGTGTTGTCTTTAATTGACAGAACTCAGTTTTAAGAGATTTTCTTATGTGACTGTCAAAGGAGTACGTTAATATTAGGACGAGTATGCAAATTTTTCTATAAATACATAAAAACTACCAGATGATGTTTGGATCGTCTGTTACTTAGAATGCTCAGATAATAATGCTGTGGAATAGAAATTGAATAACACAGTGGAATAAACATTTGAACAAGGTCATAGAGTTTCTAAAATTATGTTTCCTGTTTTAACAGATATTCTAACTGCTCAATTAAAGGGGAAAATAGCTCAAATACATAGAGTCCTTGTAATTGGGTATGCTATGCATATTCTAAACAACCATAAAACATTGAAAATATTGCTAACCTGTGAAATCACAGTGGTGAAACTCTTATGATTTTGCTTATAATATAGTAAGTAAATATTGTGCTAAATTTTAGTGCAGTTTAAATTTCACTTGTTTGTAACATATATTTAGAAATTAAGTAGGTTGCCCTAAAAGGTATGATTTAATATGCATCAGAGACTTGAGTGACTGAACAGCCTTTTTAGCCTTACACGATTTATTAATACAGTTCTTCATGCAGTATGCAAAAGACAAGCCGTTTTCTTAAACTTCTCTTTTTTAGTATGTCATTGAAAGTGCCCGACAGAGACCTCCTAAAAGGAAATATCTATCTAGTGGAAGGTATGAATGCTTAATTAATTGATATCTTAGACTCACAGAAATATGATGATAGCCATCATTTATTTCATTCTTCCTAGACACTGAGCTAGAAATGTTCTGGGTACTTTGCATATACAGTTGACCCTTGAACAATGTGGGTTTGAACTGTGCAGGTCCACTTATTTGCAGATGCTTTTCAGTAGTAAACACTACTGTACTTCATGGTCAGTGGTTAGTTGAACCTGTCGATGCAGAGGAACCACGGATACAGAGGGCCGACTCTAAGTGATACGAGGATTAACCCCCGTGTTGTGCAAGGGTCAACTGTATTAGAAATTTCTAGGTTGGTGTTAGCTACCATATCCAACCCCACTTCACCCCTAGTTTTTGGGAAATTGGAGGAAAAATTACAGGAAAATTCAAAATGTTTATTTTATGATTATTATATTAACATTACTTTGTATACTGCCTTTGTTTATTAAATTTTAGAAAATCAATATTTCAAAAACTTTATGATTTATATATTGAAGAATGCGAAAAAGAGCCTGAGGTTAAGGTAAGTATAAATTTTTTATGTTATTACAACTTTTTAAATGTAGTGGAAGAGGGAAATTTGAAGGAATTAGATTTGAATGATTTATATTTTTGTTAGTGAACAAATATCTTTTCTAACCAGACTAGCCAGTTCTGCAGCTAAACCAGAGCTCTGGCTAATCTGGCACATGGCAGAGATCACCTACTTAGGTAGCAGAGGGGAACCATGTTTGCTGACTAACAGACTATCTCATTGGGAAGTTAGAAGAAGCAAAGCCACCATATATATTATCTTTTGCATCTTTTTCTTCCTGAGAAGTTATTTGTAGACTGAAGACAGGAGAAAATTAACCTATTTCTTCATGGTGAGTTGCACTGGGAAGTTAAAACTATTACAGGATATGTAGGAAATTTAGATGTGATAATAAAATGTGAATTTGGTCAGAAAAATTAGTTTATGCCCAGGTTAACTTAATTCATTTTTATTTAGCATGAAAGTATGGGCAGTAGAAATGTAATAGAAATTGATTTCTTGATATCTTTTGGACCCTCAGGTCGTAAGGGCCTTAAAGGGCTCTACTGAGCTTCTGTTGTCTGTCTTTAAAAATGAATACCTCTTAGGCAAAAAATTAGTGGAATTCCAGTAGTATCTAACCTTTAAAATCTTTAGGAGAAGAATAATTGTGAAACCATGAGTAAATCTTATGGTATGGTTTCCGTAAATTCTATTGAGATATAGTTGACATACAACAAGTTGAGTATGTTTGAAGTATACATTTTATAAGTTTTGACGTGTATTAAAAAAAACAAAATTTGAATAAACTTGAAGATCTAATTGGTTTTATTAAACGATTCATGAATTGGGCAGCATCTCATCTGGCAGAGATACTCTGAGGAGTTGAACAACATGGAAGGCTTTTATTGTAAGGAGGGCAGGACAAGGAAAGAAAATCATCAGCAAGGAAAAAATGAGAGTTCATTGGAGGAAAGTAAAAGTGCCAGAAATGATGGCTTTTTGTTGGCTGAGCTACAGGTGTTTTCCATTGGCTGGGCTGCAGTCCTTTCCCATTCACTGAGCTTGTTGCTGGGAGGAAGAAAGTCTCCCTTCCCCTAGTTGGGGAAGTAAAGGAGTTGCATTTCCTGTTTAGGAGTTGAAGTTAGTTCTCTTCCTGGTGGGATCAGTAATGTCTTCCTGTTTGGGGTAATTGATGATGAATGGTGGGGCAGAAGAGCTCCCTCTGCAGTCCTTGCCCACTCCAGTTTTAGTTGAGGTTTCCTTTTATTAATTTTCACAGTATACACCCATGAACTGTCACCACAGTCAGTATAATGAGCATATCCGTTGCCTCAGAGACAGAACTAAGATAGGAGAGATACATAAATGAAGATGCTAAATTGGGGTTGACAGCCATTGTCCACCAGCCAGATCTGGCCCACAATATGTTTCTGTAAATGACCTTTTATTGGAATACAGCAGCACCCCTTGATTTATATCTTGTATGTGGCTGATTTTGAGGTAAATAGAGTTGAGTAGTTTTGATACAAACCATATGACCCACAAGACTAAAGTACTGTCTGGTCCTTTAAGAAAGACATTTTCTGACTTCCCATCAATGTGGTTAAAAGTTGCTTTGCTTTGCTTTTTAAAAATTTATTTTCAAAATGCAGTTTTTTTGATTCTATGGTGACTATAGATCAAGAATTTATAATTTCTTTCTGCATATGACTGTGTGTATATATATATATGCATGTTAAATATGATACTCAAAATGGATTTGTTTTTCAAATCCATTTTCAAATCCATATTCTATTGACATCTTTCACAAATAAGATTTGATGAAAGGATTTATTATAAGTGGGTTTCATTTTAAATCATATACATTTCTAAAATAATAGATTTTGATGTATGTGTGTTAGGTTCCCTGATAGTTTTTTGTTTTTCTTAGCAAAGTGGTTTCTAAGGAGCTGTTAAATTGAATTTACAGAAAATTACTTACGTCCTTTTAACCAGTTAGATATTTTTGGGTTTAACATTTCAGCTGATTAGAGCTGTTGAACTTGTTCGGATCTAATTTAGGCCATAAAATATTTAAGAAATATACTCTGTAACAGTACAACCAAAGAAAATGCCCCAAATTATTTATGTAGATTTATACTTAATAGAAACTAATTATACATTATAGCATCTTTCTAAAAAATATTTACATTTAATGGTTTTCCTTTTTAAATATTTTTAATATTTGCTACTTGTGTACTCAGGTACATATTTAAGTGTGTTTATTGTTTTATATATAGATCAGTAGTTTTTCTTTGTGATATTAATTCATTTGCCTAAAACATAGTAATAGATCAAAATTAAGTTTACACAGATGTGGAAAGAGTATCAAAGATTAAGTCAGGGGCTTCCTTGGTGGCGCAGTGGTTGAGAGTCCGCCTGCCGATGCAGGGAACACGGGTTCGTGCCCCGGTCCGGGTAGATCCCACATGCCGCGGAGCGGCTGGGCCCATGAGCCATGGCCACTGAGCCTGCGCGTCCAGAGCCTATGCACTGCAGCGGGAGAGGCCACAACAGTGAGAGGCCCGCGTACCACAAAAAAAAAAAAAAAAAAAAGATTAAGGTCTGATTTTTGTTAAATGATTGCATTCCTTGTTATGCTGGATTATTTTCATGAGCTCTGCCTCTTTTTAAAGCAGAAATTAAGAAGAAATGTGAACTTGTTAGAGAAGCTTGTTATGCAGGAGACATTGTCATGTTTAGTGGTCAACCTATACCCAGGAAATGAGGGATATTCTCTGATGCTCAGGGGAAAAAATGGATCAGGTAAGAACTTCCGGAGGGCAGCAGCCACGAAAATCCCTCTGCTCGGTCGGATGTGCTGTCTTTTAGAAGTAGTTTCTTAACCTGCTAAATGATCTGTCCTTCAGATCAGTGATGACTTGATAAAAGAAGACTTTGATTCCAAATGGTTCTCTTTATGATGTTTTGTTAGAATATTAGAAGTTACCTCTAGTGTGATTAGCCTTCTGGAATTTGAGAAGTATTCTGACTGAGGTCTTTGAAGTTAAATTATAAAAGACATAATTTTAAAATACTTGTTGAAGTTTCCTTTCGTTCTGTTGCTATTTATTTATTTAAGATAGCATCAGGTGTTTTAAGGTATGTTTTTCTTCTGTGCTTTGAATATACTTTGAGTCTGAAGCTTTCAAAGTTAAGCAGATTCACTGCCTTTTGAAATGTTTTCAACATTTTATTCCTATTAATGTGAATATGAAAATAGAGTTTTAAAATATAAATACTCTTAGATTTCACTAAAGAGGCATTTAAATTTTGATACAGTGATGAAACTGTGAGTTCTACAAGGAACTTACCTAGTTAAGAATGTTTTCTTGTGTTGGTTGTTAATTGTATAACACCAAGAGAATTTTGGTCTATAAGTAGTCATTTTTCAGAAGTGATACCAGATTACCCCTCTGACTTCCAGATTAGATTAAGCACTCTTCAAGGAACTTTTTAGTTAACAGATGTTGGAATTTTATCATATTCTGATTACTATACTGCTGGCTGTGATTTGTACTGTGATTGTTGTGCCAGACGTTTTTCCATAGTATGTTAGGTGTTTCCTCCTTTCTGCTCTAAAACTGTATACAGTTTATCAAGTTTTTTAGCAATATGTAAGGTGATTTTTTTTAAGACTTAAATAAAGAAGGACTTTAGGAGAGCTTTTGGCTTTATTCTCTTTATTTTTTATCAGAAGTTACTTAAATTATTACCTAGGCTTTTCGGTGAGGCTGATCACTTTCTGAAATTTTATGTTTTAAAATTAAGATTCTGAGACCATTCGACTGCCTTATGAAGAAGGGGAATTACTTGAATACTTGGATGCAGAAGAATTACCTCCTATTTTGGTTGATCTCCTAGAAAAATCTCAGGTACAAAATTTTTCTCTTTAAAATGTCCTTAGATTTGCTAGATATATGTTGTTTTGTGATGAAGGGTATTTAGTTGTATTCTCACTAGTGCATGGAACATGAAATGAGACATTGTACATAGCTATATGAAAATTGGTTTATTGTGGGATATTTATCCTTTAGGCTCTACTGAAATGTTTAGATTTAGTTGATTCTTCTAAAATTGTTATAACAATTAACTCATCCACTGGAAATCTCCCTATAGCTACAATCAAGAAATTATGAAAGAAACTGCTTACTTTCTTGGCTTTCCAGCCATACTATGGTAGTTTACTGAGGAAAAAGAAGCCATCAGATGGGAACTTCCATTTCCTCCCAGCATCCCTACATCTCTGTCCACACTTTCTGCCTGCCTTCCTGTTAAAATGGATGAAATAAGCTGTTCCTAAGGCATCTTCTCCACTTTATGTTCTGGATCCTTCTCCTGGTCTTGCAACTTTAACCCTCCTCTCTTCTATTATCTATTTTCCTCTCTCTAGTAGATAAAGAATATAAGCATACTGTACCATCTCTCAGCTTCTAAGAAAATCCTTTCCTGTTCTCATCTTAATTGGTGTCTTAGCAAAGTTCAGTGTAAATAACTACTTCCTCCTTGAAACACCCTTCTTTTGGCTTCTGAGACATCACCTTCCTGGTTTTTCTCTTCCCTCTAGTCTCAGTCTTTTTTGCTGTCATCTCTGTTCCCCCATAAATATGTTCAGGGTTCAGTCCTAGGGATTCTGTTCTTTAGTAACACCCTCTCCCTGGATGATCTCAAACAGCTTAATGAGTTTAAAAAAATGACAGTTAATCCCTTGCTTATCTCTATCACAATGACTATCCCACCAAGCTCCAAATATACATATTTACTGGGATATAGATTAGGTTCTTCAGACTTACCATGACAAAACAGAGCTTTTTATTTTTACCTCCCAAACCAGTTCTGTTACCAGTCTTTCCAATCTGACAGATAACTATACTCTCACCTTTCACATTCAGTCCACCAGCAAGTGTCAGCTGTACCTTCAAAATATATGGTCATGACCTTCTATAGTTACCTTCCTGAACTTCCTGTTTTCATTCTAGAACCCTAGAAATCAGTTTTCCACAGACAACCAAATTAAGCTTACAAAACAAAAACAGAAAACAACAACAACACAGTTCCCTGTCTGAAGTTCTCCAGTGTCCCCTCAGTGTACAAAACCCCTGCCTTTCTGTTTGTCTTCACCTCCTGGTTCTCATCCCCACTCACTACACTCCAGCCGTCCGGGACTTCTTTCCATATTAAAACACACCGAGCTTATACCTGTCTTATTCATCTGCTCTTCCCTCTGCTCTTCTCATCTGTCCCAGATGTCTGGCCCTTTATTGTGATTCAGGTCTCAGCAGAAAATTACTCCCTCAGAGAGTTCTGTCTGAGCACACAGTCTAAATTAAGCCCCTCCCTATTTTATTTCCTCTGTAGCTTTCACTGTCTCAAGTTACCTTGTTTATTTGTTTACATGTTTATTGCCTGTCTTACCACACTGAGCAAGTATCTCACCACTTTATCTATGAAGCTTCTTGATAAAAATGACAAACAGTTCACATTGTAGTGGCTCAGTAAATGTTGGTTAAAAAGCATGAGCATAATAATGACTGACAACATGGAGGTCACAGTACCCACTAAAAGTTCTGAATGGTGAAAACACACAATACCATAAGCGACTGTGGCAAGTGATAATTAGCAAGACTTGAGTGACAGATTCTTACCTTTGGACTTAGAAAAAGGATTAAAAAACAGTATCTTTAACAGAGATTATTATTTGAATTAATGTTAGCTTTCTTCCTCTTATTAGTAAAGCCTATCTTCTGGAAATTTTAGCAGAGCAAGTATAGCAGTTGTATCTATAAGCTGAAACTCTGGCATGGTTATTGACAATTTATAATAATGACAGGGTTAGCAAGAGTACAACAGTGAGCCAGTGAGTGTCAAGAAGAAAAGCAGGGACTTCCCGTCCTGGCGGTCCAGTGGTTGAGACTCCATACTCCCAATGCAGGGGACGCAGGTTCGATCTCTGGTCAGGGAACGAAGATCCCGCAAGCCTCATGGCACGGCCAAAAAAAAAAGAACAGCGAAACCAGTTATCTGTAACATTAACAGTATACAAATGCCAGATGTCATTCTATTACTAGCAAACAGTTAAACAGTGTTAAACTGCTTCTTGAGTCATGATGAACATAAACAGTTGCTTTTAAAGGGTTTATATGGTGGTAAATCCACCAAGGAATTCCATTTAAGAGTGTGTGAGTGGTCAGAAACATTACATAAGAATGTAAAGAACCTGAAACATTCAATATAAACCCACTTATTTAGGCTTCTGAAAAATGACATCTACTTATATATTTTCACTCAAAACAGGTTAATATTTTTCACTGTGGATGTGTCATAGCAGAAATACGTGACTACAGGCAGTCCAGTAACATGAAATCTCCTGGTTACCAAAGTAGGCACATTCTCTTACGTCCAACAATGCAGGTAAGGAATGTTTAATTAAGAAGTATTATTTCATTATAAAGCAGAAACTAACACACCATTGTAAAGCAATTATACCCCAATAAAGATGTTAAAATAAATAAATAAATAAAAAAAAGAAGTATTTCAGATTTTATTTGGAGTTTTACTTATTAACTGTCTTCATATGTTTGTATGCCTATACATTAATCTGTTTTTTTATTTCTTCTAGACTTTAATCTGTGATGTACATTCAATAACAAGTGATAACCATAAATGGACCCAGGTTAGTTCTGTTTTTTAATCCCAAACAGTAATATATAGGATGAAACAATATTTACTAAGTTAAGCAAAAGATATTTTCTGCTCATAATTCTATTTATGAGTAAAGTTTGGGATTGATTTATGAGCTTTAGAAGTTAAGGGTCTCTACAAAGATGCAGTAATCCTTCAAGGAACTAACAGTTCAGTCCCAGTTGCTTTTAGGGCATAGTATAATAGGGTGAGGCTGACCTCACCCAATTGAAACATAGTTTTGTATCCCCTCTCAAACAGAATGTTCTGTTGTGGATACAAATAGATGCTGATATTCTGTCATCTAGGATTCTAAAGCAGACCTAGCTCGTCTTGTCTTTTTGCCATCCGTACTGGTTGTAGCCCTAGGGGACGTCTCTTACCTGGAGACGTCTCTTATCCGGAGAATAGCCAGTTAGTCCTCCAGTGCTGGCTCAGTATATGTGAGGTGCCCACTCACAAGAGTGTTCACTTATTTCTCTGTTACTATAAAGAGGTATAGTTAAAGTAAAGAAAATATCAATAATGAGAATTATTCTAGCTGTGAAATATGATTATAAGTTAAGATTCAGTTCATCAGTAACTATCAAGTGTTGTATTGTAGTTTGGGCTGTAATCTTTTTGTTTACAAGAAGGTTAAAAGCTATTAAAAGAATATTCAAAAACAAACTCACTGGTCATCATTGGAGGTTCTTAGGGCATTGCTTTCTTACTCTGAAGATTGGTAAATAATGGGAGAGACCAAAGCCTTTATTCTGCCTTTTCAAGGAAAATTCCTTAGAAAAATTTCAGCTAACAAGTGTAAAAGAAATGATAAACTTTTTAAAATGTCATCAACTTGGAAGTCTTAATGAATCTAGATGGCTGTATTTCTTAGATATGAAAAACCTATAGTCTGTCTAAACTGTCTGGTGTAAAAGTGGGATAGTCAATCCTTGTGTTCCTCCTTGCGTGGCGGACGAGAAAGTATACGGTAGTACTGTTGAAGAGCTCTTGTTTAAAAAATAGAACCTTAATTTAAATCAAGCCTCTACATTTAACCAACAGTTTAAAAGTAATTTATGGAGTAAGAGAAACCATTAAATGACATGGATGAGGAAGCAACCAGCCAGACCCAGTTAAATGATACGCTGAGGAAGCAGTTGCTCAAATCCCAACAAATCAGTTTCATGAGAAAAGAAAAAAAGATGGGGGAAGAGGTGATCGTTACAGAATTTTTTTTTTTAAATGTTTGAGAGATAAAACCGAATACAATGTGTAGGCCTTGTTTGAGTTCAAATTCAAACAAACCAACTAAGAATACACTTTTGAGATAATGGGAATTTATCTAGACTGGATATTAGAGGTCCTTAGCAGTTAGCAGTGCGTCCTGAAGGATTTTTCAGATGAAATAATACAACATCGAAAATGTATTTAAAATTACTCCAGGAAAACAAAGAAAAACAAAAAAAAAAAGAGGGGCGGTTGTTAAATAAAATAGGGTGTTGGTACGTGGGTGTCATCATATTTCTGTTTTGTGCATTTTTGAAAATTTCCATAATAAGTTGAATAGACCTAGTGAAAGAAGCAATGTTTCTTTTTTCTTTTTTTTTTTTTTTTCTTTTTTCTTTTTTGCGGTACGCGGCCCTCTCCCTGTTGTGGCCTCTCGCATTGTGGAGCACAGGCTCTGGATGCACAGGCTCACGGGCACAGCCGCTCCGCGGCATGTGGGATCTTCCCGGACCGGGGCACGAACCCGTGTCCCCTGCATCAGCAGGCGGACTCTCAACCACTGCACCACGAGGGAAGCCCGCAATGTTTCTTTTTTGAAAAACTTTTTATTCAGCAGTAATTAATTGATTCATTTGACTTTTAAAAAATTGAGTTAATAGCCATTAAAATATTTCAGAGTTTAAGCAAAAAAAAAAAAGAAAAATAGGATTCAGTAAAGTAAGTTAAATGATACTGGTAAAAAGCCTGTATAAACTTTGGAATTGGTATATATAGTTTATACAGTATTAGTGGAGTCATTTTTATTCTTGTAATGAAGTTAAGCTGAGTATAGAATGGGACTGTTATCTCAATTAGTGAAAGTGCTGTCATCTGTCTTGGTCCTGTAAGCTTTGTGGGGACAGAGGATTTTTTCTGTTTTCTTCATGATTTATCAACCCCCCCCCGCCCCCGGTCTAGAACAGTGTCTTACACATTGTAGGTGCTTAGTAAATATTTGTTGGGCTAATGGATAGGCAGTCTTATAATTTGACCACTTTGTACCAATTACTGAATTTCCATTAGTAGTTTCATTATGCTGTCAAGTTTCTAAAGTTTACACATTTAGTTTGGAACTTGAAATACTGTATTTTACTGTACTCCTTAGCAGAAATATTCCAAGGAATATCTCTAGATTAAGTGATATGTATGATTTGAAAATCTTAAATCTGGTATTGATGTATGCTCTTACATATTTCAGGAAGACAAACTTCTGCTTGAGAGCCAACTGATTCTAGCTACAGCTGAACCACTGTGTCTTGATCCTTCTATAGCTGTAACCTGCACTGCAAACAGGCTGCTCTATAACAAGCAAAAGATGAACACACGCCCAATGAAACGGTAATTACCTTTGTGGAAGGATAAACCAAAAGAGAACTAGAGCGGTAGCTCTAAATTTTGCCATTTATAGTATCTTTTCCCTTTAAAGAATAAATGTGCTCTGATTTTTTTTTTAATATTTATTTGTTTATTTATTTGGTTGTGCTGGGTCTTAGTTGCGGCTCACCGGCTCCTTGGTTGCGGCTCACCAGCTGCTTAGTTGCAACACGTGGGCTCCTTAGTTGTGGCATGTGAACTCTTGGTTGCAGGATGCATGTGGGATCTAGTTTCCTGACCAGGGATCATACCTGGGCCCCCTGCATTGGGAGTGTGGAGTCTTAATCACTGTGCCACCAGGGAAGTCCCTGATTTTTTAAAATTGGATTTTTAATTGTCTTTTAATACTTTTATTGTGTAAGAATTAGGATTTTTTTAATATGTACTCTGCTTTATATTGAAGTGATGCAGTTTCTGCATTCTTTTGAAGAACAAACTACCTATAAATTCAGAGTTTGTTCACCAAAAAGATAGAAATTCTGAGAAGAGACAGGTATGAGCAGAAAGAATAATTTATCACTTTCTAATACCAGTTTAATTTTTGTTAATATTACCTTTAAAGACACAATTTATAATTTCTTTTAGAGATCTGGGAAAATGATCACAGTTTGAGAAGTCAGTTTCTAACTAAATGCCTTTTTATAACATGTTAATTTGTCTTAGAATGTTTTAGCTATCTCTTCTAGTTAATGAAGTAAAAGAATGCATATTAATTCAGACTGCAGTTAAGAATGCATATTAATTTGGTCTGCAGTTATAGTAGGCTCATCATTAAGTTATCTTTGCATAATTGTTTGAGTTGCCCACTTTGGATCTTCTTCAAGTTTGAAGGGGCTGAAATAACCTACCCATTTTCTAAATTCCCTGCTTTACTACGGAAATAATATATTCTGGGGAAAAGGTGCAGCTTTGGAAATAGTGAAATAAGTCCATATAGTATCCATTAGCAGTCCTATAAAGTCTCCTAGTATCTCTGTCCACATCTCTCCACGCCCACTGCCAGTGCCTTAAGCGAGGCCACCATCATCTTCATCTTGACTTCTGCAATAATATCCTTCCTAACTGGTCTTCCTACTTCACCTTCGCTTGCTTCTGGTCTGTTCGCCATATAAGCAAACCACAGTAATGTTTTGAGAACCTCAAAGCCGACCATGCCATCACTTGCTTAAATTCCTCGAAAACCATCCCATTGTACTTCACATTCAGTCTAAACGCATTATCATTCATCTGCAAGGCCCCTGCCTTGCTCTTTGACCTCATCTCCCATTGTGTGGACCCTGATGCTCTAGTCCTCCCTTCATTTTTCTGTTTTAAAAATAAGCCAACTTTGTTCCTGCCTCAGCACCTTTTAAAATTCTCTCTCTCTGCTTCAACTGTTCCTTCCCTGATCTTTCCACAGCTTGTTCCTTCTTGTCATGTCTCAGCTCACGCATCATTTCTTCAGAGTCCTTCCCTTCCCTAATGTTGCCCTCTCTATCACGTATTCACCACAGTACCCTGGTTTTTCTCCTACTGCTTATTGTTATCTGGAATGATCTGACCTGTTTACTTGTATATGTGTGTCTTCACTTCTGGACTGTCAGCTACGTGGTAGCAGGAATTTTGTTAGTCTTGTCCATTTTTATTTCACCAGTGCCTAGAACATTCCTTGGCAAGTGACAGTGTTCTACAGATATTTGTGATTTAATTACACATTTAACACCTACTAATTTAAACCATGTTTTTTTCTGAGTTTCTTGTATTAGCTTTGTGTATTTCTAATCTCTTAATATTTCAGGTGTTTCAAGAGATATTCCAGGTCCTCTCTGAATCGGCAGCAGGATCTGTCTCATTGTCCACCTCCTCCTCAGCTAAAATTACTTGATTTCTTACAAAAAAGAAAGGAAAGAAAAGCAGGTCAGCATTATGACCTCAAAATTTCTAAAGCAGGAAACGTAAGTATATATTTTTAAATGAAGCTTATTATCATACCAAATGCCTTGCCTTATTTTCAGTGTTCAGTGTATTTATTTATACTCTTTTTAATTTTTTAGTGTGTGGATATGTGGAAACGGAGTCCCTGTAATTTGGCCATACCTTCTGAAGTGGATGTAAGTCAGTGCATGAATTACACGTCCTTTCATGTAAGGTTCCTAAGTTTGACTAATAGTAGTTTAAACTTTGAGAAAACAAAGACTCTTACTACTTCTTTTTTTATTTTATTGAATGAAAGATTCTTTAAATTCTGTAGTGCTTTACAGTTTTCAGAAGTTTCACACATGTGATTTTATATAATCCCATAATAACCCTTTTTTTCCCCATTACCCCTATATTGCCCCTCCCCCCTTCCTTTTCCCCACTGGTAACCACTAGTTCATCCTCTCTGTTTGTGCTAAGACTCTTCTTAAGTCAGCTGCTCATTTTCAGAAGCTATTCTATTTTCACATTAACTTGTCTAAAAATGTAACTCCTTAATATAGGTCTATGTTTAGAGCAGGAATAATAACCAAAGTATTTCAAAATGTGTAAAAAGATGTACGTATTACATAATATGCATAAAATGACTGATTTTTTTCATAATATTTCATCATAATTTCCTGATAATGCTTTTCTCGCTGGCTAAATTTAAAAATTAATAATATTGGAGCAGTAGCCAAGATTAGGAACCTTGGGTGGTATTCTTTGCTGGCCCATGAAACACATGAACTATAAATGAGCAAAGACAGGAAAGATAATTTTGATGGGAGGTTCCATATTTCTTTTGTTTCCCCATTTCTCCTATTTTTATTATTCACTCAATTCTTTAGAATTGGTCAGTTATTTTAGCAGATGTTTGCTCTGTGCATCCTTCCCAGGCTAGCACATGTATAATTCTTATTACCTTTGATTTTTAAAAAATTGTCAGAAGCATCAGAAGTACACTGTATATACAGCTCAAGAGAGTAAGCCACATTATCTTTCAGTAACTTATGCGCCCCTCAAGGAACATGGCCTGAGAAGAGATATTTAGTGTAAATACCAAAGTGTGGGATTTAGCTTCGGAGGGCAGTCTGGATATCTAAAGCAGGGCTTCCGAAACCTTAACGTACGTAAGAATCACATGGGTTGCTTGTTAAAATGCAGGTTCCAGTTCAACAAGTCTGGGCTAGGACCTGAGATCCTGCAATACTGAAAAGCTCCTAGGTTGGTGGCACTGGAGTCCACAGACCACGCCTTGAGTAGCAAAGCCCTAATAAAAAGTGTCTTAGCCTAACTCGATCAGTTGAAGCATCTAGGATACCAGTTAAACATACACACTTAAACTCTCATTTCAGACCTGCTTACTGAATCAGGTCTCCAGGGGAGGGATATGGGAATCTGAATTTTTACCAGATGCCCAAGTGAATCTGTTACTCTTAGAATCATGGTTACCAGGAAGATGAGAACTTTTGGTTCACACAGACTGGTAGGAGATACATGGAATATATGGTTCAAGTCTGACTAGAAAATGGGAAAGATTTACAAAAATTTTTACCAATTCTAATGTAACTTCCCTAGTCTCTTCCTAGTTTTGTCCACACTGTTACATGACAATTCCTGTTCCATTAGAGACCCAGCCAAAGGAAATGATCCAGATCCTGGTCCTAATCACCTCGCTGACATCCCAGTTTTCCTAAAAGTCAAATGTAATATCACCTTACGGAGCATAAAGAAGAGGCACTGTCCAAAACAGCAGCTGTGTTTATTACATTTATTTAATGGCAAAAGAGATTCTAATTTCGTTTTATTTATAAAACCAGTTGGTCTAATTGAATATATATCAGGAGAATTTTAAACTACTTAAGCATAAGTAGTTGATGTTATTAGCGATTCAAGAATTTTTGTGCTAAAAAGTATAGTAACTGAAAGTGGGGTCTGGCTGCTCACCACTTAAAAGACAGTAAAGAGGCCAGTTTGGTGGAAAGTTAAGTTTGCTTTATTTTAGATGCCAGCAGCTGTGGGGGAGAGCAGACGCCTCTCCAAAGGCCGACTACCGCTCCTGACAATCAGGGAGCAAGAGCTTCTATACACGGAGGGAGGGGGCTACATGCAGAAACAGTACAGTCAGCTCTGACAGTCGTCTTGAAATTGGTCATCAGTGGTCTGACCAGCATCTCGATTGTTTTAGGGACAGTTAATCTTCACTTCTAGGGTCAGTTTGTTCCCATTTCTTTGAGGCTAGTTCTCGGAATCGTGGCAGCTTATGGCATGGCTACAGCCTGGTCATCATGTAGTTGACTCCTTCCACCTGGTGGGGTTACAGTATCTACAAGACAGCTCACAGGATAGGGCTCAGAGTATTATCTATAGCCCTTGAGGAGGAACTAAAGGGCCTTGACTTTGCTCCATTACTAAACTATTATTATTTGGTCTTCTTAACTGTTTTCCTTTGTTTCTGCATTTTCTCACTTCTCTGATTAAACTTATTCTTTGGCTAAAGTTTTTCCACAGACAAAAGCAGGGGGACGGGGCGGGGGTTGGGTTGGGGAAGGGTCCTGCCCCGTTTCAGTGTATTAAGTTATTTAGGTTTTTCTCTTTGGTCATAATACTGATTTCATTATATCTGATGTCTCTTGATTTGATTGCTTAGGTGGAAAAATATGCCAAAGTGGAAAAATCTATCAAATCTGATGACTCACAACCAACAATCTGGCCAGCCCATGTAAGTAACCATTGCAGTCTCCATTTCTAATGATGCTGTTTCTAATCTGGGATCTGAATTTATTAGACATACAAAGTACAGTAGCCTTTATTTTGGTATCTTCTTTTGTTTGTTTTTTTAAGAACTTTCTGGGAGTTCAGTGAATTAAAAAAAGGAACAACAATTTAGTTTTGTTTTTCATAAAATGCGGTTTCCATTCTAAGGACAATTTTAATGCATAACTGCATTTTTACTTTTGTTTTGGTCCCCTGTTGGTAGTTGTGATTTGTTTTCTGTTTCAAATTAATAATTAATAAGTTATTCTAAGGATATTTTTAAAGAGAAATGTTTTGTGTATGTTTCTCTAATTGCAGTGACTTCTTAAAGGCATATTTAATTATGTGGCATAATTAATAGGCATAATTAATTATGAATCTAGGAGTGAAATGAGAGTTGTTTTTTTTTTTAATTTCTTTATGGCTGTGTCGGGTCTTAGTTGGCAACACGCGGGATCTTTGTTGTGGCGTGAAGGATCTCTTGTTGCAGCACACGGGCTCCTCTCTAGTTGCGGCATGCGGGTTTTCTCGCTCTAGTTATGGTGCGTGGGTTCTGTAGTTAGAGCGCGTGGGCTCTGTAGTTTGCAGCATGCAGGCTCAGTAGTTGTGGCGTGCAGGCTTAGTTGCCCCGTGACATGTAGGATCTTAGTTCCCCAACCAGGGATCAAACCCGCATTCCCTGCATTGGAAGGCGGATTCTTTACCACAGGACCACCAGGGAAGTCCCATGAGAGATACTTGGTATGTGCAATAGCAAAAAGACTAATGACAAATGGAAACAGGTTTGCTTTTGAAAGTTTTATCCTTTTAGTATTTAATATTTGCATTCATATGTTCAGTATATGAAATTCTGACATTTCACTAGGGCTTTGTTAACTAAATATCCCGTTGAAACTCTTGTTCCCAGAGTACCATGTTGAAAAAAGAATCCTGAGCTTCTTTCCCTTAGGCTTTTTTCTCTTAAATAGGTCTAAGGACTATGTCCCATGTGTCTTTTTATTGCAAGATGTAAGTTAGTGTGTCATTTACTTCTGATTTGTGTTAATTCTGACTATGTATTTACTGGAGAAGGTATTTATTTGGGATGCTCGGTCTTTTTCAGGATGTAAAAGATGACTATATATTTGAATGTGAAGCTGGTAATCCATATCAGAAAACAAAGCTGACCATTTTGCAGTCACTTGGTGATCCACTTTACTATGGTAAAATACAGCCATGTAAAGAAGACGAAGAGAGTGACAGTCAGATGTCTCCATCCCAGTGAGTTCTGTTAAATACAGGCAGTTGACAAAATAAGCCATCAGAATGTATGTAGCAACTACTGATGAACTATTAATGAATAAAAGTTTCCCTGTTTTGTTAGTTAAATACTCCAGTTAGATTTGGCAGCAGACCTAAGTAAACTTAAATTGTAGTTACCTTGCTGTCCAAGAGTTCTTTAAAATAATAATTTCTTTAAAAAACAAAACCAAAAAAACCTGTGCTGTAAATTCTTCTTATATTTGCTTTGAAAGATATGCCCGTCATATGCCTCTTGGTATATTTATGTGTTGCCACTTATGACTTTTACCTCTCTGTGAGCATGAAGTGCTTCCGGGCAATAATTTGTTTAAATGGGAAGCAAGTTCACTGTAAATTAAATGTAAAAGCTGTTAAAAATGCTTGATATTTCAGCACTGCCTGTAAGGACACAGACTCAGTGCTTAATGTAGTTACTGGCTCTAGAAATACATATATAGTTGTCCCTTGGTATCCACAGGGGATTGGTTCCAGGACCCCCTTGGATACCAAAATCTGCAGATGCCCAAGTCTCATATCAAAATGGTGTAGTATTTTCAACCTCTGTACATCCCTCCCTTGTACTTTTATCTGGGTTACTTACAATACCTAATACAGTGTAAATGCTATGTAAATAAGTAATAAATACAATTTAAATGTTACGTAAATAGTTTAGTTGCCAGCCCGTGGCAAATTCAAGTTTTGCTTTTTGGGACTTTTCTGGAATATTTTCCCCCCAAGTATTTTCATTCCATGGTGATTGAATCTGGGGATGCAGAATCTGCAAATATAGAGGGCCAACTGAAGTTGATATTCCTAAACTTACGGGTTACATGTATTTACTACAAGGTACCAGTATTTAGTTTTGTTTTCCTTGTTAGTTTTATTATTAGTTATGCTTTTTAATCAAGTCGATGCTGTTTTGAAAAGAAGGAAAAATAAAGAGAATCTCAGCAGAAAAAAGTAGGGGCCAGCTCTATGTTAAATCCTTACAAAATACTAATTGAAACTATGGCAGAAAAATGGATTTTAAAGAGTAACTTCACCAATACCTAAGTAAAAGTCAATGGGAGGAAACAGCAGTCAGGGAATCAATCCTCAGCTTATTTTTTCACATTAGCAGTTTTTATTTTTGTATGCTAAGTAGAAAAATCAGATATTTCGATTAGCTGTATTTTGCAGTCTTCCCTTTAAAGATACACGTTGGTCATTTTAAATAGTTACTAACTTTTCTCAAACACAAGGGCATATGTTCTCTCATTAAAAAAAAAATTGTTCAAAAGACCAACTGATTAGATTTGTTTGACAAGAAGAGAATTGAATTTTTTGCGGTTTACATCAGGACGTTGCTGCAGAAATGCTGCATGGTTTATTACCTTCTAGTCCTTCTCCCATATTCATAAATTACTTGATTTAATAGCTATGAAGTCAAAGTTTGAGCTGCATTAACCAAGTTTTTTCTTTTTTTTTATATTTTATATTTCAGCTTCTCCACAGATGATCATTCAAATTGGTAATTAAAAAATAAACAAACTCACTATTTTAATACGTTAAGAAATCATATAAATGTCAAACTCTTTTAAGACTTGATAAAGGCTTTTTATTTAAATTGGCGATAAACCATCTTCCTTGTCTAAAATATATTCTAAGGGCCTGCTATATAGACATTAATAATGTCTTCCAAAATCAAAGTTTAAAGTGAGAGGAAGGCCAAAGGCCTTGTACATGGTAGTTCAGTGAATATTGCTGTAGGACAGACACTTGTGAGGGTGTATAGCACTTGGTAACTTTCAGCCCAGATTTTGTTTTGAAACATAGGTTTTCTGCCAAAGTAAATCTCCTTTAAATTAAGTCAGCCAACTTATTCACAGAATTATTTTGTAATGCATGCAGAACTTGGTCATTGCTTCCTATTTTTTAATGTATTTTAAAATTTGTGTTTTCATGATATCTTGGTAGATTTTAATTCAGTTTATAAAATTACTGTCACTAAAATATGGAAGTCTTCAAAAGTAATCTCAGGGCTCCTTAAAACAAGTCTATCTAATACTTTTCTTTTTTAAAAAACAATTTAGGTTCATTATTGGATCAAAGACTGATGCTGAGAGGTAAAAATATTTGCATCTTTATTTGTGATCTGGATGGATTCTTGTAGGGTAGAGACTACTCCATTCGAAGTCAAAGCTTTGATTTTAATTATGCCTAGGTATTACTAGGATTTTTAAATAGAATTAGGAAAATAACAACTAAAAGGATAATGTTTAAAATGTAGCTTTATTTTAAATAAGAGAACTTAGATATATCTACAGTAGCTAAGGAAAATGATTTCTAGGTAACAGTTTAATCAGAATATAAGTAAGAGTCAATGGGTAGTTCTTTTGGCTACTTATTGGTGAAATAATCCCTGTATTTCTGTATTGGAGACAAGATACCGCAAGTATCTTTAGATTGTTAATTAGCAAAATGTTTTCAGCATTAGCTTGTCATTGAAAATATTAGAAGAATGTGCTTTTATCGAAGATAAATTGTCTAATTTTAATTTTTGTGTTATTTTTGATAGAACTTGTTTCATTAACAGTTACTATTCATTTCCTATGTAGTAAATTTATGTTTAAAATAGTTAGCTAATCATTACCTGTTTTCTCCCTAATATTTCAGAGTAGTCAGTCAGTACCAGGAACTGGTCCAGAACGAAGCCAAGTGTCCAGTGAAGATGTCGCATAGCTCCAGTGGCTCAGCGAGCTTGAGTCAGCCTTCTCCAGGGAAGGAAACAGAAGTGTGTTTGCTTAGCTTTTTTTGTGCTGTTACTTTTTTCTGCCTAATTGTTCTCAAGGAATCTGAGAAATGTTAAGGACTGTTTTATGAGGGATAGGGGTATTGTTTAGTTTTGTTTTTACTTTTGATTTTCTTTTTATTACTTAACTTTTTATGATGGAAACTTTCAAATGTACACAGAGGTAGAGCAAAAAGTGTGATGAACATCTGTGTATACTGATCACCCACCTGGCGTCAACAGTTACTATTTTTCTGGAGACGATTTAAGGGTGAAGCTTTGCTGTCATCTTACTCTGCTCTTCTCCCTCAAACTTTCTCCCTACCTTATTACTCAGAAATCTTTCCTTCATCCTGTGTATACTGTAAGTTATCTCATGGATCTCCTTATGTGGAATTACATTTTTTTGAAACACCTCTAATACCCAATCTATAAACATTAAACGTACATTGCAGTTTTTTAAACCGTGTTTTCATCCAGGAGTTATAATAGTGTTACTAATTTGTGAATTTCTGATTTGACCTTAATTTTTATGAGTATGCTTAATGTCACTGTCTTAGCAGCCGGAGACCCTGTCAGTTCAGTCTTCAGTATTGGGGAAGGGAGTAAAACATCGACCTCCACCCATCAAACTTCCCTCAAGCTCAGGAAATAGTTCCTCAGGTATTACATTCCTTAGTTTTTTGTAATCTAGAGTAAGAAACAACAGATGATCGTAATCCATTTACTCATATTTTGATTTACTCAGAATTTTAAATTGTAAATCTAGGAAACAGCGTGTATATTTTTCTTCTAGGTAACTATTTTACACCACAGCAGGTCAGCAGCTTTCTTAAATCTCCAACTCCTCCTCCTGCTTCTAAGCCACCAAGTCTTTCTCGGAAGTCATCCATGGATCTCAATCAAGTTAGCATGCTTTCTCCAGCTGCCCTGTCACCTGCCAGTTCATCACAAAGTGAGTCATAACTTAAATTCTTCATTAACTCTTCGTAAGCTTTTGCATTAGTGTTTCTTAAGATGGCTCTTTTTGACCAGTGAAATAGTGAAATCTGAATGTACTGTCTACCCAAAATGTAATTTTTTGAGAAGCTTCATGCCAATCTCTTGTTGACTGTATGTATTACATGTTTATTGTAATTGTATTTGTTTTTCTGTATTTATGTATGCACCTCGTATATACCTTTCTTATAGACTTGTAACCTACACATCTCCTGAAAAAAATAATGTGGTAGTTAAATGTGGCAATGAGTCCAAATTAGTTTTTATTCCAGTGTACCCTTGGGCATTTTACATTTTATGTAAACTATGCAGCTGATATGGAAAAAAAGTCATAAGAGTTGTTGCTGCAGTCTTATCTTTGTAAATGTAAGAAGCCAACTAGTTCCAAGGTGGTGATACAGTAAACTGAAAGCCGATTTTTCAATAACACTCTTACACTCTTACAAATTGTTATCAGTTAGTAAAATGTGGGATGATCATAAAGCATCTGAAGATATTAAAATGTAATTTTTACTACTGAATACTTTTTTTTTTTTTTAACATCAAGAAGCGTTATTCAAGAATTCTAGCGTTAGTTTGGGAGAATTTCTTCAAATTAGTAAATATCTGAGATATTTAGGTACCAACTTGCAAAAAAGCATTCCAGTTTTTTAGATTTTTTAATAAATAACTAATGTGTGCTGAAAGTTTTAGTACACTGCACAGTGACAGGGTGGTCTTTGCATTAGATGTAAACATCTTCATCTTGATAGCTCAAAAGGTGTAATTTTTCTGCCTTCTTGTTTTGCACAAAGAAAAATTTATAAATTTCCTGAAAGTCTTATTCACACTTCTTATGTTGTGGGTATGGATTATGTTAATCTACTGCACACAGTTGTTACTTTAAGTAAGGGTTGAGTGACAGCTTCTGGACATTCACATTTCTTTCCTTTCTTTCTGCAGGACATGAAAGCTAAAAAAGAAAACACCTCAAGAGCTTTTGGTTTTATTTTTTTGGTTTTTGTTTTTTGTTTTTGTTTTTTTAAAAAAAGTTGATAAACTGTGCATACTTCATTCACAACAGATTTTCTATACATTCTACATTTAAACAGAAGTACACAGTTACTGTTAAAGATGCAGTATTATCTCTCAAATATTTGCTTCATTACTGTGTTTTGTAAAATTTGTGAGGATAAACTTGATGTGTTAGGAATTAAATATGTATATCTAGGTGCCAAATATGATTGTAAATCATATGTAATTTATTAAATATGTTCAGAGTTTATCTCAGACTGTTAACAGAAAATAAGCAATATTTCTAAGTGAAGTCCTAAATTAGTGAAATCGTAAATAACAAAAATTAATTTGAAGTCCTTTTAAACTTTACAGGCCAAAGGTAGCATGTAGGAAACTAACTTTTAAATGGGTATTGTGGTAGAATACAAACGTATATTTTTACTGTTACTGTAATAGCATCTCTGATGGGATTTGTAGGTGATATACTGCATCCTTAATTGTAATTGAGTGTAGCAACACTCATGTATCATGTGTAGAAATTAACACTTGCAGTTAACTGCTTTAAAAAAAACTGGAACAAATTGTCAGTGCTAAATAAGATTCCATTAACCTTATTTTAAAAAGGACTGGCCATTTATAACAAACTAGCAATTTTTATTTTTCTCAATGAGCAGGATCTGGAACTCCTAAGCCATCTACTCCTACACCAACCCCTTCATCGACCCCACACCCTCCTGATGCTCAGAGCTCAACTCCTATTACCCCTTCAGCTACCCCTACTCCCCAAGATTCAGGCTTCACCCCTCAGCCCACTTTGTTAACTCAGTTTGCTCAGCAGCAAAGGTCTCTGAGCCAGGCAATGCCTGTAACGACCATTCCTCTTTCCACCATGGTAACATCTATAACTACAGGAACCACGGCCACCCAAGTCATGGCAAACTCTGCTGGACTTAACTTCATCAATGTAGTGGGCTCTGTTTGGTAAGTTTGCATTGATGCCCTGATTTTTTTTTTAAGATACTGTAAGCAATCTAAAGAAATTCTTATTTGTGAAATTAAGAACAAATTGCATATTATTGAAATTGAAAGAAAATAGTTTCTATGCGGATAGAAGCTATCTCAACAAGTATGCTTTAATTTTAGGTGATCAATCTATTACATGCACTAATGATACTCCTACACATTGACAGTGGCTTAGATTTTCCTGTTTATCCTCTGTTTTACCATCTTTTAATCCATTGATTAGGACATTACTCTTCCAAATTATATTTTAAATATATAGTACTTGATAAATATTCAGTAAATATACAGTACTTGATAAATATATAGTACTTAATTGGTAAATATACAGTACTTAATTTTTGCCAACCTTGCTGTCACTTTCTAGCAAAAAAATGAAACTAAGCCTCCAAATTGACATTTAAGACAAATATCTGTGTGTGTTTAGTGGTTTGTTTTTTAATCCAAGGAATTATGTGGCTGATTTTCCCTTTTATAGTGCTAGTTTAATGCTCTGTCTTATTCTCCTGCAGTGGAGCTCAAGCTTTGATGAGTGGTTCAAACCCTATGCTGGGCTGTAACACTGGTGCCATAACTCCTGCAGGAATAAACTTGAGTGGCCTTCTACCCTCAGGAGGTCTGCTACCAAATGCATTGCCCAGTGCAATGCAGGCAGCTTCTCAAGCAGGTCAGAATATTAGAAATAATAACCTCTAATAAAATTGAAGTCCATGCTTATGTAAAAATGCCATTTTAATGATATTATTTAACATCCTTATTTTATGAAGTATTATGTCGGAAATATTTCCTTTCAAAAGCTTTAAGAGTTCTGGTATTTGAATTAAAAACCCATCTAGCTATGAACTTCTCTGTGAGGAAACTTGGTAAGCCTGTAAGTCTCTGCAAATTTTATCTTTACCTTCCAAAGATTATTATAAAAGTAACTTTTATAATTGTCAGTGTAGTCCTGTCCCAGGTAAAAGAAATGTATTTTGAAAACATATATGAGCAAGAAAAGCAACACAGCATGGCATTTAAAAGCCTCAGTTCTGGAGCCAGACTGCCTGATGTGAATCCTGCTTGTGCAGCTTACTCTAACTGTGTAATCATGACAGAGTTACCTTTGTGCCTCACTTTCTTCATAAATGTGGATAATAATAATACTTTACCTCAGAGTTGTGAGGATTGAATGAATAAATACAGATGAGTTGCTTAAACTATGCTTGAGATGTGATAAACATTCAAAAATATTTGCTGTCATCATCATTAGTAGTAGTTTTCTTGCAGTAGTAGTAATAATTATAATTACATATATTGAAAAAGAGTTTTAACAACTTGTGCTTTTTTTTTTTTAATTTACTAATTATTTGGTTGCATCAGGTCTTAGTTGCAGCAGGCGGGCCCCTTAGTTCTGGCATGCAAACTCTTAGTTGAAGCATGCATGTGGGATCTAGTTCCCGGACCAGGGATTGAACCCAGGCGCGGAGTCTTAACCACTGCGCCACCTGGGAAGTCCTGACTTGCACCATTTTTTAATGCTCTTTAAGAGAATGTATTATATCTCAGAACAGTTCGATTTCTTACCACTGAGAAAAAAATTAACAGGAAAAGTAAACTCAGCATAGTAAGAAAAACTTATCTGAAACTTTCTATGAGTTAAGAGAAAGAGAACCCAAAGAATATAATTTAAACATGTTAATATATTGCTGTGATTTTCTAATTCTAGCTCATATTCTTATTTTAATATGTCTAAATATGCTCTAGTGACAGAAGCCCTGGAAATGGAATCAGTGTTGAATTTAGGATTTTATATTTACATATAATTCTACCAGTTACTTGTGGCTCCAAATGCTAACTGTGGGGTCTGAAAGCAGTCACTTAATTTTTCCACCTTAGCCTGAGTTTCATCTGTTCTAAAATGGGAGTGAAAATTTCTAAATTCATTTGGTACTTATGAGAAATAAATGAAGTGATATGAAAGTGCCTTTAGAAAGCTATAAAGCATTATACAGATGTCATCCACCTTTAAAGGGAGTTATGTCTTCTTTTTTTTTTTTATGAGAATCCTGGAGGGAATATCAGTATTGTCACATTTTTATCTGATTATGCATTTTCCATTTCTTATACAAGACTTTCATACTGTCATCTGTGCATTATTTGCTCTGTATCTTTTTTGGTGCAATTATCTGCTTAGAGGACTATATACATTTTTAACTAGTGTTCGAATTGGTATATTTAGTGAGGAAAATATATACAGTACATACTTTGAGACTGGGATCAGCAAACTATAACCCACATCTAAGCTAAGAATAGTTTTACATTTTTTAAAGTTTGTTTTTTTAAAAAAAGACAAGAGAAAGAGTATATAAGAGTCTCTGTGTGGCCCATAAAGCCTACTGGAAGAGTTTGCCAACCCCTGTTTTATGATGTGCTCCATGTTGTGTCACAGATTTTGGGGAATAAGTTCAGAATTAACAGAGCATCGTTTCCTGACTTTCAGCTTGATCCTTACACACAAAATTCAACAGCGTTCTTTAGCATTATTAATATTAGCATTTGTACTTTAAAAAATGGCACAGGGCACACTGCTTCTCAGAGATAGGGTTATTATCATATGCTGTTTAGCACTGAGGAATATAAATAGATGCCAGTCCCTGAAATGTATTTGCACAACAGTGATAGTTTTATTATATTTATGGTGTTTGCATACTGCTAGATTACTTTTCCAACCAACAGTCAAAATAGTTATAAAGAAGTCTCAGTTTCTGAAATACAGATTACAGTGTACATCTGGTGCTCACATCTTTGGTATTGATGAAAATAGGGGGTTTTTTGCTTACAAGAAATTTTTAAAATATAGAAAATAAGCACATCTGTGCAGGAAGTACTTAAAGTATTATATTTTTATATACTAAAGTATAAAATACTTTCAAGTATAATAAAGTTGTAATTCCCTGTTTTAACCATGAGTTTTATTTAATAGGTGTTCCATTTGGTTTAAAAAATACTTCAAGTCTCAGGCCCTTAAACCTACTCCAGGTAAACCTGAAACACTGCTTTTTATTAAAGTTTTTATAGTTTTTGTTTGTTTGTTTGTTTTTAACCATGTAAGTTTGTACATATCAGCATTTGAAGTTTTGAGGTTGTCCAGAATCTTCTAAGGGTGTGGTTACCTTTGCATGTTCAAGTAGATAAGGGGAAAGAATTGGTATCCTATGTACTGCACTTTCATCGGC
Organism: Globicephala melas; assembly: GCF_963455315.2. Taxonomy (NCBI): domain Eukaryota; kingdom Metazoa; phylum Chordata; class Mammalia; order Artiodactyla; family Delphinidae; genus Globicephala; species Globicephala melas. The sequence goes on along the minus strand of NC_083331.1, from coordinate 12,487,509 downwards.
TCTGGCACCACTGCCAAGTCAAGAACTAGTTCCAGAGGGGAGAGTTGACAACTGCCCAGGAAAATAACTTGCCTACAATAGTAGCAGCAGGTATACTTAGAAATAATTTCTGTCTTAACAGACTTTTTATGTATGCATGTAGGTATTGCTGTTTGCTTATAGTAGATTTTCTGTGTGAATAGAAATTTTAAAAATTAGGTATGTGTGTTCTTTTCCTGAGGAGAATGTGACTTCGTGGCACAGTGCCAGGCACCTAGTAGTCAGTCAATAAATGTTTGTTAGATTACAGTTTGTGTCTAGTAGTGAGGCTTTTCTTAACACATTTTATCAATGTTAACATATAAAGAGAGATTGTAGGTAAAGAATTTAGTACATGTTGTGAACTTATAATATTCTGAGTGTTATGCTAGGTCCTTTAAGGATGGAGTTCAGTATTAAACTAGTAGGTTGGAAAATGGATGGGATTATCTACAGAGAATTTTTAGAAAAGGTAGACATAAATATAAAGACTTGGAGACAAAGAATGGCAGAGCTATGGATTATTGGGAAATAAACAGATCAACCCAACCTGATATTCAGAAGTAATAAATCAGGAAATACATTTAGAACTAAATCTTAAAACTTATTTCCTGTCACAATACGCAAACAGTGTCAGTATTTACAGACTAATTGCAGAATGATCTAATTGTGTTATGGACACATTGGTTTATTTAGCCGACTTTCCTGCATTTTGCTGTAGGAATTTCTACAAGGATCAGTCTCAGTGTTAAGAGGAGTGGGATTCCTTAATAGCACTGATAATAAGGATTAAGGGCAAAGCCACCTTATAAATTATACTTTGCAACATTTATTACTGTCTACCTAATTGAGGAAGGAACATTTGACCTGTGCTTTGTCCAGGTTTACCTAACAGTGAGCTATGCTGGGTATAGAGCTTTTGACCCGAGACACCTTTTCTGACTATAAAGACCTAAGAGTTCTGTATTTGATATTTGCTTGGACTTTCCCACAAAACTTCAAAGTGCTTTTAACTTAGACTCCTGTAGAATAAAATGGAAAAACCATTTGTTTCCTGATGCATTTGGAATGCATAGTTTTAGTTTTTAGTGTGGAGTTTTCTGGATGATGCTTTTTTAAAAGTTTTTTTTTTAATTTATTCAGAATGACAGAGCAAGTAATGTCTCCAAACTAAATATGGACATTTAATGCATTTTCTTTCCAGCTTTGGAATTCCTAGCTATGTTATATAAAAATCCATGCATTTCTGGTTTAGGGCAAAGCTAGACCAAATTTAGGGAGACAAGTTTTCTTAATATATATCTGATTGTCACTAGCTTCTTGTTTATACTTCCAAATGCATTTAATGCTGTTTTGTGTTGATGTATAAAAGGAGTTAAATAAAAGCAGTGTGTGTATTTGGATAGCTAACTATTAACTTGAAGCAGAAAGACTTACATTGGAGATTACTAACATATTTGAGAGCCAAAGTAACAGCATTTAAAAATTGTGTTTAAAGCGATTGTTCCTTTTTTTTACGGGCAGGAATCTTGTTTTGTTTCCATTTTTGTTCACCTGTTTCCTCAGTCCCTGGAAGAATGCCTGACACATAGTGAATGCTCCAGAAATGTTTGTAGAATAAAGAAATTTAATCTGAAATCGGCTAATTAATTCTTGCTTACTTAATAGCTTCCAGGTGGCTCGCTCATTTTTAACACACTGCAGCAGCAGCAGCAGCTTTCTCAGTTTACACCACAGCAACCTCAGCAACCCACAACTTCTGTTCCTCAACAGCCAGGGGAGCAGGTATGTCCTTTCTACCTTCCATATGCTTTGTATCATAGAATTATAACCTTTTTTGGTATATGCCAAGCATATTTCAAGTGTTTTTATTTAGATTGTTTGAACCAACTTTTCATGTGCGGTTTTTCTTCATTAACAGTAGCAGCTATCAGTTATTGGGTGCCTATTTCTAATTCTCACAACCGCCATACTTGAATAGATGATGTCACTTCCATCTTGCATAGTCTGAAATAGATTCAGGTGACTAACTTGCTCACAACCATACATCGAGTGGCAGAGCAGGGATTCAAGTCCAAGTCTTTCTGCCTCTATAGGCCATGTATTTTCTACCCCATCATCATCCTTCTTTTGATAATATTTTGTCTCTATTAGAATACAGATGTTCTTTTTATCTTGAAGCATAAAACAGAGCGAAGATAGACAAAAACAAATACTTTGTACATTGCCAAACAAAATGAAATTGAACAAGAACTACAGTAAATTAAAGTCATAGAAGGAACTTCAGATTTTTCTGAACCTTTGCTGCACTTCGGAATCATCTGGGAAACTAAAAATTACTGATTGCTGAGTCCCACCCTCATCGTTTCTCTTAGTTCATAATTAAATATATGTAATGTTCACTATCAGTCCTTCCACCAAAGATTCCCCAGTCAAATCTTGATTGGATGATGCTCATCCTCTATTAGATTTCTCAGGAAAGGCACATTTAAAACTATTTTTCTTTATTACCACATAAAGGATTACTTGGCTGGATATAAAATTCTTGATTTGCACTTTCTTTACAAAATTGTAAAATACTGTAACATAAAATTTACCATCTTAACCATTTCTAAATATGCAGTTTAGTAGCATTAAGTATATTCATATTGTTGTGCAGCCAATCTCCAGAACTTTTTCATCTTGCAAAAGTGAAACTCTATACCCATGAAACAACTCCTTATTTCCCCCCTCTTCTAGCCAACTTTCTGTTTCTGTGAGTTTGACTACTCCAGGCACCTCATATAAGTGAAATTATACAGTATTTGTCTATTTGTGACTGACCTGTTTAATTTAGCATAATACCCAAAAGGTTCATCCATGTTGTAGCATGTGTCAGAAATTCCTTTTTAAGGCTGAACAGTATTTCATTGTATTTATGTATCACATTTTGTTTATCCATTTATCCATCAATGGACATTTGGATTGCTTCCATCTTTTGATGGAAGTCTGAGTTATCTTTTTTTTTTTTTTTTTTTAATGAATTGTGCTTTAGGTATTAAGTCTGAGAACTCCTCACCTAGCCCTAGGCCCCAAAGTTTTTTTTTCATAGTTTCCATTTAATTCTATGATCCATTTTCAGTTGATTTTTATAAAAGGTATGAGACTTTGGTCCAGGTTCATTTTATGGGGGGATATGGATGTCCATTTGCTCCAGCACCATTTGTTAGAAAAGCCATCCTCCTCAACTGAATTACTTTTGCACCTTTGTCAAAGATCAGTTGGCTGTGTTTGTGTGGCTCTATTTCTGTATTCTCTACTCTGTTTCACCCATCTATGTATTAATATCTGTCACTCTGTTAGTACCATACTGTTGTGATCGCTGTAGACTATGTATATATATACACACACACACATATATATACACACATACACATACATATAGTAAGTCTTAAAATCAGACACAGTGATTCTTCCCATGTTATCCTTTTTCAAAATTCTTTAGCTGTTCTAGATCCTTTGCCTTTCCTTATGAATTTTAGAATCATCTTATCTATATCTACAGAAGACTTTGCTGGGATTTTTAAAGGAATTGAGTTAAACCTAAAGGTCATTTTGGGAAAGGCTTAGCATGTTTACTATGTGAGTTTTCTAGTCCATGAACACAGTGTGTCTCTAGGCTAAAATCAGCTAGTTTTCAGCATACAAAACCTATATGTTTCATAGATTTACACCTAAGTTTCTTTCCTTCTTTCTTTCTCTTTCTTTCCCTTCCTTCCTCCCTTTCTCCCTCCCTCCCTCCCTTCCTTCTTTTTCCCATTCTTGGGAAATTGTTAATGGTATTGTTTTTAATTTCGTTTTCTGCATGTTCATTGCTAGTATACAGAATTGGTTTTTGTATGTTGATCTTGTGTTCTGCAATCTTACTGACCTCACTTATTTGTTCTAGAAGTTTTTTTGTAGATTCATTAGGGTGTTTTTTCCTAAATAATCAATGCCATTTGCAAATAAGGGCAGGTATTTTTTCTTTTTAATCTGTATGCCTTTTTGTTTCCTTTTCTTGAATGTGCTCACTAGAAGTTCTAGTACTATGTTGCAAACAGTGTTTTAAGCTTTAAAAACTTGTTCTGATGAAGCTTTATAGAAGCAATATTGAAAAAAACAAACAGCCCTATCAAAAAATGGGCAGGCCTAAATAGATGAAAAGGGAATCCTCTTGCACTGCTGGTGGAAATGTAAATTGGCGCAGCCACTATGGAGAACAGTATGGAGGTTCCTTTAAAAACTAAAACCCAAGCTGCCATATGATCCAGCACTCCCATTCCTGGGTATATATCCAGAAAAGATGAAAACTCTTATTTGAAAAGATGCATGCCACCCCCATGTTCATAGCAGCACTGTTTATAATAGCCAAGACGGGAACAACCCAAGTGCCATCAACAGATGATTGGCTTAAGAAGATGTGGTGTATATATACAGTGGAATATTAGCCATAGAAAGAATGAAATATTGCCATTTACAGCAATGTGGATGGACCTAGAGAATATCAAACTAAGCGAACTAAGAGCAAGACTAATGTTATATGATATCACTTATATGTTGAATCTAAAAAATAATACAAACCAATCTATATACCAAACAGAAACAGACCCACAGACACAGACATAGAAAACAGACGTATGGTTACCATGTTGCAGGGGCGCTTAAATTAGGAGTATGGGATTACCAGATACAGACTACTGTACAGAAAATCGATAAGCAACAAGGATTTAACATGTAGCACAGGGAACTACCTTCAATATCTTGTAATAACCTATAAGGGAAAATAATTGAAAAATATGTGTGTGTGTATATATATACAACTGAATTACTTTGCTCTATACCTGAAACTAACAATACTGCAAATCAACTATACTTCAATTTAAAAAAAGTTCTGATGAAGTTTTATAGAAGCCTTAGTAATTATTTTTAATACAGAATCAGTTCTGAAAATTAGGTTTTATTTTCTTGCTTTCAAAATACCATAAGCTTATTCTTGCTAATTCTAAATACCTTTGACGTCTTTTCCTTAGGCCATTCTTTTTGCAAGACCTAGACTAATGTTGATTTTTTTTTCATATAGGAGTAAAATACTAATTCCACCAATCCAAAATTGTTTTTATTTTTGTACAAGTCACGTGTTATTTTTTTATTCAGGCTTCTGAACAAAGTTGTACCAGTCAAGAACAGGCCTTATCTGCTCAGCACACGGCAGTTATTAACCTTGCTGGAGTAGGAAGTTATATGCAGTCACAGGCAGCTGGTTGGTATCTTCATAACTAAATATGTTGAATTTATTTAAAGTGTCTAATCTATTTGGGATCTCACCATTTTAACTATTTCTTTTCCTTGTGCAGACAGTTACAAGGAAAAAGTTTAGTTGTATTTAATGTGTGAACTATTAAATGGATTAATTGATGGCACTCAGATTTTTTTCATTATTTTGATAATTGATTAAAGTGCTTTGACCTACATATATTAACAGCAGTTAACGTTTTCCTCATGTTAAATTTTGTTGGGAAAAGTTTACAGTTACCCAGCTTACTAGGAAGCTTCTAAAGCTGTTAGCTCTTCAGTTTTCCTGGGTTATTGAGACTGCATTTTTCCAGATTGCACAATCTTTTGTCTCGTTCCAGTGGCTTGTAGTTGTATGAATTAGGACTTAATAGTCAAGTAGCTTAGCTTCTGTAAGACACTTGTAAAAAAATGATTGTACTAAGTGATTGCTCACCACTTCTAGTAATAAATGGTGCACCAAAGATATGTGTTTAATGAAGATCATTTCATCAATTGAAGATAGCAATTATAACTACATTTAATTAAAATCAAGACGCCACATGTATAAGAAAACTGAGATACTGTTTGAGGATTAATGAGTGAACATGTTAACATTTTGAATTATCATTGGGCTTACTATGATGCCTTTAGAATCTGGTATAATTCTGTGTCCGAATTTGGAATAATTTATGTAAAGTTCTAATTTAGAGGCAGTGAATTTCCAAATGGAAATTTATTAGTATAAACTTTTACCCCACAAGCTATTTTTTCCTAAAATAGCTGTAGTATAATTTAGTGGAAAGAACTCTAGGCTGAAAAATGAGAATGTTCCTAGCTCGACTTGCCACTAATTACCTTTGAGTCACTCAAACGATCCAGGTCTGAAATGTCCTCAACTAAGCAGTGAAAGAGTTGAACTTGTCCCTGATCTCACTCAGCTCTAAAAGGTTCACCACCTTTGTTGCTAATAGTGTAGTCTAACATTCATCTTTTAGCACTTGTCTACCAGTTTTGTCCTTATGGTAGTTTGGATTTCTCCCACTCCATTTCCTACCTGATTGGTTATATTTTAAAATAACATACTGTATTCAATGTTTTGCTAGAAAGCCTTCTCAACAAAATAGCACTAGTATCAAATTTCATTGAGATGTAAGGAAAGAGAGGGATACAGTGCTTTGGCCCACATGCTTTCCCTTCTCTTCCATGTCCAGGAAGTTCTATCATCAATGGTACCCTCAACTAACAGGAGACTGTACTAAATTTATTCTGAAATGTCTGTGATTTGATACTTAAGATTAATCATACTGATACTTTTCTATTATTTCATTTTCTATGTTGTCCTTTTCTAACCCTGGTAGCCTTCAAACTTTCTGACTGGCCTGCTTTCCCCTTCTCCTCTCTGTAGTGTTGTCTCAGCTTGGCTCTGCCGAGAACAGACCTGAGCAAAGCCTTCCTCAGCAGAGATTCCAGCTCTCCTCTGCCTTTCAACAGCAGCAGCAACAGATCCAAGTAATCCAGCAACTTCACTCTGGTTACATTTTTAAAGATACTCTGCTCCAAAAGTACTTCAAAATACCTTACTTTAGTTTTATGTTACTGTCTTTTAAGACTATACAGTAATTGGTAAATAATTTAGCAAATTTTATTTAAAAGTCTGACAATTTTAGCCAGTGAACTTGGAGCACTGAATATTTTGTACATTTAAGTCATACTCCTTTCCTAATTCAAAATCTTTCCTGAAGTGCTGGTGGCACATTAACATACATTTTTATAGGTTTCAGTACATTTTGAAATAGTTGTAAGTGCCAATGGTTAACTTTTTAATACTGTACTGCAGAAAAAGGCAAGTGTACCAGTGTTCCTATTTGTAAATGTCATACCTGTTTTTGAAGAATGTTGTTCCATTATTCTAGAAGTCAGCATATTATAGTTGACTTTCTTTAATTTGTAGGGTGGTTTTATATTGCTATAAACTGTCATACAACAAAATGGTAACTGAAGTTGCTGAGTTACTGCAATATAGACTGGCCAGGCAAAGTAACAGAAATACTTTTGAAGTTTACCAAGAGCCATTTTTAAAGCCCGCAGCAGGCTTCTGTGCCACTGGTGCTGTTTGACTGTGCATTGTCCTGATGTGGTATAGTCCTTTTTTGTTACCTTGGTGCTTTCTCCCTTTCAGTTTTGTTGTTTTCATCACTCTCAGGAAAAGCATCTTCCATACCTGCCTACCTTTAACCTAACTTGATTTTTTTCCCCTCTGCTTTGCAGCAGTTGCGGTTCTTGCAGCATCAAATGGCTATGGCGGCAGCAGCAGCAGCACAGACAGCTCAGCTACATCGTCATCGGCATACAGGCAGCCAGTCAAAAAGTAAAATGAAGAGAGGCACGCCAACCACTCCAAAATTCTGAGGCTTGCATTATTTTTTTTTTAAAAAAACGTAAGAGCATTGAATCAAAAGGATTCTGAGTTTCTACTTCGTTTTTGTTTTTTAACGTGTCAGTATTTTACATTGCTAGATATACAAACTTTATACAGAAGCACAACCCTATGATTTTTAAATAAAAACAGGGAAATGGTTTAACGAACCATTAGGGTGAGTTTGCCTAAGTCATTGCTTTTTAAAAATGGTTTCACTGTACATAATACAGAAGTGACCTAAGAAATACTAGAAACATCTTTCAGAAGAATGTAGTTTGATATTTATTTAGTATAAAAGGTTTGTGCACAGTGTAACAAATACAGTTTTTACAAATCTGTTTTGAAAATGTGGTGGTTGTTTATTTGGGTTTCATACTCTTAAATACTTCATCCATCAGTTTTTTTACTTCTTTGTGTCTTGTAACGGCTCGGCTCATACAATCTTGAAGTTTAGCTCCAGTCAGTCCACTTCCACCTGAAAAAGTATTGTGCCAACACTTATTTTTACATGATCTACATCATGTCAAGTTATTGACATAAAACCAAAAAAGTGAATAATATAAACCAGTGGTGTGGTCTCAAGATTTGCAGGTTTATGTTTTAACAAGACCTCCTGAAGTTTAACCACCACTGACATACAATATAAAAATGCAAGGCATCTGAAGTAACAAAGAAACCACATAGTAAATTTACATTACATAAACCAGTAAAACATCCCACATTCCATTTGACCCTCCCTAACATAAAGAAGCTCATGCTGAGTTTTCATCTACGTGTTTAGTACTGCAATGGAAGGAAAGTGCGTGCCTGGTTTGTGAAGACAACATAGCTTGCCTTCCTCGTCCATTACTACTGTTAAGGTTCCAGTTGCCAGGTTTTCCTCCTCTTCAGTAGGGTCAACTATAAGCAGAGTGCTATTTTAAAAATGAAAAGGTATAAATTATCAACCCATGGGACAAATTTTATTTTAGAAAACCGTACAAATTAAACTCACTACCTGCATTTTAGCTTAAGCAAGGAGCTAGAAACTGGTAGAAACCAGAAAAGTTAACAGCAACCTGAAATTCTACTACTTGTAAGAATCTTTGTCCTCCCTTCAATTAAATATACAACCTTTTAATACATTTGATTAACTTACTCATCAAACACAGCAAAGGAAGTTGCAACTGGATGAGTTCTAATATTCAAATAACTTTTCTTCTTTAAATTAACTTCTGCTAAAGCAGTTTCTTCATTTATAGTAACTTCAGGCAACTGTACTAGAAAAAGGCGAATATGTAAAGTCAGTCTCTCACTCTAGTGAAAGAAACAAAAAGGCATTCTATGCTTCATTAATTCACTTTTCCCTCTATTAAACTTGTCCAGAAGTAGTATTTTTAAAAAAATATATCTTAGAACAATTAAGGCAAATACAGTAGATACAAACACGTTTTTCTTTAATTTAGAAACACATGAATGATAGGTAAGTCTTAACAAAAACCTTTAAAAATTTATTGAGAAATTTTACCAAAACGGAACATTCTGACACATAAGTAGGAGTATTCCCTAAGGTTGCTTACCATTTTTTAAAGCTGCTAACAAAGCAAAGGTGCAAGCATCCAAAATGTTTCCATCATGGTTGAGGCAAATGAGATCACAGTATAGAACCCAAGCAAGCTAAAACAGTTTAAACAAAGTGGAAATTAAAGCCTTCTGATTGCTATAATGTGGTATTTGTTTCTACTTACAAACCACACCCTTGGCTAGACAAGATAACCTTCAAGGCTCAGAAACTTTAAAAAAAAAAAGAAATTAAATTTCCCCCACAAAACATTTCAGAATTAATAAAAGCTCATAGCTTCTTTATTCCTCTTACCTTTCCTGGAGAGATACACAAGTCCTCTTTCTGAATTACCTGTGAACTTGATTTGAAGACATAGAACACAGTAAATAAAAGTTCAAAAACTCTCTAAAATGAATGATAGTCACATTTTATCATAATGATCTTACTTTTCAATGACATCTGCAATGAACTGGCTGGCCACCTGGGCCTCTTCTCCAGGAGGTCCAGACCGAAATCTCCAGGAACACAGAGGTGATAGATCCACATTAGGAACTGAAAGAAACTGCAGCTATGAACCAAACGTCACCTGTCGTTTAGTTTTAAAGATAATATCAATCCATGGCAAAGACAACTGTAGGCATGGATAGGCTTTCCAAGTGGAAAGCACTGTAACACATCAGTTATATTCTTTTTCATCTCTGTGAGAATCTTATGCTTAGATAAAATTTATTTTTTCCCACACAACCGCCCCGCCAAAAAAAAAGCGTGTGTTTAAGAAACAGCCTTAATCCTAAATTATTCACAAAAGTTTCTGGGTTTCTTTCAAAATACCCCAATCTGTAACAGTAAATAGCCCCTCTATTCATACCAACTGTTCTGCATTTCTAAAAGGTTGGTTCCTACCATAAAGAAAAGATGGTCCAAGTTAAGGAAAAAAATCACATACTGGTATAAAGGAAAATTCTTTATGGAGACAGAAAAGTTTGCAATTACAGCCCTTTGCCTAAGAGAATATTTTCTTGGTTGATGACATCTGTATAAACCAAAAGTGATCAAACAAGTTTGATAAAAGGTATTTACAAAATTCTGTATCTTGCTATTATGCTATCTTCTAACATAAACATACATAAAACTTTTCAGGGACGTCTGAAGCTTATGAATAATTTTTTCAACTCACCTACTAAGATTTAACTATAATAATAGTGTTAACTGTCTTAAAGTATTTGTATTAAATTTATAAAGGCATTTAACTTACCAACATATCCTTTATCAGGGGCATCTGTTGGTGGTGCTCCAAATTCCTACAGAAGCAGACAAATGTTTCCTATGAAAGAAGCTACTAAAAAATTGTGAAGAAGTCAGTCATGGAAGCCTCTACCAAAGACCATCTTAGCTAGTTAACTACATCATGAGCATCTACTGGGAAGATGAGCTTAGGAACGTATGTCAGGGGCTCTAGGAACATTGGACCGCGCCTCACCAGCTCTGCAAGGCAAGAAGGCAGTGTAGTAGCACAGCTGATGGTAGTGCTACTCATCAAAATTACTTGGGGCTCTTTAGATTTCTGTCCCACTCTCTCTTCCTAAGAGAAAGAAAATAGATTCTCTTATTCAGTAGCCAAGAATCTGAATTTTTAAACTCCAGGTGATACTGACAGTCAGATTTAGGAATTGATGGTATAATGGTCAAGAGCAAAAGCCCTAGAATTACCTAATTCAAAAGTGAGACCCACACCTTTTGGCTGAGAGACTTTGGGCCAGTTATTGAATGAACTTAGGTTAAGTAACTCAGAGTTCAGTGTAGTCGAAAAAGCAGAGGCTTTGGAGTCAGTCATGTCTAAGTTCTATTCATGAGCCTTATGTTCCTGGACAAGTTACTGAATGTCATGTAAAATAGGAAATGAAGAAAGAAATACTTCAAATGATTATCCTGAGGATTAAACTGGATAATTCTGTAAAACACCTAACACAAGGTGCCTGGAACATAGCAAATACTCAGTAAATAGTAGCTATTATTCCCTCAAGCTTTTCTTTTGAGCAATTTCTACACATCTGCACAGATTAAATGGCATCACTAGATAAAAATGTCATCAAAAATCTCTCAATTTCTCAAATTACAACCAAATTCTTTAAAAAGTAAAGGTGGTGAGGATTGTTTTAAGTTGTTCCATTTCAGCACATTTGAGAATGTTCATAAATTGTAATTAAGAGCCATTAAACTTGGGTTGTATTATCTAAAACTCAAAGGTGAAAACTTGGGAAATGAAAACAAATACTAAAAAAGACACCTTATTGCCTAATCAACAGCAGAACTACAGGTGTGTATTACAATCTAATAAGTATATAAAGCTAATTTAGTAACTCAAATCTTAGTAATATATACAGTAAACCTACCGCTTTAATTCCACAAATTACTGTAGTGTTTCCCAGCTTCACTAAAGAAGAACCATCTGCAGTACCAATTGAACCTGAAAAGGTAAGTATTTAAACAAAATGAAAAACTGTTTTCGTCTTCTATGTATGATTCTATCTTGCTACATATCTAAGTTGTTTATGAAAATTTACTCCTTTCTTGAGTCTTTCTAAAATTACAGTTGACCCCTGAGCAACATGGGTTTGAAATGCACCTTTCCACCTATATACAAGGATTATTTCCAATAAATATTACCACAGTACTACACGATCCACCGTTGGTTGAGTCTGAGGATGCACAGCCTCGGTTACGAAGCACCGATCCATAACTGTAAAATTACGCTTGGATTTCTGACTGTGCGAGGGCCAGCACCCCAACACCCTCGTCGTTCAAGGGTCAGCTGCACTGGTCTAAGGATTGTTCATTGTCCCTGAAGTGAGTTAATCCTTTGTTGTTCAATCACAGGGCTGTTACAAAGATTTAAATCTCTTGACACAAAATCCCTTAGACACGGTAGAATTTGTCTGAAATACTGTTTAAATGGCTCAGAGGCTAAAACTTGGGAATGTCATATAGGTAAAATTGGGAAATTCCATGTTTGCAACAGAAGGTTTAATAAATGTAAGATATGTAAGAAAACCATGTCTTAGAAGTTTTGAACAGGGGAAAGCAGGAAAACACTTTACAGTTATTTTAAAATTTAAAATGAGCATAACAACTGAGAGGACAGTGAGTTTAAAAAAACTTTGCAAAGAAAAATTTACTTTAAATAAAAACTATTTTCAGAACTGAAGCAACCTCAACATTCTATTTTAGAACTCAAAATACCCTCACCTATGTTGACAGTTGTGGTCCTGAATTCACCAAGTTCTCTTCCATCAGGACGGCAATTCTCTTTCTAAATAAATATATGAAAGTAGATTACATCTATGTGTATATTTTACACACACCAGTGAAAATACACTAAACCTCGTTAATTCAAATTAATTTGAATTACTTGAAAATTGTCTTTTAAAAACTGAGGTATAATTGTCGTATGACAGTTTAGGTGTGCAATGTAATGATTGATATTTGTATTTATGAAAAAAGCACGATATCATTATCAAAAAGCAAAAAATGTACATAACCACCTTTACTTACCAAGAATCTTCTGTAATACTCCAGAGGTTCCACAGTTCTGAAACACATGTTAAAAATGAGATAAATTAGTAAATCAATATAAATCCAGAAACTGGCAAAAATCTTAATAGTGTGGTGATGGAGCAGAAATCTCCAAAATTTGTAACTAAGTTTCTTTCATGAATTCTAACGTTTATGTTGCCACGTGTTGCTAATTATAAAAATTAGATACCTTTGCAATAATCATACTCAAAGGCTGTCCTTAATTTTGCTTTAAACAAGTACAGGGTTGGAGCCCAAAACCCTCGGGCATCTTTAGAAGAGGATTAATACAGGTGTGAAAATAACATCACTCTCACTCTGAAGCAGGGATTCTTGGTGGGCAGGAAAAAAAAGTTACATATTTTTCGCTATCCCGTGACTGAAATTTAGCATACTCTTCAATTACGACCGTTGGCAATAAACCATTAATGTTAGCCGTACCTGCGACTTTAACAACCACAGAGAGTAAATGTTTTCGTTTTTACTTTAGAGTTGTCAAAGGTACCTGTAAGACTCATCGTTACTTCGAAATTCCAGGAGTTAGTTACTAACCTCCCCAGGAGATCTTAATTAAGAAAGTTAATTCTAAAACAGATGTATATCTCATTATACCATAAACTTGGAATTTATACAAACAGGTAACTGTTTCAGTACAATTGGTTTCCTTTGCAATCTTATTTCTTTTATTTAAAACTGGACTCAGAACGAAAATCTACAAGCTTCTCCAGAGCGGCAGCAAAAACGCTTAAGTAAAACCTTCCGAACGAGGAACAACGCTTTTAGAAATAAATTTCAAGGGAGAGGGAGAGCAGCGTGGCAGGTGCTTCTAACAGAACACTTTTCACGAGGTTACAACTGCTCCCCGGGGTCTGCAGGTCTACTACACACCAAGCCACAGCGCTCGCAGCGGGTAGCGAGCTCAACACAGCCCCTTCCAGCGCTCGCCTCCCCGACGGGAAGAGGCCCCCTTTCCTTTCACTACGACCACCTCCAGTCCTCCCGCTCGCCGCCCGCTTCCGTGGTGGAAGGAAGTGGGAACCAGGTGTGTGTGTGTGGGGGGTCTCCTGGGGAGAAAATTACGGGTAACGGTAGCCGCCAACCGGCACGGTACGAACTCGCGCCCGCCAGCCTCCCACACTCACTTGAATCCGGCAGCCATCTTCCGCCCGCGCGTCTGCGTCTGCGCGTCTGCGTCTGCGCGTCTGCGTCTGCGCGTCTGCGTCTGCGCGTCTGCGCGCCTGCGCCTGCGCGCGCACCGCCTTCGCCTGGGTAGCACTGCCCCTTCCGCCGGCTTTGAGGCTCCGCTTCGCATTTTCAATACTGACGCCTGTGCCCTTCTCCCGCTGCCGGGTATCTAGAAGGCAGGGTGGAGTGGGTGGAGCGGGCGGCGTGGGGAAGGTTTCCAGCCTGCATTTGCTTAGACTTCCCCTAGCCAGACGCCCCTCGAGGTTTCCTAGACTTTGACACGTTTTGACGAATCGGCTATTACAGAAGTGATGAGTGCCTGTTTAGAGACTGGTGGTTGAAGAGTTTCAGAGAAAACCGACCTTATATAAAGCAAAGAATCAGGTGTTGAGTGTGGAGCATAATTCCAGTGTTTCAGGGTCCTTTTCCCTTCTCCTTCTTATTCTGGGCCCTGGGCTTGCCTTCTCCCAGGTAAAAGCCTCCCTGCTCCAGCACCGAAGAATTACGTAAATTTTCTGTGCGCTCGTTTTCCGCACCAGGTGACATTTACAGGTGCCGGGAGCGGGCTCCAAAGGAGCAGCTTTTGTTGTATCCTGTGTCGTGGCTCAAGACCTCCATCTCCTTCGTATAAAATACAGGGCATCCAATTCAGTTTGAATGTCAGATAAACAAAGAGTACACCCAAAGTAGTTCGTGTTATTGTTACCAGAAGCTGGGGGAGAACTGGGAAAGTTTTAGAAATAGATGGTGGTGATGGTTGCAGGAAATTGTGAATGCAGTTAATGCCACTGTAGTGTACACATAAAGTGGTTAAAATGGGAAATTTTATGTTTTATCACAGTTTTAAAAAATTAATGTAATATACCAAAAACAAATGGGTGGGTTATATGGTCTGTGAGTTTTATTTTAATAATGCTGTTAAAAAACGATTCGTTTCCTATGTGAAATTCAACTTATGTGGACATCCTGAATTTGTACTTGCCAATTCCGGCAACCTTACTACGGTGGAACAGAGTCGGCCCCCCGCCCTCCCAAAAACGGACTGAGCGCCTCCTATACAATTACATATTCTTCGCCTTGCCGCGCGGGGGCGCTGTGGGCGGCGCGGGCTCCCGGATCGTGGCTGGGTCTGGCCGCGGCGGCGCTGTGGGCGGCGGGCGCCCGGCTGGCGCTGTCTCTCTGCGGGTGGGAGGCGGGGCTGCGCGGCCGCACTTCCGCATGTGTGTAGGCGCGGGATAGGGCGGGCGGCTTCGCCGGCATGGAGGATGGCTCCGCTCCTGCTGCAGCTGGCGGTGATCGGCGCGGCGCTGGCGGCTGTAGCCCTGATTCTGGTGAGGAGAGGGGTTGGGGACCGACGCGGGCCTGGGCTCACTGCTCTCCGGGAGACTCGGGCCCCAGGCATCCTCTCCTCCGCGCTGCCGGCTCTTGGGCGTGTCCCTTGCACCATACTTCCTCTGAGCCTTGACCCCAGAATTTCCTCTGCTAGAATTTCACACCCCCTTTCTTCCGTTCTTTATGTTTACTTTAGAGCTTTATATCCCTGCGTGCCCAGAGCCTAGTACTTGTGTTTACTGGGACATGCCCACCCTGTCTTATGTCACCCCTGGTCCCCGGACTCTGCCCACCCGCCTTCTGAGCCCCGACCTCTCCAAGATTTCCTCCCGGGTCTGCAATCGCTGTAGTTCTGGCCCCATCGGGAAGGTCTTGAGCCCCCAGAAAGTGTGTGCTTTCTAGACACTCCCTTTCCTGGTGTAGTTAAGCAAATAGAAAGTGTTGACAGCACTGACAAGAGCCGCCTGTTACAGATTGGATAAATCAGCGGATCAGGAAGACCCACTAGGGACATAGGAAGACCAAGATAGACAAGGCCTGGTGTTATCATACGCCTGGGGGTCGTTATATCCTAGAATTCAACACCCTAAGCTTGCTGCCTCTAGAAGAGACAGTACAGGGGAATTCAAACTACGATTTTCTTTGCCATTACTGTGGAAACACGGAAACATTGTAACACCTGCTGATCCATAGGTAATAGGAAATTTGTTAAGTGAGCTTTCTCCCATATAATTGGAATGGGCCTGCCTCTAGTTTGTAAATGGAGCGTTTTCCGCTTCCTTGACGTTAAGGTTAGCAGCCTAGATAGCATTGCCAGGAAGGCCACTTTGCCATCTGGCCAGAATGTATGGCTTAAAAGTAGTGTAGATAGAGAAAAAGTGGTGTATCCTGACTTCTTTAGGGTTTATGTCTGGGTGAGAGAGGAGTCCTCTCTTTCCCTTAGTGTATATGGAGATTTGCGGGGGAGGGAGGTTTCAGGTTTTGGGTTGGGCAGAGCTTGACAGAATCCTAGACTGAATCTGCCTTGTGTTGACTGTGTTGCACAGATTTAAATGTGTACGTTATGAGATTGTACTGGAAGTATTTGATCCTATTAGCCAGAACTGGTTATAAAAGCTGTTATTTATTGAGTACTTACAGTATGTTGGGTATTGTATTCAGCATTCAACAGGGATTATCTCGTTTGATCTTTAAAACAGTGCTGACAGAAATGTTATCATTAGCTTCCTTTGACTGGTGAGGAAGCTGATGAGCTGGTATGCAAATGTCACCCAACTAGTGGAACTTTGTTTTTTTTTTCAATGAATATATATGTATATGTGTGTATATATACACACATATACACACACACACACACATACATACATGTATCTCCCCACTGTCTCCTCACCCCACTTCCTTTCTGAATTACTTTTGAAGCAAATTCAAGGCATAACATTTTATCCGTAAATCTTAAGCATTTATCTCCGAAGATAGGACCCCCTTTTTAAAATAAAACCACAATAAGGTTATTGCAGATTTTTTTTAACATTGTTCAGTGATTTCAAATACTGCATCAGTTCAAATGCCTCATGTATGTGTTAGTAAATTGGTTTGTTCCATTCAGTATTCACACACACTTAGCACTCGATTGGTATGTCTCAAGTCTCTTAAATTATAACAATTTCTCCTCCCTTTTTTTCCTTTTCTTTAATAAGCGGTCATTTGTCCTGTAGAATTTCTCACAGTCTGGATTTTACTAATTTTATCCCTTAAGTGACTTTTAACGTCTTACTCTGTCCCCTGAATTTCCTGTAAATTGCTAGTTACATCTAGAGATTTGATGAAATGCATGTTTGTTTTAATCAAAAGAAGTGTGTGAGTGATGCTGATTACTTCCTTTTGTGTCGTGTCAGGAGGTGTGTTAATCTCTGATTTTCTTTGGTATTAAGAGGGATTCTTGGGTTCAGGAGTTGTTAGCTTGACCCACCGATTATGAAGTGTGTCATTAACCTAGTGGTTTAGCAGTCATTGATGATCACTGCCTAAATCCAGTATTTCACTGTGGGTTGCAAAGTGGAATATTCTGACTGTATCATTCCTTCTTCATGTATTACCTGGAATTTTATAATGAAAAAAATTTCATCCTCAGCTATTTGATAACGCTGAAATATCTTTCATATATAAAAGGTAAGATAAAAGGCAAATTTTCAAAATAATGAGATGGTTCCCTGGCATCTTACAAAGGTGACTAATTTTTTATATTTAGTATCATGAATCCGTGATATAAAACTTTTCATGTGTTTTAATACATTGCATTAATTATTCTTTTTGATGCTTAAAATTTCCCCCTCACAGGCCAATGGGAGCCTGTCAAGTTGGCTACTTTGTCATGATTGTTGGTAGCCTCCTTGCTTTCCCATCTCTGACCACCATTGTACATTTCCTGGCCTGGACCTGAATCAGCCATTCCTCTTAGGAACATTGGTTACTTTTAATAGGAAATTGAATTTAGAAACCACAATCTGGACACTAGGGGTGCAGAGCAGGAACTCTTTAGCCACTAGTCTGGGTACTGCCTTCATATTCATACTAATCAGAAGCATATTCAGTTTCAGTATGTACCCAATAGAATATTATAAATGATCACTGAAGTACAAATGAGTAGCATTCCAAAAATTGGTAGGTTGATTGTTTTGAAAGCAGAAAGTATACCAATGGAAACAATGTTACAAAGAATGGTTATTTCCAGGGCTAGGTCCCCACTGAATATGGAAGGGGGTTATATAATGTTAGCAGTGGGATGGTGCCTACAGCCTACAAGTTTGATACCTGACTCCAAAAAATAGTGTATTCTGAATTCAAATCTGGGATAAGTATCAAGAATATATTCTTAAGCACTACTGATCCCTACTCTGGGGGTTGGGGGACTCTTCCCTTCCTACGCTGGGTCAACCTGGTCTCAGATGGGAGGTCTGCCCTCACCCAGAAGCTCTACCTGCAGTGTGTCCTCGATCACATAGGCTCCAAGTGGAATGGGGCCTCGCTGTGTGTGTACCAGGGGTCAGGAGTTCAGGGCATCTCAGAGTAGATGGCACTTCTGTAATGACTGTTCCCTTTTATATCTGGGGTGACAGAGGCTGGAGAATGACAAGTGAGAGGAGACAAAGAGCCTCCTAGAGCATTAGGGAAAATGCTTAGTTAGGGGAAAAAAAGGACAATAATAATCAGTTCAAAAATAGGGAACTGACTGGTTTGAATTTTGAAGTCACCTCCAGACCATTGTTAATGGACTAAAACAATAAATATTTCACCTCAGGGTGAAAAAATCATGTAAATGATGTATTCTAATGTAGCAAATGTTTAAAAAGGTCAACATAACACAATTTCTTATTAACATATCTGCCTTTAGATTTCCTTTGTTGCATTTATAACTGCTACAGAGATGCCACACCTGCATCGACATGAAGATGAGAAGTTCTTCTTAAATGCCAGAGTCCAGAGGGAAGCCTTACCCAGCATACGGGACTCGCCTACCAAGCAGCTTTCTGTGGTCGTGCCTTCATACAATGAAGAAAAACGGTGTAAGCCCTACTCGATTTTTTTGGTAAGGGGTAATTTGGGAAGAAAAGGACATTTAAAGTATGGACTTGGCCAGAACGTTGATACCTGTGGGCTATGGAGAGTGCACAGTTGGTAGTTGTAGTTCAGAAGAGAAAGAATGAGTGTTAGCAGCCGCATCAGGTCTAGGGCTGAAGTGTTCTAGAGGATTGATGAGCAAGAGGTGAACAGAAGACAGACATTCCAGGTGGAAATGGCCACTGGGGGGCAGTCCAGGAGGGACTTGTTAGGTTATTCAGGCATTTTCCATATGCAAACTGTTCTGGGACTGGGAAAGTTATTTTCAAAAGCAATTTTTAATATATATTTTTTTCTTTAAGTGCCTGTAATGATGGATGAAGCTCTGGGCTATCTAGAGGAGAGACAGGTATTGTGTTTTCTCGTCCAGTATGGGGTCTAATTAAAAGTAGAGCAGGTCATCAAGCTGTGGACCCCGGGGCTAGATCCACTGTGAGAGGCAGTGCCATCCGTTCTCGGGCCATCGTGGTCCTGGCCTCTGTGCTCAGCATGTTGCCAGCCGTCAGCCATTTGCAGGCAAGCCCGACAGCACACTCCCTCCAGAGCAAACAGGAAAGCTGATGTTCCTCTTACGGACTCTCCCTCCCCCCTTTGATCCTCTCTTGCCTGATGATATACTTAAAATTGAGTGATAGTGTGTCTGCAGACTTTGTATGACAGCACAATGCTGTTTTTGCTTTTGTGACTTTTTAAGTAAGACGTTTATTTGAAAAAGACCTATAACTAGAGTGAAATCATTTTGTATGTCTTTATTATTCTGAAGAGTCCCCCCTCACTTATTTTCCTCTGCTTTCTCTGCATAAAGAGAAGAAAAGTAGCATGTGCCCCTCTTTTGTATCTGCTGCCATTGGAATCTCTTGGGAGAGTTTAAGAAAATAAGTAAGATTTATGGCTGTTTCTTTTTTTTAGAAAACTCCTTGTTTTGATTTACTTTGTTTTAGGTTTTTTTGTGTAAAGGGAAAAGAGAAGATTCATCGAAAGAGGGAAAAAAAGAGGAAGAGGACTGAGCCCTTATTATATTTGAGCTTCTGCCTTTTCTATTATGTGTAATCTGCACACCAGCCATGTGGACTAGGTTGTGTTATTTTTTTTTGCGAGAAAATAGGCCCAAAATGCTAACTTGCCCGAGGTCATAAAGCTAAGAAGTGGCACAGCCACGTGGAACCTGCACCCCTGACTTCAGACCTCATGGCTTTGCCTTGTATACCTCGTAGCCTCTGAGTGGTGCTCAGGAGGGCAGCCAGGGGAGCACAGGAGGCCCATGGAGACTTGGTCCGTGTTCACCTTCCACTCCCTCCCAGTCTCTGGTCTCCTTTCTGTCCTTGGCCTTTTTCCTTTATGTGCTTTGTGCATTTATATTTATGTTCATATTTATACATATCAACACTAAAACAATTGTTTCTTTTTTTAAATTTTTTTATTGAAGTAGAGTTGATTTACAATGCTGTGCCAATCTCCGCTGTACGGCAAAGTGACTCAGTTATACACATGTATACATTCTTTTTTTAATATTCTTTTTTATTATGGCTTATCACAGGATATTGAATATAGTTCCCTGTGCTGTACATTGGGACCTTGTTGTTTATCCATTCTAAATGTAATAGTTTGCATCTACCAACCCCAAACTCCCAGTCCATCCCACCCCCCCCACCACCACCTTTGGCAACCACAAGTCTGTCCTCTATGTCTATGAGTCTGTTTCCGTTCTGTAGATAGGTTCATCTGTGCCATATTTTAGATTCCACATATAAGTGATATCATATGGTATTTGTCTTTCTCTTTCTGACTTACTTCACTTAGTATAATAATCTCTAGTTGCATTCATGTTGCTGCAAATGGCATTATTTCATTCTTTTTTATGACTAATATTCCATTGTATATATATATACCACATTTTCTTTATCCATTCATCTGTTGATGGACATTTAGGTTGTTTCCATGTTTTGGCTATTGTGAACAGTGATGCTGTGAACATAGGGGTGCATATATCTTTTTGAATTATAGTTTTGTCTGGGTGTATTCCCAGGAGTGGGATTGCTGGATCATATGGTAATTCTGCTTTTAGTTTTCTGAGGAACCTTCATACTGTTTTTCATAGTGGCTGTATCAACTGACATTCCCACCAACAGTGTAGGAAGGTTCCCTCTTCTCCACACCCTCTCCAGCATTTATTTGTAGACTTTATAATGATGGCCATTCTGACTGGTATGAGGTGGTACCTCATTGCAGTTTTGATTTGCATTTCTCTAATAATTAGTGATGTTGAGCATCTTTTCATGTGCCTACTGGCCATCTGTATGTCTGCTTTGGAGAAAGTCTGTTAAGGTCTTCTGCACATTTTTCAATTGGGTTATTTGTAAAACAGTTGTTTCTTAACTTCCTTACAACTTTATTAGAAATCTTGATGGCAGTCATGCCAAATTGTGGTATTTTATCTTTGCTTCTTGCAGAAACAAGATCCTACATTCACTTATGAAGTAATAGTAGTTGATGATGGCAGCAAAGACGAGACTTCAAAGGTAAGTAAACTTGCTTTTAGAATTGCCAACAGATGGAATAATCTGCAAATGTAAAATCATATTTCCGCTCGTCAGAGAACCCTAAAGGTGTGCCAGATGCTCTCCATTTAACATAAGTGGGTAGTAGAAAAAGCAGAGAGATGTCATATATGGGAAGCTGGAAAATATACCCGCCTTTCCACTGCTCCTTGAGACCAGGGAAGCTTGGAAGGTCACCAGATAGGGAGAGAGTACACATAACAACAGTTCACCTTGGCCTCTGGGGAACCCTCTTTGCCCACCAATTTATGGTTCCTTTTATTCTAAGCATAATTCTTTTCTCTATGCTCCACCTTAAATTATGGTTTCTAAAGTAGTCATGCAAATAGGAAGACACCTTCATATCTGCCCCTGGGGATTGGGTATGTCCTTTGGCCTACCCCACAGTCCCTTCTAGATTGACCCATGGAGTGACAGTATCTTAGGGTTTATCCTCTCTCCTTCCTGCATTCCTAGACCTGTAACTACTGGGCCCTGGTGCATTAATCCTGCAGTAGTACATGTATTAAATCTTGTCAGTGATCCTGATAAATTCCTCTCCAAACATCTAAGTATTTTTGTTATTATGACTGCTTCACATTTTGGTTTTTGACACTCATGTTTCTATAATAAAAAATTCACTTACGGTGCTATTAATATTCCTGTTAAATGGCAACATAATAGATCTTAAATATACAAGGGAATATCTGTTCACCTGATTATTCATCAGTTATGATTTTGGTCAACTCCAGCTGTGCAGGAAGTGCTGGACACTGGCTGGACCCCACAGGTACACGCGCCTGCCCCCTGGTATAAGGAGCCCCCAGGACAGTCAGGCAGCACGGCTCCAATTTCTGTAATGCAGGTAAAAATGGAGCCAAAGAGAAAGATGCTGAAAAGAATTTGAGAGAAAGAGAACTAAACCTCTAAGGGTGATAATGACTAGGAACATGGAGGATAGTATATTCAAATTGAAAAAAATATATAATGTAAACAAAGGCATAGAGGCCTGAAAGTATTGGTGGATCTGTGTTAGGAAGAGTAGGTGCTGCACTTGGAATAGTATGACTTGAAAGATGAACACAAACTGTCCCACAGTTTATTAGTATATGAAGGGAGTGGTGTAGAAAGTCAGCATCGGGCATCTACTGCTGAGATGACCGAGCAGCCTCAGCCCTGCTGAGAAGAAGCAGCTTTTCCTGAAGAGTATTTCCTTCAAGGCCTTTTGCCATGTGAGTCTCAGGCTGCTCTCTGGAAGGATCCAAGAGGGAGAGGTTCACACTTGTTCCCAAGGTTGGGAGAAACAGAAAACTTGAAATCATAGTTTGTAAAATTTTTTTTTTAAAAAAAGAAAAAAGAACTCTTTTCCCCTAAGTTGAGTATTTATTATCTTCCCATAACACGTTTCACTCTCCGAGGGGTCTGGGAAAAAATTTAGATATAGTTCTTGTTCTTAAGGAATTTTAAACTAAGGGGTAAAATTTATGCCAAAGTACAGAATAAGAGAGTATTGCATTTGTACAGAGATATTTATTATACCCTCAAATAACATAAGATGCCAGAAAGGTAAGCATTCCATGTGAGCTGAATTCACAAATGGTGAGCAAGTGTCAGCTGCTGCCGTGTTCTGCAGGGCATACTGTGAAGTGTCAGTGTCTGTATAAGCCAAGCAGGTGGGCCTCAGTGGTGTTTGTTTCCTTCAAAGCCAGATCACGTCCCCTTTAGAAAGAGCCCTCATCCTCGCCTGGTCAAGTGCCTTTCAGTGCACTCAGCTGCATGCCCAGTGACTTCATCTTCCTGGTTTGGGTCTTATGATGACTATCATGCTTTCTGCCACCCCAGAATAAACATCAGCAACTCAAATAAATGTTCTCTGAATAGACATTTCTTGAGCCATTAACATGAGTCAAGGAGTAGGACTGGTGCTAAAATACAAAGATGGAGCCCTGCCTCTACCTTCAAGGACTTCACATCCAATACTGGAGACACGCTCCAGAGAAATAGAGCACAATGTGTTCGATATTTTCATCAGTTAGAAAGTGTCTCATGAGGGGAGCTTATGTAACAGAAAGTGTTTGATTATCTCATACGCCAGAAGGTCTGGACATTGTTGTTTCAGCATTTGGACAGTGTCAAGTGGCTGGATCCCTGTCTTTTCAGTTACCACACTCTCCCTCATCATAAAACGGGCACAGCTCCAAATATCACTGATCCTGAGGCAGTTGAGACAGTCAGGACATTAAGAATTCTCTTGTGTGCCTCTCTCCTTTTATAACCAGGAATAAAAATCTTCACAAGAAGCTCCCACCCTCCAGCAGACCTCCCCTAGAGTCCATGAGGCAGAACTTTGGTGATATGGCCACCTTTGCCTGCAAGCGGGGCTGGGAAAGTATAAATACATGGTAAAGAGGATTTGGACCAATAATGATTCATCTCCTAGGACTGCACACACTGTCACTCTGCAGACTGGGGCCAAAGGAGCAAGGAAGGAGGTGGTGTTTGTTGGGTAAGCAGCTAACAGTGCCACCACAGTCCTATAATAAGAGTATGTACAAAGGACGGTGGCTACCCTTGTTCACTGATATTAATCAATTCCAGGCTGTGTGTCAGGCACTAAAATATTAATCCTTGGGACTTCCCTGGTGGCACAGTGGTTAAGAATCCACCTGTCAATGCAGGGGACACAGGGATCGCCCTGGTCCAGGAAGATCCCACATGCCGCAGAGCAACTAAGCCCGTGAGCCGCAACTATTGAGCCCACGCGCTCTAGGGCCCGCATGCCACAACTACTGAGCCCACACGCCTAGAGCCTGTGCTCTGCAACAAGAGAAGCCACTGCAGTGAGAAGTCTGCACACCGCAACAAGAGTAGCAACAAGCCTGCGCACAGCAACCAAGATCCAAAGCAGCCAAAAAAAAAAAAAAAATATATATATATATATACACACACATATATACATATATACACATATATATACATGTATATATTAATCCTTGGCTTTAAGTAGCTCATAGCCAAGTGGGGAGGGGTACAGTTCATTACTAAATGAGTGGTGCAGAGTGATTTATAGCAAATATAGATCACTGTTCCATGACTTTGATTATTAATAATAATGAAGTCAGGAAAGTTTCAGGCATCCCGGAGTCTTGAGCCTGTTCCTAGTGGGAAGGCTCTACAGATCTACAGATGAGAGATCTATCTGATCTACAGATGAGAGATCTATCTGATCTACAGATGAGAGAAGTAACAGTTGAATGGGAAAATGCATTAGGAATACTTATTAGAATTATACTTTTTCCCTGGGGAAGGTGACGATGGGCGTGGAAGCTAGGAAGAAGAAATGGTGTTTGAGCTGAGTCTGAAGACAGGAGTGCAAACACCAGATAAGAATAGCTTCACAGGGGTTTCCCTGGTGACGCAGTGATTAAGAATCCACCTGCCAATGCATGGGACACAGGTTCGAGCCCTGGTCCAGGAAGATCCCACATGCCACGGAACAGCTAAGCCTGTGCGCCACCACTACTGAGCCTGTGCTCTAGAGCCCGCGAGCCACAAGTACTGAGCCCACATGCCACAGCTACTGAAGCCCGCATGCCTAGAACCTGTGCTCCGCAACAAGAGAGGCCACTGCAATGAGAAGCCCGTGCACCGCAACAAACAGTAGCCCCAGCTCACCACAGCTAGAGAAAGGCCACACGCAGCAATGGAGACCCAATGCAGCCAAAAATAAATAAATAAAAATTTAAAAAAAATAACTTCACAACTGCCTATGGAAATGAGCCTCAGAGGCAAGGGGTGATGAAGAGGTTCTGCAGAGGGTGATGTGGAAAAGCAAAGGGCATGAGCCACACCCCAATGGCTTGAAGTCTAAATGAGGGACAAAGAGATGTTGATAGCAAATACAGATCACCATTTCATGACTTTGATACTAGATCAAAGAGTAATGGCAGTCGCTTAAGATAATAGTGAAGTCAAAGGAAAATGTTTAAGATGCTGGAGTTTTGAGCATATTAGAGGCTGAGGACCCAGAAAAGAGGAAGAGATTGAAGATTCAGAAGAGGACAGATCGTGGATGATTATCTGCTGAGAGCCAGGAATTCGAGTGAGAAGATTTGGGGAAAATGGTCTAGGATACAAACAGCTTCTCTGCGGAATGAGGTCAGTTGCTGACAAGTAAACAGGTCATTAGGCAGTATTGGGAGCCCAATCATAAATGTGTACCAGGGCTTCCCTGGTGGCGCAGTGGTTGAGAGTCCGCCTGCCGATGCAGGGGACACGGGTTCGTGCCCCGGTCCGGGAAGATCCCACATGCCGCGGAGCAGCTAGGCCCGTGAGCCATGGCCGCTGAGCCTGCGTGTCCGGAGCCTGTGCTCTGCAACGGGAGAGGCCGCGACAGTGAGAGGCCCGCGTAACACACACACACAAAAAAAAATGTGTACCAGTCAATTAGAGCATGGGTTTTATTTTTACTTTTTCTAGCAGCTTGGTAGCCTAGGCAAAAAAGTCAAGAGAATAAGAGATGGCCACTGCCTGTTCTGGTGTTTCCTCTGCAGGAAAGTGAATTGTGACTTTGACCTAGTAGGTCAGTGTCGGATCTTGGCACCAGGAATTCAACAACTCCTCTCGGCCACCAAAATGTGCGGTGGGTATAATCTAGTCACAAGGAGAGGGCAATTAGAATAGCAGTGTTTAAGCCAAAATCAGAGACCCAGTTTATATTGCTGTCTTGGAATTCAAATTTATTTTATTCTGACTTTTATATAATTTGACAGGTAGCTTTTAAATATTGCCAGAAATATGGAAGTGACAAAGTTCGAGTGATAACGCTGGTGAAGAATCGTGGGAAAGGCGGAGCTATTAGGATGGTAATACCTAATTTCAGCATTTTTATTTGAAATATAAAGGTATTTTGAATAACCTCTTTTGCAGATTACAGTACATGTATGTCCTACAGCCAGCTAGTTAAATACTAGTCTTTCAAATTAGTGGTAAATTGCTTTTAATAATAACTTCATGCATATATGTACATATAATATCCAATTAAAAAATATCATGCCATATCTATAACATACTGGGTGACTCAGGAAAATGTTTATCTTGTTCAAAGTTGAAAACATTGCCCTCTGTCTCTTATGTGTCTTTGACATAGTTACCAGATAATACGATTACATGATTTTTTGCAGTTTACAAAATGCTTTCATGTATTGAGTTTTACCTATATGAAGGTGCTATGCAAAACATGGTAGTGTGAATTAAGATAAATCTGGGACTTCCCTGGTGGTCCAGTGGTCAGGACTCCATGCTTCCACTGCAGGGGTCTGGGAACTAGGATCCCCAAAAACTGCACAGTGTGACTGAAAAGAAAAAGATAAATCTGATATGGTCACTCCTGATGTAATTTGCAGTCTAATACAAAAAGTGATTGTACTTATGAGAGAGGCACAGATGAGGTACAGTAGAAGTTCCAGCAAAGAAGAGGTTACTTTCAGCAGAGGCATATCAGGTAGGAATCAAGATACACTGAAAAAGATCTAAAAGCAAGATATGTGAAAGAAAATCCAAACAACAGTGCCTTAAATGATGTAGAGGTTAATTTATTTATTTTGTGCCTCCCAAAGAAGTCTAGATGTAGGCAGTGCAGGGCTCATTCAACAACTCCGTGTCCTCAGGAACCCAGCTTCCTGCCTTTTCGCTCCCTCTTCCTCCTGCCCACCTGCATACAAAGTGACTGCGGGAGCATCAGCCATTACCTCCTCATTCCAGACAGGAAGGGTAGAGGGCAAAAGACGCACGCCAGTTAGTTTGTCCCTTCTAAGGAACCTTCTCAGAAGCTCCACCCAGTGACTGGCCAGAACAGGGTCACGGAGCCACCCCTATTTCCAAGGAAGGCTGAGAGATGTTTTTTCTGACATTTTCATTCTCGGCCAAATCAGGGTTTCATTTGTAAGGAAGAAGAAAAGAATAGGTATTAGGTAACTAGCAACCTTGGGCACATGAGTAAAATAGCAAACTTCACAAAAGATATGTCCCTGAAGCCAGGCCTCCAACGATGGTGAACACTGGCTTCCACTTGCTGACTGATTATTTTGAGCTGAACAGCAAAAATTTACCACTTCAACATGATTATCACATTTAAACCTCCTCACATCATCTCAGTGAGTTAGGTCCTATTATTTTGATTATATAGATGAGGAAATTGAGACATAGATAGGTAAAGTGACTTACTCAACGTCACATAGATATTAAGGCAAGATTTGGATTGGGTTGATTTAACCATGAAATCGTGCTCTTCACCTCCCTGATCCCATATGGAGAAAGATTTGAGAGAAGAGCATGCCAGTCAGCAGAGCAAGAAAAGACAGAAGTAGGAACTCTTGGGGTATGTACTAGAAGCAGTGAGTTTTCTCTGACAGGGTCACAGGATATGCAGAAAGGAGAAAAAGAAAATAAGATTGATGCAATATCATCGTGGGCTTTAAATGCACCCATTCATTTATTTATTCAGCCCACATTTGAGTGCTCACTAAGTGCCACGTACTTCATTAGAGATGCCAAGATGAAAGATACCTGTCCTGTCCGTAGGGTATCATAGTTCACTAGTGTTATAAATGCTCCAGTATAAATGCTCTGGGAGGAGCAGCAAAGACTTCCCACAGGAGATAAATTCTGGATGGACTCTTGAAGGAGGATTAGGAATTCTCTAGGCAAAATTCGAGGCAGGGAGCTTGCAGAGGAGAACATGAACAAAGACACAACAAAGGAACTTCTAGTGGTACATGAGGCTTGACTTTAGAGATACGCTGGAGGGTTATGTGGGTGTAGATCACAGACTTCAGGCTAGAGGCTGCTAGACTTTCACCATTGACAGAGTGACAGCAGCCAGCGCAGTGGTGTAGGCAAGGTACCATGAATATTTGGATTATGATGGTGACACAACAGAGGAAAAGGAAGAGACGAATATGAGAGGTATGCAAAGTGAGGTAGAATTGTGTCAGGTGATCGGAGAGAGCAATGAGTTACCAGTAAGTAGCCTTGGGTACCTGAGAGGGGGAGGATGTCGTTAGAGAAGAGGTGAAACACTGGAAGAGGAGCTGGTTTAAGAGACAATATGTTTAGTTGAGTTTGAGCCATACTGAGTTTGAGATGCCAAGTAGTGGTATCCAGAATAGCCTGGTGGAGAGGGTGTGAGAGTCATCCACATGTGTCAGCTGAGAGTTGAAGGCATTCAGTTGGCAAGGAAGAGGGTATAGAAGGAAAAGAGGGCCAAGAACCAAGCCTTGGGGCAAAGAGGCACATGAGGAAGAAGAAAAATCAGAAAGAACAGAGGGGAGAGGGTGTTACTGAATGGACAACTGTGGGAGCAGCTAACTTAGACTCTTTCCAAGAAGTCTGGCAGTGAAGTGGAGGCCATCCAGATAGGATGTGAGAGTAGCAGGCATTCAAAAGCCCCCTTTAAAGAAAACGATGAGGTGGCTGAAACAAGTTTGAGGGCGAAGGCAATTTTCCATTAATATTGTGTAACAACCTACAGTTCAGCCTTATCAGGTATCATTGAAATAGTCCTTTATCATTTTTTTTATTTCAAACGTGTAGCTACAGATTTTGTGCCTTGTAATGTTTACTCTTTTCCAAAACTTAATAATGTTTATAGATTAAATATAACATTTTTATTTCTGCTTTTTTACCCATATTCTAACAGATATGATAAAGAAAATTACAGATACTAATTAGCCTTATACTATACAATAATTGATCAAATTTGTCTAGATTTGTATACATACATCTTATCTATAGCCACACTGCTGAGTGACATCAAAGCTGTATTCTGTATCAAACCATAAATATATTTACACTTAAGACACACTGTATTCACTCACATGCACCATGAAATGAAGAGTTGATGCGTAAATCACTTTTTGGCCTTTTGGCTAAGATCAAGTGAAGAGTTGATGCATAGTTTATTTCTGAGTGAAATATACACTCGTAGAGCCATATTCTGCCCAAAAGACCAATCAATTCAAAATTGAATGGCGTAATTTTGCTAAGTGTCAGATGCCTCAGATAGCAAAATAACATTTGAATATATCCAGACTTTCTAAATTTTAGTGACATTCCACATTTCTTTATTCAACAATTAATTTAAAAACTTTAGATTCCATAATAAAAGATAGTGAAGATCTATCATGTTATGATGCATGTCGTAGCAAAGCTATCTATGTTTTGTTCTTCCTATGCTGCTGTAAGGACCCCTGATCCCTTTTATGCAGCATAATACATATACAATACAGATATAATATTTATGATAGCTATTTTACATTTTTATTCTTACTGATGCAGCATATCTTTAACTTATCCAGATCTATTTTCTTATCTTGATATTTTCCAAGGTATTAATAGTATGACTTCACAAAGTTTTAAAAATCATGAAATAGACATTAGCTACTTTTGGAAAGATCTTATCAATGTAATTTACGTTCAGTGAACTTCGGCCTTTTTCTGCCATTTCATACCTAATATTTAATTCTTGGATATTTTAAGTACAAACTGATATGTCACCGAATTTAACAAACTGATATGTCACCGAATTTAACCTTGATTTTAAGCAACTTTGTTTTCTTTGAAATTTTTAAATCCAGGGTGTATTCAGTTCTCGAGGAGAAAAGATCCTCATGGCAGATGCTGATGGAGCCACAAAGTTTCCAGATATTGAGAAATTAGAAAAAGGGCTGAATGATCTACAGCCTTGGCCTGTGAGTATAAGAATATAGTTTAAACAATATTCATTAAAGAATAGAGGGGGTCTAAAGTAAAGTTAAAATGATATTTACCTGTAAGTTAAACAATTGGGAGATTTTTTTTTTGGTGTGAAATTCCTGTATACAGTCCCACAGAAGAGCTAATATTTTATTATAAACATTTGCTGATTTTCTGAGATTCACTTGACAATTACTTATTCAATATTCTGTCCGTCTCAATTTTAAATTGCTTTACTTCTACCAGAGTTTTAATATTTATCATGCATATTTAGCTAAGTCTTTTATTTAAAAGCATAGACTGAGACTTCTGGGTAAAGATGTGAAATGAAACTGGATCACCAGACTCTTGTTTTTGATGAAACAAACAAAAACAAAACACAAGCAGCAGTCTCTCAAAAAAAGATTATGTGTAAGTTCGTGCCATAACTTCAGAAAGTGGAGGTTGACTTTCACTCAGTATAATACATTCGACTTTCATCCAAATTGCTATGTATATCAGCAATTTGTTCCTTTTAATCACTAAGTAATATTTCATTGTATGGGTGTACCACAGTTTCTTTATCCGTCCAACTGTTGAAGGACATTTGGACTGTTTTCCAGCATTTGGCAATTATGAATAAAGCCAGTATCAACATTTGTTTTAAAAAATAGAGGTTGAGGAAAGAAAGAAAATCTTGGTGCCATTCCCACCTCTTAAAAGCCATTTAGAGAAAGAAGATGAATTTATCAAATTCTGAGCGTTTTTAAAAATATTCCCAATCTAGAAAGAATCAGACTTCAAGAATGAGTTAGCACCCATAGACAACCATATCCCAGGATTCTAGCAGAAGCGGAAATTGCTAGGGCTCACCATTGTCCTGGCCTCAGACTGGGTTTGGGTTGATCACAGATCCACGTGATTGGATCCATTCCTCAGAGGAGTGTACCCTTGTCCTTGTACAGGGTACGACAAAATCTCACAACAGCAAGGAACCCAGATAACCCAGGAAAGCTACATAGAGCTTTAGGGTACTGCCCGCCACCACCAAGTATAATCCTCAGGCCTTGAGACTCTAGTTCAGAAGGGAAAAATAGGTATCACGAAAGGTAGAAGTTTATCAAGGAGAATTCACCTATACTGTACAAGAGCTACCCATGTTAATCATGACAAAATGAAAAGAAATAAATGGCAGCTACACCAACATATTACTACAGAAAAAGAATTAAAGAAAGTTTCATACAAAAGGAAGATAAACCCCATCTGAAAGCCAGTGTAATCCAAGGAAAAGGCTAAAATTACACAAGAGTATTTTTGCTAAAGAAATAATACTTAATGAAAGTAAGAATTCAGCAACACAGGCAATTTGAAGGTGAGATGACAGTTGCAGAAAGAAATTTTTGCTAAAGAAATAATACTTAATGAAAGTAAGAATTCAGCAACACAGGCAATTTGAAGGTGAGATGACAATTGCAGATTTAAGAAAACAAATTGAGGGCCAAAATAAGATCAATAAATGGAACTATCCATGAATGAAATAGACCAAATTTAAACTTAATTATTATATTTGTTAAAATATTATTATATATTTGTTAAAATAATTCCTGATCATTCAAAAAGTAAACAATTTAAAACACCACACATAGAAAACCTATTAAAGCAAAACATCCAAAACCCAGAAAATTTAATAATAATTATAAAAATCCATCTCATATTTCTTTTCCTAGGAATAAATATCTATTTAATTTCATAGTTTGTGAAATATTGTTTCTTCCTCCACCATCACCCACTCCCATTTGTTTTTTCAAGATACTAAATAAATTAACTAATATCATTCTTAAAAGAATTAGTTTTGCAAATATCCCTTTTACCTGTGCTGTTCAAAGCAGTAGCTACATGTGGCTATTTAAGTCAATTAAAATTAAATAAAATTTTACTTCTTCAGTCTCACCACATTGCAAATACATGTGGTTAGTAGCTACCTTATTGGCTGACACAGATGTAGAGCATGTCCAAAATCAAAGTAATTTTGGACAGTGAAATTATTAAATTATTATTGGATATGTTACATATTCACTCTTACTAAAAAAAGTATGTCTTTTTTCATCTCTTAGTAAATCATGATAAGCTAAAAGAAAAGTCCAACTGGTGAAATTCTTGGGTTTGATATCCTAGTTCTCTCCAGAGAATCTACGGAGACTTGATATATTTCTCCCGCATTATTTCTCTACCTTGGGGACCCAAGAGTGGGAGGGAGAGTGGAAGGTGTCAGATTGTTAGCTGCCTATATGTCATTCTGTGGTGGGGCAAAGAAAAGTTAAATGATTCAGCCAAAGTCAGGGGGTGAACCAAACCATACACTGGAAAAAAAATCTGAACCTTCCTCTTATAAATCCAGGTCCTCTGAAAAGGAAAGGAGTTCTGATGTCATCTTTTTTTCTAATCCTAACCCAATTTACTGCATTGTTACTATAAATGTTGAGTTTTTGTTTTGTTTTGTTTTTTGTTTTTTTTGCGGTATGTGGGCCTCTCACTGCTGTGGCCTCTCCCGTTGTGGAGCACAGGCTCCGGACGTGCAGGCTCAGCGGCCGTGGCTCACGGGCCCAGCCGCTTCGCGGCATGTGGGATCTTCCCAGACCGGGGCACGAACCCGTGTCCCCTGCATCGGCAGGTGGACTCTCAACCACTGCGCCACCAGGGAAGCCCTATGATGTATTTTTAAATCCTCTGGAGCTAGTCCTTCATCACTCTTAGAATTTTCTCGGCTCTTCTTCGTTCTTTATTTTTCAATATTAACTTCCAAATCAGCTTGTCTAAATCAATGAAAAGTTATTTTTATGTTTTCATTGGTATGGCATTAAATTTAAAGATTAGCTTAATGAGCATTGCCTTTTCAGTGCTGTCAGTGCATCCTCTCATCCATGGTCATGGCATGCCCTCTGTGGCTGGATTTTTTTGTTTCCTTTGGTTGCGTTTATATCTTTCCTTTATTTAGATCTTGCCACATTTCTTGTAAAGTTTATAGATTTTTCTTATTGATGTTATAAATACTGTCTTTTCTTCCATTATATCTTCTGATCACTGTTTGTACATATGAAGGCTAAAATATTATATATATATTCATTTTGTGCCCACTCATCTTTTTACATTCTCTTATTGTTTGTAGTAGGTTTTCAGTTGATATTCTTGGGTTTCCATAATGTAATGATTATATATAAAATACCATCTACAGATAACCCTTTTCTTTCTAATACTACTACTTTTTCTTATAATTATATTGATACAGTATTTTCAATTAGAAAAATCACTTAAATGTATGACTTTTGAAATAATGCATGCCCCTTATATTTAGCCCTGAATAGTGTCATCTTGGTAAATACAATTAGAGTTGTTTAAGTTGTACATATTCTGAATTCCTCAGTAAACCTTTAAAGATATTTAATGTTACTTTTTTAAAAAATAGTTTCTAAAAAATGAGGTATTCACATTGAAAATAAATATTTTTATTAATGATACTTATTTCACTGCTTTTTTCCTCAGGATCAAATGGCTATTGCATGTGGATCTCGAGCTCATTTGGAAAAACAATCAATTGCTCAGGTGAGGCTTTCATCATGGATCAGTTTTCTCCTTTTTTACATATACATTAGCATGAGATAAGCTTTCATACTTAATCTCATAAAGATGAGGTTCCTTTCAGAAGAAAGGATTAGCATATTCAGGAATTGATTTTTTTTTTTTTCATGAGTATACAGGGAGGATGTAGACTTCACTTCGATTTTGGATACAAGCAGCTCTTTTTTTAAGACACAAAGAGAGTCCCCATTCAGTTATTATATAAGGCAAATTTCTCCAAATGATCCATTTTTGAACCTATCAACTTGCCTTTAGTTTTTCTCATGTCAGCACACTTAAGTACTATATTTTAAGTTTTATTCAAAGTTTAAATTTGTTTTTAACTGTTCCTCTTAGAAAAGCATTATACCTTCAGATTTGTAAAGTTGTACTGCCCTTTTTAGTATATTCAAAAAAATCACTGAAGACATTAACTTCTTCAGGTTGTAATTTACAGATCAGGCTAAGAAGCTGGAGTAATTTTGAGGAAAAAAATATAATAAGGAACTACTCTATGCAGTAGTTTTTATTTTAATTATTTTTTCACTTGAAAACGTAGACCTAATGTATCAAGCTCCGTAACTGTCCATTATATTCTTAACAGTTCATCTACTAGATTGGTCAAGTAGATCAAGAATAAAGCCATATTTTCAGTGCAAGGTCAAAATTATCTGGGGTGTTTTGTTTGTTTGTTTGTTTTTCCTTTAATGCATGTTCTTAGGCCAATCCCAGACACTAAGTCAGACTCTAGCCACGGGACCAGGAATGTGCCTTTTTAACAGTTCCCCAGGTCACCCTATGCATACCAGAGTTTGAGAACCAGCAGAATAAAAGATTGAACCTTTCCCTTAGTGATTCTGAAGTAGGACATGAAAATATTCTCATTTTTTTCCCAAGATATACTGATGGCAGAGTCATAAAATCCCTTAAGGATTTTGCTCAAATGTGGAAACCTGAACTTTCCTTTTTTTGTTTTTGTTTTTTTTTCGCGGTACGCGGGCCTCTCACTGTTGTGGCCTCTCCCGTTGCAGAGCACAGGCTCCGGACGCGTAGGCTCCGTGGCATGTGGGATCTTCCCAGACCAGGGCACGAACCCATGTCCCCTGCATCAGCAGGCGGACTCCCAACCACTGCACCACCAGGGAAGCCCCTCCTTTTTT
Source organism: Globicephala melas (assembly GCF_963455315.2). Classification (NCBI taxonomy): domain Eukaryota; kingdom Metazoa; phylum Chordata; class Mammalia; order Artiodactyla; family Delphinidae; genus Globicephala; species Globicephala melas. Next base: position 12,452,481 of record NC_083331.1, on the reverse strand, counting down.
TAAGAAATAAATAATTTTAACATCTTCAGCATCTAGTCCAAATGTAACTCTATAACCCTATGGACTGTTATTGGTGTTTCAAAAAGGTTAATCTGTTAACCATAGAGAATCAAACTCCTAGAAATTTAACACTGAAAGAGTTTAGAGATTAGCTAGTCCAACTTCATCACTTTACTGATACACAAGAGATAAGGAAAGAAAAAGTGCATGTGCGAAATGTTCAGCACATTATTTATCATTGTGAAATACTAGAAACTATAAAATACTAAATCCCAACACTAGAAAGTGTACATATTTCCCTTGGACGAAATGTCGTGCAGTGATAAAATAGATGATAATGGAGACTGTATAATCGTGTTGGGAAATACTAAAATATTAGGTTGTATGGAGAGAAAACAGTATGATATTGTAAATACAGTATAATTGTATAAAAAACAGTTAATGAAAATAGACGGATGTTAATTTAAGGGTTTTGTGAGTAAATTTTGTCCTTTTTTAAAATATATATATAGATAGGGGAAAAGAGGATTATCTACTTGGAAAGGAAAAAGGGTTGGAGAAATAGGAGGCAGTAATTAGGAAGCAGTTGAAGTAATCTAGGCAAGAAATAGTTGGGACCTGTATTGTTGGTGGCAGTAGAAAAGAACTGTGGTTTTTGATTTTGTTTTTAACGGTGCAAATTCTCTCACTTAGAACTTCCATTGGTTGAAAACTCTTTGAATTTTTTTCCAGAATAGTAAGATGAGGCTGTGCTATGGTCTGAACCTTCTTTTACCTAGTGATGCTTTTAACCAGTCATCAAGGGATCTATTCCAGGATCTATGCGTTTATAATTTATCTTGTCATCTATCCATCCATTCCTCCATCTGTAAAACTTAGTTACTGACATAGTGCTTTTGGACCCTACAGAATTGGCTGCTACTCTAGAAAGAAAGGGTAAACTGGTCCACTGACCAGAGATCAGCAGTTGTCCTCTGCAGATGCTACGTATAACTCCTGCTGAGTAGGCTTGTAGTTCAAGTCCAGGTGATTCTCACAGAACTATACCTGTCTTATAGAAGGTCATCTCCAAGGAGCAACACAACCATCTGCCACGTGTCCAAGAAAGTGCGGCGTGGCCTTCCACTTCTCAGCCATTAGGGTGTTCTCTTAATGTGCCATAGGTAATATAGATCCTGCATGGTGATCGATCTGTGGACAGTGAGAAAATTATAAAAGTATTAATTAACCAAGATAGTAAACAGCAACTTCAGTAGCTTAACTGTGTAGTTTTCAGTCTTATCTGTCCTAAATACCTTTACACATATTCTCAGTTAATCTTACCGTCTGTTCTGTTGCTCTCTTGGAAGACAAACATGCATGATACAGCACCATGGGAGTCTTTCAGGCATCCTTAAAAGTGTTCATATGCCCATGTGTTCTGTATAACAGTTAAAACAGTCATGTTTATATTGTCTGGGTATTCTCAAACTTATCATTTTTAAATGATTCAAAATAGAATCCATTACTGTTTGTTTGATCTCTTTAGATTTTTTTTTGAAGAGTCTGCTTAAGTCTTAGGACTTCTTTAACTTCTCTTTTTAAGATAATAAAATTACCAGTCAGCTTTAAATTTCACCTGAATTCCTTGTTTACATTTCATAAACATTAGAGATGATTGTTAATATTAAAGCAGTGAATGTTTTTAAATGTCTACTTCAGAAGTTCATATAATGCTATTCTATGACTTTGTTACCTTCATTTAACTAAATAAGTCTATCCTGTAGTATGTTTTTAGATGTCTTCTAAATTCTAAGATATTTTGCCAAGTTTTAAAAATTAAAGAAAGTTCCAGTTGTTTGTAGATTATATTGTTATGCTTTTCAATATGTTAGAAATCAAATAAGTTAAAGTCCTCATGTGAACTCAACATGTTTCTGTTTTTTAAAAAAATAGCCATTATCCTAAAACAAACAAAAATCTTCTATTAGCATCCAAGCAAAAGCAGTCATGAATATTTTCATTTGGTTACTAGTAAGCTCATCTAAATCATGTTAAAAATCATTCAAGGAGAATAGTTTATAGGTATTATTTTTCTACCTTTTTTTTTTTTTTTTTTGCGGTACGCGGGCCTCTCACTGTTGTGGCCCCTCCCACCGCGGAGCACAGGCTACGGACGCGCAGGCCCAGCGGCCATGGCTCACGGGCCCAGCCGCTCTGCGGCACGTGGGATCCTCCCAGACTGGGGCACGAACTCACGTCCCCTGCATCAGCAGGCGGACTTCAACCACTGCGCCACCAGGGAAGGCCAATTTTTATTTTTCTGTCTTTCGATTTCTGTTTGTTCCTTTCCTAAGCATAAATGCTCTTTTGGAGGTTTAATCACTCAACCAGTATTTATTGGAAATATTTTAAATGAAAGGCACTGAGCAAGCTGTTGTGAGATTCCCAAAGTATTTTAAGATGAGGTTTCTGCCCTATCTGCTTAGAGAGGTAAGACATACTTACATCAAAACATAACTAACGATTCTAGGTGATCAGTGAGGAGTGCTAGAGCTTTTCAAAGAGTTTGTTTTACGTACCCTATAGATAAGTATTTTATTCTTCCTTCCCTTCTTGCCCTATTTAATACACAAGTGAAACTGTGGTCAGGAGGTTAAAGTGAGCTTTCAAGCCTTCTTCCCTTATTAAAAGCTTTTATTAAGTTTCTGTTACTTCCTGTACCAAACACTTGGTTAAAGGCTTTAATATTATCTCATTTAAACTTTACAGTACCTTTGTGAGGCAGGCATTTCATTCTAGATGAGAAAAGTGGGATTTAGAGAGTGGAAGTAACTTGTTCAAGGTCAGCCTGCTAATCATTTTTTTTAAATAAATTTATTTATTTATTTTTTTCTGCATTGAGTCTCCGTTGCTGCATACGGGCTTCCTCTAGTTGCGGCAAGCGGGGGCTACTTTTCGTTGTGGTGCATGGGCTTCTCATTGCGGTGGCTTCTCCTGTTGCGGAGCATGGGCTCTAGGCACGTGGGCTTCAGTAGTTGTGTCACGCAGGCTCAGTAGTTGTGGCTCACAGGCTCTAGAGCACAGGCTTAGTAGTTGTGGCACACGGGCTTAGTTGCTCTGCAGTATGTGGGATCTTCCCGGACCAGGGCTCGAACCCATATCCCCTGCATTGGCAGGCAGATTCTCAGCCACTGCACCACCAGGGAAGCCCACAGCCTGCTAATTATTAATGGAGCCAGGATTCAAATATAGGCCTGCTCAGCTCCGTGGCTTTTCTCCCATCATTTTTTCACTGTTGAGTCATGATTTTGTTCCATGGTGATAGAAAAAGACATGTGAATGAAGAACAATACTAAAGATTACAATAATGAAAAAGAAAATCCAAAAGGAGGAAAGGACTTTTATTTAGTAGGATGAGATATTAAATATTCTGCATAGACTCTTACTGGTTTGCTTATGTGCATATGTAAATATCATTCCATGGGTCTATTACCATAATTATAGAAAACTTTAAGAGATCTTATCTTTTTTAATCCTAAATATGAAAGTCTTGAATTCAGTGATAGTTAATGATTTTTTTTAAAGTTTGCATTGTTTAATGAATAATGGAATATGTGTCATGTTACTACTAATAATAAAATTAATGACTAATAACAATAATGAATTCTCAGATAGGATTAGACTGCTTAAGTTTAATATCCAAAGTATTAAAGAACTTTCCTGTTAAAATATATTTAATCAGAAATACCTGTCATAGTTAGAGACACTGGGTTTTTGTTTCAAACTCCTTTCTAGTCTGTGACACTCTGCTGTACCTCTTCTATCGCATTCTCGTTAGCTAGGTATCATACTTCAGGTTGAAATCTTAGTGTTTCATTTTTCCAAGATATTCTGGTAACTCACCTTTTTTTGAAACTGAAATGTGTTTGGGGCACAAAATATAAGGTGAATGAGATGTTCTCCTGGCTCAGAGCAGCCCTCCAACTGCTGTGGTACATTTCTGGCACATTGAAGCCCTGACTCTCACAGGCCTTGTGATTCTTCTTGTCTGACTCCACCTCCAGGAAGTGAGTAACTACTTTTCTAGCCTCTGTCCAGCTCCAAGCATTAGGCGTCCTCACAGTTTCTAGAATAGACTTTGCCTGTGCAGCTAATGGAACAATGGCATTCATGTGTGATATCTACCCAGTCAATTAAGTATTAAGTTGCAGTTGTCTACAGCCAGGTGTTTTCAATGTCTCCTTTATAGATAAATAGAAAAGTCATTTATATTTTGTCTTTGTTTCAGCGTTCTTACTTCCGTACTCTTCTCATGTATGGGTTCCACTTTCTGGTGTGGTTCCTTTGTGTCAAAGGAATCAGGGATACACAGTGTGGGTTCAAATTATTAACTCGAGAAGCAGCGTCACGGACGTTTTCATCTCTCCACATTGAACGATGGTAGGTTCCTAACCGGAATGTGTCTGGTGTATCTCATACAGCAGTTTCTCCAGGTAATGGGCAGCAGCCCTGTAGTCCCATAATGAACATCCAGGTTTAAACAAAATTGACACTTATATATGTAAACTTAATCTGTACCCTTACTAGTTTGGTTCTTATTTACCTCAAACCAAACATAGGGTATAAAGTTATATATTTACTTTAATTGTAGACATCATAAATTAAGAGGCCTGAAAACATCCTGTTTCCTTAAGCTTCTTTTTTTTCCTTCAAAGAAAAAAGAAAAAGCTCAGACATATCAAAGCAGAAGAGGGTACCCACTTTCTCTCCTTTCCTTTCTTTGGCAGGAGTAAGTTCCCTCTCCTGCCTAAGACCAATCCTTGGACCTCTGCATCCCCTTCCACCTTCCAACAACCCGATCCTGTTCACTTATTTTCGCTCCTGTGTATTTAGCCTTTTCTCTCAACCACATCTTTCCCATCAGTTTTTTCAAGTTTAAATTTCTCTTGCCATTAGAAAAACACCCTCTCCATTGACCCCTGCCCCCAGCACCCCTTCAACTCTAGCCCTCTTTCCTTTCACAGCGAACCTTTTCTTGGAAAAGTGGTCCATATTCAGTGTCCCCATCTTTTCGCTTCCCACTCACTCCTCACCCATCCTCCCATCTAAACATCTAGTTACCCTCCTATGATTAAATCCAGTGGTCATGTTTAAGATGACGACTTACCGTCTCAGTGAACCTGTCAGCAGCATTCGGCCTCTCTTTGTCCCAGACCTCGCCTCAGCTCCCAGCCTGTTTAGGGAATAACAGTCACATAGAAGCCTGAAACCTTGGCGTCATTACAACCTTCCCCACAGCCCCTCCATATATCCAGCCCATGACCGAGGCCTGTTGTTTTGAGCTTTTATGTCCCTTCATTTCTCTTCATCTTCACCACAATCCAAGGCATCAGTTCCTATGCTGCAGTCCAAGGGGACCCTTCAGAAATTAGAAGTGATCAATCAGATGCTCCTCTTCTGCTTCCCATTGCCTTTCGGTGCCTTCCAAGGCCTTGAGAGGGATACCAATAGGCAGTATCAGTATTGATATTACGGTCTGGCCCACCTGAGTCTCCATGTGCAGATTCTTCCTTCTCACCACCCACTGCCCCTCCGTCAAGTTCTCCTTATCCTTCAGATCTTCGTTAGAACAACCTGCCCTCACTCTCTGTACCAGATCAGATGCCCTGATTGTATGCTGCTGCAGTGCCATAAGCCATTCTCGTAGCACCTGTCACATCTGTAGTGTTTTATTTGTGTAATGTTTCTTTTTCTCTATTAAAACCTAAGCTCCACAAGAGCAAGAATCCCATCTGATTTTGCTTATTGTATAGCAAAGAGAGTGCCTGGCACATCATAGGTACTCAGTAAATACTGTTGAAAGAATACTTACTGTTAGTACTGGGTTCTGTGTGAATTCTGTTCATGGTGGGAGTCTGCGTAATTATTCCAGTAGATGTTCATTTTTATAGTCTCTATAACTTTCATGTGTCTATTTGCAAAGATCTGTTATCTCCGTAGAAAGAGATGTCATATAATCTTCCCAAATAACTTTAAAGAAACTGTAGTTTCAGAATTAAAATTATCAAACATGTTTTTGAATCTTTCTTTCCTAGATTAAAATTTTTTAAGTAATGTATATTTGGTTTTAAAATTTAGATGCATGTTTCTATTATGTTAAAGAATAAAATATATTGATAGTTAATGGACTCCAAAATCAGAGGATCTTATTTATTAAGAAGCCACTCTAGAAATAAAGCCCTCCCTCTGCATTAGATATTTTTCAGTCAGTTGTTATGTCTCCATCTATGGTCAAAGAGCTAGGTTCTTTGTAGTTCAAAAGGAAGGATTTAAAAATGGAGAACATTAGGGTTAGGGTTGATGACTTAAAAATTATGAAGTTTCCTTGTCAGGACTGTTATAAGTCAGGATTGTTGTAAGGCAGCATTGTCCAACAGAAATATAATATGAGACACAAATGCAAGCCATATATGTAATTTTACATTTTTTAGTAGCCACATTAAAAAGTAAAAAGAAAGGTGACATTTATTTTAATACTATATTGAACACAATATAAATGTAGTCATTTCAGCATGCACTCAGTATGAAAAAAATACTGAGCTATTTTACATGCTTTTCTTTGTACTATGTCTTCAGAGTACAGTACATCTCAATTCAGACTAGCCACATTTCAGTTGCCCAGTAGCCAGCCACATGTGGGTAGTGTATTGGCCAGCACTGTTCCAAGGTTTTATGGGATTTTTAAGTTAAAAAACATGTTTTTATTTTTTTCTTCTTTAAATTTTATGTTCATGTGCATGCCTTTTTAATTATTTATTTGCAATTTGATTGGCATAATACTGACCTGACTTAAAATTTTAGCCTCTCACATCTCTCTTTAGGGTCCAGTTATGTTTATGTTGTGCCCATAAAGGAGAACACCAAATACACATGTATCAACCTGATTAGCAGTATACCCTTCACCACAGTTATGTTTCATTTCTTTATTTAAACATCTCTGTTCCTTCACTTCAATCAAGAAAGACTGAAGAGCAGATTTGTTTTTTCTTATGCAGCATAAGTTTTAGAAACCAAATTGTGCATCCACTCATTTCCATATGTGTCTCCTTAGACGGTTTTTTTAAGAGGACTTGTTCTAAAGATTCACTGAAATTTTTCTCGTAACTTTCAGGGAATCCAAGTCAAGTAGAGTTTCTAGGTATTACAACACTTCAAGGTATACGCTGTACTGCTGAAGTTAAAAGACTACAGGCATCTCTTTGATTCCGAATTACTTGAGTATGGGTAACGTTAAATGTTAAATATAAACATGTATATAAAATCTCCATCCTCTGAACTCTACCTCACCTAAATTCTTTCCATTTAATGTTAAGGTATAATTTGACCCAATTTATGAATAATTTTTTAAATGGATTCTTTGAAATGTACTTCTAGTGAATTTTTTTAAATTTTTAATCAATGTTATTCATGTTTATAATTTAAAGTCATTCCATCAGGCTTATAACAAGAAAACAGTTGTCCTTTGCCCCATCTCCGTCCATCCCCCATTCCTGCTCCCTCACTCTAGTCACTTTCATCTCTTTACTGCTTGTTTGTGGTGTTTGCTTTCACATTGAAAACAATGGGTCTGCATAGCTACGTCTCAGTTTTTCAGTTTTAGATATTAATTTCCACAATAGGAAATCAATGGACAAGTATCTCGTTCTCTTAAACTCCTGTACACCCTCCACAGATATGCTCCTAATACAGTTCTAAAATAATGTTTGCTTAGCTCAGCATTGATCGTTGTAGCTGGGTAAAGAGAATTCAAATTTGAGCCGTAGCATGCAGTGGGATTATACGACCCACATAGTTGTAGTACTTTTTGTTTTTCTAAAGGTAATAACTGGAGTTTTTTGCTGGCATTACTTGACCATGGATCTAACACTTGTCCTCACTCTCTGACAGAAGCATAAGTTCCCAGATACATCAGATTATGCCTCAATTCCATCTTTTTCTTGGAGATGGAAAGCCTTTCTCATTGACTCTTCCTTTCTAGTTGTGTCCTGGCTTGCTGCAGCTCCTGTCCTAGATCTTGTTTTCCTTGGTTTCCATCCTAATTTAGTAGAGCACACCTCTCTTACACCTCCTAAAAAATATGAGAAAGACACTGCGAGACCCCACATGTAGAGGCATGCCTTGATTCTACCCTCACACTTGTTTACCAGTTAGCTGGAGAAAGAGTTATAGGTTGGAAATCCTTTTTCCTCTGGATTTGGAAAGCATTGCTCTGTTGTCTTTGGCATCAGTGTTTCTCTGGAAAAGTCCAATTCTGTCAATAATCTAATCTTGATTCCTTGTGTATGGCATGTTTTTTCCACCCCACTTTGGAAGCCTTTTATTCAGTGTTTTGAAATGTCATGATTCAGCGACTTAACGTGGCTCTTTTTCATGCATTTTGTTGAGTACTCAGGAGGCCCTCTAAGTCTGGAAACCCATGTCCTTTAGTTCTGAGAAATGTCCTTTATTCATTTCTTCGATGATCTCCTCTGTCTTTTCTCTCTTCTGTCTTATAAAACAGATATAGAGCTTCCCTATTGATCCTTTCATTTTATTTTCTCTCCCTCTTCCTATTTTTCTTCTTTTGAGATTTCCTCAATTTTATCATCTAACCCTCCTTTTAAATTTTTATTTCTGCTATCAAAACCTCAATTTCCTGCAATTCTTATATTCTAGTATTCATTTTTTAAAATCTGTTCTTGTTTCATGACTACAGTAGCTTCCACTAACACTTTATTTTCTTCTTTCCTTGCATTGTTTCTGTTGCTCCAGTTTTTTTCTTTATGTTTGTTTTTATCATTAACGTTTATCCTTAGATATCTTTAGTATGGTGCTAAAAATTTTAGCTCATCAGCAGCTGGGTGCGTGGTCAGCAAACTCTGACTGATAGATTTCACTACAAATTAAACTAGTGGGGCCATTTTGTGTGGGTAACTCCCAGCTGTCACTATGTTTGGGGCTGGTCATTTTCACTAAAGTGGGATCCTTCAATTTGCTGCCTAGGAAATATGATCCTGGCTGCCAGCATTCACAGAACCGGCTGGGAGAAAGGAGAATCTCATACAGATTTTCAGTGAGCCCTCCGGTTTGCAGCCCACCTGCACCTCCACTTACAGAGGTCACTTGGGCCCTTGATGCCTGAGCCTCGGGGGCTCTGTGGTGCCCGTTAACCTGCTCTGGGCTTCTCCCTCTGCCGTTGTCTACTTTCTAGTTACAACTTGTCTAGCTACTTTCCAACGTTCACATTTTTTTTGTTGTTGTTACTCTCATCTTCTCTTTGTTCTCGTATGGTTATCCCATCATTGTCGTTTTAATTTTAGTGGGATTTCAGGAGGGAGCAGTAGGGTGTGTGTGTGTGCCATGTTTAGCAGAGTCTCAACACACTCTTTGTTCTTCAGAAATACATCTGTTCCTGAGGTAACAGCTGTATCAGGAACTGAATAACAAAAGAAAACGTGGTGACTCTGCCCTCCCCACATTTACCAGAACTCAAGAAGTCATTTCAGTAGGAGAATAACCCTTATGCTGCTTCTCTTTATTGGCATAAGGTTCCATCCAGAAGTACTTGGTATTTTAATTATAATATTTCCTTTGGTAACAGATTGGTCTCTTATTTGTAATATGGTGATATGAACTGCAGTTTGGTTTGTTTTGTGGTTTTTTTGTTGTTTTGGGTTTTTTTTTTTTTAAATAAACATCTCATGTCTTCTAAAATGTTTAAGGGGAGAAGTGTATAATAAAAACAATAGTTTATAAAATGAATAGCCCTTTCAGTTTTTTTTAATATAAAAAAAATTAATTTGTATTTCAGTTTATTGGTGGTTTTTTTACCCCACTCCTTTTCATTCATCATTTTTATGTTGTTTTGTGTCTTTGATAAGTCACTAATTCTATATGATATCTTTGGAGAAATACTTAATAATCTTGATCTGATTATTAATTAGCATTACTCAGCAGCCCATTAGGTAACTTTTTGGTTTTATGTTAAAGGAAAGTTTTAAGGGTTAATATTCAAATTATTTCCTTCTTTCATGAGTGTCACAATTCTACTTAACGGAAGTTTTACTTAGTCCTTTTAGAAACACAAAGAACACATTTGTAGGTGGTTTTATCATCTTAGGTAAATATTTTATTAGGATAAGGAAAAGCATTAAGTGTTTCTAAAAAAAATAGTTTTCATATTGAATTATCCAAACACTTGGGATTTAAACTAGTTGCATAATGGATGGTGGTGGTATTGTAGCCAAGAAAACAGAACTCCCAAATTCAGATTGTCTGGAATCAGGGAAATCAGATAGAAGTGGATTTTAGGCGTTTTCTTGTTTGTGCTCGTATCTTAAAACCAAGCCTGGGAAGTCTGAAGTGTGTTCCATGCAGTCTAGAAAGTGGGGCATTTCATGGCTCAAGAATGAAAGCAAAACAGTGAAAGACTTCAGTGCTTTTTGAGGCAAGTAAAAGCATGAAGTGCAGCACAGGCAGTGGTGCTTCTCTTTTTGAGTTTAATGCCAGTGAAAGGAAGCAACTGGTTGAGAGAATTTTGTAAAAATCCAGGAAAACTTCTACGTCAGGATTCAAAAATGTTAAGGAAAGCAGATTCGACCAAAACCAAAGGGCTGATTGAAGAGGAGCTTTTTAAGAAAGAGTCTTTCCTAGGTAGAAGGAAGGCTGAGCTGGGAATTCAAGCTAGAGATGATTTTAAGTGTATGTTAAAATGAGACAACATATCTAATTCCTATGTATATATGTAGTTATGCCCATGAGGCCTTTCAGGCCAGCCTAAACTGGCTTTTCAGTTCCACCAGCTACCAGTACTGTATTGGCCAGGATGGCATTGGGGAGGGGAAGAGGGAAGGCAGGCCACAGGGACCCCGTACTTAGAAAAGGAACCTTGATTCTTTGGCGGTAGAAGAATGGAATCAAGCAGCTCTGAAGTGACATTCTCTCCTAGGGCTTCTCAAGGTTCTGTTTTACCAGCTCTCTGAATCCGTTGAAAATGCCATCAGTTCTGTCTCTTGAGCTAGTTAAGGTTGGGATTTGAAAACCATCAATCTTGAACATTTCCAGGATTAAATTTTCTCTTGGAGCCCAGGAGGCCGTTTTTACCTCTGAGAGTTTCTGAGTTGTGACAGAGATGCCATATTTCTCATTTATATGTTATGCAGTGACACGCGATGTTATATTATTTGCCTTGAAGCTCCTGAACTACTTTGCTTTTATTTGACCTTATGTTTATCTGGCCTTCACTTTTACAATATAAGCCTTTATATCTGCTGTGTAAGCTGCTTTAAAATATGCCAAGGTAGAGATTTAATTACACTCTGTCTTTTTAAAAATAAATAGCAATGTATTTTCTATTTCAGGGCATTTGATGTAGAACTGCTTTACATAGCACAGTTCTTTAAGATCCCAATAGCAGAAATTGCTGTCAACTGGACTGAAATTGAAGGTGAGTATATTGTTTACATTACAGCTGATCTTAAGTGGGGGAAGACGTCAGACCATACAGTTGTCCAGTGAAGTCAGCTGGCTTTACTGTCACCCCAGCTCAGCTGTCCTAACTCAGAGGCAGTTTCATAGACAGTAAGTACTGCCTACTAATCCTTGCCACCCTCCTCCAGCTGGCTTACTGCCTTCTGTAAGCCCATAATTCATTCTGTAAATGCCTTCTTCTCCTAAGAAGAAGAAGTCTCTTCTTAGGGTCTTCATTAGGCCTACTGGCTTGCCTAAGCAATTCAATAAAAACTTGTACAGTAGACAGGATCATGGTGATTTCAGGCTAGAAGCAAGGTGAATAGTCTTCAGATAAACTTTATTGTTTGTAATACCAATTTTTTTTAGTATTATTTCATTACTCAGTGAGTTTTGAGTACCTACAAACCACTGTGCAAAGCTAAATGAGGAATTAGTTGTTTTTACTCCAAATGTCCATAATCCATTCACAGCCGTTTTTTAACTGGCATCTGTACATATATCCAAAAATGTAAAGATTTCTAAGATTTAAAATGTGAAATCTATCATACTTCTGAATAATTTCTATTCAGAAAAGCTTAGACAGCGCTCACTGTTTAGAATTTAAAATATATTCTATTGTTCTCCTTTGCTTACCTTAGAGTGATCCTAAATTAATTCACAGTGTAGGAGCAGTTAACTGGAGACTTTTTCAAAGTCACCTCTCCGCCAGGTAAGCATGGCCTCCTCTTGAAAAGTCACTGTTGAAGTAAGCAACTTCACATGTTTAGGGACAGAAAAAGGGTAGGAACCCGTCTGGAAATCATACAAGCTCTGTAGACCTCTTGGAGTCTTGCTGAAGCATATTGAGTTTACAGCAGTGTGACTAATCTCCACAGTAGCAGCCTAGACCAAAGGGGATGGAAGCAGGTGAAAGGGTGCCTCAGACTCGTTAGGATCAGCGTGGTGGATGTGTCTGTGTTGACCTGTGCCCAGCACAGACGCTATGGGAAGCTGAAGTGGGGAAAAGTAAAAATATGTTTCATTTTATATCAGTTGCTCACTTGCATTTCTCAGAGAGTTGAGTGTTAAATCTCGATCACCAGCACTTAGCAGTTTTTCTGTTAATCATCCCCAAACCCTCAGCCATATACGATCGGTGCCTCCCCACTAGAGCAGGGCCGTCTGAAATTCTCACGGTTTAGATCCTCCCAAGTTTTATTTCACTTCCAGGTGTTTTGTTTTTGTTGTTTTTAGAGAAACCACTCACTTTGACTTTGAAGATATTTAAATCTCTTATCCATGATTTAAATTAATTACAGTGGATGTGTTAACTTCATTGTGGTAATCATTTCACAGTGTATACAGCTATCAAATCATCATGTTGTACACTTTAAATACATTTCAATTTTATTTTCCAATTACACCTCAGTAAAGCTTGTGGTGGTGGGGAGAGGTGGGAAGAAAGGAACAGAGAAAGAAGCTAGAGCATTTGGGCTTCAATCTGGAAATTGTCAGTGATCGTCCTGTGGTCTTTACCACTTCACTCTACCATCCAGCATGCCAGTTACCTGAGATTGGAGGGCAGGGCAGGTCTGCTTCTGACTTACCAAAAAAACAATTCCAAGGGGTAAAATCAAGGAATATAAGCTTTTAAGACATGCTCAAGGAGGCAGATCTCATGCAGACAACTGCACTTGGCATGTTGTCATTTGACAACCACTGGACAAGAAGATGGCCTATAGCTAAGGTGTATTTATTTTATCTGATTGAGAGCCTTTGGTAGAATTAGAATAAATGTTGGGTTTTTGTCTTGGCTTTCTTATCTCAGATTATTAATCTGTACTTGTATTATGTATAGAGGTGTATCTGATTCTCTGTAGTACATGAGATTGAAAAGCAGTGTGTAAAACATGAAGATTTGCCCCCGAAAATCATTTTTAAATGTACACAGGAATTGTTTAACAGACATACATATATAATATAAATAATGTAAGTTAAATTAAGGTGACTAGAAGCTCACAAAGGTCGTGACTTCTAAAATACAATTTTAAACTGTTATGTTTCCTGAAAATAATATTTATTTTTAATTATTTTTAAATTGCAGGTTCTAAATTAGTTCCATTTTGGAGCTGGCTACAGATGGGCAAGGACCTACTTCTTATACGACTTCGATATTTGACTGGTGCCTGGAGGCTTGAACAAACCAGGAAAGTGAATTAGGTGATTTGCCATCTTTGGTTGTATTCTTATCCATCAGTATCACATTATTTCACTTGAAATTAAAATTTTAAATAAAGCTGGAATAAAACTGTTCCATTGTATGCCTTTTGATAATTTTAAAGAATTTACTCCAGCAGTACAAATCTTTATACCTCTTTTGGACACAAAAATTTTTAAGGTGTTTGTAACAAAAGTCAGATTTTCTTTTGCTTTAGCAATTTTATTCGTTTAGATTAATTATCATTATGATTCTGAGAAATACAATTTTTAAACAGAAGACAGAAGCGATTATTCTTACTCTAAAGTGCCTTATTCTCATGAACTTAAATATAAACCACAATCATATAGGTGTTCAGGGATTTAAAAATAAATGTTTAAATATATATAAATTTATCAATATTAAACCCATAAAACTTTTTCATTCTGTAAAAGTCTAGGAAATTATGTTAAAGAAAGAATATAGGCTTGCTCACAAAGGTATCCACTTTCTCATACAGTCTTATTTATCTCCTTCCAAATTTTTCTTACTTCCTGGCAACCCTAACCTCTTGAGTTCATGTTAATAAAAATTGGAAATTCTTTATTAAAAAGAGAAAGTTTTGCGATATTAATAAATGTATTTAATAACATCAGAAGCCTGTGTTTTTGAGAAACTAAAGACTAAAAAATAGCAATTATAAAACAGTGAACTCCTAAAAATAAGAATTAGATTGTTTCTGATGTTTTAGAGAAAATAATAATACCTAACATTTACTGAGCGTTGACTGTCTGCCCACCACCGTTCTAAGCACTTAGTATATAATGACTCACCTAACTTTTACAATAGGAGAGGGAACTCAAGGCATAAAGCATTCACTTGCCCAAGGTCACAGAGGTAGGAAACAGTAGAGTTGTGACCCTAGCCCACATAGTCCGGATCCAGGGCTTACACTCTTGAATGAGTATGCTACTTCAGTTTCTGACAGTATGATAACTGGGGACATGTAAGTAGAAAGTTTCAGAAGCACGTGAAATACAACATTTTAAAGACAAGACTTACGTGGAAAAGTAAATAAGCTAAAGATGACTCCTCTCCAGTAGTTTAAACAACAGTGACACTGTCACATCTGCACTAAACAAGCGCCTTGAAAACAGAAACCATTTCTTACTCAAATTAGTATTCCCAGTACAGTGCTTAGCGTAAACACTCAATATCGATCAAGTAAATAAACAAACTTCATTCACTACCAGGTTTTGAGAGCCTTTAAGTCACTTAAATGAACAGAACAAAACAAGGCTTATGCAAGTAGAAATGAGAGAAAACAAATAGTAAAATGACAGTGAGCATTAACAAGAATTTAAAGTTACAAGCCTTGAGCCAAAAATAAGATCCTTAATGAAACTATAATAAGACAATAAAATAATTTATTGTTCTTTGTAAGCTAGTGATAAAAATGTATGTTTGAAGCATGAGAGGAATTTTCAGAAAAAGGGTCAATAGTTTTTTATGTAGTTCACTCATGAGCCCTATTAAGAAAGGTTTCTGATATCCTTGATGCCAGTTTATCTTCCTAGGCACAGGTTCACCTAAGCTAACAGCGTAGTACAGACTCGGGGGCACTCTGTAAGAGAAAACATAGTTTAACTTGTTGACATTATAGAGCCTGCTAACAAAAAGAGGCAAGCAGCCACAGCAAAAGCAAAAGTATCAGCTACTATCATTTTACCATGTGCAAGGAACTGTGATAAGAATTTCATGTGCATTACTTAGCTTAATCCGATCAAACAACTCTATCATACGGGTATGATTACCCACATTTCAGAAACGAAGAAATAGTGTTAGACAAGCGATTTGCCCAAGATCACACAAGTAGCCAGTGTCATGCTTCTACTGAAATAAAAGCAGGAAATAGGATCATGGGCCATGATTAAAACTGAGGGTACAAAATCTCATCACAATCAGACAACATGACCATTTACAGTACTTTCTACCTTCTGACTTGTTCTTATAGAATATGTACACGTGGAGTTTATTTGACTCAAGATTATGTCTGGATGATGACATGTTTCTTGACATCTGTAATTCTATGTCTCTATGTAGTTGTGTATTTCCACGATTCACAGTTGATTCTCCAGTTCTGTTTTCCACTTTTTTTTATTGTTATAATTTCCTCAAGAGCAGAAACCTTGCCTTTTATTTGTGTCTCCATAGCCTCCTAAATTGTGATTGTTCAATAAAGGTTTCCCAAATGGTTAGATAATGCCAGCATTATAATTCATCTGTCCAAGAAAAAAATTACATGAATGAGGTTATCCATTTTATCGACAGCTAAATCTCCTGAAGCAGTCTTATGAGTTGCTTTGTTTTTGTGCAAACTCAAAGGCACCAAATCTACAAACTAATGATTTTATTATGTCCATCCAATATAGGACTCATTTGGAATTCACTGATTTTGAAGTAAAACTCATTAGTATTTTGATGGTCACAAAAAGCAATACCTTCCCAGATTTGATCCTCTAGACAACTACTGCCCTTCTACAACCAAACACTACAGGAAAGAATGGTGACCTCACACCTGCTGACAAGAGCCCAGGCTGAGTGGGGAGCCAAGATGCACACCCTCACAAGGCTGGAATCAGGTACCTGGACATCCTCACCGGGACGATGTCAGAGACACCCAGCAGGGAGCAGGACTTCCCTCCCCCAAAGCCAATCCTGAGTCCGCACCAGGGGAAGCTGGCCTTGCACTCCCCTCTGCAGTAACAGCAGCTCCATCCCCTCCCAGGGATGGAGCCAGAGGAGGCACTTCTTCTGGTGGCCTCGAAGTGATGAGGCCACCCCGCTGCGGTGACAATGAAGACCATGTAGTGAGCCAGAACTCCTACCCCTGCCCAAATATAATAAATAAATAGTCCCCCTTCATTTGGGTGTCAATGGGGGCCAAGGGGAGAACCTGTACTTACACCTCCCCTGGCAATATAACGACGGTGCTCCCCCTTCTCAACCAGAGGAGTGTCAGCTAAAACAAGAGTTGTGAGTAAGATCCAGAGTCTCAGAAGATAATAAAAAAAATGTCCAGGTTTCACAAGAAAATCACTCGTTAAAGCAAGAACCAGAAAAACCTCAACTTGAATGAAAAAAGACAATCGAGATGCCAACACTGAGATCCCAGAGATGTTAGGATTATCTGACAAGGATTTTAAAGCAGCCATGACAAAAATGCTTCCACGGAATTACAAACATGCTTGAAATTAATGAAAAAAGTAGAAAGCCTCAGCAAAGAAACAGAAAGTCTCAGCAAAGGACAATATCAAGAAGAACCAAACGGAAATTGTATTTATTTATTATTATCTTTAATTTTTTTATTTTGGCCACGCCATGAAGCATGTAGGATCTTAGTTCCCCGACCAGGGATAGAGCCTGTGCCCCCCAGCAGTGGAAGCATGGAGTCTTAACCATTGGACTACCAGGGAAGTCCCCCAAATGGAAATTTTAGAACTGAAAAATACAATCACTAAATAAAAAGCTTGGTGGATAAGCTCAACAGCAGAATGGGGGTGGCAAAGGAAAGAATCAGTAAACTCAAAGATAGCACAATAGAAATTAATCTGATCAAGAGAGAAAAAAACAGAAGGAAAAAAAAAAAGGCTCAGTGAAACTATAAAAAGATCTAACAGTATCATCAGAGTCCCTGGAAGGGTGGAAAACATCCTTGAAGAAATACTGGCTGAAAACTCCTCAAACTTGGCAAGAGGCATAAATCTACAGAATCAGATTCCGTATAGGATAAACCCAAAGAAACCCATACCAAGACACGTCACAATTAAACTTCTGAGAACTAAAGACAGAAAAAATCTTGAAAGCCACACACAAAAAAAAAAACCTGACACCTTACCTATAGTGGGGAAACAATCAGAATGACTGAATTTACCATCAGAAACTATGCCAGTCAGAAGGATGTGGCACAATATTTTTTAAATACTAAAAGTAAGAAACTGTCAACACAGAATCTCATACTCAGCAAAAAACAAATCTTCAAGTATGAAGGGGAAATAAAGACAACCTCAGATGAAGGAAAGTTTAGAGAACTGGACACCCACAGACCTACCCTAAAACGATGGCTAAACAAAATTCTCTAAACAGAAAGAAAACATCAAAAGGAAACTTGGAACGTTAGAAAGGAAGAAAATACATGGTAAGCAGAATATTGACAAATACAAAAGACTTTATCTTCAAGAGTTTTATATTATGTTTGATGGTGGAAGCAAATACTAAAGCAGTCTGATGTGGCTCTAAATATATGTAGTGGAATATATAAGACAATTTATCACAAATGAGGGAGGGAAAAGGGGCAAAAACAGAGGTAACAGGCCTTGCATCCCCTAGGCAATCTTCTGACATCGCAGTTGGGGAGCTGTGACCCACAGTTGGAGAATCAATAAGCTAAGTATGCAACTAGTGCCCAATCTGTCTTTTTTAAGATAAAAGAAGTATTAGCAGAATCTGCCAAAAGCAAGCCCTATTCAGAAGGTGACAGATTCTCATACTAAAGTAGGTGGGGTAAGAGTTTGACCCATTAATGTTTCCAACTATGATTACTTTTCTCTTTCCACAGGCCAATTATTTAAAGAGAAATAAATTGAGATTTTAAAATTTTAAATCGTCAGTTTAGTCAAGTCTCATAGTTTTTTGAATTTCTCGAATACCTGTACACTCACCATTTCTGATGATTAATCAGTGCATGACAGCTGAGTTTTAGCTGCAATTTTATCACACTTTTCAAAAATAATCATTTCAGAAAAAAACACTTCCGACAAGAATAGAACCTTATTTATATTTTTCTTTTTTCTTAAATTTTTTTAACATCTTTATTGGAGTATAATTGCGTTACGGTGGTGTGTTAGTTTCTGCTTTACAACAAAGTGAATCAGCTATACGTATACATATACCCCCATATCCCCTCCCTCTTGCGTCTCCCTCCCACCCTCCCTATCCCACCCCTCTAGGTGGTCACAAAGCACCAAGCTGATCTCCCTGTGCTATGCAGCTGCTTCCCACTAGCTATTTTACATTTGTTAATGTATATATATCCATACCACTCTCTCACTTCGTCCCAGCTTACCCTTCCCCCTCGCCATGTCCTCAAATCCATTCTCTACGTCTGCATCTTTATTCCTGTCCTGCCCCTAGGTAGAACCTTATTTATATTTCTTATAGGAAATATATGTTAGAAATTTAAATTTCAGACTTCCCTGGTGGTCCAGTGGTTAAGACTCTGTGCTTCCACTGCAGGGGGCACGGGTTTAATCCCTGGTAGAAGATCCTGCATGCTGTGCGGCGCAGTCAAAAAATAAAATATATATATATATTTTGTGTGTGTGTGTGTGTGTGTGTGTGTGTGTGGTACACGGGCCTCTTACTGTTGTGGCCTCTCCCGTTGGCGGAGCACAGGCTCCGGACGCACAGGCTCAGCGGCCATGGTTCACGGGCCCAGCCGCTCTGCGGCATGTGGGATCTTCCCAGACCGGGGCACGAACACGTGTCCCCTGTATCGACAGGCGGACTCTCAACCACTGTGCCACCAGAAAAGCCCTAAAAAATATTTTTAAAAAAAGAAGTTTAAATTTCATTAAAAATGTGGTTTCTTGGACATCATTCTTCCCTCTGAATAGGCAACTGATGTGGAAGGATACTGTTTGGGTGAGTCAGGAGACTTTTTTCCAGTGATGAAAGCTGCGTGCATCTCAGTTTTCTTATCTATAAAACAGTAATACAGAGATAACACATTAGCTGCTGAATGAAAGGAAATATACAAGCCTAAGCTTTAAAAACAAGAATTTTGTGAAAATGTAAGATAACACATATGCTCATATCAGGGAGAATATTTTATATTTGGTAAATGCAGAATATTATCTTTTATTGGTTTACAACCTACCTTATTCTAAAGGTAACTATTCTAAAAGACTACTTCTCCACCCGAACTTCTCTCTTAAATAGGAGAGCAAAAAGTAATGGATTAAACCAACACACCATTGTGAAGCAATTATACTCCAATAAAGATGTTAAAAAAAAAAGTAATGGATTGGCTTTCTTCTATGCTTAACTCTTTTCAATAGAGGCCTTAAAGCAGATCTAAGGCTCACTAAACAATATGTGATATGATACAAGCACATCATGAAGACTCTTTATGAATCTTAAGATTCTGTATGAACATGAAACATTTTATTTGTACAGAAAATGCTTTTAGAGATGTTCTTTTATTCTCATTTAAAGTGTTCTGAATATTTCTTTAATTTCTCCTAGAATTCATTCTTTCAGAAGTCATCTATAAATTAAGGAGCAATGTGTGGATGAAAGAGTATAAAGTTTATTAAGCCCTTATAAAATAATGCCACAGAGAATGGCAAAAAGTCAACATATTGATCGCTAACAAATACCAGGGAGAAACTTGCATCTTCCTGCGAGGCAGCTAGTAGGCAGGGATCTTGGACTTCCAGCTTCTAGAACTGTGAGAAATAAATTTCTGTTGGTTAAGACACCCAGTCTATGGTATCTTGTTGCAGATACCTGAACTAAGACACCCATTCTTAGTAGTAAAGCTCAACCATAATTCTGTGATACCTTAGGATGTTGCCTTTTATCCCAGAATGTATTGCAAAGTTCCCATATCAAAATTAAACTTATCTTCATCTTAAAAACAAATTTCTGTATTCAAAAGGAATGGGAACCCATTCAGTCCTGTGGGGATCAATACCACAAAGTCAAGTACCCCCTACAACCCACAAAAATTATATTGAAATAAGTGGATAAAATTTAAATTAAAAAGTCATTATAACTGGGTTAGGGTTTGTGTTACATATACCATCAAATAATTAAATCCCACATGAAAATAAGAATAAACCTTAAACTTACACTTACTGTTAAGGTAAGTTTTGTGGACCATACGACTCTCCAGGTCCTTTAACGTGTCTACCGCTTCCCCAAAATGACTATGAATCACCCCGCTTCAAAACACACACACACACACACACACACTTCTAGTTTTTCAAAAAGAAGAGCAGAGGCAGGCGTGGCTTTCTCCTGCACTGCTAAGCCCTTGGCACACCAAAAGCCTGGTACGAATCCAAGCCCAGGATCCGTTACTCTATTCTCTTCCTCTATTCCTAATACACCTCCATACATTTAACAAGTATTTGATGAGCACTTACTATATGCCAGGCACTTTTTAGGTGTTGGGAATAAACAAGAACAAAATCAGACACACTCCCCATTCTTTTAGACATTACAGATAATTAAAGGAGACAGACGGTAATCAAGTAATTAAATATACGTCAATTTGGAACAATGGTGTTGGTTATGAATGAGAAATACATGGTCCTACAAGATAATAAACCAGGGGGTCTAACCATACCAAAGATGCCCAAGAAGGCTTCTCTAAGATGTGACACTTGAGCTGAGATTTGTAAGTAGGTGTTAATGAGACAAGGAGGGGAAGGAAAAGCCCAATACAATGGAGCCCAAGGGAAATGTGAATTGGGAGTTAACAATGGTTGAACAACTCCTGCCATTTAATTAAGTAGAATGTTTTCTTCTCTTTTCCTTTTATGTGTTGCATTCATTCATTTATATTTATTTATTTATTTTTGACTGTGTTGGGTCTTTGTTGCTGCGCACAGGCTTTCTCTAGTCATGGTGAAGGGGGCCACTCTTCATTGTGGTGTGCGGGCTTCTCACTGCGGTGGCTTCTCTTGTCGTGGAGCACAGGATCTAGGCACGTGGGCTCAGTAGTCATGGCTCGCGGGCTCTAGAGTGCAGGCTCCGTAGTTTTGGCACTCAGGCTTCGTTGCTCCACAGCATGTGGGATCTTCCCAGACCAGGGCTCGAACCCGTGTCCCCTGCCTTCGCAGGCAGATTCTTAACCACTGCGCCACCAGGGAAGTCAATATTCATTCATTTATTCATTTAATTTGTTAAAAAACTTTGTGGGTTTCTTAAAAGTGGTAGAGGCATCAAAGAATGAGGATCAAACATGACAGCAGAAGTATAGGCAACAAATGTAAAAACAGACAAATGGGATTACATCAAACTTTAAAACTTCTGGGCATCAAAGGAAACAATCAACAGAGTATAAAGGCAACATACAGAATGGGAGAAAATACTTGCAAATCACATATCTGATAAGGGGTTAATATCCATAATATATAAGGAGCTCCTACAACTCAACAACAAAACCAAATAATCAGATTTTTTAAATGGGCAAAGGACTTGAATAAAAAATTCTCCAAAGAAGATACACAAATGGCCAACAAGCATACGAAAAGATGTTCAACATCACTAATAGTAAGAGCAATGCAAACCAAAACCACAATGAGATGTCAACTCACACCCATTAGGATGGACACTATCAAAAGAACAGAAAGTAACAAGGGTTGGTGAGGATGCAGAGAAATTGGAACCCTTGTGCACTTAACATTCTGGTGAGAATGTAAAATAATGCAGCCATACGGAAAACAATATTGAGGTTCTTTACAAACTTGAGAATAGTACTGCCATGTGATCTATCAGTCCCACTGTTGGGTAGATATCCAAAAGAATTCAAAGCAGGATCTCAAAAAGATAGTTGCACACTCAGGTTCACTATAGCATTATTCACAAAAACCAAGAGGTAGAAGCAAACCAAAGGTCCACTGACTGATGAATGGATTAAAAAAAAAATGTGGCCTATACATACAATGGCAAATTATGAAGCCTTAATAAAGAGGGAAATCCTGCCATATGCTACAACATAGACAAACCTAGAGGACGTTATGCTACGTGAAATAAGCCAGTCCCAGAAAGAGAAGCACAGTATGATACCATGCATATGAAGTTTCTAAAAGAGTCAAAATCCGGGGCTTCCCTGGTGGTGCAGTGGTTGAGAATCTGCCTGCTGATGCAGGGGACACGGGTTCAAGCCCTGGTCTGGGAAGATCCCACATGCTGCGGAGCAACTGGGCCGGTGAGCCACAACTACTGAGCCTGCGCGTCCGGAGCCTGTGCTCCGCAACAAGAGAGGCCGTGATAGTGAGAGGCCCGCACACCGTGATGAGGAGTGGCCCCCGCTTGCCACAACTAGAGAAAGCCCTCGCGCAGAAACGAAGACCCAACTCAGCCCAAAAATAAGTAAATAAATAAATTTAAAAGAGTCAAAATCCTAGAAACAGAAAGTAGAAAAGTGGTTGCCAAGAGCTGTGGAGAAGGAGGCGGGGGAATTACTTTTTAATGGATATGGAATTTCAGTTTTCTAAAGTGAAAAAGTTGTAGACATCTGCTGTATAACAATGTAAATATACTTAACACTTCTGAACTGGACACTCTAAAATGATTAAGATGATTAAAAAAAAACGTCAGGGACTTCCCTGGTGGCGCAGTGGTTAAGAATCCGCCTGCCAATGCAGGGGACACAGGTTCCATCCCTGGTCCGGGAAGATCGCACATGCCGCGGAGCAACTACGCCCGTGCGCCACAACTACTGAAGCCCGCGCACCTTGAGCCTGTGCTCCGCAACGAGAGAAGCCCCCGCTCACTACAACTAGAGAAAGCCCGAGCGCAGCAACGAAGACGCAACGCAGCCAAAAATAAATACAATTAAAAAAAGAAAGTCAGTCTCACCTAGTCCCTAAATAGCATGCTACCAAGCACCAATTTGAATGAATTCCAATATTAACATAAATTCAATTAAAATAATAAAGCTGTATCTCAAAACTTTTTAAAAATGAGGATCAAGAAAACTCACTGAATTATTGAAATGTCATTGTTGACCTCTAAGAATGTTGGAACAGCACTGAAATCAAATAGTTTGACAATTCTCTAGAAAAACTGAGGTTTTCATACTCAAAACCTCATGGAATTCGGCACATTCTAGGCATTCTCGGCTGTCATTATGATCGTGCAAGTTGTGTCTGCATCCAAGTCTCTGGCCAAGGTGGCTGGATGAAATCCAGGCTGCACTCTGACTCAAAGCCAGCACCCACTGGGCTGCATCCACCGAGGTGGGCGGGTGCACCGTGTGGTTCTTTGGCTATCTGGCTGGTAGGCATTCATACTCATTTCTCGAGGTGTAGCTGAATTTCACCTCTGTGGAGACCTCCCTGACACCTTCCGTGTCCGTGGCCCTAAGCGACACATGAAGTTGTATGACAATCATCGGCATGTGGGTCTCTCTAGTGAGACTGAGTTTACTGAGGGCCTCTGTCCTGTGTCCATATGGTTAGTCCAGGCACCTGGTACTCAGGAAAGTGTTCAATGATGGTTATGGAGTTAAGATGGCTCTTGAAGGAAAATTCAAGGGGGAGGCAGGAAAAGTGGAGAGCTACAGATGAAATGTAGGAAGGAGACTGGAAGTGGGAGAGGTGTACAGGCAGCAACTCCAATGGCTCTGAGTGGAACCATTATAATGCTGGATCAAACATAAGGTACAGCAGATGTACAAAGCAGGATCTTTGCATCGATGGATTACTGTAGACTTTCTCACAACCTTGTCCTATGTTGGGCACATGACAAGTGAAAAGAACCAACCTTCTCATGGGTAAGGAGGCTGCCCTTCCTACCACCTCTTTATGGGCTGCAGGAGCCCATGTTCAGCCAAGTTCTAGTAATTCAGAAAATTCAGCTTCGTTTTGCCATGGTTTTCAGGTCTTAAACCAAAATTTTACTGGTGTTTCTACCAAATCACAACCCGTGACTGAGTCTCAGCTCTCACATAATTCCCATTATGTACTTTTTTGGTGGACGTTCTAACAAGCAATAAAACTGCAGCCCATCAAGAAATCAAGAGGGAAAACTAAAGCAAAGAGTCTGGATTTCCTATTCCAAGGATATTCAGCTTCTGAAAAATGGTGTGTCAGCTCTGAGCCTTCCTTCCCAGAGTGGGTATTTTCTCCTTGGAACTCATATCTTACTGTTCCTGGGTATAAAGGATTAACCTGCTATACTAGGTTTGAGGGATAAGTGATAGGCATTGTATAAGTGACAGGCTAACTTCTCGATGCCAAAATTTCATGGTATGTAAATGAGAAATGTACAGAAAAAGAAGACTACACACAAAGAATCTGCAAATCCAAGTCCTGCCAAGAGCCCAGAGAATTCTGTGAACTTAAAAAGACTGTGGCAGAAGCACAAGCCAGTACTGCAGAGGTTATCATTTCTTGCTCTGCGTTGTGTCCTCTGCATTGTCTAATGCACGTAAGCAAAGGAAACAGATAGTGGCTGGGCCATTTCTTTTCTTAATAACATTAAGAAAAAGAAAAAGTAAGCCACATATTATCAATTGTGTGACCTCATTAGTTTACCTGCAATAAAGTGCCCAGGAAGTGCAACCTGTAGTTCTTAGCAGTCCAAAGGTTTCCTGGAGTTTCACACCCAGAACAATCTCCAACTTAACACCTAGCCTGGAGCAGAGGAAAATGGGCCAGGTGTAGAAAGATGATTTAAATTCTACCACAAATGCTGTTTTACACAAGGTCACTGCTCAACTGACAACACTATGATAATGCAAACATGGCATCTGCTACAGGAAGAAACCTCAGTGCTTTGAGAAGGAGAAAAAGCAGTTAAATTCACGGCTTTGCATTTCAGGGGTATCAGGACCTTCTGGAGGACTCATTTTTCTACACACAAGAGCAAGCTGAATACTGTCCCGTGCGGCTTTCTTCTACTTTCATCTCTACAGTAAATGCCTTTTCTATGAAGAGCTGCTGGCTGATGGGGAATCAGAGGCCATCAGTATGTTGGTGGCATTTCCTAAACAAATTCTGAGCTAGTTGGAGGAGTCCACAGTGAC
The DNA here is from genome assembly GCF_963455315.2 of Globicephala melas. Taxonomy (NCBI): domain Eukaryota; kingdom Metazoa; phylum Chordata; class Mammalia; order Artiodactyla; family Delphinidae; genus Globicephala; species Globicephala melas. Next base: position 12,426,988 of record NC_083331.1, on the reverse strand, counting down.
CTCCAAAGGCAGGCTCTCCAGGGGCGGAGCCAGGCCATGAGCAAGGAAGGCTGTCCATTAACGTTGTTCACGGCCCGTAAGGTTGTACCTTTATTAGATTAGACAAGAGTATATATTATATATGCTAGGCTGTTAAGCAAATAAATACGGGTAAGGAAATGACAGCCCACAAAATTATATGGCTTGTTTTAACCACCACTCACCACTCAGAGTAGCTTTTCTTCTGCTTATGCCAGGGCAAACCAACTACTCTGGCGCTGTCGGTGGGAGTAATGATCCCCTTTCCTCTGCAAAGCAAGTAAGAAACAAACAGCAAATAACAGCAACCCTCAGGGGCCAGAGACACGTCAGAAAGAGTCACTCGGGGGCGTGGGGGGGGAGTCCAAACCGATTTGTTGGTCCCGTATCTCTAGTTCTGGTAACGGCCCTCCGGCCTTGGGCTCCAGGTGGAGGCAGGAAGTCTCAGCGTAGCGGGGAAGAGACGCTAGCTGTCCCGCGCTGGCGGGAGCCTCGCCGCCGAGGGAGCTTGATCGTGGACCGAGTGGAGTCCAGGGTCTCGCGGGAGGACGCAGACGCAGCCCGGGGCTGGGAGCCCCCTCGCGCGGGCCTCCACGAGGCGCCCCCGCCGCGGGTTTTCGCGCACGTGGCTGCGGGCCGCGCCGCACTCCCCCTCCTCGTGGGCTCCCGGAGCGGCCCGGGCGCTCGGCGGCGGCGGCGGGCGGCTAGCGGCGAGAGGCAGGCGGCGGGCGGGGGCGGGCCTGCGAGCAGGGCTTCTGGCGGCTTTCCAGGTCGGCGCACTAATACGGGCGATGAGGCTTCGCGGCTCCAGTCTGACTGACGCCGACTGGGGCCGCCGCTGCCGCCGCCGCTGCAGCCGCTGTCTCGGTCCCCGCCGCCGCCGCCGCCGCCGCCGCCGCCGCCGCCGGGCCCTGCCGGCGCTGGACGCGTTCAGCCAGGCGGTGAGTGCGCGGCTTTCGGAGCGGGCGGCCGGGGCACCCACCGCGGGGGAGGGGACGCGGCCGGACCTGGGTGGGGGTCGGGGGTAGGGATGAGCGGCACCGCGGGGAACAGGTAAGAGCTGCCCTCCCCGGCGCGCGCTGGGCGTGTGCGTGTGTGGACGCGGGTGCGGCGAAGTTTTTCTTCCACAGGGAAGTCTTGGAGGCTCTTTGGTGTGTGGCTTGGCTCTTTGTACTCTCCATCCCTGTATTTCTTGGTGGGGCCTGTTTGGGGTGGGTCGGGGTGGGCGAGAGGCCGGAGGGGGCAGCTCCGGGGAGACGGCCGCGCGCCTTCCTCTCGGCTGCGGCCGCAGGAGCCGCCGGCACCTGGGACCTGTCAGAGGATGCTTGGCCCGCGGCGGGGGGCAGGGATGGGCGCTCGCCGTCAGCCCCCAGGCTGGGTACCGCGAGGGGCCGAGCACCGAGGACAGGCGCCGTGGAGACCCCGATTTCCCGCTGAGTAACTGTTTGCTGTAGCCGGAGGGGGAGGACAGTGGAGAAATCGGGGTGCGGGGTAGTATATGTGACTCCGCTGGCCTCCCAGGCCTTGTATCTCGTAGGGTTTTTTTTACTCTGCTTACCTTTGAGACACGCGAAGTGAGCAAAAAGAAAAAAAGAAAAGTTAGGAATGTTGTTCAAGTGTCTCTGCGCTAGCGCTTGGATTGTGTTGGGAGCTGGGGTGTTTGTCTTTTCCTTCGCCTGCTGTTCGGTGCCAACTCTCCGCGGAGGGGAGGGGGGCGAGGTGGGGAACAGATACAGGAGACTTACTGACGCCAGCATTGTGATCGGAAGGAGCAGCGAGCGTGGGGCGGCGGCGGGGGGACGGGACACATTTTTATGGATGGCTAATCGCTGACAAGTCTTCCCGTTACTATGCCTTCCTCCTCCCACTCTTGACAGTGGAAATTTGAAATGATAGTTTAGAAATACTCCGTTGACTTGTTTCTGGGCTGGAACTGGTACGCGTGAGAAATAACGTACAAATGATGTAAATCGACTTTGGGAATAAAATTGCACGTAAATCCTTTGCCCAGTAATTCACAGTCGGATACACACCCACAGGACACTGTGGATTGCTTTTAATGGATCCAATTTACAAGTACCGTTTCAGTGGCTTGCCAGATTTCTCGGATAATCTTTTGGAAGCGTTGTTGAACAGGAATAATAGAGAATAGCTGTAAAGTCATAAGGCATTTAATAATGCTACCTCCTTGGCCATAATTGAGCCAAGCATTTGGGCATCCTTCTGGGTGAGTGACATGTTAATCCTACAGGCATATCTTCTGCCTTGGGATTCCTGTCGGTGTCAGGGAATGCCATTGGATGTTTACATTTTAGAAATAGTGATCTATATTTAAAAAGGAAGTAAAAATAAAATCCAAACACATTCTCCTAACTCTAAATAGACAGTTCAATAAGTAAGTATCCCTATATTTGTAGGAAACCATGAGCAGGATTTTGGACCGCTCTCAAGTTTGTGGTTATCGAAGAAGGATACTGCAGATAAGAAAATGATGTAATCATTTATAAATAAGGAGCATTTAAAATATATTATGATAGAAGCTTCAAATAATATATCAGAAAAATAACTTTTAGTGGCAATGGTCGCCTTCATTGATGGCAAGACTGCTGTCTTTAGCAGACAGCCTTCAGCTTGTTATCTATTCTGACACAACCAACTCCCGTTTTTATGCTTCACTGGCTATCTTTGCCAAAGCTGTTTTTTGCTTGAACTCTGTGGTTTCAAGCTATGTTTAAGAGAATGCCAACGTATTCTTGATCTGAGCAAACTCATTTTTATCACTACAGTGTTTGCTAAAAATCAAAGACATAAACAAATCTTAGGTTAAACCTCAAAGTATTTTGCCCTTCTCACATCTTTGTCATCAATCTTATAAAGTCAGCATGAGCTATTTGACTTTTCTCCTTTTAAAATCTTTTTCCTTTTCTTATATATCCCCAGTTAATGAGTAATCAGAAAATATTCACAGACGTCAACTACTATATCTCTGATTGCCCAAGACCATGGAATGAGAATTAGGAGGGGTTTTTGTTGTTAATGAAACATTGCTAAGGATTCTGGAAGTAATAAACAACTGGTAAATTTGTTTATCCTTTCTAATCATGTGGTCAGTTGGAGGAGAAAAAAAAATCTGTCAAGAAATTATTTCATAAAGATTAAGATATTCAATTTCAATTTTACAAATAGTTTAATTCTTTTTAATGAGAGTTCAATTTCCTTTGCCACATTTGGAGAGTTGGTGTTTAATAAGTGGTCACTATAGCACTTAGACAACTAACTAGTTTATATCTGACATTCCCTCTGCAATAAATAAAACAGCAATTTCATCATGTTTGGCTTTAATATGTTGGAAATAATACTTGTCCACAAAATATACTCTGATACAAGGCAAGCTAAAAGTTATGAAAATGAACAAGTTTGTTTTTTTAATTCGCAAAACATACTACCTTGAATTTTAAAGTTCTAATGAAGCTTAGTGCAGATTTTCTGCTCATCACTTCTAACATTTAATGAGGAATTCAGAAACAGGGAATAGTCCAGAATAAAACAGTAAATGTAGCAGTACATTGAAAGCATGAATCTCTTCAAATAGTTGTAATTCTAGGCTGTTGGGTTTATATTTCCTTGGTTACTGTTGCCAGTGAGTTGAAAAGTTATTCTAAAGGGGGAAAAAGAAAAAGCAAACAGTAAATTTGTAAGTAGTTATAACAGTATGAGCACCGTAGAATATTTTCTTTTCTGTTAACCTAGTAAATGTTCATGTCATGAGTAGGGGCATAACAAAAAATAAACAAATATCCCTTGGCCATAAACTAACATTTTCAAATAAATATTGCGATAAATGATGTCTCTTAAGAAACGTGAGCTAACTAAAGTTAAGATTTTAAGATGTTTGTTAGCGTTAGAAGCCATCAGACCTGTGGAAGTTGGATGTTCTTCTTGCCAGTGGACCTCGGCCTGACACTACCTACCCCAAACCATTCTGAACACCACCCACTACTCTCTTTTTGCATCAGCCTTGAGCTGACCCTAGACCACGTTTCCAGGCTTATCTTCCCACCCCTTCCATATTTTATGCTGCAATTAAAATAAAGAATTGTGATTTTCCCTGCATACCCTGGCTTTCCTCCCCTCTGCACGTTTCCTCATGCTAAGGCCTAGAATGCCTTCCCCTGCTTCCCGACCTCTCACCAAATCCACAGACCTATCAGCATCTTCCTCATCTTTAATGACCCTGTCCAGGTGTGTCCTCCTCTGATGCCCCTGGTCTCAGGTGTGTCCTCCTTTGAGCACCTGTGGCTCTTGACATTTTGCACTCTTGCCCATCTTGTCTACTATTGAATTACTCATATACTAATTTGTTTCTTCTCCTCAGACAATCCTTTCAAGATCTGTGAAGGAACGGACTGTGTTTTTATCTATCGTTTTCATTCCCTTCTTGCCCACCACAGTGCCCTGCCTAGTGCTCAGTCAATAAATATTAATTAATTGACACATCTTTCACTGAACCCATGGTCTCGTCTGGAATAAAATCTGCAAAGGAGTTTCCCCTAAACGATAGGTCTTAACGGTCCATCTTTCAAGAAGCCAGCGTTGAACTTGAGCTGAGGACGTGTTAAGAGGCTGTGGAGAATAAGCCCTCACCCCAGCCCAGCTGAGCCTCTTTCTCCTGAATATTGTGGTTGAGCATTACAGTCAGGAAAGCTTATATGATACTCTTATTGCATTAGCAATTTTCCATATCAGATTCACTAAATACACAATGGAAACCATTTAGCAAAAAAAAAAAAAAAAAGACCAGATTTTTAATGTGATATGGCTACCACAATGAAACTCTAATTCGATTCCACAGAAAATTGCTAACACGATATGCTGACCCCCTTTCCCCCAGCAATAGCCACAGAAAAATTGATACTGTTTTTAGTGTACATGTTTCAAACTGTGCTCACAAAAGAAAAAGCCGACTGCTGCTGAGATGAGCTTCTGCTCTGGTCAGATTGGATGTATAAAGAATCTTGTTATCAGTCTTGTCAGAGAGCTGAATCTCCCTTCTGTGCCTTGTTCATTACATTACCAAACCATACTAACTCCCATGGTAAGGTGCATCGTATTCTGTTCAGTGGTTCAGAGTGAATAGAGTTAATATAATGTAAAAAATATCATTTGTATATAAATATCATGCCTATATAACATAGTCCATTATACAGTTTTAGTTGGGAAATCTAATCAACTCAAACCAGTTTTTTAAGAACCAGAGAGACTATGACATAAAACTTAAATGCAAAACTTAAAATGAAAATGCATAAATAGAGACAAATTATAAACGTGTGTACAAAGCTGTAGCCCTTCAGAAGTCCTAAACACTGATGAAATGTTGGTTCTCCCCTTTCATTCCCTACACCGTATTTAATTCAAAGATGAAAATTTAACCCATGAAATCAGTGTAAAGGAGTCCTGCAAAGTTCTGATTTTTCCAAAAGGACAGTTTTGATTTTCTTTTTCGGGGGAAATACTAAATATCAAAGTCCCTCTCTTTCTCTCTCTCTCTGCGTCTCTCCTGATTATCTGATATCACTGGTGGGGATTATTTTTATATATGAATTTTCCCTTAGGGAAATTTAATATTTCATATCTGACCACTTCCTTTCCCCTTTTTCACATTTAACTTTGAGGGACTGTACGTAGGAAACGTGTATTCCTCAATCATGCAATGGGTTTAGGGCTGCGGTAGTGCAAAGCTGTCTTTGTTTACAAACACTGGGATTATCAGGGGTGGCCATCCAGTTTTCTAGCCACTGGACAGATAACCCGCAGAGTTCATATGTTCCCTGAGGGCCACCCAGATGTGTTGATGGCCTTGGGGATTCGTTCTGAAACAACTTAGGGTTTGGAAGTGGTGGAGGTGTGAACATTCTGTGAGGGAGCAGCAGTTTCACCTGGCCGATTCCGGGAGCACATCCCCAGATAGAGGGGGCCACGTGCCCTCACAAACCCTTCTTAACCCATGGGGTATCTTCTTCCATGTGGCCTAATATTTTTCTTTTTTAATCTGTTGAACTGCTTAGAAGCTGATCAAATGTAGATTTGCTTTAGTTAACGTGTGTGTGAGTCAGTTTGTTTTTACAAAATGCGGTTCATTGTGAAATAGGTAGTTGAGGCAATTTATCAAAAGCCTTTGAAGGATTTTGTCCCGAGCACTTAGGGGCTTTGGAAGCAGATGTGCAGATTTTTTTTTTAAGGAGAGTTTGATGGGTGGTAGAGTTCATCTAAAGTGCTGTGAGTTGCTTTCTGAGTACTTGTATGTAATTTAATTGACTTGGTGGTAACACATTTCAGAAAATAATTCAGAAAAAAATGACAGATTCCATCAGGGTTCTCCATCTCTTGGTAGAATATTTGATATCTCCTATTATTCGCACTTGATTATAAATCTGTTCGTTCATCTTGCTTTTCTTCTTTACTAAGAATCACACATGAGAGAATTGGAATTTGGTAGGAGGAGAAAGAAGAAAGAGTAGGTCATTTCAGAGTTGGTGCATTAGGACAGTTGTGAGGATTGGAGGTACCTGAGCTCGGGCAGAGGGTGCGGCAGAAAGCAGGTCGGCAGGTGCCGAAGGTGGACGTCACCTATTTGGGCTGGTTTTAGCAGTATTAGAGGCTACCTATACTAGGAGTGGAGAGGGTCTTGGTGGGCTGGCCAGGGAATTTATCAGCACTTGCAACATTGTTTCTGCAAGGAAATGAATTCCACTTTCCCTATGACCACACTGAAATGCACACTTGTTCATAAAGTGGGACCACCAGGGATTAATGACATGAGTGATTATTATTAATGATATGAGTGATTATTAGAAGCCAATGAATGTGAAAAATGAGAAAATGTTATAAACTAAAAAGATTTTAGGTCCCAAGTGCTTTTCTTTCACTTGTTGATGCCTTTATATCCTTCTTGCCTGATTTCCTAGGGGTAGTAGGATTTCATTTTTAGGAGCAGAAGTTGGATCAGATGTTTGTCAGAGACAAACCCTTGTGTACATAAATGCTTCCCTTAGGATTTATTAGTTATTATGTGTTTACACAAAGCAGTCGTTAGGAGTTGGATGTTTGCAAACAATGGCAAGTTGGTATCTGGGTGTTATTTCAAAGGGTGACACCTTCTTTGTGTCATCATTGATCTAAATTGATTGCAAATATTCATTTTAAAAAGTTTAAAAAAATACTGTATTGATTATGTTTTGGGGTCATAAAATGTGATTTTGTGGATGTAGTAGTTGCTCTAGAAAGTGGGACTGATACACTTGGTCATTCATTCAACATTATTTACTCCGTGCCTTTTGTACCTACACTGCCTGTGAGGCCCCAAACCAGGCCGTCTGGACCATATAAAAAGGTAACCATGGGCTTCCCTGGTGGCGCAGTGGTTAAGAATCCGCCTGCCAATGCAGGGGACACAGGTTCGAGCCCTGGTCCAGGAAGATCCCACATGCCGTGGAGCAGCTAAGCCCATGCGCCACAGCTACTGAAGCCTGCACTCTAGAGCCCGCGAGCCACAACTACTGAGCCCACGTGCCACAACTACTGAAGCCCGCGTGCCAAGAGCCCATGCTCCGCAACAAGAGAAGCCACTGCAATGAGAAGCCCATGTAATGCAAAACGAAGAGTAGCCCCCGCTCGCCGTAACTAGAGAAAGCCCGGGCACAGCAACGAAGACTCAAAGCAGCCAAAAATAAATAAATAAATAAAATTTATTTAAATAAAAGGTAACCACATAAAGTAGCATAACAAAATAAAATCCCGGTATCCAAGATTTCTCAGCCTAATTAGAGAGAGAGAGAGAGGTCAGGAAAGCAGATACCAAATTGTTTATCCAATAGTTAAGTTTTTTTATACAAAAAATTGACCTATTTGGATTTGTCTAATTTTTCCTGGTTAGAATTCCATTTTAGCTGTGTGTGAATTTTGAGTCACTCTTGACAAGGTTAATTAGGACGGTATTATATGGGGTTCAGGACTCTAACTAGAGGTGAAATAGAAGGCATAATGGGAATAGAGATTCTGGTAGTAAGTCCCTGTGAGAATTTAAGGATGCTGAGGGCATCTCTGGACTTTTACCGCTCTGATTTTCCCAGTTACCCTCTACTGGCTGAGGGAGTTTGCATGGCCCCTCCTACAGGAAACCTTCCCCAGCCCTTTTTGTTTTTTTGTTTTTGTTTTTTTTTGCTGTATGCGGGCCTCCCACTGTTGTGGCCTCTCCCGTTGCGGAGCACAGGCTCCGGACGCGCAGGCTCAGCGGCCATGGCTCACGGGTCCAGCTGCTCTACATCATGTGGGATCTTCCCGGACCAGGGCACGAACCCACGTCCCCTCCATTGGCAGGCGGACTCTCAACTACTGCGCCACCAGGGAAGCCCCCCAGCCCTTTTAATAACAGTTACAATAATGCACCTGTCACCTGTCTGGTAATAATGTGTTTAGATTTCTGTTTCCTCCTGTAGACTGTAATATTTTACAGGAAAGGGACTGTATTTTATCTTGAAATACCCAGTGCCTAGCACCATGTCTGGTTCATCATTGCTACTTGATAAATTTAGTTCTTCCTTCAACCATGTCCTTTTCTCTTCCCCTAAGATAGGTTGGTGTTTCATAGGGTAAGGAGGAAGGAAGGAGAAGCCATTTGGATTTTAATCTGTAGGCACAGGAGAGCGATTCCATTTTGACCTGTGGTCAAAAAAGAAACACTAAAGGATTTGAACAGGCAAATCACATAATCAAGGGGTGTTTGAAGGAAGGTGAAGACCAGTTGAAGTGACACAGGGCATATGAATGCCCACATTCAGATCCAGCGAAGCTGGTGAGATGGTTGATACAGCATGAATGCCTTTGGCCAGTAAAAATCTGCGCTTACCCGAACAGCAATGCATTACACAGCTCATTAGTGATTCTCCTCTATCGGTTTTTAATCTCATCCTTCAGGCAGCCTGTGGCCAGGAAACTCAACCTCCCACAATACATGCACATCAATAAAACGTTTTAAATTGCCCACATCATTTTTAAAAACATTTAAAATTTTCTTCACAGCCATTGAACACTTTGCAGGTATTCAAGTACAGGTTGGTGTTCTCTGTAACATCACCTTCAGTAGATAGACTATTACATGCACAGGAAGGAGGGAGCACATTATGTAATTCTGCCCTTCAGAAGAATTTATCGTATCACGTCAGCAAAGTAATGGGTTTCAGGTCAGCAGTTAGACTGATTACATAGGGCTTGATAATAAAATAGTTCATGTTACTGATAAAACTGGATTTTACGTTTATTCATGCAACATTTGTTGTAGTCCAGACCTGGTGTTAGGCTGTACTGACCACCCCGTGGCACAGCCTGTGCCCTTTAGAAGGAGCTTGACATCTCTGGGGAAAACAAGTAACAAATACAAGGAGTCAGGAGTGATGGTGCTACCGTGAAGGTCTGTGCCAGGGGCTGGGGAAGCCCAGAGGAGCTGTGGAGGCCGATTCATGCTGCTATCTGGGGCCGCAGGGAAGGTTTCCAGGAAGCCGCCTTCCAGCTTGGTCCTGAAGGAGGGGCAGGAGGTGGCTGCACACAGGCCTCCTGGGCAGAGGGGAGGGAGTCAAGGGCAAAGGGGGCGAGAACTAGTGAGGCTGAGAATGTAGTTGGGGAGGCCAGGTTGTGAAGAGCCTGGTTTGAAATTGAACGCCAAAAGCATCAAATCATACCCCACCCCGCAATGATATTTAGTGTTGTTTTTTATATAAAATACGCAAATACATACCCAGAGTAGAAATTTGGATACAAATATTTTAAAGCACAAACAAAGCACGTTTAATCCCCACCCCTGGAAATAGATACTGTCCATTTGGCTGCAGACTCACAGCCAGGTGTCACTCAGGACTCGGAATGACATCACGTGAGGACCCAACAGGGAGGGTGCTTTCTGGGGGGTGGGCTGTTGAGGGGGGAGGCACAGTTGAAGACAGCTGCCTGGAGTGATCCAGACTCACTGAGGACGTCCAGGGTGGGACATGGCTAAGAAGTGTGTGGCAGGGCCCATCGCAGGATTCGGTGACCTGTGGGGTATGGGATGGAGGGAGAGGAAGGAATAGAATTTCCGTGGGATTGTTCTGGGTCAGGCGTAGCTCCTGGTTTCTAGCTTGGACTAGTGGTTAGAGGGTGGTGCTACCAGCACGAGGGGAGCACAGGGAGAAAAAATGGTGCTTTAAGAGGCATAACAGGATCTATTTCTTTCTCTTCTTTTAAATTAGTAAACTTTATTTTTTAGAGTAGTTTTAGGTTCACAGCAAAATTGAGTGAAAAGTACAAGAGATTTCCCGTATACCTTCTGACCCCACACGTGCACAGCCTTCCCTGCTACTGAGAGCCTGCACCAGAGCGTTGGGCTTACACTGTCACCCCAAGACCAAATTTTACAGTAGGGTTCACTCTTAGTGTTGTGCGTCCTGTGGGTTTGGACAAGGTTATAATGACCTGTCTCCACCACTGTATTCTCCTGCTGAATGGTTTCACTGCCCTAAAAATCCTCTGTGTTCTGGGCTTCCCTGGTGGCGCAGTGGTTGAGAGTCCACCTGCCGATGCAGGGGACGCGGGTTCGTGCCCGGTCCGGGAGGACTCATGCCGCCGAGTGGCTGGGCCCGTGAGCCATGGCCGCTGAGCCTGCGCGTCCGGAGCCTGTGCTCCACAACGGGAGAGGCCACAGCAGTGAGAGGCCCACGTACCTCAAAAAAAAAAAAAAAAAGTCCTCTGTGTTCTGCCTCTTCATCACTCCCTCTCCCCAACGCCTGGAATAGATCCCATTTCTACATTTGGATATACTGCTTTGAAGGATTCTGGAGTTAGTAGTAGTCAAATAATTTAAAAATCGTTTTAACCAGCAGACCCTTTCATCGAGGAAGCCTCAGGAAGTAAAGCCGAGTGAAGCAGGGCTGCTCTGGTGGACGGTGGTATCCACAGGGAGACAGAGTCCTGGGCCCCCCTCCCCTGGTGTCCGTCTCCCCCCACCGTCCCTTGTTGCTGTGCCCGAGGCTCCCTCCAGTCTCCAGGATCCTGAGCAGCCCCCTTTGGAAACTGCACATAAGCAGCTCTGGAGCTCAGAGGAGGGCATGGTAGTTACCAGATGCAGTGACCTCAAACCCTTGGGCTTTCGGAGATTTGGTGACTGATTCTTAATAGATTTTTTTTTTTTTTGATGTCTACTTGTTTGTTTGCTTGTTTGTTTTGGTCCCCTTCCTTGGCATCAGGCTGCCAGTTTTGATTTCACTTTGCTGTCCTACCTGCTAGTAGCACCTCCTCTTCCCTGTCTGTTTGCTGCTCTGATTTGCTGTAAGCTTGGGAATCCTAGAAACATGCTTGTTGTTTAAACTGAGTCGAAAATAGTTGCAAATAGATCCTGTGTGATCTTTTTTGTACAGGCTTGATAACACAATTGTTCTGGCAGGTAGAACTCTTTTTTGTTTGTTGCTTGTTCTCAATTATCAGCAATTGTACAGAGGCAATTGCTGGATAGTCAAATTTTACGCGGTTTTCATTCCATCTCTGTCAAGGTCCATCTATCTTCTCACCTTCCCTCTCTTTCTGTCTGATCCTGGAATTCTGGATTTACATAGAAAGTATATTATGGGCTTAGGAATTTCTTTTTTGTAAAATAGGTGTAGCATGGAACTTTATTTATTTATTTATTTGGTCGCACGGTGCAGCACGCAGGATCTTACTTCCCTGACCAGGGATCGAACCTGGGCTCCTCAGTGGGAGCAGGGAGAATTCATCACTGGACTACAGGGAAGTCCCTGGGCTCAGAAATTTCTATCCATCAGCTCTACTGGGTGAATAGTAGCAGTTGAAGCTGATTAGGAAGAAAAACATGTCATATTTTTAATTCCTAATGAAATGCTGATATGTTGAGATAGTTGAGACACTGTTTTTTTCCTTTGATGTGAACATTTATCCTCCCCTCCCTTTTTTCTCTTTCTTTGCCTCTGATCCATTCTTAGATTGTTTTTCTTTCTTTTTTTCCCCTTTTTTGGGGGGGATACATTTTATTTGCACAGTGAGGTATGCATAAGGAATCAGCAGAAGTATAACTGTTAATAATAAAAAAAGAGTGTCCTTACATAGTTTACAGTTTTCAAATTGTTTTTGTACACATCCTCTCAGTATGAAAGGTAATGATTATTGTTTCAGTTTTACAGAGCAGAAAACAGGATTGAAGTGTTTAATTTGAAGGTCTCAGTTAATTAGCAGTGGAGCTAACATTCAGACTCAAGTCTTCTTCCTCCAGTTCCTGTGTTTTTAATCCATTACATTATGTAGTCTCTTGTTCATGGAATCAGTAGTTAAACTGTGGACCCTTCCAAATTTGAATAATAAAATATCACACTTGTGGGGTGGTATACAGTATTTCCAAGCATTTGCTGACAGTGTAAAGGATATAGATTGGAATGCTAGAAGCTTATGCCGTAATCTTCCCAAGGTAGTGTTGACATTCTCTTATAAGTGTTATGAATTGCTTACTCTTACACAATGTTTAATCTTGCTCTTAATATTCAGAATACTACATGGAAAAAATATGTAGCATTCTAAGTCTACCTTAAAGTGACCCACACGATTAGGTGTGTTCTTTACATTCCCTCTGTCAACCTTTAAAACAAAAACGTGGGGCTTCCCTGGTAGCGCAGTGGTTGAGAGTCCGCCTGCCGATGCAGGGGACACGGGTTCGTGCCCCGGTCCGGGAGGATCCCACATGCCGTGGAGCGGCTGGGCCCGTGAGCCATGGCCACTGAGCCTGCGCGTCCGGAGCCTGTTGCTCCGCAACGGGAGGGGCCACAACAGTGAGAGGCCCGCGTACCGCAAAAAAAAAAAAAAATGTTTCTTGTCTCTATATTTTAAGAAATATTTCTAAATCTCCAATAATTCTAATTCCAGAATAATTCTGAATCAGAAATTTAATAAATGATGTCTAACCAACATTGACATTCTAGCTGAAAAATCAAACTATATGAATGCCAAGAGAACTGTGTCTCAGGGATTTAAGTGAACATAGATCAAGACTTTTCACAGGCTTATTAAGAATAAGTTCCAATGATATCAGCTTACTTTAGCACTTCATATTATGAACACAAGGCTGCCTAGTAAGCCATGTCTTGGTTTAGGCATAATATATCACTTGTAGTTAGGGCCTTTATTTTATGTGAAATTCAGTATTAATATAAAAAGAAACCAATCTGCTGTTGGAGGAGTTCTGTTTTAAAGTGAGATTGAGTGTGTGCTTTATGCATTATGAAGGTTTTGACATACCTGTGAGCCTTTTTTTTTTTTTTTTTTTTTGCGGTACGCGGGCCTCTTACTGTTGTGGCCTCCCCCGTTGCGGAGCGCAGGCTCCGGACGCACAGGCTCAGCGTCCATGGCTCACGGGCCCAGCCGCTCCGCGGCATGTGGGATCTTCCCAGACCGGGCCACGAACCCTCGTCCCCTGAATTGGCAGGTGTGCTCTCAACCACTGCGCCACCAGGGAAGCCCTGTCTGTGAGCCTTTATCAGATGAGAATCAAGTGATCATATGTCACTTCCTCTGGGCCACAGTATACCCAAATCCAGGAGTGATGATAAAAAATATATTTAAAAATTAACTTTAAATATTCTTGTACGTAGTTGTGTAGTATAAGGTAAGGTTGTTTAACCCAATAATATTCCCATGCAGTAGATTCTATTATAGTCCTATTATAGTCCTATATATAGATTCTATTATATTCCAGGAAGGATTATAAAGTCAATTTTATGGAAGAATGAATTTCAAATTGTGTGGACCTTCCAATAGATTTGAAGTCCTAGAGATTCTGGAATATTAGTAGGTTTTAACACAACTTTAAATATCGTATGTGATAGTGCGTGAAAAGGAATTTATATTTCCGCTTTCTTTCAAAATGCTCACAGCTGATGAATCTGTGGATGTTTGTTTAATTTAGTTATTTGTTTTGTATGAGAATAAGTGATTCCAAGAAAATAAAGCTCAATAATATCAATTAGTGGTATATAGACTTGCTCTTGGTTGGTTCTGAGATAGAAAGTAGATCTCATTTTTAAAAATAATCTCTCTAGAAATGGACTTGAGGATGTGGGGAAGGGGAAGGGTAAACTGTGACAAAGCGAGAGAGAGGCATGGACATATATACACTACCAAACGTAAGGCAGATAGCTAGTGGAAAGCAGCCGCATAGCACAGGGAGATCAGCTTGGTGCTTTGTGACCGCCTGGAGGGGTGGGATAGGGAGGGTTGGAGGGAGGGAGACGCAAGCGGGAAGAGATATGGGAACATATGTATATATATAACTGATTAATTTTGTTGTGAAGCAGAAACTAACACATCATTGTAAAGCAATTATACTCCAATAAAGATGTTAAAAAAAAATAAAATAAAAATAATCTCTCTAGAGATTGTTCCATATTTTCCCTTTTTCTTCATGTAGAAGGAAATGTTATTTTTAAAACAGTACTCCCCTCTTCCCCAGCTGCCCCAAACTACCACTGTCAGAGAAAATTGATATGTTTATATGATTCGGCATTAAGTGGAAGAAAAGATCTAAAAGGCAGGCAGAATGCCCGGACTGCACAAAACTATGATGGTCCTGCAGTAAGTGTGGGCCATTGAAAGGTGAGTAACCTACATAATTGGGCCTGGGCTGTGTGCGAAGATTTCCCAGCATTTTATGTTATTAGGGATTTTAGTTTCTTTCAAGGCTTCCATGTACCAATGGCACATTATTTTCCATCTCAAAATTAGAGTTTTAAAAAACCCTCTGATTTTGGCAGAAGGAGACTTTATTTGTAAAATCCCTTGAAGGTAGTGATGAAGCAAATTATCATAACATTTGGAATAAGATTTTTCTTGTGGTAAAATATACATAAAAGTTACCATTTTTAAGTGTACAATTCAATGGCATTAAGTATATTCATGTTGCTATGCTTCCGCCACCACTATCCATCTCCAGAACTTTTCCATCCTCTCACTTGTAACTCTGTACCCACTAAACAAAAACGCCCCCTTCCCTTTCCTCTCAGTCCTGGTAGCTTCTATTATACTTTCCGTTGCTATGAATTTGCCTGTTTTATTTACTTCATGTAAGTGGAATCATACTTTTGTGTTTAGCTCATTTCATTAGCATAACGTCTTCAAGTTTCATCCGTGTTGTAGTATGTGTCAGAACTCCCTTCTTTTTAAGGTTGAATAATAGTTCATTGTATGTATGACCCATTTTGTTTATCCATTCTTCTGTTGATGGACACGTAGGTTGTTTCCACCTTTTGGGTATTGTGAATAATGCTGCTCTGAGCATTGGTATATGAGTACCAATCAGTGTCTGTGTACCTGTTTTCCTTTGTGTATATACCTAGGAGTGCAATTATAGGGTCACGTGGAAATTCTACATTTAATTTTTGAGGAGCTGCCAAACTGTTTTCCACAGCTGCTGAGCCATTTTACCTTCCTACCAACAGTGCACAAAGGTTCTAATTTTTCCACATTCTTGTCAATGCTTGTTAGTTTCTGTTTTGTTGATAACAGCCATTCTAAAGGGTATGAAGTGTTATCCCATTGTGGTTTTGATTTGAATTTCCCCAATGACTAATGATGTTGAGCACCTTATCACAGACTTATTGGCCACTTGTATATCTTCTCTGGAGAAATGTCTATTCAAGTGCTTTGCCCACTTTTCAACTGAGTTGTTTGGGTTTTTTTTATTGTTGAGTTCTTTATACATTCTGGATATGAATCCCTTATCAGATATATGATTTGCGTGGAATGTGATTTTTAATGGAAAGAGTCTAAAAAACTACTATATATATATGTATTTTCCACCTATTTGTGTATATTACTTTTCACATTTAAGAATTCTGTGGAGTTTCATAACATACAGTCATATAAGTAAAAGAAAGCAGATATTTAAAAAGATTCTTTGTTTCTAAAACCCAACCAATCTTAGGTCACATTAATTTTAAACAAATCATGGTTAGATTAGAGGATATCTAGCCAGCAAAAGAGATGAGTCCAGTGTGTGATATAACATTCAGTGACACAGCAGTTGTTCTGCAAATGAAATTAGAAGGGCCATTTGGTCTTTGTAGCTCTAGAAAGTTGGATCACTGAAGAAAAATTAGCTGCCGTCCCCTAGAGTCTGTTTTTGGCCCCTCAGTGTCCTCCTCATTTAAAAGCTTTCATTTGAGTTAAGAGAGTTGTAATGCAGGTAGATTAGAAATAAGAATTTTTAAAACTTGGTTCTAGTTCTGCTTTTGACATATTAATATGGTGATAGTATTATTGAAAATCCAGCAGCAACTCTTAACTGAAAAACAAAGATATTTTAAAAAGTATAAGACCTTTTGAACAGGATAAGGACAATAAATATTTTTAGTCTCATTTATGTGTGGTATCAAAAAAAAAAAAAAAGCCAACCTCATAGATACACAGAACAGATTGGTGGTTGCCAGAGGTGTGTGTGGGGGAGGGAGCAGAATAGTTGAAGGGGGTCAAAAGGTATAATTTATAACATAAATGAGTCATGGGAATGTGATGTACAGCATGGTGACACGTGATCATACTGTATAGTGCTGCATATTTGAAAGTTGCTGAGAGAGTAGATCTTAGAAGTTCTCATCACAAGAAAAAAATTTATGTAACTAGGTATGATGACAGATGGTAACTAGACTTACTGTGTTGATTATTTTGCAATATGGACAAATATCAAATCATTGTCTTGCACACCTGAAACTAATATAATGTTATATATCAATTGTACCTCAATTAGAAGAAAGGGTTTTTCAGAAGAATACATTAGAGGAGAGAAAGAGTAGGAATAGAGTAGAATGACCAGGAATCAATTTCAAGAAATGAAAGCCTAGGTCAGCATTTCTCAGCTTTGACTCTACTGATGTTTGGGGTTGGGTAATTGTGGGGTGCTGTCCTCTGAGTTGTAGGAGGTTTAGCATTATCCCTGGCCTCTACCTGCTAGATGCCAGTGGCACCCACTCCCTCCAGCCCAGTTGTGGCAACCAAAAATGCCTCCAGACTTGCCAAGTGACCCAAGGGGGGTAAAATTACCCCTCCTCCCTCCTTGAAAACCACTGGTCTAGGATGGTAAGAGCCTGAGTTGAGTTCCAACAGCAAGATGTCATAAAAAGGGGAAAACAAGTGCCATTTTGAGTAAAGAAAATTTCCGGTAATTAATACTTATTAAGCAGCTACCATTTCCCAGGCACCAGCACTAGGTGACATAGTGCCGTCACACAAGTAATCATAAATATTTATTAAATGCAGATTTTATGGGAGGGATTGGAGCTACAGAGATGAATAAGACAGTTTCTGTCCTTAAAGACTGTTGTTTAATAGAGGAGAGACAGATGAACAAATAAATTACTATCCAAAGTGAAAATAGTAATGTGTATAAGCTACTGACTGAGAAGAGAATTCATCTGGGAAAGTCACGTGAGCTGGATTTGAGAGATGAACAGCAGTATTGCCTCCCGGAGTGGGTTTTGCAGATGAGGTGGTGAATTCTCCATGGTCTTTTAGTCGCTAAGTTGAAGACCAAGTTGAGGCAAAGCTCTCTCCAGACTGTCACCTCTGTCCAGGGAATAAAACTCCCAGAATATAATTAAACCTGGGATGACTGCCTGGGGAAATTGTACATTTTCCCTGAGGATTTGAGTGGAGCGATTAGCACCTGGCAAATCCCAGAGCTGTGCCATTTTAGTGACAGCTTATATACTTCACATATTGTTTTAAATCATTATCAGATGAGGAGATGCATATCTCACTCCCTTAATAAATCAGACTCTCTGCCACACTATATCAACAACACCTTGTTGATTTTGAAAAAGTTAAATAAGAGGCCTATTTGCATCCTCTGGTTAACAGGTTCTTTATTAGCAAGTAGGTGTGCTGTCTTGGAACCTAGAAACAAATGGGGCCATGTGGCTTAATTTGTGGAGTGGCAATAGATTGCTTCATCTCACAGCAGCAGTGTTTGCTGTTATGTAGGAAAAACGCAATTATTCAGTGGCAGTTTACATAATATACATTCAACAGTAGTAGTGCTCTTCATACTTCCTTAATTATTTACATTTTAAAAATTTTACATGGAAAAAGGAAGCAATGAGCATCAAAGAAAATTGCCAAAGCATTTATCTTAAACTGCACCACATATTCTAGCGCTGCTTTTTCTTCACTGGCTTCTGTCCCATTAGTAACAATAGTGTTCAGTCTTGCTGATGTCACTGCTCACTCATTTAATTTAACTAAATGTGATAAATATGTTTAATGAAGATTTCGTTTGGAACTTTTTTAGAAGGTCAGTATGGTACTTTTGCATTGCAGGGTATGTTTTCTGATATGATTGTAAAACTACATAAACTTATCAAAAATAATTATTTATGTATCCTAAAAGCTACGGAGACACTTGAGATAAGATGCAAAAGCTCTTTTCCCTCTCAGTTCAGAGAAGACAATTTATGGTTATTCTGCTTCATCTCATCTGATGGTTTGTTTTTGAAAAATATAAAATGTTCAATGTGATAGTAACGAAATGATTTTTAGCTTTAGTATGTGTGAATTACTAAACACTGACACACACCAGAATGGCTCCAGCTGCTCCTGCCCCACTGACAATATGGCTTTGAAAGGGTCCCTTGGCACCAGAGCCCAAGCCTAAACCACCTGCCTTCCTGCCATTTCAACTCTTCTCTGACAGGAATTGTTCGACCATGGTATTATCTTCCTCTCTTTTCCTTTTCTCCTCTCACCCCCACCATTTTCTCTGAGCTGTGGACAACTCTGTCTTCTCAGTACCTCATTCATTCATTTAGCAAATATAAGCACCTACTATATGCTAAACCCTATTCTAGGAGCCTGGGGTACAGTGGTGAACAAAATGGACAAAAATCCACGTCCTAATTGAGCCTATGTCATGGTGGGAGAAAAGAGACAATAAACCATAAAAATAAATAAAATACAAAACAATCTTGAAAAAGGAGAACAAAGTTGGAAGGCTCACACTTCCTGGTTTCAAACTTACTACAAAGCTACAGAAATCAAAAGAGTGTGGTATTGGCGTAAGGCTAATTAGATCAATGGAATAGAATTGAAAGCCCAGAAATAAAACCAACCATCTATGGATCTGTGGCTGATTGAGTTTTGACAAAGGTGTTAAGAACACTCCATGGGGAAAGAATAATCTCTTCAACAAATGGTGCTAGGATAACTGGGTATCCACATGCAAAAAAATGAAATGAGACTCCTATCTCACACTATACACAGAATTAACTGAAAATGATCAAAGACCTAAATAAAATCACTAAAACCATAAAACTCTTAGAAAAAGACATAGGGGTAAATTAATTATGACCTTGAATTTGGCAATGAGTTCTTAGATAGGACTCCAGAAGCACAAGTGACAAAAGAAAAAGTAAATAAATTGGACGTCATCAAAATTAAAAACTTCTGTGCATCAAAGAGCATTATCATGAAAGTAAAAATACAACATATAGAAAGGGGAAAATATTTGCAAGTCATGTATCTCAGAATCTCTATATCCAGAATATATAAAGAACTCTTACAGTGCAACACAAAAAGACTAACAATGCAGTTTTAAAATGGGCAGAGGACTTGAGCAGACTTTTCTCCAAAGAAGATATACACATCGCCAAGAAGCATGTGAAAAATGCTCAGCATCATTAATCATTAGGGAAATGCCAATCAAACTACAGTGAGATACCATTTCACATCCTCTCAAGATACCCCACGTTCCTTAAGTTGATGCCAGTTTTCAAGCAGGTAAACATGAATATATTTTATCAGTAGATTTCCCACTCTGGTAGATTCCTTTGAATGGCAGGTTGGGCTTAAGCAGAAAAGGGCTTTGTCATAATGTGGAATACTATATGCAGCATTTTAAAAGAATAAAGTAGATTTATATAATACTAACATAGAAAATACCCTCAGGCAAGTTGCAGAATGATTAAATATTTTTAAAAATTCAAACTAATACTATATTTTTTTGGTGAGGACCTATCTATATGTGAATATGAAGAGGAAAATATCTAAAAATAAGCCCAAAGAGGTAGTTACACCAGGAAGGACATGAGGATTTGGGAACTGTGGTTGATGATCAAATGAAATTTAATCTTATCTGTGTTTTAACTTTTGTAAGAATAATAGCTTAATGAGCAACTTATATAATTAGAATTGTAAAATGCCTTGACTGATTTAGATATGACTAGAGGCAAAATGCCTCTGGGTTTATTTTGTTTTTGTTTTAGCAATTACTCTGAAACTGTTGACAACCAACTGTAAAATCTGTACAGGGAGTGCTCAAAATCTGTTTTTTTTTTTTGAATTATGGTACAAGAAAGTATTGTAAGTGAAATAAAAATGCAACTTAGAGTTAAAATTGAAAGCTGAATATTACTCTGACTACCACAAAACTTTAAAAACAAAATACTAACATGAAAATGCTTACAATGTTTCATTCATTGAAATAGGCAGGATATAAGAATATCTGTGAACTAACCCTATTTTACAATATTTTTATTTAGAAGAAAGAGTTCTAAATTCATAAAAATGTTAACAATGGTTAGCACTTCTGTGTGAATGAACAGTCATTTTGGGACTCTCTTTTTAAGAAATTTTCCATATTTTTCTAGGTTTTTTTTTTTTCTTTCTTTCATGAACACAAAATTCTTTTAAAATCAAGGGGAGAAAATGCCCTCACTATTTTATTTAAAGAAAAAAGGAAGGGAGAGAGAAAGGAGGAAAGACTGGGCAGGGCAAGGCAGGAAAGATGGGGAATTCTTGTGCTACTCTTCTGCCTCTAGTATTAATAGCTTGAATTGTGTGTTTTCATTGCTTTGATCTTTAAAATATAATTTGATAACATGTATGTATCTCTGTGATATTTAATTTTTGTTTATCTGTTTTTAAACTTTATAGAAATGATTTCATACTCTGTATAGTCTTCTAGGCTCTACTTTGTTTTTCATTTAACATTTTATCTCTAAGATCAACCCTCAGTATAGTTAGTTATATTTCACTGTGAGATTATTCCATCATTTATCTGTTCATTCTCTAGTTGATGGATGGGTTATTTCCAAATTTGTGCTATTTTGAATAATGCTGCTATATAAGTATTACCGTATATGCAGTAGTGTCATTTAGGGCAGTGCCTTTCACATGGTTTTAACTATAACCCAACAAGACATATACACAAATCTCTCTCTCTCTTTCTCTCTCTCTCTCTCTCTCTCTCTCTCTCTCTCTCTATATATATATATATAACTTCAAAAACTTCAAGATATAATACTTTTCCCTACTCTGAGCAATGATGCTGATAAGACCCAGTCTATTTTTTAAAATACTGACAGAGATCCAATAAGTTGGATTTTATTAACCATTCCTTTTTTTTTTTTTTGCGGTACCCGGGCCTCTCACTGCTGTGGCCTCTCCCGTTGCGGAGCACAGGCTCCGGACGCGCACGCTCAGCAGCCATGGCTCACGGGCCCAGCCGCTCCGCGGCATGCGGGATCTTCCCGGACCAGGGCACGAACCCGTGTCCCCTGCATCGGCAGGCGGACTGTCAACCACTGCGCCACCAGGGAAGCCCCTATTAACCATTTCTACCTGAGGTTTGAAAACTAGTCTAGGACATACATCCGGTTGTGGAGTTGCTAAGTCTAAAGATATGCAAATTTCAACTTCACAAGATAATAGCAAATTGTTTGCAAAGTACTGATCCACCTATTCCTATCAATTTTTGTTAATCACATTCTTATCAACACTTGGTATTTCAGACAAAGTTAGGTTTTCAACAAGAAGTCTATTCACTTAATAAATTAAGTGAGGACATATTAATGATTGTTACTTACATTCTACTCTTACAACTAAAAATTTCAAGCCAAATGAAGTGCCAGGATTTCCAGAAGACTGGAGAACACTGAGTTGTTCTGTATTCTGCTTGAGATCTTGCTTGGCAAATGTCTTCACATATTCTTTGTTTGAAACTATATCTCACTTATTACTCTGTTTGCTTTACGGCTCAAGTATGCAAATAGTGATCTACCTCAGTTGTGGCTTCATGCTTGATTTTAAAGTTAAGCATCGCTGAGATATTATCTGCTAAGTAACAGTTTAACCAACTGAGAAAACAGGTACGTTGTCCCTGATGTGGTATGACACGGGTCATTCTAAAAAGACTGGAATTTTTATGGGCAGTGGTGATGTCAATTTTAAAGCTCCAAGGATCAGTTAAGTATAAGCAGGCTGTTTGATGAAAAGTTTTGGTTGATTTTGTCGAAATGTGTCCTTTTGTAGAAACAGCCTGACATCTAAGTCTTCATAGTAAGAACTTAGTTTAGCTAGTTCGTGGGTCTTGTCACCGTTTGTGAGGTTGAGAATGTCTTTCCTGCTGTTTTTACACTTGCCGGGGAGGGGAGTGCCTCTGTATGCTGGGGCACTTCCTCTTGCCTCTTGCTGTGTTTCATGACTCCTTAGCACATAAAAATCTGCTTGTTAGTCTAGATTCAGTGACTAAATCTACAATGGAAGAATTTTTGCTGTGCACAATGATTGACTTCATTATTCACAGCTATCCTCTTGGTTAATGGGCCATCAGCCATAATCTTATAAGACTCCTTCCTTATGTCTGTCTGGCCTGGGTGACTCCAGTAGGAGGTGAACTTCCCTCCCGCTTAATCTTTCAAGTCAGTGGTACAATTAAGCCTAGTCACCCAGTAATGCCATGTTGTATTTATTTCAATGATATTATCATCATAATTGACAAAAATTTTCCCAACACTGCCTTGCACCCTTTCATCCTTCTGGGTGTGAGTTTTTCTAGCTTGAAAATGTACAGAGCTCATTACAATGGGTGAGCTCACTTTGACTCCAGCACAGATTCCGTTTTTCGTTTTGTTTTGTTTTTAGTTTCTGGAATTCTTTCTCAAGGGCGAGAATCCTAACCGTAGGTCTAAAGAAGCACTTGCTTGCACGGTGGGACAGTAGCAGTTAACAGATGCCCAATGGAGCGGCAGGAGTAGATAAATTTACAGCACAAAAATGTTAGGACTCTAAATGGTGTCGTTTCCTCAGTTATATCGCATCTATGTTTTTAGAGATTCTACCTGGAAAAAAACCTAACAAGTTGGAGCAGCTCAAGTTCATGTCTCACGGTCCATCCACTGGTCTAGGGAACAGGGAAACTGTCCTGCGGGGTGCCAGTTACAGACTGTGGGTCTCACTGGGCCTGGCACAGTGAAGAAAATAGATTGCTTCTGGGCTGGCCCAGAGTTTTAGACTCTCTATGATGAAATCACGTGTTGCCACCTATGTTTAAAATAAAAATAAAATAAAACAAAGCAACACTTCCCCATAAACCATTTGGCAAAGTCAAAAATATCCCCCCAAATATCCCTCATTGCATGTTTAAGACTCTAAATATTTTGAAGCAGTTGAATGGCCTTGTGTCCTGACTTAGATTCTTTTAATTCCTTAGGTAATGAAGACTTTGAATCTGGGAAGCTGTTGTATAGTTTTAGCACACAGCACAGCACCTAATGCATGGTAGAGACTCAAAGATTTGTTGACTGAATCAAAGAATGAATGAAAATGTACAAACTACCAGTCATAAAATAAATCACAGGGATGTAAAGTACAGCACAGGGAATATAGTCAATGATATTATAACAACTTAGTATGGTGTGTAATCTATAAAAAATGTTGAATCGCTGTGTTGCACACCTGGAACTAATAAGTCACTTGTACCTCATAGAAAGAAAGAAGGAAGGGAGGGAGGGAGGAAATGAAAGAAAGAAAGAAAGAAAGGAGGGAGGGAGGGAGAGGAAGAAGGAAGGAAAAGAAAGAAAGAAAGCAAGAAAGAGAGAAAAAAGGAAAGAAAAGGAAAGAAAATGTGGAGAATTACTTCAGGATGGCTTTGCAGGGTAATTTAGAGGCTGTGTAGAAATAACCCCTACTACTAGGAGTGCACCTAAGCACAAGCGAAGGTAACAAGATGCTTTGGTCATGCCAGGCAAATGGCCATTCACTCTGCTGTAGATCTGCATTTCTCAGAGGAACAAAGTGGAAAGAGGAAAAGTGAAAGATCACTTGTGTTTACCATAATTACAGGCTGGAGTTACAGAAATAAATTAAAAAAATCTTTTTTTGAGTAAGCCCCCTGCGCATTACTTGTGTGTTGATATATGAGAAGTTCTGAATGAAAAATAGGAAGATTTGAAAAAACATGTTTCCGTCCTCTGCGTGGTGTGGCTGTCATGCACTGTTCTGCTGTGTCACCACAGCACATACCCCATATTTGGGCTGAACAGCATTTATTGAGAAACGTGGAGGGCGGGGGGAGACAGAGAGAGAAGGAGGATGTACGTGTTGGAGGCGAACTCATTTCTATTGTTCCTAAACACTCATCAGCGTTAAAAAATGACATCCAAGGTGTCCTGGGGTGACTTTATAACAACGAGGAGGTGGAAATATACCTCCTTACCTACAAGAACAATTTCAAAACATCTATTTAGAAAAAGGGAAATATCCCTCTTCTGAATTTGAGCTAAGCTATTCTACATGGATATCATCTGATATTTAGAATAATACAGTTTTCTGAAGGACACACTGGGAGCATTTTTTAAAAGTGGTTTATTGACTACATCAGTAAAATAATACCGTATTGCTTACAAAAAAGCTGGCAGGTTTGTAAAATTCTTAAAGTTTTAAGGATGTTTGGTGTTTTGATGGGCAAAGAGTTTAGAAGATAAAGCGTCCCCAAAGCTAATTTGATTTGCTCTGCCGTTTGCTAACAATGGGGTTCTCTACTGCCTAACGAAAATGTTTAGATGATAAGATGGCCAGAATACGTTTTTTTTTCTTTTTTTTTTTTTTTGCGGTACGTGGGCCTCTCACTGCTGTGGCCTCTCCTGTTGTGGAGCACAGGCTCCGGACGCGCAGGCTCAGCGGCCATGGCTCACGGGCCCAGCCGCTCCGCGGCATGTGGGATCTTCCCGGACCGGGGCACGAACCCCTGTCCCCTGCATCGGCAGGCGGACTCTCAACCACTGTGCCACCAGGGAAGCCTTCCAGAATATGTTTTTAAAGTTAGAGTTGTATTTTAGAAGTAGCCGTATAATGTGAACTCTCTTAATTCTAGTAAGGAGTCTAGATTGTTTCTATTAGATATACCTTTAGAAGCAAAATATGTAAAGTTTAGCAGTTAACTAAAGGAACTGCAACATAGACAACTTGGTAAATATTTATTGAATGAAAGGGTATTTATTCCTGAAAAAGCTGAATCAGATTTTTGTAAATTGCAGCATACTTTTACATTTATAATGAGTCATTTTGTAAGACAAATAATCTCTCCCAAATTTACATTTGTGGCAAAGCCAGATTTTCATAGATCAGAATTGCTTCGAGTAAGGGCACCTTTAAGATGCCTTGTGTTGTATCTTTTTGTGGTTGCTAAGGTACAGAAAGTTTGTTTTTTTTTTAAGGGCAACAGTTATTCAGTTTATAAACAATTCAGTAAAAATAGATTTCTGAGGATCTTCAATTTGTAATTGATAAATCATCCATGCTGAAATAGTTGGCCTTGATTCTTGATTCGAGAATGTGGAATGTTTTATAAACACACTAAGAGTTACAAATATAGGAGGGAGGAAAGAAAGAATTACACTGTCTAATGTGATGATATACATTTGTGCATACATGAAATTTCAATCAAAACATTCTAGTACAAACAGTAAAGCATGTTAGAATTTGGTCTAAATTAAGGAAAGTCTCTAAGTAACACATAATCTACTTTGTTGCAATCCTATTTGGGTCCTACTGTGAGTTAAAGACCTATATTTTTTTCTGTTATCTTGTCTCTCTGCTGAGTTCTGGTGATATAATTCAAGTTTTAAGTTAAGTAAGAGCTCCTGATGAATGGGTCGTCTCTTTGTAAGATGTTCACTACCTATTGTCTAACTGGGAATGCAAGACTTATCTTGGGAATAAAAAAACATGGAGCCACATTTTAAATAGCACACTACTTTTTGAATGGATACTGGAAATCCAGTCTTGTCATTTTAACGAGAGCTGAACCAAGATCTGTAGGCCTCTCAGAGAGAGTAATCATATGGTTCTGCTTCAAAATCTGTTGAGGAAAGGTGGGGGAAAAATCAATCTTTGTTAATAAAAGGTTTATACAGAAAGAAATTGAAGTATGAAGCAGAATCGACGCTTGGAAAAATAATGGGCAAAACATTTCCTAATTTTTGCAGTTCTTCTCTTCTAGGTTTTTTATTGGGATTTTTCTGACTCTGGAGGTGTTTTTCAGTTGATACAGAATTCAAAAAGTACAGAAGTAACATGTCTTTCACCCTTCTCCCCAGCCACCATTTTCTTT
This sequence comes from Globicephala melas, assembly GCF_963455315.2. Taxonomy (NCBI): domain Eukaryota; kingdom Metazoa; phylum Chordata; class Mammalia; order Artiodactyla; family Delphinidae; genus Globicephala; species Globicephala melas. The sequence goes on along the minus strand of NC_083331.1, from coordinate 12,400,506 downwards.
CCAGAAGCATCTAATGTCGTCAGTTTCTTGTGCATCCTTTCAGAGTAATGAAAGTATTTATCCTCAGTCCCTGCCTCGAAACTATTATATTAAAGGTTCAAAAGGCAATCAAGTAAGTCACTCCTTTCTGTAAGGAACATGAATCCTCTGTATTACCACTTCAGAATTTCCTCTGACTTGCTAATTTCCAGGTGCTGGGTGGCATGATCATCACAAAAAAATATTTAGAAGTGTTATTTTTTCACACGTGAGGGCACTGCCTACTTTAGTAGGAATGTGACCAACTTATATTTTGAGAGTGTGTTGTGATATTTTTGTGATTCATATAGATAAGTACCCAAGTACCATCTTGGCTGCCCTGCTTCTTTATCCAGCTCTGATCACCTCCTTGTATCATACAGGGAAAAGAGCCCACTGGTAGAGGACCCAGGTTTCAGTCTGAGCAGTGAGTAATGCTTCCTTTCCGAGAGTAGGTTGACTTTTGCTGAAGCTCCTTGGAGTGGGACCCTACAACGGCTTTGTTGTCTGTCAGCCGTGCTGGCTAAGTGGTCCCTGTAGCAGATTGCCTTTTGTTTTGTATCTGTATTTCAGAACACACTTCTGTTTTCCCACCTTCTCCCTACTTCCCACCTTTTCCTTGCTCCTGAAGTCTCTCATCCCTCCTCCTCCCAGTCTTAACTCAAGCTTCAATTAAGACATTAGACTTTTTCAGAGGTAATGCTCCCATTCTTCCAGTGACCAGATGGACAAACCTACCTGAATCTGCCCTCATTCTCCCCTCTTCCCTTCTGTGGCCCCACTTCCTCTATCTTTTACAACATGAATCTCTCCTTTTTTTACTGATTAATTTCTCTCAATGCGTAAGATGGTCTCTAGAATCCCCATCTTAAAAACACAAAACAACACTCCACTGATCCCACCTTCCTCAACAGCTACTGCCCTGTTAGGTCTCCCATGGTCTCTCACCTGTACTGTAGTGTGTTCTAGTTGGTCTCCCTGCTTTCTTACCATCCTGTTTTTCTCCACATAAGCAGCCAGTGTGATCATTTAAAAATGCATCAGGTCATTTAACTTCTTTGTTTTTTAAACCCATTGAAAGGCTCCCCTTTGCACTTAAAATAAAATCCATTTTCCACACATTGCCTTCAAAGTCCATCATGAGCTGCCTCCAGCCCACCCCTCCCACCTCAGCTCCTTGCCCACTCCTCCTTGGCCACACAGGCTTTCCTTCAGCTACCCAAACTCACCAAATTCTCCCCACCCTTACGCCACCCTCTTAGAACTTCTGCCTGGAATTCTCATTCCACAGCTTCTGGAGAAGCTGGCACTATCGCCTCTGTTTGTTACCAAACCAGACTTCGGTCCACTCCCCAATCTACTGACACTAGGTTATGGTGAAGGAAAGTACAGTGTTTCTTGCAGGGCCAAGCAAAGAGAATGGGTAGCTCATGCTCAAAAGACCCGAATTTCAGGGTCCCTTGAGATTCTGTATGAATTTTTCTATTCTGCCAAAAAATTGGGATTTTTTGGGGTAGTATTGACATCTTAACAATATTAAGTCTTTCAATCCATGAACACGGGATGTGTTTCCATTTACTTATGTCTTTCATTTCTTTCAGCAGTGTTTTATAGTTTTCATTATACAAGTCTTTCACCACTTTGGTTAATTCCTGAGTATTTTATTTGTTTTGATGCTATTGTAAATGGGATTGTTTTGTAATTTCTTTTTCAGATTGTTCACTGTTAGTGTATAGAAATGCAACTGATTTTTGCATGTTGACTTTGTATCCTTCTGCTTTGCTGAATTTGGTTATTAGTTCTAACAGATTTTGTGTGTGTGGACTCATTAGGGTTTTCTACATATAAGATCATATCATCTGCAAACAGAGATAAATTTACTTCTTCCTTTCCAATTTGAATGCCTTTTATTATTCTCTTTCTTGCCTAATTGTTCTGGGTAGAACTTCCAATATTATGTTGAATAGAAGTGACAAAAGCAGGCATCCTTGCCTTGTTCCTTATTTTAGAGGAAAAGCTTTCAGTCTTTCACCATTGAGTATGATGTTTGCTGTGGGTTTTTTAATATATGGTTTTTATTATGTTGAGATAGTGTCCTTCTATTTGTAGTATGTTGGCATTTTCTCATGAATGGATGTTGAATGTTTTCAAATGCCTTTTCTGCATCAGTTGAGATGACATGTGTTTTTTTCCCTTCCTTCTGTTCATAGGGTATATTACACTGATTGAGTTTTATATGTCTAACCATCCTTGCATTCCAGGAATAAGTCCCACTGGGTCATGGTGTATAATCCTTTTAATATGCTGCTGAATTCAGTTTGTTTGTATTTTGCTGAGGATATTTGCATTGATGTTCATAAGGGACATTGGTATGGTTTTCTTTGCTTGTAGTGCCTTTGTTGGCGTTGGTTTCAGGATAATTCTGGCCTCATGGAGTGAGTTAGGAAATGTTCCCTCTTCTTCAACTTTTTGGAAAAGTTTGAGAACGATTGGTATTAGTTCTTTAAATGTTTGGTAGAATTAGCAAGGTCCCAGTGAATTAGCAAGTTCCGGACTCTTTGTCAGGAGATTTTTTGATTACTTGTTCAATCTCCTTCTAGTGATAGATCTATTCAGATTTTCTGTTTCTTCTCCAGTTCATCTAGGTTATCTAATTTGTTGGAGTACAGTTGTTCATGTTACTCTTTTATAACAGTTACATGTTATAAACTATAACATGTTACAGTTGTTCATACTACTCTTTTATAACATTTATTTCTGTAGAATCAGTAGTTTGGTTTCATTGATTTTTTTCTATTGGTTTTCTGTTCTCTGTTTCATTTATCTCTGCTCTAATCTTTATTATTGTCTTCTCTCTGCTAGCTTGGGGTTTAGCTTGTTCTTCATTCTCTAGTTCCTTAAGTTGTCCTAGTCTTTAATGTCTGGCTTCCAAAAGGAAAAAAAGAGAAACTTAAAAGGGGGTGAGGTGGAGAAAAAGTATCAGTCCTTTAAAGCCCCTGGAAGTCACTTCAGCCAGAGGGGAAGGGGCTTGCACCAGTGGGAGGTGCAAGATCAACACTTCCCTCCAGTTTGTCTGCATCTCTGTGATTGGATCAGCAGTCGGTGATCAGAGCACAAGTACCTGATGTTTGGAGGACCCAGTCCTTTTTGCCTACCTTGGCTCCCTGCGGAAGGCGTGCAGGCTGCTGCCAAGGGATATGGACTAGGTAACTGCTTCTTGTGCTAAGAACTGAAATCGGCCCAGATTAGCCACAATTTACCATCCAAGCCTTCCCCTGAAGTTGCCAGCCTTCAAATGACTCCAGAGTTCCAAAATAGTTACATTAGATTCTGCTAGTGTAGTAATTATCTAGGTGGGAAGACAGATTCCTGGTGCTTCATACTCTGCCATCTTCTTAGAATTCTCTTCCTAGTCTTTTTTAAAGACCCTTCCCCAGCACCCAATTTAGTTAGAATAGTCAGCTGTTCTCTTCAGTCTCTTCAGCTTCTTCCCCTTCTCTCTCATACTTTCTCCTTTTCCTCTTCTAATTCAGTGGGTCTTTTTTGTCCTTTTTTAATCTTCTGGTGGTCACAAGTTCTTTTAAGAATTTGAAGACAAATACCTATGAATTATCTCCCTAGAAAAATCTATATATGCACAATCACCCCAAATGAGCAGACAGTTCAGAGGTCTGTAGGTGCTCTGAAATTCCACCATGGGGGCCCCTATTATAAGGACACATGTCTGTCATCTTCCTTTGACACTGTGCGCAGGAAGTATTCTACTCCTGCAACAAGACACTCTCTAGGAGATTGGTGAATGCGAACTGCCCCCTCACAGATTTGTAGGAAGTCTCTGATTACAGCTAGAAAAGCCTCTTTCCTGGCATATGAAATCATAACGCCATTTCCATGTTTATCCACCAACTGGCATGTTTATCCAATGACATTAAACTGGTATGTGTATGAGGTAGTTACTTACACCTTACAATACGAACTTGTGATTGCCACTCATTTGGAACATGTAGAGATGACAGGCTAGTTTAAGTGAGGACAAATTTGAATTAATCAAATATACATCTGTGTATTTGTGTGTGTTTAATTAATTAATTAATTTAATTTATTTTTGGCTGCGTTGGGTGTTCATTGCTGCACATGGGCTTTCTCTAGTTGTGGCTAGCAGGCGCTACTCTTCATTGGGGTGCCGGCTTCTCATTGTGGTGGCTTCTCTTGTTGCGGAGCACAGACTCCAGGTTCACGGGCTTCAGTAGTTGTGGCACGCAGCTCGGTAGTTGTGGCTCGCGGGCTTAGTTGCTCCATGGCATGTGGGATCTTCCTGGACCAGGGCTCGAACCCGTTTTCCCCTTCGTTAGCAGGTGGATTCTTAACCACTGCACCACCAGGGAAGACCCTGTGTGTGTGTTTCAAGCCTGGTTTCTCTTCAAGCGTGTACAGTAATAAGACATGATACACATGTGCCAACAGTGATAATAATAGCCAGCTATTTTCTAGGTAGCATTCTTTTGGGTCTCTTTTTACACTTTAAAAGCCATATCAATTACTGGTGTACAAGAAGTGCTGTAGGGGCTTCCCTGGTGGCGCAGTGGTTGAGAATCCGCCTGCTAATGCAGGGGACACGGGTTCGAGCCCTGGTCCGGGAAGATCCCACATGCCGCGGAGCAACTAGGCCTGTGAGCCACAACTACTGAGCCTGTGCTCTGCAACAAGAGAGGCCGCGATAGTGAGAGGCCCGCGCACCGCGATGAAGAGCGGCCCCCGCTTGCCACAACTAGAGAAAGCCCTCGCACAGAAATGAAGACGCGACACAGCAAAAATAAATTAATTAATTAATAAATTCCTACCCACAACATCTTCTAAAAAAAAAAAAAAAAAGAGTGGCAAAGAAAATTCAAAAGTTTAAAAAAAAAAAAAAAGAAGTGCTGTAGTAGTCGTCAAGGAAACAGTCTCTTCTTTTAAGGAGGTTAAATGTTCTTTTGGCGGGGATTCCCTGGCAGTCCAGTGGTTAGGTTCGATCCCTGGTCGGGGAACTACAATCCTGCAGACCACGCAGCACAGTCAAAAAAAGTTCTTTTGGCAAGTGTGTTCAAATTCTAACTTTCCGTAATAAACTGTTTTATGGAGGGGATACCGAGATATACTTAATGCTGGCCGTGGATTAGAGGGTCAAAATTGATAAGGTTGAAAAATTTTAAAACACATAATGAAATAACAGTGTTCTGTCATGAATGTTTCTGGAGTGGCCCTTGCAACCATGGACACCCCGGGCTGACTGGGGTACACTGCCTGGTAGGTGATGTACATTTTTCTTGGCCACGTTGACCAAGAAGCAGCGCCCATGAGGGGTTGTTTAGTGGTTCCATATGCTCCTGAGCAGACAACCAATGTATGCATCTTAAACAGTGTTTTTTGAATTATGTTTTCTTCAGGATTGAATTCACCAGTTGAATCTTCCAGTGAGGCCAAGTAAGTGGAAATAAGATTGAGTAACTGCTAACAGGAGTTGTATTTAAACAGACAACTTAAAAAATAAAAGGCTCATATCTCCCAAACTTTTATCCAGCCTGGCAAATTGGATTTTAGTGTGGAATCATGCACAGTTAGATCATGGAGTGTGCATGTGGCCAGTGCTGCTTTCTTTTAAGTGGTCCTGTTTATTTAAAAAACTTGAAAATGAGAAGTTGTTTTGCTCGCTCAGTTAGGGTTTATTGTAAAACTCAGATGCCAAAAAAAAAAAAAGAGAGTACAGTATTGTTTTTGTGCTGTGAGAGTGTGAAGTGGACCACGAGTGAACCGGAGAAGTCATGGTCGTGGTGCTTTCTTCCTTCTGCCCAAAGAAGGAAAGCTCTAATGGTCAACACATGGTGTTTGTGGATGTCTGGCGTTAACACTCATGGATTTCTGGCCGCATCAAGGCCTTGATGAAGACGCTGGAAGTGGTGGCAGACACAGTCACGCCAAGTGTACATTTTCACTCTTATTCCCCAGGGGTGATAAAAATAATGCTAGAAAGAAACAAAAAGGTGGAGAGAAAAGTGGGCCCTGTGCTGTGTTGGTAGATGGCATTTGTCATAAAAAGGGCCAGTTTGATAGCCTCGGAAAGAAGAAGTTGTTCTGCCTGGCTCCATGCGGTGTAGCTTCATGGGTGAAGGTGCTAACTTTCAGTCTTCCCAGGGGTAGCCACGTAGCACCAACAGCTGAGGGAATACAGCGATTTTCCTTTTCCATTCTTGGGTTCCCCTGAAATAGAGGTCGAACAGATATTTTAAAGGTGCAAAATGCTATCAGAAAATACTATTTGAAATGAACATTACAGGAATATCTTGGCATAATGGCCGCAAAACACTCTATCGCTTTGCAGGAAAGAGGTATAGAGGCAAGCAGCACGTTAGCATTGAGGACTGCTTGTCTCGCCCGGTAAAAGCAAGCGCAGTGTACAAAGAAGTGTATCTTGAATGTGTTATTTTCATTCCTTTAGCACAAATAAATCATTTGGTTTCACTTCAAAGTGGAAAAAAAAAATCCCATGTGTGGGAGGACACGTGGTTGTTGTGTAATCCCATGTGACACGACAGACACGGAGTCATGGACCCATCGCCCAGACAGACCCTCCCAGTGAGACTGAGCCCCTTCTTGATCCACAGAGGAGGAAATGAGGGGCCCCGGAGAGACCACAGGACTCGCCCGAGATCACACAGTTGATCCATGACAGCAATACGCAATTTTCTTACAAAAGTGAGAATTTAACCACAAAAAACTTTAGAAAATTACCCTTATCTGCCAAGTGAGTTTATCTTTTAACTGTGACTTACATCCTTCTAAGTGCAGCTCAGTGATCATCTTTGGAACCCTTCCAGAACCCCACAGGTTGGACCAAGGGCTCTTCCTGCTATACCACCTCCTGCCTCTCTCTTCCATAGCTTTTGTTATATTTTGGAGAAATCATCTGGTCGTGTTTTTGTGTATGAATCCTCCATGTACATTCATCTTTATAGTTTATTTTGTTTCATTCTTCTTTGTGCTTTATAGGAATGGAGTAATGACCAGCATGAGTAACACCACCCCCCTTCCTATTTTTGTGAGTTTTACAATGACCCCCCCCCAGGGGGTGCTCTGTGCTAATTATTACGGTGAGCCCTGGCCAGTGGTGTTTTCAGAACATCATGCTAGGTTAGAGCACATAGTCTACAGGAACCTAAATTATCTGAGGATGGAAAGCCATTCCGAACCAGGTGGACACGACTGAACAAACGGGCGAGGTGGGGGCCCTACACTGTCGCTGTCAGTGTGATGACCGGCTGACGATAAACAGGGACCCTTTGTTCTACTAGTGGCTAAAACATTATAGGAATGTTTGATACTATGTATAAAATAGACAACTGATGGGAACATACCAGATAGCACAGGGAACTCTACCTAATGCACTGCGGTGACCTAAATGGGAGGGAAGTCCAGAAGGGAGGGGATATCTGTATCTGTATGGCTGATTCATTTTGTTGTGCAGTGGAGGCTAGCACAACGTTGTAAAGCAACCATGCGCCAATAAAAATTAATAATAATAATAATAAACATTATAGTAATGAGAATGGGAGGATAACCTTTGTGAACCTTAAACCGCACCCCTGGACAAATAAGAACTATTAACATTGATGAGAACCGGAAGCCTTAGTGTCAGTGAGATTCCAAGTTTGATGCTTTTTTTTTTTTACATTTAGTTTTTCTATTAAAAAATATATCAAACAAGTGTAGAGAATCATATTTTGAACATCTGTGGATCCAGTCAGCTTTACTAAACCTTAACTTTTTTTTACAGGACCTAAATATATGCATTTGTAATTTACTTTGTGTTTTTATTAAAATTTTTTATTAAAGTATATTTGATTTACAATATTGTGTTAGTTTCAGGTATACAGCAAAGTGATTCACTTATACATATATATATGCACACTATATATATTACTTTATATGTACTATGTATATTTTCCAGATTCTTTTCCAGTATAGGTTTTAACAAGATATTAAATTTAATTCCTTAAGACTGTAACTTTTTTTTTTTTTCTTTTTGCGGTACGCGGACCTCCCACTGTTGTGGCCTCTCCCATTGTGGAGCACAGGCTCCGGACGCGCAAGCTCAGCGGCCATGGCCCACGGGCCCAGCCGCTCCGCGGCATGCGGGATCTTCCCAGACCGGGGCACGAACCTGTGTCCCCTGCATCGGCAGGCGGACTCTCAACCACTGCGCCACCAGGGCAGCCCAAGACTGTAACTTTTTGATATTTTGTATTCTTTTTCTTCCCTATCCAGTGGTCACTATTACAAATTTGACTTATTACTCTGAGATTCTAAGTTTGACTCTCTGGGGCCTCCCCAACGCAAGGGCTCTGTGTGATGGGACAGGAGCTGTGTCTTGTAGCAGTAAGATCATAGTTCAGGAGCCACGGTGAGGCTCATAAAGATTTGAAATGCAGCAGAGAGATCAGACTGCAGAGCCAGGGTTCCCAGATCCCAGATTCTTGACTAGTTCAGATTTCCCCAGGGGACGAGGAGGGACAGTGGCCCCTGAGAGTCACTCATCAGGGTGAACCTCAAACAGACATGGTTAGAGGAAATGTATGGTTTAGGGATAATGCTTTTCAAACGTTTTTTGACTGTAACCCACAACAACAAACAAACTTTGCTTGGTGACCCTCGACACATGCACATGTACACACACAAACACACACTCACACACAGACACACACAGAACACCTACCTCTGAATGAAACATTTAAATGGAATAATGCCTTTTCTTTCTTTGTCAGCTGCCCTGCAATATGGTCTACTTTGTTGTTTTTACAAAAGCTATGTGTTCCAGTAAGTTGATTTCCCAGGCCATTAATAGATAGGAACCCACAGTTAAAACGACAACAGCAGCAGCAAACCCTGGTTTAGAGAACTGTGATTTGTTTCGTGGAGCAAAAGTTTTTTAAGCGTATATTTCGTTTAACTGTGCTGAACATCTTTGTAAATAGCTGTTTTCTACTGCTGACCTGAGTTTACAGATTTATGCCACAATTTACTAATAACAAATCTTATGTAAAACTAAGCAGAATTCAAAGCTCTTTGGGGGTTCAGATTATTCTGTGTTGTGTTACTTCTCTTTAGAGCTCCTGACCCTCTTCAACCATTGCTTTAATGCAGCCTGTCTCGATTAAGTAAACAGAGCTTGAACACAGTGTCTTGCAGCGGGCCGTTTCCGACCAGCAGAATAACGAGCCGCCACACGCAAGATTCTTCTCGTATCACACTTTATTGGAGCACAGCTTGGTTGAAGAAAGATGGAAGGAAGACCCTACGCAGTAGAATATGGCAGGCTTTATACTGGCCAGAAGGTCCACACAACAGCCCTGGATTGGTGTGTGTCAGTACATGTGACAATATATTGCTACGCCTACAATCCACGGGATGCACGCGTGGCGCCTTATGCGGCACTCCCGGGTAGTGCAAGCAAGATGCAACAATGTAACTTTGCCTTCCTCTGGACCAAGAATCCAGCTCCTTCCTGGCGGCGTCCCACAGTGTCTTAACTATATTTTATAAATTCATGATTGTTAAGCCACAAAATCAACCTTTCCAAATAAAACTGAGTGTAAGTCAAACTGCCAAGAGAAGAAGAACAGCTATCAAGCGCTTAACGTCTCCTTTTCTTTACCTTTCTCCATACAGTGCTAACTAAAGTCTATACAAGGAATGAAGCGATGTATGTGTTACTTCGTATTTACAGAATGTCACCAGTTTTTGTGTAACCACCATCTTCTTCACAGAGCTGCCTGATGGCTGTCACAAGAGCAGGCGTTGTGATAGCGCCTTTGTTCAAGATGTGCATGTAATTGTACTCAGAAAGGTGCAGCTTTCCCCCCAGGGAAGCAAAGGAGAAAATTATGTTTAATTCATAGTAAATGAGCTATTGTTGGAGATTCTGAGCTAGATTGATTCCAAGATGCTAAAATGAGTCAGCTTTCTCCAAAATATTACCAGCAGCTACTTTAAACATTAACAAGGGAGCTGGTTTCTAAAATCTGGAAGGAGGAGAGAGTTTCGTTTAAGCCAGCTATTTCACAGAAGAGGAAATGCAGTTCTCCCTCAGGAAGTCTAAATGGGACTTGAATAACTGGGAAAGAATGTCTCCTTTGGATGAGAGGGCGAAGAGAATTCAGCTGCTTTTCAGGGAGAATAACAAATGTGACAGCAGTACTTTTTTGTGTACGCGTTTATGTATGTGACTATGTGTAACTTCTAGAACTTTCTGGTCTTATGACCCCTTTCTATTTTTTTTTTTAAAGATTTATTTATTTAGGCTGTGCTGGGTCTTTGTTGTGGCACGAGGGATCTTAGTTGCGGCATGCATGTGAGATCTAGTTCCCCTACCAGGGATCAAACCTGGGCCCCCTGCATTGGGAGTGCAGAGTCTTACCCACTGGACCATAAGGGAAGTCCCATAACCCTTTCTACTTTTAAGAATTATTGAGAACTCCAAAGAACCTTTGCTGATGTGGCTCATATCTTTTTTTTTTTTTTACCATTTTAGTAATTAAAACTGAGAAGCTTATAAAATATACTGACTCATTAAAGACAACAATAAACTCATTATATAGTAACATAAACTTTTTTTTGAAAAAACTAGATTTTACCCCCAAATAGTGAAAAGAGTGCTATTGTTTTATATTTCTGCACATCTGTTTAATGCCTGGTTTACTATACGACACTTGGATTCTCACATCTTCTCCTGAATACAGTCTGTTGTGATCTGTTGTTTGGGTCGAAGTACATGGGGAAAATCTAGCGCACACAGATGTGTAGTTGGAAAAGAGAGGGCTTCACAGCCCACTGAAAGGGACTCTGGGACTCCCAGGGGTCCTTGGGTCACATTTTGAGAACCACTATCCTATAAAGTAGTTTGGAAGAATATATGAGTGGTGAGATGATCAGTGGTCCTAATTTTTTATTTTTCATTTTTATATCTTTTGTACAGTGAAGATGGATCACTTGTGCAAACTATAAATTCGAAAAGAAGAGGCATGAGCATGTTGAGAAAAGACCCTAGAAACCCAAGCAGAGACATTTATACTTGGGAAACCATGGAACCACTGTAATTTCTCAAGTAGGAAAATGGCATGTTAAAAATTGTATTTGGTAGTACATGGATTAGAATTGGAAGAGAGGAGCTCCTTCAGAGGTGTTGCAGTGATCAAGGTGGGTGGTGCGGTGGGGCAGGGCTCAGATATGCGGAAATGGAGAGAAAGCTTCAAAATCTGAAAGACATTTCGAAGGCAGAATTACCAAGACTTGGATATAGGGAATAAAGGAGAGGGAAGAGTCAAAGGTGACTGAGAGTTTTTAAGTCTAGAACATTTGAAGAATATTTTTCCTCTTACATCCAACCTTTAACCTTTTCTGAAAATTATCCTGATTAAGTTCACTGAAGTCTTATTTTGTGTTTTTCAGAGTTGGCCAGCCCATCCCAGGGCTTAGGAGAAAGTCAACCCCCTTTCCAGCCCGCATTGGTCACAGTTACTTCCAGAAGAAAGGGAAGACCTATGACATCCCTGGAGAGTTGGTACCTATGACATCCCGGGAGGTGTCCTTGCTCACTCCACTCGGGCCCTGCAGGCAGTGAAGGGCCTTGGGTCCAGCTCCTGTTTGCACTGGACGCCTGTGGTCCCTCTCTTATGCACTCCAGCACCCCCATCAGCTCCCTCTTCTCCTTCACCAGCCCAGCAGTGAAGAGACTGCTCGGCTGGAAGCAAGGAGATGAAGAGGAAAAGTGGGCAGAGAAGGCGGTGGACTCATTAGTGAAGAAGTTAAAGAAGAAGAAAGGAGCCATGGATGAGCTGGAGAGGGCGCTCAGCTGCCCAGGGCAACCGAGCAAGTGTGTGACGATTCCCCGCTCCCTGGACGGGCGGCTTCAGGTGTCTCACCGCAAGGGTTTGCCCCACGTCATTTACTGCCGAGTGTGGCGTTGGCCCGATCTCCAGTCTCACCATGAATTGAAGCCACTGGAGTGCTGTGAGTTCCCATTTGGCTCCAAGCAGAAAGAGGTGTGCATTAACCCCTACCACTACCGCCGTGTGGAGACGCCAGGTGGGTTTCCTTCATGGTTCATTGTAAGAGGTAAGAGGGTGTGTCTCAGTTGGTGGAGAACATGGGGCACTGGCAGGAGAAGGACCCCCCTTCCCGCGAGAGAGGGAGAGAAGAGAGGGAGGTTCGATTTGCAGGAACTGATCCAAATTCTGTAGTCAGAACAATCTAGACAGAAGATACTTTCATTTCAGTATACGTGTAAGCTTTGTGTGATTTTGAAAAATGCAGTTTTATTTTGATGCATTTTGGAGTCATCATCCAGTTCTTGAAAGCTCTTAATATCGCCTCGACATGATCAACTGGAAGAAAATAAACATCCTCCTCCCCATCCCCCTTTCCTGCACTCAACTGTGCTGAGCTAAACGGGCTGCACTTTCCCCAAGCTCAAGTAAGTGGAGATATCTCCTACCTGGGTCTGAAAACAGCCAGTGAAAGAGTTGCTGGAAACCCTTCCAAGACTGAACATAGTGGCGGTTAGGGGAGATTGGTGGCTGTTCTTAAATATGGCTTTAAATATAGGAAGGTGTTGTTCCTAAAACTCTTCACACACATGTGTGTGTGTGTACCTATATTTCACACACACACACACCCTTTTGGAGAAGTCTGGTGTTGCTCTTCATTCCTTCACACTGGCTGTAACAATTTGACTACGTTTCTCTTTGGATGGAGTGTTCCTATGGCTTGATGGATGCAGTTTTTGTGGGAGCTTCCTCTCCCTGACTGGCCATCTGCCCCATTCCAGGAGACCAAAGGGCTGGCACGTGCACTCTGGGAACTGGCCCATGTCCATCACGAGGCAGTTCTAGGTAGGAAGGCAGGTAGTGGGGGGAGTCCAGCCTGCCTCCTGGCCCCCTCCCAGGCTCAGTTAACCTTGCAGCTGTCCTGGCTAAGTCATGCCCAGCCTACAGCAGTCTTAGTGAGGTGACCTTTCAGGCTCCCAAATCCCACTATCACGCTGTTAAACTGTTGTCAAGGAAGTCACCTGCCTGAACGTGGATGCTTCTCACGGTCACATCACCCCGGATACAGGGTGAGACTGTGATGAGAAAGGCCCACATTCCTGGTGAATGTGGTGTGCTTTCTCCTGGATCGTGTAGGTCTTTGCTTTCTCCTCTTCTTTCTTGCTTCTCTGTGAGCTATCTTTGCCTACTTAAAAAAAAATGTCATCGATGAGTTTATGACAGAAATGACTTGATTTCCCTTTTGTTTCTAAGATTTGAATTATATTAAGCATTCAGAATACATCCCATGAAAAATATTTATCAAGAAATCATTTTTCTCTTCCTGAGTAATGTAGTTATAAAATGTGTCTTGTAAGAAGTATCTTGTAAAATGTATCTGGCTTTCCTTTTGAACACTTGAAACCCTAATTTTAAAGGATTATTTCATGTTTTCATATTATGTGAGGTTCTTTCAGGAATGATAGTGTGAATGTTTTTACATATGACAGGTAGATTTCATATCATCATATTTTAGGTTTGAGTTTCCAAAATGAAAGATGGGAAAAGATTGTATTGATTTTAAGGTAATGTTTAAGCTATACCTTTTTTTTTCAATTCCTAACTTTGATCTTTTAATAGAAAAAGTCATATTTTACATCTAGCTTTCTGGCCCTGCTTAAAGTCAGTATTTTGAGAACAATGAAGATGCTAATGTGCACCAAGTTTGCTGGGTCCCTGATTATCATGAAGCTGAAGTTTTGCCTTTGAAATCTCTCATCTTTTGACCATCCATTTTAGGAACCTTGAAGGCTGAATTCTGATTCTCTTTACACTCACACAACCACTTAAATAATCAATTTTAGTGCTTTTCAAACTATCTGTAGTGAAGGACCAGTTTTTAAAAAAATTTCCAATCCCTCAAATATCAGTATTTTTACAATACAAATGAATTACTAGGCAGATGAAACTTTTGAAAGACTTACAAAATACAAGCTCAACATTTTTTACTATTCATTTCAACAGATATAAAATTACTCTGTCAAGTGGCTATTAAAGTTTCTAAACACAGACTCTCAGTTTCAGTACTTGTATTTCCACGGACTGGTACCCAGCAGCTGGTAAAGTCTCACCAGTCCTCAGACCTCACTTTGTGTGCCTTGCGTCTGGTAGAAGCTGTGCAAAAATGTTTTCATGGCTCATAATGATTTTTCTTCATGCAACTAGAGGTTATTTCAGGAGTATAATTTCTCCTCCCTGTAAAATGCCCACACTCTATCAGAACCACGTGACTTTTGAAAAAGATACAAAAGCTTTTCTCAGCTTTGCTCTGCATTTCCTTATACGCAGTAACTCCTTCCATTATCTGTCCCCAGGGTAATGCTTAGATAGTGTGGTATTTAAAAGGTGGCATCATATTGAGACCAGTGTCTGTAAGCTCACTAGGTCATATTTGCAAGCAGCAGTTGTGATGCAGAAATAGAATTGAGTAATTAGAAATAGCTATTACTATAGATTGAATGTCTGTGTCCCCCCCAAATTCATATGTTGAGAACCTCATGCCCAAGGTGATATTATTAAGAGGCGGGGCCTTTAGATGACTAGGTCATGAGGCTAGACCCCCATGAGTGGGATTAGTGTCCTTATAAAAGAGGCCCCAGAGAGATCCCATTCCCTTCCTACCGTGTGAGGACACAGTGAGAAGAAGCCAGCCTGCAACCCAGAAGAGGGCTCTCCCCAGAACCTGACCAGGCTGTACCCCTATCTTGGACTGCCCAGCCTCTGGAACTGTGAGAAATAAATTTCTGTTGTTTATAAGCTTCCCAGTCTATGGTATACCTGCTATAGCAGCCCTAAGGGGCTAAGACAGCTGTGTTTTGAGTGAAAGTATTTACAAATATGATCAGTGCGAACCTAAGGTAAACTGAGCTTGTCAGGCTGAATTACAACCAGGATGATACCATCAGTTTTCCTTACAAATCTTCACTGCCTTTGGTTTTACCCAGATGATAGAAATACATTATCAAGATATTTGCCTCAATAAAGAAAAATGCATCCTTTCTTTTCTTTTGGTGCCTCAGACCTGCAGGCCACGGTGGAGTGAAAGTCTCTGCATTCAGATATGAGGGAGTCTGTTTATCAATGTTAAGAATACACCGTAGATATCTTACATTAGAACTGAAGTCACAGCGAGTATCTGAATTCTTCATCCAAAAAAGAAAAATGAGTGTTTATTTGATCTTTGTTAACACTGTGATCAAGAAGCATCACTGGAAAAGAAGTCACATGTCATTTACTATGTCAGCCCCTCACTTTCAGAGTATTCATGAGGCAAGGCATTTTTGTATGCCTGTATATTCATGGATTACATAAAAGGAAATTGAATGGCTTATCATCCAGGTTATTTTTGCACGGTGATGTTGAGTATTTGTTCTGTCATGTCATAAGGCATATACAAATACTGGCTTTTGAAGGAGGAAGAAATCATTGTTTCTCTGCCACCCTCATATCTGTAGTGGTTTCACTTAAAACTTTTCATCTACCTGTTGGAGTTTATATTCTACCTGTAGAACTGAAAATTATTGCTTGTTAAGAAGAGATAAGTGTATGATAGTGGGTAAATGGTGGACTTTGTGATGGATGTTATTGTATTATAATTGTTGTCTGTTTACTCCAAAACATTTACTTTCTATGAAAGTTTTTATTGATACTTGCATGTGATAACAAATCCATAGTGTGATTTGAAAGAAGTGCTACCTGAGCCATTTCCAGAAGCAAGCTCTTTTAATCATTCTGGCTTGGTTCTTTTGCTAGTTCTCTCCATTATTACTAAAAAAGTATGAAGATAACGCTAGATAATATACATGTTTCCAAATTTATCACTTTTAGCTAATTTCATTGACTCTAACATAAAAGATGAAGATTTAGCTAATTTACATTACCTTTTTCCTTTCTTCCTCTTCTCAACCTATATTTTGGTTTCTATTATATTATTATATAAGTTAATATAATATTAATTATATTATTCTTTTGGCTATTCTATTAGTTTCCATTGTGGGATTTGGGGTAAGAATTATTCCCCCTTAGAAGAGCATTGATCCATTGCCTTCTACTGTCCAGCATCGGTGATGGGAAGTAATAAATCAGTTTCTCATGTCCTTGTAGGTGACTTTGAGGTGATCTTCTGGGAGCTTTTAGAATATTCAGTTTGTCCTTAGGTGTTTGAAATTCAAGATGGTTTGACTAGGTCTGGATCTTTTTTCATTAATTAGGCTGTATACTCTGTGGCTCTTTTCAATCTGATGACATAGATCCTTCTTTAGCTCCGAGACGTTTTTGCCTATTATTTCTTTGATCACTTCGTCCCTCTGTTTTCCCTGCTTCTCTTTCTGGAACTTATGTTGGTGCCAGGTCACCCCTCAACAATACTTCATGGAATAGCTTCTTTCTGGCAAGCCTTGGGACACTTTAGAAGTCAGTGGGAGCTAGGAATGCCTGGACAATGCTTGCCCTTGAGAATTGCATCTGTTCCTGTTTTTGTATAGAATCAGGAGCGAATTGTTCTTTTTAAAGTATGGAACCCAGAAGGAAACATACTAAAATGAACAGACTTTATCTATAGGTTCTCTGTTACTGCTTATCTTCTACTTATTCACTTTTGTTACTACTCACTGTTTATCTTTTACTTTATAACTTTTAGTTACCTTTAAGCCTTTCTGCTAAAGGCAAGTAGAATGTTTTTACTTAAGCAGCCGTACGGAGCCTAAAAATTTAGGCTGGTCATCTAAGTAATTCACTGTGGTTTCTGAAGTAAAAATATTCTGGGCATGACTTGGGGTTTCATTGTGAGCAATAGAAACCGATTTTGCACTAAACAAACAAACAAACAAAAAACCGCTTTATTGGCAGAATCAAAGGAAGCAGTGAACAGTCAGGTCTCCAGAAGGCCAGGTAATAGGGCAGCTCTGGTCATTTCTGCGATGGGAATGAGTAGGCAATTTTTAGAGCGCTGACATCAGAACGATTCTCTGCTAAACTTTTCGTTAATTGGCTGCGAGGAGAGAAACCATTGCTTCAGCTTGATTCCCAAGCTGTCTTTTGAGGAGGAGATGGGACCTTCGTGGACAATGTCACGATGAGCACACAGAATGGTGGACAGGTGGTTCCCAAAGGAAAAACAGGAGTTTATCACCCAAGAATGGATAGACGAAAAGCAGCCCGCCTCCACTCTCCTTTGGGCGGGTGAGCCGAGGTTCTAACATACCGGTTCCTTCCTCCCCCCAGTTCTGCCTCCCGTGCTCGTGCCCAGACACAGCGAGTATAACCCGCAGCTGAGCCTCCTGGCCAAGTTCCGCAGCGCGTCCCTGCACAGCGAGCCGCTCATGCCGCACAACGCCACCTACCCCGACTCCTTCCAGCAGCCTCCGTGCCCGGCCTTCCCTCCGTCGCCCGGGCCCCCGTTCCCGCAGTCCCCGTGCACAGCCGGCTACCCTCACTCCCCGGGAAGCCCTTCCGAGCCGGAGAGCCCCTTCCAGCACTCAGGTCAGTGAAAGCCGCGGTCTCCCGGGATACGAGTACCCTACACGGTTGTGTAGGCGGGGCCATCGTAAAAACCAGCGCTGCCACTTGCAGTTCACACAGCAGTTTCCTGCGGGCCGTTGGACCCTGCCCACCCTCTAACCAGATCAGGACTCTACCCATTTTGGAGCAGTTATCAATTTCTTTCTTTTTTAAAAAAAACTTTATTGGGGTATAATTGATTTACAGTGTTGTGTTAGTTTCAGTTGTACAGCAAAGTGAATCAGTTATACATGTACATATATCCACTCTTTTTTTAGATTCTTTTCCCATATAGGCCATTACAGAGTATGGAGTAGCATTCCCTGTGCTATACAGGAGGTCCCTATTAGTTACCTATTTTATATATAGTAGTGTGTATATGTCAATCCCAATCTTCCAATTTATCCCTGTACAATCCAGTGGCATTAAGTACATTCACACTGTTGTGCAACCATCACCACGATCTATTTCCAAAATTTTTTCATCACCCCAAACAGAAACCCTGTGCCTGTTAAGCAGTAGGTCCCCATTATGTCTTCCTCTAGCCCCTGGTAAGCTTTTATCTACTTTCTGCCTCTGTGGATTTGCCTATTCTAGGTACCTTATATAAATGGAACCGTACAATATTTGTGGGGGTTTTTGTGTCTGACTTATTTCACTTAGCACGGTGTTTTTCACAGTCCATCCACATTGTAGCAGTATCAGTTACTCCATTTTTGTAACTGAACAATAGTCCACTGTATGGATATACCACATTTTAAAAATATCCATTCATTGGGTGATGGATATTTGGGTTGTTTCTACCTTTGGCTCTTGTGAGTAATGTTGCTATGAACATTGATGTTCAAGTATTTGTTCGAGTCCCTGCTTTTACTTCCTTTGGGTACATACCTAGGAATGGAACTGATGGGTCATATGAACTCTACGTTCAGCCCCTTAATTTTGTAGATAGATTGACTTAAGGACTTACAAAAGGGTCCCCTTTATAACTTTTGCACCAGGGTCATAGTTCATTTTCTCTTAGGGAAATGCCTCATCATTGGCACTGCGGTGTGGTCCATGGACCACGTGCATTAGAATCATCAGCAATGCCTGTTAAAACCTGCATGGCTGCATCCAGCCACTGATCTATTGACTCACAATTTCGGGCGGTGGGCCCAGGAATCTGCATTTTAACAGGTTCCACTGATGATTTTTATGCCCACTTAAGTGTGAGAACTACTTGGATGGACAATTCAGTTCAACAAAGGCAGTGGAGTTAATGCCATTGAACTCCACTGCTAACATAACAAGACCATCCTGAACCGACATGAGGAATGTGAACAGAAGGAATCATTTGTTCTGAGGTCCTTGATAAAGAGTTTTCTCTCTTCCTCAGGAGTTTTTATTGTTTTGAATTAATTTCTGATAACATGTTATCAACTGAATGCATACCATTTGCCTAATTATGATCATCTGATGATAAAACTGATATCTGGGGAGAAGAGCCCTTCTTAGCATGCCTTGGGCACAAGCTTATAATCAGGTTTCAGCCATTCTGTGTTTTGGGGGCCATATTTTGAACTGGTTGAGTCAGAGTTTCCCTTTGGCCATTGTACAATCCATGGCACCAGAGGAACTGAAAATTAAATTCACTTCAAAGAAGGTTTAGCATTCTCTGTTTTGAAAGCCAGGTAACAGACTATAGAGAAAAGCTAGGAGAATAGCTCCTAGATTTGAAGGTCCCATCATGAAGTCATTTGAACCCAATAATAACTCATAAGTCAGAGGGACAGCGAATCAACCCTCTAGTGAGGGCCTCAGGACAACCAGTTTCTCCTGGAGGACTGTCCCAGTGTCACTGTAGAATGGCCCCCTTACATTACTGGTCTCTCTGTAGCAGTGACACTGTCCACCAAAGCCAGGAGTTTAGCGGCAGAAAGGGTTGACTCAAGCTGTCCTTGTGCAGTCTATCAGTTTGATGTTCCTTTGTTTTACTGCTTTCTTTTAGTTGACACACCACCCCCACCTTATAATGCCGCCAAAGCCCCAGGGACCCAGAATGCCTGACCTATAGATGCCACAGCTGAGAGTCACTTGGTACTGTCAGTGCCTAATGGAGGTCACTTGGCAGATGAAGAGCCAAATGTAGCTGTTCTCCAAGAGTACTTCCTATTACCACCTCCCTTCTGGGAAACAAAGAGAAAAGCAAAAGAAAACAAAACGTGCCAGCCTGCTGTTTCATAAGTGTTGTCAGGGGCAGATAGCATGGTTTCGCATTTTGACTTTGGCATTCCTCAGTCCCATAGAGTGAATGTTTTGTGTGTTATCCTGGTTAGTAGAACAAGTAAATTTTAAATTTTAACCGAACATTTACGAGTCTGTAGTTCTGGATGTTTTAGTATGGAATTAGGTATTTAAGAAGTTAGTAATTTTGTCCCGTTTGTGTTTCTTTACTATAATAAGTTTATAGTAATGTCTTTCATTTGGCTTAGAGGAGTGCTCTTCAAAATATGTATATAGCTTTTACATAATTTTATTTGTGTCCTATAATAGGCTAGATAAATATTGCTCCACTTTAATGTTCATACAGACCACGTGGCGATCTTGTATGCAGATTTTGATTCCCTAGATCTGGGGTGCTTTCCAAGAATCTGCATTCCTAACAAGCTCCCAGGTGATGCAGTGGCTGCAGTTCCAGGAACCACGTCGAGCAGGGAGGGTCAAAGCGCTTTACTATCTAAAGTATCTCAGAGGGAATTCTTTCATAAGTGAAGGTCCATTTGGAAATCAAATAATAACCCCCTAATTTATCTGTTTTGTGAGTTCATATTTTAGTGCATATAGGAACACACTCTAGACACAAGAATTACTAGAATATTCAAAGAAAAGAAAGATACTATAATCAATAGAAAGGCAGAGAAAGAGTGTGAGGGGAGAAGAAAAAAACCCGCCAAATGTGGGTTAGTGGCAACTTAACTTTGAAAAATTTGGGGTGAAAACATAACATTCATGGATTTCCTAATGAAATAGACCTCTCCCTTTAAAATATTTTTATGCCATAATTATCCCATATGTACACAAAGGAGAATGTGAGTCTATGTGGACATTGTTTTTTCTTTCTTAAATAAAATCCTATGCAGTGTTTTTGGTTTGATTTTTACATATTCGAACAAATTTTTTTCAGCTTTAGGTCGTTAGAAAAGGGTACTCTTCGCCACAGGGATTCAGTTTGGCACTGCAACAGCAAGATGCTGTCGTCTGTAAAGATGAGGTGACCTGGCAGCTTCCTTTTAGCTGTGTTTCCTTTCGGGGGGATGAAGTTTACATGGATCCACTCATATCGCTGTTGCCTGGCCCCTCAATTCTAGTAAACATGTTTACAAAGCCTCCATCCATGGAAGAATCACAAGGACGGTGGCCCCTGTGCACAGGTACGTGGACCACATGAGCTACCTGCCAACAGCTTCCGTGGAAGAGGCAGGTTTGTAAAGATCACACAGCAGCCTCCTGGGTCTTGCAGCTGACTTTCTGGTGAACAGCGGTAACCGCAGTTTCCTGGTGGAGTTGTGAGCTGGGAGGCACGAGCGTGGCGGTAGTGATGTCCTGTCTGGTCCGTTTTCTTTCAGATTTTCGGCCGGTTTGCTACGAGGAGCCGCAGCACTGGTGCTCAGTCGCCTACTATGAACTGAACAACCGTGTTGGGGAGACGTTCCAAGCTTCCTCCCGAAGTGTGCTTATTGATGGATTCACAGACCCTTCAAATAACAGGAACAGATTCTGTCTCGGACTTCTTTCTAATGTAAACAGAAACTCAACGATAGAAAATACCAGAAGACACATAGGAAAGGGTAAAAGCAAATATGTAGTTCCTTCCTATATTCTTCTGAGCTAAAACGTGGAAATAGAAACAAGCCATGGATTGGCTGCATGACCTAGTGGGATGATCCCAGGGCTGGGATCTGGGAGACCATTCTGGGGATATTGTTGGGAAAAGCGTGGGAGGTCTTGTAACCTTAGTGTCTGTAACTCTGAGGTCGGCACAGCATCTTCTGGGGGGTGGCGTAGGGTGGGTATTAGGAAGACGAACAAGATGATAAATATGAAAACAGGATGAAATTATTATTTTTATTCATTTATTTATTTGGCTGCGTCGGGTCTTAGTTGCGGCGTGCTGGCTTCTCTCTAGCCGTGGCATGCGGGTTTTTTCTCTCTAATTGTGGCATGCAGGCTCCAGGGCACGTGGGCTCTGTAGTTGTGGCACGCAGGCTTAGTTGCCCCACGGCATGTGGGATCTTAGTTCCCCGACCAGGGATCGAACCTGCATCCCCTGCATTGGAAGGCAGATTCTTTACCACTGGACCACCAGGGAAGTCCCAGGATGATATTATTGAAGAGAAGTATTATGAATTATTTTTGAATTGCCTGAAATGCTAAATAGGATAACTTCTGAAGAAGAGGAGTTCTGGCTGGATGATTATTTATATCAGGTGAAGTTACCTTTAGAGACTGAGAAGCCAGGCAGTTTAAAAAATCGTTGAGTTATTAATGTCAGGAAGCCTTTGGTAGGTGATTGGGGTTCTCTTGTGTCCAGGCTTTGTTACAACAGCCGAATAAGCACAGGCCTCACTGGGGTCTGGCTGTGATGCTTTTGGAGCCTGTCTCATTGGCATGATCAGTCCCAGCTGAGCATGAGGCCTCGTTGAGGATTTTAAGTTCTGTTCTTTTCTATTCGAATAGTTGGCAGTGTCTGAATGGTGCCTGGTTGTCCACTATTCTACTCTGGAATCACAGGTGTAAAGAACCTTCAGAGTCATTTGATCTTTTCTCTCCCCATCTAGCACTTATACCACCTTGGGAAGTAGCCACGAGCCTTTTATTTCAAATTTCCAGGGGAGATTCATTATTTCACTTATGATGCTTCCTGTATTCTTCCTAACGTACCTCCTAAATGTCTCCTGTTGTAAACCTACAGACCGTTGACTAGAGACAGGCTGAGTTCCTTCTCTGATGTTGACTCTTAATGGCAAAAGTTACTTTCTGTTTATTTTATCCTGTATCTTTCCATAGTAGCTTTGAGGTGGCTTACAAGAAACCTTTACAGTGAAATGACAAATGAAAAATAGAAAATCAGGAGCTGGGGGTGCGTGGGAGAGAAGAATACAGGTACGTCATCTCCGAGAGTTACCATTGTAATTGTAACCATTGTGATTGTGATTAAACTTTTCCTCTGGAGGTCAGAAAAAGGAAACTTAATCTGTAATGTAACTTTTATCCCAAAGGAGGAAACACAGTCATTCCTCAAAGGAAGTAATATTTTGACTGAAATCTTAAATATCTCAGGTATGGTTTTACTTTTAAATGATTTTTATAAGAATCTTTAGGTGACATCTAAAGGTAGAACGTTAAAACGAAATGTTGTAGAGCTGTTTGCTAAAGGGCTTTACAGATTGGTCTGCATATTAGACTTCTACTTATGCCACTTGATCTAAAAAGATAATTAAAATATGCAAGGACTGTTAAACACCTTCTGGGAAACTTTCTGCAAGTAGTTTGTTCAAGGTGCTGCTGATGTGGATGGACAGATGTGGAGGGTTGGTGTCATGTTAGTAACTGAGAGATAATCCACAGGGTCAAAAAAAACACATAGGAGCAAGAGCCAGGACTGGTGACCTGTTAGAAAAACCAGCAAGCCTAGAAAATGCTCACCTGGATGGAAGGGCACTCCACCCTCAACATGGTCCCCAAGGCAAAGGCACAATTTTCTCAGAAAGCTGCTTTGGAATTGTCCTAATGTGAAAAAATAATTTTTTTAAGGGGCTACAAGCCATGCCATAAAGCATGGCATGGAATATTTCAAAGCAAGAGCTATTGGTTTCTATGAGGTCAGGGGGCTCTCTCTCAGGGGCCCCCGTGGATTATCTGGTTCTGAGCTGCGTGGCTTCCTGGAGCACCAGCCTGAGTAAGTTTGCAGCCAAATGCACCTTGAGGTTAGTGAATGAGTTAACGTGTTCTGTGGAGCTAGTTGCTAGAGACAGTCAGACTTCACAGCTATGCATTCATCTCGCAAATATTTATTGAGCATTTAATCTTAGCCAGACGGTTCTGCCACTAGGGATGTAGCAGTGGGAAACAAACAAGACAAAACAAAAATCCCTGGCTTCGCGGATTACCTACAACTAAGGAAAGACAAACAAGAAATAATACACGTGTGCGCACACACACACGTCAAATGATAATTGTCCAGAGAAAAACAAAGGAGGAGAAGGGAATGGGGAGGGTAGCCAGGGCAGGCTTCCTAAGGAGGGGACATTTGAGCCGAGAGCTCAAGAGGGAATCGACAGTGTCGGTAGCAGCGGGGAAAGCTTTCCAAGCAAAGGGAAACAGCAGGTGAAGCCTGCCTGGCATAGTGAGGAATAGCAGGGATGCCACAGTGAATGGAACAGTGAGCAAGGGAGTGAGGAAGTCATAGAAGAGGGGACAGGACCAGGTCTCAGGGCCTAGAGCCATGGAGAGTGCTTTAACTTTGCCTGTGTGACATAGGAAGATGGAGTTAAGTTGGAGTTTATAGATCTGAGTTTTCACTTCAGAAGGATCCCCTGGCTGTTATATCGAGATGAGACTGTAGGCTGGGGGGAGGGGGGGGGCAGGCAAGGGTGGAAGGTATCTACAAAAAAAAAATCTTTTTATTATGGTTAATTATGGGCCATTTCTCCCCTCAGTAGTTATCAGTTGCTTTGAGGTCACTTCCGGTTTGTGTTCCTTGCCACTTAAGTTAAGGAAGATGGCTGGTCCTCTAAAGGAAGTTCATGCCACCACCGGTCAGCAGTGCATGTACTTTGAGTTGTTTTCTGTGGCGGTGATGGTTTATGCTGACTCACCCATGCTCTTTCATCCTGCTTTCCATCTAATGCAATGCACTGTGAGGCAGCAGGCTTGGTACCAAGCCTTTAGTTGTGTCCTTACAACAGTAACAAATCTATTACTTTGACCCTCTAGCCAAGTGCGTTAAATAGCTGTAGGCTAGTTAGCACTAGAATAGCCCGGGCTGCTTCTTCAGTGTCAGAGGCAGGGCTTCAAAGAACCTGGAAGGGTGCATTCTACATGAAGTCTGTCCATATTCTTCCTTGAAGACCAGGCAGACCACTTGAACCCTTTCAAATGACTGATAGCTGCCCCCACTGATTTTCCCTAATGTGTGTGAGGCACCCTGTCAGACTCTTACTCATATTATTTTTATTGCCACCCTACAAGTTAGGATTTCTTAGTCCCGTTTTATGGATGAGGCAATGGAAGCTCAGAGAATTCAGCAGCGTACCCATGGTCCCACGAGTGATGTGGGTTTGCACCCATGGCTCTGTCTGTAAGGTCCCGTCGCTCCCTTCTGCTGGAGGGGAGGGACCCTGCTGCTTTTTCATCTCGGCACCCCTCTTAGTTCAGCACTTGAGGAGTTGAATCTTTCGATATGGAATGAAAATACTTATCATATGCTGCAGGCATGATATGTCAGAATCACCTCTGAGATCTTGAAATAAGGCCCTCATAGTACTAAAGTGATGAAATTTTACAATGATTTACTTTAAAAATGTAAATCAGAGAAGATTTTGTGTTTTCCCCACAAGAATATTCTAGAAAAGGAGTACCTCACTGAGTTACACAGAGCTCCATCGGAGGATTATAAGGATCTTTACAGAAAAAAAGATGAAGAACTGCTGACATATCATACCTATCTGTGACTGCGCAAAATAAAGCAAAGGTTATTTCCTGATGTTTTGGGAGTGATGGAATAGCCAATTTGGATCACTGGAGTATAAAACGTGCCTTTCTTAGAGTGGCTTTTAGGATGGCCCCGATTTCCAAATAATGAGGAAAACCGCAGTTTTGAATGGACTGCATGGACATACGTGTGCTGCTCTCAAGGTCATTGAGGTTGGATTATATTTCTTAGAAATGCACAACTTAACATAATCCTAATCAATAGCACTGTCATTTCTGAGCACCTACGATTTGTGCTGTGACTGAAGTCAGAGCTGTTGACCTTGGTAATGAGCCTGTGCCGGGTTCTTGGTGTGAAAGGACACTTGGAGCAGGACAGGCAGGTTTCTCCTTTGCAGCTGCAGACATGCGTGTGTCCTGGCTGCTGGCTGTTCTTCCTCTCATGGGAGAAGAAGTGGGTGATTATAATTCCTGAGGCATTAGTCCCAGGGATTGAACTTACTGAGGCAAACCAAGACCTTCCCCGAACATAATTATCATAGATTCCAAATCACTGAATTGCTTTTGGAATTAGTTTTTCACCTTTTAATGAATCTTTATTTTCTTGCACATCTCAGCTTGTTCTGTAGAATCCTAGTAATGCTTCCATGTTTGATGAAAGGAATTATCCTGAGGCAAGGGTTTGGTTTGTCAGTTCCTTAGAAGGAGGGTCTGCACCTCAGGGTGATTTTATTTTTTAATAAATTTATTTATTTTTGGCTGCGTTGGGTCTTCCTTGCTGTGTGCGGGCTTTCTCTAATTGCAGCGAGCGAGGGCTACTCTTCATTGTGGTGCGCAGGCTTCTCATTGTGGTGGCTTCTCTTTCTTGCCAAGCATGGGCTCTAAGCGCGCAGGCTTCAGTAGTTGTAGCTTGCGGGCTCTAGAGCGCAGGCTCAGTAGTTGTGGCGCACGGGCTTAGTTGCTCCGCAGCATGTGGGATCTTCCCAGACCAGGGCTCGAACCCGTGTCCCCTGCATTGGCAGGCGGATTCTTAACCACTGCGCCACTAGGGAAGTGCTCAGGGTGATTTTTGGATTGCTTCTTTCCCAATGGATTTAGTTTCCCAGTCTCAAAATGTCCTTTCCATTCTGCCTTTGAATGTGTATAAGGTTTCTCATCCCTGAAAAAGCAAATCCTAAAAAATTTTAACACAGAATGTCATACTGTTGCAGTTATTACACAGGGCATTGCAGAATACTTCATGAGAAAATGTTCACACTATTTTTTTTTTTTTTTTTTTTTTTTTTTGCCGTATGCGGGCCTCTCACCGCTGTGGCCTCTCCCGTTGCGGAGCACAGGCTCCGGACGCGCAGGCTCAGCGGCCATGGCTTACAGGCCCAGCCGCTCCGCAGCCTGTGGGATCTTCCCGGACCGGGGCACGAACCCGTGTTCCCTGCATCGGCAGGCGGACCCTCAACCATGCGCCACCAGGGAAGCCCCACACTATTTTAATATGTGAAAAAAGGTTATAAAAGATCCTGTAGAGGATGATCCTAATTTTGTTTAAAATGTGCACATAAAAGACTGAAAGGTATGTGACAAATATTAGCTTTGAATATTTCTGGGCTGTGGATTTGTGGCTGATCTTTATTCTTTGCATCTCTGTATTTTATAAATTTCCTCTAGTGGGTTTTGTTGCTCCTGTGAAGTTGGGGTGGGACCGGGCATGTCCAGGCATGCTGGGGTCACTGAAGTAGTGGTGAGAGAGAAAGCATCACGGTTCACCCACCCTGGCAGAGTCACCGAGTGTGTGAGTGCACAGTGGGCATTCAGTGTAGGTCAGTTGGGACCAAAGCTGCTTGTTCATCATATTGTCCAGAGAGACTTAAAGTTTTCAAGTATAGCTTTAGGGAACTGATTTTGCTACCAGCCCAGAAGTGTCTTTGTGTGAATTGGAAGGAACTCATTTCTCAAGAGAAGTTACTGCCATCTGCTGGAGGAGTCTTCTAATAACTGTACAAATCTCGGAAGACTGAGGCACACCCTGGGTTTGTGCAGTGCACAGCTGCAGGCACTGTCCTGGGCGGGCCCACGTCCATCCTCTGGACCAAAGCCCCGGTGTAGATCTGGAAATCTTTACTTTTATATTATTTTTCGATCATACATTAAAAAAAAATTTATTTTGGAAAATTTCAAGCTTACACAAAAGTAGAGTCATGTAACAAATTTTCATATGACCATCTCCAGCTTCAATAATGAGTCACATTCTGTACCATTCTTTTCCCCTGTCCCATCACAGTATTTTTACAAGAGTATTTTGAAGCAAATCTCAGACCTCGTATCCTTTCTCCCATATATTTAAGTATATGTCTAACTACCTAAGGAATTTCTGAAAGTATCATCATTAATCACCCTCAGAAATATGCACTGTCTTCAAGCTCCAGAGGGTCCTGACAGTCAGCCAGATTTTAAAATAGTTGTGCATCTTTGATGGGGAGTAAAGACTGGTGAGGCCCTTTGCCTTTGGGTTTCTCTGAAATCTTGATCTTACCTTAGATGGCCTGGACTCAAAAGAATGTCACCCTGCATTTCATAGAGTTTCTAAGTCAGTATGATTACACTTCTTCACAGCGACTAGTTGCATAATTCACTTGTATTTCAATAAATAGTGCATTTTTAATGGGAAAAAAATAAAATAGTTGTGCAGAAGAGAGGGCAGCAAAGCCAAGGGGGATATCAATTACAAAGTCCAGGGAAGGTGTTGAGTTTGTGCTCATAAGTTCAGGGTGTTTTCCAAGCAGAGTGGAGAGGCATCAGGGTTCTCTGAGCTGGGCTGTGGGGTGATGAGATCTACTTTCTGCAGGGATATCCTTTCCCCACCCCCACTCCCACTCCGGAGGGGATCCATGCATATTCCTTCCACTTTGGGACATCCCCCTCTGACTGTTAGTGGGTTCCACAGCATTGGAACCCACTCACAAGCCTAACGGAGCCGCTGTCCTCCCCACCTCCCCTCCATCATCTCTGTCATTCAAGGCTGCAGAAGATGCCAGAAGGGACCGACCTGCAGCCTGACTCAGCAGATCCAAATCAAGCCCACAGAGTCCTAATTAACCACCACCCAGGACTCCAGACTCCCTAATCTCCTACAGGGTGGGTGCAGGCACACACAGATGGAAAACTCAGAGGAAGAAAGATGCAGCCCCGGAAGAGAGGTCGTCCGAGGTGTGGGTGCAACTTGCCCGAGGACCCCATCGCCTGGCTTCTCTCTCGTCTCAGGTAGCGCCTTCTTTGGGCGTTTACCCTTACTGCTCACTGTTCTCTATGGCGATCTAGCATCTCACACATGTGGTTTGAAGCCACTCTTCTGGCTTGTCAAATGGATGCAAATAAAATCCCTTGCTTACTTGACTCCTTCGATGCTGCTGTCTCTAGCCCAAATCCAGCCTCCTTCGCAGTGGGGTTGAACTCCCCCCGGTCCCGGTACTGAGGCCGGCCTGGGCTTCTGCAGGTGCATCCCGTCGGCTCTGCCCCCTCTTCTCGCTCAGGATGCTAAACTACTGCCTCCTTGTTCGGTCTCTTCTCTGCTTTCCATGCTCTGCCAGCATGTCTGTGGCTGCGGATAAGACTTTAACAGGACTGAAAATCCTCCCCTAACTAAACACCAGAGTCAGATGACAAAAATCTGTTCTCCTTATTAGGTTCTGGGAGGATTATATATTTGAAGGTCATTCAATTCAAAGACATACTAAACACTTAGCAGCCTCATGTTCTGGCTCTCTTACCACCTGCTCGCTCTCACTTTGAAAAAACTCACAGCTACCCCAGAGGCAGGCCTTCCCCCTGGGAGTTTTTAAAGGAAGTCTGCTTGGATTTGCCCCTGCCTCACCTCCAACATGTCGCTGCAGCCAAGTAACTATGTCCCAGCTAATTAGGACAGTCCTTCTGCCTTCTCCTCACGGCCAGGGCCACGAGGTGTCAGACCCCGGGCCGTTCAGGGGAAGGAATGATGGAGATGAGGAAGAAAAGGGAGAGGAAGGCTGAGCAGAGGAGGGGAGCTGCTCTGATCTAGGTGCTGAGAGGGGAGCCTTGGCCTGAATATCAAGAGCTGTGCTTCATCATTGTGACCCTGGGTCCATTTCTTCAGACTGTGTTGGAGTCTATGGTTGGGATACATAATACTGAAAACCACTCTTCCCTAAAACTGTATCAACGGAAAGGAGATGGGAAAAGGAAGCCATAAAGCTGGCGGGAAGTATAATGCAGAAGTGCCTCCATTGCTGCGGCTGTGTCCGGAATGTTTCCTAAATGCCGAGTTACGCACACCAGGGTCTGAGAACCCCTGCAGGTCAATTCTATTACTTTTAAATGTTTTTTTATTTTTAAAAGATCCAAAATCTATCTCTGTAAGTACATTCAGGATCATTTCTACAAACCCCTTGCCACTGCACAGTGATTGTATCTACAATCCTGTTGACACTTCGTGCTGGACCATTTTGTTCCTGCTAAAAGGTTGGGGAACAATTGTTCTAGTCTTTAATACTCACTAGACTAGAACATCTTCATCTCATCTAACCCCAGCCCCTTGTTATAAATTGACGTGGAATCTTAAACCCAGACGTTTGGAGGGAAAGCAACAACTGAAATGTACTTTGAGCAGCAGCCTTCTCAGGATGCTTTGCCTTTCAGCTCTAAGAATGTGAGATAAAGTAGCATAAACTACATTTTGATCGTGTTTTTATATTTTATCTGATAACGTGGCACAAAGTTCACTGTTTGTAGGTAAAAAGAGGCATTGTTTCTGTGACCTATGACTGTAGGTGGTAAGCTTTAAAATAAAATGGGTGTCTTTGAGGTATTTATTAAGAGAAATGGATTTATAATTGTTGGTGAAATAAAATTTAAACTTCATTTATTGTTCCCTCTGAAGTAGGTTTAGTGTATGCACCTAAGTATTACCATGGCACTGTGTCCAGTTCTTTTTTTTTTTGATGTGTTCTGCATTATGTATTTATTTCGCATCTAATATTATGAGATCTTCCTTTTAGAAGGAACAAGCGTGAGATTGAGCAAGTGATGGGAGTAGGACACGAGAGCCTACTTCTGTGCTCTTGGTGCTGATCGTAAACCTGGGTTGCAGTCCACTTTTAAATGGACTCATGAAAAAAATATAGATGATAATTAAAGCAAGTCAGCCTTTGGGGCATGTGTGGTACTAATCAATGATTGGTGATATTAAAATTAACCTCACAGTTGATAGTCACATCTCTTGAGGTTACAGAGGTGGATGAGAAGGGAAGGGTGATAAATCCAAGTGAAAGTCGGTGCTGGTGTTGGAAGACTGTTTTTGCCTCGTAGGCGTGCATCTGTACTACGTTGGGGG
Organism: Globicephala melas; assembly: GCF_963455315.2. Lineage (NCBI taxonomy): Eukaryota > Metazoa > Chordata > Mammalia > Artiodactyla > Delphinidae > Globicephala > Globicephala melas. The sequence continues at coordinate 12,369,816 of NC_083331.1, read as the reverse complement.
AGAGGTTTACGCCGAGTGCGTGAGTGACAGCAGCATCTTTGTGCAGAGCCGGAACTGCAACTATCAGCACGGCTTTCACCCGGCCACCGTCTGCAAGATCCCCAGCGGCTGCAGCCTCAAGATCTTCAATAACCAGCTGTTCGCTCAGCTGCTTGCCCAGTCTGTCCATCACGGATTTGAAGTCGTTTATGAGTTGACTAAGATGTGCACCATCCGGATGAGTTTTGTCAAGGTAAGGAGTGCTTGCTTCCCAATTGTAAGATGAAAAATAAAAGCAAAAGTACTCTTTGGTTGATGTGGCAGTTAGACAGCCAGGGTAAGTAGACAGCAGTTTGCCGGGGGGTGGAGGGGGGCACTCTCTTTAATTGTTTTTTTTTTTTAAAGTAAATACAAATTTAATTTAAATTTTTATTATAAATTTTACAGTAAAAGTAAAACGAACAATATCCTAGAAGTCAAAATTCTACCTACAGGTAATGGCAAGAGTAGGGAAACTACAGAGTCCAAATTTTACCAAACAATGTACAACTTTCCTGATCAGCAGCTTAACTGGGAAAAGCATGAGCTCTGTAAGCAAACAGATTTCAAATCAAATCCCTGCTCCCCTAACTAACAACTGATCAAACAAGGTAGCTATGCTATCTTTTTTTTTTTAAACATCTTTATTGGAGTATAATTGCCTTACAACGGTGTGTTAGTTTCTGCTGTACAACAAAGTGAATCAGCTATACGTATACATATATCCCCATATCCCCTCCCTCTTGAGTCTCCCTCCCACCCTCCCTATCCCACCCCTCTAGGTGGTCACACAGCACTGAGCTGATCTCCCTGTGCTATGCGGCTGCTTCCCACTAGCTATCTGTTTTACATTTGGTAGTGTACATATGTCAGTTGTTTTTTGGAAGAGCTCCTCCATGAGTATGAAATCTCTTGTTTAGCAATTTTAAGAAAATTCTTAAGCATATTACGTTTGGAGGAAAACCAAGTTAAGATAGTTATCTGATTTTTTTTAACACATAAGATAAAGTGACAATGATAATTGATAATGTATAGAACTTAATGCTACAGAGATTCTTCCATCCCTCAAACTGCTGACCACCTATGGTCACTGCTGACCACCTATGGTCACTCAGTTAATGTTGTTGAATTTACCTGAATCAAATAAGACACTCTCCTCACTCTTACAAAGCATACAGGCAAATGGAGCAGTCATATTCATAAATAAGCTACAAAACAGACAGAACTGACTCTAATACAAGATAGTATGAATTAAGTGCTGTTTATAAAGGTATAAACAAATTGGAATAGAAACATTATGGGGCTTGTGATTAATTCTGAGACAGCAGTAGATGTTCTGTTTATGAATATTTGTTGAATTTATCAAATTAGATCTTACTAAAATTGATGTGAAGGTTGGAGAACGGAGGAAAAGTTACTTAGCGGGAAGGAAAAAAACTGGATTTGCACGTTGAAGCTAAAGACCTCACTTTCATTGTCTGCTATTTCATCCCTCGCAAAGCACTTGCAAATCTAATATTTCCAAATCTGAGCTTGTTTATCAAACTGAGTATATGTTTTCCCATTGTCATATATTCATCCAAGGAATCAGTATGGCTTGTTGCAGGTTTTTTCAAAGTAAAATTTATTTATTAATCCTTTAAAATTATCTTGAAAAATGTGTCCTGTTTTTCTATACTTCTTTTTAAAATTTTATTTATTTATTTATTTTTGGCTGTGTTGGGTCTTTGTTGCTGCACGCAGGCTTTCTCTAGTTGCGGCGAGCAGGGCTACTCTTCGTTGTGGTGCGCGGGCTTCTCATTGCGGTGGCTTCTCTTGTTGCAGAGCACGGGCTCTAGGCGCACGGGTTTCAGTAGTTGTGGCACGCGGGCTCAGTAGTTGGGGCTTGCGAGCTCTAGAGCGCAGGCTCAGTAGTTGTGGTGCATGGGCTTAGTTGCTCTGCAGCATGTGGGATCTTTTCAGACCAGGGCTCGAACCCATGGTGTCCCCTGCATTGGCAGGAGGATTCTTAACCACTGCACCACTAGGGAAGTCCATTGTGTCTTTATTGTATATATAATTTTAGTAATTATTTAAAAAATAAGAATAGAGTTTCCAATTGAAAAACTGACTTCTTGAATCCATTTCTTTCATGGTGACAAAGCAGTTTTATTCAAATTTACTGTTAAGCTTTAAAAGTATTTTCACACGGTCAGGCAATTAAATACCTGAAAATCTTTTCAAACGTTCTGATGCTTCAGAGCCAGCAGAGGGCGTTAAATTGCCATTAACGAACAACCATTTGACTTGCGGTTACTTTTGTCTAGGCCTGTGTTTTTCAAATTAGGATGAAATGCCAATATCTCAGACGCAATTATTTCACTGTAACAACATAAGCTTGCACAGAAATCTTATTTTCCTAAGATCAGCAAGATGTATTTCTCAGATATGCAGCCTTTAAATTCATAAAACTACACAATTCACAGAAAATAAACTGTTATTATATTGCAGGGACTTTTAAAAACATAAATCCCTAGCAAATATAACTACAGGTGATCGATGTAAAAGAAATGTACAAGTTCTCATCACAAGAAAAAATTGCAGCCATGTGAGGTGATGGATGTTGACTAAACTTATTGTCTCTATTTTTACTGTCTCTCCTATGGATGGTCACAAATGGCAAATTGCCAGAAGTGAGCCAGCGGGGGAGAGGAGAAACTAGCTTTGTTCATCAATCCTGAATAACCAAGAGCACCCTCAGCCCTCGCTTTACAACGTTCAGATCCAGTCATTGGTCTGTAGTGAGCAATCATCTTGTACAAAACATGGGTCTTCAGCATTAGGGGGTGAACATGAGTTCAAGCTCCTTTCCCTGTGGAAGAGGAAGTGATTTGCCAGGGTCTCCGGCATGGCTAGAACCCAGGCCCTTTCTAGGTCCATGAATTTAGTTGTGAACACAGGAGGAAACCATGGATGGGGACTCAGGGTATCTGGTTGATGCAAAAGTCGTCCTGTACTTGCAGGAACGTAGAGTTCACGTTCTCAGGTCCCAGGAGCTGCCCCGGGTTGGGTGGGCTGTGTCCACCGGGCCTGCTGGGGCCTGTGAAGGCTGCCTGTAAAGTCTGGCACAATCACTCCGCTCTGTTTTTGCTTTTCAGGGTTGGGGAGCCGAGTATCATCGCCAGGATGTCACAAGCACGCCCTGCTGGATTGAGATTCACCTTCATGGACCACTGCAGTGGTTGGACAAAGTTCTGACTCAAATGGGCTCTCCACACAACCCGATTTCTTCAGTGTCTTAACAGTCTTGTCTTCATCCACATTTCTATAGGATAGATGCTATTGCAGGCAGTGGCTTATATCATTTCAGATTTGCAACTAACTGAAGTTTCTAAGTACATGTGTAAATACATATAATATATACTATTCACATTTTGTATCACCATTTGTTTTGTGCTTTCTAGTTAACCTGATGCCAGTACAGTGTAATTAGAAAAGCAGGTTTTTTGTGCCTACGCTCTAATAAGCAGCAGCTTCTTTTGTGGGAGAGAACAAATGAGAGGCAACTGTAGGAACAGTATTTGAAGGGTGTTGGTAGAATAAAGGCAGCTTTAGTCCACCATGTCATGTAAGGCATGTTGTGTGGCCAATCTGGAAAAATATTAAAACTGTTTACGTAGCAAAAATCAGGTACTAGCAGCACTAGAGCAAATAACACTTTAGGACAAAACAAAGCTACCAAACCCATAAAATTGAAATAACCTCACTGTTAGTGCTACTGGCCAAAAAAAAAAAAAAAAAAAAATCAAGCTTTTAAAATCAGTTATGTAAGATAAGTCACATAAACTTTATTTCTGAAGTTGAAATGCCTATAGCTGGACTATTGTGCTGATATGAACGGTACATTTTAAACAAATTAAACTGTGATGGGAAAAGAAAGAAACTGTGAAGCTGAGAGTCATGTTGCCTCATTATCTACCACTGTAAAAAAAAAAAAAAAAGAATGAGTCTAATATGGGAAGATACATATGAAAATAGCATGAAATGAGCTATATCCCCCAATTGCAAAATAAGACCAGAACTTAGTCTGAGAATCCCCCACGGAGATGCCTGCTTTCCACATAGGAAATCTCGGGTTCCTGTTTTCCTGTTGATTCGTGTCAGGCAGCTCTGCAGATTTCTGAGTCTGCACAGTGAGCTCTACGGCCATGTATGTCAGTCAGTCCTGTGTGCGGAAGCAGTAAACTAAGAGCATTGGACAAAAGCACCCTGTTTACTTATACCTTCTCACATTCCCATGTTCAAAGTCTCCAGGTGAGGGCATGCCTTTTGCCACATTTTCCTCACATGTTGGCAAATATTAACTATTCACAGATGACCCAAACAGTGGTGAAGCCTTTGAGAAAATCTAGACACACTGCTGGGATCAAATTTGAGTTATTTAACTTAGTGTCTCTATTGATTAAATGATCTGCTGGTCATATGTGGTAGCCTCTTCTAAAACTAAAGCTTCATACCTGGAAATACCTTCCCAAGTAAGATAATAATTTCACAATCCCTATCATTTCTGAGGAACAGTGGTCCCGAATAACAGGATATTTAAAAAAATGTATCCACAACATCAAAACCTGTTCTTATTTACCCTTGGATGATAAAGAGAGGAAAATTTCCCAAATTCCTAGGTACTTTCATATATATATAAAATTCCCACCCACTAAACACTGCATTGCTTGGAAAAATATTTCACACCCTTTATAAAATGTGTAATTTAAGAAGGTAATTATGCTTGTAACAGACGGTACTTCAGTGATCCAGGAGGTTTCTTCATTTATACATTCTGTCTCAACTCTTTCTAGCATTAGTGCATAGTAGTTGTTTCTCATTAAATTGTATTCAAGGTAGGAATGATCATGTGAAAAAGATGTATGTGTGAGCTACTGCTGTCACCTCTTGTAATGACTAGTGTTACGTAATAGAAGCTTCTCTATATACAATAGAAAATATTACATTTTACATTAAAGCTAGGTGGTCCATTTAGTGTTTAGCAAACTCCATAGTGTATTGGTTCATCAACTATGTATGTGCCTGGCACAATGTTAGGTACTGTGGAATCGAATGTAAACAAGAGACCCGTCCCAGCCCTCTGGAGCTGAGAGTCTTAAGAGTAAATCTGTTTGTAGAATCATCTTCATGTTTCAAGAACTTTTAAAACAAACCATGCAATCTTTCTTATGCTTGAAAAAAAGTATAATTTTCTTAATTATCTCTATTTTGAAGCTGATTTCCCTTCTCTTCTGAGCAATCAAGTAATGGTTGAAGACTTCCTTGGATAAATGATACTTTTCTTCTGTGTCTCAAAATTGAGTTTTTCGCCTTTTGCTTCCCTATTTTCCAAAACTTTCCCCATCTCCCCTTTTCTTGGAAAAGGCATTAATATGGTGAAGTCATCCTCATACAAGTACTGTTGCATGAAAGAGCATTAGGTACACGTGGTTTGGGCTCCAGAGAGCAAACACAGCTTTCTGAATCTCTCCATCAGTGGTCAGACTCCTCCTCTGGTAATCTTATACCTTTACAGGATTAATCAGTACTAGTTGCTTATAAATGACATGAAAAAATACATTCAATTTTCATGCAGCTTTGGGAAACCAGGCCAAAATATTCCAGTGAATCCAAATTATTTCTTCAAAAAATAAATGATTAAAGTGGTACATATGTGTCATTACCAGTCCTATCTCACCAAAAGGCTTTATTAAGATACTGTGAAATTCAGAGGATTTAGAATTGATGAGAAGTTAATCCTTCAGTCACTGTAAGTCACATTTTAAATCAGCCTTTTAACATTTTTGCTGGCAAGAATTGTTAAAAATAGTAATGCAGTATTTGATTTCAAACTTCTAAATGTGCTCATTTAGCATTCATTCCTTGAGACAGACAATCCAAAAAATGTCATAGCATTCTTTTATAGGGTAATGAGCAAAGTGGACATGCTAAGCCATTAATTGCATCAGCCAAACATGTTTAAGGTTGCCATAGACAAGGACTGTGCAATAGAGAATAAAAACATCTGGCCTGCTCACAAGACCCAGAACATTTATGGTGTTGTTCAAGCCTGTTTTTTTGTGTTTTTTTGTTAAAAATTTGAGATGTGAAAAGTTTGTTTTAGTTAGATGATATTTTAATACCTGCCAGTGCTTTGGAACTATTAAGATGTCACTTCTCAATACATTTATGTTTTGTTATTGTTTTCTTTTTTTACACTCAGTATAAATCTGGAAAAGTTGTACAACAACCTAGCATTTAGAATTTCCTTTTCATTGTCTTCTTAGGAACTGAATACCCCCATCACAGCAACAAAAGCATTTTATAAGTACCACTTGCTAGACTTTAAGCACCTGCTTAACTTTGAGTATGTCCTGAATATTTGGTATATATAGTCAACAAATAAAGCAAAATATAACATGCATTCCAAATTTCGTCTTTTCCTATTAAGGATTTAACAGCTGAACTATATGACAAGATTAGGTGATCCTGGCATATGTTAAATTCAAATTAATGTAAAACAAACCAACAAAAAAGAAACTATTTCTATTTAAGTAATGTTTTTGATTATTGTAGCTAGGCTTCAGTTATCCTTCAAATGCACACTTACACTGTTACCTGATTGTTTATAATAAAGAATACTGTACCTATGTGTCTTTTGGCTCATTTTTCCCTGCAGACGTCATAGAAGGATTTCTTGCATATGAGTCCTTAAGATGATCATAAACCGTCCTATTTTGAAAATAGGATGTTTTTGAAATCCAACATCCTATAGAGAAATCAGGTAACAGTTTTGAATTAAACACCTCAGAATAACTGGCATTAAATATAGAACCTTGCAGGGGGGGATAAATTAGGAGGTTGGGATTAACATACACACATTTATATATAAAATAGAAAAACATATATTCATATATAAAATAGAAAAGAATATAGAACTTTGAAGATACTTTGCAGTAATTTTAGAAAGGATATGCATAGAAGCTTTTTTTCTGGATATTAGCAAATATTAAGTGATATTACAGTATATAGGAGAGAATGAACAATTTTATTACTGCATACATCTGTACATTGCTATATATTACCTATTAGAAAGGTGCTAAAGAAGGCAACTGAGTAAAAACTAAGATGAAATCCAGGAGGAATATGAACATATCTAAAAATGTAAATGTTCTATTCCCTCCATTTAAATTTCCTTCCAGTCTATAAATGGAGGGGGTTAAATATGTAAATATTTTGAGAAAACTTAGCTGCCTTAACTTGATCAAAGTTTTCCTTTTTTAATTTTTTTTAAAGAAATGGAGCCCTTTAGTCAAAAGAAATATTTTGTGGAGTTCCAAAATGTAAACAGATGAAAGACAAGCTATTCTGGTTCGATACAGGTGAGGATTATGAAGCTGTAAGTTTATGGAAAACAGTGTTTGTGTCTTGCTTGTCTTTGCATCTCCCATGGTTCCTGACCCTGTTCTTGCAACCAAAATTTGGTATTGGCACTTCAACCACTAACTAGTACAGATTTTTAAATATATCACTGTATAGACATAAAATATTGTCTTTAAACGTCAGCCCATCTAAGAGAAGGAATATTTTCATTATCCTAGGAACTTCCACATATTCGTTTATTAGACGATTCTTGTGCATCAGCTACTACCAGGCAGGCACCATAGATGGCAATGACGACACAGTTTCTGCCTTAAAGAAGCTTATCATCTGTGGAGGAAATGAACAAGTAAACCAATAAAGGTCAGTGTGCTCTCAGTTGTGACAGGCTGCAGGGGACCAAGCAATGACACCTCTGTCGGGCCCTGGATGGGTACCCAGGAAAGCTTCTGGGCTGACCCACCTTGCCTTCCTTCCCATCAGTTCCCTTAGCAAGTCTCCCAGACATTTCTAAACCAGCCTAGGTGCCTGATCTCTGTGCTCCCATCATAATTTGTGCTCATCGATGGTCAGTTATCAATTCCTGCACCATACTGTTTTCTTGTCCATCCATCTCTATGAAGCTGGGAGCTTTTTAAGGGCAAGGATTGTATCTATTCCTGTCCAGCATTTTCCAGCTGTTGTTTGTTTAGAAAGGCATTTGGGGTTCACATTATAAAGGCAGAAATGGTATTTGTCTCATTCTCCTTTTCTAAAATCAGCAATTATTTAATCTCTTCAAAATAAAAATAATTGCAAGCCTTCAATTACATGTCCAGTGACCATGCTGCAGCTGGTGGGGATGGGAGAAGCATGCTTATGATTTAGTTTGCAAATATTCAGCTGCACAGCAGTAGCAAGGGAAGATAGCTTTGACAGTTAAACTGTTAAAATTGTTTTTATTCTAAGCACTTATTTTCAAAATGTGAATTTGAGCAAAGACAAGATGCATAGGAATTCTGATGTAACAAGTTAACAAGGAGCATAAAAAAGGTAACAGTTCTGAAAGTTTATCTCTGTATGATCACTGATGATTCCATTATTTGCATGCATCTGATAAAAATGTTATGTATGGCCTCAGATTTACTCCAGTAATCTGAAAGATGATGTTAAATGGAGTAAATATAATGAAAAGTATATTCAGGTTTGTTTTTTTTAAGCCAGAAATTACTCACACCTGCAGTATGTTATTTGGAGATAATGTTTGCAAGTGACAGGCTAAATTTTCTCTAACCTCATCATTTAGAAAGAAGAACACTAAACATTCTAAAAATAACCCACTGATGTTTAATGAAGATGCCTGTGGAGAGAGGCTCAGGAGTAGCGGTAAGACTTTTTCTATCAAGGGGCAGACAGTAAATATTTTCAGCTTTGCAGGCCATGTGGCCTTTGTGACTGTTACAACTACTCAACTCTGCCAGTGCAGTGCAAAAGCCACCCTAAACAGTATGTAAGTGGATGGGCATGGCTGTGTTCCAATGAAACCTTATAGACATTGAAATTTGAATTTCATATAATTTTCACATCATGAGATGATTTTCTTTTGATTTGTTTTCAACCATTTAAGACTGTAAAAACTATTATTAGCCTGCAGCAGTACAGAAATGAGCTGTGGGTTGGATCTGGCCTGGGGCGGGGTGTCCCAGTTTGCTGAGCCCTGCTCTGGAGGATGAGAAGTTGTCTTGAACGTACCAACCACAGCCATACTCCCATCTGAATGCAGCCTCAGGAGACACCCCCCAAGCCCAACCACGAGAACCCCTCAGCTAATCTCAGCCAACCCTTAACATTGTGGGTTGGGCAGGGAGGTGATTATGGGAAGCCACTCTGCTTAGGGGTGGTATGCTAGATAACTAGTCATAAACGTGTGGAATGTTGATGAAACTTTTTCTTTGCTTCATCCAGAAGCCTCAGGTGGGAGTAGCTTCTCATCACAAAGCACAGGCATGCCTGTTTGGAAGCACCTACAATTTTTTTTTTTTTTAAACATCTTTATTGGAGTATGATTGCTTTACAATGGTGTGTTAGTTTCTGCTGTATAACAAAGTGAATCAGCTATATGTATACATATATTCCCATATCCCTTCCCTCTTGCGTTTCCCTCCCACCCTCCCTATCCCACCCCTCTAGGTGGACACAAAGCACCGAGCTGATCTCCCTGTGCTATGCGGCTGCTTCCCACTAGCTAGCTATTTTACATCCGGTAGTGTATATATGTCCATGCCACTCTCTCACTTCGTCCCAGCTTACCCTTCCCCCTTCCCGTGTCCTCAAGTCCATTGTCTATGTCTGTGTCTTTATTCCTGTCCTGCCCCTAGGTTCTTCAGAACCATTTTCTTTTAGATTCCATATATATGTGTTAGCATATGGTATTTGTTTTCCTCTTTTGACTTACTTCACTCTGTATGACAGTCTCTAGATCCATCCACCTCACTACAAATGACTCAATTTCATTTCTTTTTATGGCTGAGTAATATTCCACTGTATATACGTGCCACATCTTCTTTATCCATTCATCTGTCGATGGACACTTAGGTTGCTTCCTAAGTGCTCAGTGCCCTGTTTTCAGGCTCCTGTCATATTTGCAGAGCTGCCTTTTCTTTCTAAAATAGCCTTTAGGACCGGGACACCTTGCCTTTTGTGCCAGTGCGTGGACCCTTGTGGCCTGGGATCTGCCTGTCCAAGAATAGCCAAGCGTTCCTCTCTTATCCTGTCCTGGCTATTGTAAATAGTGCTGCAATGAACATTGGGGTGCATGTGTCTTTCTGAATTATGGTTTTCTCAGGGTATATGCCCAGTAGTGGGATTGCTGGGTCGTATGGTAGCTCTATTTTCAGTTTTTTTAAGGAACCTCCATACTGTTCTCCATAGTGGCTGTATCAATTTACATTCCCACCAACAGTGCAAGAGCGTTCCTTTTTCTCCACACCCTCTCCAGCATTTGTTGTTTGTAGATTTTCTGATGATGGCCGTCCTGACCAGTGGAAGCACCTACAATTTATGATATGGTAGCTACTCTGGTTCTGAACAGTACCCCGGCTCCATTTGCTCCGCCAGTGAAACCGCTGTTAAAGAGATCTCTGTTCAAAATACTTCTCTTTCCCAGACCATGTGGGAAGACTTGCCAGTTTGGTTGCTACAGGTAAAGCATTCAATTCCCATCTCCTATTAACACCAGAGGCGAGCTATGACATTCCCCAGCGAGGGTACAGTGCAGGCAGTAAGGCAGCACTGGCCTCTGAGGATACTGCTGTTCCCACCACTGCTGTGGTGATCCCAGCCTCTGACCTTCATCTTGTGGCCAGAGAAGAGTCCAGAGAGCCTAGAGTTCTGCTGGTCAGAAAGCACCCCGCCTTCCTCTCCAAACTGGGTACCTGAGAATTAACTCTGTGCATCTCTGTTTTAAATTCTCATTGCCCTTCGGAATGGGCGGTGCCTCGCCTGGGCAGAGGATGTGGTCATTTTCCAATTGCTAACAAAGCAGGAAGTGTTCAATAAAGTGAGGTCCTGGATGGACTTTAAACCCCATTTAAAGGTAGCAAATGTCTGGGACTGGGAAGCAAAGGGCAATGCTGATTGTTGCTCGCACTGGAGAGGTGAATAAGAAATAGAAGAGACACAGGAAACACGGTCACATAGCATTTGAACGTAAGAAGAGAGACAGGTACCTGGATAAGAGAGGAATGTTTGGCTATTCTTGGACAGGCAGATCCCAGGCCACAAGGGTCCACGCACTGGCACAAAAGGCAAGGTGTCCCGGTCCTGAAGGCTATTTTAGAAAGAAAAGGCCAGCTCTGCAAATATGACAGGAGCCTAAAAACAGGGTCTCTGAGCACGACACTGCTTAAGTTTCCATACTGGCAGACAACTTTTGGTGATCTTAGAAAAATACTGATTTCTCTAAGACTCAGGGTCCCTCATTTTCTGAAAAGAAATAATGCTGTCACAATTACCCGTCACCCCCGCAGATGGTTCTAATCAACATGATGGTGAAGTACAGGTGCATATGTGTATTTTAATATGATATATTACCATAATAAATAGTAATAAATTTTTGTGCAATATATTTGATGTTAATATATCCTGCTCCTTATTAGATTTTCAAAGGCAACCGGTGTAAAATCTTATTAGTGGACAGTGGTCTCCAACTGAGAACAGTATATGACACAAGTTGCAATTATATATAAGAGAGGAAAACAAACAGAAAATCTCATTACTCATAACTATCTTTTCTGGTTGTTTTCCTTAGCTTTCTGTTGTTTTCCTGCTGCATATACTCCTGGGCCCTTTTAAGCCCAAACTACAAATAGCTCATGAAAATCAGTATCTGTGCTCAGTAAATACACCTTAAGAAAGGCTACATGCATTTCAATATTACTAGGGTAAAGCTACGAAGAGAAAAGATCTATTTAGTTTGCTGCAGTACATAATAATAAAAAAAAGCTTATCTCCGATGCATTAGAATAGTACAAACGATTATTTAGAGGGTGGAGTAATACATGTTAAGGATAATAGGGAAGGTTAGAAGATGGGATCAACTCACCTAATTAGTAAACATGTCAAGTATTCTCACTAAAATATTTTGCAAATATTAACTGTAAACTCAAGAAAGGCAGTATTTTGATCAGTTTTTTTCCTATAGTGAGGCAAGTCTGCTAAACAAATGAAAGTTCAGCCTATCACCAAATAAACTGCTATCTGAATACAGGTCCTATGTATGTACCATTCAACAGCATCTGTAGTCATGATTATAACGCTCATTTTCATAGTTAAAGAAAGCTAGAAACTGAGGGAGTGATGATGATAAGAACACTAAAATTTCCATGTCAATTAGTTACACAAAGGAAATCAGGACTACTTGCCAATATCCATATTAATTATATTTTCCAATTCTAGAAAAAGAAACAGGAAGGTGTAAATCAACAATCATTTGAAAGATCCCAAATTGAGACCTTTTAAACCAAGACTGAGAACCTAGAAGTCATAAAAGAAGTGTCAGATATGTTCAAATATTCAAAAATTGAAAGCTTGCATGGCAAGAAATACCATAAAAAGGTAAAGAGGCCAATTTTAGAAGTGGAAAAAAATAAATAAAAACGACATAGGGTTAATTTTTATAATAGTCACCAGAGTTTTGCACACTGAGTAGAAAAAAGGAGCCTAATGGGAAAACAGACAAAAGACACGACGAGGCAATTCACAGAAGAGTAAATCTAAGTAGCCAACAAGCATGTGAAAAGGTGCTCAAGTTTACCAGCGTTCAGGGAAACGCTAATAAGTGTAACAGTAGCAGTACGTAGCTATCAGAAAGGCAAGAGTTACAAAAGAACAGTAACTCCTGCTGCTGGCAGAGGAAAAGAAATTCTCCCTTGTTACTGATGGATGTGTGAAGTGATACAGCCGTTTGAGGGGAAAGGAATATAACGGTATCTATTTGAAGGAAACATGTATCTATAGATCTCCCTCCACCCAACAATCCCATTCCTGAGAATCCCCCCCAAGGCCAGAGAACCAGCAGTAAACACCACTACATAGGGACACACCACAAGGACGTTTGCTCCAGCTTTGCTCATAGTGGCAGAAAACCAGACACCAACAGTGCGATGATTGAATATGATGGTACGTTCACATCATGAGATGCTCTGCAGCCACTGAAGCAATGAATTCGAGCTACACAAGTGACTCAGGGACCTTCTACACGGTACTGGTGTGTAGAAAAGCAGTATACTGACATGTGTATAATACACCCACGTTTTTATGTAACAGTGACAGTTGCAAAATGTGTATATATGTGTATCTATAGAAAATTACACAAACATAAAAAAAAAGAAGAATCCCTGCTGACATTGCATGGAAGACGGTGGGGGAACCACAAAAAGGACCAAAAGGGGAAAGCCAAAAAAAAAAACCACCCCTCCATATATACGATATGATTACACTGCTGTATTTATATAAAATTATATACGCGTGCATACAGAAAGTTTTTTAAAAATTTAGCCTTTACTGAAGCACCTACTGGGTTCGAAACTAGGTACTTAAAAGTGATAGCTGCTGATTTAGCAACAACATTCTACTGCGGCAAGAGCGTCGTTTTCGGAGACGGAAGATTTAGCTTCAAATCTTAACTCTGCCTCTAATAGTAAGACCTGTTATTTATGTCACTTCTCTCTTTCCTCATCCAAAAACAGGGACAATACTTGCCATGCCACGTTCTGAGGTTCAAAGGAATGAGCACATAGGAAAGTACCTTCTAAATTGTGTTCTGAAGTAACACAATTAGGGTTGGTTTAAATAAAATCTGTCATTTAACACATTCTAAAACTCAAGGCTTAATATACAAAGGCTTTATTCTCATGGCCCAGTGACAGTGCATCCACTGGTAAAAGTAAAGTTCACGTTCAAACTGCACTGGCCTCATCATGATCATGTACGTGGATCACACTGCTTACTAGATTTAAGTCCAAGAGCCGTGTGATCGTGAGCAAGCAGCTTAACCTCTGCAAGCCTGCTTCTGTATCTATAAAATAATCATTGTGCATACATTATGGAATTGTGAAGAGCAAGTATGTATGCACAATTGTTTTGAAAATTATAAAGTGCTAGAAAATCTGTATCATCTGGTCATGTTTTTATATTATGTACCTCCAGTAAGGAAGTATACGTTTTGGGCCTCAGAAAAGACGGTAAGAAACTCCAGGAGGGGAAGTCTCACTACAAATAAGTGCTACGTATATGGAAATAAAGATTCATTAGTAAAAATGTATTTCTTCCTATAAGCTGAAATAGAAAGCAAAGGAAAAAGCATATCCTGTCTACTGTTTTCAACCTGTAATAGGATTTCAGTTTGTAATAAAAACATTTTTGAAAGGGTCATCTGTGCATGGTGGAAATTCAAGCAGTACAAAGGGTTATTTTGAGAAAAGATATTGTCTCCCAACCACTGAAGCTCCTATTCTTCTACCCCATGCTACCAGTGCCCCAATTTTCCTTTGCAACTTCCAATTTTGTATATAAGCATACATGTGCGTATAATTATATCTTTACATATAATTTTTGGTAACATTACTTATGACCCTTTGTATTTCCCTATTCATAACTAAGTAACTATAGTCCACTTATAATTTTTGGCCAATATCGTCATTGATGGACACCTCTTTTGAGGACTATCTTGTTGGTTGTCTCCTTTTTCTCCATAGTCATTTGGATTAACTACTACTGAAGCAAAACATCTATCTTATAGTTTGCTTTCTTTCCTTTTCCTTTTCTGATCGCTTTCTAGCAAGGTTTGGTAGTACTCTAGGGCTGCTGGTTGATGAGCTGAAGCAAATCCCCCTGGGTTTCCTCCCTGAAGTGGGCTGTTCCTGAGTGATTCTCCTGCCATTAAATCCTACCGACTTGTTTATTCAACCCCTCCAAATCCCACTCTTCAAGTGGAAGCCTGGGAATGGTCTTAAAACCAAGGAGTTGAAGGAGCTTGAGTTACTGATATACCCGCTGTTACAGAGTAGTGTAATAAAGATTGGGGCAGTTGCTCATTCATTGTCATGAATACTGCTAGTTTCCTGGCTGAAGTACCTCGTGCTCTCTGATTCTTCCTACACTTGCTCTGCAATGTCATAGAAAACTACATTCCCTGTTGGCCTCATTTCTTCTCTGTTCAGTGAGAACTCTAGCTTCTATTCCTGAGAGTAAAGCATCCTAACTTCCGCCACTTATTCCACTAAATGAATCTGAGCTCAAGCTTGCAATCTATCTTTCCTCCTCTATGGCTGGTGGAGCCCTGAGATATACTGTCACCTGACTGCAGACTGCCATTTCAGGCTCCTGGTTTCCAGGCCAAACCTTTAATGCCCAACTCATCAATCCCTTTACACACAGTATTACTGAGGATATAGACCTGGCTGGATATAACAGAGACACCTTACTAGCCATGACAGACACAAGAAATTCCATCTCTCTTTGATGTAGTAGTCCAAAAACAGGAGGTCCCTAGTCCAAAACAGGTTATAGGATAGTAGCTCTGCTCCCCAAGGCCATCCAAGGACACAGGTTCTTTTTCTCTTGTTCTGGCTTTCCCAGTGAATTACCTTCATTTGGTCTACAGATGATGTGCTGCTTTGTCCACATTCCACGCAGCAGGATGGAGGAGGAGAAATGGGCTGCCTGTCTTCTGCTTCAGGGCACCGTCTGGAAGGTGCACACATCTTCTCTGTTCATAGCCCATTGGCCGTAACTTACATGGCCACACCCAACTGCAGGGGCAGCTGAAAAATAGTCTTAAAACTGAAATAAAAAATATATACTGAAAAGTACAAAAATCATACATGTATAGCTTGCTGAACTTTCATTAACAGAACACACATGCATAACCAGCATCCAGGACAGAACGAGAGCATCATCAGAACCCCTGAAGCTTCCTCATGCCTCCTTCTAGGCTCTATCCCCACCCAAAGGGAAACCACTCCTCTGTGTTCTAACAATAATAGTTTCACCTGCTTCTGTACTTTATACAAATTGAATCATCCACACATCATTTGTGTCTGGATTCTTTCGCATGACATTATGTGAAAATCGGCTGTATTGCTGGGTGGGTACATTCCCAACCAAAACTTCTATTATTATGAAAGAAGGAAAAAAGTTATCAGGGGACTATTAGCAGGCTACTAGCTACTAGCCATCTTTCTCACTGACTTCAATGTCTTTCTCATTTTTCCTTTTCCTACAGCCTCTTATCAACTCCCCCGCTCCATATTAGCAGATGACTTCTCTCTGCTCCTTTCCCCAAGTCTACAATAGCAGATGACTTTGCTGGAAAATGCAAGCTGTGAATGCCTTTACATTATTACTGCAAATATACCATATCTCCACTTACTATATCTCCTTTCCTCTAGACTCAAATCAACTAGCATTAACATCACTTTGTCATGTGGTTAGAGCAGTCACAGGGCCTGCTCAAATTCAAGGGGGCAGAAAAATAAAATCTAGTTCTTAATGGGCCACATCACATAAGAGCATGTGGGATGGGAGATTTTGTTGTGGCATCTTTGGAAAGTGCAGTCTACCACACCTACCTTGAAAGCTTTTGCAGAGTTATTTAAAACCATAGTAATCATATACAGAACTGTGAGAAAAAATAATAAATTGTTTTCAAGCCACTAAATTTTGGGGTGATTTGTTACACAGAAACAACTATACAGTTAGGTGTATCAGTTACCTACTGTTTCAAGAATGCTGCATAACAAACCATCCCACAACTCTGTGGCTTACAATCATAACTATTCTTGCCCACAAGTCTGCAGGTCAGCTGGGTGGTTCTGCCAGTCTGGACCAGATCAAATGCACCTGCAGTCAGCTGGCAGGCTGGCTGGGGCATAGCTAGTCTAGCACAGCCTCACTCACATATCTGGCTGTTTACTGGCTATTGGCTGGTACAACAGAGGTGACTGGGCCATATGTCTCATTATCCTGCAGGCTGTGCTGGTCTGGGTTTGTTACCATGGCAGCTGGGTAGCATTCTAAAAGGACTAGCGAAAGTGTTCAAAACCTTTGGAAGTCTGTCTACTCAGAGCTGCCATGTTATTATTTCCTCTGCATTCTATTGGCCAAAACAAGTCACAGGGCCAGTCCTCCAGATTTAAGGGGTAGATAAACTCAACCTCTCCGTGGGAGGAACAGCAAAGTCACGTGACAAGAGTTATAAATATATGCAGGGATAAAAATGTTGGGGACACCTTGCAATAAATCTACCCTAAATATGTAAAAAACCTTATTGTTTTCTATAATATATATTATGTATATTATATATATATATATATATAAATAAATTCAATTCCTTTTCTTTTAATTCAGCTGTCACTGGCCTATTACTTTCCCTCCTTTCCTAATCCTCGTGTTCCATTTGAAGAAGGATAGCTGGGTTTTTTTGTTTTCTTTTTACTACAAAAGTTAACTTATACTCTAGGGATTCCATAAAGCTCCTAACACCATAAGTAAGAAAACTCTAGGGATTCAATAAAGCTCCCAACGCCATAAGTAAGAAAACAAGCTAACAGTTAATAACAAATGGAAATGAATTCCTCTGCATCCAGTGCGGAGCAACTAAAGAACAGAATAAGTGACTCAGACAACTCAAAGGTCAATAACTGGACTTTAATGAATAATTCTGGTAAAAGCATTTTTGCACAGATATGCAGGTATAAAACACATATAAAAAATGAACATAAGATTCTTTCTCTCCTTAAGTACATCTTAGAACAGCCATGACTAAGTTTAACTTGATACATATTTCAGAGCTTAAAACCCAAGAAACTAACAGATTTTTGCACAGTTTAACTTGAGGCACATGCATTTATTGTCCTAACACTGGAAATACTTTCTTGACATTTGATTTGATACTCTTATTGGTAAGCTTTGCCTTTTAAAAGTTTTCCTAGGAGAAAATACAAGAAAAAAGTATCTATCCGGATTACCCATCACTCTTTGAACAATACTTAGGAATAACACAATCTTAAAATAGCTCAATTTTGAAAAAGACTGACAAAATGCTGGAGTGTTATTCTTATATTCAGGATCTCTTTTTTAAAAAGAAATGAGTATAAAAAGGTAATTTTGTCCTGACATTGGTGGGATGAGATACATTTGTACTGTTCACAAATTCAACACACAAGAGTGTCTGTTTTAAATGAGATCAACACTAATAGGTAACAAGAAGTAGAGAAGCCAACTTTAGGAGATGCACTCATTCCAGGGTACTTGGTTAATCCCTCTCGAGTTTTACCAGCACATCTCTGAAAGGAGATGCACATCCTAATCTCACAGCTATTTAACAATGATCACTTTCCTTATACACAGAAAATATGCTTACCTCTTTGACAGCTCCAGTCTTAACTGCAAAGGAAAGGTTATTACGAGAACCCAGTTCTAGGTGCCCCAACTACATTTTATCATCACAAGTAGCTCTCAGTGTTTCTTAACAGGGGGATTATTGGCATTGCGTGTAACATAATTCTTAGTTGTGGAGGACCATTCCAGACACCTAGCATTCCTGTCCCATTCACTAAAAACCAGCAGTTTTCAAGGTCGCCGTGACAAGCAAAAACATACCCATATGTTTCCAACTGCCCTTTGATGAGAATTACTGAGTTAGATGATTCAAGATTAATATCTATTAACTTCGTGACTTCCACAGAAAGCAACTGCTTCATTACCTTCAGTAACAATGACTGAAGAGAAACATTTTGTTTAAAAAAACATTGTAATTAAATATTACTTTGGAAAGATAAGCTGATTTCTTCAAATCCACAGTGATCTGAAAGGATCAGATGCACAATGTGCAATACTTATTTGTCCCCAAATGCACACATACAGTCACAGGAAAATGACTGTTTACCTTCTACTGGCAAATCTTACCCCATTTATCTTTAGTATAAAAATATGTCCATCCACTACAATAAGATAAAAAACGTGTAGGACTTCTTGATAAATTCGCTCACACTGATGTTCCTGGAAACTGCTGTTGTCTTTGCTCCATAACTTGCTGATTTAATAGCTGTTGTTGTTTCTGTAAAAACTGCACCACTTCTGGACTTCTTAGTAATGACTTAAAAAGGAAAAATAAAAAAATATTTATTAATAGCATTATTTTTATGGGATTAGATCATATTCATGCTCTAAAATTACTCTTCTATATCCTTACACAAGATACAATATGCTTACGAAACGAAACATGCCTAAATTGAATTCACTTCTGCATCTGATGTACTGCAATTAAACTGCAAACTAATAATAATAAAATTTGATGTCGTATATCAAATACTAAAACCTAAAACTCACTGGTGAAGCCTGATCTTATTGGTGATTTTGCACACAAAGGAAATGCTTTTATGATATGCCAGCATGTATACCCTTTACGAAACATAAGAGCCCAAAACAGCACTGGATTACAGCAAGAAAAAAAAGGAAAAGGCATACCATGGGAACATGGTTAAATGCCAGTTTAGAAACACATACATGTATGACTAGTACTGGAACTCAAGTTCCTGCCACTAGTTTACTAAGTCTTTCTGAGAAATTAAAAATGGTGTGTGTCTGTGTGTATAGGTATGTGTGTGTGTATATATAGGTATACATGTATAATTAATATTAGCACATTACCAAAATTTCAGAAAAGAAATACAACTGCTCTGAAACAACCAACATAGTTTTATACACTCACCATTTTTAAATATAGTTATACTCATATGACAAATATAATAGACTATGGCTAATACGTTTTTATTAAAATACTTATATAAATTGATGAAGGTAAAAAAACCTTGAACCTAATAAAGTGAACAAGATAAACCAAATAAGGTGGAAACATTATCACTAAAAACTGATTTTTAAAATGTAATATTACAGCATAGTATATTTCCTATTTATTACTTTTCTTTAAAATTTATTGGTAAAGACTGCCCAACATTTATTAAGTAAATGTACTAAAGTCTACTTAGCTGTTATGAGACTGTTGGACATTGAGGTTGTTTAAACTACCATTTTACTATTTGTGATAAATACATTTCTGGCAAATATCCTTATGCTTAATTTATCCATATTTAGGATTTGTTTCCTGAGAATGTCTTCACAGTAAGTATGATTTCTGAGTGAAGGGATACAGACTGCCCAGCTGCTTTCTAAAGTGCTGTACTAATACAAGATGCCATCAGCAGAATGAGTCCCTTTCATGGAACCCTCAACATCACTGTGTGTTATCATTTAAATAATTTTCACTTATTGTACTGTTTATTGTGTGATTTTTACTGATATGAAATATCTTTCCATATCATATAAGGGAAGCATTCTGCTTTTTTCTGTTTATATTTTTTGCAATGTATGGAGGTCAAAATTTTTTCCTCCCCTATCTGTGTGATAAAAATGTCAACCATACCAACCACAGTCTTTTACATATTTGTTGCAAATGTTTTTCCTGTATGTTATTTTCAAGTTTGCATTTTTATTTTTACCACCATTTTTAACTACAATATTCATTTTTATGTAGTGAAATTATACTTTCTTTGTAATTTTGTCTTTATGAGATTCCAGCGTGTACTGGCAGAGGCACAATTCTATTCTGATTACCAGTTTAACAAATTTTAAGATCTCAAAAGCTAAATAGTTCCATTTATAACAAACAACTTTTGTTAGATTTGTAACTACTTTACAAACAGATATTTACCAGTCTTTTCTGATTTAACACTTGTTCTAAAAGAGTAGGTCTTGCAGGTCGATCCCCAAAAGATCCTGTTCTCTGTTTAACAATGGAGAGTATATTATCTGCACTTTCCTGGGATAAAAGATAAAAATGCAAATAGGATTAAATGTTGATATAGTAATCCATGATTAGAGGCATTTCAATGAAGTAATGAACAGGTCTTTGCTTCTCTTCCTTCTTGCCCAGTTCCTGGGAGCCTTTAAAGTCCCTCTTTAAGTCATTAGGCAAAGTGTTGGCAGTTAATTTTATATAACATGCCTCACTCCCTCTCCCTCCAGGGCTTCCAACCTGGGATCTTCTGTCTCCAGAAGGTCTCAAAAATCAATAGTGGAGCAGGGTAGGGGAAGGGAACCTATTTTAATATTTGTGAGTGATTTTCAATATTACAAAAAAGTGCCAAGTGTAAACTGAACATTCTCCTCAGATAAAGCTATCCAGGCCAAACCAAAGTTTGCCTGCCTTTGAATATATGAACTCAAAGGCCATTCATGTAGTGCTAATAAAACACTCTTGATAGTTTTTTGCCCAACAAAACAACAACAAACAAATTAACAACAGCAAAAAAAATGGGGAAGGGGAGTAAAATATTACTCAAAGAAGCAATTGATACACAAAGATTTCAAAATTTGGAAGTCACCAGGAGAAAAATGACAAACTGGCTTTGAAAAGACTGGAAAGCACTGGTATAAGTAATCTCCTGCCACTGGTGTAGACAAAACAGGCAAGTCCTAAAATGACACCATTCTCTTTGAGACATCGTTCCTCAAACAAAATCAGCAGCACTTACTACCAACTATGTATCCCCACTGACCTGATAAAATCTTAAATACAATTTTCCTGGCTAACAAAATGTTAGTTCACTGAAACATTCTGACTCTTATAAAACCATGATACAATACTGACCACATCCAAAAATTCTGACCAAATATAAAGTCACATAAGCTGTGCCACGTATGAATTCACTCTTATTCTGCTCTTCATTTTGGTTATTATTGAAGCCATTTTCTTCTCTTGACCTTCTTTCTAATGTCCTCTGAGTTGTCTATTAGAATACTCCCTTTCTTTATCTCTTTCACTATGAGAAGTTTATCAATCTGATGTTAAAAAAAATGTTCAATCCCTTAACATTTTAAGCCTCACAATATAAAAACTGTAAAAAGAGGAATCTAATACCCAGAGAAAACAAAAATAATTTTTTCCTCCCTCTCTCCCCATAGGATTAACTACTTATGGGACTGTGCTTCATTTTTATTGCACAAGAAATGGGATGCCGAAATTGATGATGGAGTACCCTGCATTCTCACAACCTCACACACAGCACTGTGTACATTCTGAATGTTAATAACACAAAATCACAGAAGCTTGTAGTGAAAATAAACTTGAGTCATCTAGTTCAAACTTCTACAAGTGTTGGAATTCCCTTTTCAAAAATTTTCAACACTTTTTGTCCTAAGGAGTTACCAACTTTTGAGGCATCCTATTTGGTTTTGAATATCTAACATGTAGGGAGTGTTTACTTAGGTTGAGCTGAAACACATAACCCCTGTGATCTTCACCTAAGAGCCCTAGTTACTTCAGAACTATGCAAAATAAGTCTACTGCTTCTTCCAAATGATAGCCTTTTAGATATCTAATGATAATGATCAATCCCACAGGTCAGTTCTTTCATCCCTCGTTCCTTTATGTGTCTCTCACACAGCATAATTTTTAGATACATCGACTAAATATTATATACGTTTGTTTCTCATTTAACCTTGATTTGTGTAAGAAATACTGATTTTTAAATCTCTTAATTTCTAATCTTGCTGCTCACACTATGGCAGAAGACCCCATCACCACCTACCTGTCCTACTATAATCATCTCCTAAAACATCTCTAAATCTATAGGCTCTTGACTTTAATCCACTCCATCAGAGTTGGAGCCCCTGTTACTTCCTAACTAGGAACTTTCTTTTGAAGACTCCGAATTCAAAATCCATTGCCTGGCATTCAACATCATACAAAAATTGGCTTCAAACTCTTAAATTTATCTTTTGGGAATTTTCCACATAAATATTCTGCTTTAGCTAGAATGGTCCCCTTGCTGCCTTCCCAGAAGTGCCTTCTGTATTCCCACTTCCCTTCCTTTACTAAAATGTATTCTCTTTCTTTTCATCACCAAAATTCTAGGGAAGCAGTATAGTGTGGGGATAAGAATGAAGGCTCTAGAACCAGATTGCTTGGGTTTGAGTACTTGCTGGCTGCACGACCTAGGCCAAGTTACTTAACCTCTCTGTGCCTCAGTTCCACATATGTAAAATATAGTACTTATCTCATTGCTGAAGGGTGTGAGGCTCCATTTACAGTTTAGCACAGTGCCTGGCACATTAAGAAACTTAGCTGATTAAGCACATACTATTAGCCGTCCTTTCTGGCTTACACTGAGTAGTATTTTCTTTGCAAAGCCTTTCTAGAATATCTCAGCCTACAATGATCTATCCTCTCCACTACTAAAGCACCACTGTACAGTTGGCCCTTAATGTATCCTGCCTGTCCCTGTTAGTTATTTTCTTTACACTCAGTTCAACAAAGACTTACAGCTCTTGATTCCTCAGAACTGGTAAAGTGTCCCAATACTGTAAGATAAATGGCTATTATTTGTTGCTTATAGCAATTAAGTATCTTCCCTAAAAAAATCATGCAAATTATTTTAGAATAGGAAAATTATTAAGGTTCTTTGGGGGGGTGGAGGGAGAGATTCGAATTCAGTATCTATTTACCTTTTGTACATTTTCCTCAAACTGTAGATGTAAATGCTGGGCAATTAAAAAAAGAAAGTTGCTACAGGTAAAATACTTCCTTCTTGAAAAGAAGTATATTATCTCCTCTCTCTGTAAAGAATTCTGAAGTGAACGGGTACGTTTGGGACAAACAGAGGGACAAATGACTATTTCATTCTGTAATAAGTGGCTTATTTACTGATAATTGGGATACTAAGAACAAAATCAACTGAGGAACAGGACACTGAGAACACAGTAGTACTAAGCACAGAGTACTAAGAACAGAGAACTGAGAATAGGTTTAACTAAGAAAATAACACTAAGAACACTAAAAGAGTACTATTAATAGGGGTACTGAGAACAGGGTACTAAGAATAAGTATACTAAGAAAAGGATACCGAGAATAGGGTAGTGATAACAGGAAGAGATTATCTTCTCCAAAGTACCAATTTCACGCAGGTTCCTAAGTCTCTTTGCCTGCTCCTCTAGTGATGAATCAGGTCAATCATTTACTATCTGCCCTTCCAGCCCATATCCCAGACCTTTGAAACGACAGCTTTGCTGACATGTCACATCATTTTCATTGAGATTTATTCATCTCTCACAAGGATGCACCAGAACCTCACAAGGATGCATATGTTTGTATAAACTGTAGTTGAGGGCAAGCACTCATTAACTCTCAGCCACAAGTCCTGCCACAGCAACCTGGCTCATTTGGGAGGCGGTAGGCAGGCGCTGGAGACGCGGTCTGCGGCCAGAGTGGGGTTTCTTTTTCCACCTCCCACTCCCCCAGACCCCAGTCGATACCTCAAGTTTGACATTTCCTGCGCTGCCAGCCTGGGCGGCCCCACCGCAGTTCAGGGCCTGGTCGCTTTTCTTCTTCTTGTATTTATCCTTGTACATCTTGTTGCGGTGTTTCTTGCACATCCACGGCTTGCGCTGCTTGGCCACCTGGCTCGTGGTCTCGCTGCAGCCCTCGTAGGTGCAGGTCTTGCTCATGCTGCCCCCGCCGCTGCCCCGTCTCCGGGCTCCACCGCTGCCGCCCTCTCCCCCAGAGTGGGTCTCCTCGTCTTCCAGATCCTCCAAACTAGCCGTGCTCTCGCCTCCCCCCGGGGGGTCCGAAGTGTCCAGCAGGTCTGTCTCGTCTTCCCCCGCCTCCTCCTCGCCATCCCCCGCCACTTCGCACAGGTACCGAACGGGCTTGCCCGCCCCGGCGCTGCCCCCCAGGGCCGGAGCCTGCCGCAGGACCCCCTCGGCCGCAGCCTCGTCCGGCCCTCCACAGGGGCGCATCACCAGCAGGGTGAACTGCGAGGCCGCGGCTGGGACGGGGGTTGGAGCCCGGGCCTGGCCGGAGGCAGGGGCGGGGGCCCCGGGGCGGAGCGCACCGCTAGCGGCGCCCGGCCCCGCGCCCTCGGCGACAGCCTGCACCTCCGTGCTGCTGAGACCTGGCGGGGGTCCACGACCCCAACCCTTCAGCACCTGCCGGGCCCAACTGCACTTAGCAAACCAACGACCCGGGACCCGCGAGAGGAAAAGTGGCTGGCTCAGCAACGGCGCCCCGACTGCGCCTGCGCGGCTGCAGCCCGCGCTTGAGCGTCTCTACGCTCTGTCCCTTTCAGGGAACCCGGCGCCTCCGAGGGGCGGAGCTGAGCGGCCGCCGGAGGGTCTGACTGCGCATGTGCTGTGGACTCTGGCGGGAGATGCTGCGCCGCGCGGTCACCGCCGGCGCCCGCCGGTTTGCTGAACGCACTTGAGGTACTGAGGTGCTGGGCGGGACAGCGCTTTTGCCTGGAACCTACGCTGCCTAAAACGTTTCAAAGCACTTTTGTACTGGAACTCCACAATGTAAATTCAGATTTTTCCTGAGCAATCTTATGTGGCGTCAGGACGCTCATTAAAATATTTCTGACTGAAAAGCTGACTGAAAAGGGAGATGTGGCAGTGTCACAACCGGGCCCCAGTAGTTAGCAGTCAAGGAAGGCAGAGGCGGCCGATTTGAAAATGGTACCGTGGAGGAGTGGACCAGACCGGGGGCCAAGGAGTATCTGTGTGGAGAACTAAATGATTTACTCCTGAAACCTTTTTCTCTCTTGGAAACATTTGATTTTTAATACTTGGCCTTTGCTGTGACCTCCAAGGTAAGTCTTAAATAACGTTTTCAGTAACTATAGTGAAAATGTGTGAAAAGGAATACTGAATGACAAACGTTAAAAAAAAAACAACCCCACAGTGATCTATCATTTCTACCAGTTGTCACACGATGGCTGATGGCTGAATCTGAACTCAGCCAAGTCTCGGGAAGGGCCGCATCCTGCCATGTCCTGAGCAAAACTGTCGGTTAGATGTGCTCTTTCGTTTTATTTTTTCCTCCTGCCCTGGTCAGAGTTCCCATTCCACCTATTGGAAAGGAAAGCAATGGTTATCCAACAAATGACCAGTCCATTGACGTTAGTGTTTGGGTGTTGATGTGTGGGTCGGTCACCAGCTACATTTGAAGGAGAGGCACGGTGGATGGGAGAAGGTTTGGAATTAGACCGACCTGGGTGGCTCCATGCTGTGTGACCAGGGCTAGTTAATGACTGCCTCTCTGAGCTTCAGTTTTCTCACTGGTAAAACGGGCAGTCGGTTGGTTGTGTGCTAGAGCCAGTTGATGAGTGCCCACTGTTAAGATTTCACGAATTCATTTAAAAATTAAATTCCGTAAATTTACAGTTAAATTATGTTAGAAACAAAGGCTAAAAAACTTGAAACACATCTCTTTCTAATTGCTTTACTCTTCGCTCTGCGATAAGATTATTTATGTCTATTGTATCTGTATGTGGAAATACTGTTTAGTGGTATGATACTGCATATTTCTTCCCAACTCTGCATTCAGTGGTATGTTGGTAGCTTGAAACCAGCCATGGTGGGACTGTTTACACCATGGAAATTGTCAAATGCTACAAAGCAGGGTTTGAATTATTGTTGGTTGTCTCCAGACATAAGAAAGTAATAGTAAAAATGTTAATGAAGATTAAACTTAAAATGTTTCATGTCTGGGGCTGTCACATTGTCAATACCCCCTCCCCCCAACTGAGGAAATATTCTTTCATTTTTTTAACAGCTATCATTATTTCAGCAAAAAAGTTGCTTACGTCATTGAAAAACAAGTGAAGTTTTGGCATATGTCTTCATTTTTTCACTTTTGTCCTTAATGTAAACAGAGTCTCCGCCAACTTTCATGTCAGAACTACACTCTTGGTCAATAACGTGAGCAACTTCCTTGCTGTATTAGAGAGAAATCAAGCATTTATTTATTGTTTGAATTTGTGACACTATTGTTGGTGAAATAATTATAAAAACTGATAGTGGATTTTGCAAGAAATGGCAAGTCATACTAAAGTATAATAAATAAAGAGCCATATATTGTATCATTAATTGTAAATTGTGTGCTAAACATTCTTTATATCAGTTAACTTGTTTTAAAAAATTTATGAGCATATCACTGAGGGTAGTACTGTTTAAATCCTAGTACAAATTCCTGTTATATAGTATTTAATAAATGACAGCAGGTTTTTTTTATTTTAAGTTTTATTGAGATAATTTACAGGCCATAAAACTATCCATTGTAAGTGAACAACTTAATGATTTTTAGTGAATTTATTGAGTTGTGCAACCATCACCACACTCCAGTTTTAGAACATTTTCATCACCCTGTATAAGATCCTTCCTGTCCATTCTCAGCCAACCCCTGCTCCTATTCCAAGCCCCAGGAAACCACTAATCTACTTTCTGTCACTGCAGATTTGCCTTTTGTGGGCATTTTATGTAAATGTAATCATATAAACATGGTCTTTTGCACCTGGCTTCTTTCACTTAGCAGAGTGTTTTTAAGATTTGTCTACTTTGTTGATTGTATCAGTAGTTTATTTCTTTTTATTGTAGAATATTATTTCATTGTATTGCTTATCTGCTCACCAGTTGGTGGACATTTGGATTCTTTCCAGCAATGTTCCATAACGGCAGCAGGTGTTATTATCTAGGGCTGAACACATAATGCGCTCTCAAAATATTTCCTGAATGAATATATTAACAAACGAATGAGTCAGGGTGAAAGAAGGAGCGTGGATGGACACAGACTTTTAGGTTCTAGGCCTGGCTCAGTCCCTAAGTGTCAGTGCAACTGACCAGGTGGGGACCAGGAGTCTCTGGGCTTTAGTTTCTCAGTTATAAAATGATGGAGTTGGTCTAAATGATCTGTAAGCTCTTTCCTAAGTTTAGAATATAATATACTGTAATGATCTTTTACTGTGCTTAGGCCTACTCCTTGGGATTCTGATTCCAGTGGTCTGGCGTGGGCCTGGGCATGTATATTTTTAGAAAGCTCTCTAGGTAATTCTAATTTGTAATCAGGGCTGAGAACCATTGACTTATCTGTTATAGCTAAAATGTAATCTAGTAGACTTATATATACAAACAGATAACCTAGCTTTGGCCTTCATTAATATAGTGTATTTGTCACCAACCAATAAGATTTTGCATATATAGTTTTTTTGTTTGTTTTTTTGCGTACGCGGGCCTCTCACTGTTGTGGCCTCTCCCGTTGCGGAGCACAGGCTCCGGACGCGCAGGCTCAGCGGCCATGGCTCACGGGCCCAGCCGCTCCGCGGCATGTGGGATTTTCCCGGACCGGGGCACGAACCCGTGTCCCCTGCATCGGCAGGCGGACTCTCAACCACTGCGCCACCAGGGAAGCCCTGTGAGAGGCTCTTTGATGTCCAGCGTCTCCTTACCTGTGCCCTCAGCCCATCTTACTGGCTGACTTTGTTCTCAGTGCTCAGAATGCAGTAAACAGGAAACAGTAGTTCATTTCTTCTAGAACAGAATCTCCAGTGCTTTATGGACACTTTACAGATTGGTATTCTTAATTCATTTCTAAAACTTTAGTGTACAGCTTCTGAATAAACTTTTTCTTAAATCAGGGAATAGTACCTCTATTCCTAGCCAAAAAAGGTTTGACCTGCTCCTCCACATGAGGTTATTTTAGATTTGCAAGTCTGAGCCTGGTTGACATTTAGGGAGGATTTCATGTCGACCAGGGTCAGTGAAAGTCTACTTATTCTATACGTCTGTTTACTCCCCTCCTGTGTGGTTTACTTCAGCTTCTGTCTCAGGAGGACCATCTAGACCCATCGTAATGCAGCCCCAGGGAACAGGACTTTCTTAAAAACATGTTGAATCAATCAAGGAGTCATGCAAATAAAGTTAAAAAAATAAGGAGAGTTGTTGTTAGAAGTACTTTTTCAAGTAAGGTAAACAAAAAAGAACCTAGGTTTCACACCATCTGTATTATGTGTACTCACCACTGCTTTTTATGAACTGTTGTCTCACATTGTCAGACAAGGAGAAAAGAATATACTAAATTCAAGGCTCTGGAAGAGCAAGAAAAATACTTTTGAGTTGAGAATATACTTTAGGTGCTACTGAAATTCAGCAGAAGAATTAAGTCAAAGTGCCAGGTTTATTAACCAATTATTAATAACAGAAGTACTTAATTTTTCCCAAAGGAAAAAAAGGGGGGGAAAGTAATTGTCAAGTAACTTCTAGCTGGACAGTAACTCCAAGGTGATGTTTAATGTTCAACACCATACATTCGTACATCTGTATTTTCTCAATATGATAAAAAGCTATCTTGGATTTTTCTTTTCTTTAACAAAGTAACTAAATATGAAAATTTGACTCTACAAACTAGTATACATAAAATAGATAAGCAACAAGGATTTACTGTATAGCACAGGGAACTGTATTCAATATCTTGTAATAACCCATGAAGGAAAAAAAATCTGAAAAAAAAATATAACTAGATCACTTTGCTGTATACCTGAAACTAACACAACACTGTGCTTCAATTTAAAAAACTGAACAATGTTTAAAACTTTTTTCCATTCCAGTAGTCTTTTTAGAAATATATTTAGGATGAATAAGGGTATACTAATGGTATGTCAAAATGGCAAATGGCCAAGCTGGAAAGGCACCAAGCCTTCTGGAACAATGTCAAGCTGGGCATGGGGGGCAATAGTATTTGTGTCAAACCACTGTTGCCCATTGCCTTCTAAGGGCCATTTGTTAGACTCTGGGAGAGGAATCCAACCGAGACGCTTAGGCTATGGAGCTTTAAACTGCGAGTATAGGATAGCATCAGCCCCTCCCCTGGCATAGTAAGGAATTAAGGTCCAAGGTAGTGTGACTCTGCAGAACCTTGGCTCCAGCCCTAAGCTTCCAGCTCAGCTAGGGAAGCACCAGCTCCTTCTCAGGTGAGATCAGGTGCCAGGATCCAATCCTTGAGACTGACCAGGGTTTATGTCTTATGTAGTTGCCTGAAACTGTTTTCTATGAAGCTCTGCCTGCAAGGGATCCACCCTGGACACGTTATCCCTTACCTCTTAGGTATTTGTTGTTTAATTGAGCTTAATGTAAGTTACCAATATAGGAAGAAACAAGTCAATATTTCTCTTCTCTTGAATTTACACTATGCTGCTGAGTTGGTGTATTGAATAGTTTGTTCTGATGTTTAAAATACAATGTAATTTATATTTTGCTTTGGATATAAAATGCATTTGTATGTCTAATATTCTGAGAAGACCTAGAATTTCAAATGAAAGTGTAAAATCATAATTGGCTGAACATTTGATAAAGTCCTATGATTTGTCAAGGACGGGGACTATGAGTTTAAGATTTATTCAATCAATCAATCATTCTTTTTTAAAAAACCTTATTGGGATATTTCTATATCATAAAGTTCACCCACTTAAAGTATACAATTCAGTGTTTTTAAATATATTTATGGAGTTGTGCAACCATCACCATTATCTAATTTTAGAGCATATTCATACAAAAGACTATGGAGAGATTGTGCTAGGCCTCTGGGGACTCTGAGTATCAGAATTAAACAGGAAAAAAAAAAAGTAACCAAAAAATAAATACATAGTTTCAAATGTAAATTTCATAACATAATATCTTATCATACTACTTAGAAATTTTTAGATTATATAAAAATATGAAATATTTGAGAACAGTACCTTTCTTTAAAATTCAAGGACATGTCTGTGTTTCCGATGTCTGTTTTAATATTTTGTACTGTCTATTTATGTTAATTTGTCCTGTAGACTTTTATAGTAAGTGCACGGACTGAAACCATTCTCGACTATATAGGTAGTAGAAAATGCTCCTGTAGACTTTTATAGTCCTGTAGACTTTTATAGTAAGTGCACGGACTGAAACCATTCTCGACTATATAGGTAGTAGAAAATGCTGCCACAACTTAGCTTCTTTTCAGACAAGTGGGTGTGAAAGTCTTAACTGGATCCCAAACCTTTTAAATTAGACTGATTAAATCATGCTTTGTCCTCAAAGTTCTTTTGAAGCTCAATTAATTTTTCTTGTAAATTCTGGGTAACATGTTCCACATCTGCTTAAAACCACCCCATCTGGTGTTGTAAAATGTTAACTGATCTTTAAATCTAATCATCATAGCATCCACATGAGAGCAATCTGTTTCTGAGTCAGTATCCTTTTGTCTATCCTCATGTTAGATAGATTATGCTGCAAAGCTGGAAAATACAAAAATCATCAGTGAACAAGGTTATTTTAAAATACTCGATTTGTCGAAAAAGCCAAGATAATTCCCTGCACTGTAATGAGATCGATCCCCTTTCCTTTAAGTTTAAGAGGGAACTCATTTACACTGTAAATATGCATTTACATTGGAGAGATCTGACTGCCCCTTCTAACCCAGGTAATTGCATTAGTAATAGGGGTAGAGTCGACCTCTCCGATCTCCTATGTGAGCAAATAGGAAGTATCAGCATCACATGAGATGTATTCTGGCCAAAAATGTTTAACATGAATCGAATGAAACCTATAATTTCCTGTTTATAGGGGAGGGAGGGAGGAATAAGTTAAACCACACAATGAGGAGACAATCAGAAACATCTAGAATGTGGAAATTCTAAAAGATGACTGGTCTGGTGGAAAAAGTCAATGTAAAAAAAAAATTTTTTTAAAGATAGGGTTGACAAATTTTTTGGATTAAAAGAGACTGAATACAACAAACAAATGCAATATGTGAAACTTGATTAGAGTCCCCCTTAAAAACAATAACAAAAAACAATAATAAAAGGTATCTAGGGGACAATTGGAGACATTTGAAAATGGACTGAGTATTAGGTTACATAGATAATTATTCCAAAATTTTTTTGATGTGGTAATTACATAGTGGTTATGTAAGAGAATATCCTTATGTTTAGGAGATTTATGCTTGAGAATACAGGGATGAAGTGGCATGATAATGTATATTTTATTTTGAAATGTTTTAGCTAAAATATACATACATATAGGAAGCAATTATGGCAAAATAAATTATTGAATCTAGGTAGTGAGGATAAGTATGTTTATTGTCCTAGTCTTTCAATTTTTCTGTATATTAAAAAATATGCATATTATATACAAAATATAAATTAAAATATTTATAAATTGAATAAAGAGAAAGACCTTTGCAAATATAGCTTAGAAGATATACCTCATTGTTTTGCAGTATTTCAAATTTGATATTTATTTTTTTCATTGATTGCATCAAAAATTCCACATAAGTCCATAATGTGAGCCAAATCTTTTTTTTTTTTTTTTTTGCGGTATGCGGGCCTCTCACTGTTGTGGCCTCTCCCGTTGTGGCGCACAGGCTCCAGACGCGCAGGCTCAGCAGCCATGGCTCACGGGCCCAGCTGCTCCGCGGCATGTGGGATCTTCCCAGACCAGGGCACAACCCGTGTCCCCTGCATCGGCAGGCGGACTCTCAACCACTGCGCCACCAGGGAAGCCCGAGCCGAATCTTTAAAAGAAAAAAATTCCTTGGAGAACCATCTTATTTGGACAAGACATTCAAACTCTTCATTGACATTTGATAAATTATGGGTAATCTGTCATTGAAGGGATTACTTTTAAACATTCATTGATTTGTGGCCTCTTTCTCTAAGATTCTTGGTAATTAAGTATTGCTAATGAATAATGAAATGACTTCGTGAAAATATTTGGTGGTTCTTTTTTAAATTGGCTCTGAACTAACATTACTGACTCTCCATCTGTTAAATAAGTAATGATGTCGGAAAAGTTTTTTTTTTCTTTTAAGTAATTTTGACGGTTTCAAGTATTGACAGTTCTTTTGTATTCATTGTCAGTCATTTTGAAAATGACATTTTTGCTACAATTTTTTCAGGCCTTGGAAACTTTACATATGCAAATGGTAAAGCTTGTTTATCATAAAGGATGCTTTCATCTACTCGTTTACATCATGCAGCTGATTTCAGTGTCTTTTGTAACCCTCTTAAAGCAGCATTGCAATGGAATAGAGGAAATGATTTAATATGATCTTTTCTTCCTCTTTGTAGTTATCTTTTATACAGCTAAGATTAATTTTTCTTGAATATTGTGTGGCATGCCATATTTTGTGATCATTTATGTTGTTCTGTAGAAAACAATGAGACCTGTCTCCTTCTGCATAGAACATAGTCAAACGTTCCAGGGACAGTATTGCAGTTTTTAGTATTCTTTAAATATAGAAATATATATCTCTTCCAATCAACATGTTCCTTTGTAAAATGCTCGCTTAATCTTGATGTGTTTGTCGGCTTAATGAGAAAAAGCATGCTGGCAGAGTAGGCACATTCGTGACTGTTCATTTGTACAAAAAGCTGTAAAACTCAGCTTCTAATATTTAACTGAATACTTGTCCATATTTAAAATCTATATTTGACATTTTGAAAGAAGAGCTAAATGAGGAAATTTGTACATTTGCTTAGAATCACCATGATTCTATAGCTACAAATGCAGACCAATGCAGTTGTGTTGTTTTGGTGACTCAGATATCACCCATGTTGCTACCCTTGGTGACCTGGCTTTCTGTAATGGGAACAACTCTTGGTAAAATTCTGAACGAAAACCAATGCATTCTTTCCTCAGTATATATGGTAGTTACATTCCTGTGAGTTCAATATACATTAACACCATGAACTCATACTTTTGGTTATATATAAACCAGAATTTGAATCTCAACTCAGACAATTATTGATAAGTTTTTCACCTACATGGAAGCCCAGAAGAACATTCAGAAGTTGGACATGATGCCTACAGTTCCTTTTTGGTACTGGCCTGTCTGCATATTGCAGGCATCTCGCATCCCTGGCCCTACACACTGAACACTTGTAGAGTTCCCCAAAGCTCCAATTTTATGACAACCAAAAATGCTCCTTGCATTTGCAAAATGCCTTCTAGGGGCCTACATCACATCGTCTGAGAACCACTCACTTAGAATTTAATAAGCACTGACAAAATATTAAGAAAAATAAAATGTTATAGGTGCTATGAATGCATGGGTAATTCTACCTGGAAGACTTAAGAGCTTCAGAGAAGAAGTGATAAGATACCTTAAGTTGAGCCATGCAAGATCTACATGGACTAACATAAAAGGGCATGACAGGCAGAAGAAACATATGATAAAGTTTATAAAGCTCAGAGACCTACAGCTGGAAGGTACAACTGGCACCCAGGTTGCAGAGGTACCTGCATGGTATCAAGAAACCATTCAGGGGGCTTCCCTGGTGGCGCAGTGGTTGAGAGTCTGCCTGCCATTGCAGGGGACGTGGGTTCGTGCCCCGGTCCGGGAGGATCCCACATGCTGTGGAGCGGCTGGGCCTGTGAGCCATGGCCACTGAGGCTGCGCGTCTGGAGCCTGTGCTTCGCAACGAGAGAGGCCACAACAGTGAGAGGCCTGTGTACTGCAAAAAAAAAAAAAAAACAAAAAAAAAACCATTCAGGGAAGTACACAGAAACCAGGTTTTGGAAAGGCTTGTCTTCCATGCTAAGGAGTTTGCATGCTGGGAAGTCCAAGATCAAGGTGCCAATAAGATAGATTTTCTTCTGAGACCTTTTCTCTTGGCTTATAGGCGGCTGCCATCTCACTGTGTGCTTATATGGCCTCCTCTTTGTGCTAGTGGAGAGAGAGAGAGAGAGAGAGCGCACAAGAGCATAAGCCTTTTCCTGTCTCTTCTTATAAGGATACTAATTCGTATTGGATCAAGTCCCCACCCACCCTTATGACCTCATTTAACCTTAATTACTTCCTTAGAGGCCCCATCTCTGAATATAGCCACATTGGAGGTTCAGGCTTCAACCTTTATATATAAATTTTGGAGGGACACAAATATTCAGCCTGTAACAGGCTGCCATGACAAAATACCATGGACTGGGTAGCTTAAACAATAAGCATTTATTTCCTCATCATTCTGGAGGCTGACAAGTCCAAGATCAAGGTATTGGCAGATTTGGTTTTTCCTGAGGCCTCTCTCCTTGCTTGCAAATGTCTGTCTTCTTGCTCTGTCCTCATATGGGCTTTTCTCTATGCACATGGAGCTAGAAGGATCCCTGGTGTCTTTTCATCTTCTTATATGGATACCAGGACTATTGGATTAGGGACTCAGCCTTAGGACCTCATTTAGCCTTAATTACCTCTTTAAAGACCTCTCTAAATACAGTCACATTGGAGGTTAGGTCTTCAACATGTAAATTGTAGGGAGACACAATTCAGTACATAACAGATTTTGGCAGGATAATTTTGAAATTTTTGATTTACTGTTTCTAATCTAGTAGCAACCAAATATATTCCCTCTATCTAAAACCTTCTTTAATACCAGTTAGAACCTTAGTGTGTTTTTCTTTTCCTTTTATATCTAAAGGTCTTTGAGGTTTCATTTTAGTTTAATTTCTGTTTAATGTATCTCCTAAGATTTTAACCTTACTCCTAAGAAATATTCTTCCAGCTTAATCTGTCTCTTCCTTTCTTTTATTTTAATTTTCCCTCTGCTTATGTTCTGATATGAAGACTGACATATTTTTCATTCCAGTTTTTCTGTGAGATTTTGAGCAATCATGTCCCCCTAGAGACAGTATTTTTAAATGATCAGCATTTTTATTTGTCGTTGGGTCAGCAATAATTTATTTCAGTTATTCCTCTAGTATAATCTAAGAAGATGACATTTTTTTTCAATACAGATGCCCATTTGTTCTTATTGTAAATATACCATCCTTTTATGGTTGAGCCTATGATATCAGTCTGAAATCAAAAGCCTTGGCTTGAACTCATGAAATGAACAAATTTGGGCCATCTTGAGTTTGCATAGTTGGGGGTGACTCAAGACTGTTGACAAGTCACATAAATTTAAGACTAATTCCTCTGGCTCTGAGTATAGAATAGAATTTGGGCAGTAAGATCTGGTACTACCTATCTGAGCTTAATGTTAACAATTTAAAGCTAGAATCTCATATGCTATTGCTCAGTGACCCATGTGGAACTTAACTATCTTTACCGACCTGGCTGAAAACCACAGGTAGACACAACATCCTAAATCAACTATACTTCAGTTAAAAAAAAAAACAATTAAAATTTAAAAACCACAGCAGAAGCAGGAAAGTATGCTGCTGAAACTCTGCCTCTTTCAAGGCAAGACTTCACTGGGACTCAAAGGCTCTCTCCTGATGGTTAAATCCCTGTATCAGCCCTATCTTCAGGCATAGACCTACCTGGGCATGCATTGTTCAAGGTCATCTGCAGCTACCCACAGAGTAAATTCTACCTCAACCCAGGTTTGCTTGCTAAGGCCTGTGTGGCTAATGTTCTAGATCACCTGAAGTGGTCAGTGCCTGCAGCCCAGGCAATATAGAGAGAGCCCTTGCCTGTATACAAAGCCAGCAGATCAAAATCTTTAGGCAGCCGAGGCTTAAACTCATTCACACTGGCTGAAGCAGCTAAGAGCCAACTTCATGAAAAATCAAGCACAAAGTATTAGCTGTGAAAAACTGAAAAGATTAAAAATTCCTGCATGACCTGAGCTTGATATAGTCCTCACAAAACTGAAATTATACCAATCAACTCCTCCAGCCTCCAGAAACCTCAATTTTCATATGTTTTAGTCTTGGTCTTCAAATTCATTCAGGTATGTGGCAACAATGGAATTCCTGATGCCAAACCTCAGAACTGGATTGGGGCTTGTCCATCCTGAATAATCCCAGCACTCCCCTCATCCCTTCCCTTCCCAGGGGCAAGGCCTCTCTCTACGGCAAGCTTATGTCAAGTCTAAGAGAGGCCCAGAGTGCATGTTCTCAGCAGGCAGGCACACCCAGGAGAGGGAGGAGGGAGGAACCATTGAGCTACAGCTCCCACATCTGCCACTAGCATTATTCACTCTTCCTCCCCCTCCATGAGTGAGAGGCCAGTGGTATCTGGGACCTGGAAAGAAACATGAAGAAAGAAAAGTAGACACCCCCCTCACCTCACCCACGTGTGCACTCAGTTTAGGAGATTCTAAAAGTGTTTGTAGCTTTTTTTTATAGTATAATATACTAAGAGGAAATCTTTAAAGCCAGAATGAAAGGTTTGAACTTAATTTATCAGCTCTGGTGCATCCTCAGAGTTTTAAAACAGAAAAGTAAAAATAATCAATTTAATATGAGAATAGTGCATAGTCAGAAGGTGTGAAGAAACTGGCTAGGAGGCTAATGGAATTTTTAAGCAAGAAGAAAAGATTAAACTCATAGCAAGTAGGAATGAAAAGGAGGGGACTGATGTAAAAATTTCTTCACGTGCAGACAATCTGATTGTGAGCAACAAAGGAAAGGTAGGGGGAAGAGTCATTGCTAGTTGATGAGGTCTGAAAGCTAGTTATGGGAGAATGGATGGCACCATTAGTAAGTGAGGAAGACAGGAAAGTGTTTTTTTCTTTTTTTTTTCCCACATCTTTATTGGAGTATAATTGCTTCACAATGCTGTGTCAGTTCCTGCTGTACAACAAAGTGAATCAGCTATATGTATACATATATCCCCATATCCCCTCCCTCTTGAGCCTCCCTCCCACCCTCCCTATTCCACCCCTCTAGGTGGACACAAAGCACGGAGCTGATCTTCCTGTGCTATGCAGCTGCTTCCCACTAGCTATCTATTTTATGGTTTCCTTTGCTGTGCAAAAGCTTTTAAGTTTCGTTAGGTCCCATTTGTTTATTTTTTTTTCATTTCCATTACTCTAGGAGGTGGGTTGAAAAGGATCTTGCTGTGATTTAGGTCATAGAGTGGGGAAAATGGTTTTGACTGAGGATATGGGGCTGATGAGTTGTTTGGTTATTTTGTCATTTTAAGGTATTTTAGACACCTTACCAAAAAAGGATATACACAGCATAACAATAAAATAAGTATAGATGGTAAAAGTCAGGATCAGGGAAAAGAAAGCCACAAATGACAAGAGTCCATATTATTGCTATGAATGAGATTTAAATTTGGCTCTGAGACAAATGACCAGTTCCCTCATTCTCATGAGTGGATAGCATAGAGCATATCAATTATTTCGAGGGGTAGGGAACACCGTTTTTCAGCATAAATTTTTTTTTTCACTATTCTGATACTTTGGCTCTCTTGGCTGGTCCCCAGAGTCAGTTACCAAAATCCACTGATCCTAAGTTGATTTCCTCTCTTGAGTCCTCATGTGCTTCTCCACCACTCAGAGCTGTTACTTAGGTTTGGGCCATTCCTGTTATACAGGGATCTCTGCAACTGTCTCCAATTAGTCTCCCTCCAATTCTGTCTCCACATTGCAGTGTCAAAGATCAACAAAACCAGACACTAGGTAAAGATGGATTTTATTGAAATAAAGGAGAGACCCCAGGGTATCCCGAGTTCAACTCTAATCTGTGCCTAGGTGACTGGGTGTTTTAAAGGGAGAGTGAGGGAGTAGGGAGAGGGAGTGAGTGGGGGCTGGAGCAGAGTCAGGGATGTGAAAAAATTACAAAAAGCAAGTAAGTGGTTCCTGTCTGGGTGATTAGGCCATGAGTGCCTGCTAACACATTTACTGAAGTTAGTATACCCTCCCACAGAGGGTGGGAGACAGGCCCTGTCCTTAGGATTACATTTCAGAGGAACAGCTTAGAGGTCATTAAAGACACTCTTGGGCTATGGGAGGTACAGGCAGAATTTTCTGTAGGACATAAGAAGGATTTACAATTGAAGCTTTTAAAATAAATACTCTCAGAAAAAGGAGGTCAGGGGCCTCTCTCAGCTGTTGGCTGGAACAAAGGGTAAGTTCTTTTGGTAACCTGGAGCTCTTCTAGGCAAAAATTCATCACTGTTCCAAACATGCGACCTTAGGCTGCTGGAAGCCACACCAGTTTGGTGCACGGGTTTGCATGTTCTTAGCAGCCAGAGCCATCTTTCTAAAATCTAAATGGAATCTGTTACACTCCTGTTCCAAACCTTTCATGTATTTCCCATTTTCATCTGGAAAATGGACACACTTCTCAGCATGACTTACAAGGCCCTTTGTGATCTGGCTTCCACTCCCCTCACCAGCCCAGGTCGCATCATCCCTGAGGGAGGGAACAGTTACTGTTTTTTGAGCGCTGACACCCACCCTCTTCCTGTTGAGTCTTGGGTTTCCTGAACCTCTTCTGGCTGGTGAGCTG
This sequence comes from Globicephala melas, assembly GCF_963455315.2. Taxonomy (NCBI): domain Eukaryota; kingdom Metazoa; phylum Chordata; class Mammalia; order Artiodactyla; family Delphinidae; genus Globicephala; species Globicephala melas. The sequence goes on along the minus strand of NC_083331.1, from coordinate 12,330,816 downwards.
CCTCTGTGGGACCATCACGGAAAGTCCTGTCTTCCTCCAGCCAGCAGCGGGCAGCTTCAACCGGGCTCTCTCTTTGGGGACCTCGAGTCCAGGGCAGAAGGGCACAAGGGCAGACACCTGTTTAGGGCGCCTGCATCCCAGAGCAGTGCTCTGATACCAGTGCAGATGACCTTGGTGACCAGCCCCGAGCATTGCCTGTTTCTCTTTCTGAATCTGGCACTCCTGCCCTTTCACTGCTTCTATGAAATCCTGATATCCTTCCCATAAACTGCTGTTTACCTCAGCCAGAGTGGTCGGGCTTCTGCTGTGGCCACCAGAAAACCCACCGTTCTTCTGGCCAACTCCTGCTTTTCTTTCAGGCCTTGGTGTAGATATTGGCATTTTTTTCCTTCATCGTGCAAGAGGCAATTTCATCTGCCTTTATTTCCATCATTTTTTTCTCCTACTTCCCGGGCTTTGTATCATTAATCAGAGGGGTGGATCCCTCTTACTTACTCATTCTCTAACCCTGTTTCCTTATTTTCCATAGTTTTGTTTTTATAATGAATTTTGCGATCATATTTACAGCAGTTATTTATGCCTGAGTCCCGGTACTTAACTGATTTTGGTTTTCCTATTCTTTAGTTCTTAATTTTTAATCTCCTCAGTCAGCAGGGTATCCACAAGGTGTTTAATTTCTAGATCTTTGTCTTTGCATAAGAACACACTTGGGCTGGGAATAGAATTCTTAATTACATTTCCTCCCTCTAAATCTTTACAAATTTGCTGTTACCTTTAGGAACTCAGTGTTGCAGGGAAGTCTGGGGAAAGCATCTTAATTTTGGTCCTTTTAAGGAAAGCTGCTTTTCCTGCTCTCTACTTGGATATTTATAGGATTTTTCATTTTTATTTTTATTTTTTTTGATAAGGCATATCTAGGTATGGGCATTTAGAATTAATTTAGAATTTGCTTGGGCTATAATGAAGCAATTTTCCATATTGACTGTTTTTTGTTGTTGTTGTTAGCATTTAAAGTTTATACTATTCTATCTCCTGTATCAGTCAGGGTAGGACCAGAGAGGCAAAACCAGGGGGGTATTATTTCTTTTAGGGAATTGACTATACGGTAGCCAGGCTTCAAGGTAGCTCACCCAGTGATCGCTGGTATTTGTGCCTTTGTGTAGAACCCTCCCACAATGTATTAATCTTGGTCTGTATGACCAACAGAACATAACGGAAGTGGTAATGTGTGACTTATGAGGCCATAAGGACATTGCTTCTTCTGCCTGTTCTCTTGGATCGCTCACTGGAGGAAGCTGGCCACTGTCTTTTGGGGACACTTGAGCAGGAGAGATGAGGGACTATCTCCCGCTAATAGCCAGCATCAGATTGCTGAGTGAGCCATTTTAAGAACAGATGCCCCCGCCACAGTTAAACCTTTAGATTGGGGATTGGCAGATTGACTCACCATGTCAACCAGCCTGCTGCCTATTTTTGTAAATAAAGTTCTGTTGGGGCACAGCTGCAAACATTTGTAAATGCATTAGCCATGGCTGCTTTTGCCCCTTTGCAGCAGAGCTGAGTAGTTGCAACAGAGATTGTATGGCCCACAAAATCGACAGTATTTGTTATCTGGCCTTCAGAGAAAAAGTTTGCAGACCGCTGCTGGCATTTTTTTTTTCATTAATTTATTTATTTTTGGCTGCGTTGGGTCTTCATTCCTGCGCACGGGCTTTCTCTAGTTGCGGTGAGCGGGGGCTACTCTTCGTTGTGGTGCACGGGCTTCTCATTGCGGTGGCTTCTCTTCTTGTGGAGCACCGGCACTAGGCATATGGGCTTCAGTAGTTGTGGAGTGCGGGCTCTAGAGCACAGGCTCAGTAGTTGTGGTGCACAGGCTTAGTTGCTACGCGGCATGTGGGATCTTCCCAGACCAGGGCTCGAACCCTGCATTGGCAGGTGGATTCTTAACCACTGTGCCACCAGGGAACTCCCTGATGCTGGCATCTTGACTGCAACCTCATAGGACAAAAGGACCCACTAAGCCACTTCCAGATTGCTGACCCACAAAAACTGTGTGAAACAGTAAATATTTCTATTGTTTTGAGGTAATTTGTTATACAGCTATAGGTAACAAACACATTGACCTTATATCATTGTGGGAGTTGATTAGAAAGTCTATGTGAGTCGGTATTGTTTCTGTATCTGGTGCTGGGGCCTGACATGCTTGGGACAGATGGTTGGGAAAGGAAGACAGATGTGAACTGGAGCTTGCAAGGCTGAACTGAAGCACCCGGGGAAGGACTAGAATGCACACTGTTCACTTAGCCTCCACCCGTGATGATGAGGCTGTCCTGTAGGAGGTGCTGGCGCCCTTTGTCCGGGAAGTAAACGTGTACCTGACTTGAAAGTTGGAGAAGCTAAGGAAGGATCCTGTAGGAGCTGAACAGTTGTGGGCCCCCCTACCGCCCTCATCAGCCGGGTGAGCTGATATGCCTGAGTGCCTTGTGCCGTGCCCTAAACTTTTGAGCATAAAAAGATGGCCCCTATTTCACTTCTGCCTTGTGAATCTCTAGCAAAATGTCTCTCGTTGCCTATGCTAACACAGAACAAGGCATGAAAGTGAATCTAGGAAATAACAGCTCCAGCGTACCTATCCATTGTACTTTCTTATCCTCAAAGGGTCAAACACTTTTATTTAATTAGCATCATTATTAGGTGATGTATCTTTCCACCCTCTCCATTCCTAATTACAAGTGGTTTGAGAAATTGCTCTCAAGAGGTCTGACCCAGTCTGCAGATCGTTACAGGCTTCAGAAAACACACAGTCCCTCTACACAGTGGCTCTGGCACAACTATGTGAGGGCCTACTGTGTAGAGAGATTGAAATGTTTTCAATATTGCTAGGCTGTCTCTACCTTTACAGAATGAATGATAGAATGCTAGAGGCAACTGTGTGCCAAGATCTTTGGTCCAAATCCTGCAGAACCCCAGGCATCTGAGCCAACATTGTGGGATCTGTGTTGCACAAGGTGGTAGAATGTTGCAGCAGTGACCCTCAAATTGCTCACAGTTCCCTTTGTCCACACCTTTGGGTAGTTTCCTCCCACACTGACTCTGACCTTGGCTGTGCAACTTGCTATCCCCAGTGAGACAATAGCAAACATGACACAATCATAGACTTGAAAAGTGCTTGTGAACTAGCTTTTTATACTGCTGAGAAAATACTGCCAGGTTATAATGTTAAGCAAACAAGGCAAAGCAAAGATGAGTATGTATAGAAGGTTACTAATTGCATAACAAGGAGGGCAAATACTGTACTAATTCATTTACAAAAATGCACAAGTAAATTTAAAAACAAATATTTATCAAACCATTTCTTCTTGCATCTCATATTCTCTCTTTTTGAAGTTTACCCTTTAAGTTTTTTAGTGAGAGTAGGTTGAAAACCTTCTTGGTTGTTGTTTGTCTGAAATGTCCTTGTTTCATTCTCATTCTTAAGGTATGATTTAGTTTGGTATATGTTTTAGATTGGCAATTATTTTCCGTCAGAACTTTGAGGGTATTATTCCACTGTTTTCTGGATTCTGTTATTGCTGTTGAGAAGTCAGTTGTCAACCTAGCTATAGTCTTTTTGTAAGTAATTTGTCTTCTCTCTCCAGGTGCTTTTAAAACTTTTTCCTTGCCCTTGGTGTTCTTCAGTTTCCCTGTGAAATGTCTGGGTGTATATTTCCTTGATTTGTCTTGCTTGAGGATCATTGTGCTTCCCAAACCTAAGGATTCATATCTTGCATCAACTGTGGAAAAGTCTCAGTCATAATCCTTCAAATACATACTTACCTCACATAATGTATGCTCAGTTAATAACTCTTGAAAAATTCTGCCACTTTTTGGACAATTACTTTTTTTTCTAGCTTAATGTCTTTTTTTTTTTTTTTTACCCAATAACACACTAAATAAATATATTACAGTTATATTTTAAATTTCCATTTCAGGCAAAAACACACTCATCAATTGACTTGACACACAGTTCCTAGTCAGAGAATATCAAAGGAACAAGTGTGAATTGCACAGTTTTGCTGAATCCAGACTGTTCTCTGTAAGAGAATTGAGGTGGAAGGATCTTGCTTTACATGTGCAGTATTTTCACATTTTGAAGCACTACTATGTTTACCCATAATTTTGCACTAAGGATATTTTCCTGTGCTATATTCAATGCAAGATAATCACAAACTCTCTGAAAGGTGAAGAGAATGATGCAGAAAGAGTAATGCACCATCCAAAGTGTGCCTTTCATGCACTCCTGTGCCATCAACTGCCACCTCCTCAAAAGTCTTCTCCCATTAGCAAATATAAATACAAATAGTTTATGAGCAGACTGTTTTTGTTTCTTCTTAAATTACAGTTTATCATGGATATATAGATGCCAGGTAAGAGCAGCTTGTGTCTTTTCCTCTGAAATCTCTGCCTGTAAGTACTATGTAAGTGGAGAGTAGGTGGTGAGCATTCTTGGTACATGAGAAAAGCCTGTCTGAGGGTGAAGCTACACACGGAGGAAAGCAGGGCTGAGGAAGGAGAGACAGAGTCCAGAACATTGCTTGAACTCCTGAATCCACCCTGCCAGATGTGCCTCTTGACTTTTCATTTTTGTGAGCCAATAAAGTCGATTTTTTAAAAATAAATTTATTTATTTATTTATGGCTGTGTTGGGTCTTGCTGCAAGCAGGCTTTCTCTAGTTGCGGTGGCGAGCAGGAGCTACTCTTTGTTGTGGTACACGGGCTTCTCATTGCGGTGGCTTCTCTTGTTGCGGAGCACGGGCTCTAGGCACGTGGGCTTCAGTAGTTGTGGCACACAGGCTCAGTAGTTGTGGTGCACGGGCTTAGTTGCTCTGCAGCATGTGGGATCTTCCCGGACCAGGGCTCGAACCCGTGTCCTCTGTGTTGGTAGGTGGTTCTTAACCACTGCACCACAAGGGAAGGACATAAAGTCGATTTTTGTTTAAGCTAGTTTGTTACATTAAATCCAGTGGAGTCATGACTAGTACTTAACTTGACTTCTTTCCTGATGTCAGTCGTGTTTTAGTGAAGGTCCATGGTGTGCACACAGAGGGCTGAGAATTGGGAATATAGTTGATAGGGGCTTTTCCATTTCGTCAACAATTTTGTAAGGTTTCTCATAGTTGCCAATTCCAAACTATGTGACAGCAATACCTGTCCATAAGAGGAAAGCCATCTTCACTCTTTAGACAAACTCTCCATGCTAATATTTATATCATTTTAACTAGATCTTTTTAAAAAAATTACTCTTTCAAAAAAAAGTTAATGGGCCAAATGTTGACCATATCAAAATATAAAAACCAAAATATTAAATATATATTTTTAATCCTTTATATATAAATATAAAATATTTTAAAATATGGGTTTGCACTACAGGAAGCAAATCATCACCATCATTTCAGGCATTTAAATGTTCCAAATATGAAATAACTAGAAACAGTCAGGAAGTTGCTGTATGCAAGCTTTATGTTTTTGAGGGGTGGAGATGCTTCTAGTTTCCTCGCAATTCATTTTATTTCCTAGCTTGATCGGTCATTCCAAGAGAACATCTCTTAGAGGAGAAATAGGATAATACTTTCAAGGTTCTGAGGGCCTCCTTGTAACCTGAGTCAGGTGTGCATGGCTGCTGTGGGAGTTGCGATAGAAATTCCAGAGCTGAGCAAAGCGAGTGCGGATGGGAGGGCTGAAATGTGCTGAGCACAGTTCCTACTCACCCCAGGTGCTAAAGTTCCAGAGCAGCGACCTATTGTAGGGAAAGAGCATGCTTGAAATTTCACGGTGTTTGTTGTAGCAATAATCTTTCTCCAAGACGTACAACACCAGAAAACACGAGAACATTAAGCATTCAGCTGTTTGATGATGCACATCAATAAAAAGATGGTATAAGTGGAGGACGACATGGGCTCCCACATCGTGTTAGGGGTTCATCCCCTATGAGTCATAGGGCTTTGTGTGTACCATTCTCATTTTTAGCAGGTTTTAATTCATCTAGAATATGATCCACACATGACTAAGAAGAAAAGGCTAAAACTAAATGAAACTGTCCAGAAGAGAACTGCCTGATTGAAAATGTGATTTATAACTATGGCAGCATGAATAGTCCTGTTTTTATTGTGTTTTCTGATCACCTTCTCCAGAGGCAGAAGCATCCAGATTAATGGCCAGATCATCAGACTTTTGCACTTTCATAATAGAAGAGTAAGGCCGCAGTCTCTCAACAACTTTTGTGTATATGTGCTTATTCTAGAACACAACAAGATTGTTCTTCCTTCCATAGAGCATTCAGATACATCAAGTTTAGGAGATTTATACTGTCAGCACACTGAGAAGCATCCACGTGCTCTAAGGGAGTTCTTACTTTTGAAAGCCAGATATTTTGCTGAATATTAAAAAATGAGACATATTAAAAATGACAGAACTAGAAACTCACCATGCTCTAATTACTACTGTCGTAATTGATTCAGGCAAGAATCATCATTGGAGGCTAAAACTACTGGGAGAAAAGTTGTTGGAAAACAAGATATTCAGTCTCAAAATATCATCCCACAAATTGCTTTAAAAAAAAAAGAATGAGGTATGACTGACATACAAAAAGCTGTACGTGTTTGAGATATACAACTTGATGAGTTTGGAGATAAGTATACACCCATGAAACCACCACTGCAATCTATGCCATAAACCTATCCATCACCTCCGAAAGCTTCCTCCCACCCCTTTGTTTATTATTACTATTATTATTTTAATGTATGTATGATAAGGACACAACGTAAGATCTGCCCTCTCAGCACATTTTTCAGTATACAATACACTATGGTTAGCTATAGGCTCTACCGTAGATCTCTAGGATTTACTGATTTTTCATAATTGGAACTTCGTGCCCTTTGACTAATACCTCCCAGTACCTTCCTCCTCCTCCCAGCCTCTGGCAACCACCATTCTACTCTCTGCTTCTAGGAGTTTGACAATTTTGTATTTACCAATTCTGAGGTAATTTTTTAACTTAATATGTTACTGTTACAAAGATGTGCAGATCTTTAATCATTCACTATGTTAATACTGTAATATCAAAATACTGTTGCATTCTTTAAACATTTCACATTAGATACATTAAAAGGAAGTTTTTTTAAAAAAAATGGTACACTTGCTGTGGAAAACAGGTTGGTGGTGCCTCAAACCCATAGGGTTGTTGTGAGGATTAAGTGAATTAATAAGGGTATAGTGGCAACCACTGTACTTACTACACAGCAAATATTCAATACATGTTAGCAATTGTTTGCCTCATTTAAATAAATACAAATCCTTCATAAGTTGCTTTTAGAGTAATGTCTGCTTATGCTGTTATCTATGCAATTCATTTTACTTCATACCTCAAAATCTTATGTTAATGATTTCTCACATAAAGGTGTTTTTAAAGACATTCACATTTTCTGACAGATTTTGTGTCTGTGTTTTTGCACCCATGATTCACATGTACGAATAAGGAGTGCCTAAGTAATTCAGATAAAATGCCTTTCTTGGACTGGAATCAGCATTCCTTTTCAAAAAATTGAAACAAAAGTTCAGATTATAAAATAGTAATGGAGTTGGCTTTTACTCACAAGTGTGAAAACTTGCTGCAATTCAAAAATTATTTATGCATTCAGATTTGGGGGTTGGAAGGAACTTTAGAATGGTATAAGGGGTTTTAAGGTAGCAATACATGAAAAAAAGTTCAGCTTTCACTCACAATGACATTTATGTTGTCACCATCAGAGATTCTTTGAGGCTAAAGATATACAAGATTTTCCTATCTCTATGGGAAGTTTCTGTTTATCTATCCCATGGTTCAATACATAAAATTATTTATTTGAATCTTGCCTAATTTAAGCCATTTACTAGGAATAAAGAATAAGTATTTGTGACTTACAACTTTAGCTTACAAAATACCACCGAGCAGACTGATGGCCTACTTTACCTGAGAAGAAATTCTGAGACTGTTTATGTGGAGCTGTGATTTGTATCTTGTAAATAGTAAAAGCATAAGGAAAGTATCAGCAGTCATGTGAGGTGGTGGTGTGCTCTCTCCTGTGAATATTATCCAAACCACTCTATTGGGACCTTTCTCGCTCCACTCACCACATTCCATCCTATGGGGTTTTATAATTTCCGAAGTACTTTGACATATTTCATTTAATTGTCGTAAAATTTTTCTGAAGTAGGTATTAACTATCTCCATTGGATAGGTAATCAGGTTAGGTATCTTTTCCAAAATCATAAAATTACTAATGGAATAGCTAGGGCTCACACCCAGCCCTTCTTAGTCCATCTCCAGGGCTCTCTCTCCCTGTTGCCTCTCAGCTGTCATTGTCCCTTTACACTAAGGACATTTTGATATGCTCCCTTCAGCAACAAACTCAGGGCTTTGCCCAAGCAAATATACTCAATGAATATGAAGGAGTACATGAAGGAAGGGTCATAGTGGAGGAGACTTTTGAGGGTTCTGAAAGAAGGGGAACTTGATGAGAAAGAGGAAAAGGGATGCTAAGAGTAGTGAGAATTCTTTCTTGACCCTTGTTGCACTGTTGCAAATTAAAAAAAAATGGAATGAAGGAAAAAAGCAAGCACCTCCTCTATTGATGACATCTCCCCATCTAGACCGCCCTCTTAGGCATTCACTGACCTCCCCTTCTCCCTCTCCACCCCTATCAATTACTGTTCCTTGGCTTCTGGGCATCAAAATGGGATAGTCGATCTATCTTCAAAGAAGCCAAGTTGGCAAAGGAAAACAGCTTTATAAAAAGGTGCCACAATAGTGATTCATGGGGAAAAAAGTAACCCTGAGGGGATAGAAAGGATGTGCAAATGCTGAGACGGACTGCTGGTATCTGTTTATAGCATTCTTCACTTAACCATCTGTTGACTTAAAAAAAACTCACTGTGAGTTGAGTTTACTCAGTGTCTTACTGAGGACTGTAGCCAGGGAGACAGCCTCTCAGAGAGCTCTGAGGAACTCTTCCAGCAGGTAAGGGGGGAGGTCAGTATACATATATATATATATGATTTTGGCGAAGGGGGTATATGTAACCAAGCACACATCTTGGTAGACAATTACTGCTAGTCACCAAGAAACAGTAATCTTAGTTAATGGTTTTAGTGCTTTTCTAAGAATGGGAAGATCAAAAATACAGGTTCATAAAAAATTTCTTCTGAAAATACATAACTATCTGAAGGCCTGTTCTGCCAGTTTTCTCAGAGCACAGAGTGTCTTATCCTGATCTTCACCCTGACCTCCTTTCAGGGTGTATTAAAGGTCAGCAGCTACAGTGGCTTATGACTCAATCCTTGTAGAGCAGGATGGCAAGCAACATTTTTTAGTTGTCACATTCTAAGGACAAAACTCTCTCAATTGCCAAATCTCACTTCTCCTTCTAACCCTTTTCTCTGAGGAAACAAAGAAACTCAGCCAGGAAACTAGGAGGTGCAACCCATCCATCCCACCTCAGTGAGGTCCATGTGGGATGCCAGGTCAATTCAGGCACCTAAACCACCTGTGCCTGAGTCTGGGTATTGGGGTCCACCAGTTCCATCCCTGCATCCTCCTCATCTCATCCCCATCACCTCCCATCTCTTCCATGTGTACCCTCTACTCTTTAGCTCAGTGCCCTTCCCTCTGACTCTCACACTTTATTGGCCCACAGTCCTTATGACTAGGTATTTGGGAATCATATTCTATTTTAAGGAACCCCGTCTTTTGCTTTAACACCTTCATAGAACATTCACTTCACCCTTCCTTCCTACAAGATGCCGTATCTTTTTCAGCTCTTTCTGACAGGAAGGACTTGTTCTCTGACACCTGATATTTCAGGCCTGCTGCTGGTGGTGGAGAGTGGGGTTATTCATTATCAACCAGGCTCCCCGTTTGCTGATTCCCATTATTTTACGCATCCCCTCATGGCAGTACCTGTCCTCATTTAATGCTTAGAAACTGACCACACCACCCTCTATCCCTCCCTCCTAACTCTTTTAATTGGTGGGCCAGCTATCTGCAGCATCCCCGGGAGATTTTGGTACTTCATTCAGTGATTCCCAGCTACACAAAGAGCCATCCTGGGATATTTCAACCACACATCTGGTTTTATGTTCTGTGACCTTAACTCTATTGATCTTTACTTTCCGTTTTAACGCCCTGCTCCTTAGACATGCCCCTCTCCCCACTGGATTTTATCATCATTGGAATTTTCCATTTCAAATATCTTAAACTCTTAACTTTCCACACACTCTATCAATCTGCCCTCAGTTAGTTTCCCAATGACTTCTTAATTGCTAAATTCAAAGGATTCTTTTCAGTCCTTTGCTTATCAGTCCTCTCTGTGGAATGTGAATTTCTTCTAGAAATTCTGTTTTCCCTCAGACAACTTAGTTGGTTTTTATAATATCTTTGGCCTCCTTTACCACTGCTGTTGTGGGCCTTTCCATGGTATTCCCCAGAATTCCGTTCATGACCTTCCTCTCGTCTCAGGTCCATACTCTCTGGTTGCTGTCTTCTGCTCTCCTAGCTCTAATAATATACACTCAGATTCTGGTGACTCCAAATACCTTCAGCTCAGATAGACCTTTCTTTTTTTTTTTTCAATTAATTTTTATTGGAGTATAGTTGATTTACAATGTTGTGTTAGTTTCTGCTGTACAGCAAAGTGAATCAGTTATACATATACATATATCCACTCTTTTTAAAATTCTTTTCTCATATAGGTCATTACAGAGTATTGAGTAGAGTTCCCTGTGCTATACAGTAGGTTCTTATTAGTTATCTATTTTATATATAGTAGTGTTTATATGTCAATCCCAATCTCCCAATTTATCCCTCCCTTCCCCTTCCCCCCTTGGTAACCATAAGTTTGTTTTCTACATCTGTGACTCTATTTCTGTTTTGTAACTAAGTTCATTTGTGCCATTTTTTTAGATTCCACCTATAAGCAATATCATGTGATATTTGTCTTTCTGTGTCTGACTTACCTCAGTCAGTATGATAGTCTCTAGGTCCATCCATGTTGCTGAAAATGACGTTATTTCATTCTTTTTTAATGGCTAACTAATATTCCATTGTATATATGTACCATATCTTCTTTATCCATTCATCTGTCGATGGACATTTAGGTTGCCTCCATGTCCTGGCTATTGTAAATAGTGCTTTAATGAACATTGGGGGAGACCTTTCCTTTATATATCAGCCTCATACACCCTACTGTCAGATCTACATCCCTCCATGGATATCCCACAGCCACTCAAGCATATTCCAAACTAAATTCTTTACCCTATGAACTCATTTTTGCTCTTTATTCCATATCTCAGTTGTTAGCAAATACCTCATCCATGGAACTAAAAACCTGGAAATCATCATTCTGTTCCCTTTTCCTTCCTTCTCACTCCCATAAACAATAAATCATAAAGCCATACTTTTCATCAATTCTCTACACTGTGCCTCCTATACCTCTATCCCCCCAACCCCAGACTAAATGTTCCCTGCACTTTCCCTCTTTTCCTTAGCCCATAGTGCAGTTCTTGGTCCATAGCTGCCTACTATCTGCTTCATCTGCTCTGTCCAGGAAAGAGAGCTTAGCTCTTGCTCGTGATCTAGCCCATTACTTCAGCACCTACTTCCTCAGAGACCAGGACCAGCCCTGACTCCTTGGATTTGTTTCATATCATCTTGTTCATTCCTATGAAGCTCAGGAATGATGCCAGGCAAGGGGTCTAGCTTTTAATCTGGGCTCTTATTAAGAAACTTGGAGATGCTAGACATAGAAGCAGGGACTTTGGGGAGTGGGAGGAGGTAAGTGACCACAAACTACTTTATCACAATGGACAATTAGTTACTGATGGTGGGTGATTTGGTCTTGATAATGATGTACTAGAATGGTACAGACACACCTCTAGATTAATAGTCCATCCTCCTTTGAACATACCTCTTCTTCAAAGCTTAATTGGTAGCCCTTGCAATCTAATCAGAGATATACTAAGGATCCCTTTTGGGATAGGGAGCTCAGGCTAGACATCAGTATATTCAAAAGGAGTGACAAGACACCAAAGAATTGGAACTGAACAAATGAACCATGTGAGCATTTCAATAGAGATTAAAGAAATAGAAATGTCCTCCTCCTCATACTGCATCATTTAGAGTATGGGAAGATGCTCATCATTGTCTCCACGCTTTGTGGTGGGAGGTGTAAAATCAACGTACAAACAGACAGCTAAAAATTCTGAATAGGATAGAACAAAAGGATGCATTATAATGAACATGTTGGTGGGATGATGTATCAGACAACATAATAATTTTTTATATCAAATTTCTAGTCTTCATTATGTGTGCTTATATTTTCTGTTCCTTTAGCTCAGGAGTTGGCAGATATATTTTGTCTTAAAAAATATGACATGTGCAATCACAACTTTCCATCAAGTGTGTTGTGCTAAACATCCCACAGGACAGACTCAGAATATTCAAATCAATAACAAATCTTTCCACTTAGTAAAACCCCTAAATTTATGGCTCATTCTTGCCTCAGATTTTTCATACTGAGAAATGACTTTGTTAGTGGTCAAGGTCTTGAAATTTTCAGCCCAAGTTTGATACTAAGGAGTTTAAAAAATCATACCAGAAATTGGTCACATATTTTCCCTTCAAATGTAAATTTCAATGCTTTTCCCCTGACAGGTGACCTTGACCCTGGCAGGATGACTTTTTACTAGGAATAATTTGCTTTTCGAGGCAATGATGCCTCTGAGGGCCCAATCCTTGCCTCTTACTTCATCCTTATATTTCATACTATGGCCAGCCTTGTGCCTTATATATAGTAGATAAAAATTGTAAGTGTTGGACGTGACCATGTAATCATCGTTTCATCCAACCCCTTCATTTTGGAGAAACAAGTCCCCAAAAGGTGCCTTCACTTATGAAGAGCTAATTTGGTGAAGAGCTACATCTAGAATCCAGGACTCCTGTGTCAGGACCTCCAGTCTAGTGCTCCGTCCACCAGTATGATAGATATCTGCTCAATGAAGCACTAAAACTGCCCTTGCAGAGGTCACAAAGGACCTTCCAATCACCAAACCCAATGGCATTTTTTCATTTCTAATATGCTTCAGTCTACATCCCTGGGAAACAGAAGAAATATTCCAGCTGGAGCCACTTCAACTTCCTAATTTCTGATGGATAAAGTTATTTTCCCCATCCTGCTGCCTTCTCAACCTGCCCAAGATCAACCCTTTTACCTGGGCTCAGTCTCATCCCCTCCAGCTCCTTCAGGAACTTTTCACTGTCAAGTGTATTCCTTCATCCACAGTTAAAATTATTTGCATCTTTAAACTCTCCCCTGGGCTGGCTATTTACCTGTAAGGTGTAAACACACTCAGGTCTGACAGCTCACAAAGTGCCTCTGATCCTTGGTCCCCTCCCCTTCCACTATCTTTCTCTCATTACCATCAATGATAACCTTAAAAGAACCGTTTATTCTTTCTGTGCCCATCTCCTTTCTTCCCATTCACACCTCCACTCCCTGTGGCTGGCCTTTTCATGTCAGTCCTGGCACTGATCTTGCCAGCAGTTCCCGTGATTTCTGATGATCAAATCCAGTGGATACCTTTCAGTCTTTATTTCACTTTTCTTTGACATTTGACATCGTTGACCTGTTGTGGACATTTATCATCTGTTTTGGTGGCCCAGCATTGAAACCCACTTCCTTTGAGGAAATTTTCAACCTCATGGGGCAGATTGAGGCATTTGTCTGTCTCCCAAATGCTGGATACCTGTTCCCTCTGTGTCTTTTCTTCACCACCCTCTCCTGCAATGTAGATATTCTACAAGGATCTGATTTTAGCCACTTGAATATCTATATCAGTGGTTCTCAACCTTTTTTTATATCCTAGCACACACAGAAAAATGATATTATGGCACACTGGGGATAAACAAGAGGGAATTTTAGGATGACTATGTCGACTAAAAAAATATATAGCCTAAAAGTTGAGAATTATGTTTTATTTGGCAGACAAAACTGAGGACTTAAGCCCAGACACAGCCTCTCAGATAGCTCTGAGGGATGGCTCCAAAGAGGTAATGGAGGAGCCAGGATACATAGGAGTTTTTGCAACAAAGACCAGGTAGTAGGAACTTCAAAACGTTACTGTTAATTAAAGAAAACTAGGTATCTCAAGTTAAGGAATTTAGCACTTTTCTATGTATGGGAAGATGCAAGAGTCTGGGCTCACTGAAATCATTCCTCTGATATGCATCTCAACTATCTGGGGCCAGGATCCTGTGCTTTCTCGTTCTGAGTCTCCTCAGGGTGCACCTTTGGGGGTGGCTACAGCAGTTGACTGCTTGATGGCAGGCTTCCTGTTTCTATCCTGAGTCCCCTTAGGGCTCACTGTGGGGTGGCTGTAATGTGATAGCTTGATGGCTGCAGCATCCTTTGTTTACTGATATGGCAGGCAACATTTTTTTCACTGACAAGTACATGGGAGGTTTGGTGGAAAAAACTTGTTATAGTTTCTTTATATTATATAAGTCTGATAAGAGAAATAGAATGAAAACCTCCAAAAATATTTTTTTAAAAACTTTTCGTTGAGAAACTGGAGTTTGTTTCTGTGAATATAACTTCTTTTTAACAGGTTTTATGCTTGAATGACTTGCATTCAATTCTTAACCAAGACTTTTGAAATGATGATCTCTTCAAGTTCTTGATGGCCACCATGGAACAGTGTGGGTTCCACAGGGAACTTCATCAGATCCCACTCTGCTTTAGCCACTCTTCAAGGAACTTCACATTGAAGCTGCTCATGGCTGGAGGTGACTGAGGAACTCTGACCCCTCAAGAACTTACCAGCAGTACTGAAGCTTGTGGGATCAGTTTCTTGTAGCAGACCTGCAGCCCACTGAAGGCACAGTGCTGTGGGAATGCTGGTTGGGAAGCTGGGTCTATACCATTTCCTCTCAGCCTTGTTTATCCTCAACACACCTGAGGGCCGCATTAGTGACATGGTGACTCACAAGGGCATATCTTTGAAAAATCCTTCTGAGTAATTCTGTAATAGTCCCCAAGGACTTCCTAGTCTGTAATTTCTAGTCTGCCCTTCCTAGTCTGTAATTTCTTTGAGGGAAAACTGCACCACAGGTTTCTGTGGCTGCTATAACAAATGACCACAAACTTGGTGGCTTAAAACAACAGAATTTATTCACTCACAGTTCTGGAGGCTAGAGGTCTGAAATCAAAGTGTTGGCAAGGCCATGCCCCCTCTGGAGACTCTAGGGAAGAACACTATCATGCCTCTTCTGGCTTCTGGTGACAGCCAGCATTCCTTGGCTCATGGCTGCATCACTCCAGTCTCTGCTCCATCTTTACATTGCTTTTTCCTCCTTGTGTCTGTCTCTAATCTCTCTCTTATAAGGATCCATTTAAAGAATTTAAGGTATCTTATTGGGATGTGATGGCATTTAGTGCCCAGCTGGATAGTCCAGGATAACCTTCCCATCTTAAAGTCCTTAACTTAATCATACATTTTTTTTTCCTAAATAAGGTGACATTCATAAGTTCCAGGGATTAGGACTTGGATATCTCTTAGGAAGCCATTTTTCAACCTACCACAACATCTTTGAGTAAGTGTTCTCAAGAGCCATGAGTGATGTTTTCAATTAGAAATATTTTGGTTTGCCTCAGGATTGGTAATATAGAAAGAGAGAACTAGTGTTAAATCAGTGTATATAAAGCAAAGATCATACCTAATTCAATGTTCTGTTCACTAACTTGTATAGAGATATGGTGTCAGACAAACCAGCCCAGACACTGCCTGTATGTTGAGAGCAGAATCAAACCCAACCTGCTTCTTTTAGCGCAATTTGTTTGCATTATCCCAGGATCAGGACACACTCATCCCATTACTCTGGGGGCCATCTTTCTAAGCCACAGTGAATCAAAATTTCTGACACATTTAACACCAATTAATTCTGTCTTTTGCAGAAGAAATGTTATGATTTTTGCTTCATTTTGTTTTTAAAAAAATTAAGTTCTTGTCAGTGTCAAGAATATTGATTTATTCAATTCACCAAGTATTTATGAAGTGCTTAGCACTATGATAGATTAAATGGGCAGACAAAAATGAATTATGTATATATATATAGTTTATATATATATATATATATATAAAATTCAAACCACTTCTATCACTAAATGAAACTACGAAGTGAAATCTTTAGGGGTACAGTTTTATTTTTCCAAACAATTTGACCCTTTAGATATCTAGTGCCTTCAGATTTGGGTGAATATATATGAGTCAAATGTTATTTTAATATAAAGCATTATATTACATAAGGCCACACCTGACAGACTTCTCCAAGAAGACAGGTCTTATCTTAGACTCCAGCTCTCAATTTTTCAGGCTTTCAGAATAAGTGGGAGTGGTATTATTTTTGAGAAGGGAAGCACACCCTATAGGTGGTCACAACAAATAGATGATTACTTTATGCATAAATGCAGCCATGATTACCATAATCCATATAAATAGTAAGTTAGGACATGTCTTAAATTTGACTTGGAAACTATATTAAACTGGAGAAGGAAAGAAAACAGAATGAGGAACTAGAAAGTAAACCTCCCAGTTTATGATTTCAGAAAATTATTGCACTTTTTTTTCTTCCCTCTTACTCATTGGAAGTTTTAGCGCAGAGTCTTTCCATTGTACTCGAGCAGAGAAGCGGGAAAATCCATTAGCAGTTCGATAGTGGTGTTAGCAGGCCGTTGAGAGCACAACTCTGGGGACTGCCCAGGTGCATGGATGGAGCTGCGTGGTTATGGAGTCACGGATGGTTGGTGATATTAGCTCATTTGCAGAGCAATATCCCAGTTCCTAAATCCTGAACCCCGAATACCCAATCGGATCTGTATGTTCAGCTTCATAAGGCATAAATGTACCACTCTACAATGGTTTGATATTTATTGGAAATCATTATTTTTCCTTCCCCTAAAAAAAAAAAAATACTGAAAAAAAAAAATCAGCTTCTTGCTAATTAGTCCTCAAGTGTCAAGAAAGGGAATCTAGTAGTAATGGAAAAGTAGAATCGTTAGAAGAGTGACTCATCCGTGGGTGGAAGAATATATGTGTGTAGATTTTATGCTGTAGGATGTTTATATGTCTAATACAGTTAAAAATAAAACTGAAATTTTTTCTTTACTGTAAATGGTTAGGGTTTTGGCCAGTTCCTTGGTGATTCAAAGAGGCTGCATATAATGTATCACATGGAAAACCAGGAGTTGAATAGCAGTGTTCTTTAGCATCCTGTTGACATTAAACTCCTCCCTTCCCCCTCCCCATCACTTCTGTTAAGTGAAAACTCGTCATTCATCCATCCCTTTCTTCAACAAATATTTATAGGGCACCTGTGATGCAGAAGGCCTGTGAAAGACAGAAGTGAACAATCGGGAGAACGGAGGCACCAAAGCACAGGCACCAGGAATGCAGACCCCAGGGTGGGCAGAGAAGCCTTTCCCAGGGTGGCCGGCAGTTCTGCAGCAGGGGCATAACTGCAAAGGCCCAGAGAGAGCAGAGCACCTTCTAGGGGCTGAACTGGGAAGAAGTAAGGGAAGAAGCTGCAGATTTAGGCAGGAGCCATATTTACAGGCCCAGATCAGAATTTGGTGTTCAAATACCCTGAAGTATTTTAACTTGCTGACAGATTTTGAATAGAGAAGTAATATGAGAATTGATTTCCACTATGGAGTTAGAGCTAAGAAGGGCTTGGGCTGCCTCTTCTGACACAAATGGAGAGGGAAGCTTTGAGGAAAAAAGCTGCCAAAAATTTTGGAAAACACTGCTTTTTAGATCCCTTTCTTGGAGTTTCTCTATTCATATTAGCATATTAAGGGACTCTGAAAAACTGGGAGCAAAGAAACCATTCTAATTTTCTTTCAGCCAGGGTCTTTCACACATTTTGATTACAGATTTTGTTTTGCTTGTAGGATCTATTAACATTCTTTGTAATTCTCAAGAGACAGACTTTGGAAAGGATTGGCCAGTATAACAGTTTCTGCTGTATAGAAATAGATTCCGAACAGAATACCCCAGGTGAGGAAAATATCAGCCTGCATTTGCTCAGTATATGTTGGAAGAAGGGCACCCCGTCTTATATTGAATTGCTGCAAGGCACTTATTTCCTTGAGAACAACTCTCATTTTCACTTTCAACTCTCCCCACCCCCATAAAGATTACTGTGAAAACTAAATACTTGCCGGGGAGGGGGAAGGGTAAGCTGGGACAAAGTGAGAGAGTGGCATGGGCATATATACACTACCAAACGTAAAATAGAGAGCTAGTGGGAAGCAGCCGCATAGCACAGGGAGATCAGCTCGGTGCTTTGTGACCACCTAGAGGGGTGGGATAGGGAGGGTGGGGGGGAGGGAGACGCAAGAGGGAAGAGATACAGGGACATATGTATATGTATAATTGATTCACTTTGTTATAAAGCAGAAACTAACACACCATTGTAAAGCAATTATACTCCAATGAAGATGTATAAAAAATCTATTGATATATACTCTTGACATTAAACTACCTTTTCATTCATCAAAACAAAACAAAACAAAAACTAAATACTTACAACATAGAAGAGGGAAATACCATTGTATTCTTCCCTGATACCTGAACTCTATGCTTATTTTCATGACTGAATTAGCAAATCCTGCAGATGGGTTTGATTAATCTGCTGCTGATAAATCTCAACATTAGCTCTACTAAAACTGAAGAAATGGCAGAAGAACAGACATTGCTTTTCTACCATATACACTGACCAGTGCTTTCTAACTAGATCATCACTTTTTATAACACATTTAAAAACAAATACAATGTTCCTCTTTTCTGGATCTAAGTATTATTTGTGTTTTACAATTTTTTTTCCTCTCTAACATGTTTTTGAGCAAACATGGAAAGTTATTTAATTTTTTTTCGGTAACATAAAAGTTGTTTAGTCTTTTTAGAAAGTCTTGGAATGTAACTGAATATTACCCAAAAAACTGTAGTTGGAAAAACAATCCTAATTTTATGAAACCTTATTTTTATCTTGGTGTATAGCAGTGCATCTCCTTTAAGTTCGATAGTATGGTATACATTCGGTGTAGAAAAGAAATATTTAAGATTGTATTCAGTTCTTTGGTATTGAAAGTTAGTACTGAAAAGGACCCTAGAGAACATTAATTCAGAGTGGATGAATCGAATTGTGAAAACGGTGGTGAATCCTCAGATCAGGTAAGGATGAGTCTTCCTGTATCCCCCTCTTCTTCTTCCTTGCTTTTTCAGCATCTGCTCCCACTTCTGTTGTAGTTTTCCCTCTTCCATTCTTCCTAGTGGGTGAGGAGATCTGGGGCCCCCATCCTCCACTTTGCTATTTACTACTTTAGCTTTGGGCAATGACTAGAGAAGAGCTTGATATCATAGTATAAAGGGTCAGGCTCCACTCAGCTCTCTAAGCTTAAGTGATTTTAGCACAAATTTCAGGGGAGAGGAATGAAAAGACTAGTCTACCTTTAGACTCTGCCACTAACTAGTCATGTTCCAAGCATGTCATTCTAGTGAGATGGAGTTTCAGTTCTGTAAGTAAACAAATTTGTGGCCTATTTTGGTAATTTCCCTTTGAAATACAGTTAATAGAGGCCTAACTTTGTTCTTTTATTTATACATTTAAAAAATATTTACAAAATACCTACCGAGTGCCAGGCATTGTTGAAAGGTTCTAAGGATATAGAAATGAGCAAAAATGATGTGGTCCCTGCCATATGCTCTTGTAAAGAGGAGACTTTAACGGTAAAACAAGGATTCTTCAACCCCATATTCCCATGACATTTTCTTTCCTCCCTATGCGTTTAAATCTTGTATCCAAGCTAGCAGAATTGCTGACTTCATTTTTTTTTTGTAAAAGAAAATGCATTAATATTTATATAAGAATGTACTGTCAGAATATCATTTTTTTAATGGAAGAATTCCACTAACTTTTATATCTGAAGATTAGCACTGGTTTTTCAGTGTTTAAACATTGGGATACCACAGATTCTAACAGCAGCCTATTGATGTTTCTTTTTCTTTGTAGATTTATCATTACACATACTAAATATTATATTATTTTATTAAAAGTCTCCTTTTAATAAAAGGAGACTGTTGTCTTTGACACTTGTCCTAGGCATAGAATGAACTTTTAAGCTGAAAGCATTATAGGGTTTTAAATTTCATTATCTTTTAGAAGAATTACCCCATATTGTATGTCATACTGTTAATAGCATTTAATTCCAAAGATTTCAATTAGAATAAGGTCCCAAACATAGACTTTGGGGGAAGAAAACTGAGCAGGCAAAGTTTGTGTATGGTAATTCATCATAACTAGGCTCCAGATCTTGGATCAGCAAACTTACTTCATTGAACCTGACAGTCATTCCTGCGTGGTGTTAGGCACATGGATAGACTTTTCTTTTCTTCTGCATGTAAGTTCCATGGGAGAATTTTGCCTGAATGTCGCTCCTTTTGCGTGCTTAGGAACCCCGGCACAGAGTTCTCCTACCATATTCACTGCAGCGTGCTTATCGGTTATCACAAGTTCCACTTAGCATTTGCAAATCTGACAGCTGCTGTGAAGTTGAAAACACTGTGAGAACAGAATTTGGAAAGGAGGAGAAGGGCAGGATAGATGTTGAGAAAAGTCTATGTACTAAGGGAATATATTGCTGGTATCACTCAAGGTGCCCAATAGTTGTTTCCTTCAAAGAGATACACAGGAAATAAGCCTCCACGCCTTATTTCCAAGACAAACTTCTTTCCTCCCTTTCTTCCTTCCACAAGAATTAATTGAACATATGTTGTGCTGAGGATAAAGAAGCCTCCATCATCTACCCTTACTGTCTATCTATCATTCAGATATACGTACATTTTGATCATGGACTCTTTTTTTATTTTTGTATTGTGGTAAAATGTACATAACATAAAAGTTATCATTTTAAGTGTACAGTTCAGTGACTTTAAGAACATTCATATTGTGGTACAGCCACTTCTTCCCAAACTGAAACACTGTCCCCATTAAACAATAACTTCCCATTCTCCCCTTCTCCAGCCCCTGGCAACCAGCATTCTACTTTCTGTCTCTATGAATTTGACTGCTCTAGGTACCTCAAATAAGTGGACTCTTACAATATTTGTCCTTCTGTGTCTGGCTTATTTCATTTTGCATAATGCCTTCAAGTTTCATTCATATTGCAGCATGCCTCAGAATATCCTTCCATGTTAAGCCTGAATAATATTCCATTGTATGTATATATCATATTTGTTTATCTGTTCATCTGTCAGTGGACATTTGGGTTATTTCTACCTTTTGGCTTATTGTGAATAATGCTGCTGTGAACATTGGTGTACAGATTTTGTTCAAGTCCCTGCTTTCAATTTCTTTGGGTATATACCTTGAAATGAAATTGCTGGATCATATGATAATTCTATATTTAACTTTCTGAGGAACTGCCATACTGTTTTCCACAGTGGTTGCACCATTTTACATTCCGATCAGCAATATATGAGGGTTCCAATTTCTCCACATTCTCAACAACACCTGTTATTTTCTTTCTTTTTTTTTTAAAGAATAGTCATCTTAATGGATATGAAGTAGTATCTCATTGTGGTTTTGATTTACATTTCCCTAATGACTAGTGATGTTGAGCATCTTTTCATGTGCTTATTGACCATTTGTATATCTTCTTTGGAGAAATGTTTATCCAAGTACTTGGCCCATTTTTAAATTGAGTTGTTTGTTTTTTGTTGTTGAGTTGCAGCAGTTTTAAAAAATATATTCTGGCTATTAATCCCTTATCAGATTTGCAAATATTCTTTCCCATTCTATAGGTTGCCTTTTCACTCTTTTGATATTGTCTCTCTTTTTTTTTTTTTTTTTGGCTGTGCTGCGCAGCTTGCAGGATCTTAGTTCCCTGTCCAGGAATTGAACCCCAGGCCCACAGCAGTGAAAGCACCTAATCCTAATCACTGGACCACCAGGGAACTCCCTTGATATTGTCTTTTGATGGACAAAAGTTCGTTATTTTGAGGAAGTCCAACTTATCTATTTTTCTTTTGTTCCCTGTGCTTTTGGTGTAATATCCAAGAAATCATTGCCAAGTAGTCATGTATTTTTATTTATTATATACATGAATTATGTACCAAACAGAAAAAAAAATGAAATTCTTAAAGGACAAGACAAAGATGAAATAAGCAATTATATTAAAAAATTTTCACTGCATATCCCTGTGATTGAATATGCTACATTGTTTTTGAAAAACATGATTTTAACTTCTATAATAATTATTCTATAATAAGTTCAGTTTCTTTCCATAGTTGGATCTAATGGTGGTCCTAGTGAAAAAGATACCTCACAAAGATACGTATATCCAAATTGGAGATGTTCATGGTTGGTTGTGCCTGCTGGGTCGTGATGCTGGTTTTCAATTCCATTCACTGATTATGCAAAGATTTTAGTTGAAAATTGCCCACCAGATGTCCATCTTCCCTGATATCAGTCAACTGTTTGTTCAGAGTCATCAAAAGGTCCTGAATTTTTTGTATTTTTATAAATAGATATAGTTTCACTGAAATCTCACATGTGGATGATTTAAAAATGGGTTTGAAATATTTATTTTGAACTTTTTAAAAGTGAGCATATAAGAGAGTTGTTACAGACAGCACACATTGTTTTCAGTTGTCTCATCAGGTAATTATGTAAATAATTTCAAACATTCATTTTTCAAAATATTCTCCCCAGAGTATGTTTCTTTCAAGAAGCAGTTATTTTCTCAACTCATTATTAAAATCAAAATTATCAAAATGGCAGCTCTACCTTGAAGGAAGTGATTAAGGGTGTTTATGTCTTTGAAAATATCTTCCAAACAGCATATCCTGACAGCCACTTGTCATCCCAGAGAAAGACAGCAAATTTGTAGCATGGTGTTTGTATAATAGAGATGTATAATACCTTGATAGTCAACAAGTCTTTTATGTATTTTGCCACAAATAGCCCCCCAGAGTCCTCTGTGTCACTCAAAAGATTATCATGGTTATTCCCCACATCATTACAAAGTATTGTGAAAGAGTCTATTTTAAGGGTCTTGTCTTCATAGAAAGTAACTATATTTTTGACATCTCTAGCACTTGATACACTTCTGGCTTCAACTTCTTTGCTGTAACATCTTGACTATGAATGAAGCAGTGCAGGGTTTCATACGTGGAAATGTCTCTGTGACTTTATCCCAGAATATTTTTTTTCCACTTTAAGTAGCTATTCCATTAAGCATATTTTTCCATAAATCTTTGTTTTTATTAAAGAAGTTACTGTTGAGAATACACCTTCTTTGGTACATGTTTTCCTTTAGTTGTCCATAAGAAAATGAATTATTTTTGTATTTCTTTTTTGAACCCAACTAGAAATCTTATACACTGACTTGTTAGGAATATCTTTATTCTTTTCTATATATACAGAAAACCTGCTGTAATGTACAATTTAACATTTATCTCTTTACATTTTAAGCAGTGTTTGCTGAGAATCTTTCAATGATATTTGCTGATAAATGAATGTGTTTTGGATTGTCTCCATATTTGTTTCCTTGTATTTCAAGTATTTTTACCATAATAGGAAGAGTTAGTATTTATCCAATCATATGTAGCTTTTTGTCTTTTTAATCTTTCAATATTAAGTAAGGAGACTCAAAAGAGACTTCTAAATATTCTCATTCATTTTAATGATATTTTGTGAAGTACTGGATTGACTATTGTCCAACTTGATTCATGGCGTGGTTGGAAGTTCACACAGGGAGTGGCTAGGGGAGCACTGTCCAGGCAGAAGAAAGAGCAGTTGCAGATGCTGTGAAAAAGGGGGCAGCTCAGAAACCTGTCAGTTAGTCTGCTTGGTTTACCAAAGGATGAGATCTGGGGACCATACGTGATGAGACTGGAAATGTCAGCGGAGCCTATCTGAGGATTTCTTTAGGTAGAGTAAGCAGTGAAATGAGACTTAGCCCAGGCTCTTTACCAAACAGAACCCGAGGCAAGGATTAAATGCTAATGCTGTCCTGGGAAGGGTAATGTCAGGGAGTGTGATAGAGGGAAAGTGAAATGAGTCATGGACGGAGCTAACACAATGTCTTAAGTTATGGAGCTGGCTGTTGCTTCATGAAGAAACAGCCAGTTTCTCAGCCACATGAAACCCCCCCAAATAGGCTATACAGAAAAACTGTGTCTCAAATCTGTCTATCAGAGGGTGTATGGAGAGGGAGTTCATCTGCTAGCACCCTCCCTTCTCTTGTCTCCCATTGAATAGAGTTCACCTGCAGAATGTTAACTCCCTGGACTTCTGGCTTGCATCATCCGGCACCTTCTGGAGAGCCAGGTTCCGTGCCTCATAGTGTGGTGCTCCATCTGAGTCTAGGAATAGGTAGAGGGACCAGAGACTCCAGGTGTCTGCCTTAGCAGCAGGACTGCGTGAGCCCACATGGAACTTGTCATTGTGGCAGAACAAATGGCCAATATAGGATGTGCCCTATATAGATGACCTCTTGTGCTCCTCAGATCTGCTTGTGACCTTCCATTGTATGTGGCTCCCTCATACACTACAGGGCTTTCCATTGTTGTGAGAACAGGCTGTGCTCACTGCTTCCCCAAGTCAAACAGTCACAGAGCTGCCTTCAAGATGGTGACTAGTTGTGATTTGCAGAGACACTTAAGGCAAGTGGGTTGGTGGAATAAGCTACAGTGGGCTGGTCCTGAGGCTCTAATTGACATTTATCATCTGTCACCTCTATCAGACATTCTGTATTTACCTACCTACGGCCAACTGTCAGCTGGTCTAAGTTGCTTTCCTGCTGGAGTGACCCAGAACTTCAAGTGGACTGACCCTTTATTTGTCCTGTACTTTTTGCGTTATTGTTGCTGTATTTTCCATTAACCATTATCAGTGGGCATGGCAGTGCTGAGAGAGACCTAGTGAATCCCTTGGGTTTCAGATATTATCCCCTATGACCCCATTTTGTGGAGGGTCAACACCAACTCCTTAATTACATCAATCAGACAGTAAATAATTTCCTTGCCTGTTGAACTATTGGCATGAAAGCCCCAAGTGGTCAGGTAGTCGTTAACTTTAAGTTCAATGAAACTCATTATTCACACAGGCAGAAATGCTCCTTCCCTGGGAACTAGGACCTCTAATTGGGTACAACCTTAGATTATAGGGAATAAAAGCACAAATATTTCAAATGGACCCCTGTGTGGTGAGGAGGCTACTTCTACTTCACTTGGTTCTTGGACCCATATATTCTTACTGTTGGAGGCATAATACTATATATCAGCTATTGATTTGGCCAGTATATCACTTCCTAGAAGACAGCAACCAAACCCTGCAAGATACTAGACCCATAGCTAAGCCTTCAACAGGCTGCTTATCATTCTGTTGGTCTGGCTGCTTTTAGATTGTGGGGTACCTGGTATTATCAGTGAGTCCCCTGGTGACAAGCCCATTTCTGCACCTCCTTTGCTGTAGAAAAGGTCCTGTGTTGGAGTGAACATTGTGTGGAAAACACGTTGAGAGATAAAGTGTTCTGTAAACGCTTTGGTGGTGGTGATGATAAAGGAAAGGCAACCCCACATCCAGAATTTGTATCAGTATTGGTATGGAGTAATAATTACTCTCTCCTCCAATGTGGATAAGCTCTGATGTCATTGACTTGCCACTAGGTAGGCTGTAGGATGACACCTCGAAGGATGGTGATGTGTTGAGGGCGCAGCTTCAGTCTCTGTTGCTGGCACACTGGCCACTCAAAAGTGGCTATAACCAGATTGGCCATAAGACAAGAAGCCCTTGTTATTAGGCTCATGCATGGTCTTCATCCCTGCTACCCTGGTCACCCCTGGTCTGGCCATGGGCCTTTTGCACAAGCACTGGCTGGACAAGGTCAGTCATCCACATCAGACCATCTTTCAGGGTTACTGACAGTTGGGGCTATCATGTGACAACTGTCCAATTCCAACTCCACCAACACAGCATAATGATACATCTGTGAGCCAGTCCTGTCTTTTCTTCCTCTGAGAGTTGGTCAGTGGAAATTCATGGGTTGAAGGAGAGGCATTGATATGGTAGAAGTAGGTAGCATGGCAGTCTGGACCAGAAGTTACTGGTACTTTACTCATAGTTTTGGACCTGCTCCAGCCCCATCCCAAATGTGCCACTTCCATCATACATTGGGTTGCTTCTACGTCTGTCCAACAGTACTGCTTGGTGGGTCTGAAAATATGCTGTGCTGTACAGAGGCCACACTTCCTTCTCTGCCCCAGTGACTGATCATAGCAGAAATATTAAGACAGATCTATTCCTGGGAGACAGGGGACTCCTCTCACAGGAGATTTAGCTTGAGAATTGCCCAGTGGCGCTGCCAAAATTTCCTTAGAACTGCACTGCAGTCTAGGACACTTCCATCCACACTTTCATCCTTCTCTCCTTCTGTCAGGATCAGATCTGCATTGCATGTCTATTCGCATCTTGGCATTTGCTTCTCAGAGGACCTGGACTAACACGTGGTGCTTCCTCTGAGTCTGGAAGTGGTGGAGGGGAGTTAGAAGCTCCAGGTCCTGGGTTCAGGAAGAAGATCTCCACAGGCATGTGCTGAGGGGTTGGAAGTGGCCATGGTTGAGGAGACAGGGAGGCTGAAAGATCTGGGAGGGTGCATAAGTTTATGTCCAGTAGAGAGAGTTTCAACAACAGATTGAAGCTTGCAACTTTAGCAGATCACCCTGGTGGGAGTAAAGTGAATGGGCTGGAAGGGAGCAAATATAATGACAGGA
The DNA here is from genome assembly GCF_963455315.2 of Globicephala melas. Classification (NCBI taxonomy): domain Eukaryota; kingdom Metazoa; phylum Chordata; class Mammalia; order Artiodactyla; family Delphinidae; genus Globicephala; species Globicephala melas. Next base: position 12,303,915 of record NC_083331.1, on the reverse strand, counting down.
AGACTGGTTAGGAGGCAGTATTCCAGCCAGGGGATAATGAGTGTGTGAACTACAGCGGTGACAATGAGAATGGAGAGAGGGGGCAGGTAAGATGGAGGGAAATCCATGGGACTCAGTGATATTGAGGCTAGACTTTGGGGAAGAGAGAGGAGACAAAGCTGATCTCTTGGTTACTGTTTAGAGCAACTGAGAGGATAAGAAATACAGAAGGAAACCCTTTCTTTTTTCTTTTTTCTTTTTTTTTTCAATAAAGCCTTTCTGGTCACATTGAGTTTGAGGTGTCTGTGGAACATCTATGTGAGGATGGATGAAGAAGGAGTTTGAACAGCACATAACAGATTTTGGGATTCTCAGCCTTGTGGGGAGGCTGTGGCTGTGAAGAGAAGGGGCCCCGTAATGAAGTCTGGGGCTCACCAATGTTTAATGGGAGGATCAACGAAGAGGAGATGGGGGCAGAAGGTGGAAGTGAGATGCAGCAGGAGAAGTGGGGTCCTGGAGGCCAAGGGAGTACAGAAACTCTGGAAGAGAGGGAGTTATCAGTGAAGCTGGGTGCCCTGGAGACGGCCAACCAGGTGAGGACTAAGACATTGCCACCTTGCTGCTGTTGGTGATCTTACCAAGAGGAATTTCACAGCCGAATCCAGGCAGAAGCCAGGCTAGAACGGCTTTGAGAATGAAAGGGAGGATATGGAAATGCACCACTCTTACAGTGAGTTGAGTGTGAAGGGAGAGAGTGAGACACTTGTTGCCAAGTGGGTAGGCAGAATTCAAAGAGGACTTCCTTTGTTTTGTTAATTCCTTTTTTGTGGGAGACATATGTGTGCAGATTTAGGCTCATGGGAAAGAGCCAGCTGAAAGGGAGAGGTGGAAGTTACAGGAGAGAGAGGGAGTGAGGCAGGGGAAGGCTCAGGTCACAATAGTTTCTGCCTGTTTTATGAGGGTTTCTGGATGGAGAGAGAGAGAGAAAAGGGATTTCTTCAGAAAGAGCTCCTCGATGTAAATAAACTGATAAAATGATGTCAGGTACTAGTCCTCAGCTCTCTGTGGATCCTGCACCCCTACGCAGATAATGGCGATGGCTGATGGATAGATTTTTTCAGCCTCCACTGAGCTTTCATGAACTAGTCAGGTTGGATCTGCATAACTCATCCATACAAAACTCCTGCAACAATCTGGTCCTATTGCCATCCCAGTCTCAGTGCAAGCATCTCAAACAATTGAACATTTTATTAGTCAGAGGAAGAGTTTATCCAAGATCTCACTGTACAGACAGCTTTTGTCTAATCTCCCCTGTGTCACATTTCATTATGACAGATGTGTCTGATTCCAGCTTCTTATTTACATAGCAGGCAGACATATTGTCATTACAGATAATTAGTCTTAAAAGCACCAGCTTTTAAAACACTCAAGTCTTAAGTTTCCCATTCATCCATCAGCACGGTAAGGAAAAATATGCCTCTTCCCGCATTAGGTTCTGCGTCTGATTTTATTTCTGCTCAAGCTTTTTATCCTTCTCCTGTTTGCCAGTGGAGGGGAAGCACGGAGGGGCCCAGACGAGGCTATTGTTCCAGTATTCCCAAACTGCTGACATTCTTTTCTGGGAAGATAACTGAATCACCAAATTTGATGAAAGGTCCCTGAACTATCAGGAAACAGATTTTCCATGGAGTCTATGAATATAACTATTAATTTTAAAGTCAAAGATCTTGGATTTTTTCAGCTTGGCTGTTTCTTCACTGAGAAGCATTTAAAAAATAAATTATTGCATATTGACCAAAAATATGATAACATAGGGACCTTTCTGTCGAAGAAACACATTGCAATATGAAAATCTAAGTAATATAAACTTGTCTTGAACATTTTCTAAGAGATTTTACTTAACAAATACACACTGGAGAATCTCAGTCATTCTGATTCAGTTGGTCTAGGCTGGGGTCTGAGATCTACATTTCTAACAAGCTCCACAGACCACCCTTTGGGGGACTCTATTGATTAGTGAGAGAGCTGACTTCTCAACATCAACAACAGAGATGGAGAACAATATTTTCAAAATGCTGAAAAAAAATTGTCTATCTGGTAATATATATCTAGTTAAAATTGCATTCAAGAATGAGGGCAAAATAAAGACATTTTCAACAAATAAATTTGGAGAGTTTATTACCAACTGATCCTCATTAAAGCTTCTAAACAACTTTAGGAAGAAGAAAAGAGAAACTAAAGGTGTGTCTGAGATGCAAGAAGAAATGAGCAAAGGTTAACATATGGTTAAATCTAAAATGTTGAGTCTATGAAAAAAATATTTAATTTTGCATGTAAAAAAAATTAAGTTCGAAATGGAAATGGGGTAAGAGTATCTGGCAAGCAAGTGGTTTTAGTTAAAACTTTCTAAGATCTTTTATTTGTTAGAGGAAGGTGGAGATATTAACTTTAATTTTAAGTTATATATAAATATGAAGTTAAAGGTTAAATAAAATAAAAATGTAGTGAATAACTTTCAGCATTTCAGAAGGAAATTAGGTAACTTTAAAAAATGGAATCAAAAGGCAAAAAGAAAGGGAGAGAAAAAGCATCAAAATAGCAGGACAAATAGAAAACACAAAATAGAACAATAGAAATATTTTCAAGGATATTGCAATAAAAATAGATGTAAATGGTCCAAACTTGCCAGTTAAAAGAGAGTGTCAAATTAGATTAGAAAATAAATCGGGATTCTCAATAGGGGATCAACTCTACGAGGCTGGGTAGCAGCGGCCATGCTGGGGAGAGCTGTCCCCACTCCCAGTGGCTATGCAGGAACTTCACCCAAGGGACTTGTCACTGGGGGTCCAAGCTGCCACTTTACACATACAAGGAGGTGCCTCAGGTCTTCACATACTTCCAGCAAGGCTCTGCTTCCATGAAGTAGGACCTGCAGCCCCTGGTTGCCTGGAGTGAGGCAGCTGCCATTCAGACCCACATGTCACCCTGCCAGGGCTCTGGCTGGAGCCAACCCACAGAAGCTCTGGGCTCACCTCCCTGCCCTCTGTGGCATCAGGAATTGTGTCCTATTCAGTAATTTGTAATTCTCAGACATCAAAATAACGAAGTAATTATTCTGAGAAGTTTCAAGTATATTATTCCAATTGAGTTTGTGCATGTATGGTAAAAAATAGTGGAACAAAAACAAACTATCCAATGCTTTGGACACAATCTCTCTATTATATTTTACAAAAATCGTTTGGAAAGATAGCCATACCTCTGTATGCCACTCAAAGCTATCTGAAAAAAAAAAGTTAACATAAATACAACAGTTGACATCGATAGCGTGTTTAAGATTAGCAAACAGATTGAACACATGCACAGATGTGTAACCAAGCACTATTTAGAGCCAGCCTACCTGGAGTCCACAAGAGCATCATCAAACCCCCCAATTCTCCCACATGTAACCTTTAATAATAGGCTGTTTTGATTATCTTTAGACTTTTTGTAAGTATTAAAGACTTACCTATGCAGATTGATGTCTTTAATACTTTAGTTTCTTCATTAAACAGAGTTTAGGGAATAGAGGTTATATTAAAAATTAAACTTCTTCAACAGATAATGAGCAATTATTGGTTTTGGTTTTAGTTTGTTTGACTTTTGCTAAGCTGTTCTCCGGTCATCTCAAGTAGAACTTAAACTTTTATGAAGGTGACAAGTGAGATAATTAATCAGTTTAGTTTGGTGTGAATGCTGTGGATTGTCGTTGGAAATGTCAACGTTATTAGTCTAGAAAAAAAAAAAAGAGAGCTTTATTTTCGTCTTGTGGTCCTCTCCTGATAGTTTCCATGAGATTTTGAGATTTTCTTGGAGAGGATGGTTCAGGTGTTTTGGGATTCTCTCACAGGAGTTTGGTGCCTCTCTCCTGTTGTTAGGGCTGACCTAAAAGCCACGATGATGTTGAATGTATTTGAGTGCCACGCCATGAGAGTGGATAAAGGGCATCCTTGTCTGCGGTTAGTTACATCTTTGGTCCTCTTGTAGAACAGTCTGTCCTGGAGACCTACAGCAGCCCCTTATGACCAGCAGTTCCTTGCCAGCTTAAGGATGTTGAGAGGCAGATGGGTTTTGAAGACACAGCAACCTTAAAACTGGCATAGTGACCTTGCCTGCCTGGGATTCTCCCAGGAAGAGGCCATTGTGGGGAAGAAATGGGCAGAGGGGCTTGGCCAGTTACTCCTGCTCAACACATCCTTGCTCTTTTTCCCTCCTTCTCAACCTCCACTGCAACATGAACTTCTGAATTGCTTTTCATTCCTGTTTATCTTATAGAGCCAAAATAACATAGCTTACATTTCCTTTACCCAAAATATGAGACTATTTGGAAAGCAGATAAATAGTTTGAGTAGCCTCTGTGGCAATGTGAATAAAATTTAGTGCCTGAGAGATTCCTTTAAATGGAAGTGGAAAATTGTTATTCACTCCTGATCAGTTTTCATTTTCATTTTTTCATTCTCACTTTAATTACTGAGCTTCCTTTCTCTGAAATCAAGTCTCTAAAACAGACCTTAATTATCCATTTTTAACTGCAGGAAGATTTATTATTCAAAGAACAGCTAGCAATCCAGAATAGATGTTATTCTGTTCATATTTTAAAGGGTTAGTCAAATATTTCTTCTAATGGAAACATTTTGTACCAAAAGCCTCTAGACAAAAAGGTAGATAGACGAAGAGATAAAGATTTAAAGTAAATCTGTAACAGAGGAAGATGACTAAATCTTTTGAAATCTTTAAGGCATGATCCCCATGGAGTAAATGAATTAAATTAACATAATTAGAATGAAACAATCTTTGCATTCATACAGCATCTTATTTTTCCAAGATCTCTTTTTGCCTTATACCTTATGTAAATAATCCCTCTAAGGTAAGTACTCTTAAGCCTATCTTGTCTTTTAAAGAATCTATTGAAATCTCTTTATGTGCTTCCCTAAAAGGGATTTTCCTTATAAAATTAGCCTTTTTTTAATCTATAGCCTTAAAATGCAGAACTCTATCTACCTTAAGACGTAAAAGGATCATCATTTTCCTTCAGTTCTCTGTAGCCTGGTTTATAAAGTTTGTTTGCCAAAGAAGCTTAGGAAATTATCATTTTTGGAAGCCTTTAAAAGTAGCAGAGCTCTTTATCTCTTGGTCATGGTTTCAGTGTGGTTCTTCTGGAAAGGAAATGTAAGACATAGACACACAGGTGTCTTTGGAAAAGAGATAATGAAAATTAGTTGTAGAGATGTCGTACCAAGTGTTGGTGGTATCCATAAGTGGAAGCATCCCATAGGCAGACAGAAGTCATAACCAGAGCTTGGTAGAGAGGTCAGTACTTACATATGGGACTAATCCATACAGGAATCATAGCTAAAATTGTGAAAGTAAAATATCTATTAAAGAGATGAGAATCCAGGGTATATCTAGGGTGAAGGAGGAAGAGGAGGGAGGAATCCAAGTGAGAGTCTGAAGGGTGTGCTTGAAAAGATAGGAGAAAACAAGGGCGTTGTGGTGTCCTGAAAGAAGACGATGGGGAGGAGAGCATTTCAAGAGCTGGGATAGATCATCTATGTCAAATAGAAATTAAAGTAAGGCCATTGCATTTGGTATCTCAATTTTTTTTTTTTTTTTTTTTTTTTTTTGGTTAGATGATCTTGAGGGAACTGGGATAACAGTGGAAAGCGTGAAGGATGAAGCTGAAAGGGGCTGTGGAGAAATGCCTTAATAACAAAACAGAGGACATACCAGTCAGTATATTGCCCACTGGAACAGTTGGGTGAGAAAGTTTAGAAATACTGATGTTAGCTAGCAGGGAACTAAGGTCAAGTGACTCAGGGTGGGGGCATCTCTGCATAATTGTAGATAGACTGGAAGACCCCAATAAAGAGGGAAAGATGAATATAATATTATAAGGACTCAGAGAAGAGGCTGGAAGGAATGGAATCCTTCTAAGTAAACCTTAGAAATGAGAACCTTAGAAGTGAAGAAACTTCATTTCTTTGTTAGAACCTGAGGAATGAAAGACCTCACAGGTGGTGGATTGGCTCTCTCATTATAGTAGAGGAGGAAATAATTCTAGCAGGAAGATATTTTATTAGGAGGTGGGGAATGGGGATAGGGAAAACAATTAAGGAGAGGTGACATTTGGGTCATGCCTCTTCAGTAACATATGTCTAGCTATTTCACAACCAATAATCATGAGTGATTTGCTTATCAGTGAGTAATAATATACTGCTAACTCTTCATTATCAAGACCTTTCTCCACAGCCCTTTCTGACTTCCTTCTTTGACACTCTGTTACATTAATTACCTCAAGATTAGCTGTCATCTATCAGGTAGCCAAAGATCATAGAAAGAGCATTCAAGGAAAGGAAATAGTATTCACTAAAACAGAGTCGTTAAAATGCAGCAAATAGGTCAATATGGCTGAAGTATAGGATATTGGATTGGATGAATGGTTAGAAGTGAGCACAGAAAAGTAATCTGAGAGCTCAATTAGGAAGAGAAAGGCCATACTAAAGAGCTTGGATGTGATTCTCAGAGGGGAACTCATGTAGATTTCCCTCCTCTGGGTACAGTGTATCATTGATTGTGCTGATGCTACCCGACAAGGTAGGGTTCTTCAGGTGCTTGGAATGGGAATTGTGTGGGGGAGGGGAGTTTTTCACTGTGGTGGGGGCTAGAGGTGAGGCAAGGACTTCTCAGCAGATGAGAACCTCTCTCTACCTCAAGGCTATTAGACTTGTTTTCCAGGGAAATCTTACTCCTTGGTACCACATGGACCATGAGGTCTATCACATGGTTGCTGTAGCCAATTTCATACCAACAAATAAGCTTAACAAAAGGGTCACTGAGGGCAATGCCAGGCCCTGCATCAAGGTGGAGAAGTGAGTGACTCTGTTAAAGTCACAGGAGAGCGTCTAGTCCTCAGTGTTGCCCAGGATGCTCTTCAGGAGCCCTCTGACACCTGCTCCACCACGTTTTTGATGTCAAATTTAGCAGCTCTCCCTAGATGGCAGGTCAGATCTAGAACACACTCTTGGCAGTGCCTTTGGTAGCAAGGATGATGCTCTGGACAGCACCATGACCCTCACACCATGGTTTGCCAGAGGGGCCACCATCAGTCTCTGGGTAGCGTTGATGGCATGGACTGTGATGGTGAGTCCTCCGTGACGTGAAAGTTTCATGGATAACCTTGGGCAGGAGAGCCACTGTGGTTGGTGGTTCAGATGGCATTACTGACGATCTTGAGAGAGCTCTCAGGTTTCTCATGGTTCACTCCCATTGCATGCACATGGGGAATCAGCCGAAGGGGCAAAGATGAAGACTTACCTTCAAGTAAACCTCAGCCTTCTCAAAGACACAAGGGAACTCCACATCAACATCACCCCATTTGATGCTGGTGGGGATGAGGCCTAAAAGAGATTTTAACTTAGTTTGCATGGCACATAACTAATGTGTTCCATGAAGTTACAGTGATGAGGTGACAGGTGAGGTGGAGCGTTTGCCTAGAGGAGCAGGTGTAGAGTTGGGCTGAGGCACAGGAGTCCAGGGTTATCACTTGGGAAGCATTCTTGCATAGTTCAAGGGCCTAACAGGAAGCTCAAGTTCACATCAGGATAGTCCTGTGGAAACTCTGAGAGCACCAGCCAGGACCAGGTCACCATTCCAACTCTACAGACCTGCAGCCCCTTCTTCTGTCTGGTTCCATTCCTCACCGAACCTGCCCAGCCCCGACCAAAATGTCTGACTTGATACTAACGGGGTTCACTGCCTCCCTCTTTTTTTTTCTTTCTTTTTTTGTAGAGACCTGGGCTGGTTATCTCTGCAAATTCCTGCCATTTAATTCAGTTCCATGCACTAAAAATCCACAAGAGTTTAAGGGAACAGTTGGAAGAACAACTTGCTTGTGCCTTATGCACTTGGAATTGTAGCTATATGCCTTGATCTTTCCTGGTTACTGCTTAGCTGAGAAGAAACAATTCTCAATAGTGACCTGATTATTATTTAGCTAAGTCCAGTGATATTCTTGAGAATTTAAAGGAGCATAAATGATGGAGGTGACAGCCCTCTCTATGGGCTCTCTTACAATATAGAGATCACTTATAATGAAATTCTAACCAGTAGATTATAGTTCCTCCTATAGGGGATGAAGAAATAAAGATTTATGCCTAGGCTTTAACATTTAAACTAGTATGAGTTTCCATACTATCCTTCTGTTTTAAGTTTAAAAAACTTAATATGACATTTTCTTAGTTTTGAAATCAGACTCTGATTCTCAAGGAGCTTTGTTGCAAAAAGATTTATACTATATATCCTAAATTGGGTGAGAAGTGATGCAGAAAGAAAACATTCCCCCATCTAGTCATTAAAATATTTAATCTTGGGCTTAATCCTTGTAAACAGGTTTCCCAGGACAACACTTAAATGCTACCCGAAGCTTAGATAAAACAAAATATGATTTTGATTAAGTGTAATACATTAACAAAATGTCAGTTTGTGATATTTTTAAATGAGATAGGAAATGCATGATGGCTGATAAATTGCCTCTCATTAAAAGAAAACAAGAGAACTAAGTTTTTTCTAAGTATTTATTTCTGAATTTGTATACGTTTGATATACTTGTCAACTTAAAAAAAAAAGCACAATGTAAAAGCTGTGAGTCGAGTTTATTCAGTGTCTTACTGAGGACTATAGCCCAGGAGATAGCCTCTCAGATAGCTCGGAGAAATTGCTGCAACAGGTAAGAGGGGAGGTCAGTATATATGTGAGTTTGGCAGAGGGTACAAGCAACCAAGCACACATCCCAGTAGAAGTTTGTTGCTAGTCATGAAGAAAAGACACCTTAGTTAATGGTTTTAGGGCACCTTAGATAATGGTTTTAGGGCTTTTCTAAGTATGGGAAGATGCATGAGTTTGGGTTCATAAAACTTTCTCCTGAAAATTTCACACTGTCTAAAGGCCTGTTCTGCCAGTTTTCCCAGAGCATAGAGTGTCTCATTCCTGATGTCCACCCTGAACTCCTTTCAAGGTGTATTAAAGGTCAGCAACTTCAGTGGTTAATGAATCAATCCTTGTAGAGCTGGATGGCTAGAGACATTCTTCAGTTGGCACACTTATCAGCCATACTTATGTTTTCTGATTTATTAAATGGGAAATTTAAGCAGCTTCATAAAATGAAACAAACTATAAACCAATTAAGCTTCACTAATAGGCAAAATTCCCTTTTGCATTTTTCTAATAGCCCTTCTTTGGGTTTCATGGCCATGTGGCTCTACCACTCTCCCCATCCCACCAGTCTTCATTTATTGAAGATTTTGGCACCTGACTCATAGGAGTCGTGACTTCCAGAGCTCTTGCCATAGTTATAGACAGCATTCACATCTGGTGAGCAATCCATCAAACTTTAACTTCACCTCCTTAACTTACAAAACCTGGACTGCCATTCTCCATGAGCAACCCATCCTCAACCTCATTCTCACCAAGAACAGCTTCATTTCTGAAGCTGGAAACCAATACAAAAATAATCTCTGCCCACAGCTCCTTAGTGGTCCAACTTTCACCCACCGTGCCCCACTGAGTTCTTCAGTCTCTCAAGCTCCTCTTCGCCTCATCGTTTCCCTCCCTTCCCTGACTACAAGTCTCTTTCCAACTATTTCCTCCAATGGATCCGCCTTCCAAGTCTTGACCTCAGCTAAACGTAGAATTGGTCTTTTCTGCCCCTATCCCTAGGTACTGAATGTTACGGGTGGAAAACACAGATTGTTGTTACTATATGTTTTTGGTCCCCAAATCTCAGTGAGACCCTCAAAGCAATCCTTTCATGCTTCTCTAGGGAGCAGTCTCTTGCTTTCCTCCCAGGGATTATTCACTTTTCCTTAAGTCCCAAGCTCCCTGCTGCCATCTTCATTCTCAGCGGGTGACATTGCACCATGTTTCACAGTGAAAAGATGAAGCTTTCAGGCATGAACATCTCCACTCTTGTTCCTCAAGGTCCATGTTTTTCCCCACTACACCTCTTGGCTGACACATACAGTAAGATCTCAACTAGATGTAAGGGGATTATGCTAAACTGAAGCAGAACCAGGATCATTATGTCAGGATATTGGCAAACACCATTTAATGGTTACTTTTGTTTGATTTTATAGCAACAAGCCTTTCATCTCACAGATAATGAGAAATAGCCCTGTACTAAGCACAATAAACCCAATATATTATCAAAATATCTTATTTATATTTCATAGATGCTCATTGAATGAGTGAATTAGATAAATGAATGAATAAATGTGGTAAGCAATGCCTGGAGTGAATTAATAAATGAAGAAGTACAAGAAGTTTAGGAAAAGTTTTCAGCCCAGGAACTTGTAATCTAGTTTGGAAACAGCTGAACAAGATGTTATATAATAAAGTTTTGGACTGTGTGGAATAGAAAATTAGAGATAAGCTAAAATATAAGAAGGTGTTAATTATTTAGGCAGGGTAGTTCAGACAACATGTTTTTGATTTGTTTTCTGTTTTCATTTTTTAAGACAAGAGAGATCACAATGTCCGAGCATTGGACATTCTAGGTTCTCAATATATCTCAGGAAAGAAAGGTGGAATAATTATTCTTCATATTGCTAGAAGATAGAAGTGTTAGACCATGAGATTTAAGGCAATATAGAAAGAAAAAGGGAATCCCTTCTAGGCAGTAGGGCCAAAGGAAAACCATAAATAAAGGCAAAGGGGAAGGGGCAGTGAAAATTGTGTCTAGGGAATGACAAGAAGACCAGTTTAACTGGAACATTAAATGTGATATGTAGGGTGTGTGTGTGTGTGTGTGTGTGTGTGTGTGTGTGTGTGTGTGTGTGTGTGTGTGTGTGTGTGTGTGTGTGTGTGTGTGTGTAGGGTGTGGTGTTTGCAAAAGCTGGGCACAGAAATTTCAACTTAGGGACTAGTATGTTAGAAATTTATTAGTACTATTGGGAGCCATTTTAAAGTAAATCCTATATCAGTACACTCATATTGGAAGAAAATCCCTTTTGCTTATGATTTTATGCCAGGAGCTTGCAAGAATGTCATTTAGTCTTGTTCAATTGTCACTGAAGAGTCAGTGTCTTTAATAATTATTCAACAAACTTGCAGATTGTCTTCCAGATGCAAGCTAATGCTCTAGATGTTTGAGGAGATATAAAGATGTATTTTAAAATCTCATGGTGGAGGAGTGAAGGAATGCATAAGCAGTTTGTAATGAGTGAACACCTGGTTTATGAATATTTCATGCTTATACGTGATCACCACCAGGGGGCGAATTCCCTCCCGCTTGTTAAACTAGCGGTCAGAGGGAAGGAAAAAGTGCTTCCACCAGAGCCCATGAAAAGAAAAATCCCTGATCTGTCTTCCAGAGTCACAGAAGGTAGTAAAAGTCTCTCTTTTTGCCAGTGGTAGGTTTAAATAGGTTTCTAACATTAATTGTATTGCCCCATGGAAATAGTGCCATGAATAATGGTTAGGTTTTGCAGGGTGATTCCAAAGACATGTTTAATATTTCATGTAGTTAGAAAAAAACAAGGCCAATATATGTAATAAATATTATTTTTATTTTTTATGGAAAAAATTTCCCAAGTACAAACTTTCAGAACTCAATCCATTTACATCAGTGACTGCCTGTTACTTTAAGGCATAATGCTAAATGAATAGAGGTATGTATTCACACTTAATACTTTCCTATCTTCTGAAATGTAGAACTACTTATTAAAGAAACAATAAGGGTTTACCAATACAGTTCAAGACAACCGATTTTCCCTTTTATGGAAGAACAAATGTTCAGCTTTATTTTTGCAGGTGGATAAAAAGAGACCAGCCTCTCCTTTACCACAAGCCCCAAGCATTTGATCACCATTGTCTGGGAATAAATTATGAAAGTTTCAAGTCAGGTTAAAAATGAGCTGTGCTGTGCTTATCAGACAGCTTCAGGCTCTGCAAATAGCCTCTGTGCTGCCAACACAAAGGCACATTTATTGCACATTAATTTTTTCAGCCTGATTTGCTCCAAAGCTATCACAGGTAGAAATTTCTGTCATTAACACTATCCTCAAATGGCAGAGACAGACGCTACAAGCAAGGTCCTTTACTCGTTTTGTAGCAAAACTCTGACATTACAGCCAAATGTGATCAAGGTCCGTGGCCCTCTGTCCCCAAGACCCAGCCTGTTTTAGATTTCAGGATCAGTTTGGTGCCTGCTACTTCCTCTGCTAAAAGGCAGTTGAGGTTATAAGCCACTAATGAGCATTTTGTTCCCAGTTAAGCCAATAGAAGAAACACAGTTCTCAACTAGCAAACATTTAAGACAAAATTTTTCCTTCAGTGTATATTAGTAGGAAGCATTATCCATGCAAAACCCTATTCCTATAAAGGGGGACTAATTTACTACCAAGAATGACTCATCATCCAATTTGGGTTTCTAGATGAGGGATTATAAATTTGAAGGCAGGCAGGACCCTCAAGGGGTCAAATGGCCTCCTGAAGTTATATCAGTGTTGCATTAAAGTTCATTTTTGTGGAAGAGGGACCAGAGTTTCCTCAGATTTTCAGGTTGGTGACTCCAAAAAACTTAACAATCATTGATCTAGATCCCCTGTTTCTCTTCTTTTTGTTTTTCTTATTGATTTTACATCTGATTAAGTGTATTGACCCTAGGATTAGAAACTCAGGAACTGAAAGCCTGATTTTTCTTTTTTTAACCACTTAAGGTTACATGATTGTGGCAAGTTTCTTCATTTCTTTATCACACAGCTTCTTCGCTTGTTCAATGGGGTGACAGCTAATTGCAGCCCACAGAGCAGGCAGATGTTACATGAGATATCGAAGGGGTTCTAAAATCAAGAGTGTGTCAGAATCACCTGGGAGGGCTTATTAAAACAGAGATTACTGGGTCCCACTCTCAAAGTTTCTGATTCAGTAGGTCAAGGATGGGACCTGAGGATTTGCATGTCTAACAGGTTCCAAGTTGATGCTGATGCTGTTGGTCAAAGGACCACAATTTGAGAACCAGAGCTTCCATCCTGAAACACCCATGGAAACCTGGGTCTCGTGGTTTATTTGCCTGTTTCTTTGCCCATCACCTTGCTCACCAGGGTAACTCCTATTTCTTTGTTGTTTGTGTGACCCTTCATCTCAGCATCTAGAATCTAAATTTCCAGCTCAGCCTTTCAAAGCTGGCATGCCTGCTGGGTTCTGTCCGACTCTAGTAGTTAGGAAAGGGTTGGGTTTTCACAATTTTAATGGAACACTGTCTAGTAGGAATATAATGCATGACACATATAAAATTGTAATTTTCTAGTAGCCACATTTAAAAAAAGGAACAGGTAAAACCAATTTTAGCAGTGTTTTTCATTTGATCTAATATATCATCATATGATAGGATATTATCATATTAACAAATAATCAATGTAAGAAATTATTAATGAGATGTTTTACATATTTTTGGTACTAAGTCTTAGAAATCTGGTGTGTATTGTACATTTCCAGCACATCTCAATTCAGACCAGCCCATTTCAGGGGCTTGTGGCCACTCACTGTGTGGCACAGCTTTAGAGTATTTGTGAGGGGGAGAGAACTGGAGAGTCCTTCGTGTGTTCTCAGAATGAAAAACTTCCCAGAGAGTACTGGGTTCTTTATGCTACAGATTCTTCTGTCACAAGAGCGACACAACCTCTCAAAAGGCCAGGTGTCCTTGTGTGAGAAATTGGAAGGCTTGGGTCTGGGATATTTTTATAGAAAGTCGCACGTTTCACCAGGAAGAAAGAAACATCCTTAGATATATGTTACGGCGCCCCTAAAATATTTGCATTTCCAAAATTAGGCTCTTCTCCCTTGAAAGAGCATGTCCATTGATTCTGGTCTTCCACTCAAGTCCAGGAGTGGTGAATTAGCTGCTTTTAATTCTTCCTGGAAGGGAAGCTGGGAGACCATTTGGAATAGAAACCTCCAGGCAAATTATCACGTGAGTAAATTAGAGTCACCGGCTTCCAATTCAGCTTTCCCCCAGATGGTGATGGCAGCCTGTAGCAGTCAAACCTAGGAAGTCAGTGCCTGGGGTGAGAAAGCCCACCCACCCCAGAGAATTTCCACAGTGGACATGGTTGAGTACTTCACTAATGAAAGTGCTCAGTCGAAATTCACGTTTTCTGTTCAGACAACACTGAAACTCCTTCAGCCAATTATTCTCATTTCTGCTCAAGTGGTCCTTAACCCACAAAACATTACCTCTCTAAACATCTCGGGTTGAAGATCATTTTCATTTTGTCTCTGCACAGCCAAGTTTTTAAGATTCATAACAGAATAGTTGTACTTTCAAAGTTTTTCAGTCTTGCTGTAATCTTTATTTTATAATGTGACTTTCAGATATATAATTCAGGGATGATATTGACTATATTTCAATGTTTTGGATTTGCTATGGAATTACTGAAGTTGTACTGTTAGTTGAGAATAAGACATGACGTGCGATGTGTCTCTGACTAGCACGCTACCCTGAGTACACAGATGGTGATGAATTTGGTGTGGTACCTTTAATAAATGTGCCTAGATAGGAACCTACAACATGGAATATTCATGACTTATTTTCCTGAGTAGCCGAGTCTCACCTACTCTGATCTGCTTTGTTTTCTTGACACTTCAAGCCATCATGCTCACTGCCCATCAGTGCCCTTGTCTTGCCCTTTCACTCCATTACCCCATCCTGTCTCTTCTGAATTCCAGTCTTGCTTCCCTCCTGAATATAATTTTGTCTTTTTCCTTGACCTGCATTCACAGATAACTATTGGGATAAAACTCAATCTAATTCTACCTTGTTTGCTTAATATTATCAATTCTCTTTTGGTAAATTATCTTTAAGCCAATTGTATTTTTCATTGTTTTATTTTCCATTTGGCTTTTTAAGCAGAAAGAAGAGGCAATAATAGTTGCAGGAACTTCCAAAAGTATAATTTATGTTATAAACTAAGATGAGGGTTGGGGGCAATAACTCTTCATGTTAACATCAGCTTTTGAGGATGGGCTGAGAGTCTTTTTAAAATCCCTAAGCCTACCTTCTTACGGTTTAGAAAAAGCCCATGCTTAAATTCTCAGCTTTAACTTCAGGATAGCAGTGAGCCCAGTCCCAATGACAGCTCAGGAGAATTTCCAGAGCATTAATATCACCGTGTAGAATGAATCAGGTACAAAATGAGGAACATTACTCTTTGGTTTTGAACCTATAAAACAACCTGGCTTTCTACAAGTTGTATAAACCGTGCATAATACAGAAGGAGAAAAATGTGGGTGGAAAGTTCTGCCTCGGAAAGGGCTTCTTAGCATAAAAACATAAAATTTAACCCAAGAAAATCCTTAAAAATCATTGACCATGAAACCCACAGAGGAAGGTTCAACCAAGAATCCATAACTGTTATTAGAATTTGAAATATGCCAGATGGGCTTCATAAAGACTAAAAATTGACTAATTTCCACAAAGCAGGACTTCGATTCATTTAGCTTAGTATGTAAGTCTTTGTAATAAAAAATATCTATTTTCCCCTTACTGGATGCCAACCGTGGAGCTGAGTTCTGTATATACAAAGGAGCATAAGACATAGTCCTGAGAGGGAGGAACACAGACACAGGAGCAACCGATGACACTTACAGGGTGATGAGGGCCTTGAGAAGCATAGGAAGGAGCAACAGACTTTACTTGGAGTCAAAGAGTAAGTGACATTTAAGCGAAATTTTGGAAGATAAACAACAGTTCCTCGGGTATACAAAGTAGATGAGCAGTGTTCCAAGCAAAGAGAACAGAGGCACAGAAACACAAAAGAGCTCCTTAAAGAACTGCAGTAGTTTGGAAGTGGCAAGAGTGCAGAGTACATGTGGAGTAGGGTGGAAGCAGAGTAGAAGGGGAGGTTGGAAAGGAACCAGGTCGTGAAGGGCCTTGTTCTTGCAGAGGAATCTAAACTTGATCCCTCAGATAGTGGGATTCACCAATCAGGGGAGGGATACTCCTAGACACATTTTAGCAATGTCACTAAGAGTAGGCTGGATTGGAGAAGAGCAAGACCGAAGGCATGGGAACTAATAGTCCAGGATAGAGATAACAGGGGCATGAATTAAGTAGTAGAAGTGGCAGGAAAGAAAAGAAAATATTAGGAAGGTTTTTAAGAAGTGAACTGACCACTTGGTGATTGATTAGGTGTAGAATATGAGAAAGAAGGAATCGAGAATTGCATTTTCATCTACTTCCTTGATGTAATTCTGCATCCCTGTTTCTTCCAATCCTTTGTTAGTTTATTCAGTTAACATGTATTGAGGGCCTATTATGTGCCAGGTGTCATAGTAAACACTGAAGATACAAATTCTATTATTTGACAAATATTTCATAGACACCTGCTCTCTGTCAGGCATTGTTCTAGACTCTCCGAATCCAGCAGTGGAGGAAACAGACAAGACATGTTGAAATAAGCAGAAAATCCAAACAAACAAAAAACAAATAGAGGAATAAAAGGTTTCTCTTTATTAACTTGACGGGGAGCAAGGAAGACAACCTCTAAAGCAGCTGCTTCAAAGTGATGGAGAAAAGGAGTCAGTCTGAGAGTAGGTAATGGAAATTCTGGCAACAGAAACCAGAGCAGTTTCAAGCATTCTGGACTTCAACTTTTAGCAAAACAGAGTATTGGTGATATGAGTAGTCACAAGCAAGAACAAAAGGACCCCAGCAGTTTCCCTGGGAAAGGTGCAAGGGGTTATTTCTTGAGGACTCAACATTAGAGCCAGGTAGGATGGAAAATTATGAGACCAGGGAAATTGAAGACAGTTCAGAAAAATAATGGGCTTTCAAATTCTTGCCCTCCTGCAGTTTACCTCTAGTGGAGAAATAGGTGATAAACAAAATAAGTTAGTAAATTATATAATATATTAGAAAGTGATAGATGTTATGGAGAGAAATATAAAGCAGGGAATGGGAACAGGGAAAATGGTGTTTGTGTGTGTGTGTGTGTGTGTGTGTGTGTGTTCACAGACAAATGTGTGCTTTTAAGTGGGATGGCCAGGGAAGGACCCACTGAGGCAGTGACAGATGCAAATAAGAAGGAGGGCCAGTCTGCAAAGAGTTCAGTGTCCTGGTGGAGTCAGACAGGTACAATACCACGTGAGACGTTCTGAGCTGGAGGAATGCATGGTGGTGTGGCAGCTCATGCACTGGGTACCTAACCCAGCCAGGCAGCAGGGAGTGGTCAAGGAAAGCATCTCCAATGAGGTGCCACTTTAGCTATAACCTGAAAGTTGAGTTAGAGTAAGTCGAGTAAGATTGATGCAGTGGGTTTTGTTCCAGGAAGAAGGACCATCGCACGCCAAGGCATCAAGTTATGATAGTTTGGAAATTTCAGAGAACTTCCAGTAGCTTAGAGCTACTGAGAGCAGGTGTGCATGGAGGGGTCACAGTGACAGGAAAGGAAGGGCTGGATCATGGATGGACTTGAACATCACAAAAAGGGATCTGGATTTCAGAATGAAGGCCATATGTGTGTGCATGTGCGTATTGTGTGCCCATTCACGCATGAATGCCTGTGTGTGCGTGTGTGACTGCAAGATTTTAAGTACTAAAAGGATTTTAAGCAAACGAATATTGGATTGGTTTTTAGAAAGATTCGGCCCATAGTCATGTTATAGATGGATTACAGGAGACTAAGGAGTAATAGAATCCTATACTAGAGTTAAGGAGACCAGTTTAAAGCTCATTAGTAAATTCAGGCAAGACAGGAGGAAGGCTCGAAGAAGTCAGAGGCAGTGGTAATTGAAAGGCGGTAGCAGGCAAATTCAGGAGCTATTTAGATGGTCTCTGTTGATGGCGCAGACTCTCAGGCCTTCAACTCCATTTCCCCATCCATTCCCTTCATTGCTGGTGGCCAGGAGCCCAAACAGACTCTTTCACTTCGAAACCTCAGCCCAGATGAATTGATCCATCCATCTTTGATGTTACTCGAGCAGCTTCTCTGGAGCCAGTGCCTCCTGTAGTTTATGGTGTAACTCATTCCACAGAGCCGTGCTAGGCATCATGCAGGTGGGTATGAAAGTGAGTGAAACAGTACTACTCATCCTGTGCAGGTCGAGTGAGAGGAGATGGACTGACAGACTCCAGAAAGTGCTTTATGGCAAGAGCATAAGGGACTGAGTAACGGAAAGCAGGTGCTCAATAAATATTTGGAATATGAAGAAGAGAGGCCCAGCTCTGTCTGGGGGAGCTAGAGGAGATTTCACTGAAAGACATTTAAATTGGGTCTTGAGGGAGGAATATGCCGTTTCCAGGGAGCACAGGGCCAGCATTCAACAAAGACAGACTGGTAATGGCAATGGAGACAAGCATAGTCAGCTGTGAAATTCTTTTTCTGTTTTGAAATCTCGCTTAGGTCCACAGCTACACTCTGTTACCTAAATTCAGCCTTCTGATGAGGCAGGAAGGAAATGATTTCATTCTGAAGGCAGAGACATAAATAATCACAGAAAACCAAAAATATGACGCTATTTATTTCTGGTTTTTCTGTTAATGTATCATTAACATTTAGAATAAAAATCCAGGGGGAAGCTAATTCTAATATTTGAAATGATTGAAGAAACAGACTGAGGAGAGTCTACGAAAGGCCTGGATCTTCTGTAAGCATCTGAGGAAGGAAGATGTTTAACTTTAAAGTTAAACCAAGAGTCCAGAGTTCCATTTCTTTCCACATCAGTTGTGTCTCACCTCGATGGGTCGAAAGTATTAAACAGACACTAAATGAGGTCATGGGAAGACTTTCAGGCAACATGAATACATGAATTTAGGAGTTGGGGTTGACCGAAACTTAAAGTTCCACAGCCATAAACTCCCCCATCATTTCTTCTCATTAGCTTTTTATCACCTTTAAAATAGAGCACGGATTCCAAACCAACTGCACATAAATGAGAAAACAGTGAAACTTGCCAGAGGCAAACATTACATTTTGGTTAACACTGAATGAAGTTACAGAAGTTTCTCTGACTCAGCCAGTTATAGATTTGCATTTGCTAAAGATGTAACGTGACAATTGGGTTTGTAGTAAGAATGTTAGTAACTGGTTCTCCAGCTGCTGACATTCAACCAGAAATAAAGTTCTGTGGCCTCAGAGCTAAAGGACAGGTACACACTATAGAATCAAGAACTCAGCAAGTGTTTACATCTACTACTTGCCTTGCCCTTCCCTAGGTTATATAGGAAACACAGAAAGAAATTTAAGACATATTTCCAAACGGGCCCTCCAAACAAAGCACAATCAAGTACCCTCCCCCTCCCAAATATTACCTAGTTTTGACTTGTCTGCCTCTGGCAGAAAACGTGCTCAACAGGGACTGGAAGAGTTGGACAACCCTGTGGAAGGCGTAGAGTTTAACTTGGCCCTGGAGGGATCTAGGAGGAGTTGGGAGGGGGTTGGAGGGGGGAGGAAGACATATCAACTGGTAGGGGAGTGGAGATAGGACAGGCTAGGCATTAGGGCCCTGCAGAAAGGAGATGGTTCTGTCCATGAGGAGGGGGCCTGGGAGGGCAGGAGTATAAATAAGTAGCAGTGGAGCCAAATTCTGAGGATCTTAAAAGCTGCACAAAGGAATTAAAGACTTGATGTGGAAGGCAGTAGGAGCCATTGTAGGTTCTTGAGCAGGGCTTCGAAATGGTAAATAATGTGTATGTTTGGAAGATTCCTCTGGCAGTGTGGTACAGACTGGATCAGACACGGGAGAAAACAGTCTGGAAATTGTAGTAGTTTTCCAAGTTATTGTAATTATTCAGTTCTGGCTGACCATGTAGGGACAATGGGAATAGAAGGAAAAGAAATTCTTTTATCATCCCTTATTATCCAAATATTGGGTGGGGGTGGGGGTGGGGCTGGGAGAAAATTGGTGTTTGATTAGGAATCTGGGAAAATAGCTAAACAAGTTTATTCACTGAACAATTGGGGACGATGTCATGATTCTCCAGTGTTCCCTAACCTGTAGGAACAGTCACTTCATTTGAAAATGACTGGCTTTGCATTCCTGTCAGTGGAATCCTGGACAGGGAACAAAGTGGTATTTCAGCTGGAATATAGAAGCCAGTATCTGCGGAAATGCAGACTTTCCAAGTCAGAGAAGAAAACTCAGATCCAGAGGGAAATGTGATGGCTGGCATTTCTGTGACAGAGAGCTGTGTAGTGCAGAATCTGCTCTTATCTGGGGGCCAGGGTTACCCAGTTGCCTTGGATGGCACTTGGAGGACACAAATGGAAAAGGTAAACCCTCCTAAGGGATTTCTGAATTCTCTACAGAATTTATATTTCTTAAATATACAGAATTTATATTTCTTTGTTCTCAGTCACAGGATTCTTTTATTTTCAAAAGAGTTTCTTAACAATCTCTCTCTTTTCTTCCTGTGGTCTCTATCCTCATCCTTTGTATTAACACCAAGTTAGAAAAGCAGATTTCCACATTTCATTCTTATTTTTATGCATTCATCTTTATTTATCCATGAATATATCCTGCATTATAGCAACATGAGAATCTTCATCGTATTTGAAAATAACTTAATTTCTACAATGCTCAATAATCAGTTTCCTCTTTCAGACATAACATTTAAACCATCAATAGAGAAAGGCTTCTGCTATTCATGGTGAAAAATCAAGAGAAGGCTGTTTTAGCATGTCTACTGCAAAACCATTGTTGATGACCAAAGTTCAATTTAGTTTACTAGACTTATTATTTTTTTAAATAGCATTTTCTAACTATGAAATTAAGGAACACTGATGAGATGAGCTATGTTTTGATAACGCCCTAAATATAATTTCATTCATTTAATCCACAAATATTTGAGTGTCTCTTCAGTTTTAGCAACATTCTTAGTGCTAGTGATTCCAGTTTCAAAGGAAGAGATGACCCTCCTCTTGACCAGGGCTGATCTCAACCATCTGTACTCTGCATCTCATTTCCTCCCATCCTCTCTGGGATCTTTTAAGTATTAATTATTTAAATTGTTCATTCATTCATTCAACAAACATTTCTGAAATGCTATACACAGCCCTTTGCTAGGTCTGGAAGTGAAGGGGCGAAAAGACAAACCTGGGCCTGCCATGTTAGATGGATCTTACCATCCAGGGAGAGAAGAGTGTCCCCTTTCTGGTCCATCTTCTGCCTCTCCACTCCATCAGACTCCTTCTCAGCCTATAACACAGCCAAGCTCTTTCAAACTGAAAGTCAAAGTTGATGCAGCCCTCTTTGGACACCTGCTTCTGCTCTGCAGTTTATATTCCATGATACTGTGTTCTCCCGCTCCTTGCATTTCACACTGGAAATCCTATGAAGTAGGTATCATTTACTGCTCTAAAAGGTTGAGTAGATTATTAGATCTAGGGTTAAAACCTAGTCTGATTCCAGGAGTTGTTTTACTCATAATTAATTCAATACATATCCTCCCACTAGATTATTACAAAACAAAAGGGATTTTTACCACAATTAAAAAAAGAAACAGGGCTTCGCTGGTGGCGCAGTTGTTGAGAGTCCGCCTGCCGATGCAGGGGACACGGGTTTGTGCCCCGGTCCGGGAAGATCCCACATGCCGCGGAGCGGCTAGGCCGGTGAGCCCTGGCCGCTGAGCCTTCGTGTCCGGAGCCTGTGCTCCACAACGGGAGAGGCCACAACAGTGAGGGGCCCGCGTACCGCAAAAAAAAAAAAAAAAAAAAAAAGAAAAGGGGAAAAATCTACCACAGAATAATAATTCCAAACAAAAGGAATAAATGTAAGTTTATATACTTCAACCATTAATTGGCTTGTATTTAACAACTCCACTTTGAGAATAAACTCATTATATTAGCTAGGTATGTGTTTTATATAGTTCATTTTAAGGTATAAATCAGAAAGCTATATCATTGAGCTAAAAATTCTAATGGTTATTGACTGAAATGACTTTATGGCCGAGTTGAAGGTATAGTTCACTTTTTACAAAGAGATCAGACCTCATTTCTAACAGTTTTCTGTCTAAAATTGAGTCATACTCCCTTATAAAGTATTGAGGATTTTACTCTCTGCACTGGAATAGATATAAAACTACATCTTGAGAAAAATCTTGGCTGTGTTTTTCAGTGTTCCTCCAACCTACTCCTCAAACAGAAGCCCATCTCCACACTGAGATGAACTTAAGTTTGTTTCTTTCACAGGACCAAAGCACAGGGGTATGTCTTTAAACTGCAAATGAAATGACTATGTTCATACTTACCAAGAGCACTCAAATGTATGGTTATCAAAAGAAGACTTCACTATGCATTTATTGTTCTACCCAGAATTACTTTCTGAGTAACTCATACAACCACATATATTTATACCCTGGCATAATTTCTTTGGTTCTCCCATAGAATTACCTTTATGAAAGCCATTGCTACTATTACTCTAAAGATTCAGGATTGGTGAAAAATCTTTAAAAAAAAAAAAAAAGGTTATCAAATTTGTAGGCATATGTTTGTTCATAATACTCCTTTACTATCCTTTGAATGTCCATGGGATCATTAGAAGGATAATAGGGATCAGGAGGGATGGCTCCTCTTTCATTTTTAATGTTAGTAATTTGTGTCTTCTGTCTATTTTTTTAAGTTAGCCTGCCTAGAGGTGTATCAGTTTTATTTTATTTTATGTGTGTTTTAACCCCAAAGTTCAGTCGTTAGCCTCTTCTCTTCTGGATTTGTACAGAACACCTAGGAAATCTCATTCATGTCTTCAGCCTGGCATTCCTGTCAACTCCAGACCCGTATTTCCAGCTGTCTAAAGGACCTCGTCAACAGAGACATCAAAATTGGGACCTCCAAATTCATTATGTCCAACCTTGCAGACCTCCTTCCCACCTTTCTATTTCTTATCCCACTGGATGATATCATCACCACTCAGTTACGTGGGCCTGCCTCCTTCTCCAGCTCCTACAGCTCTTATCACGTTGCTTTGCAGCAAGTTACCACCAGGATAATCTTAGGGAACAGATCTCTCTGAGCCTCTCTTTCTTCTCTGACAGAGCTAATGATTGCAACCACATGGAGTCATCGTGAGGATGAAGAGAAATTATATATAACATCTTGCATCGTGCCTGTCCTGCAGCAGACACTTAGCTTGTGTTTGTTTCTTCCTTTTCCTTTTTCCTTCCCCTCCTCCCCCCCTCCACCAGACCGTGAGCTACCTGAAGACAGGGTCTGCATCCGTGAGGAGTAATTATTTAGTGAATCACAGAACCTATATAACAGGGACCTAAAATATGCAGACCTTCTAAATCTGTATTTAAAAATCTTTGAGGCTACCAATCTTTCAGCTTTCTGTATTCCTACTGTCGGGAAGTACAAAGAGGTACAAATTTAGGATAAACTCTGTACAGTGATTGCAGTAAATATTAAGGGTTTTACATAGGGTGTATTTTCACATGTATGGGAACAGACCACCTATAAAACCTACAGTAATGCATTCAGAACACAACCTGTAGCCCACATTTCTAAAATCCATCAAAGTTCTCATTCTGCACATTGTATGAACCAGAGGCTTTCTTGTCCTTGCTTTTAATGGAGTCTTTTGTTTTCATCAAATTTGCATTTCATTGGATGCCAAGGTATAGATTATTTTTGGTAAAATAGCATCTTTATCCTGCGAGAAAGAAATCAGAGTAGCACACTTCCTTCATGAGGAATTCTTTGTTGTAGTTTAGCAGTCACTATGACAACGTGGCCAAGCGTGGCTGAATTGCCATCTAACCCTGAAAAAAAATTATGATTCTAGCTATGTGCAGCTTATAAGCAGATATTTTCTAATTATACAGAGATCTGTTCAGTGTTTTTCTAACTTGATTGTTGTGTGGTATGTAGTGGTTAATTGTGTTTGCTTGAGCAAAAAAGTCTACTTGTTTAAGAAGGCAGATTGTAAGCTGCTGAGTCACAGAGCTTCCTTTGGCAAAGAGAAAGTGGACTCAAAAGAGAATCAGTGAAGCTGGGGGCACACAGTCCATAGGGAGGGCGTAGGATGGAGTGTGAATATTCTCCTCTGGCCTCTAGAAGCTGAAAGGAACAGGTCCAAAGCCTTGGGCAGCCTGCAGATTGGGAAGTGCAAACACTGGAAGAGGCTACTCTGAGCTTTAAGCAGTTAAATGAGTTGGGAAAACCATTTAAACTAAGATTTTTTTTCCTGTTTTCACTCGTTTTATGAGGTATTGTGTAGCTTATAAACAAATATTTTTAAATGAATTTTATTTTGTTTGTTACTCTAAATGAATTCTGTATGGAATTACTAATGAGCCTGAGGGAAATTTAATTCTGTGTTTCATAGATGACACTCAATCATTTGTGGGCTCTTTATGGAGGGAACCTCATGTGCTGGGCCTTGGGCTGTGAGGATAACTTGCAAGCTTAGAGTATCATGTGCCCGGGAGACAGATGAATCAACACAGTGATGTGTACTGTGTATTTACCAACAGGGAGCGGTATGAAACCCATAAGAAATACCTGACCTGGCCTGGGAGGGTCACAGAAGACCCACAGAGGAACTGACATCTAAGTGATAAGCTAAAGGATGTGTATGATCTAGCCAGGCCTTAGGGAAGGGGAGAGGTATTAGTGTTCACAGGCAAAGGAAGCTGCTTGTGCAAAGGTGGGAGGGGAGTGGGGGGTTAAGGGGGTATTGCAGGTCCTTCCTTACCTTTTGGGGTGGGTGGAGCATGTGCGCAGGACTGACTGCAAAGAGGAGAAGAGAAGGCTGGGGGAGCTGTAAGAAATAAAGAACAGAGGGGCATTGCCTGAAGGCTTTACAACCAACCACTGGAGAGATTTTATCTTTATTTTAATGGAAAGCTGCTGAAGGATGGTAAATGATGGATCAGATCTGAATTTTCTTAACATTACTTTAGCTGCAGATTGGAGAAGAGATTGGAGGAGAATGACTGTGGAAGCTGGAATTAATTAATTAAATCAATCAATTAATTAAGGATTGGAGCTAAGTGGCTTGCAATAGAACAATGGTACTGGGGAGAAGTGAGTGAATTCAGGAGATCTTTGGAGATCTGATGGTCAGGCTTTTGAGACTGTTTGAATGTGGATGAGGCAGTAGGAGGAACCAAGCACGGAAGATCTCAGGGGGAGCGGTTGTGGGGCAGGGAGCGGGAAGATGAGGACATCAGGGCTGGATGTGCTGAGTTCGGGCCCCGAGGTAGCTGGACTGTAGGTTGACTGAGAGTTGTAAGCATGTAAACAGAAGTGACTCCATGGGAGTGGATGTGATTATGGATGAAAAGAAAAGATGACCAATGACAAATATCTGAGGAACACTAACATTTAAATGAAGAGTCCAGAAAAAAGATGCAGAGAAAGCGATTGGAAAACAGTGGCCAGAGGAATGCCGGGGGAGTGTGGGTTTGTAAAGCAAGGAGAAGAGAGAGTTTTCAAGAGGGGATGTTCAACAGTGTGTCAGACTCTGCAGGGAGTCCACGTAGCAGGGGGGAAGGATAGAGATGTGTCCACTGAATTTAATGACAAAAAAGTTGTTGGTGACCTTCAAAGAGCACAGCAATTTTAGTAAAAGGTGTGTGTCTGTGTGTATGTGTGTCTGTGTGTGTGTGTTTTCAGAAACCAGACTGCAGCAGGTTGATGAGTGAATGGAAGCAGAGGAGGTGGAGACAGATCTTTTGCATAGTCTAGATGACATGAGGAGGAGAGAGGGTGAAGGCTGAGGTCCCCTTGCTGCTTTGGACCATTTCATGGGCTCACTCAAGTGCCCTCCTAAGAACCACTCTTTATAAACTAGATAATTTCCCTCCATAACTGCTCTGCCTGTTCCTAGCAACCTTGGTTTCCAGAGCCATGTTCCCAGGGTCTTGACATCTTTCCTATTTTCTCTCTCCCCACAACTTAAGTTAGGACCAGGGAGGCCCATCCAGAGAATAAGAGACCGTATCATAAGGAGAAAAACAACCTTTAAAAACGCTACTCTTCATACATGATGACATTCCTTTGCTAAATTATTGTGTAAAATTTGATATGCTGAACATGGCATTAATGTAGGAAGAAAGAGTAGTATCAAGGTTAGAGTGAACTGTTTCTACACATATTTTAGTTATATTTTGGAACAGAGGTAGTACCAAGAGTAAGAAAAAGCCATTCCACCACCAAAACAAAGCTGATCATTCTAAATGTTTTTTGTGAAGTTGATTATCAAGTAGTGAGCTCTGTCACAAAAGATGGGACCATGCATATTGATGTCATAAATCAATTTCCTCCTTCAGTAAGTTCTCATGGCAGTGTAATTGAAAATCAGGTCCTATGGAGAAACCTTCATAGACTGGAGTATAAATGTCTCTAGAACATTGGCTTTGCTGGGATCACAGTCAAGACATTTTTAAGTGGCCCAGGGTGCAGAAGAACAAGCCAGCTGGTGTTGTGGATTCTGAGCACAGGGCAGACAACTCCCTGAATGAGAGGCTGCTTGTTCCTGGGAAGAGTTGAGGAAGCCAATGGAATCGCTGGAGAAGAGGAACCTTTGGGGTTAATGAAGGACAGTATCAGAAGGAAGGGGGAGGGAGGATGTAGCCAAATACACTATTCTCACAAGTTGGAGGGAACCCAAACCAGGAGGCAGTAAAATCTCTAGAGGGGAAAAAGAAGTCAGGCAGAACTGTGGATTCCATTTAGCCTTATAAACAGTGTAGGATAAATTGTCTGCAGGATCACTGAAGCAAAGAGTACAAATAAGCTTGAAAGACTCTGATATTTATATGGAACAGCTGATTGAGAGCTGCCCTAGGACAGACAGCAAGAGAGGTTTAAAGTCTCAAAGATGCCAGATTTACTGAACCGAGTAAGATGCTTTTCCCTGTTCAGCAATTTATTGGGTTCTTTGGGTTATTACTACTTTCCTCATGTCCTCATGAACATTTTCATGACATATGGTATGCCCTGCCTTATCAAACTCCTTCTCAATTAAAAAACTCAGTGATCCAAGCTGTGGTTACATATCTCTCAGCCTGATTTCTTTCCACTGGCTTTTCTAAGCAAAAGAGTATTTTCTAGAGCTTCCAGGATGAAATTGACACGTGGAAAGATTCTTAGCCTCGGATTCAAGTCGTTGCCACTGATTTTTTGGATGGTGCCCGTGAAATCACTGTGATCAGTTCTCCTCATGGGATTCAGGGTTCTCATGCTGCCCTTCCTCTGGGAGTAGAGGGAATTTGTTCCTGCATGGTTGGTCTGTCTTTCACGTCCTCATGCATTCTGCAAACATCACTAAGCCATCGTATGGCTGGTAAAAAAAGACTTTAAATTTGCAAAGCACTTTCATATGTATTATGACTCCAAGTTTCAAAAAGCTCAGGAAGCATATGGTCATGTCATTCCCCTGCTTATGAGGGCTCCACAGCAAGCCCCCAGCCACAGGATAATGCCCCAACCTCCTGTGGCAGACAAGGCCTGATGGTTTACATCCTGGATGGCGGGGACCATCTCCCACCACACCCTGTAAGAGCCCTAACTAGCCGTTTTGTCATCCTGGGGTCCAGCAGGAAGCTCACCCTCAGATCCTCAGAGATGGAGGTGTATGTAGGAAGGTGGCGAGGAGGATGGCCTCTTTGTGCATGGCCGCTTGTCCTTGATCTTGGATTTCAGGTTCCCTCTCTCCACCCTGTAAAAGTGCTGCAACGGGTATTGAGCTACAGGCTTAGAGATGCCACGCAGACACAAGGACCCCAGGAATTAAGATGCTGCACCGGGAGCGGATGGCCTAGACACTTTGGAAGCCGGTCCAGTGCTGATCTGCCTTCCTGTCTATGTGTTATATGCTAACGGCATGGAGCGCTGTATGATTCCTCACACATACTAAGCCCTCTTGACCGCCACGGCTTTGAACTTGCTGTTGCTGCAGAAATGCCGTCTTCAGCGCCCATATACATGGCAAAGAGCTGGCTCAGGCATCCTCAACTTGGAACAGGCTTCTTCCTCTGTGTGTTTGCTGTACCTTATACTTACTTCCAGTAGAGCTAATTTTACGTCTTTGTAAATTCTAATAGCAGTTTGTTCCCACCTCTAAGCATTTAGCTGAGACTGGGTTGGCATGACACAAAAGTGTGCATTCGTGTCTATGAAGTGAAAAAAATCACCAAGACATTTGGAAATGGATAGCAAAAGCAAATGGTTAATATAATTTTTAACTTTGCAACCAGTTGTTTTCATATGTTTATCCTTTGTGTGAATAAGCAGAGCATATAGACCCAATCAATAGATGGAAGACAGAGGAAGAAGAGGTCAATTTGATGTGTGAGGAATTATTACTTTTTTGTTCCTTTTTTTTCCCCAGGTAAATCTGTGAAACCTCTGTTTTGATTTGTGGTCTTTTTGTTGGCCGACTTTGAGTGATTGAAATAATAGAGATTCAATAATTATCTTTACACTGTAATCCTCAGATGATCATGCTTTGGGATATAATTTCATTTTGGGGAAAGAGAGCCCAAAAAGATGATCTTTGCAGCTCAAATAGCATCATCTCAGAAAGGCCTCTCTTTCCACCTGGTCTAAACTTCCAGTTACACTCAATTCTTTCTATTTCCTTTTCCTACTTTATTTTTTCTCCTATGCACTTAAATTATCTGATCTACAATGTGTTTTACTTATTTATCATGCTATTGTCTGTTTCCTCCACTAGAATACAAACTTCTCGAAGGGCTTTGGTCTGTTTTGCTTACTGTTGAACCCTAAGAACAAAGAAAAATCCTGGCATATAGTAGGTGAGCAATAAATATTTGCTGAAGGAATGAACATCTCTTCTTTTCATTAGGAATGAGTCTGCCCCAAGGAGGGGCTCTCTGTGTGCCTTGTAAATGTGTTCTCTGCTCCCAGCTGCTGTGGAGCTGAGACGTCTTTGTGTCCATGTTCTGGAAGTAGGGCCCTTGCTTAGTGCTCCTGGCTCCAACTTGGGCACGTGTGTGAGAAAGGAGGCTGTGTGGGACCTGTGTCCGTGGTTAGATAAGACAGCAATAGCCTGTGTTCTTCTCTCCATTTTCAGCAGGTACACATTTATACTGGCCTGGGACATATTGCAAAGTTTAATATTTGGTTATATAGTTATTCCTCAGTCACCTTTGTGAGTAAACATTTTCCCAAATATATCTATTAAAAATGACGATTTCTGGGCTTCCCTGGTGGCGCAGTGGTTGAGAACCCGCCTGCTGATACGGGGGACGCGGGTTCGTGCCTCGGTCCGGAAGGATCCCAAATGCCGCGGAGCGGCTGGGCCCATGAGCCATGGCCGCTGAGCCTGCACGTCCAGAGCCTGTGCTCCGCAACGGGAGAGGCCACAACAGTGGGAGGCTCGCGTACCGCAAAAAAAAAAAAAAAAAAATGACGATTTCTGAATGAAAGGAAGAGAGGAGTAAAGAGCAGTAGTTAAGTTGCGGAACTTAGAGCCTGATTCTTTGGGTTGGAGTCCTGATGATTCTGCCACTCACTAGCTTTGTGACCTTCCTCAGTTTCCTCATCTGTAAAATGGGAATAATAATAGTATCTACTGCAAGGAGTGTTAGGAGTGCATACACAAAGTTCTTAAAAGAGTGATGTGCAATAGTGACTATGTAAGTGTTGGCAATTAATGTTATTTGTCATTATTATTATTCCTGCTTGAATAACAGTCTTGAGCTAAATAAGTTTACTTTTATTGCTAGTAGTAAGCATGTTTAATACTTTTAATATTATTACAACTGATATTATAGTAAACAAATGAATCTGGCATTTTATTAACCAGAACTCCCTCCGGACTTGCATTTATACCTATAGAGCTAAAAATGATGTTTATAATGATAATTCTGGGTCACTGGGAGATCTTGAATTAGCTTCTGAATTATCAAAGTTACTACAGCTTTGGGGTTGAGTGGATTTTGTTATAAAGAAACTGTAAAATACTTTTTTGAAATATAATACTCCAGAAGTAGCAATGTACAAAAATTCTTCAGTAAGTTTACATTCTTGAATGCCAGGGAGAAGTAGTACAAAGACTCCTCGAAATATAAGGGCATAAAGGCAGTCTGAGAACCAGTAATATGGTGTGCAACTAAACAGCACATACTGGGAATCCAGAGGTACTGGTTCATTGGGCAGCACTGGATGATTTGGGCAAATATGCAGAGGCACTGTGTTGCCTGACATCTCCAGGCACTGTCTCATCCCACCCTGACTTTCCTAGGGTGATTCCAATTTTGACTGTAACCCCAAATCTCTCCAGCATATTCATGATGCTTCATAAGTCAGAGGGTGCTCACCAGTAGGCTTCATTCTTGAACTGTCTTTCCGCCATTACTGCTCACATGATGACACATGACTCTGTCCCCAAAGCCTGCAGGCCTTGGGGGGGGATAGGCTGGAATAAGTCAACAGGGCCTCGTGTTTCTTCGCTGAGGCCATGGGAGCTTAGAGAGGGAGTAAGGGAAGCAAGATGACAGCAGAACAGGTAGGGCCAAATGAATGAAAGGTTAGGTTGGAGTTGTGAAAAAAAGAAGACTGGAAGAGGAATTAAATTCATGAAGGTAGAGAGAGTAGACAGTAGGCAGGATAATACAGGGACATTTGAACTGTCAGGAGCCAAACGTTCTACCCAGCGTTTGCTTGATATTTGCACATACAGTACTACTCACCACATATTAAGCAATGTGGTGTTAGATGGTTTACATACCATTTCTGCTTAATTTTTACAACCTGTAAGGAAGTTACTGTTCTCTTTACGTTATTAAGATCATGGAGGCTCAGAGAGGTTGCCTAAGGTCACGGAGGTAATAATTAGGGCTTAAGGATTTGAACCAGCCTCTGTCTGAATCCACACCCTGTGTTCCATGGCACATGGAGTGAGTTAAACAGGGCAGGCAGATAACTGAGCATAAACTACCCAAGAGTGTCAACTATTCACAAGAGGCTAGAATCATAAAGAATAAGCCGTATAGTAGATAAAGCATGACTGCTTTTTCAGGAATGGAATTTTAAAAGTAGCAAAATTTTAAATACTTCAACTTTACTGCAGTATTAGTTTTATTGGAACATTAGGCACACGTCACGTTAAAAATACTAGAGGGCTTTCCTGGTGGCGCAGTGGTTGAGAGTCCACCTGCCGATGCAGGGGACATGGGTTCGTGCCCCAGTCTGGGAGGATCCCACATGCCGCGGAGCGGCTGGGCCCGTGAGCCATGGCTGCTGAGCCTGCACGTCCGGAGCCTGTGCTCCGCAACGGGAGAGGCCACAACAGTGAGAGGCCTGTGTACTGCAAAAAAAATAAAAATACTGGAGTAAGAGTTACATGGGCTGAAAATGATTGAAAGACTTTAGACCAGGGCCAAATGGGGACAAGTGAGGAGAGGAGAGGAGGGGAATCTGAGTAGGTGGGGAGGTTGGGGGAGAAGGAGAGGGAGAGAGAGAAGGAGGGAGGGGAGAGGGAGAGAGGGAGAGAGGTGAGCGTGTGGAGGAGGAAGGGAGTTGTGTGGTAACACTCGTTCTAAGCTAAGACCGTTTCCATGGCTAGAAGATGAACAGATATTTGTAGCAGGGAGAACAACTCTCCACCCACTCCCATACCCCACCCAGGGTGGATCCGAATAGAACTTTGTGTCCATCTCTGGTCTATTTTCCACAAAGTAGCTAGAGTAATCTTTCTTAAACATAAATTCAGTTATTTAACTTCTCTGCTTAAAACTGTTCAGTGGATTCCCCCTGCTCTCCAAATAAAACTCAAATTCCTACTATAACCTACTAGGCCCTGTATAATCTGCCCCTGCCTACCACTCCAACTTCATGCTGTGCACCTCAGCACTCTGACTTTCCTGCTCACAAGAACTGAGATCTTTCCTGCCACAGGGCCTTTGCACATGCTACTCCCTTTGAAAAAATACTCTTCCCAGCGTGTTTCAATGCTTACATGTGCTCTCATCAGAAAGGCCCTTCCAGACCACCATATCTTAAGTGAGTTTCCCTTCTTGTCTATCATTTCACCATTTTATTCTCTTCATAGAGCTAACTGTAATTGTAATTATACATATTGTTTGTTCATTTGTTTCTGTATTTTCTTCACTAGATTATAAGCCTCCTGAGGGCAGGAACTATATCTGCTTGTTATACTTAGTGACAATGGACTTACTTGTTTATTTAATAAATACCTGATGATAATGATGTCTCCCTACAGTGTTCAGGGTGGCACACCCTCCCTCAGAAAGGATCAGAGCTAAGATAAAGAAAAGCAGTCAGTACTTGGAATGGTTTGATGAGGACTCTGAATAGTCAGATGTGAAGTGACTACAGGAATCAGTGAGCTCTGTTGTAATGAAAGGAGCGTTACTAGGAATTGTCTCTTACAAAATAGAGATGTTTAGGCATGGTTTTGAAGTTGAAGAATGGTTAAGGAGGAGCTCGTGTGCTCTGCTCACTGTTGAGGGCAGCGTTATAGTGAAGTCAGTGGACTGTGTAAACTGTGTTGTCTTTGAACACTGAGAATTGTTGTTTGTTCCTGGGAGGTTTGTGTGTGTGCGAGAGTGTATGCTACACACACCACACACACACACACACACACACACACACATACGTGGGATTCTGAGAGCTCCCCACTGGTGACCAGGAAGAAAGAGCACAGTTGCCCTCTCAGGGGGATAGACTGAAGGGAGCTAGCCTGGGAGCCCCAGAGCTCCCCTTGGACTCTTCCGCTTCAGCCTCCCGCCAATCACCCACGGGAACTACCGCCTCCCCGCACACCCTGTTCTGAGTAACTCAAGTTCTGGGAAGTGCAGTGCTGAGGCTTGGGCTCTGTGTGTTGTACCAAGTAGGACGGATCTTAGAGGGCCTCCTAAAGGACAGGGGGACCTGGCATTGGTCTGAAGTGGGAGCCTCTTCAGTGGGGAGAGGCAGACCTCAGGCAGCAAGTCTAGACACTGGGGTTTTTCTTGGAGAACGTTTCCTTTTCATTCGCTGTTCATTCATGTGCTATTGTTTTCCTTTGCATTGTGGGGATAGTCTAGTTTGGATACTGTGTAAAACATTTTCTCTCATTTGATAAACCTCATCAGTGACCCCCCAGTCCTCTAACCTAGCCTGTTATAGGCACATGATCTTGTGAAAGAGGTGCTGTGGGGAAGAAGGGCTGTGACTTTCCTTAGGTCCCTCTTCGACGGAGCCCAGTGTGATGGCAGCCACTTTCCACCTAGGAAGGTGGCCTGGAGTTCAGCCCCGCACCCCACCAGTGGGCAGGGCTGTGAGCCGTGTAAGGGGCGAGGGGACACTTTGCTTGGAGAGACAGCAGTTACTTAGGCAGCGGTCCAGAGGTAAGATCTCCCTGTCCTCCACAAATATGCTTGAGCAATATATGCGACCCTTTCTCTGCCACAGTGTGTCCTACTGACCATGAGCATCACCCAGCATCCTTGTTAAAAATACCACTTCCCTGGCTCCACTCCTGAGGTCTGGACTGTGGCCCCAGAACCTGAATATTTCCCAAGCATCCAGGTGATTCTTCTGATCAGGGAAGTGTGGGTCTCACTGCCCCAGAGGGAGGGGACCCTTCAGAGGTGGGGAGAGGCTGACATTTGGGCCACTAATTATTGACCCTGCTTCAGAGAGGACGTGAAGGAAAAGCCTCCCTAGGAGAGAAGCTTGCGGACGACCTCACTGAGAACAAACAATAAGAGAAGAGCCAGGCTTTCAGTGGGCTTGATTTCTTTATTTATAAACCAGTCTTCCAACCTTTCTGAACTTCTTAACACAAATTCATCTCAAGTTGTACAATCTGTTATCCTGACAAGCTGGGAATGACAAATCCTGTTTTACATCTTTGAATGTTGCTTCCAATCACTCTAGTTAACCTTGAGAGCTAGAAACATCATGGCAGGGGGAGGGGGAGGGGTGTGTGTGACTGCAAATTAAAAAAAAAAATGTTAGTTTTACTTTTAGAAGCCTTTAGATCTCTTCCAGAAGGAAAGAGTATAAAGTTACCCCTTAGAACAGATCATACTAAGATTGTACTGTTGTGTGGCAAATTTGCTCCTTTATTTTTTAAAATCAGTTCATCCAAGTCCTTTCTTCCTTGGTAACCAAAATAGCACAAGATTAATCAAAGAGCAAAAGTGAATATAGATGCCTCTGTAATCCTGTGCAGCTTTCACACAACTCTTAATTGGGAGTGTGTGAATATATATATTATATATTCTGAGAATGTGTTGTGTACAGACACACAAAAACACACACACACACACACATATACACACACAGAATGCTATAATGGTCTAAAATAGCAGAGTTTTTCTGGTCCAGCATTTATACTACATAATAACATTCTAACACACTGCCATGCTTTAAATGACAGCAAAGGCAAAATTTTCACTAATTATACATTTTAGGGCAGCAACTCTGTGCAGGTCTTATGGTGTTTGAGGACATTTTTGATATATATAAACCTTTCAATGTGGTCTGATTTAAGTGAGGCTTATGGATTTAAAAAAAAAAAAAACCTTCTGATCCTCACTTACCGATCCGCATTTCTCTCAGCATTTTAGAATGACAAAGATAGACCCTGTGAAAATGGCAGATTCTTCATCCCATCCCAGTTCTGGATGGAGATTCCACACAACCACACCAAAGGGTGGGTTGAAGGCCCACCACTTAAGATTAGTAAATGTTTTGGACAAGAAGGATCCAGTTGCCATGGGCAGACAGGGGCATGTTGATGCAGTGGGCTTCGTAGGCTGAATACATTCAGTGTTTACACCGTGGACCATTTATTTTAAAAATTAAATTAAAATTCTTACTCTTAAGAAGCCATAGTTTGCTTGCTTTGTTAGTTTTTTAGGGGCAGCTTGATTCCCTCCATATTCCATGTCTATGTTCAGGTGTGTGGTTCATTTCATGGACAAAGCCTGAGTTCAGGTGTGCTTGGCTGACCACAGTATGGCAGCCCCAGGATCACTAAGCTCCCAGCAGCTACCCAATGTGAGTGTTTACAATTTTAAACATAAATCCACATTCTGGAATCCTAACGTAGAGTATTACGTTAACACACAACAACAAGTTATCAGAGACCTGTAACGTGCATGGAGTATATAATAACATGGATATTAGCTATTGAGTCTTCTAAGTTTTGCAACCTAATAAGAGTGAACAAACATCTGACATCTTGGAGTCTTACTATAATTCTGCACTAAACTTATAAAGACTGTGAAACTGAATAAAGGAACATATACAACTGCGAGGAGTTATTACTGTACAAAATACAACTAAATTAGTATTTTCCATATGTGTGATTCCATTGATGGGAATTACAGATATAAAATAAACGTCCTGGTGTCTGTTCTGGCGCTTCTCTTAGTAATAGCAACAGCAATTATCACAAAGAATTCCACCATGTTAGGGGCATTATGACTATAACATAAGTAGGTAAAAACCCAAGAGGCAGAAATACATTACAAATGGCATTATAACACATATTTTTCTTGCTATTAAAAGTTAAAGTCTTCCAGAACTTTTCCACATATGACTTAATTCATCAATAAATGTGATTTAGAAAACATTTAAAATATTTTTGTCCCCGGTTTTAGAGATGTTATACATGAAATCTAAATTGAGTCTTTTTTTTTAAATTGGTGTTTCCACTTTATCTTTTAAATATGGATAGTATCTTCCACATTGCTCAGACTTCACTTAGCCAGTTTCTGCTGAGTCCATTGATTTTACGGTTTTGTAAGAGAAGCCAAGTGCAGAGCCCTGATCCAGCATCCTCTGCTAGGCCGCCTCAGGTGAGTTCTGCCTCAGGTGTCCAACAGGGTGGCCTGACCCACTGAGAAGAAGGCAGCCCCAGATTCACCAAGCAGTCTGGGTGAAATTCTGCACCTTGCATGCATTTCTGTCAGCATCAACTCCGACATTCACAATGAAAAGCATCATGAACAGGAAAAGAAATCAGGGCTGAAGGAGAAGGAGAACTGGGTCTAATCAGTGGAAAAGAACAAAATGGGCGTTTCTTTCCTGAGGCACGTACTTCATGCGACACTTCCCGAGGGAAAACTCCCCGAGGGCCGCAGCATTGAAGGATTCTTACATTTTCTTCAGGAGGAAAGGTTTGAAAAAGTGGACCTTTGCGAGGAAATACTGCAGACTTCCAAGTTGGTGAAAGAACTTCCAGCGTCGCTT
The DNA here is from genome assembly GCF_963455315.2 of Globicephala melas. NCBI lineage: Eukaryota > Metazoa > Chordata > Mammalia > Artiodactyla > Delphinidae > Globicephala > Globicephala melas. The sequence continues at coordinate 12,267,730 of NC_083331.1, read as the reverse complement.
GGATACTCCGGGTAGGAGGAACTGGAGGAGATGATATTTTTGAGCCTCTGGAGGGCAATGATTAAAAGTAGAAGCAGGAAGGCTAACAGGCTGAGGAATATGGACACATAGATGTAGACATTTGACAGGTGGCCTGAGGACGGGTCCACCGATGTGGACAGGGATGTGGGAAATAGCTCGAGGAAAGTTCCATTCTCCATACTCCCCGAGAATACAGATGAAGAGTCAGGTTCAGACATCTTTATGGAAGGTCAAAGAATGCACAGTATATGAAAAGCCGTTTCACACAGGGGTCAACAGGGACAGAATCAGCATTCTTTTTGTCATGATAGCATCAGCAAACATTGAGGGTGGTTAAATCAGTACAGCAAAACTCAGTTTCCAAGCAAAGGCAGCAGGGTATCAGGTGTCCATCACTGCAAAAACAAAGACAAAAAAACCAAAACAACTGAGTGCATTATTCAGAAAAAATTACATTTGAATCTCACTTCCAGTTTTCATTTCAGCAAAGGCTTAATTATAAAATCAACCAGGGAGGGAAAAGAATGAAATAATTTCCCCAGGAACAAGTAATGTTTCTGTCTTTCTATTACAAATGATGATATAAAAATGCACTTTTATCTGATCTCCACAGTACCCTAGGTGCCAGGTTTCTGCAAGGAACTAAAAAGGAAATAAAAAGGAAAATATATTTCTGATACGTTCCATCTGCTGAGATTTCAACAGATGCTCCAAGTGCATGCTCTGAGAATAGGACCCCAAAAGTTAGCTCCAAACCTTCCTCCTCCAGAAAATGAATTCCCCGCACTCTCCAGCCCACTAGCATAATTCCAGACCAGTATTTCCTTCTAGTATGCTTAGGAGAATCACTGCATATGTAAGTTTGCTTTTCATAATTTGCTAATTTGTTTATAAAAATATATCTTCTTGAGCTTGGGGGCCATTTCTACGTAGTTCTTTTCTTTTAGGTCTACCTCTGTACTTTGTTCTGCATATGTTAGGCATTCAGTAAAAAACCTTTAGATTAACTTAGAAGAATAAAGGTTTGATTTCCTCTGAATGGTAGAAAGAGTACTAGCTTTGCTGTCAAGAGATTTAAGTTTGAGGCCTGAATTCTCCTTTATCTTTGGGAAGTTGGGCAAATTGCCTACATTTTCTGAGCTTCACTATTCTCATCTGTAAAATGGTATATAGTACCTGCCCCATTCCCTCACTGTGTTATGCAGGGATCAAGATAATAGACAGGGAAGCACTTTGTAAATTGTTAAGATTGGGCCAAAATGAGTTTACTGTGTGTGGGTTGTGGGTGTTTGTGTGTATGTGGTGTGGTGTGTGTGTGTGTGAATGGGTGCTGAGAAAGAAATGCTCTTGGCCATGTTCCCCCTCCTCACGGGGTCCCTATGAGGAACACTGGAAACAAAGTGGACTGAATCAGGCAGATAGCCCTGGGGCAGAGCATGATTCTGCAGGCTCCAGGCGTGGGGGCGGGTGCCTTGTGTCTCTGACACCCTCGCGTCCGTGACTGGGGAAGTCATAGCCAGCTTCTGCCTAGTTTGTGCGGGGGCGAGGGAGGCAGCCTGAGGAAGAATGATCCCTCCCGATGGATGACTGTCTTTCCTCAAATCCAGAAAAGATGCTCTTCCTAGCTCTTTATGGCATTAGATCATTTTTTTGTAAATTTCCAATTTCCTTGCATCGGATGTAGGGAAACGCTAATGCGAAAATATCCACTCTGCCCTGGCTTTCCCTTTCCGTAACCTCTGCCCTGCATTTTACCTTGAAAACTTGCCTTTCCCTTCCGTTCCCCAAATCTAATTAAGTGGCTGATTCCTTGAGGGGCTGACAGTGGCCGCTGTGGCTGTGGCTGAGTGGCACTAATGATCCCTGGGAAGGAGGGGACCCTCCTGAGAGGGCTGCCCTGTCGGCAGTCAAGCAGGCTACTCATCTTAGTGGCTCCTCAGAGGGGGCCACGGGCAGTTCTAGCGCTTCCTAAAATAATTTGACTCCTAGTCCTCATTACACTTTGCCTGCTGATTTTAATTCCACTAAGTCTGCTACAGGCTCCTAACAACCCTTAGAAAGAGAGAGGGAGAGAGAGAATCACGGTGGGACTGCAAATGTGTCACAGTGATCTGGCAATACCTTGTCTCATACAGCACATAAATGCTTTAGGGGAAAACAGCAGCATCTCAGAGACAGCATGACGTATAGGCAAGAAAACTAGGAAAGAATCTCATGGGCTGGATCAAAAGAAATCTTCAAGATGTTTTGGTAAGACCTCTTAAGTCTAGCTGAGGAAACTGGGAACAAAGAAGCTGATCGATTTGACAAAAGAAATGTATCTAATTAGAAGATAAGCCAGGACTTTCAGCTCTGCCCATCCTCACCCTTTATACCATCCGGTCTCAATTTTCCTACCGTTTGGTAGTAATGATTTTACATACTCTTTTTCTGGAATGGGCAAGAAGGTAGGGGCTGTGCATTTTATGTTGCTCCTCACACAAACTAGTTTGTAAGGGAGGTAGAGCAGAAATTATTATTCCCACTTTGCAGATGAAGAAACTGATCAGCAAAGAAATTGTGATTTACTCAGGGTTCACAGCTAGTCAGCGACAGAAGACTGACAAGAACCCATGCCTGAACAGCATTCTTAGTTTCCTCAAATATGGTAGGAAGAGAAAATGACAAGACTCAGGTAATTAGTTCCCACCTGCCACTTATTTTGAACAAGCTCACAGTTCAGTCTTGATATTTCAGTTTTCCCATTTGTCCAATGACACCTTTCCTACCTCTCCACGAGATCCTAAGTTAGGATGTGATACCGTGTCCAAAATCATACTTTGAAAATGATAAAAGGCCATCCAAGTAAAGGGCTGGTAGACAGTTCTTTCTCGATGCCTAGAAAGACTAGAGGAACTTCCAGGTCTCTGCTAGTCCAATAATTCTGACACGTGCAGGTCATCGATTCAGCTGGAATTGGCTGATTTTTCTAAAACCACCTTCGCTACCCAGAACTGTATAATTTTCTGGAGGTGAGGTTGGAGGCACAGATAATGTCACTGGCAATTCAATGGCAGGGCTCACAACTGGCTGCCAGACCACTTGCTAAAACAAAGGTATCTCTTTACAGTGTAAATATTCCAAGAGCACTTTTCACATCCTGAAGATCACCTTCTTTCAGACAAAAGCCCACTTGTGAGCCTCAAATGTCTATGGAATAGTTTATAGCAAATGAGGTTAAGATTTGGGGAAAGCATCTGATCTTCCAAGTGACATTGGAAGATGGTAGGAATCAATAGATGAAACCTTGTGTCCTTATTTGACATTTCACAATTAAGTAACTTCTCTAAACATCCTCCCCCAATACTTTAGATTTAATATTACTTCCTGAATACTTCTTAATTTAAAATGACAGATATACGAATTTCATTTCACTTTTCTACTATGAAACACTAGAGCATATGCAGTGTTAGAAATCATTTTAATTTGATGACATTAGTTCTCATTTTCTTATAGATGTTTTAAAAATTGATAAATCTTCTTTCTCTCTGGTGACTGTTTTGACAATCTATGTTTAATGCTGAGGACGATCAAAATTGTGTGTGTTTAGGCACTGGGACAGTGTGAATGAGGCCCAAGGAGGTACTGTGGAAACAAAATCAAACAAGTGTGTTTCAGGATGCTGCTTTTTGGGCTGTTTCTTCCAAACAGATGGGGTTCAAAGGAAAGAAGAAAGTGACTTCATCTTAAATGCATAGCCTTGACCTATCTAGGGGCAGCGACAGCAGACTCTCATTTCAGGTAGCACCTAAAGCCATGTGGGGATTGTGATGCTTTTTTTCTGAGCCATTCTCAGAAAGTGATTTTTGAGAAAGGAAAATGAGACAGTGAGATCACAATTTTATAAATGAAGATCTGTGGATATGTTTAAGTTCATGGTCAGCCAGCTTTCCCTTTGTCTCTTGGAATAAAGAACTGTGCTGAGGAGAAATCTACAAAAGGCAGTCACCTCCTGAAGTGAGCAAGGACTGACTATAATCTCACCGTGAGCCCAGCGGGTTGGGAGATGGAGGGACCGCACGGATAAGTCAGACCTTGGCGGGGGGTGGGGGTGGGTCTCTGCTTCCATGTCACTCAGCGCCCAGCCACTGTGACTCCTCTGAAAGAATGGAAGCTTTCCTTCCCATGGGGTGATTAGGGCTGTAAAGTTTTGGAGGAACAAAGCATACTCTCTAGTGTGTACCTTGCTACTTGGTAAAAGGAAGAAGAGCTGACAGGCCCTCAACTCTTGAGTTCTCTCACCTAAGCATCTCCAGACCCCTGGCCGCCAGCCTGTCTGTGGGCAGAGCCTCTGCCAGGGCCTTGACTTCTACAATGCAACGTGTATAAAACTCTGCCTACAGTCAACCTCAAACCTGTCACAGCAATCTCTTGAGTTTCTGGCCTTTATTTAAATACATTTCTATGTGAATAACAACTCTTTGAAAGTTGTTTTTGTTGTGGAAAACTGGGACAAGCTGCTTTGTTCCCTTGCAGACATTATTCAAAGAGTCCCCTAGCTGTTATGATGTCAAATCAACATTTCATCCTTATCACGCCCTGCTGTGTCATTCTCCAAAAGGTGTTCTCCCAAACCATTAGCAACGATTTGATAAAGTATTAATGTGATATGGTAAAGGCTTTTTCTGGTCTACAAATGTAAAATTTAACAGTATAACGTAATGAATAGTTTTAGATGATAAACTGGGTTTCTTTCTCTGTAGAATACAGGAACTATCATCTCCAGAATCTAGAAGGGAATTTGTCACATCTGAGCACAGCTGCTTTTAGTTCTACTTAGAAAACAGCATGTTTATACAAGACCTTGTTAAATGTTAAATATTTTATACAAGACCTTGAGCTTTCCTTTACAATTTGCATGATTATCTTTTCCCTTAACACTTTCTCTTTGCCTAGTGGCCTTTTAGGTTGTGCTGGGTGAGAGAAGATTGGTGCTGACAATACAGACTAGCCACTCACTCTTCTCTAAAGGTAAATCTTGACCAGCAGTCAATGGCAGCACTTACCCCTGGGCTTGCAATAGTGAAAATAAAGTTTATTATCTTACTACTAAGCTTATTCAGAGCTGATTAAATCCATCCATATATTCGCCTATTTGAGAACTGCTCCTACTTAATCAATACAACGCTTTGAGAGAAGAATTTTGTTTGAAAATGAGTAGAATCTCACTGTGATTCCCAGTATCAGCGCAATAAAAAGCAAAAGCAAGTAAAGAAAAAAAACTGAGTCTAGGGCTTCCCTGGTGGCGCAGTGGTTGAGAGTCCGCCTGCCGATGCAGAGGACACGGGTTCGTGCCCTGGTCCGGGAAGATCCCACATGCTGCGGAGTGGCTGGGCCTGTGAGCCATGGCCGCTGAGCCTGCGCGTCCAGAGCCTGTGCTCCGCAATGGGAGAGGCCACAACAGTGAGAGGCCCGCATACCGCAAAAAAAAAAAACAAAACTGAGTCTATCTGCTATCTCATAGGGTTCGAGAACCATCTCATGAAAAGAAGTGTGGAGAGATGAAGATTCTGAATAAGCCCTGGAATTCATGGTCTAGACTGGACAATGGCAGCCAAAAAAATTAAAATGAACAGTCATCTTTATCTGGGGTTCCAAAGAATGATCAGAAAATATAATCAGAACTTTTTTATGGTACTTTGGTGAAAATTAAAGAAATGGCAAAGTAACAGCTTGGTATCTGTGATTTATGTTAAAAGTCAATCTCTAGGGTAAGTCATTAGGTGGCTTTGGATTCAGTCCAACCTCTTATTAATTCTCTTTACCTTGGTGATGACTTTTTTTTTTTTTTTTTTTTTTTTTGCCATACGCGGGCCTCTCACCGCTGCGGCCTCTCCCGTTGCAGAGCACAGGCTCCGGACGCGCAGGCTCAGCGTCCATGGCTCACGGGCCCAGCCGCTCCGCGGCATGTGGGATCTTCCCGGACCGGGGCACGAACCCGTGTCCCCTGCATCGGCAGGCGGACTCTCAACCACTGCGCCACCAGGGAAGCCCTTGGTGATGACTTTTATCTCTCTGGATCAGCCTCAGGCTCAGCAAAATAATTAAATTATATTATATTCAGAATACTTTTCTGTTAGACTAATTATTTTGTCCTCATTTTTAAAAGTTAGTTATCCACATAACGTATAGTCCACAGACATTCAGAATATACATTTCTTGACATGCAAAACAGTGTAGACTGAGTAAAGCTACTAAAAAAAAAAAAAAAAAAAACACCAGAAAGTATTTCAGAAGGGAATGTAACTGTTTTGACCATCTTATCTTTGTATAGCCTAAAAAGTAATTATATTGATAGATATGACTTCCCTTGCATTTATATAGCAGTGTTTTCCTGGGGAAATCAAACTATTATTCTTAATAAATTTTTGCTGTATCTAAATTTCTTGTGAAGATTTTATGTCCAAATCACTGCCTTATTAAGAATAATTATTTTAAAATGATACTCCCTTAGAAAAAGAGTTTAAGTGGATAATTTTCTGGATAAAAAGGTCAAATATAAAACCAGTTCTAGGCATAATATTTTTCATGATTCTTTTATGATGTCTAGAAAAGACCAAGGAGGGCTCTGTCCTGTGCTTTGGGGAAACTGGACCCATCTTGGTTAACACACTTAGTCTAAACCAAAATGAGAAAAGTGGCAACTTAAAGGTTGAAGGAAGCATGAACTGGTTAAGAAGTAGCAAAACAATGAAAGTCATCTTTAGGGAGGAGGAGAAAAGGCTATTGGCTAAACACTTGATTTAGAGAAAAAAACAAACAGCCAAAGAAATAATGACTTGAAGATCATAGGCAAGGTTGAAATGAATCAGTGTGAAGAAAGATGGTTAAGAAGAAAGATCAACCTTTCAAGATGTTACAGCATTTTTAATGAGGACTTTTGGGTTCAGTTCTCTCCCTCCACTCAGCTTGGATCATTTCTAATATTTTAGAAGAGTAGTAAGAAAAAATACTCTTTATTCTTGGAGCAGCTAGAATTGGTTAAATTATAGCATTAGTATACACAAAAGCTTGCTTATTTTTAATTATACTAGACATGTTTTTGAAAATTCTCATTCAACCATGCTCTGGTTGGAGAATGGCATTTCTTCCTTTTCCATTGTCTTTCATTCTGTCTCCACAGTTAAAATAATTTGTATCAAATATAGTTTTTGTCCAATCAGGAAATGCTCTTAACAGTCTCCTTATAGAATATGATACATGGAAGGATTTTGTTCTTGTAAACTTAATTTTGTGATTGTCATAACTCTTTTTTTGAAACCTTTATAGGTAGACCACAAGGTATCCCCCAGTCTACTCTCTCACGCTCCAGAGGCCTTTGGGTGCCTCTAAAGCTGCTCTAAGGAAACAGGGAAGAGCTTGGAAATGTGGGTTTTCTATAAGCATTTGATGAAGTCCACCCTAAATTTAAGCAGACTCCTCAGAAGCGGGCAGCCATGGGCCACTGGTGCCACACAGTATAAGAAAAAATAAGAGAGCTTGTACGACTCCCGACAAATGCCACTCCTTCTTTTCTTGTTTCTACTGTTACCTCCCTCTTTAAATACATATTCCTCTGTTTGTGGCTAATTGTCACCACTGATCCCTCTTTCTCTGAATTCCTCACTCCATTTCCCTTCATCTCCCATTGGCATCCAGGTTAATGTGTTCAGTGAAAACCTTTCTGTTTGTGTATGTTTCTGTAAATGTCTATTGTTTTGTGTATGTTCTCTTGTAAATATTCGTCTTGTAAATTTTCAGCATAAGAATGGATCTATAGTAAGTGTTTCATTCACTCCATAACTTAAACCCCAAACTTAATTTCCACTTAAAATATCTTGAGAATTGAGGCATATGGAAGAGAAGAACATAAATTATCTAATATATCCACTTCTCTAATTTTGCACTTAAGAATATGCCAAAAACTAATAACCATTCTCTATCTATAAAATAACATGTACAGGTACAATTTGGAAAAAAAAAAAGTGATGACATAGGTTGTCTAAAAAGAACTTCAGTATTAGCAAATTAATGAAACAGGCCACTATTTATATTTCTCTATTGACAACTATAGTCATGTATTTGTTTAAACTAAGATGTTTTGTAGCCTATTCCTTAGAAATGGATTGGACTATGACAAGTATGTATAAGGGTTTTAAGTCTTGCATTTCCCAGTGGGGACTCAAGCTCATGGAGTCGTCTACATGATGACATTTTTAACCAAGGCATAGTGTTTACTTGAAATAATGAACCATCGTCCCTCATAATACAACTACAAATAGAACCTTAGTTGATTACATAGTGTATACGTTGCCCATCCCTTCTGGATATTAGTCCAGTGCTTAGCATAATTCATACATATGAATTTTGCTAAATAAGTTTTCTCATTCTTCCATGGCTGGCAGTCAACATATGATGATGCTTTCCATAGTGAAATGTATATTTAAAAAGAATAATGCTTAGTAATCGGCAGCTTAGGCAGGCTAAGTTCTGGTTACATACAGTTTTGGCCATATTACATTATTTAGTAGTCAGCTGAATAATCAGAGAAGAAAAAGTAGGATGCAGATTTCAAGATTTATCTTCTAATGTGATGAAAGATCCTTGGACTAATTAAAAGAAAAAACAACATTGTTATAAAGGACATTATTAGGATAACGGGGGAAATCTGGACATAGACTGTACATTGGATAATTGCATTTTATCAATATTAAATTTCCTAAGTGTGATACAGGAGAATGTTCTTGTTATTAGGAAGTACATGTTCAAAGTATGTAACTATGAAGTGTCACAGTTTCAGCAGCTAACCCTCAAATGGTTCAGCCAAAATAAAAAAATAAGTACACATATACATACAGAAAGAAAAGATGATAAAGCAAATGTGTTAAAATGTTAATAACTGATTAGTCTAGTTAAAGGATATATAGGTGTCCATTGTTATTATTCTTGCAACTTTTCAGTAGGATTGGAGTTTTTCTACATACGACTTGGGGAAAAATGATTTATCCCCAAGGATATTAAGAAATATGCTTAGTATAATATGCAGTAAGTCAGCCAAAATGTTAGAAGCTTCTAAAGAAATACACTGATTAAGCTTGATTCTTCAATGGGCATTGGAGAAGTTCAAATATTTGCTGCTACCATCATGCCCACTAATCCACAGGTACAGGAGGTGAAGCATCAGAGAATAAGTTAGAGGAAGTTTAATATGCCCAAGGGAACTGGATCCATGGTGGTGGGAGATGCTGCCTGAAGACCAGGAATGGTGACTGGCCATCCAGCCTTGCTTATGACTTCACTCTGCCACCATCCACTGGTCTGAATCTCAATCTGGGCCTCCAGGATCAATGGGATCCAGTTATGTTCATCTTACATCATCAGTCATCTTCAGAGGAAGTCAAGGATATCTTTCTTGCAGTTTAAATACCCAGTCAAAGGGAGGGGCTTTGGAGTCATCTTGAGTCAAGAGAGAGTAGTTTTCTTTCTTTTTAAAAAATTGAGATATAATTGACATATAACATTGTATTAGTTTGGGGTGTACAACATAATGACTTGACATTTGTATACTGCAAAATGATCACCACAGTAAGTCAACATCTGCCACCATCCATAGTTACATTTTCTTCCTTGCGGTGAGGACTTTTAAGATCTACCGTCTTAACAACTTCAAATATACAATGCAGTGTTATTAACTATAGTCACCATACTGTATGTTATATCCCCATGACTTATTTATTTTATAACTGGAAATTTGTACCTTTTGACCGCCTTCACCCATTTCACACACACCCTACCCCCTCCAATCTGTTCTATCTATGAGCTTGTTTTTTTTTGTTTTCGGTTTCCTTAGATTCCACATATAAGTGAGATCGTGTGGTATTTGTCTTTCTTGGTTTGACTTATTTCACTTAGCAAAATTCCCTCAAGGTTCGAGAGAGAGTTGTCTTCTAATGAGGACTAATGTGTAGGTGGACTCTGGGGAAGCTCACTGAGATCCCCCAATAGACAGTGAGCTCCAGCTTCCACACAGGGCCCGAAGGAAACAACAGCAGCAAATAAACACAGTACAAGTGGGAGACTTGATTTAGGCAGTAAGTGCCAAACAGTCTTCAAACACCAAGTTCAGCAGATTAAAGAACTCACACTCCTTACAACTCTTAAACTAGCAACCACCTCTGACTGCCCTGGTTTGGGTGAATCCTCTAGTGTGGCAAGAGGCTAAACCCAACCACATGAACTCTCTTACAGTCCAGGGTCCAGTGTCTTTTGAAATAGGAGCCAATAAACAATTTTAAGAAAATCTAGTTGTCACAAAATGCAGCTGCAAATGAAAAGAAAATATGGAGCATTGATATTAACAGTGCTTTTCATCAGTCATCAGCAATCATATGACTGAGGCTCTAGCTAGGTATCCTATATTGATAAGTACCAGATGAGTCAGATTTTAGGCAGAGGTTACATAAAACACCAACCCTATAAGGAGACAAAGTGCTCTCTCATGGTTTGAAATTACTCTTCTACCAGGACATCCAGGTTTACCAGGGAAGGCAGAAGACAGAAAAGAGGACATTGTGTCCTTTATCAGGAAAGCAAGTTCCCATGTGGGACTTCCCACCGTCCTGCTAATCCTTTGTGTGAACAGAGCAGCAGAGCTTGCCTTAATATTCTCTCATGCATCCTCTCTCTCTCTCTCTCTCTCTCTCTCTCTCTCTCCCCCCCACCCCCTCCCTCTCCCTCTCCCTCTCCTTCTCTCTCAGGCAGCACAATGAACTCAAAAGTCTGGCTAACAAAGAGAATGTCTACATGTTCCTTGTAACATGGAACAAAATGACATGGCAAGCTATCAAGTGTGGGAGGAAATCAAGTCCCCAGCAGCCTGTTGTCATATGAGATAACAACTCAAGACCAGAATCTGTCAAAGACAATATGGATGCAGTAAACAAGTGTAGGCTCAGATTCTCCCAGAATGTATTTCAACTTAAAAATGCAAGGAGGTCAAATTGGAAAATAATGAGTAATTATTTATAGAAAACAGACTGCTACACTGATGACCTATATAACAGAGTTACACTTTCTTTTAAAAAATATAAATAAATATGGTTTTACTCATGAAAATCATGAGTATCTTATACAAGATTTAACAGACTTTGGCTTTGCCCTTTATCAGGGTTGAGCTCTTCACCTTACCATTTAAGGTTGTGTGCCCTGTGCTTTTTATCCAATTGTAGGAATAGCCTTGGTCAGAAACACACGTTCACACATCACTCACTGCTCTTACATCTAAGTTCTCTTTTATTTCAGTCATGTGCCCTGGGATGTAGGGGGGCACATCATGCCAGAAGAGTGATAGGAAGTAGAGGGGAGGGGATGGTGGGAGCATCCCCAAATCATTGTGGAATGGAAACAGAACATGACAGGCAGGGAAAGGTGGACCTGGGATGCTTGCGTAGGAGAAGGAATGTCCAGACAAATTAGTTTGGAAAAACAACAACAAAATGAATGACAGCAGCCAATATGTATTAAATAAAAGCATATACTAGTTGTGTGTGTGTGTGTGTGTGTGTGTGTGTGTGTGTGTGTACATGGTGCAGGTGTATATTCTTTAATCTTCACAGCTCTCTACTCTAGTTATTATTATCCCTCACCTTTCTTTAACCAATGAGAAAATTAAGGATCAGAGAATTTAAAAGCTTGCCCAAGGCTACCCAGCCACATAGAAGCAGGACTGGCATTCAAATCTATATCCCTATGTCTCCAAATTTTATGTTCATTACATTTCTTCTCTCTGGGGAGGTTGGAGGTAAAAGAGGGATAAATTTGAGACCTATGGTCCTTGGTGATGTTCACATGTTTCTGCCATTCTTCCCTCTGTCCAGGTATGTTGTAGGGCTGCGTGTTTCCACCCCCTCTGAAATGAGGGTGGCCACATGACTTGTTTTGACCAATAAAATTTGGGGAAAAGTGACATGTCACTTCTGGGTAGAAAATGTAAGACTTCATGTGAGATTTGCCATATCCCTTCCCTCTGCTGCAATAACTGTGTGAGTTCAAGCCAGCTTCTGTCAGTATTATGTTGAGTTAAGTGCCCTCTATGCCTACTTTCTGGAGGGGTTTTATCATAAATGGCTGTTGAATTTTGTGGAAAGCTTTTTCTGTGTCTACTGAGATGATGATATGGTTTTTCTCCTTCAACTTGTTAATATGTTTCATCACATTGATTGATTTGCATATATTGAAGAATCCTTGCATTCCTGGGATAAACCCCACTTGATCATGGTTTATGGTCCTTTTAATGTGCTGTTAGATTCTGTTTGCTAGTATTTTGTTGAGGATTTTTGCATATATGTTTATCAGTGATATTGGCATTTAGTTTTCTTTTTTGTGACATCTTTGTCTGGTTTTGGTATCAGGGTGATGGTGGCCTCGTAGAATGAGTTTGGGAGTGTTCCTCCCTCTGCTATATTTTGGAAGAGTTTGAGAAGGATAGGTGTTAGCTCTTCCCTAAATGTTTGATAGAATTTGCCTGTGAAGCTGTCTGGTCCTGGGCTTTTGTTTGTTGGAAGATTTTTAATCACAGTCTCAATTTCAGTGCTTGGGATTGGTCTGTTTATATTTTCTATTTCTTCCTGGTTCAGTCTCAGAAGGTTGTGCTTTTCTAAGAATTTGTCCATTTCTTCCAGGTTGTCCATTTTATTGGCATAGAGTTGCTTGTAGTAATCTCTCCTGATCCTTTGTATTTCAGCAGTGTCAGTTGTTACTTCTCCTTTTCCATTTCTAATTCTATTGATTTCTGTCTTCTCCCTTTTTTTCTTGATGAGTCTGACTAATGGTTTATCAATTTTGTTTATCTTCTCAAAGAAGCAGCTTTTAGTTTTATTGATCTTTGCTATTGTTTCCTTCATTTCTTTTTCATTTATTTCTGATCTGTCTTTATGATTTCTTTCCTCCTGCTAACTTTGGGGTTTTTTTATTCTTCTTTCTCTAATTGCTTTAAGTGTAAGGTTAGGTTGTTAATTTGAGATGTTTCTTGTTTCTTGAGGTAAGATTGTATTGCTATAAACTTCCCTCTTAGAACTGCTTTTGCTGCATCCCATAGGTTTTGGGTTGTCGTGTTTTCATTGTCATTTGTTTCTAGGTATTTTTTGATTTCCTCTTTGATTTCTAAAGTGATCTCTTGGTTATTTAGTAATGTATTGTTTAGCCTCAATGTGTTTGTATTTTTGTTTTTGGTTTTCTTGTTGTTTTCTTTTGCGGTACGTGGGCCTCTCACTGCTGCGGCCTCTCCTGTTGCAGAGCACAGGCTCCGGATGCACAGGCCCAGCAGCCATGGCCCACGGGCCCAGCCACTCCGCAGCATGTGGGATCCTCCCGGACCAGGGCATGAACCCGCGTCCCCTGCATCGGCAGGTGGACTCTCAACCACTGCACCACCAGGGAAGCCCTGTGTTTGTATTTTTCACAGATTTTTTTCCTGTAATTGATATCTAGTCTCATAGCATTGTGGTCGGAAAAGATACTTCATACGATTTCAATTTTCTTAAATTTACCAAGGCTTGATTTGTGATCCAAGATATGATCTATCCTGGAGAATGTTCCATGAGCACTTGAGAAGAAAGTGTATTCTGTTGTTTTTGGTTGGAATGTCCTATAAATATCAATTAAGTCCATCTTATTTAATGTATCATTTAAAGCTTGTGTTTCCTTATTTATATTCATTTTGGATAATCTGTCCATTGGTGAAAGTGGGGTGTTAAAGTCCCCTACTATTATTGTGTTACTGTCAATTTCCCCTTCTATGGCTGTTAGCATTTGCCTTATGTACTGAGGTGCTCCTATGTTGGGTGCATAAATATTTACAATTGTTATATCTTCTTCTTGGATTGATCCCTTGATCATTATGTAGTGTCCTTCTTTGTCTCTTGTAATAGTCTTTATTTTAAAGTCTATTTTGTCTGATATGAGAATTGCTACTCCAGCTTTCTTCTGATTTCCATTTGCATGGAATAGCTTTTTCCATCCCCTCAGGTTCAGTCTGTATGTGTCTCTAGGTCTGAAGTGAGTCTCTTGTAGACAGCATATATATGGGTCTTTTTTTGTATACATTCAGCCAGTCTATGTCTTTTGGTTGGAGCATTCAATCCATTTACATTTAAGGTAGTTATCGATATGTACGTTCCTATTACCATTTTCTTAATTGTTTTGGGTTTGTTATTGTAGGTCTTCTCCTTCTCTTGTGTTTCCTGCCTAGAGAAGTTCCTTTAGCATTTGTTGTAAAGCTAGTTTGTTGGTGCTGAATTCTCTTAGCTTTTGCTTGTCTGTAAAGGTTTTAATTTCTCTGTCAAATCTGAGTGAGATCGTTGCTGGGTAATCTTGGTTGTAGGTTTTTCCCTTTCATCACTTTAAATATGTCCTGCCACTCCCTCTGGCTTGCAGAGCTTCTACTGAAAGATCAGCTGTTAAGCTTATGGGGATGCCCTTGTATGTTATTTGTTGTTTTTCTCCTGCTGCTTTTAATATTTTTTCTTTGTATTTAATTTTTGGTAGTTTGATTAATATGTGTCTTGGTGTGTTTCTCCTTGGATTTGTCCTGTATGGGACTCTCTGCGCTTCCTGGACTTGATTGACTATTTTTTTCCCCATATTAGGGAATTTTTCAGCTATAATCTCCTCAAATATTTTCTCAGTCCCTTTCTTTTTCTCTTCTTCTTCGGGGACCCCTATAATTCGAATGTTGGTGCTTTTAATGTTGTCCCAGAGGTCTCTGAGACTTTTGTCAATTCTTTTCATTCTTATTTCTTTATTCTGCTGTGCGGTAGTTATTTCCACTCTTTTATCTTTCAGATCACTTATTCGTTCTTCTGCCTCAGTTACTCTGCTATTGATTCCTTCTAGCGAATTTTAAATTTCATTTATTTTGTTGTTCATCATTGTTTGTTTGCTCTTTAGTTCTTTTAGTTCCTTGTTAAATGTTTCTTGTATTTTCTCCATTCTGTTTCCAAGATTTTAGATCATCTTTACTCTCATTACTCTGAATTCTTTTTCAGATAGACTGCCTATTTCCTCTTCATTTGTTTGGTCTGGTGGGTTTTTAACCTTGCTCCATCATCTGCTGTGTGTTTCTCTGTCTTCTCATTTTCCTTTACTTACTGTGTTTGGGGTCTCCTTTTTGCAGTCTGCAGCTTCATATTTCCCGTTGTTTTTGGTGTCTGCTCCCAGTGGCTAAGGTTGGTTCAGTGGGTTGTGTAGGCTTCCTGGTGGAAGGGACTGGTGCCTGTGTTCTGGTGGATGAGGCTGGATCTTGTCTTTCTGGTGGGCAGGACTGGGTCTGGTGGTGTGTTTTTGTGGAGTCTGTGACCTTATTATGATTTTAGGCAGCCTCTCTGCTAATGGGTGGGGCTGTGTTCCTGTCTTGCTAGTTGTTTGGCATAGGGTGTCCAGCACTGTAGCGTGCTATTTGTTGAGTGGAGCTGGGTCTTAGCATTGAGATGGAGATCTCTGGGAGAGCTTTCACTGTTTGATATTATGTGGAGCCGGGAGGTCTCTGGTGGACCAATGTCCTGAACTCAGCTCTCCCACGTCAACGGCTCAGGCCTGACACCCAGCCAGAGCACCAAGATGCTGTCAGCCACATGGCTCAGAAGAAAAGGAAGAAAAAAATAAAGAAAGAAAAAAAAATACAATAAAATAAAAGTTATTAAAATAAAATTTTTTAAAGTATTAAAAATAAAAAAATTAAAAATTAATAAAAAAAGGAAAGAAAGAAGAGAGCAACCAAACCAAAAAACAAGTCCACCAATGATAACAAGCACTAAAAACTATACTAAAAAAAAAAAAAGGACAGACAGAACCCTAGGACAAATGGTAAAAGCAAAGCTATACAGACAAAAATCACACAAAGAAGCATACACATATATACTCACAAAAAGAGAAAAAGGAAAAATATATCTATATATATATAAAAAAAGGAAAAGAGCAACCAAATCAATAAACAAATCTACCAGTGATAATAAACTCTAAATATTAAACTAAGATAAACATATAACCAGAAACAAATTAGGTGCAGAAAGCAAACCCCAAGTCTACAGTTGCTCCCAAAGTCCACCACCTCGATTTTGGGATGATTTGTTGTCTATTTAGGTATTCCAGAGATGCAGGGTACATCAAGTTGATTGTGGAGATTTAATGCGCTGCTCCTGAGGCTGAGGGCGTCTGTTCTGCTGCTGCCTGAGGGCGTCTGTTCTGCGCCCAGACAGGATGGGGTTAAAGGAGCAGCTGGGGCTTCCGTGGTGGCGCAGTGGTTGAGAATCTGCCTGCCAATGCAGGGGACACGGATTTGAGCCCTGGTCTGGGAAGATCCCACATGCCGCGGAGCTACTAGGCCCGTGAGCCACAACTACTGAGCCTGGGCATCTGGAGCTTGTGCTCCGCAACAAGAGAGGCCCGCGCACTGCGATGAAGAGTGGCCCCCGCTCGCCGCAACTAGAGAAAGCCCTCGCACAGAAACGAAGACCCAACATAGCCAAAAATAAATAAATAATTAATTAAAAAAAAAAAAAGTACACAGCAAAAGCAGTAGTAAGAGGGAAGTTTATAGTGATAAGTGCCTACATTAAAAACAAAGATTTCGGGCTTCCCTGGTGGCGCAGTGGTTGAGAGTCCGCCTGCCGATGCAGGAGACACGGGTTCGTGCCCCGGTGCGGGAAGATCCCACGTGCCGCGGAGCGGCTGGGCCCGTGAGCCGTGGCCGCTGAGCCTGCGCGTCCGGAGCCTGTGCTCCGCGGCAGGAGAGGCCACAACAGTGAGAGGCCCGCGTACCGCAAAAACAAGACAAAAAGATTTCACATAACCTAATTTTAAAAAAAGAAAGAAAAAAAGGAGCAGCTGATTCGGGGGCTGTGGCTCACTCAGGCCGGGGGGAGGGAGGGGTACGGAGTTCGGGGCAAGCCTGTGGCGGCAGAGGCTGGTGTGACACTGCACCAGCCTGAGGCATGCCGTGCGTTCTCCCAGAGAAGTTGTCACTGGATCACGGGACCCTGGCAGTGGCGGGCTGCACAGACTCCAGGAGGGGAGGTGTGGAGAGTGACCTGTGCTTGCACACAGGCTTCTTGGTGGCGGCAGCAGCAGCCTTAGCATCTCATGCCCGTCTCTGGGGTCTGCGCTGATAGCCGTGGCTCGCGCCCCTCTCTGGAGCTTGTTTAGGCGGTGCTCTAAATCCCCTCTCCTCGCACACCCGAAACAATGGTCTCTTGCCTCTTAGGCAGTTCCTGACTTTTCCCAGACTCCCTCCCGGCTAGCTGTGGCGCACTAGCCCCCTTCAGGCTGTGTTCACACAGCCAACTCCAGTCCTTTAACTGGGATCTGACCTCCAAAGCCCGAGCCTCAGCTCCCAGCCCCTGCCCGCCCCGGTGGGTGAGCAGACAAGCATCTCGGGCTGGTGAGTGCTGGTTGGCACCGATCCTCTGTGTGGGAATCTCTCCGCTTTGCCCTCCACACCCCTGTTGCTGCGCTCTCCTCCATGGCTCCGAAGCTTCCCCCCACGGCACCCCCAGTGAAGGGCCTTCCTAGTGTGTGGCAACCTTTCCTCCTTCACAGCTCCCTCCCTGAGATGCAGGTCCCGTCCGTATTCTTTTGTCTCTGTTTTTTTCTGTTTTCTTTTGCCCTACCCAGGTACGTGGGGAGTTTTTTGCCTTTTGGGAAGACTGAGGTCTTCTGCCAGCATTCAGTAGGTGTTCTGTAGTTGTTCCACATGTAGATGTATCTGTGGGGAGGAAGGTGATCTCCACATCTTACTCCTTCTCCATCTTGAAGGTCTCTCCAAGGATTCATCTTTCTATCCATGATTCAGCACAGTTTCTGGTATAAAGATGCTCAATAAGTATCTGTTGGATGCTTGCAAGATTGAAAGGATAAAGGAATGATGAAACTTGAAGCTTCTTGGAGAGGTAGTTCCTATTTGTTCTGTTTTTGGTTGCATGATAATATTTATTGAATGAATGAATGAATACATGATCTTGTATTCATATTGATTAGTCAAAGGGTAATTATTCAATAGTAAATAAAAATTATGCACACTCACTAAATTTATAAATATTTTAGTTATGGCAATAAAATTAATAGTTCCAGGCTCTAGAGGAAACTCTGACCATACTTTTATCAAACGATTGTGTCTCTCAACAATATTCAACAAAGATTTTATTGAGTCAAGTGTCCACCAGGATAATTGAGGAAAGGATGGAGGAATCTGCTGTTAATACTGAAATACATTATCATGAACATAGCTGAGTGGTTGGAACGAATGTATTCTGAAGAGCACAATAAAAATCGAAAGGGAGTTTACCACAGTGAGTCAGTGAAGATGTGACTGGATGTGGAAGTAAGATGCATTGTTTTTTATTTAAAGTGTTAAGTTAAATTCTATGATAATCCCATCCTTTGAAAATTACCAAGTCCTTTATAATCACAACCTGTCCCTGTGCTCGTCTGTGGAGATGAAAAGGGTCAAGGACAATACGCTGATCATTGTAGGGAAGGGTATTATAATTTACTGCATTCAGCAACATCATGTACCATGGTGCTGTTAGTCGCTCTATCTCAAGGATAAACACACCCTCCCCTCAAAAAAAACCCAATTTCAATAGAAAATCAGTACAGAAGGAGAAAATGTTTACATTTTTATAAACTTCTCAATTTAACTACAAAGCCCCACATTAGAGATCAATGCCACTCAGAGTAGCCACTTGGCTCCCTCGGGAATATATGGGTTATGAGTCCTTGTGAGAAGAGGAACTTGCAAAGCACTGCTTCCTTCTTCAAGAAGGTCTTACCACCAAAAAAGCCATCTAAACTAGAAAGTGTGCTTAGTGCCTTACTTGATTTATATTCTGACTCAAGTTCCATCTCTCATGGTAAATGAGTAATTAACAATTCAAGGGCTGGCACTGGTGCGTGAACTACTTTGAGTAGCACTTCATCTAGATCATAGCCATGGTGATGTGAGCAGTGATCAGTATTGTGCTCACTACTGTGCTCAGCCTGAGAGTGATCAGTATCAGCAGTATTGTGCTCGGAAACGGATCCAGACCTCAGCTTCTTAGAAAAATAACACAAGGAATGAAAACACATGGACAGAAAAGAAGCAAATATTTTCTCTTCTCATTCATTGTGGAACTAACTTAAAACACTTTTCATGTATCTAACTCATTCCGTCTCTCCTTACAGTCACTCAATATTAACTTTCCTCTATGAAAAAGCAAATCTAACAATACTAAAACAAAAACCAAACAAGAAACAACAACCACAACATTAAAGGAAAACGTTTTTCATAGAATTGAGAAGCTGGAAGTCCTTAAAAATCAAGAAACTGAGGTCTCCAAAAGTTAAGTAAATTTTGAAGGTCATTATTTGTACTCCTTAAGACAAAGGATGGCAGAAGGAGACAGCTGGAGACAGAAACCACAAACTGAGAGCCCAGGATTCCTTTTCCAACTCTAAATCCATCTATACTCATCTGAGCTGGGTGGCCAACAAGAGGAAATCAAATGAAAAACAAGTTACTCAGTTTCTTTTGTTATCGAAAGTTTATCATATCAATCCAAATATGAGCCAAGCAGGATCGAATGGATAAATATAAGACCAAAATTGCTAGGGATGATAAAGTGATAAGAGGACAGAATGAAGGATCTTGGAAACTAATTCAGCTGAACCAGGCCAACTTTGTCAACGAGGAGTCCTTGAAGGTCTGAGAAGCATCAGTCAATATTCCACTGTCAATCTTAAAGGCATAGTTCCCATAATTTAGCACTCGACTATGAAAATCAAGGTCAACAAACTCACAAAGGACTTTCTCGTGAGTAATTGTTAGAATAATCAATTGGTTGCCAAGGCACATGAAGAGCACAAAGGAGGGGATTGGTAAATATTTATTTTTGACCTGGATTCCATTTATATGAGTGTGTTCAAGTTGAACACATAAATCATAAACTATGTACTTATGACTTGTGTGTTTTCTCTATGAATGTTTAACAGCAATAAAAATTGTTATTTAAGTGCAAAAAATAATGTTGGGCATATAGAAGACACTCTGGGTCACAGTGGGGAATATCTACTACTTGTTGGATGAATTATTGAGTGCTTCCTTTTTTACCCAAAAATATATGGCATATAGGCTAATAATATAAATAATGAATTCTGATAATTTACCCTATGGGGAAAAAATCAGACACATTTAAGATGCACATGCACAAAGATGTACGCTGTAGCTAAACATTGGAGCTACCAAGATGACCATGAGTAAAGGATTTGTTAAATGAATGATGGAAGAGTCATACAAATGGAGAATTCTGGTGTAATCAAAAGGATTATATGTTCTAGCATGGAAAGATGTATGGCAAAGTCAAAAAGTAAGCTTCAGACTCGTGCATAGTATGATTCTGTTTTTGTAAAAAAAAAAAAAAAAACTACTATCACGGCCACTGCTACTACACTGCGTCCACAATTTTAGAGGCATGCAAAATCAAACCAAACCAGACTAAACTAAACTAAAGGAAATAAGAGGTTATGCACCAAGCTGTTAACATATGATTTGTTAGTGGGTGATATTATGGGTATGTTCATATTCTATTTTGTGTATGTCTGTATCTGAATGTTGGTACAAAGACTATGAATTGAATTTTAATCAGAAAAACAATATGGGCATTTTCATTAAGAAATAGAAATAAAATTTAATTATAGCTTACGCAGTGAAAACATAACTGATTTTTGAGCCCAGAACTCTTTCTCTTCCTCCTCTTCCTTCTTTTTTTGTAATGTATACACTTAACACAAGCCTTTGAAATGATTCATATGTACCTTTTATTTCAAAGTTTAAGACTCTCAGTCTGAGGCCAGTAAGTCAACCTGCCCAGTAGGACTTGACTGCACTTTCTGTTACAGTTGCATTTTACAGCATGTTCTGAATGTTCTATTTAAGAAATGAGAAGATAAATCCCTCTGCTATAATCCTGGTCATAGGAAAAGTGAAAGCGAGTAAGAACAAAACCAGCTTAATTGGCAACAGTTGATAGATAGCCAGGCACTGTTGATCAGTACTAGACTACCGTGACAAATGAATCAGGAAGGCTGCTGTCTTGGCTACCCCTGGGGAGGGAATCTATATGTTAAATGTTCCCTGAATGAATTACTTTAGTATTTTAACTATGGTTAAGTCATCTTCCTGTCTTTCTGAGTCTGAAACAGGTTCTTACAACCACCTATGCTTTTGTTTCCCATCAAAAATTGTATTCAGGGCTGTTACCTTCTTAAGTCACGATTTTTAACAACTGTTATAGGCTAACAATTTCCAGACCTGTTCACTGTTGCCTGTAACAGCATCAGCATCAACGTTCAAGCCCATAATACAAATCATAAGTCTGGACCAACTGATCTCCCATCTTAATACAACTTGATAAATAATCATTTAAAAGTTAGGAACTCAGGAAATATTAATGACAGTCTATCCTGTTCCTGATATGAATTCAGAGGATTGAAATATTGACACTGTTCTGGCTGGATTGTGCCATGTCGTGTTTAGAGATACTGTTAAATTGTATATGGCTACTTGACTACTCAGAATCTCCATTTTTTTGTGGTTGTTGTTGTCAAAACTTAGTGTAGACTAAATAATAACTATTTCCTGGTAATGCAAGTGCGAGCATGGATTCTATTCATAAGGAGCTCTTGAAGAAGGCATTCTGTGTCACGTGACTGAGCATCTCAGAGTGCTCTCTCCCACAGAGACATCTGCCACAAATCAGAATCAGAGGTGACGAGGCCCTAGAATGTGGTTCGGTAGCCTGCTACCCTGGACCTGCAAAGACAGTGGATGCACAGATGGACTTCCCAGTTCTGTGTCAAAGGCTAGTCCACATGTGGGTATCATGGACTACTGAATCAAATCAGGCCTCTGGCTTGATTTCTGTAGGTACATCTGTTAGCTAAAAGGAATCCTGCCAACTCCGGCACTTAATTTGAGCTTCCTCTCTGTTGGGTTCCCTAATTCCATTAACTAACTTGAAGGCTTTATTGTTTTGTTAGTTGTCATTATGAACAATAATGAAATAGCCTATAAAAGTTAAGTCTGTGATGCTTTGTATTAATGTAGTAATGTAATTATACAATATGTTCCGTATATATCTATTTGAAGAAAATTCTTCTGCCACACTACTTTTTGGCTTCTAGTTTCATTTAACAAATATTTACTGAATGGTTCATGGGTGCCAGGAGCCAGGCAAGTGGGACCTACACCAGTGCCTGATGTCAAAGGCTTTTTCATAATTTTCCAGGTTCTTAAATTACTATTTAAAATACCCAAATGAGCAAAACACAAAAATTCAGCCATAATTTTACTTTTTGCTTTTCCCTAATAACTAAGTAAATCTTTAAAAAATATTTAAATATAAAACAGTTAAATATAAATTCTACAGACTTTACAAGCACAGGGAGAAGAGTAAGCCCAGAGAAGAAATATTATCAAATGGGCTGAGACTTGATCTAGAGTAGAGGCCAAATCAGAGAATTTTGCCTGTGATGGCTTAATCTTTCATTCTTAGGAAAAATGTATGACTCCAAGTTTACTTAATGATTAGTGTGATTAATCATTCTCACCAATCAGCTCTGTCATCCTTCATCTGCCCTCATTAAAAAAGAAAAATAAAAAAGAAACTCAGGAAGCCTGCAAATAAACCTTCTGATAGATTTGAAGCCACACACCAGCATACCGTTATTTATCTCTTTACATCACAGACATCCAGTAAAATCTGTTGAATTGAACTAACCAACAGCAGGGAGAACAGAATGGATCTTACCTTATGTGAGGCTTCTTTAATGAGAACCGTAAATGTGTGTGTGGTGAAGCTCTTCAAGCACTTTGCCTTACGTAGAGGAATCAAAAATAGTAAAAAAAAAATAAATAAATAAGCCAAATAAATAATAAACTTCAAACACAAACACAAAAATGGAATACCCCACCCATTTTCTGGAACTCACTATTCCCAGAATACTTCAGAGGTTGGCAAATGGTTCCCCATCCCCACAATGCCCAGCATTTGAAGGTTACTGGGATGTGCTCTGTGGGGTGGTGTCAATGCGAGACAGTCTCACTAACACACGCTTCAAGAGCCCGTTCACGTTACCTATGAGCTACGTGCTGATTATAAAGGGTGTAAGTGGCGGGGCGTGAGAGTGGGGCAAAATGCCTTTATACTTAGCAAAATAAAGCAGTTTAGTCACAAAACATATTTAAGCATGTCTAGGAGCTAGTTCACGAATAAGCTAAAATACAGGCTAAATACTGCTTTTTTTTTTTCTTTTTTTCAAGGATGCATTGGGCTGCAAGACTGCATTATGAGGTAAACCTTTGAAGAAGAGTATTGCTTATCTTGACTCTTCTCCCGTTGGTAGGCAATTGTCTGACAATGAATCTGAAAAATCTAAAGTGAAAAGCACCTGAGAAGAAAGATCTTGAGGCATGGTCCCTCGGGTCGGCCTGGGACTTGCCCAGGACCTAATCGCTGCTTATTTCCCGCCCTTTGCACCTGGTGTCTGGACTGAACCAAATGCAATGGCTTTGAGACGTCATGCAGCCATCGGATCCTATTATCCCCCGCAAAGAACCACCCAAGTGCTTAATACTTCAGCAGAGAATTTTCCGAAGGAAATTTAACGGGCAGAGGAAACGAAGGACAATAGGAAACGGACCCTGTCTCTGGAGTCTGACACCAAAACTGGGACCAACGGGGCCCCAGGCGTCTGGCGGTGGAAAGCGAGCAGGTGCAGCCCGCTAACCTGGTCTGGTACTCAACAAGATGTTTCTGTGAATGAAGGGGTCCTTCTACTCCCCGCAGGACGGCACATCACACACCTCCCTCCTCAATTAGAACTCAAACAATTTGCCCATGATGAATGCACCTCGGCAGGGAAACGAAGGATTCCAGCGTCTCATCAGATCACGGAAAAGGGAAAGGTAGCTGGTGCGTTTTCCTACAACCAAGAGCTCGGGAAACCACGGCTGGGGAACGCCAGGATGTTCTGCGCCAGGTAGAACTTAACCGGATTCGGAGCCGCCGGAGACAGGTGAAAAGACTCACGCGAGCAAGGTAAGGTACAAAGCGGCTGTCAGTGTGTGAGCAGCGAGTCCCCAGGAAGGGACGGATGACCCCAGAAATCCAGGTAGGCGCCAAACACAAGCGTGACCGCACACACCACAAAGGCAGGAATAATCAGAATGCACCTAGAGACACGCTCCGCAAAGTGCAGAACTGTCTGCACTTGCACAGGGAAATCAATCAACCTCTGCAGCGGCAGACGCGAGGGCAGACCTCCCCGGCTCCGTGCGTCCGGGACAGAAGCGGGTCATCCCGGGACCAAGGACATTGCGTCCCACTGTAGCCCCACGAAGTCACCCCGAGAACAGGGAGAGCCGGGCAGCGGAGGCTGCTAGCCGGCAGTAAGGATGTAGCCGGCACGAAGGGGACAGATTCGGGGGTGTCCAGAGCAAGGAGCCAAACCGCTGAGAGCCGGGGAGAGT
The DNA here is from genome assembly GCF_963455315.2 of Globicephala melas. Lineage (NCBI taxonomy): Eukaryota > Metazoa > Chordata > Mammalia > Artiodactyla > Delphinidae > Globicephala > Globicephala melas. Next base: position 12,243,129 of record NC_083331.1, on the reverse strand, counting down.
TTGCGAGGCGGCTCAGGAGGGAGCGGAGCCTCCGCGACCCGAGGCCGCCCCACGGGAGGAGACAGGGCGCCCGTGGCAGAGGGCGAGCCCCCTTCCGGGGTGTCCCCGGCGCCCACTCCCCTGCGACTGCTCACGGGCGGCGTTGGGAGCCCCTCACTGACCTGCCAATAGGGACGCGCTGATCTGCCCCGCCGGCTCCCGCGCTCGGGGTGGGACCGGGCTGCGCCGACCTCCTCGCTGGCGTCCGGGTCCCGCCGATCCGCGCCCGCGAAGCCGTCCGCGGGAATGTGGGGCTCACTGGGGCGGCGGGCGCAGCCAAAGTCTTCTTTCCGCCCCCAGCCGCACAGCCAATGACGGCGAACGGGACCCACTCCCGGCCGCCGCTCGGGCGGGCGCTTGGGGCTAGGACTGGAGCCCCGCTCGGGCGAGGGAGGAGCTTGCGCCGGCGTTGGAAAATCCTGGAGGAGGAGGAGGCGTTTGCACAGGGAGCCCCATCTGGGGAAGGCAGGTGTGCCCTCAACTTTTGTGCGCGCGTGTGTATTGAGGGAGGGGACGCAGTTTCCTTGGGGACTCAAGGACCTCTCTCTGCAGGCAAAAGCATCTACTTCCTGCCAAGTTTCTTCTCCTCTTATCTTTTATGAGTCCGCGCAGCACCCAGTCCAAACCACGAGTCCAGGTGCATCACAGCAAGCCCAGCTCTGAGCTGTTTGGGGCCCTCGCCCGGTCCTGTGGGCCTCGCCTCAGACGTCTCTCCTTCGGCGTTTCTCTTCTTTCCCCTCTGAATCCTCTGCCTGAACATCAGATGAGCTGAGTAGGATTGCAGTTGCTCTCACTGCCAGGGAGACAGGCAATCATAAAACTCCCTGTTGGGTCACTGGCTTAGATAGAATCATACATCTTAAAAGAACTCTGGAAAGGGAGCCCTTAACTGATATGACTGACTCCGGTTACTAGTCAGCCCTGTGACCTTCACCCAGCGATTCTGGATTCCTGTTTTTCAACCGGAAAGTGAGAGGCTTGGATTATTTGATATCTGAGGTCTCTTCCACTTTGACAGTCAACAAGCCAGGTGGCTCTATGGCCTGCGAAGTGCTGAGCCCTGGGAGGTGTTGGTGTGGCCACCTTTTCCTCCAGTCCCTGCTCTGCCTGTCCCTGCCTGCCTGTCCTGCTGTGTTCCCCCTGACATCATCCCCCTGTGGCCAAGAAAGCACATCATACAAATCAATATTAAAAAATGCTGCTCAAGTCTCAGTGACCATATAAATTTGCACAAATACTGCCACCTACCAGTGCCCAGCTCCTGGGATCATGGTAGCTGTGCCCATGTTCGGTGGTTCTCCCCGTAGAGATGGTTGGGGGTGGCGGGCTTAACTCTGAGGCCCCTTTGGTAAGTGAGCAAAGGCTCTATCTCTCCCCTTTCCTTCTCCAGGAGAATTGTCTGTGTGTCAGCCTTTTCTATATGAATCTTTCTATATAGGATCTAAAATGCAGGATGCTGGAATGAGCTGCATTGTCCAAAGGGCAGATTCTGAGACCTGCTTCTCTCCCAACACACTTGCATTTGTACCCTAAACTTCACCCGTTCACATGCCACTTTCATGAATTTTATTACATCCATCTACCACCTGCTCTATTAGGTACTTAGATTTTTACTTAGATTCATCATAAGCAGTAATATCCATGAAATCATTGCTTTGCTGTATACCAATTGCATTTCAATACACAGTAAGTAATAAATAAATAATCTCTAAGGGTTTTCTTGGTATGTCCTGAACTTGGTTTCTTAGGGCTGCTGTAACAAATTGCCACAAGCTATTTCAAAATTGATAGGGAGGCAAAGCTTCCCATGTCTTTATTTTATTAAATTTCATGTACAAATGGTCTAAAAAATTTTAATTGTCAAATTTGCTTCCATAGAAAGTCTTCAAAAGTAGGTCAGGCACCACTCAAGGTCCTGGGACTTTGCAGGCACAGTTTAGAGACATAGTTCCAAGCTTCTAGCAAGCATGATCATCCCATCTTTCCCCCAACCCTTTTCTGTCTTATTCAGAGAGAGATGGATTGGTGAAAAAAAAAAAAAAGTGTGGAATTTAGAATCAGATGGAGAGTCATTACATTCTGATGCTGTCATTTATTATCTCTGTGACTTAAGCCAATCACTTAACTTCTCTAAGCCTCATTTTCCTTATCTATAAAATGGAAATAATAGTGTCTACATTATTAGGTTGTTGTGAGAGTTAAACACACACACACACACACACACACACACGATTCCTAGCAATTGTCTAGCATATAATAAGTGCTTAAAAATATTAGCTCCATCTTTTCTTCCTTGCTGCCATCAAAGCAGCATTCAGAATTACTTTGTTCTCTAATTTCCTTCTAGGTTATCAGGAAACTTACATTCTGTTTCTAATACTTGCTGGACTCTCTGCTCCCTTTCCTTGATTCCTTCATCTCTGCCCCCCTTTTAATGATTCCTTCCCAAACTCCGTCCTCTCTCTCATGCCTCCATGTCTCTTTTTTCAAGCAGTTCCCACTTTCCATCTGCCACAATTTCAGAGATCTCTGCCCAGTGAAGGAACTGATAACTCGGATGAGAGCGTGGGTCATAAAAATTCTTACTTCTTTTGCCTTTTCATGATGTTTCAATAGTCCTTCTTGTTTATTTGCTTGTTTAAATCATGGTCTTCCCAAAAGCATGGAGAAATTTGTGTTATCTAATGCTATGGGAAAATTCCTGGACCACAGTCTTATTAAATTCGTCAGACATTTTTGGAGCATCTGCTATATGCCAAGCAGTGCCCCAGGCACTAGGGAAATAAAAATAAAGAAAACAGAGTCTCTGCCCTAAAATGCTTACAGACCAACCAGGCAGACAGACCTATAAACACCTACTTTGAATATAAGTGTGCCTTGTGAGGCTTCAAACAGTGCACATGAAAGAATTCCCTGTGCTTTTTTGGTCATGAGATTGTCTTGAACTGGCCAGTCAAAAGGCCCTCCTTGCCCACAGCCCCCTGCTGAGTGAAGAGCACTCTTCTGCTCCCCTGAGCAGAGCTCACTTACTCTGCTTCGTGTGCTGGGTGTCCAAATTTTTTCTTAGGTGCCCATCATCTAGCCACTGTTTGAAACTTGGTGAGAGGCAGAGCTCATCTCCCACTGATGAAGCCTGAAAGGCCGTATACTCTTTCCTGCTCTCCCATCACCACCCAACCCCCATGCAGCTGGGGTGAGAGTATGTGACCTAGACTTGGCCAATCGAATATACCTTCCTTAGACATGGAATTGGGACTGGGTCACACAAGGGAACTGAGATGAGGAGGGCTCTTTCTGGCAGTGATTGAAACAATGTCCAGTTTCCAGGGCCAGCAAGGGCAGGGGGACAAGCAGTGAGATCTGGTTTCCAGTGCCCAGGTGTCAGTTACAAGTTACAGCTCCTCGTGTTCAGTGATGGCAGTAATGTCTGCTCTCAGCTAATTTGGAGGTATGATTTGGCTGTGATTCAGGCTTCTCAGCCTCCCTTTGTTTCTGTTCATTTCCTGAGCCTCTCTCTGAAAATCCAGTAGCCTTTCAATAAATTTTTTTTCCCTTAAACCAGCCAAACTGATTCTTAGCAAATAAGAGTGCTTTGGCTGAGGCCTGGTACAGAGGCTCTACCTCAACAAGCACAATGCTAATAAACTGATCCGGGTAACTTCTCCTTCTAGGACATTCAAACTGGAAATATGTGAGTGGGTCAGTTAGAATCCAGAACAGAAGCTAAAAGCACACGCCCAGGGGCTATGTGTAGGCTGAAATTGTGAGTAAGCAGGAGTTATGAATAAGCGAAAGTTGTGATCTAGCAGATGTCAAAGCACATGCAGAGGAGACGAAGAGGTGGTTGGCTGACAGCTGCAAGGAAGCAGAAGCCAGAGGCATTAAGTCCCCATGATGGTGAGGGAATGGATGAACCCCTGCTCTCCAAGCTCTAGATTTTCCTTGAACTTGAACTATTTTCCATTTTCCAAACTGCATTTCCATTTCTGTGAAACTAATTAGCCATAGCTAATCTTGGGTTCCCTTGAAATTCCAGGTTCTCATTTCAATGTATATCCTTACAATAACTTGCCTATTATTTGAGGTAACCAGGATAAGACTATTCCATATGACCAAAGGATCCCAAAGATTCTAGTGATGCTATGACCAGGACACAGGAAACAGCTGTCAAATAGTATATCTCAGAAGTCACTGACCTGCCTCTCCAAAGATGTCCTTTCTTTTCCTATCTTCCTTGAAGTTTCCCAGCAGCAGAACCCTTCCTCTGGGCTGGAAAATAATGATTTATAAGAAGTCCCTGTTTAAAATGTACTCTATTACTTGGAGGGAAAGAAGAGCCAGAGGTGTTTTTCTCTGCATTAGCCATTAGCACCTGAGCAGATTAAATGAGTTCATTCTTAAATTTGAACGCTTAGAGGTCTGATACTTAGGAGATGAGCTGGTTATAGGTCAGAAAAATCAGACACAAGGGAGGGGAGGGTGGGGAGTAGATAATAGAAAATGGCGGTGAGAGGTCCCAGGGACATTCTAAGGGACTGTCTAATGGAACATTACCACGAGGGAATGTCCTGGTGGGCAGCCAGTGTGAAGAGTGCTGGGGGAAGTGTGGCCAAAATGGCAGCAAACACTATCACTTCACAGTCTGCCTTCTGCGGCCCTGGAGTACGACCTTGCATAATTTCTGTTACCCTTCAGCTCTTACAGGAGGTGGGGCTGGGCTAAGGTGGAGAGTAAGATGGTCATCTTGTCTGGCCGCTTTGAGATTCTGCTCAGAAATTACATTAGTCGTGCCTTGGGGTTACTTGCATTCATTGCCGTAGGCTTCACTTCATCTCCTGTGACATACAGTGCCCTCTCATGGCTTGTGCAAAAGGAAATATCTATGTGTCTCACCTAGTCAGTAAATGGTACACATTCTAGAAAAAAAAAAAAGTGATTCTGTTAATAAGGCTTGACACAGAAAGGAATGAATTTACGCATGCTGCTGTGTTTGAAGGGAGAGAAGATGTAATGAAGCTGCTTTAATGAAAGCAGAAGTCTGAAGTTATCCCTACAGAGCTTTATTTATTTTCTCAAAGTCTAAAATGTACCTCAGGGTTTGGTGTTTTTCTTCTTCTGAGACTAGTGGGTAGAACTCTTCTCGGAATAGCAGTGAGTCACATCAGGGTGCAGGTAGGAGAAAAATATTAATGCTAGGGACCCATCTTTTCTTTCTTAGATGCTGGGGGCTGCGTTTGCCCATCAGCTATGTTTGTGTGGCCAAGTGACTTACTGTGGGTTATAAATCAGGGATGAGCAATGTGAAAAGCAGATGGGGAGTTGAATGCATCCTCCACATCTCTGTCGTGTGACTGGCTGAAGTCCATGTGCAATTTTGAAAAGGATGTTTGAAAAGGATATTCATCATTTTAAATTGCTCCGTGGGAGCTTTGCAGTTCATAATGTGCCTCTTAGGTACTTCTCAGAGATGGGTTTGCCTTGACGCGGTTTGTAATTTCATAACAGCAAAAGGGCAACTTGGGCTGTTAGGAGAGAAAAGCTAATTTTGAAAGAATTAGCAAGAAATAGGGTTGGGAGGGAGGGTGAAGGGAGGGAGCTAAAGGGGTTTGAAATATTTGGGCTGTCTGTCATAGTGTCTGTCACTGGGAATTCCCAGTGTCTGACAATAGCTTTGCTATCCATGCCTCAGTCCAACACTCAAATATTGTTGGGAAAATCTACTTAGGCATGTGCCTTCAGGTGGTGAAAATATACTTGCTCTTGTGGAAAAACAGTTAAAAACCCAGAAGTATAATAGTTTAACAATACTAGAGTTGATCATCTGCAAGAAAATAGAAAATTGTTACTGAAATGGTTCTGAGCCAAACACATCTGCTCTATTCTTTGCCTTATTTTGTGGCTTTACTCGGAGGAATCCTCATCAGCAGTGGTGTGAGTGATGTGAGCAGTGACTGTGAGTGGTGTTGACTGTCAAGTGGAGAGTTGGTATATGGGCACCACCTCCCCAGACATCCAGGTGAAAGCAAATCAGCAATCAGCAGCCTGGGAAAATATGCATCGAGCAAATGTGCTCTAAAGTCAAAAAGAGAAGAAAACAGAATTGGATCTGATTTTTTCAGCACAATAAATATGAGCAGAGTATTATGTGTGCAGAATAGGAGAGCATGAGATTTCCACAAACCCTGCAGGGGAAGGGCAGTGAAGAGCATCAGACCCAATAGGGCTACTATTGCAGAGTGGGCTATAATTTTCATATGTTAAAAATGTCTTTTAGAAAACCCCCAGAAGGTATTACTATACAAAGTACATGTTACAAAAATTGGGAAGAGTTGCTCCAAAACTATAAATATAGTAATTGTATTTTCACTACTTGCATTGATAGTCAAGGCAGATAGGCAGAGAAAGCTTTCCCTGAATAGTGCCTTGCAGTCTAAATTTCATAAATATGTTCCATTAGTCAACACATCTTTTTTGAGCGCCTCCTGTGTGCCAGGAACTTGTCCACAGTCATGAACAAGATAGACTTGAGCTGGAGTAGATGGTCATCATGAAGATGTCTGAGAAAACAGACCTTCCTGGACATGCTGTGGTCCTGGTGCTTCCCCCTGTGTCCCCCCATAACAGTGTGCAAACACTCCCATCTTGCCTGTCTCATTTTCTCTCCTTTTTTTCTTAAAACAAATTTTATTTCCCATTCTCTTGCTGTTTTTCTCTTGGTTTTCCTTTTCCTACTTCACCATGAACTTCCACTTAACCAATTCTCCAAACCAGTGGCCCTACAGCTTTTCACAATTGATCATCCACTCTTTTTTTTTTTTTTTCACACAGAATGTGATTTATTTTTCCTCTATGTATATACCATATTTGGGGGAAGGAGGAGAAGGGAGCCCATATTTCCCTAAAAATAGGCAGTATACATTTCTTAAATTTCTTAATGTCCTCTTAGAGCCACATGATTTTTGAATTCTGGTACTTGAGTAAGTATGAACTAAATCTAATGACATCCTGTTTTTTAATTTATTACTATTCCTTTTTCTGTTCTTTTCTTTCCTTATCAGTTATTGTCACTACCTCTTGTGATTGTTCATCATTCACTTTTGTCCTCACTTCTCTCCTTACCCCTCTGAAATTTCACGGGTCCTCACTTCAGTGAGCTTCAAACTCGGTTCCCATAAGGTACAGGAAGGCTTTCCAAGAGAGAACTTGTGCAAATGATAGTTTTAAGGAAAACTTCAACTTCATATTGATTATTTTTCTTAAATTGATCCCCCTGAGAACTCACAGGCATTTCTAATACCCCTACTCCTACTACACATAAGAAAGGCATATACCTCAATGATCCCAAATCTTACTGTGGAAAATAATAATATAATCGATGGCCTATATTTGATATAATTTAATCTAGAAACAAGTAAATTCACCTATGGATGAAATAATTAATTAGAAAAAAGTGTCCTCCTTTATTAAGAGAAGAACTTTCAATAAAATATTAGTTTTTATGCTTAATAGTTATTTATAAAATTTTAAAATAAATTTATGTTTTGGTAAAAAGCTTTAATATATGAAAAATTTTGTCAATTGTACATTAATAATAATTATAATAGTAATTGATCTAGAAGAAATTTTTTAACACTTAGAGCCTTATGCTCACAGAAAATGTAAACTTACATTAAAACTTCAGTTTATAGACAGTTGACCCTTGAACAATGGGAGGGTTAGGGGCACCCTCCCTTTGCACGGTCAAACATTTGAGTTTAACTTATAGTTGGCCCTCCTTATCCACTGTTTCTGCATATCTGCAGTTCCACATCCTGGGATTCTACCAACCCCAGAACCTGTAGTACTGTCATATTTACTATTGAAAAAATCTGTGTATAAGTGGACCTGAGCAGTTCAATCCCAAGTTGTTCAAGGGGTCAACTCTATATATTTGTTGCAGAGAAATGAAGGTGATAAATACAAAACTTGTGAGTACAAACACACAATATAAAATTTAATTGCCAGGGAGGATACATGGACTGGAAGTACAGGTTCACATAGAAAGGAAGATGTAAACTGTCAATTTAAAAAGCACTTTTATGTATTTTTAAATGGATGATGGTGGGAAACAAATTTATATGGTATTAAAATTCCTTGATTACTGCTATAGACTGAATGTTTGTGTACCCTCATAATTTTTAAATTGAAAACTAACCTTCAATATAATGGCATTTGGAATATTAACCAACCACCCTCTGGCATTGATCAGTTACTCATCTGTGATGTTGGTTAGACAAGGATAAGAGGGAGAGAGGAGAAAGTTTCTGATCCCTAGAAAAAGCCATACCTTGAAATTTCATTGGGAAAAAATGAGTACAAACTGCACAAACAGAGTAAATCAAAGCACATCAGTGTAAGCAAACTTATTCTGTAAATGGCCAAATAGTACCTATTTTAAGCTTTTCAGGTTGTATGCTGTAGAGTTTTTGTGACAACTTCACCTCTGCTGTTGTAAGCAGCCATAGACCATATGTAAACAGATAGGCCTGGCTGTGTTCCAATAAATCTTTATTTATAAAAGCAGACAGTGGGCTGGATTTAGCCAAATCCTGGTATAATATATGATCCACGATCCACAAGAAGACTGATGCTCTATTGGGCAGTAGCTGAATCTTGAAGTTACCTAAAGGGAATATTTGCCTCACATTGTCAAGATGCAGACGTTTGGCTTGATACTTTGACCTGTCACTGAAGGCTAAGGTTCTCAAATCTTTTGGTGTCCTCAAAGCATGGCAGCTGGCCTCCCCCAGGTTTTCTGAGAGAGAGCAAGGAGAAAACCACAATGCCTTTATGAACTATTATAAGTCACACATTGTCACTTTTGTTACATTCTATTTGCTAGAAATGAGTCATTAATTCTGACCCTCAGAAAAGAAGAAATACCGAAGGCCAAAAAGCACATGAAAAGATACTCAACATCGCTAATTATTAGAGAAATGTAAATCAAAACTACAATGAGGTATCACCTCACATCAGTCAGAATGGCCATCATCAAAAAGTCTACAAATAATAAATGCTGGGGACAGTGAGGAGAAAAAGGAACCCTCTTGCACTGTTGGTGGGAATGTAAATTGGTACAGCCAGTATGGAGAACACTATGGAGGTTCCTTAAAAAACTGAAAATTGAGCCACCATATGACCTAGCAGTCCCACTCCTGGGCATATATATGGAGAAAACCATAATTCAAAAAGGTACCTGTGGGACTTCCTGGTGGTCCAGTGGTAAAGAATATGCTTTCCAATGCAAGGGATGAAGGTTCGATCCCTGGTCAGGGAACTAAGTTCCCACATGCCGTGGGGCAACTGAGCCTGTGTGCCACAACTACTGAGCCTGTGTGCTCTGGAGTCCGTGTGCCACAACTAAAGAGCCCATGCGCCACAACTAGAGAGAAACCCACGCGCTGCAACGAAAGACCCTGCATGCCACAACTAAGACCCAGCTCAGCCAAATAAGAAAAAAAAGATTCATGTACCGCCCCCCACCACCGCAATGTTTATTGCAGCACTACTTAGAGTAGCCAAGACATGGAAGCAACCTAAATGTTCATTGACAGAGGAATGGATAAAGAAAATGTGGTATATATATACAATGGAATATTACTTAGCCATAAAAAAGAATGAAGTGATGCCATTTGCAGCAACATGGATGTACCTAGAGATTATCATACTAAGTGAAGTAAGTCAGAGACATATTATCATATGATATCACTTATATAGAGAATCTTAAAAAATGATACAAATGAACTTACATACAAAAGAGAAATAGACCCACAGTCATAGAAAACAAACTTATGGTTATCAAAGGAGAAAGGGCAGGGGAGGGATAAATTAGGAGTTTGGGATTAACATATACACACTACTATATATGAAATAGATAACCAACAAGGACCTACTGCATAGCACAGATAACTATATTCAATATTTTGTAATAACCTATAAGGGAAAAGAATCTGAAAAAGAATAGATATACATACATATATAACCGAATCTCTTTGTTGTACACCTGACACTAACACAACATTGCAAATCAACTATATTTCAATAAAAAAGGTCTGGCCCTCAGAATTCACCTGTTGAGGGGAGGATTGTCAGAGAATCTGTGGACATATTTTAAAGCTACTACCAAGTTGTTGTGATGTCTTGTTTTGGTTGATATGTTTTAAGAAATCCCACATATATACTTGGAAAATGGAGTCTTTTAATAACCTTCTCAGATAGTTTGTGGCTATTCTTAGATGTGACACCAGATGCTGGTTTCTGAAAAGTGAGTTGCATTATGGAATCTGAAACCATATCCATGAACTTTTCAAATTCTGTTACATTAAAATTTATTGGTTTACTTTGTACTTTAAATCGATATTTTACCCATATATTTTGTAATATGATGCATTTTTTAACATGATGCATTGGTCATTTGGAATATTGATTCACTGAATTACGCAGCTCTTTCAAATGTTGGCATATTTCATTTTACAGTGTAAACTGTTATATTTGTTAATGTTACTAATCATCAGAAAAGTCTTTGAGCATTGGAAAGCTGCCAAGCTTACACTGACAGATACAATTTTTCTAAAATTCTAATTTTCACTGCAAAGCTTGAATTTTATCCTTGGAAACAAAACTGTCAGTTGTTTTCCTTGAAGTGATGGTCTCATTGGTTCATTGTTGAGAAACTGTCTGCCAAATACCCAAGTCTAAATAAACATGATTCTTTACCAATTCAAGTAAAAAATGGTGTTCTGTGAAAAAAGTGGCTAGTTTAGCTCACAACTCAAACAACCATCTAAGTGCTTCTTTTTGAGACAAACATCATACTTCGGTATATAGTAGAGATACTTTTTGCATACTTCCCATTTCATCAGAGTATAAAAAATGATGTACATCCAAGGGCCTACATTTAATAAAGTTAATAATTTATATTGCTTCATAACAGTCATTGTAAGGTGAAATTCTTCTCTGGCTTTTTTTTTTTTTTCTCCTACCAGTAAGTGGCAGTGAAGTACAATGTACATTATAGTAGCACACTGATTTCACATTAAACTAGTACATGATACTGGTACAGTTTGGGGCCATTGCCTTGATTTGTGTTCAGCCACCAACAGTTTTACCCATCATTGCTTCTGTACCATTGATGCAAAACAATGCAATAAAAAAGGCAAATAATGTCTTAGTATTATTATGAAAATAGTTTTGAATTTTCAAATACTCTGCAAGTGGCTTCAGGGACCCTCAGAGGTCCATGGCCTATACTTGGAGTACTGCTGTCCTAAGGTGTTGGCTAATAGCTAGTTTCTCCTGAGAAAGTCAATGAGTCTTCTCACAAGTTTTAACCTTGATCTTTTATCTCCCTGCCTCCACCCCTTGCACCCCTTGCCACCCCCCATCTCCCACCACCAATGCCTTTACCCATTGGGCTGAGCAGTTGTACTTTTTTTTTTTTTATAAATTTATTTTATTTATTTATTTTTGGCTGCATCGGGTCTTCATTGTTGCACGTGGTCTTTCTCTAGTTGAGGCACGTGGGGGCTACTCTTCGCCGCCGTGCACGGGCCTCTCACTGCGGTGGCTTCTCTTGTTGCGGAGCACGGGCTCTAGGCGCCCGGGCTTCAGCAGTTGTGGCACGCGGGCTCAGTTGCTCCGCAGCATGTGGGATCTTCCCGGACCAGGCCTCGAGCCCGTGTCCCCTCCATTGGCAGGCAGATTCGCAACCACTGCACCACCAGGGAAGCCCAGTTGTACTTCTTATCTTAGGAGAGACTGTCTTCTGACTTTTTAAGTTTTGTGGAGAATATTAGAAAAATATTTATTTTAAATATTGAAAGTTTATTTCATTCAAATGATAGAAGTTACCTTAAAATAATTTGTTTTTAAAAACAACCTACTCCATCTTGACTACAGTGGAGGACTGCCATATCCTTGTTATTAATGTGGGTGAATTTTCTAGGGTATAGGACATGTTACTAAGTCATAAAATTAAAAGTGAGAGGAATATGTTTTCCTAATTGGATGCCGACCATTTATGTGCTCTTAGCTCATCTCTTGAAGGATAATTGACAATTATCAGTGAATCAAAAATGGATTCACATACAAGTTGTGATGCCTTAGCTCAGCAGAATAGAGTCAGCAGAATACATGGTGTTCAGAGGGCTCTGTGAGACTTTGATACCTTTTTTTTTTCCTCATACTGACTTGAATCTCTGTGCCATGTTATTTGTCATGGTATGCACTGACTGCTGAATCTTCTGTGTCTCTGAACTCAGTTTTTGCTGAGAGATTTCAGGTATAAGAGGAAAATCAAAATGGAGTTGGTGTTGACAAGAGACATATCTAAAATAGAGCTGGGAAGGAACTTAAGATGTGTGACTCAAGCACCTCTCAGCCTGGAGAAATCTGAACTTGAACCACTTCTTATCTTAACATAGGCACCCAGAACATCTGCCCAATGTTCCAGAAACTCAAGATGCTTATCCGACCCTTACTCTAAAACAATTTGTGACAGCCTATCCCTTAAGGTCAAATGTTTCCTTTATTGTATCAAAGTCAGTCATAGTTCTTGAACAACCTTGTGGTGGCTTTTGCCTTTATAAGCCCCCAACTCTTTCTGATCTCCAGGAATATTCTAAACGGTTTTATCAGAGTCTGTGTCTCCTGAATTGCAATTCCTAAGGCCTCAAATGAAGCTCTTTGTTCTTTGCAGCCTCAATAGTGATTATTGTTTGACACAGGATAGATTATGCCTTTTCCCTTGACTTTTACTCGATGTGTCAGAACCTCATGCAGACCCTGTAGAAGTTTCCTACCTGGTAATAAGATTGGAATTAACATCTGCTTGATCATTTTTGTTGCACTAATCCACCTATATAAACTAGGGCCCTCATTTGCCCCTGAGGCCTAGTGTTCATGTCCTTAACTCCAGATATCCAAATGATGATTTATGCAGACCGTTTGGCTATATTCACACAAATTACATTGGGGGCCTTGGTGAAGCTAATGAAACTTAGTTAGAAAATGTCAACTAAACAGATTTTTTGCAACAAATTTCCTTTGCAATGAAATCCTTCTTGCTGTTGGACAGGGACAGATCTAAGTTTTATAGGGCCTGAAACACATGATTTTGGGGTGCCTCTAAGAAAAAAAACTACAAAGTTATAAAAGAGATCTTCATTAAAATGAGGAAATAAATCACAACAAATTATGGAAGGCTTGAAGATTCAGAGATCTCTTTAGGCAACTTACCAGAAATGAATACATAGGAATGCTTTCTGATTAGAACCTTGCTTGCTGGTCCCTCCTAGGACATTAGGACATTCATAGCTCATGACATTCATAGCTCTGTGCAAGGGAGAGACCCTGAAGGGTCAGCTTCATTAACTTCACTGTGGATCCATGTTGGCGTTGAGAGAACTATCTATTCCAGACACTGCCACCTTTCAAATCCTGCTGTCAAGCATGGCTGTTTTTCAAGTGACCCTAAATCAGACAAAGTAGAATCCTGAAATATGTTGAAGTGACAAAGACACTTAGGTTCTTGCTTTTCATTAAGCATTTAAAATGTCATTTTAAAATGACATTTAAAAGTACTACTTATTCTAAAATTATATTATATTTAACATTATTAAACAAGAAAACCTCCCAGAGTGAGCCAAATACCATCTTTTTCTATAGGAAACTTGTAGCTGTTACTGAAAGGAGATGCTACAGATTTCACAAACTCAATTCATGACTCCCATTAATTTTTAAAGAGGTCTGCCCCTTAGGAAGGCAATTTGAGAGGCAACAGTTTAATGAGCTCCACTGGAGATCAGATAATTCATTATCCCAAATATCATGTTTATTATATTAATAGATTTACATGCTAATAAAAGGACAAGTCCCCGTGCTTATGTTTTATAATGAAAGTAAAACCCTTGGAAGGATGAGATTAGAGTGATGTTAGTTAAAACAGCCGCAGAGATCTGTAAGAGTGATCTTTTAAAGCATGCAGCAAGGTGGTCTCTTATAAGGGATTTTCTCTTTTCATCTGCCAAGGTTATTTAGTGGTATCCTCTCTTCTCCAGCGTATCACTTACTTCAGTAAATGCGTAAGTACAAATAAGAAAATTGAAAAAAAAAAGTCTACAGAAAAATTTGTGAAAAAATTATATTTTATAAATACTATAGGTAATAGAGTCATAAAGAGTGAACACATCTATAATCCATCATCTTTTGTAACATCAGAGCAATATATGTGGCTTTTAGAGTGTGATTCTCATTACTTGGATAGAACTAGAACATTCTAATCATATGATTATTGAATCAACCATTCAGTTTATTTATTTATGTGCCACAGAAAAATCATGACAAATATCTCATCAATTAATTCATCAGCTAGACTTTGCAGTGGTTTGAATCAATGTTAGAGATAGCTGAAACCTCTACGTCCATCTCTTAATGAAGTATATTTGAGATCTATAATACATATTTTTAATTCAGTGTAGATAATGACAGAATCATAAGGCTCAAACTTGAAAAAGGATTGTAATTCATCCGTGCATCCTTCTGCCTTCAGACCTTAAATTTTCCAGATAGATAATATATCTGTTTTTAAGGAAGTTTACAATATATTTTGTATACTACTTAATGATAACATTCACCATTAGAAAAATATATTTTATATTTAACATAAATTATTGATACAATGCCATAGATTAATTAAATTCTACAAATGTTGAGTATCTATTCTAAGGTCAGTCCTAACCATGATAGAAGTTCCATGGAGGGTTACATGACAGAAGGATTACAAGTTGAAGGACTGGGATAGATTTCTCCAAAGGAGAAACACCCCAGTGAAACATTTAGTCATAATGACAATGTATGTGTCAATCTTTGTGGTCTCAACCATAAGCACTAAAGGAGGAAACCTGAGAAGATAAAGTTCAATGTTAACGGACTCATCTGGGGAAGGTTTAGAAAGACCTAGGTCTTGTCTAATGACATTGAAGGGAAGTTATATTTGGGTAGGTGGAGAGTAAAGGAAAGCCACATTTAAAATGGAAAGAACAGCATGGGCAACACTGTGTAGAAAACTTTTATTATCTATCTCATTAGGAGAGATAAAAAGATTTTTTTTTTTTTTGTACTGAGAAATTATTCAGGCATCCCTTCAGTCTCTTCCTTTCAAGTTACATAATCCCAGATCCTCTGACCTTTCATTCTACACCCTATTTTCCAGCCCTCAGCCTTTTCTGAGGCTCTCCAAGCTCTCTGTGTCTCTCATGAGCCATATGGCCTAGTGGATGGAGCCTCAATTAGGGGTTCGGGGTTCTGACTTCTACTTGTCATTCTTCCTACTGTGTAGTCTTGACCAGGTCCTTACAGGACCTCAATTTTCCTCTGTAATTTAAGGCACCAGACTATGGTCTCTTGACTTCCTTCTCTCTCAAAATTCTGAGCCTTAAATTGTGAAGCCTAGCATTTGATGTGAAGTTCTAGCCATGTGGAATAAGGTTAAAGGGTTAATTTCCAATCTCCTTCATCCTTCATCCATATTTCTCTTTGGACATTCCAATATCATAATTATCTTTAAAAACCCTGAGTCCAGAAAAAAGTCTAGTACCTACATAGAAACTGGGTTTCCTTGTCCAAGACTTTATCAACAAAAATGTCATTTGTATAAAATGACCTTAAGTTCCAACCCACCCTAAATATGGAGTAAATGTATTTTCCTTTTAGGGATAATGACAATTTCTTTTTAAAGAAGGATTTAGGCTGCTGACCTATAAAGTACTTTAAATATTATGTTGTGGAGGATTGCACTGGAACAGTACTGAATGCAGATTGTTCTCTGACCACATCCTTCCTTACTGAATCATTCTTCAAGATGTTGTCTCTGTCTTTTACTTCTTTTTTCCCCATTGTGCAGCAGTTAGGAAAATGAAATTATGTCTTTTGCTACAAAGCACAAGCCAGTTATGTGTATGCTCCATCAGAATAAATTTCATCCGTCTTCCTTAACCTTGGATAACACAGAGTATTTTAACCTATTAAAGTAAGTATTTGATTAACAGGTAGGGTGTTTGGAAGTAGGGAAGTTCCAAAAACTGAGGCAAAAAATATTGCTTGAAATGAAATAGATGTACTGTAAAGAGGAACCATGAGTCATAGTCACAAAGATATTCCCCACCATGGTTAATGACCCGAGCATGGGTGCTGGAGTCAGATGGCTGGGCTTGAATCCCATTTCTACCACTTACTGGCTGCATTGCCTTGGTCAGTTAATTAACCTCCTCGAGTTATAGTTTTCTACTCTGTAAAATAATAGTGCCTGCATCACAGGTTGTTCTGAAGGTTGAAGATGATAATGCAAATAAAGTGCTCAGCACAGTATCTGACAAAGTCAGAGGTCAATAAATATTAGCTGTTGTTATTGTTATTACCTGAGCTTGTAGCTGTTAGCGTTGTGTTTGACAGTGAATAATAAAGACCCACA
This sequence comes from Globicephala melas, assembly GCF_963455315.2. NCBI lineage: Eukaryota > Metazoa > Chordata > Mammalia > Artiodactyla > Delphinidae > Globicephala > Globicephala melas. The sequence goes on along the minus strand of NC_083331.1, from coordinate 12,226,583 downwards.
GGATAGAAGCTTGTTTCTGTTTCACATAGGGATCCGGGAATAGAAAGCCCAGAACTACTCCTTGAGGTCCTCTGGGACCCTGGCTCCTTCCAGTTCATTATCCCACCATCCCTAAGATGTGACCTTTGTCCCCATGATCCAAGATGGTGCTAAGAGCTTCAGCCATGTTCTCAGCAGCAGGATCGAGGAAGGGATAAAGAAAAATGGGAAAGATGTTTAAAAAAAAAAAAGAAAAAGAAAAAAGGGAAAGTGGTGGCATGTCCTACTAGCTGTGTTTTAAGGAAGAATCTCAGGAGATGCCTGAGTGTTTTTTGCCCATAATATGTGAAGGACTGACTTTCATGACCATCCAACCCCATTTCAAACTTTTAATTTTTAAAGTATCACAAGAGTTATAGCCTACAGTCTCCTGGGGCTCACTATGACCATGGAATCTTTTTCTGTTATATGTCAACAATATTGATTAACTAAAACATAAAACAGTATGACTAAATTGAATATCATTTAGGGTTTTGTATCAGGCTGCCTTTGAAATGTTATTGTCTCAGTGTTTTGAATGTACCTGAATTGTTCAGATTTTAAACTCTGAAATCTAAAATATGATTTTCCTTCCCCTTTGGGAGTCAGTGGCAAGTTAAGCCCGGAAGGCGAGACTTACATTGTAGGCTGATTGTATAACAAATGCTCCGTCAAGAGTGCTCTGGGGCAGAAGTGGCCAGAAAGGTTGTATGACAGAACAACAAGGTTATACGGCAGGAAGATTAGCTTTGCCCTAGGATTCACATGAATAATAGAGGTAATGCAGAATTAAAAAAATGATTAAAAAATTTAAAAACCCACTGAAATGACAGCAACTCAAGGCCACACACCATCCTGGGTATGTACAAGTGGGATGGATCACTGTCACAGTGATGTCTGAAATGTGGTTTCTGTGCTCCCTCCTCTGTTAAATGAGTATTACTTGGCTATTAATGAGTAATGACTATTACTCATTAACATGAGCAGTAGGATCACTGAATATAAGGCAGTAGAGTGTAGTATCTCTTGGTCTACGGCATGTTATATTTTGTAACTGATCAAAATGGTACATCCAGGGACATCTTATTCAATATTTCTAATGACAATAAAACCTCTACTGATTCAGATTTCTAAATCCTAGTGCTGCTGCCTTCGCACAGCAATCAGTAGATCACAGTCTTGTAGAGATGATACAGAAGTAGGTATATTTGGGAGTTAAATACAAATTCGTTAACAGCATAATTGGACTAGTTTCGAGAAGCAAATATATTAGTTCTAAATATAAGCCCTAGTAATGACTAGGATTCAAGAACACAAAATAATTATCCTAAGAAGGATAAAGTCATTTTCTTGAGTTGAGATATTTCTTTTAAATCAGTTCTCCCATCTGCTGTAAGAAATGGGTTGATGGTGATTGACAGGATACTGGCTTTCAGATGACAGGCTCACTACCCCTTTGGCTCATTAAATAGAGAAGCAAGAGTAAGTGAACATTGCTTTTTCTTATCTAATGTTTAATGAGTATTAATGGGCTTCTTTTGAGTAGCTAATGTAATAAACTATAAAATATACAAATGGGGCTTCCCTGGTGGCGCAGTGGTTGAGAGTCCGCCTGCCGATGCAGGGGACACGGCCTCGTGCCCCGGTCTGGGAAGATCCCACATACCGCGGAGTGACTGGGCCCGTGAGCCATGGCCGCTGAGCCTGCGCGTCCGGAGCCTGTGCTCCGCAACGGGAGAGGCCACAACAGTGAGAGGCCCGTGTACCGCAAAAAAAAAAATATATATATATATATATATATACACACACAAATGATATCTCTATTAAATATTACCTATTAAATATCTTCCCACTTCCTGCTTGCTGCCAGAAGCCAGCTTTTATTAAGGGTGGAAACATTAACCTAAATACATGCTTACAAAGCCTCTTTGCAGTTAGAAGTGTATTGCAGTTGTGGCCAATGAAATAAAGGTGGAATTTGGCTGGGCTTTCTAGGAAAGCATTTGCTTTCCTGATAAAAATGGACAGATGCAACTGGCATTGCTCTTTTCCTTTCTGCCTTCCTCTTTCCTTGAAGGCATGATGTCTAGACCTGTAGCAGTTTTCTTGCAACCTTGAGGTGAAATGCACGAAGTAAAAGCCCCCAAAATGGCTGACTCTGGCTCCGATGTCTCTGAGTGCTGACAATGCTAGCAGCCTACTGCTTCCAGACTTCTTTTGGGTGAATCCCACTTATTTAAGTCACTGGGTTTTTTGCTATTTACAGTCAAGTGAATACCTAATTAAAACCCAGGCCCATATAGAACTTGTTGCCAATTGGCATTGCCATAAGAATCATGTAGAGTAGGATATTTCAGTGACTCATAAATGAGTTAAAAGGAAGACACAAACCTTATTTTTAAAGCTGGGCTGATAGGATGTATTAAAAATTATGGGGGTTATATTTATGCTGGTTACTCTCCCTTTACCACCCCTTTGGTCCACTCTGTGCCCTTCTCAACCCTCCTCTGTGCCCTAGGAGGCTGACCCTATGAACTGCAACTCCTGACTCTGGCTTCTGTTTGGGTTCAACCAGTGGTCAGCACCAGTAGGAGACTGGAGGTTGGGAGGTGTAACAGGTAATATCTCAACTCAAGAACTGGATTTTCCTTTTTAGAGTAACTGTTTTGTGTTCCTGAATCCAATGACTAGGACTTAGTACTGATGTTTAAAATGAATATATTTGCTTCTCAAGGTTAACCCAATTATGCTGTTACCTTGCATTTGTATTTAGTTCCCCAAATACCTAATTATGCATCAACTCTGTAAGCCTGTGATCTACTGATTGTCATGCAAAGGCAGCAGCACTAGGATTTAGTGATCTGAAGCAGCAGCGATTTTATAATCAAACAAAAATATTGAATGAGATGTGAATAAGGTAAATGGTGGGAGAGAGAGGTTGTGTTGTGTTTTCCCTGTTCCATCCCTGCTTTGGGCAGAGTTTTCTGGCAAAATCTGGATTCCTCAACTCCGTGGGTTCCTGAAATGTCTTATCTTCCCTGTCACTCTGGGTCCAAGAGTGGTAACCACTTATTCTGGCTAATTTCTAGGGGCATCAACATCTTCCGTCAGTTCCTTACCTTCACCCACATTTTTATGAAATTTCGTTGAACCACCTGATTTAGATTCTGTTTCCTGTCAGGACTCTGTCTGATACAATATTCTTATACCCACATTTCTAAAACTGATGTTAATTTATTTGATGAAAACCAGCAAATGTCTTTAAAAAAATTGTCTGGATTTGGCATGTAACTCAACTGAAATTGTATTGATTTGTGTGGCTAAGTGAGCAGTGTGATCCATTGTTCCAAATTAACTCATTAAGGGCAAAGGGATTTTAATGTTTGCTAATGTATTTATATTCCATTCTCTTTTATGGCAATGATGAACAGTCTAAGAAGTTCCAAACTTTATTTCAACTGCAAATATATATTGCCTGGAGTTAGGTATTCTGATCTAATACAATATTTACAAAGTAATTTTATAATAATTTCTAAGTTAATCCTAACAACCTTCCTATGAACAGGGTCAATGTTATTACCAATCCTTATTTTAGAAGTCTTGTTTCTGAACAAGGAAGAAGAATGTTCCCCAGCTTATACCACTTGCCAGTTAAGGTCTGGAGCACAGGGTTCCTTGTTCTTGTTCTTGAGGTACTGCTTTAGCTTCCCTTCAAAAATTAATTCACTGTCTAATTCACTGTCACGCAGGGCAGAGCATGTTGCGTGTCTTGCCTTCCTGACAGCAACCCATCATATTTAGTGTGTGTTTGTTGATTGTTTCTGGTTGCTTTGACAATGCCAAGAAATAATGGATGGTCCTATGATCTTTTTTTTCCTCTCAGTTCTCTTATTTTCTTTCTTCATATGCACTACTGCACTGAACCCACTGCTACAGAGACAGAAAAATAGAGATTCTGAGGTAGGAGTGGAATTTTCTAAAACTTCTGTGAGTTCTACTTGTCCTCCCTAAGAGAGGAGTAAGTGATGGATGATGGCTCGAAGGCCAAATAGTGCCCTCCTGCCTTAGTCTCTCAACCTGATCTTTTTAATAAAGCCTTTAGAATTGTTTCAAAAAGCAACAAACCCATTTAGCCCACATGCACACACTGATATGTTTAACTATTTTTTCTAAAATGGGAAGGCTGAGTTCACTTGCCACATGTGGGATACTTGTCACGAAAGGAAGAAAAGGTTCGTTGGGAGACTCTGCTGTGATTTGTACAAGTCATGTTCATTGCATGAAGTGATCAAGATAATAAGCTTTCTTTGCGGTCCTCCCCTAACCACTACCAGTTTCTATCAAAAATGGGACTTACAATCTTCTCCCCAAAACGTTCTTCCTGGGTTTCTTATGCCCATCATTTGTTCCACTGCCCATACATCAGGAGTCATTTTTTCTTCATGTATGTCTTGTACAGCCAACAGGGGGAGAGGATTCATTCTCCTTTTCCTTTCCTAAACTGCCTGAACTCAGTGAAATCATGGATTCTAAAGACTAGCAGAGAGCTATTTGGGGTAACGAAATCACAGTTTCTTAAGAGAGTCACAGGTTTGAATGTGTATGAATCATGCATTATCTTTCTGTGACTCCTGTTCCTTCACCTACTCGCTAAAGGTTAGTGTTCCCCAGGGATCCATCTTTGGGCTTCTGGTTTTCTTACTGTGTCTTCTCTGGGTGACTTCTCTCAAGTGGATACATTCTGTTGCCACCTGTGCAGTGATCAGTTTAGCACATCCCTCCGCTGAGCTACAAACCCAGGTGCCTAACTATTGGGTATGTCCACTTGGACGTCCTACAGGCAACCCAAAAGCAACATGTTTGAGTTGTATTCCCTTGCAATCTGGTCCTCCTCCTATATCCCTGTCTTGATGACTGGCACCTCTGTCCTCTGGTCCACCTAAGTCAGAGGTCACCGGGAGTCATCACAGTCTCCTCCCTTTCATTTTCAGCCCTCCATCCTTTCTCTTTCTAACTGCAATCCATTTTCTCCTCTCCTTCACGACTGCCCCTGCTTTATTCTGCTTCGTGCAGGGTTACTGCAAGAGTCTCCTAATTAGTTCCCTCACTCTTCCTCCCTCCTCAGGACCCATTCCAATTCATCTTTTGCACTGCTGCTATTCGACTCATGTAGTTCCCTGCTTAGAACCCATTATTGAACACAGAGCAAGCACCTTATCTTGACCCACAGGGTCCTAATGGTCTGGCCACTCTACAGCTGTAACTCCTGCTGTTCCTCCATACGTGAGTGCCCTTGCCCTGATGTTTCTCTGTTTTTGTGATTTTACACCTGACATTTCTTTCCTTCAAATTGCCTTCCCCATCTTTAAGTCTAGCAAACTCCTACTCAGACTTTTAAGAGCACTCTCATTTTATTTATTCTGTTTCCTTCCGTTCTTATTTCATTGGTGCAGTCTGTGTCTCTGAGATATTAATGACAGGTTTTCTTTGTAAATTATCTTCTCCTTGCATTGTTTCTATTTCTTCTGAGTATCTTCTTTCCCCTATTTATTTACTTTAATCCTCAAACATCCAGCAATCCTTGTCTGTCTGGTCCTAATTAAGAATGAGGCCAACGAGTTGTTGATTGGAAGTTCTGTGTGAAAATAACTTCCTTGTTTGTTCACTGCCGGGCTTCACTCTAGGGTGATCTGGCTGCCCTGTTTCACTAGGGGCCCCCAATCCTTCTCCCTCGGGCTGGTCAGATTCTGTCTCGGGCTGACCAGAACTGTCTTCCATTCTCCCGTAGGGGGCCTGGGCCTGGCTCCCAGTGGTCTAGAAGGCTTATGGATGATGTGGGCTAGGCAGGGGTCTTATAAGTCCCTAAACTTTTGCCTAATTCTTGTTTATACGACAGTGATCTCACCCGTCGTCAGCTGTGCTCTGTGTTTCTTGTCCAGAATACCTCTGGTTCACCCTCTCCAGGGAGTAAACCTCTGGTCTTTGGCAAAGGTGCTTCTTAAATATAATACTATTTTAACCAATCTTGCTGTCTTCAGCCTCACTTTTGCCCTTCCTTTTAGAGGCAGCTGGTACTGCCAGTTCCTGACTTGCTCTGAGCTTCTGTGGGAAAATCACGTTGCTTCTCGGTTTCCACTTCTGCTACTGTGGATTCCAGCAATCTCTGGACGAAAATGTCACCTGCTTCTCCTCTGTTTGTTTTTTCGTGCCCATGTGTTGTGTTCACGACTGTTCCTCAGTTCTAGTCCTCTTTCTTGCTATGGTTTATGTCTTCAGCTGTCATTTAGTGGGAATTAAAGCGAGAACAGATGTAAATGCCTGTGTTAAAGCCCACTTTAGCCAGGATAGCCCTCAGTGTTTTATTCCCCAGCACTGGCCTTCAGTAGAAACTCGATAAAAGTTTATTGGATGAATAAGTGAAATCTGCGTACAGAGAGGAAGCCTCAGGTTACGTACACATTCCCTGCTTAGCTGTGCATTCTGGTACCCAGAGAAACTGCCAGAGGTAAAAACGAAATTATGTCTCTCAAGCACATACTGTACTCCTGGACTTTTGACGACAAATCTGTGTCTCAGGCCTATCCTGAAAAGTCTGGCGATGCTCCAAAAGGGGGCAGCACTGGATGTTTAGGAAGTCCATTCTCTTTACACGAGTGACTCAGTCTTGGAACTGGAAGTTACATGTGTCCTGATGCCTATAGCCCTCAGCTCTTGAGACTAGGTCAGTCTGTGAAACACCAGGATAGTTGGTGTGAATTTTACTCTACAATTTTGAGTGTAAACATTTAACATTCTTTTAAAACCCTTAAGTCAAGATTAATCTTCAAGCCCCCAACCTACCAGGTCACCATCAAATTCCATCTCAGGCATAATGGAGACCCCTTCCTTTATGTCTAGGTGGACAGAGGGGTTTCAGCGTCTGGAAAAGAGCCCCCCTCACTCCTCACTGGACTATGTCCAAGCCCACGGGGTCCTGGAGGGTGGAAGCCCTGCTGCTCTGGGTCAAGGTCAAGCATGGGTCTTTAGTGACACCTCCATGGCCTCAGCAGCCAGCGTACCATCCACAGCATTCCTGATCCACCCCTTTAGAAGTTCTGCCACCTGGTAGCATCTTGACAAGGGAGTGGAGGGATGGGCCACCCCCCTATTCCCTTTCCCAGTACAGGGGCAGAAGGAGCACATGGAATCTCCTTCAAATCTCCCTGCTAACAGTGGTGTCACCCTCCATCCTCTCCTCCTCCAGGATTATCCTGCATAACCTTTCTTAGATTTTAAAACACAGTGCTGGTCTTTCTTCAGAAGGATGTGGAAGAATGAGAGGGTAAAACTAGTCAGTTTGTTTTCCTTCATTGACAGACTTGGGAAAACCAGTATTCTCAGGGATAATCAAAAACAACTGATGATGAGTCTTATTTTTTTAGATTCCAAATGTAAGTGATAAAGTATTTGTCTTTCTTTGTCTGACTTACTTTACTAAACATAATATTCTCTAGGTCCATCCACGTTGCTGCAAATGGCAATATTTAAGGGGAAAGGGATGGGAGAAGGACAGATTAGATTAACAGATACAAACTACTATACATAAACTAGACAAGCAACAAGGATTTACTGTATGGCACAGGGAATTATATATAATGTCTGTAATAACCTATAATGGATTATAATCAGAAAAAATAACTGAATCACTATGCTGTATAGCTGAAACTAATACAATATTGTAAATCAACTATACTTTAAAAAAAAACAGAAAAACAAACAAACAAACAAACAAAAAAACCTGACTGATGATTAGAACAAAGACTTTGAGCCCAATCAGGAGGGTATGTCTATTGGAAACCTTCCCAGCTGCACTGAAGTCCACTTACTTTTCTTCCTAAGTTGTAATTGATCAGTGTCCCTCCTCCCGTGCTAGGAGACACATCTTACAGAAGGATTTCTCTAATTTTGCTTTTATTCTTTCTATATTAAATTCTAGCCAGATGCTGGGGAATAAAACAATGACATAAAGAAGTGGATTTAACACAGGCATTTATCTGGTGAGGGCTGAAAATAATATAATTACCACTCAGTTCTGTTTTATTCTTTAAGGGGTGAATTTTTCTAATGTTTCTTTCTTGATTAAATTCCTTTCTTGTGTCTTTTTTGTAATTGTTGTGAGAGGGATGAAGAAAAGAAAATAGTACATTTGAGCAGTGGCTCTGGACCTTGACTGTGCATTGGAATCACCAAGGGAGTTTACAAAATACTAATGCCTGGGGAACTAAACCCCAGGAACTCAGATTTAATTGGCCTGGGATGCAGCCTGTATGTGGGATTGTTAAGCACTCCTCACCTGATTCAAATGTGCAGGAAAGACTGAGAACCAAACCTTAAACTATACTTAAACTGTAAAAATAGATGACTTGTAAAACAGATAGCTAATGGGAAGCAGCTGCATAGCACAGGGAGGTCAGCTGGGTGCTTTGTGTCCACCTAGAGGGGTGGGATAGGGAGGGTGGGAGGGAGACGCAAGAGGGAGGGGATATGGGGATATATGTATACATAGAGATGATTCACTTTGTTAAACAGCAGAAACTAACACACCACTGTAAAGCAATTATACTCCAATAAAGATGTTAAAAAAAAATAGATGACATTCTACCTTAAGTAAACCAGCAAGTCACTAAGTTAGTAGCAGAAATTTAGGGAATGAGCATTTAATCCCAATAAAAATTCTGGGCACAGAAGTGCATTTTACGGTTTGCTTTGGTTTGTTTTGTGTATGGATGTAGCCAGCACAACCTGGCATGCCACAAAGGCGTTGTATGGGAAGCATTTGGAAGCAGTTAGGAAGTCATTTTCCTGTTATGCTCTAATCCCAGAATTTTCTTCACCATTGCCAGTTTCCCAGGCAATGTTTGGCTTCCCCAACTGTTGATTTCCCCAGGGTTTGCATTCAGCTCTCACAGATCATAGACTTCCTGGAGCAGGCTGATGGAGGTGGAGATTTTCTCAGAAGGAAACAAAAGCCAAAGGATGTTCCTGGTAGAGAGGAACCAGACTTCAATACATCTCCTTAAAGTGCTGACTGAACGTCTTCAATGGTCTCTCTCTGCTTTCTCAAATTTCGCCCAGAGCTCTAACACTACTTTTGGCTTGCTGTATTTTTGTTCATTGATTTTGTCCACAGTGTTCCAAGGATGCATTCAGATTTCTCTGCATCTGATTCACAACTGTAGACACCCAATCCCAAATTAATTTTAGTGAACTTGTGCTCTATTTATTGATGATTTTGACCACGCAGTCATGGCTAGAAGAAAGCTTTCATTTGAAAAATAATAATGTGACTAATAATGGATGTAGATGTGGAGTTTACTAACACTCAAAACTGTAAAAAGGAGAAAATAGAAAGACCACGGATTGTGATTTGTAGAACTGGATTTATCAGAGGAGATTGGTAGGAAGCACCGGCCATCTTGACAGTAAATCAGGAGACCTGAGCCCGACTGCTGCTTCTATTCTGCAATAACGGGTGGCCTTGGGTAACTCAGTGACAGCACTGTGCCCCTGGTTTCATACAAAAATAGAGTTCATGGTATCTTCCCTGTCTACCTTCCAGGATTGTTGTAAAGAGTTTATTTACGTAACTCTTTTCACCACATCCCATTACGAGGCTGCAGGGCTGATTTAATTTTGTTTTGATACTTTAACATATAGAGTGGTGTTCAAATTTTAATCTACATCAGAATCACCAGGAGGGCTTGTTATGACAGTTTTCTGGACCCCATCTTCAGAGTTTCTGATTCATTAGATGTGGGCAGGCTCCCAAATTTGTATTTCTAACAAGTTCCCAGGTGATGCTTGCTGATGCTGCTGGACCACACCTGGAGAACCGTGACTCGAGAGCTTGTTCCCTCATGTACAAGGCACAGCAAACCCTAGTGTTGTGACCTGAATTGTGTCTCCCCCTCCAAATCCATATGTTGAAGCCCTAACGCCATTGTGACAGTATTTGGAGATGTGCCTTTAGGAAGGCAATTAAGGTTAAATGAGGCCCTAGTGGATTGGGGGCCTCATCCAATAGGAATGGTGTCCTTATAAGAAGAGCAAGAAATACTTCAGCTTAAATGAGACCATGCAACCCTCCAAGCCTTTCCCTTCTCCCGTCACAATTTATTCATTATCTGTACTTACCTGAAAACCATTAGGTGACAGAACTAAAGTGCATGGTCTGATTTAAGCTGAAGTGTTAGTAGCTGATAATATATTACCCTACCAGGACTTCCAGATTAATCAACACTTTGTTGCTCACTTCTTGAGTGCCAGACCCCAGGATAATTACTGGGTGCATATTGGTGAGTAAAGCGTACATTATCCTTGCTTTCATGGAGCTTGTGGTCTGAAGAATGAGGAAAATAAATTTCAGACAGGTGAATGGAACCAGTAGGTGGAGAAGATGCCTCTTTGATCCCTTTAAATATTAGAGGAAGACGGCGGAAGCTTACTGATGGGGGTCCTTGAGTCTCCTGTCCCTTGTGTCCACCAGGGCCAGTTCTGCCACCTCTCACAGAGGCATCTAAATTGTTGGGTGAAATTGATGGCTTCCAATCCTAGGGTCTTGAAAAAACAGCATTATTTTAGCTAATATTTGAGTGCTTACCAGGTGCCCAAGTCTGTTCGAAGAATTTTACATATATTAATTTACTTAATCTACATCAGCCCATGAGTTACAGACCACTATTATCCCATTCTGCAGATGACAAAATGGAGGCATAGATGGGCTACCTAATTAGCTCATGGTCACATGCTGTTAAAGGGGGGATGGAGTCTGAATGTGAAAGGGCCTTATGCTCAGTGACAGTAAACAGTCTCCTGGACACCCTGTCATTTCCCTGGTGATGTTCCCTATTCTTTCTCAGGGTGGGTTGTGGGAAACTGTTGAAGGAAGACATGCATGTCGTTTAGTCATTGTTTTAGGTAAAGACATTGTATTTTTCCTCTTCAAAATCTGTTGAATCTGTTATGTTTACTTATAATAAGTAAGATGGATTTGTGCTATTAAGTAAATATAGGTAACTTCATATGTAACTTTGTATCACTGCAGGAACTCTCACAGCAGCCTGTCTGCTTGAGAATATGCTTCTCTGACTTTTGAACCACTGGACCAGAAGCAGAATCTCCCAATTAAAATGCTTTAGTGTTCCTAGCATACACGAGTGGGTCTTAAAGAATTATTGGTTTACACGATGTCTCAGTGACTCAAGCGAAACACTCAGACATTTTATAAGCACACAGTACAATTACCCAAAGGAACTGAATTCAAATAAAATACTAAGGTTATACCTATTTCAAAAAAACTTCTACAAGCTAGAGAGAGGCTGACAGCCCCAGAGATTTGTGAATCACGTAGTGTAAAAAAAATGCGGGTGGCTTTGGAAGATATACCTCCTCTCATTTATTGCTTTTACCCACAGTCTTGCTAGCTCCTGAGGAACGGATTCCTAACCCAGGCTACACACTAGAATCACCTGGAAATCTCTTAAAATTCCTTATTCCAATGCCCAGATCAATGATATCAGAATCTCCAGGGGTGGGACCCAGGCATCCATATTTTTTAAAGATCTACAGGCAATTCTGATGCGCAGCCAAGGCTGAGAACCACTTGGGAGAGAGAGGACTAGAGACAAATAGCAATGCTTTCCTTCCTGCAAGTGTTGAGGAAATATTAACGAGCACCCTGGCATTTGCCTGATCTCCATCATCTGGGACATTCTGCAATAATTTATACAAGTAATTTAATTAACATGAAAGCAAAAGCAAAGCATACCATGAACACCTAGATAACTCATAAACTGACTATACTCAGCTTTCCAGTAGATTCTGACATTTTGAAAGAGATAGAATTAACTACGTGATAGAGGTTTAATAAAACCCTCACTGAATGAAGGTTCTGTTACCTGATAGGTGCAATGCATACAGATGAGGTAGGCAAGATGGAAATCTTACTATTGAGGAAATCTGTACAAGCAGAGAGTTTAGAAAATTTACTTATAATCTATCTGTTCATTTGAGCAGATATTTTTAGCAGGGTGGTAATAATCTATCAGCCACTTCACCTAGGGATTTAGCTTTAAGGTAAATTGTATTACGTTTCAGGTACTAAACAATTTAACAAAAAAACTAGTTTTGCATCTGAAAAAGTGATTTCTTTAAATTGTTGGATCAGGAACTGTTGCCACATTGTGAATCAGCGATACAGCCAGGAAAAGCATTAGCAATCAAGATCCATTTAGAAATATATGTCTTGACTTTCTGAATGATAACCACAGAGTTCTCTGACTTTTCCTTTCTTTAATATATTCTCCTTTTCTTAATGAGTTTATTAGCTTCCTAAATACATATGTGTAATGATTAAAGGAGGACTGTGGAATCAGATAACGTGCATGCAGTGTCATCCCCACCAGCGCCTAGCTTTATGACTTTACAGTACCATCTTTGTGCTACAGTTTCCTCAGCTGTAAAATGGGCACAATGAAAGAACCTGACTCATAAAGTCATTGTGAGAAGAAATGAGTTACATGTGGAATTCTTAGAATGGAGCCTGGCGCATGGTAAAGACCATATGCATGTTAACCCTGCTAACAGGGACAAAGGTCCCATTTATGGAACCACACACTTCTCTTTCCCTTTTTTTTCTTGCCTTTTGGCTGCCTCCAGGCCATTTCACTGTTAATTAGCACCTCTGTCTTATCATGAGTGACAGAAATAAGGAAAGAAAATCAAGACAGTTGATTTTGGTACTAATTACCACCTAGTTAAAAAAATAAAAAGGCTGAAGCCATTAGCATAAATGAGATTTGGGGTTGCCTATAGAATTCAGTTATCTGTGTTCCTCCCAGACCCTGCAATTCTCTCTCAACTTGCCCTTGACATGGGTAACTGGAGGTTGGTTATCCAAACTAATGGCTCAAAAATCTGGATATACTTTAGAAACATTAGGATGTTTTTTAAAATACCTTTACCCTGGCCTCATCCCAGGTCATTGTCACTGGAATCTCCATATTGTCTTTTTTAGAAGCTCCGAGTGTAATTCTGATGTACAGCCAGGATTGATTAAGATTGACCTTGAGGGGGATTTCTGATGGCCTTGAATAATTTAGGGAGAGTGATCGCTGTGATAGGTTTGAGTATCACAGATGCATTGCTCCTGGTTCTTGGTTAAATTCCCTGTGCAAGGTCATCTGATAGAGTGGAAGCAGATCTTCAGCCCTATCTGGCCTCACTCATGTCCCTACTCAGACCAGACATTGTAATTGATGATTTGAATCATTTCCTCATCAACATTCTTGATTACCTTTTCTTCTGAGATACACCACCAGCCCCAGATCATTCCCCAAATCTTCTACTCTCCTGCCTCGGGGCAATCAAACACTGCTAGATAAAAACATCACTGTACTTTGGAGACTGTTGCCATCACACATCTGAAGTCTTCCCCATAGTCAGCCTTTCTCTCAGTCATTTCCGTTGGTGTCTGTCACAAACATCCACAATCCTCCAGCTTCCTCCCTAGTCCCTGGCCTCCAGACCTCTCACTCTTTGGATTATTTGCTGCTGCCATTCCCATCCACTAACTTATCTACTGTCCCTGTGCTCATCCTTGCCTTCTCCCTCTAGTTTCAAAGGACATATCCTTACTCTTGTACAAGAGCAACCCCTCCTTCCTCTCTGAATGCCATTGTTCCATCAATACCTTCCTGGAATTTATATTTTCAAGCTTTTCCTCATCATTGGCTCTTTTTCCATAATCCATAAAAATGCATTTAAGTGTCAACCCCCCCAAACTCTTCCTTGAGCCTGCATCGTCCCTTTACTGCCCCCATCTCTCCTTTGCTTCACAACCAGGCTTCTTGAAAGGTTAATTCACATTGCCTATTCTACTTCTTGATCTCTGCATTCATTTGTGTTGGTCTCAGCCTATTGATGGTGATGCTATGGGCTAGGAATGCCTGAGACCCTCGCCTGGGACCATACTGCTTGTGATGAGCCCCACAGACATTTCCCTGACCACACCAGTGCTGTGACTGGACCAGCCCTTATGGTTCTTATTATGATTGTAGGACACACCTCAGCAACAACAATCGGGGAACTTTGAAGAATAGATTTATTACCCACAAATCCGAAAGGTACATGGAACACCCAGGGCCACACAACGAGGTCTTGGATAGAGGGAGGGGGAGGAAGTGTGGACCTTGGACTTGCCTTTATTAAGGTCCAAGGGTAGGGTGTCTAGGGTTTCACAGGCTCACTCTTTACTGGAACAGTTAAAATGCAGGAGTGGGAATTAGAGAGCAGGAAGGGAAAAGGGAGGTCACTCAAGCCATCAGTTATCTAGGCTACCCTAGACCTTCTAAAAGAGGTACTTCATGGGTGGGGATTGTCTGGTTCCTTATCTAGCTGGTTTGCTAGTAGCTGTGTCATACAGCATGCAATGTGTTTACTCTTGATGGATGTCTTTGAAATGAATGCCTCCTCGATCAAAAGCCTAATGTCCATCGCTTATATTACAATCAAAAAAATCTTCATGTCAGCACTTACACTACATCACTCTTACACCCTCTGTAATCTGTCTTTCGTCCTCACCTCCTGATAACGTCTCTTTGACAAAGACCATCCATGACTGTCATAACATCCAATCTGAACAATAATTTTCAGCTCTCTTGTTATTAAACTTCTCTTCTGCATCTGACACTGTTGGTCATTCCCTCTTCCCTGGAATTTTCTACTCTCATGGGCTCTGGGGGAAAACCTCTTGCCAATTCTCCTTCTTCCTCTCTTACCCTTCCTCACTGACCTCCTTCATAGTTCCTGTTCTTCTAGCCACCCCCAATCTCTTGTTCTTCCCAGAGGTCCTTTCTCGACTGCTCTACTTCCCTGTCCACATCGCCTCCTTGGGCCTCCACATCTACTCAGGACCTCCACAGTGACCTGTCTACTGATGGCTCCCAAATGCACGTTCTTAGTTTACTCATCTTTCCGGACTTGGCTCAGCAGTTGTTGCCTGTGAAAGCTTCACTGAACACCAGGGAGCTAGGTGTCTTTCCTCAGAGCCTTCCTGAGTTTAATCACTTATCGAGTTATATCATAACTATCCATTTATAAGTCCCCTCCCATGACAAAGGACGTGTGCTCTGTCTTATGCATCTTTGTGCCCCCACCCCTTGCACTACGCCTGACATAAAGCAGATGCTCAATACATCTTTTTGAACTGTTAAAGCGTTTTATAGTTGCTTGATCAATCGAATAACTTCATGGAGTTTCAGTAAATGTTTAGAGTAGTTATAGGGCACCTAGAAATACACGTTGAGGTCTAGCAATGGGTTCTTTTTGCTTTGTGTTTGTGTGTGTGTGTGGTACACGGGCCTCTCACTGTTGTGGCCTCTCCCGTTGCGGAGCACAGCCTCCGGACGCGCAGGCCCAGCAGCCATGGCTCACGGGCCCAGCCGCTCCGCAGCATGTGGGATCTTCCTGGACCGGGGCACGAACCCGTGTCCTCTGCATTGGCAGGTGGACTCTCAACCACTGTGCCACCAGGGAAACCCTTTGCTTTGTTTTTGTTTTCCTGCCCACTGAGTCTGCACTGTTGCTGGGAGAGCACATGCATTCGAAAAAACAAAGCTTTTGAAGCCAGAGAGTTCTAGGTGCAAATTCAGGCTCTGTAATGTCTTAGCTGTGTGACCATGATTTCTTTGAGCCTCAGTTTCTTCATCTGTTATGTGAAGAGAATAACGCCCACTCTTTACTATTGTAGAGGAGATTAAATGCCAGAATAAACACAACCCTTTAGCACAGCCCTTTAGTAGCTCTCACAGAGCAGTGACACAGTAAAGAGTCACTAACATTTCTCATGTCTGCTATGTTATTTTTCAATTAATAATGTTTTTATGATTATAGTAGAAACACATGCTAATTATAAGACAATTTACAAAATACAGAAAAACATAATGAAATCATTAAAACCACCTTTCTATCCAGTGAAACCACCAGTAGACAGTTGGATAGATGAATCTGGAGTCCAGGAGAGAGGCCTGGGCTGGCTGGATATACAGATTGGGAGTCCTCAGTAGATACATGTGAATCAAACCTGGGAGAGTTGACGAATTAACTCAGGGAGAATATGTGGGGTGAGAAGAAAAGAAAGCTTAGGATGTAGTCCTAAGATGAGCCACGTGGGTAAAAAAATATGTACAAGCTCCAAACTTCACAAAAGTCTGGCCTCAATGCAGCTGGGTGATGAGATGGTAGCTCCACAATGGAAGGAAACAGATTAACTCCAAACAAAATACTTTCCCCATCCCTGGTGTTCCTTTAAGTACCTTTTCCTTTTCTTGGTGGAAACTCCCTTTCTTCAAAACCTTTCCATAACCAGAGCCACAGGTCATGGGAAGCTTGGGCTCTGCCCCATCTGGTGGGATTGCCACCCCAGAGGAAGAGGTGCCTTTTCCTAATTCAATAAGGCACTAGCTGGCAATGACCGCATCAGAGATCCATTGTTCTATTACCTTCTCTCCACAGCCAAAGCTGTTATCGATCAAGTATGATGTTTTTTATATATTGATCAAAACTCATTTATACTAGAGTGCTTCCTTAGTCAACATATATCCCCATTAACACTTGTATTTGATGGTTTCCTTGATGAGCAACTCCAGGGAACCCCAGCAATATTGAATTCCATGTTATGTTCCAAGGGATGCTATTCATATAGAATGCAGTAAATATTTATGAGAAATTAAAGGCTCTGTCCTTATTTGAAAGAATATAAATCTGGAGGAAACGGGAAAGATTTTCCAGTGGGGAGATTTTCTGAGTGTGTGGAACTCTCTCCCAGAGATCTCTGAAAGATGGTGACTTCTCAATTTGCCTTGAAAGAAGCCTTAGATATCTGAAGGTCACTTTGGGGTGGGCATTCCTTAGAAGGACTGCTCCAGAACTTTCAGACCCATCTCCACAAACAGGTGAAGGCAAGGTCATAGCGACCACACTGGTTGCCCACCCGACAACCGTTTCCTTCTTTCTAACAGAATCCCGATTTGCTCAGGTTTTTGCCCTTCTCTGAATGGGTAGTTGTTTCCTGGGAGGTGAGTCCCATCACTAGCCCCAGAACAGTAATAATTCTTTCCAGTGATGGGCCAAGCCTTGGGAATGTGATACTGAAGAGGGGGAGTCACACAGGCAGCTCCTGGGAAACTTTTCCTTTTCTATCTTGAAAGGAGACCCAACGGAAATAAGGTTCTTCTTTCTGCCTCTGGGTGTTGTCATAAGGATGTGGCACCTTAGCCCATCAGAGGATGAGGCTGATAGACTGGGGATGGTCATGACCTTGTTCAAATCATGGTGCTACTGTATTAGTCATCCCTAGAGATGGTTCACCTCTCTCCAAACACACACTTTAAGTTCTCTGAAATTAGAAGGACATGGTATACTGGTGACTAACTCCCTCTGAGACCAAAAGATAAGTGATAGCCTGGGTATCAAAAGATAAGTGACAGCTGAGCTGAAGAAGAGGTGGATGCCAAAGGGGTGAGCCTGGATTCCAAGTTTGTCAGAGAAAAGGAAGCATGAAAATTTTCCATGCTCCATCGTGGATCAAGTCCTGTCAAATAGGGCTACCTGGAGAAGTGGTGGGGCCTCAGTGGAGGGTACCTAGAGGCAGACTGATGAATTCCTAGGAGTAAAGTGAGCTGGAGTAGGGTTATCATTGGCATTAAGGGAAGTGCAGATGAAAATTCTCTGGTGAATAGGGGGAAAGGAGTCCAAGGACCCACAAAAGCATACAGAAGGACTACATCACCTTTAAACATCACTCAGACTCAAAATGTAAGGCGAGCTAAGACAGCACCAGGTAAGAAGGAACTTTCCTATTTCCCTAATCTTTCTTCCCTACGACCTCAGAGGGGTCTGAGACAGTAGCTAGAAAGAGAGAAGAAACTGGTAATACCTTTCTCCCCTAGAACGTGATTCAGCTGGAGGGAGGAGAAAGAATTGTAATTTGAATGAAGTTGGAAGCTTTGATTAACACATGAGTGTGAACTTTCTGATATCTGATTTGAAACTTGGCCCATGGAGGGATTACAGGACTTTCTAATAGGGGCACAATATTACACATAATTCTGAGAAAATGGAAATATTCCTAAGGAAATCTTGCTTTTTTCTTGCAGTATAATGTTGACAATTAACACTTCTTTAATCTGCCATATATATTAATTCACAAGAACAATTTCAATCTTCTTCAAACTTTGTAAGTTGTTGACCATCAGATTTTGTGATACTGAACATTCCTTTGCTCACCATCATAATAAGCCATTTAATGAAAATTAGGGTTTGAGTGGGAAGGTTTTGTTTTATTTATTTATTTATTTTTGGCTGCGTTGGGTCTTTGTTGCTACGTGCAGGCTTTCTCTAGTTGTGGCGAGCGGGGGCTACTCTTCATTGCTTTGGACGGGCTTCTCACTGTGGTGGCTTCTCTTGTTGCAGAGCACCGGCTCTAGGCACGCAGGCTTCAGTAGTTGTGGCACGTGGGCTCAGTAGTTGTGGCTGGCAGGCCCTAGAGCTCAAGCTCAGTGGTTGTGGCCCACGGGCTTAGTTGCTCCGCGGCATGTGGGATCTTCCTGGACCAGGTATCAAACCCGTGTCCCCTGCATTGGCAGGCGTATTCTTAAACCACTGCACCACCAGGGAAGCCCCTTGAGTGGGAAAGTTTTAGGCTGGGGTAGAGACAATAAGAAATGGTCCATGGTAAACTGTATTATGTCAGACCAAAGATTCCCTGGCTTGATGACCAAATGTTTTAAAATAAAACAGATAAACTGTGCTGTAGTTTTGCAGTAATCTTATTTTTTTGATGGTTCCTTTCTCAACAGTCCTTGAATATTAATTCTGTAGAGTCTTCGGAGAAACCTAGGCCTTCCTCACTTCCTGTCCATCCAGATCTCAGGACAGAGATAAGTGGAACCACCACTTCATTGAAGTTTTCAGGCAGGGAGGGAGCAGGTGTCTAGTTGTAGGTGTCTGACTGTTTCAAATGAAATAGAAATTAGTTTGGCTTATCTATTTTTTCCATTCTCTTCTCTCCATTCATGCATACAGTTTATAATTGGCTGTATAAATTAAATACTTCATAATGAACCTAATTCTTATCTTCTCTAAATGCAGTTTCATTAACATTAAAGCTTCCTGGAGTAGTCTGTCATGTCAAATCATTGTACTTATTCAAAAACATACTAATTACCCTAGGAATTGTGATTCTAAGTTAAGCACTGTGAGACAGGGGCACAGAATCTGGAGAAAAGTGACAGAGCAGATTAGAGCATGATGTCAGGGAATACAGAAGATGAGCCTGGAGCAACGTATAGTGTCAGAAAGTAAGGAAGCAATGGAAGGAAGGAAGGAAGGAAGGGAGGGAGGGAGGGAGGGAGGGAGGGAAGAAGGAAAACCATACAATGATGGGGTATGTAAAAGAGACATAGGAGCCACCTGAAAGAGCTCCCAATGGGCAAATCTAGAACAATTTGAACAGCAAAATCATATTGGATGATAGCCCAAAGTATAAAATAAACATCCATGAGTCCTTACTGATATATGTGATTGATGAATGAATAAATAAATAAATAAATGGGAGAGAGGAGACATGTCTCCTATGCATAAGAATTCTAAATAAATTATGTAGATACTCGCCCTCAAGGAGTTGGAGCAAAACTCTCTCCTCCTTAATTAAGTATAGCCTTCACGTAATGACTTCCTTCCAAAGAATATTGTATGTAAAGCGGAAGGGGGAGAAACTTTCCAATGGAAATACCTGACAAACACCACCTCAGCTAGGTTATCAATGTCAACATCAAGAGTGATAATCATGTTTTTGGTTATTTCTTACTTTCATACCCTTGACATGATGTGGTGAGAATGGCAGTTTTTGATCTTCCTCCCCAAAACTCGTTATCTTGTCTAATCATGAGAAAAACATTATACAGACCCCAACTGGGATACAGTCTACAAACCATCTGACCAGTACTCCTTAAAAATGTCGAGGTCATCACAAACAAGGCAAGTCTGAGAAACTGTCACAGCCAAGCAGAGTCTCAGGACACAAGACAATTAAATGTACTGTGGTATCCTGGAGAGGAGAAAGAACATTAGGTAAAAACTAAGGAAATATGAATAAAATATGGATTTCAGTTAATAATAATGTATCAATATTGGTTCATTAATTGTGACCAACATACCATCCTAATGTAAGGTAATAATTGGGGAACTAGGAATGGGGTATATGGGAACTCTGTTCTACCCCCAGAACTTCTCTGTACATCTAAAACTATTCTAATATTAAAATTTTATTTAAAAACAAATTTGAGCATTATGGATTGTAAGTGGAATTGATGTAATTCAAGTTGCAGGCCTCTAAAGAGGGTAACCTAGGGCCACAGGAGTGAGTGGGGTGGATTCCCAATAGGAGAGGATGGCAGGTGAGTGCTATGGCCAAGGAAGAATATTATACTGTGGAAGATCAGAGTAAAGAAATGCTCACATAATTATGCTTTAGGACTATTCTGTCGCATATCAGAAAAATGTTTCCAAATACACACAAAAGGAAAAAAATGAGTAAGGGCCCTAAAGGAGCTTGAATGAAAGCCAGATTATCAAATTCATTTTAAGTTAAAGAAATCTCCTTCTTTAAAGATTGAGCATTATTAGATTCTTTATTTCTTATTTTGAAAAGTCCAGAAGAATAAGTGTCATGGAGAAGGATGAGTAGGGGCTGGTTTCACCATGATGACAACTGAGCCACCCGTGGGACCATATACAGAACAGACGGCAACATAGAAGGATGTGCTGGGAAGGAAGAGAGGCTGTGTCCTCTTTCTCTGTCTTTTTTTGTCAGTGATCTGGAAGAAGCAAGGTTAAAGAATAGAGGTTTTAGGGAAAGGAGATTTTGAGGAAGAGCTCACCAATAAAAAATTAGCAAAGCCCAGGCTACCAATGGAGCCACATGACAGAGCCTGTCTAACTCCAGCTGTTCATCTTCCACCAACCTCTGCACAGATCCAGTGGGTCACGGAGCCACAGAGTTCTGTTCCAGAAGAGGTCAGTAAGATTGTCCTAAATGAGGGAATAAGACATGCGAACAATAAAACTGGGAAACACTGTGATTTACTGCGTATCTCTCCCTCACTCCCTGCAACCAGTCAAAATATACATCTGCATGTTAAAGTCTCTAAGAAAGGGGGGAAATGAGGAAATGTTGGGGTACAAATTTCAGTTATGCAAGATGAGTTTTGGCAATTCAGTGTACAGTGTGGTGATGATAGTTAACAATCCTGTATTGGATACTTGAAATTTTAAGAGGATAGACTTTAAATTAAATCTTCTCAAGACACACACACACACACACACACACACACACACACACACAATTGTACCTTGTAGAGGTGGTAGATAAGTTATTTAGCTTGATTTTCGTGATCTTTTCACAATGTATACATACATCAAGTTGTATACCTTAAATATATGCAGTTTTATATGTCAAAGAATAACATTAAAAATTGTCTCTAAGAAATGGTACAGTAAATAAAAGTATTTAACTTTACTAACCCACCATTTCTCAAACTTATTTAGCCCTGGAATACCCTGCCCTCTCTCCAGTACTCATTTTTACCTCCTGTTGAATAGTGTTTGGTAAATTCTAGGTTGGGAAACCTTATCTTAAAAAGCTATTATTCTGTGACTTTAAAAATAGGCAGAGCTGTAAGCTGCTGTTTGAGCTGTAACATGGATATGGATATGACTCTACCCACTAGAGTCAGACAGGCAAAATTCCATGCTGCATCTTTACTAGCTGTGTAACCTTGATCCAGTTCTTACTCGGAGTCTCATTTTCCTCAGTTGTGAAATGTAATAAATGGCAGGAGAATAGCCACTTTGCAGCATTGTTTTTACAAATTATAGGTATCCATCAAGCACGTAGTATATGCTTGACGTGTATGTGCTGCTGAATAAGAGAGGTTACTGTCATGACTGGCTTATAGCAACTGCTGAACTAAATGACTCATCATATACAGGAGGCTTTATATTCTATAAAGCAGAAAGTAAATGGAAGTTCTCATAAGGTAGGCATTTTAAAAGATTGAATTAAGAAAGATAATTGGATTCTGTCTTAAAATCTTGCTTTAGTTGTATCTTAAGAACAATTAAAGTATAGCTTGTATGTGACATATAAGCAGTAATTATGATGTCATTTATTATTTAAATTTATACAAGATGCTGAATGGGACTATATTTTCTGTTTTCTTGCAATTTTAGTTGAAACCCTAAACCTGAGAAAATAGGCAAAAGATGCTTCTGGTGTCTAAAGAGAAGTGCTGGACACGTCTAGACCAGACCTATTCAAAGATATCAGATTTGGTCAACCCTGTCCCCTACCTCCAGCCACCATCAGCCTATGTAAGAGAAATGGTCATCAAGGAAAGGCAGCTATATTGGCCTAGGGGGTTAGCGAGGCATTTCCAACCTCCAAGCCAAGTTGTGGGTCTGAGAGACATGCTTACCAAGACTGGCGGGTGCCTGACAGGAGAGACATTTGGCATCTCACTCCTGGCTTTACACTCACTGAGCTACAGACACTGCCAGGCCAACCAGGTACACTGAAGTGGAAGAAGTGAAGGGCAGCAAGAGGTTGACATGGGTTTCCATAGATGTTCCAGGGGCATCTGTGAACATAAAGACTCATGACTGACTTCTGTCTGGAATACACTGAAGGTAGGAGGACAGCTGGAGAAGCCCATTAACCAACCGACCTGGGGCAAAGAGTGAGGTAGCCCTTTCCCATTTGTTGTGGAAAGACACAAGACTTCCTTGAGGACCTAGAGATTGTGACAGTTGTCACCAGGCTTGAGCTGTCTTGATGGAACCTTCCTCCAAGTGCTGACTCCTGGGCTGAGTGACTGCTGCCCTGAGAGGGGTTGGGGTGGACTGCCTGGGGCTGGCACTGAAGTGAGAAGGAGGTCTCTACAGGTCTGCTGAATAGTTCACTGTTCCTGTCAGGAAATGAGAATGTTCTCGGGGGGTGGAGCGGGGGCAGGGGGAGGGCTCCAAAGAACCCTAAGTGGTGCATTTGTATATATGCCTGCCAGATGGGAGGTTATAACAGGCAACTAGCAGTAGCCAAGAGAGAGCACCAGTGGCCTTAGCCTTTGCCTGCCTCCCTTTCCCTGATTTGAAAGAGCCAGAAGATTAGGCAGAGAAAGGGCAAAAGTCATTATATCAGCTCTTGCCCACTGCAGGGTTCTGAGCCAAAGCTGAGCCCTGACCTGGTAGGGGGTGGAGGGGAGAAGCTATGAACTGGCTGTGAGCTTCAAGTTTTGATACTAGATGGGATCAAACCTTTTAATATCCAAAAGTCAATTAGTACTAAATAAGACTTTTTTTAAGTAGCTGGAATTGATAGGAGAGCTATGGACTCTACATAAGCTGTCATCAGGGGGTGGGCAGAGGAAATCTGAGAGTGCAAATGTGAAAGTGGTTTGTGGTTTTACCCCATTGATTAAACCCATTTTAAAAATCAGTAACTGTTATTTTAAAATAGAAATCTTCTATAGAAAAGGCTTTATTGACAAGCAGGCCATTGAAAATTTCCCCTTGTCCTTCTCAGATATGCAGGCCCAGGGAGACATAAGTCGAAGAAACTATTCTTCCTGAACGTAGAGCCTGCAGGGAGTTCTGCTGGAACATTAGCTTTTCAAATCCCACTCGGTAGCAATGTAGTGTGAGTTGTTGGGTGGTGAAGACAGATTTCAGGGAAAGAACCATGACATTTTTGGAATACATGTAATATTTTGAAGACAGAGAGAAAAGGACTTAAGTTTCCCCTCATGTATCTGGCCACCTGGCACTGTGATAAGCGCTTTATCTCATTTAATCTTTCCTACAACCATGTGAAGTAATCATTCACACATTCATTTTGCTGATGAGGAAATGGAGCCTCAGGAAGGTATGGAATTTTCCCAAACTCATCCAATTTATAAATGTATTTGATTCCAAAGCCATTCTGTTTCTATCATATTGCATTTCCAAAACTTGTGAAAGGGAATATGAACCTTACCACATTGAACTTCAAGGGAAACTGACTAGTATCAGATAGTTTAGAGCCGTAGCAGGGATCGTTATCAAGAAACCAGACAAGAGAGATGGGAGTTCCATGAAGGAAAGAAAAGGAACAACTAAAAGCAATAGGAGCTTGGGGTAATATTGGAGGAATGCTGGCAGTGTCTAGAGCAGGGGTCCCCAACCCCCAGGCCACGGACTGGTACTGGGCCACACAGCAGGAGGTGATTGGTGGATGAGCGAGCAAAGCTTCATCTGTATTTACAGCCGCTGCCCATTGCTCACATTGCCACCTGAGCTCCACCTCCTGTCAGATCAGCGGCAGCATTAGATTCTCATAGGAGCGCGAACCCTACTGTGAAATGCACATGCGAGGGATCTAGGCTGTGCACTCCTTATGAGACTCTAATGCCTGATGATTTGAGGTGGAGCTGAGGCAGTGATGCTAGTGCTGGGGAGCGGCTGCAAATACAGATTATCATCAGCAGAGAGGTTTGACTGCACAGAGACCATAATAAATCAATTGCTTGCAGACTCGTATAAAAACCCTATCAGTGAGTGGCAAGTGACAATTAAGCTGGATCCGGTGGCAGGCTTTAGAGTGGCAAGTGAGTCGATGTACTTCAATTATACAGCTGCATCTGGTGGTGGGCTTTAAGTCATAATCCGACACTTAATTTAGTCCATGCGTGGCCCGCCCATTACTTTATTTACCACTTCCATCCACGCCTCTTTCCTGCACTGTGCACTTGTCTCAGTCACAGTTTTGGTAAGCCCACAAGCTAACCCTAGCCAAAATGAGTAAAAATCAAACGTCGCTGGAGAGCTTCTTTGAAAAGGGAGAAAGACCCAATGATGAGAGAGCAGAAGACTCTAAGAATGCCAACAAAAAGAAAGCTGCATTTAAAAGAAAAAACCAAGAGTCCTAGTTAAATTACGGGTTCACTGCAACAGGTGATTCACATTCTCCAAGCCCGCTTTGTATAATACGTGGCGACTCTCTATCCAACAAATCCATGAAACCTTCAAAACTGCTTCGCCACATGGAGACAAAGCACCCTGCATTAAAAGACAAGGCTTTGGAGTTTTTCAAAAGAAACAAAACATGAACACGAAGAGCAGAAGCAATTATTGAAGGCCGCCACTTCATCAAATGTGTCTGCACTAAGAGCATCGTTCTTAGTGGCTAACTGCATTTCTAAAGCTAAGAAGCCCTTTACTGTTGGTGAAGAGTTGATACTGCCTGCTGCTAAGGACATTTGTTGTGAACTTTTAGGAGAGGCTGCAGTTCAAAAAGTGGTACATGTTCCTCTTTCGGCTAGAACCATAACTAGATGAATTGATGAAATAGCAGACAATATTGAGGCACAATTGTTAGAGAGGATTAATGAGTCACTGTGGTGCACAATCCAGGATGACGAGTCTAGTGATGTTGACAACAAGGCAACAATGCTTGTTTTTGTGTGATATATTTTTGATGTTGACAACAAGGCAACAATGCTTGTTTTTGTGTGATATATTTTTCAGGAGGATGTGCATAAGGGTGTGTTAGGTGCACTTTTGTTGCCAACCAACACCACAGCTGCGTCAAGCCTTTGAATGATTACATATCAGGAAAACTAAATTGGTCATTTTGTGTCCGTATATGCATGGACAGAGTGGCTGCCATGACTGGATGGCTTTCTGGTTTCACTACTTGGGTCAAAAGAGGTTGCTTCTGAATGTGTGTCTACGCACTGTGTCATCCACAGTGTCATCCGCACTGGCTAGACGAAAAATGTCGACTGAACTTAACGTTTTGCAGGATGTGATTAAAATTATCAACCACATCAAAGCACATGGCCTTAACTCACATCTGTTCGCACAGCTCTGTGAGGAGATGGACGCAGAGCACACACGTCTTCTCTTATACACAGAAGTGAGATGGCTTTCAAAAGGGAGATCCCTGGCCAGAGTTTTTGAGTTCCGAAAGCTGCTCCAGAGATTTGTTTTAGAAAAACAGTCACCACTGGCAGCACATTTCAGTGACACAGAATGGGTCGCAAAACTTGCTTACTTGTGTGACATATTCAACCTGCTCAATGAACTCAAATCTGTCAATTCAGGGGAGAACGACAACTGTGTTCAAGTCGGCAGATAAAGTGGCTGCATTCAAAGCCAAACTGGAATTATGGGGGCGACGAGTGAACATTGGGATTTTTGACATGTTTTAAACATTAGCGGAGATTTTGAAAGAGACTGAGCCAGGGCCTTCTTTCTCCCAGCTGGTGCATGACCACCTATCTCAGCTTTCAGAGGAGTTTGAGCATTACTTTCCAACCACAAAAGACCCCCAAACTGGGAAGGAATGGATCCGCAACCCATTTGTGAATAAGCCAGGTGAATCAACTTTGTCCATGCAAAGGATCAGAAGAGGATCAACTGCTTGAGATCGCAAATGACAGTGGCCTTAAAAGTATGTTTGAGACAACTTCAAATCTCCTTACATTCTGGATTAAAGTCAAGACGGAATATCCTGAGACTGCCACAAAAACACTGAAAAGCCTGCTTCCATTTCCAACATCCTGTGTTTGTGAAGCAGGGTGTTGTTCTGCAGTGACAGCAACCAAAATGAGATCACGGAGTAGACTGGACATAAGTAATACACTTCGGGTGTCACTGTCTCCCATCACCCCCAGATGGGACTGTCTAGTTGCAGGAAACAAGCTCAGGGCTCCCCCAGATTCTGCATTATGGAGAGTTGTATAATTATTTCATTATATATTACAATGTAATAATAATAGAAATA
Source organism: Globicephala melas (assembly GCF_963455315.2). Taxonomy (NCBI): domain Eukaryota; kingdom Metazoa; phylum Chordata; class Mammalia; order Artiodactyla; family Delphinidae; genus Globicephala; species Globicephala melas. Next base: position 12,199,648 of record NC_083331.1, on the reverse strand, counting down.
AAGTGCACAATAAATGTAATGCGCTTGAATCATCCCGAAAACATCCTCCCACCACCCCGGTCCATGGAAAAGTTATCTTCCATGAAACCAGTCCCTGGTGCCTAAAATGTTCGGGACCACTGGTCTAGAGGGAGGTCTCTCTAGATTAGATCAAACAGAGCTGAGCCGATGAGGCAGGTACATGGAAAGGTAGAGGCAAGACGGATGTAAAAGGGAGCAACTGGAACGGAAAAGACACGTGGAAGCAGAGGTTGCTGTTAGAAGGGGCGCAGTTCCCAGAGTGAGCAGCTCTAAGGAGGACACTACAGGAGCTGAGCGGCCCTCACACCAGCTGGAGACTGCTGTTCTCTACCTGCCAGAATGTGAGCCCGCCTCTCCTTGCCCAGGTTGACCTGGGGATGCACAGTGAAGATCAAGGAAGGAGGTTAAGGAAGCTCTCAGACAGGCTACCTCTGAGCTTGGACATAATTTCAAGGCTGTTGCCATTCCCATCCCCAGGTGGGTCCTTTGAGAAACCGGCCAAGTCAGGGAGGTCACTTGAGGTCTCAGTGTGGAGAGACTGACAGAGTAGATTTTTCCAAATGAAATCTAAAGAGTGTTTATCCTGACACTGTCCCTGCTCACTTGGATGAGGATCTCCAAATAAACAGATGGATTTTGTTTTGGTTTGCTTTCTTCAGTGCCAAAGGAAAGTCCCCTCTACAACTGGATATAAACAGGATGCCCTGCCCTCCTCTCATTCCCATTCCTGGAGAATCTACAATTTTGAGCTTTATTTAAAGATCCACATGCTTGGGGAGTTGAGTTGGTGAGGGAGGGTGGTCTAAAGCCAATCTCAGAAATTCCCTGAGAGAAACGTCAAGGAAAACCTCTCTGCGGGCTCATCCCCCTCTGCGTGGCCTGTATCCTGAACCATCTGCCTTCCCTCACACTTCTGAAGGAGCAGCTCACCACGAGACAGAATATGGGTTCTTCCTCTGCTCCCCCGGGGACCCCTCCAGGTCCTGCACTGATGTGCATCTGTGGGAAGGAAAACCAGACACGTTATCATGCAAGAAGCCCAGCACACGATGTGGCATCTGACAAGGGCCCACTTCCCTGATTGCCACTCATCTGTCGTGGCTGCTCTGTTCTCTTTCTTTGATCCTTGAAGGCAGAGATCTGTGTTGTCATGGAAAGAGCACAGGCTTGAAGTTACAAACCAGGGTTCAGATCTTGATTAGTGTCATCTTGGGCAAGTGACAGACTTCAGTTTCCTCATCTGCAAAATGCACAATCCCTGCATCACTGGTTTTGCATTTGAACTATTTTAATGATTAAATAAGATAATGCCTGCAGAGTACTCAGTATGTGACAGACATGCAATAAATAGTCCCTTCCTCCAGCCTCTTAAGTCAGTGTTTACAGAGTTGCCTGCTGTTTCCAAAACCTACATTTGGGGCACCCTGGGGATAAGCAGGACCCAGCCACGCCAGAACACCCATATTTCAGAACACCTTCATTCCCTCACTTCCCTTCACGTCCTCCTGGTCTGGTCACTGAGTTCCCTTTAGCTGAGTTAATAGCAAGACAGAGATGGCAACAGGAGGCGTGATCCTTTGCAAGTCTTGTTGTTGCCCATTTTCATTCTTCCTGACATGAAAGCAAACCTACCTTTCTGACAGTGTTACTTACAATACTTACATTACAGCTGCCACAGAGCAGTCTGTGATTGGGGGGCTTCCTGACAGAATGTTCTCTTCAGAAATTCCTTGAGTAGAAATTACCTATTTGCACTGTTAATGCGTTTGTGAGACCCCCAGGGTCCACCAGTAAAGACTGTCAAAGGATGGATGGATCCACTCTGCTGCTAGATGCTACCACATCTTCTTCAAAAGGCATTTAAGTTCTATACCTAAAGGTGCATTTCCTATGGGATTTTGTTTGCTTATGATGCTGATGTAATATGATCATATAATCACGTAAGATGATGATCATGTTTATATGATATAAACAAAATAAAGTGTAGGTGGATACTATTTTGAAATACGAATTGATGCATTCTTCTTTCATTCCTTTTACTTAGAGCCCTTTTGACAGGCTATAAATAAAAGGCCTGTCTAAGGCCATTTACTTACAAAAGTAAGGCTGAAACTTCTTGCTCTGCAAGGACAGAAACAGATCCATTGTGAAAAATGGGTAAATTTTATGCTTTGAGTTCCAAATTAGGTGCATGAAATTCAAAGCCAAAACAATAAATTTATTTATTTATTTATTTTATTTATTTTTAAAGATGTTTTTGATGTGGAATATTTTTAAAGTTTTTATTGAATTTGTTACAATATTGCTTCTGTTTTATGTTTTGGTTTTTTGGCTGCGAGGCATGTGGGATCCTGGCTCCCCAACCAGGGATCAAACCTGCACCCCCTGCATTGGAAGGTGAAGTCTTAACCACTGGATGGCCAGGGAAGCCCTCCAAAACAGTAACTTTAAAAGCCAAAGTCTTCTGATTTGTAAGAGATGTCGTTTTATTTAATTTTGTTTTTCAAAAAGGAAAGGCTGGAGAATTAGAGTTTTTCCACCAAGACTTTTGAGAGCAGAGAGCTGACAGCTTCCTCCTAAGAACTTTGCCCCAGGCTGAGGAGAGCGAGAGCTCGGTCTCACTCTTGGCAAAAAAAAAATATAACATATACCATAAATCACACCCACCAGCATCATTGGCTACAGGAGCAGCAGGGCATCGCCTGACTACTAGACCAGGTGAGGCATGAAGACCAGAGGCTGCTGCTGGGATCACTCGTTCATCCACCCAGCAAACATTTCTAAGGCAATCGACTACGTGCCAAGACTGTTCTTAGGATACAGCAGGGACCGAAGGTTTCTGCCCTCGGGGGCCTTTTGAACTAAAATGAATCCAGTAATAGGGTACTAAAGATAGATTTTGTCACATCTAAGTTTGTGGACTGATATGATTGGACGCTTAAAGCCATTGCAAAGTGGTGTGAAATTCTGAAGCCTATTAGGAGGTTAAGCTTTTGAACACGTTCTGTTTTTCTAATTTGATAGGCAAAAAAGCTGAAGTTCAGAATTCTAAGGCAGGTGTTCTCCAATTATGGGCCTGCACCGGCCCATACTTGGGAGCTTGTTAGAGATGCAAGTGCTTGGCCCTTCGGCCCCTCCCCAGATCTCATGAATCAGGAACTCTGGGGGTGAGGCCAGTGATCTGCTGACAAGTCCCCCAGCTGATTTTGCCCACGCTAAGGTCTGAGAACTACTGCTGGGATGGGTTGGGATCACTAAGGAGACATTAATTTATCCAATAGGCATTTATTCTGTTTAAGTCCTGGGTTGGCACTGGGGATGTGAAGGCAAACAAGATGAGTTCCCAACATTCAGGTGGTTGTTCAGACCTGGACACAGATCACCACAGTGTCTGCAATCCCACGGTAAGAGAGGCACGCTCAGGTACGGGGCGAGCCCAGGGGAGTTGGACCCAGCTCTTCCCCAAATGTCTCCTTGTGGTAGAGGGAAAGACAAGGCTGCTCCTTCCTGGGTCTCAAGAGTGCCGGGGCCTGAGAAGTCTTCTGCCTCCCAGGCAGAGCTGCCCCGACTCTAGAGCAAGCTTCCCACAACAGGCTGTGCTTCAGAAACACAAGGACAGTTTATAAACATAAGCTCCTGGTCTTGTAGATTCAATGTCAAGCTCCTGGTCTTGTAGATTCAATGTCAGCGGAAATCTATATTTTTTAACAAGCTCCCTAGGTGATTCTTATGCACAGTAAAGTTTGTTCTAACAGATTAAAAATTAATCAGCCTCGGAACTCTTCTGTCTCACTTTTCTTTGGCACTGCTCATTGCACTATGAGGAGATAGAGGAAATATTTTGCTCTGGTTGTCCGGATTCATCCCTCTTCCACAACTAATCTTCTGTGAGGCAAATCTAGGGGCTGGGTGGGGTGTTGTTTACCTGAGAGCAATTGTTCATGGCACAGGAATCTCACCATGCATTGTAGCTAAACTACCACTGTAATGATTACAACACTCACTTAACAAATGTTTATTGAATATTCACAGGTCATGATTCCCCTCTCCTGGCATGCTTTGACCAATGAGAATGACCAGGCATGACCTTTTGTTATGGCTGAACAGAAGCTTTAAATGTCATCGTATGGCATGTCTGAAGCCAGCCCCCAGTATGGGGTCTTAGGTAATGGCTTCTCCTTCAGCCTAGATTCCAGAATGAGAAATAGGTGGTACCAAGCCTAGCAGAGCCCAGCTGACCTGCAGACTACATATAACGTGAATAAGAAATAAATATTTGTTGTTGTAAATGATTGTGATTCTGAGCTTGTATATCTTGCAACATGGTCTCAAACACCTACTCTGTTATGCTGGGGGGATAACGATGGTTAATATAGTCTTCTCCCACAGAATGCTTGCTTGCTGTTCTTGAAGAAGGATGAGACAATATTCTGTTCTATCCTACCCTAACCTATCCTATCCCATAGTACTCATTCATCTGTTCCCTAGCTTGTTAGGGAAAGGATTTATTCTTGCCTTTATGTATAAAATGTAGGTAATGGAATACAGTAAGGTACATTAGAAGCAGATGAAAAGGAAAAGGGAAAAACAGAGATCAAGGAACATGACATAAAAATGTGTCATCTCGGGCTTCCCTGGTGGTGCAGTGGTTGAGAGTCCGCCTGTCGATGCAGGGGACACGGGTTCGTGCCCCGGTCTGGGAAGATCCCACATGCCGCGGAGCGGCTGGGCCCGTGAGCCATGGCCGCTGAGCCTGCGCGTCCGGAGCCTGTGCTCCGCAACGGGAGAGGCCACAACAGTGAGAAGCCCACGTACCGCAAAAAAAAAAAAAAAAAAGCGTCATCTCAAAGCATCGAGTTTATCTCCCTGTGCTATGCGGCTTCTTCCCACTAGCTATCTATTTTACATTTGGTAGTGTATATATGTCAGTGCTACTCTCTCACTTCGTCCCAGCTTCCCCTTCACCCACTGTGTCCTCAAGTCTGTTCTCTACGTCTGCGTCTTTATTCCTGCCGTCCCACTAGGTTCATCAGTACCGTTTTTTTAGATTCCAAATATATGCGTTAGCGTATGGTATTTGTTTTTCTCTTTCTGACTTACTTCACTCAGTATGACAGACTCTAGGTCCAGAGTGGGAGGGAGGCTCAAGAGGGCGGGAATATGGGGATATATGTATACATATAGATAATTTACTTTGTTGTACAGCAGAAACTAACACAACATTGTAAAGCAATTATACTCCAATAAAGATGTGGAAAAGAAAAAAAATGCATCATCTATGCTCCTGGGGTGGATACATATTTGATTCTAATCATCTAGGAGCCAATTCATAAGAGGCCTGATTAATTTCACGTTTCACAGAGCCCATAAGATTAAACAGCAAGCAATTGCTCCAGAAAGGCATGGCTATGTCTAATCATAAGACAACATAGAAATTACTCTGAAAGTCCATGGGATTTGAGCCATTCAGATTTGCTCTTGGTGTTGTAATTTACCATTTTCCCTTTCTAATATACTATACATCTCAACTTGATTCTGTTTTAATTTCGAAGAGAAGAATGAGGAGAAAAGAGATTTTTTTTAGCTAGAAGGTGGGGGGAAAGATGCAGTGAGATATCTATAAAGCATTCTTTTTGAGTGTAATGCTTTACTAATGTCACATTCCACTGTAAGTATTAGTTTACTTGTTTTTTGTGGTTTTTTTCCTGTGGGTTATTCTAAGGGAGGATTTGGTCTTAATCTATTTTGACTTTCTGGATCAGTTCCTAGAATAAAGTTCAATAAATGTCAAATAGAATGAGTGAGCATTGGGTTTACTGATTTTCCTTGCTGTATGGTGTTCCACTGTGTGTATTATTATATGTCCATTCTACTATTAATGGATATTTGGGTTGTTTCCAGTTTGGGGAAATTACAAACTATGCTACTATGAGCATACTTGTATATGTATTCTCCTGTACACACACACACATTTCTCCAGAGAATAAACCTAACATGGAGTAACTGGGTTATATGATATATATATCTTCTAACTTACTGGATAACAACACTCTGTTTTCCAGAGTGGTGGTTCCCATTTACCTCCTCACCAGCAGTAAATAAGAGTATCTGATGGTCCATGTTTACACAAACACGTACGTCGAGTATTTTCAGTCTTTTTGATATTTGCTAATGTTAATGAGCGTATTGTGGTGTCTCCTTGTGGTATAAATTTGCATTTCCCTGATTGCTAATGAAGTTGAATTCACCCTCATGTAAGTGGCTATTGGGTTTCCTTTCCTGTGAAGAGCCAGTTCAAGAATTTTGCATATTTAAAAAATTGCATGTCTGTCTTTTAACTACAGAGGTTCTTTATATGTTCTGCATACTAATCCTTCATCTATTATGTGTGCTGCAAATATCTTCTTCTACTCTGTGGTTTATCTTTTCACTCTTTTTATAGTGTCTCAATGAGGAAATGTTCTGTTGTCAAATTTAGCACCCTTTCATTTTATTATGAGAGATTTTTGTTATCTAAGAAATTCCTTCGTATCTCAAAGTCATGAAGATATTTCTTATATTCCCTTCTCAAAAGCTTTATAATTTTGCTTTTTGCATTTAGGTATTTAATCCACCAAGAATTATTATTATTAGTTTTTTTGGTTGGGGAGAATGGATCTGGTAGGGTTCAAAATGATCCACTTCAGTGACACATTGTAAGAGGTTTTCACAATATAGCTGTGTCAGAGCTATTCAAGAAGTTTGTGTGCAGCAGTGAGGTTGGAGGTTGGTGTCTAAGCTATTATCTTTGCAGTCACTGAAGGGTAAAGGATGCCTGCCACCACCACCGCCCTCAGGTGCTATAGACACAGAGGCAATAACTCCGTGGGAACACAGAAGTCAAAGCTAACCCCTCTCTGCACCCCAGCTCAAGCCCAAAGGTGGGCAGTGGACTGTAGGTAGTCCAGAACTGAATTATGGCCCTCCAAAGATGTCCAAATCCTAACCCCTAGAACCTGTCACTATGTTACTTTATATAGCAAAAAGGACTTTGCAGATGTGAGTGAGTTAAAGATCTCAAGATTTGGAGATCCTGATGTAACCCCAAAGGTCCCTAAAAGAGAGAGGGAGAAGAGAAGAGAGGAGAGAAGGTGCTCCACTACTGGCTTTGAAGATGGAGGAAAAGACCACAAGTCAAATAACATAGGCAGCCTCTAGAAGCTGGAAAAGGCAAGGAAACAGATTCTCTGCTAGAGTTTCCAGAAGGAATGCAGCCCTTTGTACCCATTTTAGACTTCTGACCTCTGATGGCTCAGTTATTTTCAGAATTGAATTAAATGATCCCACTATTTGTTCGGGAAACAAATGATCCTTCAGAGCAGTGGTTCTTAACTCATTTTTGGGCCAGAGACCTTTTTGAGTTTCTGATGAAAATTGCACATAGTCAACATATGCAAAATTCTAAGTATAATTTCAGAGGGTTCATTTATCCTTACTTTAGAGTCATGAGGCAAGCCCAAGAACATATATGTCATTGTCTTAAAAGTATGCACTTGGAGCAAGACCTTAGTTTGGAATCATTTATTTAGCTGTGTCCTTTGGTATTATCCCAATACAAGTTAAGAATTTAACCCCTTTCACCTTTAAATCCCGAAGTCCATTTAAAAAAAATAAAGATGAGGCAACAGATGAATGGATAAAGAAGATGTGGCACATATATACAATGGAATATACTCAGCCATAAAAAGAAATGAAGTTGAGTTATTTGTAGTGAGGTGGATGGACCTAGAGTCTGTCATACAGAGTGAAGTAAGTCAGAAAGAGAAAAACAAATACCATATACTAACACATATATATGGAATCTAAAAAAAAAAAAAAAGGTTCTGAAGAACCTAGGAGCAGGACAGGAATAAAGATGCAGACGTAGAGAATGGACTTGAGGACATGGGGAGGGGGAAGGGTAAGCTGGGATGAAATGAGAGAGTGGCATGGACTTATATATACACTACCAAATGTAAAATAGATAGCTAGTGGGAAGCAGCCTCATAGCACAGGGAGATCAGCTCGGTGCTTTGTGTCCACCTAGAGGGGTGAGATAGGGAGGGTGGGAAGGAGACACAAAAGGGAGGGGATATGGGGATATATGTATACGTATAGCTGATTCACTTTGTTATACAGCAGCAACTAACACAACAATGTAAAGCAATTATACTCCAGTAAAGATGTTATAAAAAAAAATTAGAGGTGAGGGAACTCTAGGTCTGTCCAAATTAATGTCTGTAGAACTGGCTGGAGAGAAATAACCCTCTGGGATTAGAGGCTGCCGGGCCATTGACCTGACCTGACCCCATACAACTCTGATGCTGACTTGGAGTCAGGCCAGGCCCCATCCTGTGTTCCCTCCTAATCAGTGGTGATGGATGTTTTAAAACTGATTTTCAAAAGCTAAATGTTGAGACAGTTAAGGAGTTTACAAATTCCCTGATGACCTTAGAATAATAAACCCAAGTACTGAGCTTTTAGAAGCAAAAGTGATTTCTGGAGGAGTTATTGCAGGCAGATATACAGTGAGACAGCAAGCTGAAGTCCAGCCTGGAAATAGATAAGGACTTCATCTTCTTAGAGAGCCCCAAATGAGTTGGAGCGTCAGGGTAAATCTGATTACTTCTATTTATATAATTTTAAAATGTATTTGGATTACTCTTGATTTGCCGTAAACAGAGTTTTTCAGAAAATGATGACTTCCTTAACTGTGGAAAAAATGCACATGAGATCAAGACCTACTTTGGGGATAATGTGAAATTAATTTACAGTCAACCCACTATAGCCAACTTCATCACCTGCCTGAGTCAGAGCCCCAGGGGGCTGTGCTGGCCAAGGGCCTTCTTCCCAGAGCTGTCTACCTTTTCTCCCAAACTATATCTGCTCTCAGTAATCTTAAAGGAATCTAAGACGCTGTAATCCCCAGACTCTTCAGGAGAATTTATGGATGCGACTAAAACTTAATCCATTTGGTCAGAAAGCTGGAAATTGCTTTAGTGTTGAAATATGTGCAGACACGAGTTTCCTTAAGATCAATGGAGCTCTTCTCTCTCATTCTTCCTTCAGAATATCTTGCAATGCCCAGAAATTTATATAAGGGTTTTACACACCTGCATATCATGGTATTGGAGAAGTTAAGTAACAGAAAGACTTAACAGATCATCTGGTCTTTGGCTGTGCCAGAATAACATGGTTCCTTACAACATGCAGTCTGGAGATCTTTTCTGGCTACAAGCCTCTAACCATACTGTTAAGTGATTCTATAATAATCCAATGATGCTAGGACATCTTCTTGACATTGAGTGTGTACCTTCTCCTCCCAATTTTAACCATATATTTTTAAGGACTCCTTTTCTGACAACCTTAATTTACCAACTTTCTCAATTTCTGAATTCTTTAAGAACTGACTGCAAATAACAAAATAAGAGAATTTTTTTAAGTATAGGGAGCTTAAATAATGTATTTTGGAAACATATCAGATTTCCTCTGGGTTTGACTATGCATTCTGTGCTAGTATTTTTGTTTACTGTCTAGATTTTACCAGCGTCTCACTGCAATCAATCCCAAGACGATCCTCTTATATTTTGAATACAAGAACAGGAATGCTAACATGAATGCTTAAAACTTAGGAATTTTAGGGTAGTTTTGAAGTTAAAATAAGACAAATAAATATGCCAATTTAGAAAATTGTTAAAATAAATAAGGTGATTGACTAAAAAGAATTCAGCCGTGTAAACTCTGAGACAGTTGAATTCTGCAAAACATATTTCTTGGATGTGTTCAACCATAGTCAGCTTTTTTCATTACATTCCCATCAGAGTTAAATTTTCAAAAATTGTGGGATAAAGGAGCAAATGTAGAAAATATTTTGAAGTCTTATTTTGCTTTTTATATTAGGATTTCAAATTGTGGCCCAAGAGAGCAGTGGTGCTTGCCTGTGATGGGGCTGGAGAAGGCTGGGTGAGTGGAAGAGGTGGGTTGTGATCTGCATTTCAAAATTTGTTCTCTGGCCCACCACTCATGCCTCCCCCTTCCATTATGATGGGCTGTGTAGATTTTTCTTAGCCACAAGAATTTATAGATTCTTGAGGGTAGTGAAGATATCACAAAAAGAATATCTTTGTGGCTGAAACATAAGAAGAGATTAGAAGAAAGGGAAAATGCAAAAGGAATTTGTAAGCTCAGACTTTAAAAATATGAAATATATGTATTTTGCCATTTTGTTCACTGTTTTATAAGACCAGAGATAAAGAGGCAATCAACTTTATGATCAATAATTGACCTCACTGGTATTTTTCTTGCTTTTTGTAAAATCTCTAAAGAGGAGGGTAGAGAACTGTGTTGGAGAGAAAATTTAAAGCTAAATAATTATTGCCACATTATTATTATTATTATTATTATTATTATTTTGGCTGCATTGGGTCTTTGTTGCTGCGTGGGCTTTCTCTAGTTGTGGCGAGCAGGGGCTACTCTTCATTGCGTTGTGCAGGCTTCTCATTTTGGTGGCTTCTTTTGTTGAGGAGCATGGGCTCTAGGGAGTGCGGGCTTCAGTAGTTGTGGCATGTGGGCTCAGTAGTTGTGGCTTGCGGGCTCTAGAGCGCAGGCTCAGTAGTTGTGGCGCACTGGCTTAGTTGCTCTGCAGCATGTGGGATCTTCCCAGACCAGGGATTGAACCTGAGTCCCCCTGCACTGGCAGGCAGATTCTTAACCACCGGGCCACCAGAGAAGCCCTGCCACATTATTATTTAAAGAGAGCCTTTATTTAAATAGCTGTCTGAGTTTTCATTTTATCTGGTACATTTTTAATCCTCTGTAAGCATTTTTAATTCTTTGGTAACTGAAGTTATCATACTTCCATATTTCTGGCTAAATGTTTCTTACTTAAGTTTTGTCCTTTTACCAGTATAAAAATTATTCCATGAATTCTAAGATGTTTTTTTCAGTATGCTTGGTTAGGTGTTAAATATCTCAGTAGACACTATCCTCTGTGTTCTAGTGGAATGATGCTTCTAATAGGCTAATTGATGGCCAGAAAGACAATGATGCTGTAGTGAAGAGTCTGCAATATGAAATAAGACTTCTTTCACTTTCTTGTTAGGTACTTGACCTTGAGTCTCTTATTAACCTCCATATGATGGAGACAGTAGCAATCTGCAGATTGTTGGGAAGTTAGCAAATAAGAAGGAAATTGGCCAACTCTGTAGGAAGGAAATTGGCCAACTCTGTAGGAAGGAAATTGGCCAACTCTGTTTCTATTTACTAGCCAGGTTTTCTCCACTGTTCCGATCTGTACATACCACTCAGAGAAGGGAGGAACCTTGTTCCCAACCTCCCCATTAGGTCAGATTTTCCTTCTTTTTGTTCCACTGGAACAGCCCATCATTGCGATGTTGCAAATCACAGGAAATTTACAATTCTCCTTCTCACTTGAATGAGGCAGCCTCCTTTGTCTTGTCACAGTATTTCCTTTTGGCATTTCTGCCAACTGTGTAACCACAGTTACCAGAGCCACGTTTGGATCTACTTGGTGTCCATAAGCCTCAGTCATGGATTTCCAAAAGCCACTGATCACTTATCAGCTCTTTGGGAGGGTTTACCTGCTTCCTCTAGCGAAGGGTCCCGAGCACCACTACTCTTCAAAATCTCAGCTCTTTTCTTTATTTCGTGTCATGTAAAAGCATGAACAAAATGGCAATATACATACTTCGAACTCCTGAAGTCTGGCTATAAAACCAGAGCATACTACGTTGTGGAGTCTCCACCCTGAATACCTAGCTATTAATGAGGCAAGACTTCAACCACCTGACCCCAACGCCACCCCGCTCCCTTCCCCACAAGTCAGGGCTTCAGCCAGCACTCTTGGAAATACACTGTGACCTGAGTGAGATGTATTTCCGTCTGAGGAGAAAGGAGAATTGTCAAGCTTATCCCTTAGGAGTTAAGGTTCTCCCTATGGCTCATAGGAATCCTTAGGTTAATATTTCTAGTATATCTTGAAATGCTTGCAATTTTATTTTAATTTGATGGTGAGAAGGTATAGCTGCTTTTGATATTGGAAGCAAATGATAATGTGAAAGTTCTCCCCTCTCACTTCTGCTGTGTGTAATTGCGGCTTTCTGAGTTTTTCTCAAGCGCTTATGTCAATGATATTTCTATTTTATGCAACTTCCACTCTCTAGAGCAAATGCGTTATCATGAAAATGTAGAGAATTAACTTTTGTTTCAGAGCTGCTATTGTTTTCATCTAGCTTTTTAAGTCAACAGAAAGCTTCCGTTGTTTGCACTGTCATCTCTGAGACCCCGAGGGCTGAGTAAATAGTACACATGCTGAAATGTAGAAATTGAGCTTGTGCTTGGAAACTGACTGAATTGCAAAGTGGCACAGAGATGAGTGGGATTATGGCTTTTGAGCACCCACTGTACTAACCATGTCTTTTGTTTTCTGTATTCTGATACTTTGACCTCGGGGACCTAGCTGACCCTGGAGGCTGCCCCTCCCCGGGTGAGCCAGGCGCTAGAGACAGTAGACAACTGGCTCTCAAGTGTGCTTTTCAAATGCAAACCAACCAATCTAGAGCCCACACCCCCAACCACGTCCTTTATTGGGCTCTCAGCTCTGGGCCATTATCCCACTGCCTTAGTCACCCCAGGGGCAGGTACCAGACAACTAGAGAAGCCTCTATGCCCCGGAGCCTGTTGAAATTACTCACACTATTCAATCTTGAGCCTGTTTACCTTGACTCACCGGTTCCTTCCATGGAAACCACAATAAAGACTCTTGCCCATAGTTTCTCCCTCTCCTTCTGTCTCCTGACCAACCATGACGCTTCCCTGTGTGGCCCACTGTGGCATGCCGTGATACCTTCTCTTGAGAACTGTGAGTAACAAATTATCTTTTCAGGCAATTGTCTTCCAATCTGTTGGCCTCACTATACCTCAAATTTTATGTTAATGCACTACATTTTAAGACACCCACAAATTATTCATGTACGTGGTGGAAACATTATTATACCTACAAGATGCCACTAGATGATGATTTAACATCGGTCTTCACATGCAGTGCAAAAATATAATTATATACTTAAACACAGGATCTTTTTTGAATTTCTTAATGACTTGAAGAAATTAGGTCCTCAAGAAAGCATTTGGTAGGGTGAATTGATTTGTTGTCAAGAATCCTGGGAAGTTTGGTGAACTACATACAGCTTGTTTTTCCTCTTCTGCCAGTTTTGGTCCTCTATCATTATTCACCTGCTGCTCTGCACTTCTAGGATTACTGGTATTAAGTAGCTGATACCTCAATCTGCATTTTTATTTTGATTTCATTTGTGCACCAGCGGAAAGCCATTCCTGACTGTGCAAAGTTTAAAAGCTTTACAAGGAAGAAATGGATTAGGTAAGCTGAAAGCATTACCATGAAACCCTTCTAATTAAGATTTATAAGGAACTAGAGATAACTAGTTCCTTATAAATCTATAGTGAGATAACTGTAACATATTTTTTCTCCTCTCCTCTGCAAACACTCAGAATAACAGAATAATGACAGGCTTCAGGGTAGGAAAACTGGAACATGTGAGGGGCCTGAATTTTATTTTATGTTTTTAGTTCAGAACTTAAAAATTAATACAGAGTCCAAATTTAAAACAATGATTTTTTTTAAATCAGCTATAGTAAATAGAGTTAATACTTCACTATAAAATGAAAGAAAATTATCAAACCCTCATGATCAGAGTTCAACTACTGGACTTTACGATGCCCAAGTCATAGATAGGAAGACCCCCAGGGCTCTTTCCACCCCACTGTCCTTATGGCTGCCACTGCCCACAGCCCCATCAGAAGGTGTAGGAGAGGCAATCTGCCTTGCTGGAACAATCCACGGGTCACAAGTGTACAGAAAATAGATACTGTATATTTACCAGAAGTAAGTCAGGATTTTAAAAAATGAATGAAGAACATCAGAAATCACAAATATCTGATTAAATATAAATGACTATTTTCTTAAATTCTCTAAAAATGACTTTAAAACAAAAATTATAACATTATCTTGGGGGATGTTTACTATATGTAGATGTAATGCATATGACAGTTGACTCATAAAAGACATCTGGGGATGGGGAGGTCAAAAGACCCTATATAGGTGCAGAATTTCTACATATTATGGGAAATGGAACCATGTTAACTCTTAGTAGATTATGAAAAGTTAGGCGCATATATTGTAATCCCTACAAATATTAATAAAAGAAAAAATAAATAAAATGAAAGAGTCAAAGAGGTACAGTTTAAAGATCCAACAGAAAAATTATAGTATTGTCTTAGCCCAGGCCACTAGAACAAAAATAGCATGGACTGGGTGATTTAAACAAGAAACATTTATTTCTTACAGCTCTGGAAGCTGGGAAGTCCAAGATCAAGGCATCAGCATATTTGGGTCTGGTGAGAGCCCTCTTCCTGGTTTGCAAACAGCTGGCCAAGAGAGATCACCTCTTATAGAATCTCTTCTTTTAAAGGCACTTATCCCATCATGCGGGCTCCACCCTCATGATCTAATTACCTCCCAAAGGCCCCATGTCCAAATAGTATCACACCGGGGATTAAGGCTTCAACATATGCATATTTGGGGAACACATTTAGCCCATTGCAGAAATACTAAAAAAATATTTAATTAATCCAAAAGAAGGCAGGGAAAGGGGACTAGAGGAACAACAACAGCAAAACAAACAAACAAACAAAAAAAAACAGAAGAAACAAACAGAAAACAAATAATAAAAATAAACAAATAATAAGCCCGTGCATAGCAACGAAGACCCAACACAACCGTAAATAAATAAATTAATTTAAAATATATATATATATATCTATAGTCTGAAACAAATCAATAAGAATAATCTTGTTTCAGAGGAAAACACAAATATTTGGAAATTAAACAGAACCGTTATTATTGCATTATTAAGTTATTCACAGAACAAAGAAGAAATACAAGAGAAATTAGAACATATTTTTAATTCAGTGATAAGTATAATTCAACCTATCAAAATCTGTGACATGCAGCTAAAGCACTGAATAGAGGAAAGTGTAGTTTTAAGAGACTATATTTAAAAAAAAGAGAAGTATAAAATCGGTCACCTGAAGTTCCATTTTATGAAGTTAGAGAAGAATAAATTAAACTAAAAATAAACAAAAAGTAGGAAATAATAAATATAGGAGCAAAACTTTTTTTAAAAAAGTAGAAAATGGGCAATAGAGAAAATTAACGAAGTCAAATACTAGTTCTTTGAAAAGATTTCGACAAACGCTTAGCTAGACCAATCAAGAGAAAAGAGAGAGAACACTAATGATGAATACCAGAAATGAAAGACAAGTTATCACTTTGAAGTCTACAGACATTAAAAAGATAAGAAATGAAAGCCCTCAAACCATTTTTAGAAACTCATTTTGTATCTGGGATTCATAAATAGAAATACAGTAATATTCAGTAGAACAAATAAAGATTACTCTGTAGATCCTTTGGGAATCATAAGATTTTTATTCTGCTATGTGCTTAAAATGTAAACCATGAAACTCAATTATAAAGGTATTGAAACCATAATGTCTAGATTTTAAGGGAGCAAGAAAATCTTTATTTTTTGGGCGAGCAAGTCATGAAGCAAAAAATTAAGATTTTTCCTTTTTTCTCTTCTTTTGAAAAACATGTAGTATATGGAAAGTCATTAAGACCAGGTTTACCTTGTCCACTATAAAGTTGAAAAGGAGTTCACATGAGAACCGTGCTATGTGTGCACTAAATACATTCTGTAACAAAACATTTATTGCAGGGAGGAGCTATAATGTTCCAAGTAAAGTTTCCCTGGATACATAGATGTGAAGTTTTAAAGTAAGGGGAAAATATCCTTGACAAAAATCAATAATAATACTATATATCTATATGCAGTTGTTATTAAGTGAAGAATAATTTCAGACTGTTAGAACAATATCCATTGCTTTAATTACTTTGACACTATATAATAATGAAAAGTATATGAAAATATCCATGAAAATCTGTATTTAATAATGTCTAATACAGGAAAATTTTTTAAATACCATTCTTTTGTGAGATACAAATGGCATTCTTATATTTCAAAATTTCATAAAACAAAAGTATAATAGTGATTCTTCAGATCTTTTTGTTTGCTTTTGCTTTTGTTTTGTGGAGCTTAGTTCTTATTCCAAAGTTGCTATATACATCTTCTTATCATTGTAAATAAGAACTATTTGGAACATATAATACTCTTAAAGGAAAAATATTTGGTCAGTGGATTAGGACATCAATTAATATGGTTGAGTGAGCAACTACAAAATCATCTCTTTTTTGCTCTCAGAGAATAGGAATTTTAATGAAATATATTTTTTAAATATTAAAATATACTCAATATTTTAAATATACAAGTTAGATATGGAATATATTTAAAATAGATAGCTGTTTAAAAGGGGTGATAGAGGAATTTCCATGTTCCAGGAATACTAAAGAGCCCATAGTGGAGATTGAAGCCATGGGGCTCCCAGAAAAGAGTAAGTGGATGCAGAAAATGGGTTCGAGTATTACAAGGCTCACAAAGAAGTGGCTGATGGCCATAGCTCTCTTGTGGCAAAAGACCAGAATGAAGCTGGGTGCCAGGTAGTTCTCCTAACAGTGAAATGGCCTGAATTAACTTTATTTGAAACCCCAGGACATGACCACAATTGTGCCAGTTTTTTGTGATCTTGAAAGAAAAGAGAGACAGCCATGAGAACACCTTTGCCAAGACGGTATGTGGGCATGACATCCTCACTAATTCTCCTCACATGGATAAAGCCTGCAAGCCTCCAACTGAAGACTGGTTTGTCTCTGTTTAACCTGGAGGACCTCACTGAGGCAACTGAAAAAAACACATGAGATGAGGACTTTGCATGAGAAAAAAATTTCCTGTATGAGGTAAGATCTCAGAGAAAAGTAACAAACACATGAGGAATTGCATCATTGAGAGGTAGTCAACTTATGTAGCAAATGGGAGAATTCATACCCAAGGAGATAGAAATATTGAAGAAGTAACAAAGAATTGTAAAATATGCATGCTGAGGCTGTTCATGGAGTTTTTTTTTAAAAAACTATTAGCATCCTTCCAATGAGAAGGAAAGGTTATGTAGCAAGAGCAAGCAGATATAAAAAATAATACCATTGGAAATCTTGAAAATCTCAATAATTTTTTTCAAAAGGAGAGATAGGATGAACAGTGGATTTGATACAGTTGAGGAGAAAATTACCTAACAAGAAGATAGAACTGATGAACACAGCTGTGAGAAGTTGAGACAGAAAACAGGGAAGATAATTTAAGACAGATGGTGGATAAATTAAAAAGTTGTAACATTATTAATAGGAAATCCAGGAAATGATAAAAGTGAATGTGGCAAAAAGGAAATATCTGAGATAAAGGCTTAAAATTATTCATAATTTTAAAAAAGATATGAGTTATTAGATTGTAACAATTCACTGACTGGAGGAAGCAGTGAAAGAAAAGCAAAGAGAGCTCATGGTCAATACAAAAGTAAAAGCAAAATGGTAGAAATGAGTCCAAACATTTCAGTAATCAAAATGAATGCACATGGGTTCAACTCATTCATTAAAACTAAAAGACTCTGAAATTGATAATTTTTTTAAAATGCAGCTTTATGAAGTAAAATGACACTGAAGAAAAGATTGAAAACAAAAGGATGAACAAGATATAACAGGGAAATACTAACCAAAGTTACCTGGTTTGAGAAATTAATACTTGTCCAAATAGAACTCAAAGCAAGTTGCATTAATAGGGTTAATGGAAGACGTTTCATACTAATCAAAAGACTAACCCACCAAGAAAACTCTATAATCCTAAATAACTTAGCCTCAAAATATATAAAGCAAACACTGAGGAAATCACAGAGAAATGAATAAATCAATAATATTTGTAGAATATTTTAACATGCCTTCTTGGAAAATAAAAGGTTCAGTAGACAAAAATATATTCCAAATATACTAGATCTGAATGGCACTATAAACTTTCTTGATGTAATAGATATATAGAACTCTATGCCTAAGAAATAGATACACATTCTTCTCAAGACCTGAAACATTGATAAAAATTGATCAGATCTTTGTCTCAGAGGAAGACTCAACAAACTGCAAACACTCAGTATCATTCAGACCACACTCTCTGATAACAATATAATAAAATTAGATATCAACTTTTAAAAGAATGTTCAGAATGCCAATAATTAATTCATGGATTAAATATGAAATATTTAGAAGTGAATAGTAACAAAAATACATATTAATGATTCATGGGATGCAGATAAAGCAGTACTTAATTAGAAATTTTTATATATAAATGTATTTATTAGACAACAAGAAGGCTTGAAAAGAAATAATCTATCTTCAACTCAAGGAATTAAAGGACATTAAGAATTAAACCTAATAAATTATAATAAAATAATTAGAAAAGCAAAAACGCATTTAATCAAAAATAACAAGAAAGTTAAAGTAGTTAACAAAAGCTAGTTCTTTGAAAAGACATAAAATAGTCAAAGTTCTGTCAAGACTGATCAATAGAGAAAAGTTAAACAATTTAGAACAATAAAGTAACAGACCTACAGATATAATAGAGACTTCTTAAAATTATGAATATTACAAATTAATGCCAATGATTCTATAAGTGTCAATAAAATGAAAAACACTTAGAAAAATGTAGATTGTCAAAATTGATTCACAAAGTAGAAAACCTGAATAAATTTAAAACTTTGATTTTTTAAATTTCCCCTATAAAATTATACTCACATCATATGATTTTATGGGTGAATTTTATTAAGCCTGCAGAAAATGATTATTCCTCTTTTATAAAATGCTCCCAGAAAGTAAGGAATAGAGTAGGAAAGCTATCTCTGAATCAGTTTTTAAAACTAACAAGCTAATTCAGAATGTTGGTGGCTCTAAAATTAATGAAACGAAATCAACAGCACTCCTAGTAAACAATTAGAATATATAACAAGACAAAACCCTACTCGCAATAGTAAGAAAAAATGGTAACAGAAATGGATCTATCAAAAGATGTATAAGAGCTTTCTGGAATATTTTTAAACTGTCGATTGAACTATGTGAAATTCTTTTTTTGTAAGTCAAAAATTTTTAAGTATGGGTAACTTCATATGGTTCAACCTATTATATTGATGGAAATAAGAAAACCTAAATAAATGGATGGTATATTTGTTTATAGATGTAAAAACTTGATGATGTCGTAAGTTGGTTTACTAGTTCCAATCTGTATCACTCCAGAAAAATTGTATGGCACCTTATTTTAAATCTACTTCTAAAATCCATACAAAATAGTAAATATCTAAGAATAACCAAACAAAAATTGAGAAAAAGAACAAGCAGGGAGGGGGCTTTGCCCTGCCAGATATCAAACCGATTAATAACTATAGTATTAAAACAGTGTGATACTTAAGCAGAAACAGACAGATCTAAATAAGAGATCACAAAGGTCAGAAATAGACCTAATCGTATATGAAAACTTTAAATATAATAGAGGTGGCATTAAAATCAATATGAGAGAGATGAATCATTCAACTGATGATATTGAAACACTAGATTCTCATATGGAAATAAAATACTCTTAAATATTCACATCATATTTAAATAGTAATTGCAGAAGGATTAGAAAAACTGCCTGTGAAAATATTTTAACTATCAACAGAAAACCAAAACAAAACAACAACAACAAACAACCTATAAACTTGAGATAGGGAGAGTTTCTTAAATACAACATAAATTCATGGAAGATAATATTAAAACTTTTTTATATCAAAATTACAAAGATCTATATGAAAGAAGACATCATTAGAAATTAATGTTTAAGTAATAAAGCAATAGAATGAAAGCACAGGTTCCCCTCCACCACCTCTCTAAATCTCAGTAAATAACATTTTAAGGATTAAAAAAAAAATTAGAAACCCCATAAGGGCGAAGAAAGAAGGTAAGAAAGACACTAACAATATTTTGGTATCATAGAAAGGCTTGGAAATTGTTAGTACCAGGTACCTAAAGCAGAGGGAAAGATAGGGACCAAAAAAAGAAGATGGATTGAAAGTTCACTCGGGAGCAAGTAGATCTTCATAATCCATTCTCTATTCGTAGCTAGGAGAAGGCACTTTTCTAACCCTCTAGAGAAGGTGAACCAGGACTCTGTAGGAGGCAAGATCCAATGGAAGGAAAAGGTACCATATTGGAAATGGAAATACGTGAAAATTCACATTCTGAAACATGAGTGCCACCTTTCCTCTCTTGCTTCTAGCAGCCAGGTTTATATCTTCATAGCAGAAATTGGAAGATATTCCCTAGGAGTACTGACTTACTAAGAGACAAGATCTATAGATACTGACAGTGGCATGTCTCTGAGGAAACAGCCCAGCCAAATTACCTGCAGACTCACTGATTTATTCAAAGCCTCCAATCAGCTTTTACTGCCCCACTCTTGAATATGACCAGAAATCCAGTGACCACAAGCTGAGGAAAGTCTCCAACATGAAAAGCAGAAATTCTCTCCTCCTCCTCCCCCAACAATAACTAATGAAAAATTAGAAAAGGAAATTAAAGAAGATAAGAGGCAAGATTGGAGAAGAAATATTTAAAAAAAAACATTAAGATATTGCAACCATGAAGCAGAAACAGAATGCTTTTAAAAAGGAGTATTGGAGAGCAAAAAAAGCTTAGAAATAAAAATTTGGTAACTGAAATGAAAAGTCTAACAGAAGGTTTAGACAATAAGGAAGAGGAAATCTCTGAAAGTAGAGAATAGATTAAAAGATGAAAAATATTTTAAAAATGATAAAATTAGAGGTCAATCCAGGAGGTCCAACATCTGAATAACAGTAGTTCCAGAAATAGAAGGAAAGAAAATGGAGGAGGAGGAAATTATAATTAAAGAACATTCCAGAACCGGAAGACACATATCCTCAGAATGTCAGAGCCATCAAGTCCCCAGCAGAATGGCAGAATGAAGATCCACATCAAAACATATCAGCACAAGATTTCAGCACTGGCCTCGGAGAAATTTTAAGATGTCCAAAGAGGAAATAAAACAACAACAACAAAAAAAAAAAAACCCACAAAAAGTCATATACAAAGGAAAACAGCAACATTGGAAGCTTTTTTTTTTTAAAAAAAAGCAATTTTTAAAGCATTCTGAGGTAAATAATTTCTAAACTACAATCTATACTAAGCCAAATATTCAAACAATGTGAGGTTAGAATGGAGGCATAGTCAGACATTCACAGATCTCAAACATTTTACCTCCTTCTACAGATGCAGTTAGGGACTATGCTCTATGGAAGTGAGAAAATAAAACAAGAAAGTGAAATCTTTGTGGATCATTAAACAAGAAATCCAATACAGGAGGGAGATGAGAGGAGATCTTGGGGTGAAAATGTGCGGCAGACTTAGAGAGAAATGCGACCAAAACAAAAAGACCATTGCAGGAGGAATATACCCCAGAGGAAGAAAGGGATTAGATATCTGTTGTGCTGCAATGTTTTGAGAGATTTTTCTCTTCCGGCAGATAAAATTGTGAATGGAGAGTGACATGCAAATTAGGGGAGTTATTGGTGTATAGATGGTGGAGAAGCCACGAGGCTATGTGGAACAGTTTAGAGAGGGGTATGGAGAGAGGAGAGAAGGAAAAGAGCCCTGGGCATCCCATTGGTTAGAGGCTGGGGAGACACAGAAAGAGCTGACAGTGAAGCAGGAAGAGAGTGGGTGAAGCAAGAGAGGGGTGTTCTGAGAGCCAAGTGAAGAAGGTATTCTAGAAGTCAAGAGTGATCAACTCTGTGAAATTTTTCAGATGGATTAAGTGAAATGAGGACTCAGGATGATGGCTGGATGAGAGCTGTTTTGGTGGAGCGGTGAGGATGGAAACCTCCGGTGGGGATGTGAGAAAACAGCAGGAGAGGAACTGGAGACAGATGTCCCTACACAGATGAGGAGCTAAATGAGAACAGAGGGATGTGATGGGAGCCAGAGGAGAGACGTAGGTTAGAGTAGACTTTTTTAAAGATAGAAATGTTTAAGCACATTTTATGCCATTGGGAACAATCCAGTAGAGAGGGAAAATTTCATGACACGGGAAAGACAAAGGAATAATGGCTGGAGGGATATTCTTGATGAAGCAAGACTGGGAGAATCCAGTGTTCAAAGTGAGGTGGCCTTAGGCAGGAGCACAATAATCTATCCACAGTCACAGAAATGAACTCCTAGTGTATGGATTTACATACTATTTAGGGACACACTTAAGTATACAAAGCTGGTGAAAGACTCATATAAATACATCAAATTCAAGATGATGGGAGCCTGAAGCACAGATGGGATTGGGATAAAGGTAGGGTCAAAGGGAGGTCAACTTTCTCTGAAATTTTTAGTTTATTTTTAAAAGATAAAGCAAACATTAGAATTTTAAAATATTTTTTTCCTGCTCCTATTCATTACCAGGCTTCAGATGGCATATCAAACACACACAGCTTTTCTTCTCAAAGCCCTATATAGCTTTGACTCTCAAAAATTGTCTGCTACAAGTATTTTTAGATAGTTTATTAATATCCAGGAATCTTATCCACCCTGTACCTGTGCTGCCTATGGATCTTTAAGCTGTATTAGGATGCAAAGAGAACCAGATATTTTAAGAAAAGCAGAAGTAAATTGTATTTCAGTGCAGATGGAAGGAAGGGCATATAAGAACAAACACAATTTTGGCATCAACCTTAAGAATAATGTCAAGAGAGCTAAAGCAGCCCTAGCTCTCAAAGGATGCTGACGATAACGACAAAGCATTTGTTATTGAGCCAAGTAAAAGCTAGCGGAGCAAGGAAATGGACCTATCACCCTGAGGGAGGCGGGGAGGAATGTTGGTGCGACTGTTTATTTAAATACTTGTACCTCACCTTCTTCCATAAAGGATCTGAGGTTATTCACAGAGACACTTACAGTGAAGCAAGATCTTTTTAAAAGTGAGAAAACAAAGGGAAATAAGGATAAGAAGAATAAGATGAAGCCAGATATATGGAAAGGACCAAAATACATGTGCTATGATCTTGTTCACTTTGCTAAAAATCGGTCTCATATTGGATTCTAAGTGACAAGTGTGATCGGTTACTCAGTCCTTGAAATCCATAGGATAAAGACAGACTGTTTGCCTGGAAGTTCAACCATCTCTGTCCCGAGGCTGGAGAGAAATCTCTGCTGTGCATCTTCCAAAAGACAGTATGGAGGGCTTTCAACACAAAGCAGGGTTAAAATGGCACCCCAGGGTTTTCCTTCCCTAATACCTAACAAAATGAGAAAAATAGAGTAAAAACCAACAAGAAATGGGGGGAAGGGAAAGCCCAGTGCAATACACTTAAAAACCTGGCAACTAAGGAAAGACACAGATTTTGGAGCAAAGCATAGGAGGGCTATACAGCTAGATTCCTAACTTGCCCCCTTTCCAGGTGGCACATTAATATGTTGAGAAAATCCTGAGATGACACACAAGTATCCCCAAATCTGGAGAGAAGCAGAATGAGAGTGTATCCTCTGAATGAAGAATAGTGGAAGTAACAGCTAAAGAGAAACAGATGAACCTGTAAAGTGCTGACTCTCTCTGAGGGAGAGGCACTGGAGCACCACAGGCTGGAAAGTGTGAAGATGTTCTCCTTGAGCATCAGATGCATTCCCAGATTAAGTGGCACAAACTCAGGTATAAAAACATCTAACAGAATCTCAAAGGAAAATGCAGACCACAGTTTCTTTTCTTCCCACCGCTATGTCAGTCTGTAGAAAAGTAGGCAGAATATAATATGTTAAGTCCTTAACTAGGTTGGAAGTAGAAAACATTCTAGTCAGGTTGAATGGGAAGGGAGACAGGAGTAACAGAATGTTAGACAGAATCCCTCTAAAATGAGCTAGATGAAAAGGAGTCACACAGCAATTACAGGCACACCTCAGAGGTACTGTGGGTTCAGTTCCAGACCACTGCAATAAAGCGAATATCGCAATGAAATGAGTCACACAAACTTTTTGGTTTCCTAGGGCATATAAAAGTTATGTTTACATTATAATGTATTCTATTAAGTGTGCAATAGCATTATGCCTGAAAAACGTATATACCTTAATTTAAAAATACTTTATTGTTAAAAATGCTAACCATTCTTTGACTCTTCAGTGAGTCGGAATCTTTTCGCTGGTGGAGGGTCTTGCCCGGATGTTGATGGCTGCTGACTGATCAGGGTTGTGGGTGTTGAAGGTGGGGTGGCTGTGATAATTTCTTAAAATAAGACCACAGTGAAGTTTGCCACATCAATTGACGCTTCCTTTCACAAATGATTTCTCTGTAGCATGCAGTGGTGTTAGATAGCATTTTACCCACAGTAGAACTTCTTTCAAAATTGGAGTCAGCATACCATTGTAAAGCAATTATGCTCCAATAAAGATGTTTAAAAAAAAAAAAAAAAAAATTGGAGTCAGTCCTCTCAAACTGCCACTGCTTTATCAACTAAGATTATGTAATATTGTAAATCCTTTATTGTCATTTTGAAACAGCAGGACTCTATGGTCCTCTGCCTGCCTTTTGTCTGGGGAAAAACTTTAGCCAAAGAATAAGTTTAATCAGAGAAGTGAGAAAATGCAGAAACAAAGGAAAACAGTCAAGGAGACCAAATAATAATTGTTTAGTCTTTAAGCATAGTCAAGGACTTTTAGTTCCCTCTCAGGGGCTATAGATAATATTCTGAGCCATAACTTGTGAGCTGTCTTGTAGATACTGAAACTCCCACCAGACTGTAGCCATGACGTAAGCTGCCACAATTCTGAGAATTGGCCTCAAGGAAATGGGAGAAAAACGACCCTGGAACTAAAGATTAACTGTACTTAAAACAATCAAGATGATGCTCATCAGATCACCACATGGCCAATTTCAAGATGAATGTCAGAGCTGGTTATGCAATTTTTACAGGTAGCCTCCTCCCTCCATCTATAAAACCTCTTGTCCACTGGTTGTTGGGGGCAGGAAGTGGGGGAGAGTCAGGATTTGGACGGGAGTCAGCCCTCCCCCAACCCCACTCCCTAGTTGCCAGCATCCAAAATAAAGCAAACTATCCTTTCCACCAACCTTGCCCCTTTATTGGCTTTTGAGCAATGAGCCATTGGACCCCACTTTCAGGAACAGTTTCAACAGTCTTCACAGCATCTTCACCAGGAGTAGATTCCATCTCAAGAAACCACTTTCTTTGCTCATCCATAGGAAGCAACTCCTCATCTGTGAAAGTTTTATTGTGAGATTGCAGCAATTCAGGTACATCTTCAGGCTCCACTTCTAATTCTAGATCTCTTGCTATTTCTACCACATCTGCAGTGACTTCCTCCATTGAAATCTTGAACCCCTCAAAGTCATCCATGAGGATTGTAATCAACTTCTTCCAAAGTCCATTAATGTTGATATTTGTATCTCTTCCCATGAATCACTAATGTTCTTAATGGCATCTAGAATAATGAGTACTTTCCAGGATGTTTTCAATTGACTTTGATCCATCAGAAGAGTCACTATCCATGGCAGCTATAGCCTTAAGAAATGTATTTCTTAAATAAAACTTGAAAGTTGAAATTACTCCTTGATCCATGGGCTACAGAATGGATGTTGTATTAGCAGGCATGAAAACAACATTAATCTCATTGTCCAGCTCCATCAGAGTTCTTGGGTGACCAGATGCATTGTTAATGAGCAGTAATATTTTGAAAGGCATCTTTTCGTCTGAGCATTATGTCTCAACAATGGGCTTGAAATATTCAGTAAATTATGCTGTAAAGAGATGTGCTGTCATCCAGGCTTTGTTGTTCCATTTACAGAGCACAGGCAGAGTAGATTTAGCATAATTCTTAAGGGCCCCAGGATTTTCAGAATGGTAAATGAGCACTGGCTTCAACTTCAAGTCACCAGTTGTGTTAGCCCCTAACAAGAGAGTCAGCCTGTCATTTGAAGCTTTGAAGCCAGGCATTGACTTTTCCTCTCTAGCTATGAAAGTCCTAGATGGCATCTTCTTCCATTGTAGGACTGTTTTGTCTACACTGAAAATATGTTGTTTAGTGTAGCCACCTTCATTAATTATCTTAGCTAGATTTTCTGTATAACTTGCTGCAACTTCTACATCAGCGCTTTTATGTTATGGAGATGACTTTTTTTAAACCTCATGAACCAACCTCTGCTAGCTTCAGACTTTTCTTCTTCACCTTCCTCACCTCTCTTAGCCTTCATAGAATTGAATAGAGCTAATCCAGGGTCTTGCTCTGGATTAGGCTTTGGTTTAAGGGAATGTTATGGCTGGTTTGATCTTCTATCCAGACTACTAAAACTTTTTCCATATCAGCAATGAGGCTGTTTTACTTCTTATCATTCATATGTTCACTGGATTAGCACTTTTAATTTCCTTCAAGAACTTTTCCTTTGCATTCACAGCTTGGCTAACTTGTTGGCACAAGAAGCCTAGCTGTTGGCCTATCTCACCTTTCAACATGCCTTCCACACTAAGCTTAATCATTTCTAGCTTTTGATTTAAAGTGAGAGACATGTGACTCTTCCTTTCACTTGAGGAGGAGGCCATTGTTGGGTTATTAATTGACCTAATTTCAATATTGTTATGTCTCACAGAATAGGGAGGCCCAAGAGGGAGAGAGATGAGGGAACAGTTGGTTGGTGGAGCAGAGACCACACAACATTTATCAATTAAGTTTGCTATCTTACATGGGTATGGTTTATGGTGCCCTAAACAATTACAGTAACATCAGAAATCACTGATCACAAGTCACCATAAAAAATATAATAATAATAAAAAGTTTGAAGTTGTAAGAATTACCACAATGTGACATAAAGTGAGCAAATGCTGTAGGAAAAATGGTGCTAATAGACTTGCTAAACGCAGGGTTGCCACAAAACTTGTAGCAGAATGCATAGAAAGAGGTGTGCTGTATGCAGAATTGTTATGTCAGTTGCTAAAGTTAAAAAACCCGAAATACATGATACACAAGACAAAGCACTGGACCTCAGAGAAAACATAAATCAAGGAACAGATGGAAATATAACACAGTTGCTTCTGCTGTAGAATAACTTAATAAAAAACATTAACATGCTGAAAGACAAGGATGTTAAAATAACTGAATGACATGAAGAAAAGTTGTAAAACTAAGGAAATAGAGTATTAAAATGACTAATAAATAAAACTAAAGCATCAAGGAAGAGAACAGACTCCATTAAAATTAAATTCTTGGGGCTTCCCTGGTGGCGCAGTGGTTGAGAGTCCGCCTGCCAATGCAGGGGACACGGGTTCGTGCCCCGGTCCGGTAAGATCCCACATGCTGCGGAGCAGCTAGGCCCGTGAGCCATGGCCGCTGAGCCTGCGCGTCCGGAGCCTGTGCTCTGCAATGGGAGAGGCCACAGCAGTGAGAGACCCATGTACCGCAAAAAAAAAAAAAAAAATTAAATTCTGACAATTAGAGGAAAGGCTTGAGATTATCACTATAAATTAAGATAAAAATTACAGAGAGTAGAGAAAGTAGAAAAAAGCTGTAGAATATAGACAAGAGGGTCCTACATAAAGATAATTGACAACACTGAAGTATAGAAACCAAAAAAATGGAACAAATGATGTATTCAAAGATAAAATACAAGAGAACCCCCAACACTCCCACCCAACACACACACAAAAGAAAAGTTTCCAGGTTGAAAGATTACTAAATTCTGGAAAATTTTGATACAGAATGTTCACCAGTGATACATATCAGAGCTAAGCTACTAAACTTTAAGGAAAAAGTTCTTAATCTTAAGTTCTTAATTTTTAAGAATCTTAAGAATCTTAAAAGTTCTTAATCTCTTAATAAGAGATAAATCAGACTGGCCTTAGACTTTTCCGTGGTGAAGACAGTGGAACAGTTTATATCAAGATATGTGGAAAGTAGTGTGACCAAAGAATGTCATACCAAGTGCAGATGTCATTCAAGTATAACGAACACAGGCAGACCTTCTTCTCAGGAGAGAAGCAGCTCAGAATTCAGTATATGAGGGTTTTTCTTGGAGAAACAAGTTGACAAAAAAATCCAGATAATTAAAAGACTCAGGAATAGAGAGACCATGGTGGGAAGGGGCCAGTAATGAGCACTGAATTTGTCTAATTGTAGAATGATTACTAAACTACTATGGGAATTATATTTATGAACAAAATGTAAATATTATCAAACTGAGCAATGTTACTAAGAATATACAAACAACATTTGGGAGATGGGCAGCGAGATGGAAGCAATAGAGTATTAGAGAGGTGTATGGATTGCATACCATTCAGGCAATCCATTACAACTACTATTTCTCTCAACTAAACTTTGGAAAAACACTGGGTAGCACCAACTGTGAGACTTTACTCCCTGACAAGTAGTTGGAAATCAAATCTGTAAGTACAGATCCATTAGCTTTTGGAGTTTGCAAGCCTACCAGATCCATAAGCTTTTAGAGTTAGAAAGGCTAACAGATCCATAAGCTTTTGAAGTTAGCATGGCTAATCTGAGTTAGTCGATCTCAGAAAGAAGGCAGAATCACTTAGCTCCTGTTTTTATTTTCATGGTTTTCAGAGACGAGAGAGGAATTCAAATAGAAAAGTGCAGAAACACATGTAACAAAGAAATTGTAGCCCAACGTAACTGAGGAGCCGTTTAGAAAGGGACTTAGTCACGTATAAGAAGCATTCTCATTTCTAGAGCCAGAAAAAGAACATCCCAGGGCCCAGAAGGAACCATAGATGTGATCTCAGCCTTCTGAGATCTCGCAGCAAAGTCACGGAGCATGAGGAAAGGCCTGAACCGTGGAGACAGAGAAATGTTACCCTACTTTGCAAAAGACGAAGTAATTGAATTCAGAATATAGACTAACAAGATTGAGATCTTGAAAAATTCTTGAAGAGACTGTCACATGGTGAACTTTTAGGAGAAAGGAAACTAATTTTTAATGATAATTTACATATTCAAATAATTCCATCCCCATAACAATTGTGTGATGTATTCATCGTTCTTACCACAATGCAGATGGAGAAACTTAGTGTCAGAGAAATCAGTATTTGTTCAAGGTCACACAGCTAGTAGATGCTGGGCTATATTTGCTGCCCCATTTTATAAAAAATGTGATGATCACTAAGGGTCCATGCAGTTTTACTAAGATAAGGTTGGTCAAACTTACTCTCTCTTGATAACATTCTAGGTATAAAGATCTACCAGAGACCTGGTATCCTGGCTTAGTTAGGTGCTTGACCAAGTCTCCAGGGTATTCTTGTGTCTGATGTAATGGAAAAAAATCAAAGTTTCATAGAATAATTGTTGCTTTAAAATCCTCAGCCTAAAAATATCAATAGCACTGTACAATCTATTAAATGAAAAAATTATCTAAAATAAGAGCCTATATCTTATTTTGTTTTGTTTTTTCAGAGACCAAATTATATATATATATTTTAGTTAGCTATTTTTCTCTTGACATGGTTTCTGGTATATAGTAGGTACTCCAAAATATTTTGTGGAAAAGTTCATAAATTTGGAGGGAAATCTACAGAGGCAAGCTGCAGAGCTCTGTCCTGTTTGACATTTTTTTCTGTGACTTGATGAAAACATAGAAGACACACTTATCAAGTGTGAAGGTGACAGAAAGCTGGAAAAGGGAATGAATAAGACTGATGATAAAACCAAGATTCAAAATAGTCTTGACAGGTTGCAATGATAGGCAAAACCGAAGTGTTGTGTTCTGTATTTACCTTTAAAAACAACTGCCTGACTACTAAATGGGGAAATGGGTTTTGGCACCAGTTTATATGAAAAAGATTTTAGAGTTTTGCTTGTCCATAGCAGGAGCCAACAATTTGATGTAGTTGCTAAAATTTTTTAAAAATTCCAGATTGCATTAATAGGATGGTGGTGTCCAAATCACAGAAAGTAATAATCCCGCTGGGTTTCCCACTGGTCTGCTTACAGCAGAATATTGCTTTCAATTTTGGGCACCCCAATTTAAGATGTATACTGAAAAATTGAAAGCCTCTAAGACAAGATGGCCAAGAAGGGGAGAAGTGTTCTTTAAGAGACAGTTCAAAGAACCAGGGGACTTTGGCCTGTGGAAGTGTTAGGGGGAGACACATTAGCTGCCTTCAAATATCTGAGAGGTAATTGTGTACAAAAAAGACAAGATCTACTCACTGTTTTTCTAGGGAACAGAAATGGGAGGAAACAATGACAGAAAGCAGAAGGCAAGCAGATTTCAGCTTATAAAAAAGAACTGCCTCACAACTAGTTTTATTCATTGGAGAAATGGGCTAACTTTCAGGGGAAGCCTAGAAGTTTTCACTTCAGTGTGAATGACTGTCTGGAGGGGATTCCTGTACAGAAAATGAGGAGAGTCAAGAATATCCCGTGGGCTCCTCCCAGAGACCTTCTACTTCATTCAGATTCTGGGCTAGAGAGGAACTTGATCTCAAATAAGCAGAATTTTCAGTGGTTCTCATTACTCTCCCCAATGACTCACAAGGAATTTCTTTACAAACAAAATGCTTCCCACCTGCCTTGTATTTCCATCTTTAAGCAAATCTGCACTTTACATACTTTATCATATGCATATTATGCATCAATTTAAAAGATCCATTGTGCTCTAAATGCTTGGGTGTCTTCTGCTGGAAGAGTAAAGATACCACTAATGACAGCAGTAAAGTTCAAACATTGACTTGTTAATATGAGACTCCTTTTTACTAAAGAAATACACAGTACACAAGAACATCCAATAGAAATTTGTTTATTTTTTTAAATGAAACAAAACTTCTATCTCAAATTCAGGTGGAAAGATTCTAAATTAATATTTGGACTCCAAAAGTCCCTAGCAGTGACTAAAATTAAAGACTCTTATTAAAATCATCTTGTTCCACTTACGTTCCTACAGAATTCTTCCTTTATTTGATTTGCTTAACAGGTTTAAAATATTTTCTTCAAGGTGACGGGCACCTTGCCTTGAAATAACTGGCTTCTCTCTGGGAAGGTGAAAGATCATTTTGTAAGCAAAAGCTGACAGATGTGAATAGCAATTTTAACCTACAGACAGATCATGGATATTTGGGAATTCACTCTCCCGCCTTGCTAAAGACTGACAGAGCCTGGGGGAGGAATGCAGATTGGAAGAAAACAGATTTCTGCCGATCAAGAAAACCAAAGGAAGAGCTCATGAATATTGATTCTGGACCTGCTTTCTCTCTGCGGAGAGAAATGCTGACACAGTGCAATCCATATTGCCGTGCCTAGATCCAGTCCAACAGCACGCTGCTGCTAGATTATAAACAACTTATCAAACCACAATCTAGACACATTTCTTCACTTTCGTATCATGTTTCTGAGGATAGAATCCATTTCACAAAATTGCTGATAGGCCCTATTCTGGGTACTTTAAGTGAAAGTCCAAGCAAATAAGGGTCTGCCACATACCAAGTGCTCAAAAATGCTTACTACAAAAACATGAACTGGGTAGCATCTCAGATTCAGTCTGTTTTGCAGGTGGAGGATGGGGACAGATGTGATCTGGGAAGAGATAAATGGAAAAGGAGCAGAGCAAAGAGTTGTTGGCTGGTTATGGAACACGCTACAAGAGACTTTTAAATTTTTCATTAAATACCAGGGCTCTTTTGTGTAATATATAATTTGTCCCTAAAGAAAATGGAAGATCTCATACATTAGGATTTTTTTTGTTTGTTTTTCAGGAAGTGTACAATATAATTGGTACTATATCCAGTTTACAAAGGACTGGGTTAGACATTCCTCTTTAAAAATGCCTGCTGAATGGAAGCTGGGACTCAAAGAGCACATGTGGTGAATGTTTCAAGGCATGTTGTTGGTGATAAGTTATTAGCAACTCATTGTGTTTTTAAAAAATTCAATCAATTCTACTTCAAAAAGGAAGAAACCCTAGATGGAGATATTTACCATTACACAGAAAATACTCAAGTGGTATCCTTGACAGCTTTGCTCAAATACTGCATTCGTTATTCCTCATATTTAAGCAACCCTAGTGTTTCAGAGAGTAAAGGAACTATGTGAGAAACCTGTATCCTACTCCAGAAACTGACATTCACAAAGTAAAATTGATTCTATGCTAGTGAATTCAAAAGAGAAAAAAATATATTTGTCAAATACTTTTCATGGCCAATTCTTTTAGCAGTTTACACTCTTGAGACGAATTTTAATTCTAAGGGTTTCTTTCTCAAATAACTATTATAAAATGCAATACCTTGAACTATGGTGTGACAGAATCTGGTTGTGCTCTGTTTGATACAGGAATGAAATAAACTTTGCCTTCATAAAGCAGATTTGCTCTAAGACAGAAATACGTGGCAGGAGGGAAACACTTTGTTGGTAAAGACACTCTTCGTGAGCCATTGGAGAGAAAATGAGAACCACTGAAAATTCTGCTTATCTGGGACCAAGTTCCTCTCTAGCCCAGAATCTGAACATATCAATTGTATAAGGTCCTTGGGAGGAACTCATGGGATATTCTTGACTCTCCTCATTTTCTGTACAGGAATCCCCTCCAGGCAGTCATTCACACTGAATTGAAAACTTCTAGGCTTCCCCTGAAAGTTAGCGTACTTTAGGTGCCATATTCTGTTCCCCCTCACTCCACATCCTTGCCAAAATTTGTCAGATGTTTAAATTTCAGCCATTTTAGTGGGTGTGTACTGACATCTCGTCATGGCTTTAATTTTCATTTCCTTGATTAATAATGATATTGAGCGTATTTTCATATGCTTATTGGTCATTTGGAAATCGTCTTTTGTCAAGTGCCTTTTTCAGTTGTTAGCCAATTTAAAAAAGCAAATCATTTGTAATGAGATATAATTTATATAATAGAATAAAATCAACTAATTTGAAGTATTCAGTTTGATGACTTTTGACAAACATATATACTTATGTAACTGCCACCACAATCAAGATATAGAACATTTCCATCACCCCCAAAAGTTCCTTCATGCCTATTTGCAGTCAACGTCCACATCCACAGCTCCATCCAAACACTGATCTGATTTGTCAGTAGAGGTTAGTTGCTTGCTCTAGAATTTTATATAAATAGAATTGTACAGTATGTACTCTTTCGTGTCTGGCTTCTTTCACTGACTATGTTTTGGAGGTGCATCTATGCTACTGGGCATATCAGTAGTTCATTCCTTTTCATTGCTGAACAGTAGTCTTGTATAGATGTTCCACAATTTGTTTATCAGTTCATCTGTTGATGGACATTTATTTCCAATTTTTTGCTATTATAAATAACAACTGAATAGAGCTATTATGAACATATGTGTAGATATGTCTTTGTTTACACATATGTTTTCATTTCTCTTGGGTAAATACCCGAGTGGAATTGCTGGAACAATGTCATATAGTAAATGTATATTTAGTTTTATAAGAAACTCCAAGCTGTTTTCCAAAGTAATTGTAACATTTTAAACTCCATTGAACAGTATATGAGAATTCCAATTCCTCCACATCCTTGCCAATATTTGAGGTGTCGGTCATTTTCATTTTAGCCATCCTTTCATGCACCAGTAACTAACTGTGGTTTAAAGGTATTTAACCTGTTTTTAGTTAGGTGTTTTGAATTCTTCCTTAAAGCTTTGTGATATTTAAAAATATATATACTTAAGAGATTGGTTCAAGATGGCGGAGTAGATGGACGTGCGCTTATTCCCTCTTGCGAGAGCATCGGAATCACAACTAACTGCTCAACAATCATCAACAGGAAGATACTGGAACTCAAAAAAGATACTCCACATCCAAAGACAAAGGAGAAGCTGCAATGAGATGGTAGGAGGCATGCAATCACAATAAGATCACATCCCATAACTGCTGGGTGGGTGACTCACAAACTGGAGAATAATTATACCACAGAAGTCCACCCACTGGAGTGAAGGTTTTGAGGCCCCCGTCAGGCTTCCCAACCTGGGGGTCCAGCAAGAGGAGGAGGAATTCCAAGAGAATCAGACTTTGAAGGCTAGCACGATTTGACTACAGGACTTCAACAGGACTGGGGGAAACAGAGACTCCACTCTTGGAGGGCACACACAAAGTAGTGTGCACATCAGGACCCTGGGGGAAGGAGCAGTGACCCCATAGGAGACTGAACCAGACCTACCTGCTATTGTTGGAGGGTCTCCTGCGGAGGCGGGGGATGGCCATGGCTCACCGCGGGGACAAGGACACTGGCAGCAAAAGTTCTGGGAAGTACTCCTTGGTGTGAGGCCTTCAGGAGTCTGCCATTAGCCCCATCAAAGGGCCTGTAGGCTCCAGTACTCGGTTGCCTCAGGCCAGACAACCAATGGGGAGGGAACTCAGCCCCACCCATCAACAGACAAGCAGATTAAAGTTTTACTGAGCTGTGCCCAACAGAGCAACACCCAGTCCTACCCCCCACCAGTCCCTGCCATCTGGAAGCTTGCACAAGCCTCTTAGATAGCTTCATCCACCAGAGGGCAGACAGCAGAAGCAAGAAGAACTACAATCCTGCAGCCTGTGGAACGAAAACCACATTCACAGAAAGATAGACAAAATGAAAAGGCAGAGGACTATGTACCAGATGAAGGAACAAGATAAAACCCCAGAAAAACAACTAAATGAAGTGGAGATAGGCAACCTTCCAGAAAAAGAATTCAGAATAATGAGAGTAAAGATGATCCAGGACCTCAGAAAAAGAATGGAGGTAAAGATTAAGAAGATGCAAGAAATGTTTAACAAAGACCTAGAAGAGGGCTTCCCTGTTGGTGCAGTGGTTGAGAGTCCGCCTGCCAATGCAGGGGACACGGGTTCGTGCCCCGGTCCAGGAAGATCCCACATGCCGTGGAGCAGCTGGGCCCATGAGCCATGGCTGCTGAGCCTGCGCGTCTGGAGCCAGTGCTCCGCAGCAGGAGAGGCCACAGCAGTGAGAGGCCCGTGTACCAAAAAAAAAAAAATACCTAGAAGAATTAAAGAACAAACACCTAGAACAATTAAAGAACAAACAAACAGAGATGAACAATTCAGTAACTGAAATGAAAAATACACTAGAAGGAATCAATAGCAGAATAACTGAAGCAGAAGAACAGATAAGTGACCTGGAAGACAGAATGGTGGAATTCACTGCCACGGAACAGGATAAAGAAAAAAGAATGAAAAGAAATGAAGACAGCCTAAGAGACCACAAGGACAACATTAAATGCACCAACATTTGCATTAGAGGGGTCCCAAAAGGAGAAGAGAGAGAGAAAGGACCCAAGAAAATATTTGAAGAGATTATAGTAAAAAAAACTCCCCTGACATGGAAAAGGAAATAGTCACCCAAGTCCAGGAAGCACAGGAGGGTCCCAGGCAGGGTAAACCCAAGGCGAAACATGCTGAGACACATAGTACTCAAACTGACAAAAATTAAAGACAAAGAAAAATTGTTAAAAGCAACAAGGGAAAAACGACAAATAATTTACAAGGGAACTCCCATAAGGTTAACAGCTGATTTTTGAGCAGAAGCGCTATAAGCCAGAAGGGAGTAGCATGATATATTTAAAGGGCTGAAAGGGAAGAACTTATAACCAAGATGACTCTACGTGGCAAGGATCTCATTCAGATTAAATGGAGAAATCAAAAGCTTTACAGACAAGCAAAAGCTAAGAGGATTTAGCACTACCAAAAAAGCTCTACAACAAATGCTAAAGGAATTTCTCCAAGTGGGAGACACAAGAGAAGAAAAGGACCTAAAAAAAAAAAAAAAAAAACCCAAAACAATTAAGAAAATGGTAAGAGAAACATACATATCTATAATTACCTTAAATTTGAATGGATTAAATGCTCCAACCAAAAGACACAAGCTCGCTGAATGGATACAAAAGCAAGACCCATATATATGCTGTCTACAAGAGACCCACTTCAGACCTAAGGACACATACAGACTGGAAGTGAGGGGATGGCAAAAGATATTCCATGCAAATGAAAATCAAAGGAAGGCTTTAGTAGCAATACTCATATCAGATAATATAGACTTTAAAATAAAGAATATTACAAGAGACAAGGAAGGACACTACATAATGATCAAGGGACCAATCCAAGAAGAAGATACAATTATAACTATGTATGCACCCAACATAGGATCACCTCAATACATAAGGCAACTGCTAACAGCTATAAAAGAGGAAATCGACAGGAACACAATAATAGTGGGGGACTTTAACACCTCACTTACACCAATGGACAGATCTTCCAGACAGAAAATTAATAAGGAAACACAAGCTTTAAATGACACAATAGGCCAGATAGATTTAATTGATATTTATAGGACATTCCATCCAAAAACAGCAGATTACACTAGAGAAAGAAGAACAAACAATACCCAAAGGTAGTAGAAGGAAAGAAATCATAAAGACCAGAACAGAAATAAATGAAACAGAAACAAAGAAAACAGTAGCAAAGATCAATAAAACTGAAAGCTGTTTCTTTGAGAAGATAAAAAAAATAAACCTTTAGCCAGACTCATCAAGAAAATGAGGGAGAGGACTCAAATCAACAAAATTAGAAATGAAAAGGGAGAAGTTACAATGGACACTGCAGAAATACAAAGTATCCTAAGACACTACTACAAGCAACTCTATGCCAAAAAAATGGACAACCTGGAAAAAATGGACAAATTCTTAGAAAGGTATAACCTTCCAAGACTGAACCAGGAAGAAATAGAAAATATGAACAGACCAATCACAAGTAATGAAATGGAAACTGATTAAAAATCTTCCAACAAACAAACGTCCAGGACTAGATGGCTTCACAGGTGAATTCTATCAAACATTTAGAGAAGAGCTAAAACCCATCCTTCTCAAATTCTTCCAAAAAGCTGCAGAGGAAGGAACACTCCCAAACTCATTCTATGAGGCCACCATCACCCTGATACCAAAACCAGACAAAGATACTACAAAAAAAGAAAATTACAGACCAATATCACTGATGACTATAGATGCAAAAATCCTCAACAAAATACTAGCAAACAGAGTCCAACAACACATTAAAAGGAACATACACCATGATCAAGTGGGATTTATCCCAGGGATGCAAGGATTCTTCAATATACGCAAATCAATCAACATGATACCCCATATTAACAAATTGAAGAATCAAAACCTTATGATCATCTCAATAGATGCAGAAAACTTTTGACAAAATTCAACACCCATTTATGATAAAAACTCTCCAGAAAGTGGGCATAGAGGGAACCTACCTCCACATAATAAAGGCCATATATGACAAACACACAGCAAACATCATTCTCAATGGTGAAAAACTGGAAGCATTTCCTCTAAGATCAGGAACAAGATAAGGATGTCCACTCTCGCCACTATTATTCAACATAGTTTTGGAAGTCCTAGCCATGGCAATCAGAGAAGAAAAAGAAATAAAAGGAATCCAAATTGGAAAAGAAGAAGTAAAACTGTCACTGTTTGCAGATAACATGATACTATACATAGAGAATCCTAAAGATGCCACCAGAAAACTACTAGAGCTAATCAATGAATTTGGTAAAGTTGCAGGATACGAAATTAATGCACAGAAATCTCTGGCATTCCTATACACTAACAACGAAAGATCAGAAAGAGAAATTAAGGAAACACTCCCATTTACCACTGCAACAAAAAGAATAAAATACCTAGGAATAAACCTACCTAAGGAGGTAAAAGACCTGTACTCAGAAAACTATAAAACACTGATGAAAGAAATCAAAGTTGACACAAACAGATGGAGAGATATACCATGTTCTTGGATTGGAAGAATCAATATTGTGAAAATGACTATGCTACCCAAAGCAATCTACAGATTCGATGCAATCCCTATCAAATTACCAATGGCAATTTTTCCAGAACTAGAACAAAATATCTTAAAATTTGTATGGAGACACAAAAGACCCTGAAGAGCCAAAGCAATCTTGAGGGGAAAAAACGGAGCTAGAGGATTCAGGCTCCCTGACTTCAGACGATACTACAAAGCTACAGTAATCAAGGCAATATGGTACTGGCAGAAAAACAGAAGTATTGATCAATGGAACAGGATAGAAAGCCCAGAGATAAACCGACACACCTATGGTCAACTAATCTATGACAAAGGAGGCAAGGATATACAATGGAGAAAAGAGTCTCTTCAATAAGTGGTGGTGGGAAAACTGGACAGCCACATGTAAAAGAATGAAATCAGAACACTTCTAAAACCATATACAAAAATAAACTCAAAATGGATTAAAGACCTAAATGTAAGACTGGACACTATAAAACTCTTAGAGGAAAACATAGGTAGAACACTCTTTGACATAAATCACAGCAAGATCTTTTTTGACCCACTTCGTAGAGTAATGGAAATAAAAACAAAACAAACAAATGGGACCTAATGAAACAAAAGCTTTTGCACAGCAAAGGAAACCATAAACAAGATGAAAAGACAACCCTCAGAATGGGAGAAAATATGTGCAAATGAATCAACGGCCAAAAGATTAATCTCCAAATTATATAAACAGCTCATGCAGCTCAATATTAAAATAACAAATAACCGAATCCAAAAAAGGGCTGAAGACCTAAATAGACATTTCTCCAAAGAAGACATACAGATGGCCAAGAGACACATGAAAAGATGCTCAGCATCACTAATTATTAGAGAAATGCAAATCAGAACTACAATGAGGTATCACCTCACACCAGTTAGAATGTACATCATCAGAAAATCTACCAACAGTAAATGCTGGAGAGGGTGTGGAGAAACGGGAACCCTCTTGCACTGTTGATGGGAATGTAAATTGATACAGCCACTATGGAGAACAGTATAGAGGTTCCTTAAGAATGCTTTTTTTTTTTTTTTTTTTTCAGCACGCAGGCCTCTCACTGTTGTGGCCTATCCCATTGCAGACCACAGGCTCCAGACGTGCAGGCTCAGTGGCCATGGCTCATGGGCCTAGCCGCTCCGCGGCATGTGGGATCTTCCTGGACCGGGGCACGAACCCGTGTCCTGTGCACCAGCAGGAAGACTCTCAACCACTGTGCCACCAGGGAAGCCCTGGAGGTTCCTTAAAAAACTAAAAATAGAATTACTATATGACCCAGCAATCCCACTACTGGGCGTATACCCAGAGAAAACCATAATTCAAAAAGACACATGCACCCCAATGTTCATTGCAGCACTATTTACAATAGCCAGGTCATGGAAGCAACCTAAATGCCCATCAACAGATGAACGGATAAAGAAGTTGTGGTACATATATACAATGGACTATTACTCAGCCATAAAAAGGAACGAAATTGGGTCATTTGTAGTGACGTGGATGGACCTAGAGACTGTCATACAGAGTGAAGTAAGTCAGAAAGAAAGAAACAAGTATCATATATTAACGCATATATGTGGAATCTAGAAAAATGGTACAGATAAACCGGTTTTCAAGGCAGAAATAGAGACACAGTTGCAGAGAAGAAATGTATGGACACCAAGGGGGGGAAAGCAGGGGGGTGGGGGTGATAGGATGAAGTGGGAGATTGGGATTGACATATATGCACTAATATGTATAAAATTGATAACTAATAAGAACCTGCTGTATAAAATAAATTAATTAAATAAAATTCAAAAAATATGTATATATATATATATACTTATATTTTGGATATAAGTCCTCTATTACATACGTTACTGAGAATATCTTCTTTGCATCTGTAGCTTGCCTTTTTACTTTCTTGATGGTGGCTTTTGATGAACAGGAGTTTTTCATTTTGCTGAAGTACAACTTATCTAATTATTTTCTTTTGTTATGTGCTTTTTATATCCTGTTTAAGAAATCTTTGCCTAACCTCAAAGTCATTATTGTATTCTCCAATGTTTTTTTCTGCAACCTTGATCATTTTACGTGTCACATTTAGGTGTAAGATCCATTTTGAATTCATTTTTATATATTGTATGAAATAAGCCTCAGGATTCACTTTTTTCCAAATGGATATTCAGCACCATCTGTTGAAAGTTCCACTGGATTTTAAAGACTATTTCCACATAAACTCTCAGTGTGGAATCCATTTTTAGATTACAGCATTTAAGTAAATGGAGTGGGTTATTAGAAACTTTTATGGTCTTCTATTGAGTAATCATGGTGACACCCTGAAAGTTTGTTATCTCTCCCTAGATGGATGGGGTATGAGGGATTTTCCAATTTGTTGCCGACAGTCTAAGTGGATTCTAACTGATCTTGACCAGCCCCCACTCTGACTCTCAATTCTAGGGAGAGCCAGGTACCTGGGTTCAGCCTCTCCTCAATCAGTGCCTTCTCCTGAGAGTTCCACATCTCACCAACACTTGATATGGTCATTCATTTTAATTTTAGCCGTTCTGTTATGTAGTGGTAACTAATTGTGGTTTAATTTTTTTTCCAATTTTAAACTTTCATGTGAGTTTTGCTGAGAACCATCCTCAATGAAGATATCCATCCCTCCTCACCTCAATGTATTCTTATAAATGGCTATTTAAGTCTCTACATATTTGGTATTGTTTGATGCAATTCCTTGACCTCATGATATAGACTGCTTTTTCAAAAATTTAAATAATACACAAAGCTAAAGAAAGGGAACTCAAAAAATATTTACATTGAACACCCCTCAATTCCTTTTGAATTCAAAGCTAAGCAGAAATCTGGGGATTTACTTGTAAACTATTCATTTTATTTCAGTCTTCAGTACTGGCACATAAAAAGAGAACTTCCTTTATGTAAACCAGAGATCCTCAGTGTTGTCTTCAACCATTTATCATTCCTGAGGAGCTCCATGTAGTCCACAGACCAAACCCTTGCATTATTAATGCGTATAATACAATTCTGTCTGTACTTTGTTTCTGACTTACATTAATATTTATTATGTTTAATGAAAGCTAATTATCACCTCTTCAGAGCCCATTGAAAAGAGCAGCATTAGATCCAGACTTCTGATGAAGCTTTTGGGCAGTAACTTGACGTGCTTGCAGGTCTTTCATCAAAATATTATCCAGAGCTGAAAGTGTAAAAACAGCTTGACTACTCAGTTGTCAGTTCCTGTGAGAGGCGTTTTTTGAAAGAAGGAGGCTTAGTAGAGTGGAAAAGTAAGAAAGTTCAAATGTAAAACTTAATCTGTAATTAAAATAGGAAACATTGCTTTGATCATTTTACAACTTAAGAAGTAGGTAATCAAGTTGTTTCTTCTCAATTCTGTGATAAGAATATACGACTTATATATATGACTTATAAGGCCGATGGAGCCATAGTACTTATGGCTCTCAGACAAAAAATTGGAGTTGTAAATATTAATTATTTTCTGCAATAGCTGATTTTATGTGTTAACTTGACTGGCCCATGGAGTGTCCAGACATTTCCCCAAACATTATTCTGGATGTGTTGGTGAGGGTGCTTCTAGATGAGATTAACATTTGAATTGGTAGACTGAGTAAGGCGGATTGCTCTCTTCATCCAGTCAGTTGAAGGTCTTAATAGAACAAAAAGGCTGACCTTGCTAGAGGAAGAGAATTTTTCCTGTCTGACTGTCCTTGAACTGGGACATTGGCTCTTCCTGGGTCTTGAACCTCTTGAGCTTTGGAGTAGAACTACACCATCAGCTCTGCTGGTTCTCAGAACTTCAGATTCAGACTGGAACTAAATTATTGCTCTCCTGGGTCTCCAGTTTGCTAACTCACCCCGTCAGTCTTGGGAACTTCCAGCCCCCATAATCGTGTGAGCCAACTACTTATAATAAATCTTTTATGTATATAAATTTATTTATTTATTTATATTTATCTATTTCCTATTGGTGCTATTTCTCTGGAGAACACTGACTAATATATTACCTTCCATCCAAAGGGAAAACATTTGTAATTTAAAACTGAAAATATTTTTTCAAATACTTTATATTCAATGAAGAAGATTTAAAGGCAGACTCTCAAAGCCTTGCTTTTCCTGTAATTTAAGGCAAACCATTTAAACCAAACAAGCACTGTTTACCTACTGGGCTTCTCCATCCCACAGACACATATTATACCCATGGTCCTCACGGGGTTTTTTTGTTTTTTGTTTTTAATTGGAAAACAAACAAGCTTTAATTAGAGGAATTTTCAAATGTAAAAAAAAATAAAAAAGGAGAGAGAGTGGGATACTAAACCCTTAGTATGCATTAACCAGCTTCAATAATTGTCAGTATTTTGTCATTTTGTTCATTTCTTTTTCCCATTATCATTTTTTTAACTGTGGTATTTTAACTTAAAACCTAGACTCTTGTCATTTTACCTTTACATGCTTCAATATACATCTCTAACTGGTAAGAATTTTTAAAATGTCTTTCTTGCCATTATTATCTTAAAAAAATAAGTAATTCCTTGATACCGTGTGATACTCCATACCCAAATGTCACAATTTGCCTCAAAGATGTCTTCTTCCAGTCGGTTGGTGCAAATCAGAATTTAAACGAGGGCTACATGTTTTTACTTATGTCTTTTAAAGCTTCTTTTATGCCAGTCCCTCCTCCTTTCCTGCCAATGTCTTTACCCATAGAAGTGTCAGGGAAGAGAGTGGAAATGGATCAGCCAGCCGTAACCCATATTCATTCCTTTCTCGAAAAATAAATCAAGACATGTGCCTTCCTGTTGTGAAAGTTGGGTTTTTTGTGTCGTCTCACTCCACATGGAAAACATACAATATCTCTTGAGTGCTTCTCATGCAGCTAGGCTGGCAGCCAGGAACCTGAGTCGTAAGACAGGTTACACCTGCTCCATGAGCCTCAGCGTCTTCCATTCAGTGGGGGAGGAAGTAGGAAGTCCCAGTGTGAATTCTGGTCTCAAGCCATGTCTTCTATTTTTTTCCTAGAATTCTCCTTTGGAGATGATGGGAGATTGTGAGATTAATAAAATGGACACTTTGGATCCCATTTGGTTATTTGTTCTCTGGGGTGGTATATGATTGGCCAGAACCCTGGAAAGTAAGAGTGGTAATAGGCACAAGGAATCCCTCTTAAAATCACCAAAAACAAACAAAACAGCCAAGAGCTAGATTCCTTTTTATACTGGAAATTTTGTCCAAGGTAACTGGTGTTGGACCCAACTCTTTCTTATGCATTCATCTGGGATTCTGACTGCTCTAATGGTGGTAGAAGACCAAGGCAAGTGGGTGTTGGTGAAAGATTCATAGTCTTGACGGAAAGTCTGGAGCAAGTCTGTTTGTGCGTAGGTGTGGATGTGGGTGTTGGAGGGTGAGATGGAGAAAAGGGGCAGAGAGCTCTTCTCTCTCCAAGAGTAACCAACGCTTTACAAGAGTTTTACAGTTTCAAAAGCATTTTCATGTATATTATTTTAGTTAAACCTCATACCAAGTATGTAAGTTAAAATTGTTACCCAGGTTTGACAAGTAAGAAAACATCAGTTTTTTAAGATCAGATAGGCAGGCAGTACTGAAGGAAGGGTCCTTCCACTTCATCCTCTATGCCCCGTATCTTTCAAAAACAAACCCGGGTGCCCATGAATCATTTCCAGGATGGCTTAGGCACACACTGAGAAATGGAATAATGTGGTCTAATTCGTTCCTCTTCTGTTCAGGCCTAATGAGGGTTGTCCTGGAAGACACTTAAAAATATTTTTTTTAAAGCCGTTTGTCTTGGATTACCCAGGCTTCGGATCGCTGGCCTATAAAGATTCTTTGATATAATCAAGTGATAGTTGAAATGACAATGATGGATCTGCAGTGCGGAATAGGTCCTGTTTTGTTGGGGTTTAATCATTTCTGGTGGATAAAATGGCCTGGCCTGCTAGAGATTTAGTAACCTGGAAATCCTGTTGATTTAAAATACAAAGTTGTTTGAACTATTGTTTTGTCTTGTCAAGTTGTTATCTTTGGAGATTAGTTCCCTTTAACATTTATTTCTTTTTTCAGTAAGCCATATTGAGCACATTCATGGTTGGACCGAGGCACGTGTGCACCTCAGGAAGGCTAATAATCTAAACCCTTTAAACATTTGGTTAACACATTTAGTGGAGCAGAAAGAAACTGCTTTTCTATCACAAAAGAAAAGATATATTAAATGTACAGAGCATAACAGTTTAACTTATTTGTAGCTATCTTCCATTTCATAATTTTTCTGTTCATAATTGAATAATAACAAGGGGCTAATATTTTCTGAGTGCTTATTATATGCTGAGTACTGATTCGTTTATATGATGTATCTCATTTCATGCTTGTAACGATCCTGTGTGGTAGGTAGCATTATTATCCTCAATTTCCAAGTGATAAAATTGAGACTTAGTTTGTGTAACATGCCCAAAGACACACACAGTTTCTCCCAAGTGGTAGAAATAGGATTTGAATGATGCAGTTCTGAATTCAGAGCCCACGGGCTTCCTTAGAACCCCCTCCTTCTTTGTAATATTAGTCCCTTCTACTCAGTGTAGAGGTCACATGACTATAGGCAAAAGAGCCTTGTTCAAAATCTGTTTAAAAGTTCTTTCTGGCTCTCTTGCCAGTAAAACTCTCTTCCATTTTCTTTTGCTAGTTTTGGAATCAAAGATTATCTTGGGAAGCATATTAAAAGTTTTCCATTTTAGATATTAAAATGAATAATACCTCATTTCCAGTAAACAGCATTAAGTGAG
This sequence comes from Globicephala melas, assembly GCF_963455315.2. Lineage (NCBI taxonomy): Eukaryota > Metazoa > Chordata > Mammalia > Artiodactyla > Delphinidae > Globicephala > Globicephala melas. The sequence goes on along the minus strand of NC_083331.1, from coordinate 12,154,869 downwards.
GTACTATTTGGCTTCAGACTTCTGCTGAACACAACTGCCTATGTGAGCCAGTCATCAGCGTGCTGGGCTGGTGGTGTTGCCTACAGGCATACATGCAACTTGCATAGAATCTGTCAGCTGAGGAGTATTATTATTATTATTTCTACTGCATTATTACTAGTTCTACTACTATTATTTCTATTTATTATTGTTATCATTTCTATTATTACTTCATCTACAGGGTGCTCTCTAGCCCCAAGGGAATAAGGCAAGTTATAGCTCACCAAAAATACGAATTAACAGGCACCGTTTTAAAATACAGTAATGTTTTGTCACCCCAGCAAATCCATCCCACTGGTCTGCCCTAAATTTAGCTCTGCACAAATTTAATGTATGAGAAAAAAGTTCAGCTTTCTAGTCCTTAAGGAGACCCCCTCATTATTCAAATGTCAAACTGAAAACTCAATAAAGAAAACCAAGGGACATTACTAGCCTTGAATTTGTGGATTATAACCTCTATATTCCATATGTTGGAAGGTAACTTGATCAGAGTGTCTAGTAATCTGGTGGTCAGATCATGTGATTATGAGAAGAGCCCTCTGAATGCATGAGCACCAGAGAAGGAAGGGGATCTTGAAGGTGATGTCAAGTAAAAAGTGGTAAATGCTAATTGTGATTTGTCCATAAATTGTAAATCATCCTCAGGTGGCCCAGTCCATGTCCCAGTGACATTATAGTGTTGACAAATGTTGTATTGAATAAACATGTGGCATCACTTACCATGCAGAGAGCAGAGCAGTGTCTGTTTAAACATAGACACTACAGGAAACAGTTTGCATTTGTGCCCTGGCATCTGAATAAGTCACCCATCTGTTTCAGAAATTCCATTCAATTTCTTAAACATTTATTGAACACCTACTACGATCAGAGCAGAGCACTCTGACAGATGCCTTAGGCATTACAAATATGAGTAGGTCTCAGCCTTGGTCTGGCAGGGGAAATAAGACGTGTGCAGGAATAATCACAACACCAGACAGAATGAGAAGTCTGGGCGATCTCTAGAGAGCCATGAACATATAGGGACAGCAGGGGGCTGGGATTTAAGGAAGGTTCCTCTGGAAAGTAATAGGACTGGAACAGTGGATAAAATATGAGAGTCAGAAGTGAGAAGTAAGGAGAAATATCCTTGTTAGGGGAGAATAAGAGAAGACTACCAAACGTAAAATAGATAGCTAGTGGGAAGCAGCCGCATAGCACAGGGAGATCAGCTCGGTGATTTGTGACCACCTAGAGGGGTGGGATAGGGAGGGTGGGAGGGAGGGAGACGCAAGAGGGAAGAGATATGGGAACATATGTATATGTATAACTGATTCACTTTGTTATAAAGCAGAAACTAACACACCATTGTAAAGCAATTATACTCCAATAAAGATGTAAAAAAAAAAAAAGAGGATGGCAGTCAAGAGCGGGCAGGACAAAGAATGGCATTGATACACAAAGGGAGTCGTGACTCTAGGAAATAAGGCAAGTTCAGGTACAAATGGTAGAAATCAGATTTCAAATCTCAACTTCTGGACTTGAATTCAATCTAAGATATGAAAATACATTTAATCCTGAATTGATGTGGGTTTGGAGTGTTCTAGTTTGGGAAATTGAATATCTTGGCTTTTGGAGAGTTACCATAAAACTTGAGATGAATGTAAAGTGTGGTGAACAAGACTTTAAACATATTTATTGAGGTGTTTCTGCTTACAAATACTGAACTTAACACACTGACTATTCTCCATGATTACTAAATATCCCTTTACTTGTTTTTTGAATGACTGCAGAATATTTCAATATACAGATGTACCTTAGTGTACCTAATGTTTCATATTTATGTTGCTTCTAATTTTCAGCTGCTATAAATAAAGCTACAATAAAATCTTAACGGTTAATTTTTCTCAAACACTTACAGTGGTCCAGACACTTTGTCAAACACTTTTTTAAAAATTGTGAAGAAATCCACATAACAAAAAATTAACCATTTTAAAGTGAACAGTTCAGCGATGTTTGTGGATTCACAATGTTATGCAACCACCACTTCTATCTAGTTTCTAAACAGTTCTGGTTGCATCACCTTGGGAGGAATCTGTATCCATCAAATAGTTAACATTTCACTCCTCTCACCCCCAGCTTCTGGCAGCCACCAACCTGCATTCTACTTGTGGATTTACCTATTCTGGATTTTTTACCTAATGGAAACATACAACATGATTCTGCCTTCTGTGTCTGGCTTCTTTCACTTAGCATAATGTTTTGAGCTTCATCCATGTTGTAGCATCTATTAGTATTCCATTTCTTTTTATGGCTAAATAATATTACCTTGTATGTATATACCATGATTTGATTATCCATTCATCCCCTGATGGACATTTGGGATGTTTCCAGCTTTGATTATTGCAAATAGTGCTGTTATGAACATGCATGTATATGTATTGTTTTTAATTCTTTGGGGTATATACCTAGGAGAAGAATTACTAGGTTATACAGTAATTCTACATTTATTTTTTAAAAGAACTCCAAGCTGCTTTCCTTAACAGTTAAAACATTTTACATGCCTACTAGCAATGTGTTAGGCTTCCAATTTCTCTCCATATCCTTGGTAACACTAATTTTCCTTTATTTTTTATTTATTTATTTTTTGGTTAGTGCCATCCTGGTGGGTGTGAAGTGGTATCTCATTGTGGTTTTGATTTGCATTTCCCTGATGACTAATGATGCTGAGCATCTTTTCATATGATTGTTGGCCCTTTGTACATCTTCTTTAGAGAAATATCTATTTACCTCCCTTGCCCATTTTTTAAATTAGGTTACTTACCTTTTTTATTACTGAGTTGTAAGAGTTTTCAGATATATGATTTGCAAATATTCTCTCAATTCTATAGGTTCTCTTTTAACTTTCTTGATAACGTCCTTTGATAAACAAAAGTTTTTAATTTAAAGTCCAATTTATTTTTTTTCTTTTATTGCTCACTTAATCTTTTGATATCATATCTAAGGATCCATTGCCAAACCCAAAGTAATGAAGATTTACTCCTATGTTTTATTCTAAGAGTATTATGGGTTTAGCTCTTATATATATATTTTTTTCATTTTTTACATCTTTACTGGAGTATAATTGCTTTACAATGGTGTCTTAGTTTCTGCTTTATAACAAAGTGAATGAGTTTTACATATACATATGTTCCCATATCTCCTCCCTCTTGCATCTCCCTCCCTCCCACCCTCCCTATCCCACCCATCCAGGTGGTCACAAAGCACCGAGCTGATCTCCCTGCTATGCGGCTGCTTCCCACTTAGCTCTTATATTTTTGTTGTTGATTCATTTTGAGTTAATTTTTGTATACAGTGTGAGGTAAGGATTTGTTTTCATGTGGATATCTAGTTGTCCCAGCACCGTTATTTGTTGAAGAGACTGTTGTTTCTCCATCGTATGGTCTCAGTACCCTTGTCAAAAATCAATTTGAGATAGATGTATGGGTTTATTCCTGGACTCTCAATTCTATTCTGTTGATCTGTATGTCTATGCTATGCCAATACCACCTTGTTTTGATGACTATAGCTTTGAGGTAGGTTTTGAAATCAGGGAGTATGACTTCCCAACTTTGTTCTTCATTTTTAAGATTGTTTTGGCTATTCAGAGCCCCTTTCAAATCCACATGGCTTTCACATCTATAAAAAAGGCTTTTGGGATTTTGATAGAGATTGCATTCAATCTGTAGATCACTTTGGATACTATTGCCATCTTAATAATATTAAGTCTTGCAATCCATGAACATGAGATGTCTCTCCATCTATTTAGCTCTTCTTTGTACCTTTCAGTGATGTTTTGTAGTTTTCAGTGAATGTCTTTCACCTCTTTGTTTAAATTTATCCCTAAGTATTTTATCCTTTTGGGTGCTAGTGCAAATGGAATAGTTTTTTAAATTTTCTTTTCAAATTATTCATTGTTGGTGTAAAGAAACACAACTGATTTTTTTGTTGATCATGTATTCTGCAACTTTGCTGGATTTATTAGTGCTAGTAGGTTTTTTGTGGATTCTCTGATGTTTTCTTTATATAGGATCATGCCATTGGTGAACAGAGATGATTTTACTTATCTCCTTCTTATTTGGATGCCTTTTGTTTCTTTTTGTTGCTTAATTGCTCTGGATAGACCTACTAGTTCAATGTTGGATAGAAGTGGTGAAACTGGGCATCCTCTTTTTGTTTCTCATTTTTTCCTTCATTCTATTAAATGTGATGTATTATATTGATTGATTTCCTTATGTTTAGCCATCCTGTGCCAAGACTTATAAGTAAGTTATCACATTTAATCCTTACAATCACCTATGAGATGTGGGTAATCTTTTCTTCCTTTTTAGTATATTTTAAAATGTATAGTATAGTTAAATTACACTCACAGTTTTTCAGAGTTTGTGGGCTAGTATCATTTATCTGATTTCAGAACCTACACTCTTAATCATTTAGGCCAGTCATAGAATGTTTCTGCACATGTATTTTTATTCTTTCAAATACTATTTATTATGTATGTACTCTGTGCCAGACACAATAATATGCACTGGGGATACAAAAATAAAAAAGAACAGAATTCTTACTTATGGAGTTTAGTTTCTCTATTCCTTTCCTCATACTCGCCCCTTTCAGGCCCCTCCAAGAAACCAAAGATCAGCTTTGTGTCACTATAGAGTTTGCATTTTCTCAAATTTTATATAAATGGAATCATACAGTATGTACTATTTTCCCCTTTCATTCATAATTTCTTTAACTCATCATAATTATTTTGAGATTTATCCATGTTATTACATACTTCAATAGCTAATTCCTTTTTCTTGCTAAGTAGTAGTCCATTGTCTGGATATGCCACATTCTGTTTATGATTCATTTGCTGAAGAACATTTGGGTATTTTCAGTTTTTTGGTGATTATGAATAAAACTGCTATAAATATGTGTACAAGTCTTTGTGTGAATGTATGCTTTCATTTCCCTTGGATAATACCTAGAAGAGTAGGATCCTTTGGGAAGTGTGACTTTATAAGATTCTGTCAATGGTTTACAAAGTTGCTGTGCTATTTTACATTCCCACAAAGAGTGTGTGAGATTTCCAGTTTTCTTTTTTTTTTTTTATTCTTGCCTAATTGTACAGGCCAGAACCTCCAGTACATCTTGAATAGAAGTGAGAGTGGCCATCATTTTGTCTTCTTGATCTTAGCAGGAAAATATTCTGTCTTTCATCATTAAGTATGATGTTACTTGTATGTTTTTCTTTGATGACCTTTATCAGGGTCAAGAAGTTCAATTCTACTCCAAACTTGGAGCAAACTCCAAGTTTGCTGAGAGGAATGGATGTTGAATTTTGTCAAATGTCTTGTCTATGTTTCTTAAGATGATCATATAGTTTTGTTTTGTTTCTTAGTTTGTTAATATGGTGAATTACGTCAATTGTTTTTGGATAATAAGTCAACCTCGCATGCTTGGCATAAACCCCACTTGGTCATGGTGTATATTTGTTTTTGTTTTTTGTTGGATTTGATAAAAATTTTAAAGAATTTTTGTATCTATGTTCATGAAGGATATTGGTCTATAGTTTGCTTTTTTGGTAATGTGTTTATGTAGTTTTGGTATCAGAGTAATGCTGATCTCATAGAATGAGTTGGAAATTATTCCATCCTCTTCATTCTTTTTAAGATTATAAAATTGTTATTATTTCTTCCTTAAATGTTTTGTGGAATCCATCAGTGTTATCACATTGACCTGTGGTGTTCTTTACTGGTAAGTTTTTAATTAAAAATTCAAGGTCTTCAATGTATAATAGGGTTATTTGGGTTATATTTCTTCTTGATTGAGCTTTGTTAATTTCTGTCTTTCTGAATTTGTTCATTTCTTCTAAGTTTTCAAATCCATTGGCATAAAGTTGTTCATTATATTCCCCTTTTATGCTTTAATCTGTAGAGCTTATAGTAATGTCACCTCTCTCATTCCTGATATTTTTAATTTGTGTCTTCTCTCTCTTTTTTTCTGATCATCCTAGTTTGAGGTTTGTCAGTTTTATTCATCTTCTCTAAAAATTATCATTTGGTTCTATTGATTTTTCTCTATGATTTTTTTGTTTTTTATTTCATTGATTTTCCCCTGCCTTGGTCTATTATTTCCTTTCTTCTGCTTACTTTGGTTCTCACTTGCCCTTCCTTTTCTTGTTTCTTGAAGTGGAAGCTGAAGTCATTGATCTGAGGCATTTCTTCTTTTCCAATAAAAGTGTCTAGTACTAAAATGTTCCCCTGAGTGCACCCGCAAAACCTGATATGTTGTGTTTTCACATTCATTCAGTTCAGAATAGTTTCTAATTTCCTTTTTGCTTTCTTCTTTGACCTATGGGTTATTTAGAAATGTGTTGTTTAGTTTCCAAATATTTGGAGATTTTTCATAATTTTTCTGCTTCAATTTCTAATTTAATTCCTGTATTGGAGTGCATATTTTGTATGACTTGAATTATTTTAAATTTATTGACTTGTTTTATGGCCCAGAATCTGGTCTATCTTGGTAAATGTTCTGTGTGTACTTGGAAAGAGTGTTGTTGGGTCAATGTTAGGTCAAGTTGGTTGATAGTGTTGTTTAATTCATCTATATCCTTGCTGATTTCCTGTCTTGTTCAATAACCCCTTCCTTTGCAATATATAATCTGTTGTTGATGCTATCTGATGTTTCATTCATTTCAGATGTTGTAGCTTACATTTCTAGAAGTTCTATGTGGGTCTTTTTCCTGTATCTTCCATGTCTTTAATTCAGTTTTGAACATATGGAATACAGTTATAGTAACTATTTTCATGTTTTTTTCTGGAGAAGGTAAAGACAGCTTCCCTGAGACTTTAAGAATGAGTAGGTGTTTGCCATGGGAAGGGGGTAGAAGGGGTGGTAGTATGCAGCCAAAAAATCGTATTCCAAGCAAAATGAACATGTAGAGGTCCTCAAGCAGGAAGGGATTTAGAGTTTCAAGAAATACAGAGAAGGTCAGAATGGGTGGCACAGAGTATGGTGAAGAGAGGGAGAGTGGTGAAAGGTGTGCTTGGGACGAATGAGGGCAGCAGATCATGCAAGGCCTTCTAGGCTTGTGTCTTAGTCAGCATAGGCTACATTATGCTGTGATAACAAATATCCCCCAAATCTCTGTGGCTCATACAACAAAGGCTTATTTACTGCTCACGTCACGTGTTCATAGGAAGCTGACTGAGACTCTGTTCCACATTTCCATTCAGGGACAAGAGCTAAAGGAGCAACTTTTAACAGGATATACCTACTCTGTGGCAGAGGGGAAAGACTCTTGGTGAGCTACCATACAGCTTTCAAAGCATCTGTCTGGAACTGGCATATGCACTTCCACTCACATCTCGTTTGTCAATGGGATGGGAGGAGCAGCAAATATTTGGTAACGATAATACAATCTACCACATAGTGCTAAGGATTTTAACCTTTATCTGAAGAACAATGGAAAGCCAGCTTCAGTGGAATGTTAAGCAAAAGAGGGACATTATAATTCTATCTAATAAGATCAGACTTTATTTCTGGAAAAAAATCAAAAGTAATTTGGAATCAAAGTCAGAGAAAATAAGATGGATGATCATACTCAGTAATATTGTTTGGGTCAAAAAACAGGATAAAAATTTTATGAAAGTAGTAAGATTGATTTTTCTGTGAGATTATGTAATGCTATTATGGCATATTTTATGTTTATAACTGCCCAGCAGAACCATCTTAAAAGGAATGACAGTTATTTGCATATGTAGCTTCTGATGTCTTTTTTTAAAAAAGCATTATTTTATAATAGTATCTTGAGCACCGTATTCTGATGATTGCTTTTACAAACTTAGAGTGCAATATAAAACTGAATTTTACACTGCAGTTACATTGAATGTTACTTAATCTTTTGCAATATAAGCAATGATGGGTTTGACAGGGTTAGTGTTTTTGTCCTGGTGCCTCAAGGGAAGGGACAGATAAGCACCAGGGACCGAGCCAACCCTCAGACACAGCTAGATGTGATCCTTTGAAACCAGAATTCCAATTCACTCTAGGGTTTGAAAGAACACAAGTCCTCTGGGGAGGAGAGTGTTACTCTTGATGGGCATGGCCTCTGTGACAGTGAAGTCAGGGACAAAGGAAATCCAAATCTGAATGTGTTCTCTTTGAGGACATAAGTCTTGCCTTTCAGTGACCATCTGTACTCCAGGTGCCGGGCCATAGTCCAGCAGAGGAAATTACACTGGAACCAGAAGGTGTCCTCCTACAACTCCAAGGCTAGGTCAGGTGTCCAGACACTCTGTTTATATCTCTGCTGTAGCACTTGCCAGATAATTTAAATGGTCTGCGAGTGTGACATTTTCCCCCATAGACCATAAAGTCCCTAAAGGCAAGAACAGTGTCTTATCTACCTTTGTATCCACCACCTAGCATAGTGCCTGGCAGACACTCAACCAAACTGATGCAGGAAGAGAAGCCCATTGATCTAGCCATTCATTCCTCTGAACAAGCTTGGCAGTGGCTCTGTTAGAGGAAAGAGATTTTCAGACTCTTTTTTTGGTAATGCCTGGGAAGACCTCCAGATGAATGCACAGCGTGAAGGAGGCAGAGGGCCAGGAGGCGTGCTGGCAGGAAGCTGTGTCCAGAGACCCACCTGAGAGAAGCTCCTGCCAGCGGAATGGGCAGTAGAACCCACAGGAGAGACCCGCAGATGATGGCAGGAAAGCCTGAGCCAAAACTGGAAAGATATTAGGAGCCTTGGAGGAAAGGCATCAGACGCTACCATTGCTTTTTACTTGATATTAGATGTTTCTTTCATACCTTGTGACTAGTATGTGCAAGGAGGAGAGCCCTGGGCTCTCCATATTTTCCAGGTTTTTAAATGGGAATTAAAACCAAGAAAATTATGACCCCTTGTCCAAATTATCCTGAGCTCCTCATTGGGTGGCAGTGTATCTTACTCATAGTTATCTCCCACATGAAGTGAAAGAAGAAAAGTCTGTATGTATGTGTATGTGGAATGTGGCCTGAAGTTGGGACAGATTCACCCACAATTTCCTATATCTTACATAATTATAAGGCTATGTCCTGATTAGTTCATACATATATTACTCAATATTAACTTACTGATAACTTGTCTTTTGTCTGTTTCATAAACGTAAAAGAAAGCTAATCAGTTATGTGTTTCTGGGAAAACAGGAGTTTTGCTGGTTTTTAGAGCCTGGTGAGTGTAAACCTTAAAGAGCTTCATTCTCCCTGTGCGCCCTCCTAGGAGCGGTAACCACCTAGGACTTCTGCTTCTAGTTTGTAGCTTCATTACCTCCTAGCCTATTTTGGACTGTGACTCAAACCACCAGGCAGATAATTGTTTATTTAATAGGTTTCAGGCAAACTGTGATCTTGTAGGCAAATAAACATGGGAAACCTTGGTCAAAAAGAGCTAAACAAGTTCCTTTACTGTGGGCTTCCTTAGAATCTCCGTTATGTTAATACACTCTGGAGGGTGGGTCTATAGCATTTCCCAGCTTATGTGACATCAGAACTCTTTCCTTGCAGATATCTCATAGGAATAGTGTTCTACATAGCCCACTGTGACATTTCCTGGAAAGCAGGAGCCAGGAGCATCAAGTCAGTTACTTTAATATGAACCCAGCTCTGCCACTGGGAGTGACCCAGGCCACTGAGAGCCTTGGCCATGGCAGAGATCTTGGATCATTACTGTAAATGTCTGTAAATCACTGCACCTTTCTGGGGTTCAGTTTCTCTTTTTGAAACATAGAGAAGTTAGCTACCTTTGGACAATATCTAAAGTCCCATCCACTATGCAGTTCTCTGATATTCCATCCTGTCCTTTGCCAGGAAGACATTATCAAAACAATAGCAATTTTTGTATCTCAAAGATAATACATAAGAAAATCCAGGCTTTCATATTGCTATAGCAATTTCTCTGATCACTTCACTCCCTGAGTCCCCCACCTCCACTCCAAAAGCCAGCTTGGGGTTTTGTTCCATCTTGCTAATAGGATAAAGTCCAAACTTGGGCTTCTACAATTGGTTCTGTTCTATTATTACTACCTTCTTCCCAACCACTCACTCCCCCTACCTTCTCCCCATGTTACAGTAAACTGTTCACCCTTCTCTTCTTGAAATAATCTTTTCTTTCTCTTCTGCCTCTGGTAACCCCTACTTATCCTTCCAAATGTCACATCATCTATGAACCCTACCCTGACTTTCCTAGGAAGAGTCACAGTGCCCCAAGCCACCACAACATTGTGGGTATTTTCATGTAGGCTCTTAATGAATGTTTGTTGAATTAAATTGAACACTGAAATTGATTTTTGGCTTCCTGTTTCAATGAACAAAGGACGTTTATGATCGCATAGTGTTTGATGCCAGGACCCGATTTTATGACATAAGTCTACTGCCTGGGCTTCGATAGCTGAGTGTCACATCCTAACAAATGAACAGCTACAAGGGAAATTTGTCTGGGATTTGAATATTGGGTCAATGAACAAAGAGTCTGAAAACAGCAGGAGTTAATTAATGAAAGCCATCATGGCCTGAGCATGCTAGTGGCAGAGCAAGACTAATACTCTGTTTTATTGGTTGTAATTATGGCTTCCAGAAACTGCTGGAATCACCTGTCTGTTTCCAAACATTGTTCTCTATCCTTCTCACTGATTCTATGAACTCCTGATAAACTTAAGCAAGACCAGAGTCTGATTCTGTTGTCACAACAGAATCCTAGCTGATGCAAGGAGGCAGGAGGAAGTCGAGTGGGACATTCTCAGTTAGAATGGTGAGCATCCTGCATCTGCATATGATACTGAGGGTTCAGATCTATGGAAGGTGGAGAGATCCCCATTTTTTAAAATCATAGAACCTGTAGTGATTAAAATTTTGTCATTACATATTTTTTCAATTAATGGATACTAAAGAGTTTGACTGCAGTTCCCTGGAGGGTTGTAAAATTTTTTGACACTAAAAAGAGATCCTTGCCTTGAGTTAGAAAAAGAGTTTTTATGCAGCAATGAAAGCATAATCCATAAAAGAAAAAAGTCATAAATTGGACTTTATCAAAATTAAAACCTTTTTCTCTGTAAAGGATACTTTTAATCAAATGAAAAAACAAGCTACAGACCGGGAGAAAAATATTTGCTAATTATATATCCGACAAAGACATATCCAGAATATATAAAGAACACTCAAAACTCAAAAATTATAAAACAAACAATCCAATAAAAAAAAAGCAGACAAAAGATCTGAACAGATATTTCACCAAAGAAGATATACCGATGGAAATAAATACATGGAAAGATAGTAACAGCAATAGCCATACGGAAATGAAACTAACAACAACAAGTGCTCGCAAGGACGCAGAGCAACCAGAATTCTCATATATAGCTGAAGGGGATGCAAAATTGCACAGCTACCTTGGGAAATAGTTGGGTAGTTTCTTATAAAGTTAAACATATACTTATCAAGTAATCCAATAATCCTTATTCCTAGGTATATACCTAAAGGAAATGAAAACTTATGTTCACATAAAACCCTGTATATGAATGTTTATAATCAGCTTTACTCACAGCTGCCCCCAAACTAAAAATAACCCAAATTTCCATAAGCAGGTAAACAGAAAATCAAATTGTAGTTATACATATAATGGAATACTACTTAGCGATAACAAGGTACAAAAGATTATACACATACCAACATGGTTGAATCCCAAAAGCATTTTGCTAAGTGAGAGAGTCTAGACCCACAAGGCTACATACTATATGATCCCCTTTATGTGACATTCTGGAAAAAGGCAAAGCTATAGAGACAGAAAACAGAGCAGTTGTTGACAGGGATTTGGGGGGTGGGGGCTGGGGAGTGGGGAGGGTTGATGACTAAGGGGCAGCAAAAGGAATTTTTGGAGGTGATAAAATTGGTCTGTATCATGATGGATAAATGACTCTATACATTATTCAAAACCCACAGAACTCTACACCACAAAGAGTAAATTTTACTATATAAAAAAATAAGTTTAAGAAAAGATCCTTGCTTATGAAGCCTATGGCATTTTTGGAGGGTGAGGAAGGCAGATCCTTGTCAAAACAGTAAAAAGTAAAGGAAACAAACTATGAAATTTAGATTACATTTTAATATAATTATTAATAAAAATGCACAAACAGAATTCATGAAGCTTAGGGACATTTTGTATACCGTAATTGAAATAAAATACGACCACTTTTTACAGAATTCCCAATTTTAAAAAAAACCCTAAAAGAACATGTTTCATTGAGTACCATTTTCATGGTTGATCATAAAAGCCCTGTTTTCTTCCCCATGGATCACAAAAAAAATCCTCTCTTTAACCACATAGTATTCAAGACAAAATGTTTGAGGTTCTGTTTACTTGATCTTTTCACTTGGTTTTCTTTTCCTGTGAAGATTTTTCAAATCAAAGAGCAGGTCTAAAGTTTGTATCAGTTGAATGGGTCATTTTATTGGAATTTCACTGAAGTGAATCTGTGGCACTTTCTTTGGAATGAAAGTCTTTCTTCATGGTAAAAGCTTATCGATCAGAGCCCTACATCTCCAATGATTTTATGAGAGCACAATCATCTTACTTTAAAACAAAGTTAAAATCAATGTATTCAAAGATGGACATGCTACTGAGCATCGGAGAGTGAATTAAAATTTTGATTCCTTTTGCATTAGTGAACAAATGTTTTTAAAGCATTGGAAGAAAAGCTAACTTCTTTAATGCAACATGAACTCTCCTGGTAAAATTCGTAGGATAAAACAGAAGCAGTGGGCTATCAAGTTTCCAAATTAGTAAGCAATTCTGTGAATGAGGATACACAGTAGGAAGGCAGTGTCTGCTCAGGGTCACTCGATACACTGCAGCTCTCCAAATGTATTCCCTCCCTGCCCTTGTACACCTCACAGAGCCAGCAGGTATATATTACCCCGTGCTTCAGGCCTCATGTGCTACTGGAGTTACAGCAGTATTTACTTTTGAGCAACTACAACATTCCTTCTAAGTGCAACCATTTCTGTCCCAAGAGAAATAAATAGTACTTCTGGGTCTAAGCTGAGAACTGAATTATTCTATAAGACTGGCTCAGGTGTTTTAGGAAAAGTAACTTATTCCGTCAGATTTTCTGTCTGTGTTGCTAGAATAATGTACAGAGTTTTGAAAGCTACATTGATTTTTTTTTCAGGTCACTTGGGTACTTTTTGACTTTGGGTATATAAAGTGGTTTCCCCAAAGCTCTAATTTGCTACCCAAACTAGGAACTTGCCTTGTTGAAATTATGTCCCTGGCTGAGGGGTTAAAATAGTAAAGCAAGAAGGGGCAGTAATCTTGAGGTTGTCCTCATAACCAGGAACCCAAGGGAAGGACTCTCGGGAGGCAATGATTAAGTCATACCTTAAACAATGAGCAAAACCAGTAGCATCGATAGCGTGACACCAGGAAGTAAAGACTTCATCTGCAGTTCCGCCGTCCTCTTCAAACACCAAGACAATGATAAGTGTTTAATAAATGCTTGTTGATATGAGTCTGTACAACCCATTCCCTGCATATTCTGTACTTTTTAAAGGTAATCACAAAAACTAACATTTATTATATGCTTATCCTGTGGTCACCACTTCTAGTGCTTCACCGGCATTTTCCCACGTGATACCCACAACAACACCTGAGAAATGGATGCTATTGTTATCTCTTTTACAGACAAAAAATGATCCCTACGAAATTAAATAATGTGCCCGAGTTCAAAATATCGGTATGTATTGGTGACAGGGTGAAAATCCCGGAAATCCAGATCCTATACTCGGGGCCACCACACTACACTGTGTATTATGAGCAGCGTAAATTAAAAGAGGTCCATAAACTAAACAAGGAAGAAGAAGAAGGAGGTGACATTGATTTTAATGAAGAAGAGAATGTGAGAGAAACAAAGGATGAAAACAACTATGACAAAGACTTTTCTTTCAAGCTTAACAACTTATGTCCTGTTGCAACTTGGTTTAAGAAAACCATTATGACAGCCATTACTCAGTAGCCTTCTCTGGTCTTTTCATCTTTACTCACTAGGATGTGATGGACAGTCCCCGTGAGCCCAAACGGGCAAGGCTAAGGTAGTGTTCCACAGCTGGTCCAAGAAACATCACTTCCTTCGCCTTGGAGCTGCTCACTATCCAATGTCTAGTTGCTGTGGATCTGCTCACTGGTTACCACGACACCAAGGAAACACTGGCCAGCATGTTCAGTGCTGCACCATCAGGAAACAAACCTCTGATTGGGAGGTGGGGCTGGCATTCACTGTCTCCAGTAGGCAGCAGCTGCCGGGAGCTCTGATTTCCACACCCTTTCCTTGAATCTTCCTGGCAGCCCCAGCCTGAGAGAGTCTACCCTGATGTCAGGTTGTGGACACTTCATCCTCAGAGCATTCAGAGACTAAAGAGAGAGCAGGCTAACTTCAGATCTGCTTATAGGGTAAATGATATAGAAGCTGACTCAGGCATGGATCAGTACACACACTAAGGAAAGGAAGGGTTCCCGAGCCCAAGAGTCTCTCCATCACTTCCATCAACTCAGGGAAGGCAGAGAAGCCACAAAGCAAAGACCCGCCTGTCCCCTCAGACCCTGCCAGGTCAGTTCAGGACAGGCTCATGGGCTCTGCTTGCTCCAAACAAGTGGTTCCCAGACTTTCAATTTCATGGACTGCTAAAATGACCAAAACCATGATGGGACTAATCTAGTGCCAACTATTTATTCTGCCTGGTGTGGACATCAAACGAAGCAAGCAGACAAACTACTATCTACTGTTTGCTTTCATATCATAATAAGATGAATGTTTTCATAGCAAAAAGGAATTAAGCTAAAGGATATCTTAATACCAGTGTTATTTAGTCAAAGGACATACTCAGCAGTCCTTTCTGTCCTGTACACATGAACATTACATTTTCTTTATTTTCTTGTTTTTGCCACAGCCCAGCTCTTGAAAACCACTGCTCTAAACCACTCTGATCCACCACTCTTTCAGAATTTGGGGAGATCACAAAAAATTTTCCTACTTGGAGGAACGTATGGGATAAATGCAGGGACCATTTCAAGTGTGCTGGGGATATCCATGCGGTGGCCTGATTCTCTGTAGCACAAAGAGCCTAACAGAACTGAGGATGAGTCTAAGTGCCCCACACATATATGTACTGGGTAAACTATGGCAAGTAACATAACCTCCCTGAACCTCAGTTTCCTCATCTGTAGAACAGGGTGGATAATACTCTAGAGAAAGGTGGGGGAATGAACAAAAGCACCCAGCCCCATGCCTGGCTCTGTGAGCTTCCCCACCCTCTGCCCCAGCGCAGCCTTCCTGCCTGCAGGGACTCATCTTCCCTGACACGTCTCAGGACTGTGATTTCCTGGGTCTCAATAGGTATTTGTGGAATGAACAAAAGAGGGAAAAGAAGAATGAGAGAAGAAGAATCTTGTACTCTTTGGACAAGAACCTATGGGAGTCATGCTCCCTGAAATATGGCCCCAAACCATCTGCATGGCCTTTGGTGACAGTATTTCAAGAGGAGAATTTGTTTCCTCTTCAGCCTCCATGAAGTGAATCCTCCAGCCATTTAAGTTTCCCCCTAGGTGTCTGTTCACTCTCTCCACCAGCAGGCTGATCTCAATAATTGCTTGACTCTCATATGGACCCACGACTGTTCTCACTCCCTCATTTCTTACTGTGCTTCCCACCCAGCTGCAACTGAATGGTCGATCTTATAATGACTCACTGGCATTACTCCATTGCATCCTTGCTTCTCTGCCCACTGTGGCTCTCACTTGGCAAAACCCTGACCCTTGTTAAGTACAACCCTCAATCAACTCTGAATCTTCAGCTGCATAATGACTGCTTCTGGAAAACACATCCAGCCTTGTCTGTGGTCTCACTTGGTGGTGCTGGCTCCACCAATGACTGACAGCACAACCTAAACAGGCCTTGGTCTCCTTACCTGTCAAAGAGGAGAAAAATGCCAGCATTGCCTGTTTCCACGAGATCAAAGGGGACAGTGATGTGAAAGTGTTTTGAAAAGCACAGAGTGGGTGATTTAAGGTGGTACTAGAGAAATTCTTTCCCCCATGTATACCATAAGCTCCTTGGGAGAATATGTCTCACATTGATTTATCTGTGCCCTCAAGGGTAGTACAGAACAAGCTCTTGATAAATATGCACTGAGTGAATGAATGAAGAAATATATGATAAAGGAACTTAGATCTGGTGGTTACTGTCCTCTTCCAATACAAACTCAAGCTATTTTGCATGAACAATTTTGCTTTAAAATCGCTTTCCTCCAATCCCCTGGGAAGTTCTGGGCAATGCCTCTAGCTCCCCTCTGAGAAAACCTTACCACATACAGGTGTGAATCAAAGAGGCTGTCTTTCTGGTCCTTGGCAAGAAAGGTGTGTTGGCTTAAGTGGAAATGAGCAAAGGTGAGAAGAGCAAGTATTTCATCTTCTGGTAACCAGCAGAAGATAAGAACATCAATAATTTTTAACATAAGATTTTTTTTAAACATCTTTATTGGAGTATAATTGCTTTACAATGGTGTGTTAGTTTCTGCTTTATAACAAAGTAAATCAGCTATACATATACATATATCCCCATATCTCTTCCCTCTTGCGCCTCCCTCCCTCCCACCCTCCCTATCCCACCTCTCTAGGTGGTCACAAAGTACCAAGCTGATCTCCCTGTGCTTTGCGGCTGCTTCCCACTAGCTATCTATTTTACATTTGGTAGTGTATATATGTCCATGCCACTCTCTCACTTTGTCCCAGCTTACCCTTTCCCCTCCCCGTGTCCTCAAGTCCAGTCTCTACATCTGTGTCTTTATTCCTGTCCTGCCCCTAGGTTCTTCAGAACCTTTTTTTTTTAGATTCCATATATATGTGTTAGCATACGGTATTTGTTTTTCTCTTTCTGACTTACTTCACTCTGTATGACAGACTCTAGGTCCATCCACCTCACTACAAATAACTCAATTTCATTTCTTTTTATGGCTAAGTAGTATTCCATTGTATATATGTGCCACATCTTCTTTATCCGTTCATCTGTCGATGGACATTTAGGTTGCTTCCATGTCCTGGCTATTGTAAATAGTGCTGCAGTGAACATTGTGATTCATGACTCTTTTTGAATTATGGTTTTCTCAAGGAATATACCCAGTAGTGGGATTGCTGGGTTGTATGGTAGTTGTATTTTTAGTTTTTTAAGGAACCTCCGTACTGTTCTCCATAGTGGCTGTATCAATTTACATTCCCCCCAACAGTGCAAGAGGGTTCCCTTTTCTCCACACCCTCTCCAGCATTTATTTTAACATGAAATTTTAATCAAAACTCATAGTCTCACTTTTGACAAAACTGTTTTTGAGATTCATATATATATATATATTATATATATTATATATATATACACACACACACATATATTTATGCATACATATTCACATATGCATATATGTTCATATAGACAGACAGAGAGACATTTGTGTGTATTGTTTTTAAACATCTATCAGGACAGTTGTGCATGCGGGCAGTAGAAGCCCTAAAACTGGACTCACGGGGGAATATGGAAAATGAGGGAAAGGTGGCTTTGCATCTGGTCCCATGAAGGGCCCACTTGCTCTCTGAAGGGCCAGGAAGAACTTCTCTCTGTAGCAGGAAGCACTGCAGTCGGCCACAGCTGGAGCCGCCTTGGGGATGTGTCACTGCCACCAGGCAACTGTGTTGGGAACTCAGCCCCACTGGCAGCCAGCTCGATCTGTGCCAGTGTTTGGCAAATTTCCCCAAGTGGAAATCTGCCAATTTAAATGAAGTGGTGCTCTGTGTATGCTGTTCCCTCTGACTCTCGGTAAAATAATCATTGCTTCACATCTTTTATTGCCTTGTCGTTCATCTGATAGGAGGTGGGGGCAGGGGTGGGGGTAGGGACTGCTTGATGTGAGCGGTGAATTCACAAGGAAGGAAGCATTTTAATGGGTAACTGAAAATCAAAGATAATCTTCCCAGCTGGTTGGGGTGGAGGAGAGGTGCTGAGAGGAGAAGCACACATCCTGACCTCAGGGTGATCGGGCAGATGTATGGGAAAGCGTGATCCTCGCCATCTGGGTGATCCATGTGTATAAAGTCGGTGGTTAACTGTACCCACCCTTTGCAAAATAGCATATGTCACAGCCACCCAATACCATCCATGACTAAAACCTGTTCAAATTTGCAAACAGCCTGGAAGAACAATGAGAAAACTCTTAATTGGGGTCTGTTTGTGCTTCCCTTATAAAAGAGACTGATGTGTTGAAGGTCTCGTGATTCATTTATGAGCTTTGGAACCATGTGTGAGGGCTGACCCAGGCAGGGCCTCCCCAGAGGACAAGGATCAGCATTTTAATGTCACCGAGGATGGCTTTATATGCTGTAACCTTTGTTGTCCCCAGTTCTATTCACGATGGACAATTTATGTAAAAACAAATGAACAAATAAAACTACTGGGAGATGATTAGCTTTGAAGCATGAAGTGTCTGCCATCTTGGTTTCTTTACATGTGCTAATTGCTTTCCAGTGACCCACATGGAAAAGGACCTAAGGTTGGAACAGTTATTGCTGGAGTATCTGGTGAGATTATATGAAAGGACATTACAGGCTGTAAAGTGATATACAAGTGTAAAGTGATATCCAGGAAGGACTATGTAGGACATATCCACAGGAGTGGATATGTATAGTAATAATAGAAGCTGTCCTACATAGTCCTTCCTGGATCTCTCCTCTCTGTGATTGCAGAGCCTTTACTTACACCACAAACACGTACATGCAAGAATCCCCAGATTACATGAGGGAAGCTCTTGTGCCTGTTACTTTTCTCCCTCTGGCCCTCATCCATTCTGTACAGTTCTCTCCTTCTTCATGAGTACATAGGATTCCTAGGCTTTTCTCTGGCAGTTCAGAAGTCCTCCTGTCCCCCAGTGGAGCCTCCCAAACCTACTTTCTCTTTTTATCTTTCTGCCCAATCTACATCTTAGTTGTCACGGCTTTTCTGGGTGGAACCCTTAGTTGTTTGTGTCCTTGCTCACCAGTGGAAAGACCAGGTTGTAGACATAAAAAAGACATTGTATTTTTTCTGCACGTCTAATTTGTAGCAGAGTTCGATTTAGGGTCCTTTTGCCCATAGAATGGAGAGGGACAAGACAACAACAGGCTCCCACCAACCATGAGACAGGAGATTGTTTCTTGACTTTCCTGGGGTTATTGACTGCTTAGGTGTTAGGCTCTGTGGTCACCTGACTCTCGTCTCCTAGCTTTTCATGTAGCATTGCCACTTGCTGGCTGCTGACCCTGGGCAATTATTTGGTATCTCCAATCTCTTGGTTTTTCATCTATAAAATGAGAATGATAAATAGTACCTGACTTATAGGGTCGCTCTGAAGATTAAATGAGAGAGTTCTTGGGAAGTGCTTGGACATGGCCTCACACACACTAAGCACTCAATAAATGCTATCAATTACGATTCTTCCTGTCCTTACCTTGTCATATGTATGGACATGAAATCAGCCATTTTCCTGGACTTCTGACCCTGGGACTCCAAGAGTACAGGATGGATGCTTACAAGCAAGTTGGCTAGAGAATTTTGCTTATTTGAACATTTGCTATTTGAGGAAAACTCAAATTACCTTTGATCCATACTCAGTTACCATGTAAAAAATGAAGATTACAAGAACAACAGTTTCCATTTGTGGAAGGTTTAATTCTACATGGATTGTCTCATCTAATGACATCAGTGCAATGAAATGAGGGGGCTACTAATCAAACCTGGGTGCCTTTGACTCTGAACTGAGTCCTGCCTCCTTTCAAGGGAAGGGGTGTCTGAGAACCAGGACCCACAGGACCCCAAGATCACGCTTGGAGGCATTAGGGAAACATGTCACTGTCATCTTTCTACAAACGACACAAGCTTGTTTGTGGAAGCACCATGTCACAGCCCGCATTTCACATATTCCATATTAGTTTCTACAATTGTCCCTATAAATGTCAAGAGAGCCCCTTTCCCAAATAAACTCAGCCAGAAGCTTCTTCTGAGCAAAACCAGTTGACAGCCCAAACGATTACAAACTCGTGTCTAACTTGGTAGAGCATCTGGGTTATTTATAGTGCAGCTTATATTTGGCTTAATATGAGCTTTCATTTTCCTCAAAGAGATGCAGGATGGATCTTTTAAAATAAATAAGTAAATAAAATTTAAAGAAAGGATGAAAAGAAAAGCAATAAAAAGCAAGTCACTCTCAGAGGTACTAGAATTTGGCAAAGGGGAAGAATGCTTCAGCATGTCCTAAAGATAGTGGCATCTGTCTTGCAAATGAGGAGCATAAATCTGCCCATTTGCCAAACCCTTCAGCAGGATTCTGACCTGGCATTTCTCCCAAGTCTCTAACCACTAGTTAGAAAGAACACGGTTCACTAACTGTCCAATCCAATTTAAATTTAATCTGATCTATTGTGTGTGTGTATGTGCAACCCTTCAGCTAATGTTTAGGTAATTTAGAAAAAAGAAAAAAAACTTAGTCATTTAGGTAGCCCTTCCCCTCCCCCTTTCTCTGTTTCTATCCCTAGAATAGAGTCCAATTGTGTGTAAGGGAGGGTCTCACTCCTTTCCCAGTTGCTGGTGAGAAGAGACCCCCTGCCTCTCTAAGCCCAAACCCTGAGGTTTTATGTCATTGGCTATCAGGGCTCCTAGCTTTGCTGTCAAAGACAGAAAGGTTGTCTTCCCACTAGAGGAAAATTGGGTAATATAATTCTTCCAGACATGGCCATGGACGTACTAAAAGCGAGTGAGAATAAATATGTGAAAGCATTCAGCAAATCTCTATCACAACAGCCACCTGGTTTTCGGGGCTATTGCTCTGTTGTGAAATCCCAGTTTGCATGGGAGCAGTTAAATATTACCTCCAGCTTTCTCTCTGCAATCTTTCTATAATATTTCTCAAACCCTTCCCCATCCCTGCATTTAGATAGATATCTTGGGCCAACCCAGACCAAGGTGAAAAACTCAGGTATGCTAAAAGAAAGTACATTAATAATGTTTAAATCCTACCCCTTTACAGAGGTAACCCCTACTCCCACTCCATTCCACATAGTCTGTATTTGTTTCCAAAATGGTCCCTGAATATTTTAAAAGCCTCTTTCCCAAATAAACTCAACCAGAGGCTGAGCACCCATTTCACATTTGTGAAAAATCCTATTTGCCATGTATATACACCACACGTGCCAGGTCCAGGCCCAAGCACCCAAATCCTTTACCTTTTTTCCTGGACAGGATTGGGTGCCTTGTAAATAGAGGGGGGAAATCTCATCATTGGTCCTAATGCTATAAAATAAAATCCAAAGAGAAGACAAATTAATGTTCACTTAGTATTCACCAAACTTAGGGAATTTGAGCATGAACTAGTGTTTGATATGATCTAAATGAATGATGAGGGTTAAAGGAATAAAGGACCAGGAAATCTCCCTGGAGTAGGAGGTGCTGCAGAGCAGATTTTCAGTTCTCCGTGGGGGGTTAGCGGAGGGCTTTGGACAAATGGGACTCTGCCTTCAGCTGTGTCCACCTGGGTGTTAGCTGTTGACTAGCAAACTGAGAAACATCAGCAACACCCAGGAAAGCACAGCCAGCAGCTGTGTTCAGTCCCTAAAAAAGAAGTGATTGGAAATACGGAACTCATTTTCATGAGCAAAGCAAAGGGGAAGACATTGACACGTTGGAGCTGCAGAACCAGCTAGGAAGTGTCACAGCAGTGACTGCTCCTTGCAGGGCCCTGCTCACTAACACACAGGCGAGGCCAGTGACAGGGGAGCTTTCTCAGGCTGTCAGATCATTTTCAGAAACTGCAATTCATGTCATGCTAATAGCTCAGTCTATAATTAGGCATATTTATCTATGTCCCTGGGCTATGTCTCCTGCCTTTCTGTGCTTAGTTTTCTCCAAGAACAAATAATCCAGAAGAATTATGAGTCTGCAGAGGGGCGAGCGGGAGTGTGTGTACATGTTGAAAGCACTGTTATCAAATGGCCTAAATGCAATTTTCTCATTGACCAAATGCATGAGTAGATATTGTCTATTCTCATGGGAAGAGGAGTCTTTGGTACTTTCCAGAAAGGACTGGGAAGGAAAACATTTTCTTCTCTCTGCCACAAATTTACTATGGTTGTGCTGTTCCTGTATCTTCCTATATTAGGTCAAAGGAGTACACCTTTGCTATGACTTTAGTCTGCTTGGAAAGATGATAAATAAAAGCAGTGTGTCACCCTACAGCACACAGATTCCTCTCAGGAGATTTCTCTTACCATTATAACACAACTCATGTACAGACAAGTGTGGCTACCAGCATCAATCGATATATTAGATATCAGTAAAGTTGAATTTTTTTTAAGAAAAAAAAAATAGCGTGTCAATTAACATTTTTTAAGTATTTGGAAAACTATAAAAGCTGCTGCAGTTTGAAGAGCCTGAATGTAGCTATATGCTTTTCTCCTTTCCTTTATTTCCATCTATTTTGCAACTCAAGAAGGGAGACCTTATCATCAGTTGGGCTGGTTTAATTATGCAAGGACTGACAAGGCAATTGGAAGAAAATTGGGTGGTCTAGCATTTTATTGGGCCTTGACCGGCTTGATTTTCCATGTCTGTGGGATTTCTGGGTAGATCTTCCTGCCAGAAAACTGATGCAAAAAAGGCCACCTTTTGTACTTTTCTCCTTTTCAAGGGAAGCTAAGGAATCAGCCAGCTGCCACGTGGCTCGTTGCTCCCTGGGAAATCATGTTCATGCATGAATAATGTTCGTCCTCTATATTCCAACTCCTCCGCTGGGGCTCTCATACCACCCTTGTAACAAGCATGGGGTGCCCTCCAACCCAGAATGCCAGTCAGGAGAAGATGTGATAATTTTAAGCTGTTTCCAATAGATGTTTTCTAGAAGATAAGGATTGGAATCCACTTTTTAAAAGCAAATATCTGTTGGATGCTTATTCTGTGGCAGTACTGTCTCACTTAATACTCAGAACAACCCTAAAGATAGGTATTTTCATATCCCCATTTTCCAGACAAGATAAGGAAACTAAAGCATGGTGAGGTTAAGTTACTGGCCGAAGGACCCACAGATAATATGAGGCTGGGGTAGGATTCAAACCCTGGTCTCATAGTGCATAGAGCCTGTGTCACCTCTTTGTTATCCTGTCACAGGGTCTGGATTCTTGCTTGCCATCTAAACAGGCTGCCTCTTCTAACAGAAAGAGAAAGGTATTTGTGCTGAGCTTTTTTTTACTGACATGGGAGAATAGAATATTGGTCACTAATCCACTAATTTCATTAATCCACAGCCCTTATCATTTACCCAGATTATTGGTTGTTTTTACTCCTTCCTGGTAAAGGCAAAGGACTCTGGATAAGGTTGAATATTATCTTTATGGATCATGTATGTATATATATATATATATATATATATATACACACATACATATATATGTAAACTAACAGTCATCCAAAGTAAATTAAAAAGAAAACAAACTTAGATGGGAACTCAGCTCCAGGACTCATAGAAGTTAATAATCAGAGCAACTAGCAGGTATTAGTATTCGTTTTGTAGAATCAGGTCGTATGCCATCACTTTCATGAAGCTTAAATTTTCTAAATTTCAATTGGCCATCAGACTATGTCAGAGACTCCTGCTCTTGAAGTCAAGCTTGGCTGAACATGTCTAATAGAAAGCCTGACAAAGCTGTAGCCATCACTGATTCCAGTGTGCCCGAGTGGGACTCCCTGTGTGACGCTGGAGAGACTGGGAATGCAGAACTCCAGTAGCCCAGCAAACTTAGCTATGACAACGCTGTCAACCGCCTGCATCACATCTTCACCAGAGCTCTCCTCAACCACGCCTTTGTCCCTGTGGGCTGTTATAGCAAAGTGCCAGAGACTGGAGGGCTTGTAAACAACAGAAATGTATTTCTCACAGCTTGGAGCCTGGGAGGTCCAAGTCCAAAGTACTAGCAGATTCAGCCAGTCCAGGGTCTGGTGAGAGCCCATTCCTTGACACTATCTTTTTGCTATAACTTCACGTGGTGGAAAGAAGAGACGAGGAGTATCTCTGGGGCCACTTTTGTAAGGACTAATCCCATTCATGAGGGCTCCACTCTCATGACCAAATCACCTCCCGAAGGCCCACCTCCCCAAATCCTCAACTAGGAGGTTAGCATTTCAACATACGCATTTTGGAGGGATGCAAATATTCAGTCCAGAGCAACTTGCAAAATAGGTTTGTTTGAATCTTATCTCTACTTCTTTCTGCTCTCATCCACTGTGGGCCAAAGGACAGACTGAAGAAGAAAATTCACAAGAAAGGGATGAACTAAGTCTGCAAACACATGGAGAAGAAAGTGTTGTGAATCCTTGAAAACTGCAAATATCCATGAGGTTTAATCAACTCTGGGTAAAATAAATCCTCTTTTGAAATAAAAGGGCAAACATTACACATTTGAGACAAAATACCATAGGGTGACAAAGCTAAGCTCTTCCTTTTATCCAGAGTTAGCAACTCCATCAAAATTACTGTTTTTCTTATTGCTAAGCAAAGTCAAGGCACCCTGAAGATTATATGGCTGGAATTTTAAGTCCATCTAGGAATCAGCTAATTTCACTGGTAGCCATGAAAGGAACAGCAGAATTGAGACAGATTCATTTAATCAGCCGGTGATTCAACCAATATTTATTTGCCTTGTTATTAAGATACCTGCACATACAGGCTAACATCCAAGAATTTTGACATTTTTGTAAATGAAAAGATAATACTTAATTGACAGGAAATTTCTTTTTAATTAGTAAAGCATCCTTACTGAATGGTTTTAATCACAGGAGCACCAGCTTCAAATGGTTGGGTAAGAATCCAGAGACATAGGACACCAAAACTCCTTAGTGAAATAGCCTAGCAACTTAACTGCAATATTGGCTAAAATGCTGGAATATATGGCACTTTCAAACCACAGGTGTGTTGGATTATTTTTTAAATATAAAGAATGTGATACATTTCTGCAAATGTATTAAATCACCATGATTTTAGAATTTTGCTTGCTTCCCTTTTGTCAGCAAATTGAATGGTTAGTTGCTGTATGTTCTTTAGCCTAATAGAAATTCCAAGGGAAGAGCAGAGCCGATTTTGGCCTTTATTCAGTAGGCATTTAATGTCCTCTTTAAGAGGTCCGTCTTTCTTGTTCTACATAATGATGGTAAAACAAATTTCTGCTCATTACATCTTTAATATATGTTTATGACTGTTGGGAAAATTAATGACTTCGGCTAGCATTTAACGTGTGTTTATTTTCTGAGCAAGGCTATCCATCCTACAGATGACAGTTCATCCATACGTGCATGGAATAAATTATCAGTCTTCTTAAATTTCTTTTAAATAAAAGACTACAATTCACAGGGATAAAAGGGGGGTTGATTTTTAAGATTCTCTTTGGATTTTACCACATCCTTTCCTTTCTTATTATCTGCAGTGAAATGATCAAAGGATAGAAAATAGCATTACCTAATTAGGTTGTATGGACCCACAGTTGGACGCTAGTCTGGCCAAGGGATTTGCTTTTAAGGAATAAGGACAATGGTGGGAGGAGTGAGAGTAATGATGGGCAGGCTTATGCATTAGTTTTCTGGGAAAGAGGTGAGGCTTTCCTGGAAATGGGGTGCTACCTATTTTCTTCCTTTTTTGGTTAGTGACTTCTGGTCATGGCCACCTGTAGGTGTGTCATTCAGTTTGCTAATGTAGTAAAATCAGTGTAGAATAGTAAAATCAGGGTCTGTTGGAGGTCAGATTCATCGCTGTCTTGGTTTCAAATGATTCTATCTGGTTTTTGCTTTTCTCTTTCTTTAGCTTCCTTTCTTTGTGTCCAAACCCTGTGACTTAAAGATATATGTTAGTTTCTGTTCAAGAGAGGGGTTGGTACGTTTTGAGCAAGGGTCTAGTGGCAACTCTGGTAACAATAGTACTTGAGAAAGTACATGTTTACACAGATTCTTTGCCATTCACTTCATCCATCAGTGGAAAGACTTTAAAGTAGATCTTATATGAACAAATAAATATAGGTTAGACAAGATGTTTTCATAAGATTCAAGGTTAGTAAATAATTCATTAGCATTAATATGTGCTTATGAGTCATACTTGAAAACTAAATCAGCTACTTAGAAAATACCAGTGTAAATTTAAAGTTCTAGGATGCTAACTAACTGAAAACTAGGTATTAGAGAGGGTTGTGTGAATTTGTAATTTAGTATCCATGCTCTGCATTCCTTAGCAGTCAAAAGTAATTATTTTATTTGCCTGAAATCACTATCAACAAAAAAGTATTTGTAAGCCATAAAGAACTAAACACATGTAAGATACCTTTAAGA
The DNA here is from genome assembly GCF_963455315.2 of Globicephala melas. NCBI lineage: Eukaryota > Metazoa > Chordata > Mammalia > Artiodactyla > Delphinidae > Globicephala > Globicephala melas. The sequence goes on along the minus strand of NC_083331.1, from coordinate 12,128,365 downwards.
TGAAAATTGTCAATCTTTTAATTTTTTTTACTCATTTTGCATTTTACTCATGACACTGGTAATTTAACTTTTCAGACCAATAATGCTGTTTGCCTGAGGGGTAGTGTTGCTAATTCATTAGGGGGTGGGGTACAGTAACCATTGCAAATTAAAAGAGATGCCTTAACCAAAACAAGAGGAAGTCCCGTCTTAGTTTAGGCTGCTATAATGAAATACCATAGACTGGGTGACTTAAACAACAAACATTTGTTTCTCACAGTCCTGGAAGCTGGGAAGTCCAAGATGATGGTGCTGGCAGAGTCCAGTGTCTGGTGAGAACCCACTCCCTGGTTTGCAGATATCTCTTCTTGTTACATCCTCACATGGCCTTTCCTTGGTGCATGTACTCAGAGAGAGAAAGCAAGCTCTCTGGTCTCCTCTATAAGGACACTAATCCCACTGTGGGGACCCCATCCTCATGATTTTACCTAAGCCTATTTACCTCCCAAAGGCACTTCCTCCAAATACCTTCACACTGGGGATTAAGGCTTCGACATATGAATTTTGAGGGGGCACAAACATTCATTCCTTAGCAAGTACACATGCCGTGGTGCCCTTAGGAGTATACAAGGTAGAGAGAAAAATCAGTCTCACTCCTTAGCCTCACCTGGAGGTGCAAACTTGTCCAAAATTTGCTTCAAAGCCTGGTCCCCTCTTGACAGGCTGTCAGCTAATGACGTCACCCTTGTCAGGGTAACAAGAATAGCTAACACTGACTTTGGGTCAGGAACTCTTCTAGTCACTTCACTATAATAACTAATTTAATTTACATTTAACAATTAATAGTACACCATGAGGTAGGTACTATTATTATCCTCATGTTCAATAGGTGAATGGCAGAGCTGGGATTTAAATGCAAGCAGTGTGAGTTTTAACCACTACAATAACAGTAACAGTAGAGTTTTAACCACTATTCTGATGTGAAGCCTTCCTGTTACCAAATCCTGTACTTTTATTCCTTCTTCTCTATCCCCACTGACCTCAGTAACTCACGTGGCCATTATGTGAGCTTTGTCCCTTGTGAGAGACTGAATATACAAATGAACAATGGCCAAACCACATGTAAAAATAGAATTCTGACCCACAATCTGCAGCAACCAGTCTAGGAAATCAACTTGTGATCTACAGAAACTAGCCCAAAGAGCCAGCCTGCTATCTGTAAGTCAGACTTGTAGGAGGTCAGACCACTATCTCTAGCAACAGTCCAGGGACCCTAACAAAAACTTCTGCAACAATTGGCCCCAAACATCCAGGACTTACTTAATACCTGACAGCTGCCCTAATTTTTGTTCCTACTTCCAACTTAGGATCAACTAGAGGAAGTCAAATATGCATCCCTAACCAATCACATGGGATGCCCAGCTTCTAATTAGCCTGCCCACAGCTTCCCCAGGCCAACAGCCTCCAGTCAGGGCACACCTGAGGCCTTCCCCCTTTTCCACTATAAAGTTTTCCCACTCCTCTACCTACCTTTGTGTCTCAGTGATGATGGCTGACTTCCTTGCTAGAGCAAGCTCTGAATAAACAGCCCTTGCCTGTTCCGATTTGGTTGGTCTTTGTTTATTTCACACCGGCCTCCCATCCTGCTCCATACCTTCCCCTCTCCAGCACAGAGGCACTCTAGCACACAGACTGTGTTGTAGGAAGAGACTGAAGCACAAAAATCTGCACAGGGATAATGGGACTTGAGCTGTGCTTTGAGGGGAAGCACAATTCAAAAAGCTGGGCGGGAGCCTGGGATGAGCTCGCAGAGAGAGTGATGCATGCAGAGGAAAAAGAGGGTCCATGTGTCCTTAATCTCCCAGGCCCTTCCTCATGGGGAAGGAAAGCTGGGACAGTGTGTGGTTGCAATTTTCTTTACACATTTCCAGGCAGCTTACTGGTTACAGTACAGTACTGTTGTAACAATAATTGTATTGTCACAGGCAAGTGACATGGCAGTGGAAGGGTTTTGGGGGAGTACAATTAAATTTGATATCATGAACATCACACGGATTCCTGTAGCACAGATAAAGCAGCCCATATTTACACCACCAGAGAAGGTGATTCTTGGCCCATGAGGAAAGATTACAGAAACAAATACACAGGTTTGTAATAAGAAACCCTCCCAACAGGACAAATGCTTTGCTGTAGTTCACATCAACTTTTTTATTTTCTATTAGTCCCAACAGCTAAGAATCAGCAATGTACCTGCATATACAGAAAGCAAAATCATACTGAGCAGCAATGAAGTATTTAAACTAATTGAACTTTGCAAACACATGTAGATAAATAGCAGGTCACTTACTTGCAACTACTTCCGTGGTTGCTTTTAAGATTCAAAGAACCTCTCAAACAGCTGAAAGGCTTTGAATTCCAAGCAACACTTTTATATCCTCAGACAGTTACAACCCTCCCACAGGTGATTTTTAAGGGAGGACAGAATATATTTATTTCTCTTAACTTTATTAACTGTCTTGTCATGAAGACATGAACTGGGACAGTAGAGCCCACACGGGATGAAAAGGAAGACATTGCCAAATGAATGCTTTCAGCCTGGAGTGATTTTACAACATCACAGACCCTGAGGGGAGACCACTTAACACCAAGAGTCCTGTGTTCATGTGTGGGTCACGGCCAGATCCCGCTGCATGGCACGGAGTCAGTGCCCAGGAAATATTTACTGAATCTGGGGATGGATGTTCCTAAGAGCAGAGCCAGGTTGTAGGCCTGAATCAACTCCACCTCCGCACTCGTGCTCTGGGTGATCCTTCCACCTCCTTTTTCATTCCTTCATGTTCCTTCACGGCAGGTGGCAATTTCCCTCCTTTCAAGCCCTCCTATTTCTATACCAGTTCACGCTCTCCAGAAATAACAGCTACAGTTAACACTTGAGTGCTTATTCGTTCCAGACGCTGAGCTAATCCCCTTCTAGGCATTTTCTGATTCAACCCTCACAAATACCCTATCAGGAGGTGCTGTTATTATACTCATTTTGCAAATGAGGAAATTGAGGTTTAGCAAGGCTTAGCCCCTGACCTTAACGGCAGAAACAGGATTCAGACTTAGTCTGTCTCAGGAAGCCTGAGTTCTTAAGGGAGACGGACTGTTATTCTTACCATCTCTTGCCTGAACTATTTCCAGGACTTGCACATTCGTCTCTGTTTCCCCGCCAGTCTTTGCTCTCCAAACCATCCCCCACCTTGCTGCCAGAATAATTATTTTTAAACCTATGTCTGATCATGAACCTTGCTTACCACCCCTCAGTGGCTCTCCAGTGTCTCAGTATAAATTTCAAATTCCTTTTTGTGGCCATCAAGATATAGCATGACTTAGTCATCTCCCTATTTTTCTAACCTCATCTCTGACACTCCACAGATCTTCATCCTCCACCTTGATAACTCTGCCTGGAGTTATCCTATTCTTTTATTTCAGATGTGACTTCCTAACAGAATGTTTCCTTATCCTGCTACACACTCCAGACTGGGGTAAATGCCCTTTCTCTGTATCCCTGTAATACCCTCTCAAATCTACATCATCGTGCTTTGCATATTTAAAAAACATGTTTCAGACTATACTACAAAGCTACAGTAATCAAGACAGTATGGTACTGGCACAAAAAAAGAAATATAGATCAATGAAACAGGATAGAAAGCCCAGAGATAAACCCACGCACATATGGTCACCTTCTCTTTGATAAAGGAGGCAAGAATATACAATGGAGGAAAAACAGCCTCTTCAATAAGTGGTGCTGGGAAAACTGGACAGCTACATATAAAAGAATGAAATTAGAACACTCCCTAACACCATACACAAAAATAAACTCACAATGGCTTAAAGACCTAAATGTAAGGCCAGACACTATAAAACTCTTAGAGGAAAACATTGGCAGAATGCTCTATGACATAAATCACAGCAAGATCGTTTTTGACCCACCTCCTAGAGAAATGGAAATAAAAACAAAAATAAACAAATGGGGCGTAATGAAACTTAAGAGCTTTTGCACAGCAAAGGAAACCATAAACAAGATGAAAAGACAACCTTCAGAATGGGAGAAAATATTTGCAAATGAAGCAACTGACAAAGGATTAATCTCCAAAATATATAAGCAGCTCATGCAGCTCAATATCAAAAAAAACAAACAACCCAGTCCAAAAATGGGCACAAGACCTAAGTAGACATTTCTCCAAAGAAGATACAGAGATTGCCAACAAACACATGAAAGGATGCTCAACATCACTAATCATTAGAGAAACGTAAATCAAAACTACAATGCGGTATCACCTCACACCAGTCAGAATGGCCATTATCAAAAACTCTACAACCAATAAATGCTGGAGAGGGTGTGGAGAAAAGGGAACCCTCTTGCACTGTTAGTGGGAATGGAAATTGATACAGCCACTATGGAGAACAGTATAGAGGTTCCTTAAAAAACTAAAAATAGAACTACCATATGACCCAGCAATCCTACTACTGGGCATATACCCTGAGAAAACCATAATTCAAAAAGTCATGTACCACAATGTTCATTGCAGCTCTATTTATAATAGCCAGGACATGGAAGCAACCTAAGTGTCCACTGACAGATGAATGAATAAAGAAGATGTGGCACATATATACGATGGAATATTACTCAGCCATAAAAAGGAATGAAACTGAGTTATTTGTAATGAGGTGGATGGACCTAGAGTCTGTCATACAGAGTGAAGTAAGTCAGAAAGAGAAAAACAAATACCATGTGCTAATACATATATATGGAATCTTAAAAAAAAAAAAAGGTTCTGAAGAACCTAGGGGCAGGACAGGAATAAAGATGCAGACATAGAGAATGGACTTGAGGACATGGGGAGGGGGAAAGGTAAGCTGTGACAAAGTGAGAGAGTGGCATGGACATATATATACTACCAAATGTAAAATAGATAGCTAGTGGGAAGCAGCTGCATAGCACAGGGAGATCAGCTCAGTGCTTTGTGACTACGTCGAGGGGTGGCATAGGGAGGGTGGGAGGGAGGGAGACACAAGAGGGAGCAGATATGGGGATATATGTATACATAGAGCTGACTCACTTTGTTATAAAGCAGAAACTAACACACCATTTTAAAGCAATTATACTCCAGTAAAGATGTTTAAAAAACATTTTTAATGTACATAATGAACATTAAAAAAAAATGTTTGCATATCTGTACTGTCCACCCAACCTCTGACAGACTGAATTGTTCCCAATTCTTCACCACTCTCCTGTAATAAAATCGTGCACCTGCCTCCTTTGCTGGGTAGCTTTGAGTGCCTCCCATAGATGCAGTCTACAGCCCTGCCCCTCTGACTTGGGGTTTGGCTATGTGACTTGCTCTTGTCAGTGGACTCTGCCATTGGGAGGATTTCCTCTCACCACTGTGTTTCAAGGTAACCCTTGAGTAGGATTCCTGCAGCCGTGCTTGTTTTTTGTCTTGCTCCTTCCCACCAAGCAAACCTACCCATGAACCAATGTCTGCTTTTGTCCTTTCCTGATGGTCCTAAGGGAGCGCCTATGTGGCCACAGTATAAGCTGAGGGGGAATGTTGAGGAGCAAGGCAGTCTTGACAAGGGTTGTAGTCAACCCCTCAGGGACTCTGACACTGAGATGGCCCTTCTGAGTCTTCACCCTGGGGTGAGGGGTCCCTTTTTACCCCTTTATCCATCAGTTATTGTATACAGGCTGTGCTAGGGAAGGGGCAGAACCTTAGGCCCAAAGCTCTCTTCAGCTGTGGGCAATTCCTAAAGGGGCCAACAGCTAGGGGACAAGAGCTGTAGCCAGTGGCATCCCCATAGGCAGGAGCAGTAAGTCCCTCAGTCCCACAGGGCGTCTGGGCAGGCAGTGCAGAACAGTGACCACTGCACCAGTGATTCTGCAAGTGTGGTCCCCAGACCAGCAGCATAAGCATCCCTGGTAACTTGAGAGAAATGCAAATTCTGAGGCCCCGTCTCAATCTACTGAGTCACATACGGTAGGGGTGAAGCCTAGAGATGGTTTAACAAGCTGTCAGGTGACTCTGATGCACACCAGAGCTTGAGAACCAAGGCACTACATCAGCGCTGGCAGTGTACTCTGTTGGAATGCACAGAAGATTTGCTGACTGATGAATTAACATGAAAAAAGCGGCTGCAACTCCCAGGGGAACTGGTCTGGGGACCACACTTCAAGTGGCAAAATCCTAAATGATTTTTTTTCCGTGGTTATGATGACCTTGAGAGTTTTGAGGAGTACTGGTCAGGTGTTTTATAGAATGTCCTTCAGTTTGGATTTGTCTGGTGTTTTCTCATGATTAGACAGGGGTCACGGGTTTTGGGGAAGCAGACCACAGAGGCAATGTGCCACTTTCATCACATCCTTCCAAGGGTGCATGCCCCCAGCATGATTTATCTGTGTTGATGTTGACCTTGATCACTTGGCTAAGGTAATATGTGTTGGGTTCTAAATGATTGTCATGCAATTGAATTTCAAGATCCTCTGATGTACCAAGAAAGATCCAAACTGCTGAGCTTGGCATAGGGAGCCTGCAGAGACACGCCCCTTCCTGGGTCTTTGTCTTCATCCCACCGTTTCCTGACTTGCACTCTGGGCTGCGTAAATAACAAACTGCTTGAGGTCCACCCACCCACCATACACACACACCGCCCAGAATGCCAATTCTTTCCTTAAAAGAAGATATCAGTTTGGGCTCCAGTTTCTGTACCATCTGCCCTCCCTGCTTTCATAGCCTCTCATCTCTCACCGCTTACCTCAATCCTATGACTAACTCTATTTGATGGAAATTAATAGTTTAAGGTTCTCTCTCTCCCATTAAAATATCAGTTTTGCAAGAACAATGGACTTTGAAGTGTTCATCCTGAACCAATAGTAATCAATAAATATATGTTAAATTATGTGCCAAACACAAACCATACCATTATAAATATCAAAGAAAATCACTCATCTTTTGAAGGCCCCTTTTTCCTACTCCAAGTGATGAAATTGAATAATCTCAAGTGTCAAGTAAGAGGTGTTTAAAAGGGCCGGCAATTCTCAGTGCTCTGTACCACTGCAGCCTAATTAGTACCGTGCATTTCCATTAGTCCTCTTAACGGTCTTTTTTTTCAAACTGCTCTTGCAGCCAAAAATTTGTTCTGAAAACATAAAACAACACTCAGAAAGCTCCTGCTGTCATTATTAATTCCAGCCCCACTTTCTTATATTTCAAAAGAGGATGGAAGCAGACATGGACATGTGAGCAGTTGGGTGGTCTCACCAGCGGTGGCTGTCAGGTAGTTGAATTGGAAGCATCCATCAGCACAGTGCCCTTTAGAATCTACCCTTCAAGGTTACCTCCAAACCACCTTAAAGGGGCAGCACAAAGGTCAGAGACAGCATCTTTGCCGGCAGTGGCTTCATCCATCACGTTCCTAACCAGCAAATAGAGACTGATGAAGACACTGGGCCACAGCTGGGTGGGGCGGGGCCTGCTGGTGACCTTCTGCTTATCAATGCCTCTCCCGTCTTGCTCCAAACGTTTCCTCTCAGGTGTTTGCTTTGGAAGGCAAATATTGATATTTGCTACCACTGGCTTTTTCATTAAATGCTCAGCTCCTTGATACACATTCTTTGCTAAATGATTTCCTTCCATCTTCCGACTAGTCTGAAATCAGAGAGCAAATTTAGTATTGTGGAAATTCACTTGGATTCCAAACCTCCCTCCTTCCCGAGTAGTGTTTTGTTTTTTTTTTAATTTTAATTAATTTTTTGTCTGTGTTGGGTCTTTGTTTCTGTGCGAGGGCTTTCTCTAGTTGCGGCAAGCGGGGGCCACTCTTCATCGCGGTGCGCGGGCCTCTCACTGTTGCGGCCTCTCTTGTTGCAGAGCACAGGCTCCGGACGCGCAGGCTCAGTAGTTGTGGCTCACGGGCCTAGTTGCTCCGCGGCATGTGGGATCTTCCCAGACCAGGGCTCGAACCCGTGTCCCCTGCATCGGCAGGCAGATTCTCAACCACTGCGCCACCAGGGAAGCCCCCAAGTAGTGTTCTTAAATAAACCCAGAGGCATTCGGTATTCCAGATCTTTTCTGGCCGAGCCAAAGGCTGCACTGGGCTAGAAAGGCTGTGTGATTCACAAAGGCATCCAGCCCTGAGACAGCTCGTCCTGCTGCTGCCTCCCCCTGAGTTTCCTGAACAGGCTACCAGGACTCTTTGGAGCATTTTGCCCAGCTGAGCACACTGGGGCATCTCTTCTAAGGCCCAAACTCAGGCTTTGTTCACTTTCCACCCACACTGCTCATGTGCGTAGACGAGTGAATTATTCTAAGGCAAATGAAGGAGAGTTTGGGTGGGGGGCTCCAGCTCTGGTTTCTAAGCCCACAGCTTCCCAGAGCTGGGACTTGACCTACACAGCTCCCCGCCCTCTCCCCTCCTCCACTGCCTGGATAAGAGAGCTTTTCTTCATCGTGCAACAATGTTTTTCAGGTTTGAAAAAGCTTCACATGTCTGCATCATGTTAGGCCTTTAAAGATGACGATGAGTTACAAGATGATTCCTGCTGTCACTCAGCAGCTCCGATCAGAAAAACACCAAACTTGCTGAAAGGGGCTGTGGATCAATGCCCTCTCTGAGCAGCTGCCCACCTGTTTCTCTTCTCCAGGTACCTTAGGTGTAATTCAGTGGTTTCAATCCTAGCCACACACTAGAATCACTAGGGAGGTTTTAACACTTCATTCACTTCTAAGAATTTTGACCTGATTAGCCTAGAATGGAGTCCTGGTAATAGCAGTTTTTGAAAGCTCCCCAGGTGATCCTAATTGAAGTCAAGGCTGAGAGCCACTGAACTCTGTCCTTCCCAGATCCTTTTTGGGAGCAGACAACTTTCTCCTAGTTAATCAATCCCCCCAGTCATTAGCTACATTTAGATGCCACTACTTACCCTCTTTTCTTCCTTCATCAGAAACTAGAACTTTTCAAACTAATATGACTTTTTTCTTAAGAGAGTTGCCCAGTTTCTGAATTCTGTTCCTGTATTTGGTGAATCCCCCCCAACCCCATATGTGTTTTAGACAGAATCAGGGCTTATGTCCCACTTGGAAGCTGAAAATGCAAGATACTCACTTTCCCAGCCCCCCTTGCAGCTAGCCATGGTCAGGTGACCTAGGTGCCAATCAGCCCCATCCTCCTAGCCTTTGACTTGGGAGCCATTATGGCAAAGGAGAAAGAACTCTGGGAATCTTCTGGTAACAGTGGTAGTAGGTGTCCCAAAGTCCAGGGCCAGTGGCAGCAGGGTGCAAGATGCCCCATCCAATGCCTGGCAGCTGCAGAGCAGTGCTCCCTCTTAGCCTGTTCCCCAGGGTGACCCATGGTGACTCATGGCTGCAGAGCCTCAAACCTGGTTCTCTCAATGATGCTGTGAGCACACAGTGTCCATTTGATAAATTCCTTTCCTTTCCAGAGTCAGTCTCTGTCTTTATCACCAAGAACCCTCTTATCTTTTCATAGGGGATGTCACAAACTATTCTCAAGGGAAAAGTCGCCTCTTTTGGAATGAGAGTTGTATTCCTTAGCCCTTTGATACAAATCCAGAGATCAAATTTGATTTGAAACTTCTTACTTACATTTGCTTAATTTCCATTCTTCCTTCGAGTTCTGTGAATAGACAATCTGGCCAATTAACTTTTGGGTTTTATCCTCCACCTACAGCAGAACTCAGGTTAAGCCACCCCAAGCAGCCTCTGCCTCTGTGCTCTCCATTGAGCTGCCCCTGGTATTTATCACAAGGTGGCTGCATCATCAAAGCAGCAGCCCTGTTGGGTGGACTTTACACTCTGTCTGGACTGCACCAACTGTAGAAATAGACCTCTCTTGTCTAAAACCACGGGTGAGATTTACTAAAACTCTTCACTCATCTTAACCACATCTGACCACGTCATGAGTTTCTGTCAGTGAATGCCCCTCCAGAGTACAGTACAGCCGGTGGCAGCCATGATTGTGACATGGAGGACACTGAGAGAAACTATTGTCACATGGCATATCTCAAAGCCCTCCTCCTTCCATGCGTTGATGATGGTTGGATCATAAAAGGCATGGAATAAAGCTTTATAATATACAGTTCTCCTGCGGAAGCAGCCTTTCAAGGAACAGGAGTGATTTTTGTGCTCACATCCCACTGAAGCACCTTAATTCCAGTGCCAGAATGAATTGCCAATTTGCAACTCAAATATCTAACACATACTCAACCACTCAACACATATGATATTGACCCCAGTTATGAAAGCTAAAAGTGAAACATTCTATGACTAATTCCTCAAAGTCCTAGCATTTTCTTTTGCAGATTTCTTTAGGAAGTTTAGTAAAAGCTGGGGGGAGAAAGTCCACTCTGGTGACAGAAGTCCTCTGTTGCTCTGCAATTCCTTCACATGGAATATTGGCTAGCATTTGCAATCCCCATAACTTTAGGAAATATGATTTTTTTTCTCAGAGATTTCGGTTTCTGGGTGTTATGACTAAATGATTTTATCAATGATTTTATCCCTGCCCCCAAATTCATATATTGAAGCCCTAACCCCAAATGAGATGATATTTAGAGAAAGGGTCTTTGGGGGTAATTAGGGTTAGATTAGGTCATGAGGGTAGGGACCTCATGATGGGATTCGTGGCCTTATAAGAAGAGAAAAAGAACTCTCTCTCTTCATCATGTGAGGACACAGCAAGAAGGCTGCCATTTGCAAGCCAGGAAGAGCATCCTCAACCGAACTTGACTGTGCTGGCACCCTGATCTTGGATTTTCAGACTCCAAAACTAAGGGAAAGTAAGTTTCTGTCATTTAAATCACCTAGTCTATGGTATATTGGTTATGGTCGCCTGAGCAGACTAATACACTGGATGATGACCTGATAGACAAATGGCCTTGGGGTCCAAAAGCTGGTCTCGTGGAGAGAAATGATATGTTGTTGCTTACAGGAGGAAGGTAAACTTCGTGTTCCTTGAGAGTGAAGATTGTGTTCTTTTATTACTTGAATCCTGAGCAGTTGGACCAATGGTTGGCCCATAGGAAACATTCACCAAATATTTGTGAATTAATAAATAAGTGAATGGACGGTTGGATGGAACAGAACAAATCTGGGAATAAGGGAAGGAATGGAGGAAACAAGACTGACTCTGTAGGAATGTAATTAACAAGGTGAGATTAAACGTGCCTCTTATGGACTTTGGTGATAGTTTTAGAAACCAAGACCAAGACTTTTCATGTCAAGGACTTTTCACATTTTGATAAATTAGAAAGATTACTAGGTCAGGAGACAAAATAGCTAAGATTCTTAGATCTGCCTCTATCTTTCCTATGTCCTGAGCCATTCATTTCATCTCCCAGCATTTCTGTTTCTACATTCATAAAACAACTGAGATAAATTAGCTAATGTCTTAGATTTCTTCCAACATTAATGTCCCAAGATTGTGTTAACTACTGCAATTTAAAATGCAAACTTACAGAAAGTACATTATTAGAAATTAATATCATCATTTGAATTTTTCACTTACATACATATAATTTTATTTTAATCATTTTTGCTGTAGACTTGACTTTTTTAAAAAATCAGTTTGCTTTTGAAATATAACCATTAATGCTATTCATCTGGAAAAGAAAGTATTGGATTGGCCAAAAAGTTTGTTTGGATTTTTCTGTAAGATCTAATGGAAAAATCCGAACGAACTTTTTGGCCAGCCCAATAGAACTAATGATGCCTACCATAGGGAAGGGAAAATCTTTTCAATAAATTATGGTAGAACAACTGGATATCCTTATGGGAAAGAAATGAACTTTGAACCTTCCTTCATGTGGTAGTTGCAAATATGTCCACAAATTCTTTGATACTCCTCCATTAAAAAGGTATAAATTAATTCCTCTCCCCTTGAAAATGGGCTGGATTTAGAGACTCACTTCTGGGCTTCCCTGGTGGCTCAGTGGTTGAGAGTCCGCCTGCCGATGCAGGGGACACAGGTTCGTGCCCCGGTTCGGGAAGATCCCACATGCTGCAGAGCGGCTGGACCCGTTAGCCATGGCCACTGAGCCTGCGCATCCAGAGCCTGTGCTCCGCAATGGGAGAGGCCACAACAGTGAGAGGCCTGCGTACCGCAAAAAAAAAAAAAAAAAAAAAAAATAGAGACTCACTTCTGATTCCAATAGAATTAAGCAGAAGTGATGGTGTGTAGTTTTGGACACTACGTTATAAAAGACACCTTGGTTTCCTCCTCCTTCATTCGCCCTTCGTTTACCTCAGTAAGTTTGATTTCAAATTAATAATAATACCCACCTCTCTGCATTTCAGTTGTGATGATCTAATGCTATAGACTTGTAATAATGCAAGAGCCTGGAATAGCCCCGTCACATGGAGAGACCCAAATGACCTTGCAGTCCATCATTCAGGAATAGAGAAGGCACAAGTTAGTAATTCCTTTTCCCAAATGTTTAGCTGTATGTGGATTAATTACCCATACATTGCAAGCAGTGAAGTATTTGATAAATAATAATTTCATTATACTTCTTTCACATCCAGTAATGTTATGCATGGCATGTTAATAGCCTGGCTGAGTTGACCACTGTAAGTGAACATCCTCGGTTTTGGGTTTTAGACGCTGTCCCATTCATCTTGGAGCTTGTGTACATCAAACCCCTCCACGGTTTAGGTTATCTCCTAGAAATGAAACATATTGGAGGCTCTGTTGCTTTTGCTTGTCTCTTCCTCAGAAAACTTAATCTGAACCATTTTACAGTCCTAGCGTTTCTTTCACACTACTTCAATTATTCTCTTTCCAACTCTTCTAAAGGCAAGAGTATTTCTGCTCTATCTGAAGCAGCCATTCACAACCTTTCCATCACCTAAGACCCATTTCATGATTTTTTTCCCCTTGTAGCCCCCATATTTTAAAAGAATTTAAATAGCAAACTGTATCTCTTAACAAGAGCTGCCTTCCCCGTTTGGGGTAAACTTTAAAAGACATGTAGGACTGGACCTCAGTGAATCACACTTGTTAGAGGGTTCTGAAGTCAGACCAGCTGTACTGTAATATTGACTCCACTATCTACTACCAATGTGATTAGGAAAATTATAGACCTTCCCAGCCTCTGTTTTTTTTTCTTCTAGAAAGTGGGGATGATAGCAGTGCAGTGGTGCCTATTTTGTAGAGTTGTTATGAATATTAGATGAGATAATTTATGAAAATCCCTCCACATGGGACCTGGCACAGAGAGAACGATAAAAGGTGGGGCTATAAGCTATTGAAGCTTCTGATCAGAATGGGACATATAAGTTTAATGTTTAGAACAGTGGTCATCAAAATAGTCACAACTCCCACTGATTTAGTAATTACTACGTACTGGACACTCTGCAAATAGAATTCTACTTAATCTCACAACAGTCCAGACTCGTAGGTATTACTCCCTTTTTCCCAGTGGGGAAACCTGGAATCAGAGAGGCTAATAACTTGAATAAGGTCACACAGTGGGAAAATGACAGAGCTGCAAGTTGAACACAAATCTTTCTGGCTTTAAAAGGTATCCATCCTTTCTACAATCTATAATGAAATAAAATTTTATTTTCTATCCCCAAATAGAATTGTAGTCCACAGCCAAGAAAGACATTGTTTAGTTAGACAGTATTATCTTATTTCACACAAACAGGCTGATTCCATCGAAGCACTGGCTCCCTGGTGCCTTGCAAGTGTCCTGAGACACTGAAAGCAAACAGGTTCAAGATTTTGAAATCTTGAAAATAATACCAGTACCACTCCCCTACACACACACACACACACACACACACACACACACACACACACACACACACACACACACACACACACACACACACATCTACCTTCATCATGGGCCCCTAGGGGAACTACTGATCTAGATGGATCCAAATCAATGTCCACACATACAAATTCTCTCCCTGGCAGCAAAGTCAGGACATGCAAACTCAAACATTCTGCACCTTTGGCTTCTCAAGGTGTAATTAGAGTCTTCGGGCGATAGGGATAAGCATAATTGTAACAATCATTTGCCCGCAAAACTTACCTCTGGAGGACAGGTCACCTACAACAGATGTGCCCCTTGTCCCTGAAGGGAGGCATCAGGAAACACTGGTCAAGGAGAGAGCAGGTCTTTGCTCAGCACCTGGCCATAGAACCACGCGTAAACGCAACCCTGGGACATTATTCTTTCCTGCCTGAAGGAGCTGATGATCTCATAGAGCACTCACAAGCAAGAAAAGAGAAGATAATTCCACACCGCCATGTGTGGTGGGGACAGAACACACAGTAGAGAAGAAACGCCAAGATGGTACATGCTAGAGTTATCTGAACAAACGGACTGTGCTCTCTCCACCTCTCACCCCTCAGTCTCTGAATTTGAGACAGCCTCCCCCATCTCTTGAAAATTCGTGACGCCTTCAGATTGGTTCTTGCTCCCATTCTTAAAAAAACATATCTCAGTCTCTCTCTCTTTTTTTTTAAATAAATTTATTTTATTTATTTTTGGCTGCATTGGGTCTTCGTTGCTGCACACAGCCTTTCTCTAGTTGTGGCGAGCGGGGTCTACTCTTCGTTGGGGTGCCAGCTTCTCATTGCGGTGGCTTCTTTTGTTGAGGAACATGGGTTCTAGGCGCACAGGCTTCAGTATTTGCAGCACTTGGACTCAGTTGTGGCTCACGGGCTTAGTTGCTCCGCAGCATGTGGGATCTTCCCAGACCAGGGCTCGAACCTGCATCCCCTGCATTGGCAGGCAGATTCTTAACCACTGTGCCACCAGGGAAGTCCCATGTCCTAGTCTTTCTGTCCCTCTTCTAAAAGCCTTCCAATCTCCCTTCATACTCACTCACATTTCTCAAAAGTCTTCATTGATCCATTCCCCAAACATGCACTGTTTGCTTTCAGTGTCTCAGGATACTTGTGAGGCACCAGGGAGCCAGTGAAGAATAACTCAGTCTACTGGGATGAGGGGAAAGAGACAGGAAGAAATGCCAGTCCCATGAGATAAGAGCTAGATAGAGATATACAGAGTATGCTCTGGAAGCACAAAAGAGGAGTCCTCTTAAGCCAAGACACCCCCCCCAACCAAGTCCTAAAGGACTGGTAGGAAGTGGTTGGGGTGAGGAATTGGGGAGCCCCTGGGTGAGGTAAGGGCACTTCAGGCAGAGGCAACAATGTGCTTCTTGCAAAGCAGAGTCCAATGCAACTTTGACGTCATATCATTATTATCCCAATAAATAGGCATGCATCCATGATTCACATTTTACATTTTATAATCAAGTGCTTTTTGTGAAGGGGCAGGTATTCATTCATTTATTCAAAAAATATTTATGGACCATGTAGCATATGGTGGGTACTGTGCTAGGTACTAAAAGCTAAAGGAGATATTTTTATCATGATTGGTGAAAACAATCATGCCCCAGTCCATAAATGAAAAATCTTTACATGGTTTCAAATAGGCAAAGGAAATTTGAAAAGTGGAATAAAATAGGAAGACTAGAGGTAAGAAGAGTTATTATTGGGAAGAAAGGGGGAGAATTTTCTGGATGAAAAGACTGGTGGAAAACAGATATTGAAATAAGATAAAAAGAAGGAGACAGGAACAGAAGTGATTCAAAGCTTCGTTTTCCTGGGATGAAAGAGGCAGAAGAGTCAAGAATAATGTTGAGAGAGCTCTTTGTGTCATCACAATGAGATGCAGAGGAGTAGCATGTGTTTTTTAAGGATAACATAGAAACAAATGTAAGAAAGTCCCAAGTTGCCTAAATTCAATTGAGAAGCCAAAGACTTACATCAGCATTTTGTGGCTATGTTATTCCATACTTTGAATTAAAATCTAAATCACGTTGAAGGCAACAATTTGGGGGACAACCCAGCACCTAAGCAGCTGTAACACTTCCTAAGTTTTTTGTAACATAAAAGGGCATGCCTGAGGCTCTGAGTTAAATGTCATATACAGGATAAGCCTGGATTCACATTCTTTAGCCACCAAGCCATGTCTTTTTTTCACATAGATTGTGCTTTTATCCCTCTTGACTCATTGGACCACATACTCATCTCTTCCACAATATGGGAACTATTCTCAGAGAACCGTAGGTTGAAAATCTGGCCCCAAAGAACAGCTCATCGTGTTCCTTGGGGGAGCGTAATGAACAGCATGGATTCACTTGCAGAGTTTCCGAGGGAAGAATTAAGAGATTGAAGAGCTAAGCCTGGATATGCCATGTTTCCTCTTCCTCTCTGTTTATATCAAAGAGTATTTATTAAACACACCAAGGGCCGGTAAGTCAGGACAAGGCAAACTGATCCCATGAAGTCCCTTCTGGACTTCTGGCCTATGTGTATGACACTAGCCTCCTCGGGGAATAAAACAGATGAATGTAGAGGAATTTGTGCAGCCATATGAAGACACAGGCTGAGTGGTGCTAACATCTAAAGTCAGCAGCAGCTTAAATCATCTCTCATTAATGTCCTCAGAGAGGTCCCTGCTTCATCACCTTCTCAGCGATTAATGGGCATCATTATGTAGAGCAGCAAGAGCCACAAGGGAAAGGATCAGGACCTATTTTATCCTGCTGGCTAACATACACTGCCTCGGGGCGAGTGCCGAGCTCTGTAAACAGAGGTCAGCTTTCTGAGCTATTTCAAACCCCACACCTCCAGTTATAACATCTGCGGGGGTGTTCTCACTTAATCGGGGGTGGCCTGAGCCTACAGACTGCAACCTTGCTTTAGTCCTTCCCTTCAAAACATATACACAAGATACTAAGAAATGATGCATTTCAAGGGAGAGGAAAAGGTTTAAGGGAGAAAACAGTGTCACATATGCTCACATTTAACAGGGGGGTTTAAACGGGTTAACATATTGGAATGTTGCAGAAGATAGCATACAAGAACTAGAAACAAATCCTTCTCCTCTACTTGACATTGGCCAGGCTTGCCCCGAGAGAACTGTGCACACCAGGGCTTGAGGCAACCAAATGAGAGACCAAGTCCCAGCTCCATGCTGCTCCCTGGGCTGCCAGACCTCAGCACATCCCCTGCGCTGCCCGGCCCTTCTGTCTGTACCCTCTTAGCCTGCTCCACTCCATCCTGAGAAGCTGGTAATGGGCCCATCCAAGGGATTCATTTAAACCATTAAATGCTAATGCATCTTAGACTTGGCTCCTTGCGCTTGGCTCCTAGACTCAGCTCTCTGGTCCTGCCCCAGCTCTCAGCTTGTCCCTGCATCTTTACACCCCAGCAGCTCCACCCCTCGCCTTCTGCTTCCCCCAGCCTCATACAGACAAGTTACCCAGCTGGCTGTCTCCATCTTGCTTATGAAAAGAAAGGAAGGGAAGAAGAGACAAAGCAAGGATAGGAAAGAGGAAACAGAGATGGAGAGGAGAGGGCAGAATCATGCAGAACTACAACACTCTTCAGAGGACTCTGCACCTTCTCAAGAGGAACAGAATGGAATTAAAGGCGGAGGAGAAGAACTTAAATAGTTGTTTGACTTATTCTTCTGCACACCAAACACCTTAATATAGAACAGAGAGGAGTAAAAATGATCCTGAGAAAAGTGAGGGGAAAAAGAATTTTAAATTAATTTTTAAAAAAGTCTTTGAGAGAATGGACTTGCATTTACACTTTGAACATTTAATTTTAATTTTTAATTCTCAAAATACCCTTGAGGTATAGGTTATTGTAAACCAATTTTACAGGAAAGGAAACTGAGTCTTATTCAGCAGACTTCCAGTTTTCTATCCTATTGAAAGAAATACTGGTGCATGTGAAGAAAGATGTATGCACAAGGATGTTTATGGCAACATTGTTATATCAACAAATCCAAAATCAATAATAGTATGTAGAGAAGTGATCAATTAAATTATGGCATATTCTGGTAATGCCACTTAGCTATGTGTGTATATTTTTATTTTTTAATATTCTTTTCCATTATAGATTATTACAAGATATTGAATACAGTTCCCTGCACTATACAGTAGAACCTTGTTGTTTATTTTATAATGACTTAGAAAACTCTTCAAGTCAAAGTAAGAAAATTGCTAAACAACATGTTTAGTATAATTCCACTTATGTAAATAAAATTTTCTTTATATATTTTTATCTGTACCTGTATATATTCAAATGCTTATAAAAAACTATGGGGCTTCCCTGGTGGCACAGTGGTTGAGAGACCACCTGCCGATGCAGGGGATGCGCGTTCGTGCCCCGGTCTGGGAGGATCCCACATGCCGCAGAGCGGCTGGCCCCATGAGCCATGGCCTCTGAGCCTGCACGTCCAGAGCCTGTGTTCTGCAACGGGAGAGGCCACAACAGTGAGAGGCCCAAGTACTGAAAAAAAAAAAAAAAACTATGAAAGGACTCACCCTAAAATTTCAATATAAAGTCAAAAATGAAGTGTCCTTTAACCGACACCTCCCACATCACCTGAAGTTTCCCTCTTTTCCCAGAGGAAACCATCGCCTCTATGTATTTCTATGTTTGAAACTTTTTAATGAGAATATATTCACAATTCCTTGTGTAATTATTAAAACAACATTTGTTTTTTAAAACTGTATGATACCATGCAAATATAACATGCTGCTTTGATGTTACTTTTGCACAGGAAACATCTGCTACTTTGCAAAAGCCTGGAAATAAATTGGCCTTTATTTTTTGCCTTTTTCTCATGTCAGCAATAGCAACAAATTCCTATGGGACCTTCAGCAAAACAGATTACCCTACATGCTTGCTTCTGATTGTATGCAGACTAGAGACATGGATAGAATTTCTGGGTCACCTACAAGCAGTATTTAACATCTGTAGGCAATGTAAGGTCACATTCCATGATAGCCTTGACAGCAGCTGTCCTGCCAGCACCAAAATTATATTGAATGCAAGTCTGCCTCACTAGTCTAGACACAGGAAGGCACAGAGGAGAGCAGGATCCTTAAGCAGCTTCCATATCCTGAGCTGAAATGAAATGACCATTAAAAGGCAGAGCTGAAGAAATACCAAAGGGGCACATTGAAGTCATTAGCAGAACTAACAAGGAGCAAGCCTACCTCTGCGTTAATAATGTGAAGAAAACCTCTTCCTATGTGAATTTTAATGGATGCCAGTGTTCTGTCTGGCACGTGTTCCCCACAGCTATGGCAAAGAGGGTAGCCAGTGATGCTGTTTCCTCAGAGGAGGAAACTGAGACCCAGAAAGGAAAGGTGACTTACTCAAGACCCCAGCCAATGAAGGGGCTGGGCTAGTCACTGATCACGAGACTTCAGGGCACAGTTGTTACAAGGCCTGAGAGGCAGACCCTCCCCACCCCCGAAACATGCCAATTTCAGACAGGCATTAAAGGAGCCAAAAGATCCCTCTCCTGGCAGGCTCAGCAGGCTGTCTGAGATCATTCCTTTCAATTCTACTCAGGTTCCTTTCAGTAACACACCCACTGTTTCCATCTACAGACCAGCACAATAAAATATGCATGTCCATGCAGTCACAGACATACATCATCTTTCTGGTGAGCTTGATCAATCTTTTCTTCTACTAGGACATGCTCTTAGACCTATCTCTCCCCTAGGTAATTCTGCCATAGAAAAAGTCTCAAAAATCTTATTTAGGATCATTGTAATTTGGGAGTGTCTTCTTTAAAATCAAATTTTGTTTCCATATCAAAGCACATCTTTTGGTATCATATTATGTACTCTTAAATTAATAAGAAAAGAACATCCAGAAAGATAGGCTGATGGCAGAATGCCCAGATTAACTTAAGATAAATGCAAACCTACTGACAAAAGGAATAGAGGGCAGCCAGAGAAGGATAGAAAACCAAATACAAGTGGCTGAGAGCATGGAAACACTCTTCTTTTCTGAACTAACCACCACTGCTACCATCCTGACAAGAGTAGAGGGTGATGATTTCCTTCCCACAGTTGAGGACCTGATTGTCTCATGGTCTGTTCTCACTGTCAGCGTGCAGAAAGACACTGACAATAAGATTTTCAGATGCCATGACAGCATACCTCCAAATGGAGCAAGAGCCTCCCTTTGCCCCTCTGTGCCTTCACTCTCATTTTCTACCCGTGTGACCTTAGTTAAGTCACTTATTTTTTTGAACCTCTTCCTCATCTATACAATGGATCTCAATGGGCTGCGTGCTTTGTCCGACTCACAGAGCTCTTGTAAAGATGCAAATGCTTTATGTGCAGTAAAGCACAGCACACATGGATTCTGATTCACATAGCATTGCCCTGTGGTTGAGAGAAAGATTTAATGAGTTTAATCAGAGTTAAACCTGCAGAGCTAAGAGATAACCAGAAGGTTATTAAGAGAAGCTAAGGCTTTTAGGGAACAAAAAGCAGGACTGGAGAGTGATATGGATCTAGAGGGCATTTCTCATTTTAATTTTTTTACTCCTATTTGTACAAATAAGAGCAATAGTAATTATTAAAACTAGAAATGACTGAGAGTTGAGTGCTGCACGTGTGGATTGAGTACACTGCTCTTCCTATGGATCATGGGGTGATGAACGATGCTGGTGAACCACATGTGGCTATTTTTACAACAGCTCATTTGTTCTTTCACTCAACAAAATTTTACTGAGGGCCTACCAAGCATCAGATCTCTGCCCAGCCTCGATTGAGATACGTACTATGAAAAAATAAAGAGGTGACATAACAGTACTAACAATACGGTGTGTTAGTAGGGGACGGGGAAGGACATCTTCTTTAAATAAGAGTGGTCAGGGGAGGGCTTCCCTGGTGGTGCAGTGGTTAAGAACCCGCCTGCCAATGCAGGGGACACGGGTTTGAGCCCTGGTCCGGGAAGATCCCACATGCCACAGAGCAACTAAGCCCATGCACCACAACTACTGAGCCTGCACTCTAGAACCCGCAAGCCACAACTGCTGAGCCCACATGCCACAACTACTGAAGCCTACACACCTAGAGCCAGTGCTCTGAAACAAGAGAGGCCACTGCAGTGAGAAGCCTGCACACCGCAACAAAGAGTAGCCTGGATTCGCCACAGCTAGAGAAAGCCCGTGCGCAGCAACAAAGACTCAATGCAGCCATAAATGAATGAATGAATGAATGAATGAATGAATGTATTGGTATGTCAGGGGAGGCTGCCTAAAGGACAATATTTGAGTTGAGAGCTGAAGAAGGAAAATGAACCTTTGCAGGGTTGAGAGAAGAGCATTTCAGGCATGGAGTACAGCAAATGTAGAAGGCATGAGGGTAGGATAGGGCTTGACATAGCTGAGGAAGAGATAGGAACCCAGTGTGGCTGGAGCCTAGCTGCAGAATATGATCATTTTATAAGACATGGTTCCATGGATACCTCGAAGATGCCATGAAAATTTAAACAGCTGTCTTGCTGCATTAGGAAAGAGGAAGATGTGTCTTGTCCCATCGTGAACAATGGGAACGTCGGGATTTGTTCACCCACTGTGGAGAGGGAGATATGATGGATGTGCTCATCTCAAGCACAGCACTCAGTATCATCTGCTTTAGACCACATCTATCACTGTTAAAGCAGTCAGTGTCCTGCAGTTTCTGTTCATATCAAAATGCCATTCACTGGCAGGAGAAAGTGGATGGTACATCTTTCATCCATTTTTACAAAAGACTTGGAAGATCCCTCTGGCCAGTGAAATACTCTCCATTTATCACAGTGCCGTATTTACTTAATAAGATGGGAGGGTAACAAAATATAATTTAAAAAGAAGATCTTCAGAAGATTGCTGTGACAGCTTCTAAAAACCCTTTAGAATAAAATCAATCTATCAACAAATATTTAATTTGCTTCTACTAAACTAGGCATTGTGGAAAATGCAGAGTAACATAAGACAAAGCTGCTGCCCTTAAGGGATTTGCAACTTACCCTTGGAGAAAAGGTGTACTGAAAATAGAAACATAACAAGAATATTTCATGAAATATAATGTCCTGCTGTATAGCTTAGATTGCTGTAGGAGTCCAGGAAAAGGAAAGCAATCAGTCGTTCAGGGCTAATGTTAATCACATAGGTTTAGAGTTGTTCTGTACCTGGTTGATAGAAGATAATATATGCTTAAATTTAAATTAATAAGTGAGGTAGATGTGAGTTTTGATTTTAAGGATATGTACAAAATGAATTGGCTATGAGAAATGGGGGGAACTCAAGGCAAGGGGACCAGCATGATCTTATGCATGGATGGGAATAAACATGACATACAGAGAAGAAATTTGGAGGTAGGGTGTATGAAGGATATCATACCAGTTGACAGAATACTTTGAACAGCAAAATCAAATTTTGAAATTGATTAAATAAGCAGTTTTAGGTTCCTGAGAAAGGGAGAAACAAGATTAAAATGGTGTTTTAGGAAAATTACTCTAATCGTTGAACTCAAGAGAAAAGAGAAGACAAAGGTCTAGTTACAAGTTATCGAAAACAGTTTTAGAATAACAGAGTATAAAAAATAAATTCATATATACATAAAGTTATAAATTACTCAAATACAGTACAGTGCATGTGTGATAATAGTAAGAGGATGAATGATGAGGTTGGCAGAGTCTGTTTCACAGTTGGAAAATCCAAGCTGTATTCCTAGGTCTAAAATGCTCCCTTGCTGTTGCTTGCACAGGCGTATGCCATGCACATTTCTGCCTGAGGGCATTTGCAGTTGCTGTCCCTTCTACCAAAAATGCTCTTACCCAAATATATGAATGGCTTACTCCTTCACCTCCTTCAGTCCTCTGTTCAAATATCTCCTTCTCAGTGGGCTTTCTAGACCATCCTATCTAAAATTGCAGCCATCCTGGAACTCCCTACTCCCCCCTTCTGCTTTATTCTACTTCATAGCACTTATTACCATCTCACATTCTAAATATTTTGCTTATTTGTTTATTGACTATTTCTTCCAGTTATAATATAATATCTATGAAGTGAGAGATTTTTGTTTGTTTTGTTCATTGTTTTTATCTCCAATGCCTGGAACATAGTAGATAATAAATGCCTGGAACATTTTTTATCTCCAATGCCTGGAA
Source organism: Globicephala melas (assembly GCF_963455315.2). Taxonomy (NCBI): domain Eukaryota; kingdom Metazoa; phylum Chordata; class Mammalia; order Artiodactyla; family Delphinidae; genus Globicephala; species Globicephala melas. Next base: position 12,105,328 of record NC_083331.1, on the reverse strand, counting down.
CATAGTAGATAATAAATAGTTTGGGGATAAATGAATGTTTCAAGCCTATCTACCTTTTTGGTGGAGGCACCAAAAAATAGAAGTATTCCTTCCAGTAAACTCAACTGTAGGAAAAATCTACTACTAGACTTATGGCCCAGAGAAACTACCATATCAAAGCACGTAATATTCTTTGTTACTAGACAACAGTCTGAAACTCAACACTATAATTCTGCAAACAAACTTTGACTATCTTAATTGAAATAAATTAAGCCGGTAAGTGCTACTTGCATCCTTAACAAGAGACTAATTGATTTTAAAGACAAAACAAAAACTGCTTTTCTTAAGATTTTAAGTTGTCTGGGGTAATCATCTTTATGAATGGGAAAATGCTCAGTGTTGCATTTACTAGTGTCAGTTCTTAACTCCACAAATGGAAAGAGATGAGCTTTCATTGCATAAACATAAAATCACAGCAACATATCAATACTATTGTCCTGTCAGTCAACTGGAGCATTTCCTGAGTGCTCCCACGGCAGGCATTCTACCCAGGGTCATAACAGAATAGTAGCAAAACACAGCCCTTTGAAGTGAGAAAGAAAACCAGATTTCTGCAAATTAATGCTCTCAGACTAGCAGAGAACCATGAAGAAGGAGTAATGGACTTCATTTCAGCATCAAGCAGTCATTGTCAAGCATGGTCACAGGAACACTCTCTAGTCTCAAAGTCACTGGCCAAGGAATGAGTCTCAGGGAGCTGTCCAATGTACAACTCTCAGTACATCTCATGAAACCAAATCATAGGCTTGTTCCACTTTTGGCAGCTCATCTCCCCCTCATTCCCTAGACTGTCCTGATCAATGTGGGGGCCACTAGCTACATGTGACTATTTAAAATAATTTAAAATAATTTGAATTAAGTTAAATTAAAAATTTAGCTCCAAAACTGGAGGTTGCCAGAGGGGCAGGGCGTGGGGCAATGAGTGAAATAGGCGAGGGAGATTAAAAGGTACAAACTTCCAGTTGCAAAATAAATAAGTCATGGGGAATATAGTCAATGATATTGTAATAACATTGTCTGGTGACAGATGGTAACTGGACTTATTGTGGTGGTTATTTTGCAATGTATAAAAATATTGAATTACTATGTTGTACACCTGAAGCTAATATAATATTGTAAGTCAATTGTACTTCAATTTAAAAAGAAAAAAAAATTAGTTCCAATCTTATATTTCCAACTACATGGAATAAGAGAAGAAGGGAGTTGTGGTCTCACCTAAAGCAAACATAAAATGGACAAAGTGTATGAAACAATGGGTTTATTTTTATTTATAATTTTTTTTTAATTTTTTAATTAATTAATTTATTTATGGCTGTGTTGGGTCTTCGTTGCTGTGTGTGGGCTTTCTCTAGTTGCTGAGAGCGGGGAATACTCTTCGTTGCTCTGTGTAGGCTTCTCACTGCAGTAGTTTCTCTTGTTGAGGAGCACAGGCTCTAGGTGTGCGAGCTTCAGGAGTTGTGGCACTCGGGCTCAGTATTTGTGGCTCAAGAGCTTTAGAGCGCAGACTCAATAGTTGTGGCGCACGGGCTTAGTTGCTCCATGGCATGTGGGATCTTCCCAGAGCAGGACTTGAACCTGTGTCCCCTGCATTGTCAGGCGGATACTTTTTTTTTTTTAATAGGTCTTTATTGGAGTATAATTGCTTCACAATACTGTGCTAGTTTCTGTTGCACAACAAAGCGAATCAGCCATATGCATACACATGTCTCCATATCCCCTCCCTCTTTAGCCTCCCTCCCATCCTCCCTACCCCACTAGGTCATCACAAAACACGGAGCCAATCTCCCTGTGCTATGCTGCTGCTTCCCACCAGCCAACTGTTTTACAATTGGTATTGTATATATGTCGACGCTACTCTCACTTCGCCCCAGCTTCCCCCTCCCACCCTAAGTCCTCAAGTCCAATCTCTATGTCTCCATCTTTATTCCTGCCCTGCAACTGGGTTCATCAGTACCTTTTTTTTTTTTTTAGATTACATATATATGCATTAGCATACAGTATCTGTTTTTCTCTTTCTGACTTACTTCACTCTGTATGACAGACTCTGTGTCCATCCACCTCATTACAAATAACTCAGTTTCATTTCTTTTTATGTGTGAGTAATATTCCATTGTATATATGTACCACATCTTCTTTATCCATTCATCTGTTGATGCACATTTAGGTTGGTTCCATGTCCCGGCTATTGTAAATAGTGCTGCAATAAACATTGTGGTACATGACTCTTTTTGAATTATGGTTTTCTCAGGGTATATGCCCAGTGGTGGGATTGCTGGGTCATATGGTAGTTCTATTTTTAGTTTTTTAAGGAAACTCCATACTGTTTTCCATAGTGGTTGTATCAATTTCTATTCCCACCAACAGTACAAGAGGGTTCCCTTTTCACCACACCCTTTCCGGCAGTTATTATTTCTAGATTTTTTTTAATGGCCATTCTGACTGGCATGAGGTGACACCTCATTGTAGTTTTGGTTTGCATTTCTCTAATAATTAGTGATGTTGAGCATCTTTTCATGTGCCTCTTGGCCATCTGTATGTCTTCTTTGGTGAAATGTCTATTTAGGTCTTCTGCCCATTTTTTAACTGGATTGTTTGTTTTTGTGATATTGAGCTCAATGAGCCGTTTGTATATTTTGGAGATTAATCCTTTGTTGTTTCATTTGCAAATATTTTCTCCCATTCTGAGGGTTCTCTTTCTGTCTTGTTTAAGGTTTCCTTTGCTGTGCTAAGCTTTTAAGTTTAATTAAGTCCCATTTGTTTATTTTTGTTTTTATTTCCATTACTCTAGGAGGTGGGTCAAAAAGATCTTGCTGTGATTTGTGTACAGGAGTGTTCTTCCTATGTTTTCCTCTAAGAGCTTTATAGTATCTGGTCTTACATTTAAGTCTTTAATCTATTTGGAGTTTATTTTTGTGTGTGGTGTTAGGGAGTGTTCTAATTTCATTCTTTTACATGTAGCTGTCCAGTTTTCCCAGCACCACTTACTGAAGAGGCTGTCTTTTCTACACTGTATGTTCTTGCCTCCTTTGTCATAAATTAGGTGCCCATATGTGCGTGGGTTTATCTCTGGGCATTCTATCCTGTACCATTGATCTATATCTCTGTTTATGTGCCAATACCGTACTGTCTTGATTACTGTAGCTTTATGATATAGTTTGAAGTCCAGGAGCCTGATTCCTCCAGCTCTGTTTTTCTTTCTCAAGATTGCTTTGGCTATTTGGAGTTCTTTGTGTTTCCATACAAATTGTAAAATTCTTTGTTCTAATTCTGTGAAGAATGCCATTGGTAGTTTGCTAGGGACTGCATTGAATCTGTAGATTGCTTTGGGTAGTATAATCATTTTCACAATATTGATTCTTCCAATCCAAGAACATGACATATTTCTCCATCTGTTTTTGTCATCTTTGATTTCTTTCATCAGTGTTTTATAGTTTTCTGAGTACAAGTCTTTTGCCTCCTTAGGCAGGTTTATTCCTAGGTATTTTATTCTTTTTGTTGCAATGGTAAATGGGAGTGTTTCCTTAATTTCTCTTTCTGATCTTTTGTTGTTAGTGTATAGGAATGCAAGAGATTTCTGTGTATTAATTTTGTATCCTTCAGCCTTACAAAATTCATTGATTAGTTCTACTAGTTTTCTGGTGGCATGTTTAGGATTTTCTATGTATAGTATCATGTTATCTGCAAACAGTGACAGTTTTACTTCTTCTTTTCCAATTTGTATTCCTTTTATTTCTTTTTCTTCTCTGATTGCCGTGGCTAGGACTTCCAAAACTCTGTTGAATAAGAGAGGCGAGAGTGGACATCCTTGTCTTGTTCCTGATCTTAGAGGAAATGCTTCCGCTTTTTCACCATTGAATATGATGCTCGCTGTGTGTTTGTCATATATGGCCTTTATTATGTGGAGGTAGGTTCTCTCTATGCCCACTTTCTGGAGAGTTCTTATCATAAATGGGTGTTGAATTTTGTCAAAAGCTTTTTCTGCATCTATTGAGTTGATCATATGGTTTTTATTCCTTAATTTGTTAATGTGGTATATCACAATGATTGATTTGCATATATTGAATAATACTTGCATCCCTGGGATAAATCCCACTTGATCATGGTGTATGATCCTTTTAATGTGCTGTTGGATTCTGTTTGCTAGTATTTAGTTCAGGGTTTTAGCATATATGTTCATTATTGATATTGGTCTATAATTTTCTCTTTTTGTGATATCTTTTTCTGGTTTTGATATCAGGATAATGTTGGCTTCATTGAATGAATTTGGGAGTGTTTCTCCCTCTGCAACTTTTTGGAAGAGTTTGAGAAGGATGGGTGTTAGCTCTTCTCTAAATGTTTGATAGAATTCGCCTGTGAAGCCATCTGGTCCTGGACTTACGTTTCCTGGAAGATTTTTAATTATGGTTTCAATTTCATTGCTTGTTGTAGGCCTGTTTATATTTTCTAATTCTTCCTGGTTTAGTCTTGGAAAATTGTACCTTTCCAAGAATTTGTCCATTTCTTCATGGTTGTCCATTTTATTGGCATATAGTTGTTTGTAGTAGTCTCTTGCAATCCTTTGCATTTCTGCAGTGTGATTTCTCGTTTTTCATTTCTTATTTTACTGATTTGTGTCCTCCCCCTTTTTTTCTTGACGAGTCTGGCTAAGGGTTTATCAATTTTGTTTAACTACTCAAAGAAGCAGCTTTTATTTTTATTGATCTTTGCTATTGTTTTCTTTATTTCTATTTCATTTATTTCTACTCTGATATTTATGATTTCATTCCTTCTACTGACTTTGGATTTTCTTTGTTCTTCTTTCTCTACTTGTTTTAAGTGTAGGGTTAGATTGTTTTTGTTTTTAAATTTATTTATTTATTTTTGGCTGTTTTGGGTCTTCGTTTCTGTGTGAGGGCTTTCTCTAGTGACGGCAGGCGGGGGCCACTCTTCATCGCAATGCGCAGGCCTCTCACTATCGTGGCCTCTCTTGTTGCAGAGCACAGGCTCCAGACACACAGGCTCAGTAATTGTGGCTCTCACGGGCCCAGTTGCTCCACAGCATGTGGGATCTTCCCAGACCAGTCCTCGAACCCATGTCCCCTGCATTGGCAGGCAGATTCTCAACCACTGCACCACCAGGGAAGCCCAGCGTTAGATTGTTTATTTGAGATTTTTCTTGTTTCTTGAAGTGAGTTTGTATTGCTATAAACTTCCCTCTTAGAACTGCTTTTGCTGCATCCCATAGGTTTTCGGTCATCGTGTTTTCATAGTCATTTGTTTCTATGTATTTTTAAAAATTTCTTCTTTGATTTCTTCAGTGATCTCTTGGTTATTTAGTGGCACAGTGTTTAGTCTCCATGTATTTGGGTTTTTTACAGGATTTTTTTTTTTCCTGTAATTGATTTCCAGTCTCATAGTGTTGTGGTCAGAAAAGATGCTTGATATGATTTCAATTTTCTTAAATTTTCCAGGGCTTGATTTGTGACCCAAGGTGTGATCTATCCTGGAGAATGTTCCATGTGCACTTGAGAAGAAAGTGTATTCTGCCACTTTTGGGTCAAATGTACTATAAATATCAATAAGATCTATCTGGTCTTTTGTGTCATTTAAAGCTTGTGTTTCCTTATTTATTTTCTGTTTGGACGATCTGTCCATTGGTGTAAGTGGGGTGTTAAAGTCCCCTACTATTATTGTGTTATTGTCAATTTCCCCTTTTATGATTGTTAGCATTTACCTTCTGTATTGAGGTGCTCTTACGTTGAGTGCATAAACATTTATAATTGTTATATCTTCTTCTTGGGTTGATCCTTTCATCATTATGTGGTGTCCTTACTTATCTCTTGTAACAGTCTTTATTTGAAAGTCTATTTTATCTGATACGAATATTGCTGCTCCAGCTTTCTTTTGATTTCCATTTGGATGGAATATATTTTTCTATCCCTTCACTTTCAATCTGTATGTTCCTGGGTCTGAAGTGCATGTGTTGTAGACAACATATATATGGGTCTTGTTTTTGTATCCATTCAGCCAGTCTGTGTCTTTTGGTTGGAGCTTTTAATCCATTTACATTCCAGGTTATTATCAATATGTATGTTCCTATTACCATTTTCTTAATTGTTTTGAGTTTGTTTTTGTGGGTCTTTTCCTTCTTTTGTTTCCTGCCTAGAGAAGTGCCTTTAGCATTTGTTATAAAGCTGGTTTGGTGGTGCTGAATTCTCTTAGCTTTTGCTTGTATGAAAAGCTTTTGACTTCTCCATTGACTCTGAATGAGATACTTGCTGGGTAGAGTAATCTTGGTTGTAGGTTTTTTCTTTCATTACTTTAAGTATATCCTGCCACTCCCTTCTGGCCTGCAAAGTTTCCGCTGAAAAATCAGCTGATTACTTTATGGTGATTCCTTTGTATGTTATTTTTTGTTTTTCCCTTGCTGCTTTTAATATTCTTTCTTTGAATTTCATTTTTGTTACTTTGATTAATATGTGTCTTGGTGTGTTTTTCCTAGGGTTTATCCTGTATGGGACTCTCTGTGCTTCCTGGACTTGGGTGACTATTTCCTTTGCTATGTTAGGGAAGTTTTCAACTATAATCTCTTCAAATATTTTCTCAGACACTTTCTTTTTCTCTTTTTCTTCTGGGACTCCTATAATTTGAATGTTGGTGTTTTTAGTGTGGTCCCAGAGGTCTCTGGGATTGTCTTCAATTCTTCTCATTCTTCTTTCTTTTTTCTGCTCCTTAGCAATTATTTCCACCATTTTTTCCTAGAGCTCACTTATTCGTTCTTTTGCCTCAGGTATTCTGTTATTGATTGCTTCTAGTGTGTTTTTCATTTCAGTTATTGTGCTGTTCATGTCTGTTTGTTTGTTCTTTAGTTCTTCTAGATCTTTGTTAAACATTTCTTGTATTTTCTCAATCCGGTCCTCCATTCTATTTCCAAGATTCTGGATCATCTTTACTATCATTTCTGAATTCTTTTTCAGGTAGATCACCTATTTCCTCTTAATTTGTTTGGTCTTGTAGGTTTTTGTCTTGCTCCTTCATCTGTGACATATTTTTTTGCCGTCTCATTTTTTTTTTTTTATGAGTGGGATTGTGCTCCTGTCTTACTGGCTGTTTGGCCTAAGGCTTCCACCACTGGAGTTTGTAGGCTATTGGGTAGGTCTGGGTCTTCATGCTGAGATGAGGAGCTCCATGAGACCTCACTCAGATGAATATTCTCTGGGGTCTGAGGTTTTCTGTTAGTCCAGTGGCTCGGACTCGGAGCTCCCACCACAGGAGCTTCAGCCTGACCCCGGCTCATGAACCAAGGTCCTGCAAGCCGCCTAGAGAGGCAATAAAAACCCCAAAAAACAATAACAAAGTAAAAAATAAAATTAGACTAGGAAACTAACAGATATGTTAGAAAGAATATAAAAATAAAAATATAGATGAATCAACAACTGGAAGGTACATCAGTACCACAATAGTAAAAAAGAAGAGGAGGGGAAAAAAAAAGGGGGTGGGGGAGGCGTTGGCTGTGGAGGGTGGGGCCTAAGCAAGGGTATGTTTGTTCGGTGGATGAGGGCTATGCTTAGGACCCACAGGGCTGGACAAGGCCCTGGGGGCTGTGCTACTTTGGCCTGGGAGGGCCCCTACTGCCTGCCTCTCCTGATCTCCCCAGCTTCCCTCCTGTGCCCCAGGAGCAATTTGGCCAGGGGGGAAGGGCGGGGCCTTGGAGGGCAGGGGACTGACCTGGGAGTTCAGCAGGCTCCCCGTGCCCAAGTGGGTAGGGCAATCACCCTCCAGTTCTCTCTGGCTCCTCCCAGAGGACCCTTCCTGGACAGGCGGATTCTTAACCACTGTGCCACCAGGGAAGCCCAAAACAATGTTTTTTAAGATACTGGACAATTTAAGTGAGAAGACACTAAAGCAACATCTTCAAAGTACTGAGAGAAAAAAGTGGCCAACATAGAAATCTATATCCAGCAAAATTTCCTTTCAAAAATGAAGACAAAATAAAGTCTTCACACTTAAAAAAGTTGAATGAATTCATCATCAGCACACCCACACTATTAGAGACATAAAGGGAGGAAATGTTAAAGCAAGTTCTTCAGGCAGAAAGAAAATGATACCAGGTGGAAATGTAAATCTATACCAAGAAATGAAGAGTGCTGGAAATGGCAACTACCGGGGTCAATATTTAATTTTTTTTCTTACTATTTAAATGTCTTTATAGATAATTGACTTTCTAAATAAAAATAATAAGGCAGTGTGAGGTTTATAATATGTATAAAATGAAGATATGTGACAACATATAGCACAAAGAATGGGAGGGGAGAAAAGGAAGTATATATTGTAAGTTGCTTTTACTCTTAGTGATGTTTTATAATTTCACTTGAAGCAAAATGCGACAGGTGAAAATGTGTACTATAGACCATCAATCCAGAACTATAAATACAGAACAAAGAGTTACCACTTATAAGACAACAAAAGAGAAAAGATGAAATAATTTTAAATAATACAATTAATCCAACAAGGGAAAGAAAAAAAGGAAACAAAGAACAGAATGAACAGCTAATAAATAGCAAGATGATAAATGCACACCTAATCAAATCAATAATTACATTAAATGGAAATGGTCTAAACTTCCCAATTAAAATACCAAGATTATCAGAATATATAAAAGAAGCAAGACCCAACTATATGCTGTTTAGAAGAAAAACACTTTAAATAAAAAGTCACAAATAGGTTAAAAGGAAAAAAAGAAATACAATCTAACAATAACTAAAAGAAATCTAGGGTGACTATGTTAATATCAAAGTATATTTCAGAGCTCAGAATGTTATCAGAGATAAAGATGGTCTTTTCATAATGCTTGGCAGTATTTTTTTCCCATTACACCAAACCCTGGAAAGTTTCACTGAAGCGTCACTACTTAAGGTCTTACTGGTGTCAGCTATTGTTTGAGCAGTATATATTCTCATTAGTGTAGAGTCGTGTAAACTCATTTATTTATTCCCTCTCAGAAGGCAACCTTCTTCCTGAACACTAACACTTTTATTTTTTTCTTAATTAATTAATTTATTTATTTATTTATTTTTGGTTGCATTGGGTCTTCGTTGCTACACGCGGACACCCCCCCCACAAGCTGCAGCAAGTGGGGGACACTCTTCCCTGCAGTGCATGGGCCTCTCACTGTGGTGGCCTCTCCTGTTGCAGAGCACAGGCTCCAGGAGTGCAGACTTCAGTAGTTGTGGTGCGTGGGCTAAGCAATTGTGGCCTGCGGGCTCCAGAGTGCAGGCTCAGCACTTGTGGCACACTGGCCCAGTTTCTCCGCGGCATGAGAGATCCTTCCAGACCAGGGCTCCAACCTGTGTCCCCTGCATTGGCAGGTGGACTCCCAACCACTGCGCCATCAGGGAAGTCCCAACACTAGCACTTTTAGAACCCTCAAATCACTGCTATTTACATTTACCATGGCTTCTGCTCTGAATCCAATCATCAACCCAAGAGCTAAATTGCTAAATTGCTAATCCCTTGAGAAAGAAAGAGGGATAAATTATACCTCTAATTCTAATACATGCTTCTCATAAAATACATTCACTCTTGGGACTACATCAAACTAAAAAGCTTCTGCACATCAAAGGAAACCATCAAGAAAATGAAAAGGCAATCTACCGAATGGGAGAAAAATTTGTAAATGATATATCTGATAAAACGTTGATATCCAAAATATATAAAGAACTCATACAACTCAATAGCAAAAACCCAAATAATCCAATTTTAAAATGGGCAGAAGATCTGAATAGACTTCTTTCCAAAAAAGACATGCAGATGGCTAACAGGTACATAAAAAAGTACTCAACATCACGAATCATCAAGGAAGTGTAAATCAAAGCCACAATGAGATATCACTTCACACCTGTTAGAATAAATATTATTAAAAAGACAAGAAGTATTGGCCAGGATGTGGAGAAAAGGGAACACTTGTGCAGTGCTTGTGGGAACATAAATTGGTGCAGCCATTGTGGAAAATGGTATGGAGGTTCCTCAAAAAACTAAAAATAGAACTGTATGATCCAGCAATTCCACTTTTGGGTAATGTATTAGAAGAAAATGAAAACACTAACTTCAAAAGATATGTACACCCCCATGTTCATTGTAGCAGTATTTACAATAGCCAAGGTATGAAAACAACCTAAGTGTCTATTAATGGATGAACGGATAAAGAAAATGTGAAATATAAATGTAATGCAATATTATTCAGCCATAAAAAGGAAAGAAATTTTTCCATATGTGTCAACGTAGATGAGGGCATTATGCTAAGTGAAATAAGTTGGACAGAGAAAGACAAATATTATATGATCTTACTTATAAGCGGAATCTAAACAAAACAAACCAGAAAAAAAAAAACAAAAACACCCACCAAGTTCATAGGCACAGAGAACAGAATGGTGGTTGCCAAAAGCAGGAGGGTTGTGGGTGGAATGGGAAAAATAGATGAAGGGAGTCAAAACATACAAACTCCCAGGTAGAAAATAAATAAGTCATGGGGACATAATGTGCGTCATGGTGACCACAGTTAATAATACTCTATTGCATATTTGAAAGTTGCTAAGAGAAAGTCTTAAAAGTTCTCATCATGAGAAAAATAAATTCTGTAACTATGTATGATGACAGATGTTGACTAGACTTATTGTGGTGATCATATGCAGTATATAAAATATCAAATCATTATTCTGTACATCTGAAACTAATATGATGTTGTATGTCAATTATACCTTAATTTAAAAAAATAATATAATTGAAAAATGCTCCCTATCATTTAATCAACAATAAACATACTTTGGATGTGAGAAGTGATGCAGTATATAAGGGTGAAAGGAGGCAGACAAGAACTAGACAATTGTGATTTTGTCTTAATTAACATAGGTAATAAACGTCGAAATTCAAGTTCTCACTTAAATCTTAAAATCTTATTAGATAAGAATTCAATTAAAGAATGAACCCTGTTCCTAAGTTTAATGAAGAAATGCTGCTGGATTTTGCTACCTTTCATTTCCAGGGACTATGAATGTGAGAGAAAGTGAATGTATTCCTTGTCTTTTCAAAGTCGATTAGATTGCTGGAGAAGTGCCTGCATACTAATGGAGGGGGGAACATTCTTTGATCCTGTCAGCTGAGGTGAAAGCTTTCTCCCCAGTGGGAAGATATTAGGAAAACCTTAATCTATTTTTAACAAAATAATTTAAAATTTTGCTACTCAGAGTATATCTGAATCTCATTACACTGAAAAGTAGATTCAAATTTTTCCTCTGACTTTACTACTGTCAGCAATAGCCGTAAACACATAGGTAGTCATTTCTAAGGTGTCTGAAATAAAATCATTTTCATTTCAAAAGTGAGAAAGCTGAGGCACAGAAAGGTAAAATGACTTGTCCAAAATCACACAGGGAGTGAGAGGTAGAGCAAAGATAAATTAAATCCTCGGTAGAGATTGACAGAGAAGATTTAACACAGATACTTCAGCTATAGATGGAATTATTGAACCATGTTGTGCTAGTTAATCTTCACTAAAAATTCAAAACCGACAAAAATTGATATTTTATTCTGAACCCTTTGAAACATTTGCCGTTTCCCAGGATTTGTCTGAAGTAAGAATCTCCAACTTTAAAAGGCCAAATATTTTTTCTCCAAATACTTGAGAAAAAAAAAACAGAACAACAGAACAAAAGTGTTCTTCTCAGATATTTACGTTAATTATAATTTAAAATTTAAGGATGCAAGCGATAAAAATATAGCCCATAGAAAACGATTTCAATTTAGTTCATTGAGCATACAAAAAAAAAAAACAAAAAAAACTAGAAATACTCTATAGTGTTAGTAAGTATATTTAGATGGTGGGATTATTAGTAATTTCCCAAAGTTCTCTAATAAAATTATACATTTAAAATAGGTTTTAAATATTTAAACCCTTAAAGGACACTATAAGCTTTTTGGAAACTCTTTTTACTCTACCTAAAATATTTTTTAAAATCAGATATTAATTGAAAAGAAAGAGAATCTTGGCCAAGAAGAGTCAGAAAACAGCTGGGAAGAATTATAAAGAATCTTGGGGCACTCTCTCCATCCCTTTAGCTCTTCAGGAAAAAACACAAATTCTTCAACCTGGTTGCCCTTTACATATACCTTTTTCTTTCCTTAAAATACCTTTCTCTCTACTTTTATCACCACCTTGAAATGTCTTTCTCATCTTTAAAGCCTACCTCATATGTCACCTGAACCTGTGTGAAGTCTTTTCTGCTCCCTCAAGGCAACATCACTCACATCCACTTTGAGGAAGCTTCTGGGTCCAAGATCCAGCCAAGGTCCCAGGAAACAGTGTACTATGGAAAACAGAGTATGTGCAAGACAGAGTGAATCCGTGGGTCTGAAATCCAGCAAGAACAGAGAAGTCAAGAGAAAATAATCTCTGGAAGCCAAATATGGGTAGCTGCCTCTAGCTCTGAGTAAACTGCCTTCTTCTTAGTGTCTTGTGAAGACTAAATAAGAAAATGCCATATTTAATGAAAGGACTCAAAGAAAGAGATTCCTTTCTTCCTCTTGCCTTGGGGAGAATCAGACTACTGGGCTTGGTCTGTAGGTCTCTAAGTGGAATGACCTGAGAACAGCAGGTTAAGTAACGCACAGAGGGAGCCACGAGTAGAATCCTCAGAGAGGAAAATCCCCCAAGTGTCAGGAAATACCTTGCTTCCAGCTCCCCAGTTCCTCTCTCCTACCTAATTCCTCCAGCTGGAGGCTCAGCTTGATCCTCTTCACACACACACACACACACACACACACACACACACACACACACACACACACTTTCCATCCCGTGACTGTTACTCAGACTCTTCAATGGATTCTGACCTGTCATTGCCCTCAAAGCCAAGGCCTCTGAGTCTTGTTGCCTGGGTTTTTCCCTGGGCCCCTGACACGCTGTGTCTGACATCTGAGTCTCTGGATCTTGCTTTGCTTCCCTAAGTGCAGAGTAGCTGCCTCCCCTTCCTTAGCAGGTCTCCCTGGACTCACCTGGGCCTAGACTAGCTTACTGTTTATGGACGCTTAGCCAGGCCCCTCCTGACTTATTTTCTCCAGAGTCTTGGTTTGTTCCTTGAGAAAGAAAAAGACTTAATGTCTTGGAGGTTTCTATAAACTTCGAGATAAATACATAAAGGAAAAAAAATGCAGAAGCTTCCAAAAATATCTTTGAAGACGTGAAAATCCATAATCCTTCACTGACCAAGTTCTGTCACCATGACCAAAATATCTCGCCACTGTTCTTGACTCTCCATCTGCTTTGCCATCATCTTTTCTTGAAGACAGTGTTGCAATAGCTTACCAACTGGTCTTCCCACCTCCAGTTTGACCTTCTTCTCATCCAAGGAACTAATAATTCAAATGCTTAAGGAGAAGAAATGAGAAATACAAATGAGTGACCAGGGCTGATATAAATACATATGCAAACTCAGTGCAGATGGCGGGTTGATGCAAAGGCTAAAGCACTTGTGCCGTATATAAGGGGCACCCACTCTCCTCTGTAGTTTCTGGTTTTCTTTTAGAATACATCCCCGTCTTTCTAGAATATCCTATTTTTTTTTCAAAATAAGAAGACCCAGAATTCAGAATATTATATAAAGAAATCTGAGTGTTGGCTGCCCCCTATCTCTTCCTGATCTAATAAATGTCTCCGTAAGCCTGAGCTGTTTGAAGTTGAGTTTTTGTCATGAACAAACCAAGAGCCCTGACTAATATAATTCTTTTTTTTCAATATCTGTATATATTGTGAAATGATCATCACTATGTCTAGTTGACATCCATCATCATACATAGTTACAATTTTTTTTCTTATAATGAAGACTTAAGATATATTCTCTCAGCAACTTTCAAATGTACCATACAGTATTAACTGTATGGTTTTTATTAAAATTATTATTATAGTCACCATGATGTATGTTACATCCTCATGACTTATTATTTTATAACTGGAAGTTTGTACCTTTTTTTTTTTTTTCGCTGTACGCGGGCCTCTCACTGTTGTGGCCTCTCCCGTTGCGGAGCACAGGCTCTGGACGCGCAGGCTCTGGACGCGCAGGCTCAGCGGCCGTGGCTCACGGGCCCAGCCGCTCCGCGGCATGTGGGATCTTCCCGGACCGGGGCACGAACCCGTGTCCCCTGCATCGGCAGGCAGAGTCTCAACCACTGCACCACCAGGGAAGCCCGGAAGTTTGTACCTTTTGACGCCCTTCACCACACCCCGCCCCCAGCCTCTGGCAACCACCACTAACTAGTATAGTTCTTTAATGACCTGTTAACATGGCTGTCTCCCAAACTCAAGGGTGAGTTCTCAGGTCAGGGACTGTGGCAGAGACACCTTTGTACCCCTCGTGCTACACAGGGGTTGGCAGCAAACTGGAATTGAATTATTTACAAATGAATGAATAGAGGAATAAATATATATCCTTTGCAGACCTAAGAGCAGAGAATGAAAATTTCAAAATAATAGGCAGTAGGAGATTTAGCTCTTGAAATTGTTGAAGTTCATGGAAACTGATATTTGTGTTTCTTATTCAGGCTCTTAGTTCGTTCAAAGAAGGAGGGCTTGTACCTGACTCCTTAAGGCTGCCACCCTGTTGACCCCTCCCTAAAATGGGCAGTCAGCTCACACAAAATATAGATGCATTCAAGCAGAATGAATGCAAAACTCATATTTCCTTAGGGTACAAGCTGACTCAGAGTAAACAGGCAGAAAATGACTGAGTCTTCCCAGATACATGGGACAGATCAAAGGAGCTTCAGGAAACAAACCAAAACAAGAAAACTTTTAGGTTGCTATTTTGAATGATGCTTGGGTGAAAAGATGCAGTGATCCACACATGCCATTGTCAGAGGCCACTTCGATGCCTAAACTTGTTCTTCCTTTTTGTTAGCGTTCACTCATTCATTGCCCACAAGTAAATGCCTGCTAGATCAGATGACCCTGTACAGGACTGACCTTGAGCAGTTAATGCCAGACATGCACAAAGTCTTCCTCTGTATGTGTGAGAGATAAATATCTTCTCCTTTTCTTCCCTAAGCCCCAGTTTGTTGCACCTGACACTCTAGAACAAATTGATGATCACCTTTGGAAATGTGCTGGCATATAGCTTGTGGGAGGATAGTTAACAATTATCTGTTGGAAACCTCTAACTTTATCTTTTTAAATTTATTTTACTGAAGTACAGTTGATTTACAAAGTTGTGTTAACTTCCTCTGTACAGCAAAGTGATTCAGATGGATAGATAGATACATTCTTTTTCATATTCTTTTCCACTTGGTTTATCCCACGATACCGAATATAGTTCCCTGTGCTATACAGTAGGACCTTGTTGTTTATCCATTCTATATAAAATAGTTTGCATCTGCTGATCCCAAACTCCCAAATCATCCCCCCCTCAAGACCCCCTCCTACTAGGCAACCACAAGTCTGTGAAACCTCTAACTTTAAAATGATGAAACCAAGGTCCAGAGAGGGTAGTATCCACCTAAGGCCCACTGCTAATTAATGCATGTGCCTGACCCAGCCTGGCAATTCTTGATATATTCACAAGACTGAAACTCTAATTATTCATTTTTTCTGACCTTGAGGTAGAAAAATGCCATTCCTCCAAAGGGCATTCTATATGTTAGCCAAATTGGGGCAGTTAATTTGCAAGTGAGCAACTTTGGTTTTCAGATCTCATTATGGAGGGAAATGTCTGAACCTTATAACCAACTGGCCTAAAGCCATCAAGTCACGAGCACTCTTTCCTGTATTCAATCCACTGGGAGGTCGGACGTCCCCCTGCCCTGCCATGAGCTCAGAAGCACTCACAGCTGAGGCATTTCCTGGGGTTGGGAAACAGAAGATTGCTTCCCAAGCTGAGGTTATTGTTCAGCATGCTGAGTAATGAGGACGGCTCCAGGGAGGCTTGGGAGAACTTTATGAAGGCTTTTGTTTGCATGAAACCCAGAATCAGAAAAGACACTGGAAAAGACAGGGCTTCAAGGGCACTCTTTATTGCTGCTTTCAATACAGGCTAGCTTCCTCTACAAACTTGGAGCATTTTATTTTCAAGGATGTTATGAACACTGGTGTTGTAAGATGGCAGCCTTTAGAGAAATGCTATTGTCTGCCAAATCCTCAAGCTAGTATTGCAGAAAAATAAGATTCCTGCTCATCTACCCTGACTGTCACCGAATTCTCATCCATCCATCTGCCACAGCCATAATGCCTTTGGGGATGTCAGGGCAGCTTTTGCAATAGGCGGGTACCTAAATCATCTCAATCTAATGAGTGTCTGTCTCCATTGCAAAGATGTCTACAAAGACATATTCCTCCTTCAGTAGGCTGGCCATTCACCACCTAGAAGAAAGGCTGCCAGCCACTAAACACCAGAGCCAAGCCATCTCTGCACAATAATATGAAGAAACAGGGATCTTTTTCTCCATGTCACATTTCTGTGGTCCTCCTTAACTTCTATGGCCCCCTTATTATGACCCGTGTGGTGACATGTCTTCTCAAACCTCAGGGATCCAAAGACTCAACATCTCCATGATCCCTCCCATGTTCACACCCACTACTGTACAAACGTGTCTTCCCAAGTACCTTCCCTTTCCGTGGGGAAATAACTATTAATCTGATAAACAAAGTTGGTGTCTCCTAAACTTTTGTCATTTGTCAGCCATCCTCACATTTTTTGCTTTGTCTTTAAACCACCTGCACTGTTATTTACCTAGTATTTTTATTTTAAATGACTTACTTTTTAACTGTAAATAATTGATTTAATTTCATTTTAATCAATAATATCTGAAATTGCAAGTTTGCTGGGTTATTTAACGTACATGAGGAGAAATAGATATGTAGAACTGTTAAAAAATATTCACCCATGTGCTACTAATATCATCTATGTAGCAATGGTGCTGCATTTCTCAAACTTTGGAAAACAGTGAATTAAATCAAATTAAAATATTGGCTGATACTGGACTAATGAGCCTCCCCTTCTGGATAAGAATTGCATTTTAATGGAGACTTTTAATACTTTTAAGCCAACCAAAAGAGGGGAGGAAACATGGTATAATGGAAAGCATACAGGTATTTTTTTTTAAACTGGAGAGAGCTAAATTGTTTTTAATTTCTAGAGATTATACTGTTGGTTAACATTTTTGCTGCTCTTCCCTACTAAGCCCATCCTCCTGGGCCTTCTGTAGTCCAGGTTTTCCTTCTTCCAGGGCATGGATGTCAGCCCTGGAACATCTTGACTCCTCAGGTTAAGGAACAAAGGTTTGTACCTGGGATCTTCAGTATTTTTCTGAGATTCCACCAGACACAGTGGTGCTGCATCCCCCTCTGGCTGTGCCCCTTTCTGTGGAAGGATTATACTACACCCTCTCCATCAACATCAGAGTTGACCATATGACTTACTTTGGCCAATAAGATGAGAGAGGAAGGAACATGTATCACTTCTGAGCAGAAGCTTAGGAGCTATCTCATGAATCTGTCATTGAGTCCAACAGCAATTTTTAAATTTTTAAAATTTGTATACAATTTTAAAGGTTACTTTCCTTTTACAGTTATTACAAAATATTGGCTGTATTCCCTGTGTTGTACAGTACATCCTTGAGCCAGCAGTTTGTGCCTTCCACACTCCCACCCCTATATTGCCCCACCACCACCACTGTAACCACTGGTTTATTCTCTGTTTCTGTGAGTCTGCTTCTTTTTTGTTATATTCACTAGTTTGTTGTATTTCCTAGACTCCACGTATAAGTGATCTCATAGAGATCTTTCTCTGACTTGTTTCATTATCATAATGCCCTCCAAGTCCATCCACGTTGCTGCAAATGGCAAAATTTTGTTCTTTTTTATGGCTGAGTAGTATTCCATTGTATATATACCACATCTTCTTTATTTGTTCATCTGTTGATGGACACAGGTTGCTTCCATATCTTGGCTACTGTAAATAACTCTGCTATGAACATTGAGGGGCATGTATCTTTTCTAATTAGTGTTTTTTTGTTTTGGAGAGGTTTTTTTAATATATATACCTAGGAATGGAATTGCTGGGTCATATGGTAGTTCTGATTTTCATTTTGTGGAATAGTTCCTTTGTCCTTCCTTACTTTCATGACCTTTAAGGTTACAGGTAAGTCATTTTGCAGCTGTCCTTCAGTATGAGTTTGTTTGAGGTTTCCTCGTATTTTAACTTCGATTACTTGATTAAGAAGCTTTCTGTCAGGTTTCTCCACTGTGAAGTTACATTTCACCCTTAGTAATTAATGAGTATTTCGTAGGGAGTTGCTTTGAGACTATAATAAAATCCCCTTCTGCATCCCACATTCACCCGCTATCTTTAGCATCATCAATAATTTTTGCCTGAATCAATTATTACTATGACGGTTGACACATGGCATTTCTCTAATTTCATTATTCATTTTACTCTTATGTGTTGGCATTCTACTCTAAAGAAAAGCTTTATCTTCTTTCAGTTATTTGTTTATTTATATCAGTGTGCATCCATGTATTCCCTTATTATTCAATGAATTGTAATCCATGGATGTCTTTACTTATTTTGGTGCTCAAGTTTTCCCATATTTGACCAGGAAAAACCTCTTCAAGACGGCTTCTGTGTGTTATTGACATAGCCCCATCATTCTTCGAGCTCTTCCTGACTTTCTGGTACAAAAAGGTGTTGCAAGCTCATCTTGTTCTTTTCCCTGCCCAGCCCTAGAGTCAGCCAGTTCGTTAAGGAGCATCTCATTTGAGTAGTTCAGTGGAGAGTGCTCTATAGAAGTCAAGAACTGAGCATCAGATATGTTCATTGCTGCACGACATCACTTCCACTAGGTTCTTTCTTTGTATATAGTTGTACTGTTTAATTCTAGCCACTGCTCTGAAGTATTCCAGTTACTATACAATGTAGCTTTACACAGGGAAATATGTGGCTTTTGCTTTGTATTTTTTTCAGCATGGGTGTTGGACAGATCTAGGAAATATATGTACATTAATGTACAAACACACACATATATACCTACATATACACATTTGTGTGTACATGTGAAGTATGCATACATGTGTAGGTACAAACATAGGCACACGCACACATTGTGAATGCACATAGATATAGCCAATTCCCCTCCAACACCACAGGGTTCATTCTAGCTTTCCCCCTTTCCATATTTGTACCTTCTTCCCCAACAGTGAGAAACACGGCTCCGGGTTTCCTCGATGTATTTACTATTTGCTTAATCCCCCTTATGTAGTCAACCTCCTGATCCCGCCAGGCTGCCTCTTCACAACTTCTTTGTGCAGGCCCAGTCCCTACAAAGCCCCCAACCCCCTAAAATACTCATCTGTGTGGGCTCCATCCTCTGTCCACCTGCCTTCCCACCCTCCTTGGAAGGAAGAAAAGAATGGAGGGAAGGAAAGAGGGAGAGCGGAGGAAAGAAAGGAAAGAGAGAGGTCAGGACAGAACTCTTATCTGCACTCTGCTCTATCCTTTCCCCATCCACGACTCTTCCCCATCTCTTTAAATAGCACCACCACCATCCAGATGCTCAGACAAATGGAAGTCCTCCTTGATTCTTCTCTTCTTCACCACATCTTCCTAAATGTAACTTGAGTCAGCCTACTTCTCACCATCTCCTTTTCTCCCACCACCATCTCTCATTTGGGTTGCTGCAGAATTTTCCAAAGTGCTTTATCCTCTTCAACTCTTATCCCCGTGAAAGTGTTCAGGTTTGGGCTTAGCTTCAAGCATTAGAAATTTAAAATTACTAAGGATTCCAAAAATGGATTAAATGTGCCAACAAAAAGGAAGTTTAGTATCCTTGTTGTGCCAGAAATAAATTGCTTTTTCAGTGGAATATGCTCTCCAATAAGATGCTTTGTCTCATGTCTGAATGTCAGACTTAAACTCTCTATCTTCTCTTTCCAAGATCATGTTTCCTTCTGTTTAAGTAGTTTCATGCAATTGGGATAAGAACCTAAAAGTAATGGATCAAAACAATAATATAATTCCCCACATGCAACTCAAAAAAATCTGTTCATGGAGCAAAATTAAGTATGTGTGTTGGTTTTAGAAAACACATTAAATATTGCAGAAATGCAACCATTGTTTCTTATGCTTAGACCCTCTTATTCATATGTATTTGTTCCACTAGGTTCTTATGTATTCAGTTAAAGCTGTACAATTGCATGAAGGGAAGGAAGAAAGGATCTATTGTCCAAATAACAAAAGATCTAGCAATCTCTTATTCTTCCTCCTTTGAAGCTCCTTTTAGCTCAAAGAGCGGTTTGGAAGTGAGTGCTGCTATTTGGAATGGAATGTATGGTCAACTTCCACGGATAGAGCATGCACTTCTAATTTCCTTTCTCAGTTACAAGCATCCTATTTTTAGTAAAATTCCAGAATGCCTTTCTTCCTCCTTTGAATGGTGTTGCAACGTTTGCACTATTAGTCTTGTCATCTTATAAGACAACCCTCCCCAAGCAGTATTTATGTCTGGCAGCCTGATGATTGGAATCAGCATTTAATTGTGCATATTAACAACTGCAATCACACACAGATTCTGCTAACCTGGAATGCTTCTGGGCTGCTTACTATTTCAGAATCCTAGAATAAAAAGAATGCACAGATGTCCCGTTTTATTATCTCATTTTCAAGATAACCTTTTAAGTACTTTAAAATTTTACTAGAAGTACAGCTTGTGAAATAAGCTCAATTTTGCTCTTATACCACCTGAAATGAAAAAAGAAAAGAAAAAACAGATCTGGAGCTCTTGGAACATAAGCCGAATGCTGTGTATAACCGGAACATAGTTTCTTTCTTATCACACATGTCCCTTCCCTTTACCTCAAGATGTCAAAAGTTATTCAAGGGCATGATGGAGCCTTTCCTGAGAGAACATTTTAATTTTGTTGAAATACCAGCTCTTCTTCTGTGGCTGTGGTGATGGCTTTCTTACCTCATGCAATTTCTCTGAACAGTCATAGAAGCCTTTACTAAAGCTTTCAGCAGGCTTTAAATTGAGCTACTACAATTCTCTGGTGTTTTCTTCTCCACAACATGATCGGGCTGAATCCTGTGATTGTTACGTGTGCTCTCGGGGTGAGCAGACAGAAATTCGAGCAACCATTACCTGTTGCTGGGGCGGATCCAGATAGAATCAGAAAAACCTTCCTGTAGATACTAAGGATCAGAATTCCATGGTCCTAGGAATAAACTATGCGATCTTGAGTCAAGAGGTAGACAAATAAGCATGGATGGAGGAGACAGGACCACCTCCTTTTCCCCTTCTTATTTTGGGTGGGTATGAACATGCCATGGTAAGTAGCATCAGCTTTGAACCTGGACCATCCAATCCATTCTCCATTACTGCAGCCTGGATGAGGTTTCTGAACAGATGCTATCATGTTGATCCCCCGTTTACAATGATTCACTGACTCTCCAGTGTCCTCAGGATAAAGTCCAAATTCCTTAACACAGTTTAGAAATATTTTACCATTTGACATCTGCCGATATCACCAACCTCAACCCTTGCTTCTCCACTCCAGCCGAACAGAACAACTTTGGGTTCTCAAACCCAGCCAGGTAGGCTTGCTACCCACATCATTCCTGCCACCTGGATATGCCTTCTCCAGTCCCAAGTCCCTTGCCTGACTGACCCCTATTCATCCTTCACATCTCAACTCTTCCCGATTTCCCAAGCCTGACTTTGGGGATTCTCCTCTGTGTTCCTCTAAATCCCTGCATTTATCCAATCACGTTGGATTGTAATTAAACCTGTTCATTCTGCCATATTTTTGATGCATATGTATCTTGTCCTGCCTGTGTATCCTAGCACCCAGCACAATATTAGCACATGAGAGGCCCTTGGTCAATGTTTACTGAATGAACAAAAAACTGGTTCCCAAACACAAGAGCATGCCCGCCAGTGGACCCTAAAGTTGTAGGCACAATGCCCTGTTCCTCACTTCCCATTCAGAATAGTCTGATCCCCCCATCAGGACACTGAATAAATGTTGAATAAATGCTTTGCAGACCAACATTTCAAAGTTGGTCTGCAAAACTGAGGAGATTTTCACTTGAAACCATTAACCCTCCCTTCTCCCCTTCACGTCTTCAAAGTCTCCCTGACTTTAAAGGACTCATAAAGCCCCCTCCACTCTAGGGAGACATCCCTGACTAATGATGCCATATTGCTTGCTCTCTTTCTCTCCTTCCAATCTTCACAGGTCCTCGTTCTGCATCTTACTACTTAGCTCTTTATAGTATAATATCCTCTTGTTCTCGTACTGTTTTATATTTACCCCATTCCCCAATTAAACTGTGGTTCCCCTCAGCACAGAAATTAGTTCTTACACTTCTTATTAAGTGTCTCATAGAATCTAGAATAATGCTCACTAAAATGGCTGTGTCTATCTCTGTCTCTTACCATATACTTTCTGTTTACATCTTAAAATCTAGTTTCCCCTACTAGAGATGTTTGATCCTCTGTTGCCTAATCCATGTCTTACGGCTTCTTCACCCCTTGTATAGGTAATTTGTGTGTTACCCACACAAAGAAATGTTTGTTGTAGTTGATGACAACAAGGATGATGGTTTCTCTTCAATAAATATTTGTTGATTATTTAATTGATTTTCCATGGCAAATGCATTTCCAATCTGAGAAGAAAAAACCCACCTTTGTGCCCAATCATCTAATTAGTAGGGCTCCAGGAACCCAAAAATATCAGGTCCCATTTATCTTCTGCATTTGAGCTTGAGCATCTCCATGCACATGCCCAGGGACCCCAGGGATGGAACCCTCCCTGATAAGTTGCAGATTTTTACTGTGGAACATTTGCCTGTAAAGAATTATTATGTAATGAAGAGCACACATTTTGCTTAATTTAAGTCTACCTAGCAGAAGGCAAGTAGCATTTCACTACCCCAGCTGCTGATGCGTTCCTTGTAAGGATTGTATTTATTTTGAGATTTACAGCTGTAATGAAGACATTAAGAAATGAAGTCCTAGAATTCTGCTACAGTCCAAAGATGTCAGGATTAAATTTATGGTCAATAATATTCACACATCAACAGCCTAAGATAACAGACACTATCATCACTCTTTTGTTGCGTTATCTTGGGATCTAAAATTACTCGTCCTACATTGAGTAATGAAGATTTATAACCTTCCTCTTCCCTTACAGAAGACCTCACCTTCTCTAGATATATAAGCCTTTTTGTGGAGGAGACAGGCAGATGCAGAATGTGCTTACCCCATAGAACATTACAGCAATGGCAACTCTATTGATAAGAGAATTTGTCCAGAAATCCTTGGATCCCTGGTTAGTATTAATATCAGTATATTATAATAGCAATATCTGTTTTGAAAATAATGTTGGAATGTATCTGTAGCACTGATATTACTTTTACTTCTTTGATAAGTACCCTGCAATCTTTAAGGACCTAAAAACCTAGGTTCCTAGTCTTGCCTAAAATGGAGAACAAAGGGTAACATGATTCCTTTCTACTCCCGCCCAACCCCATTAATCATGTGATACCAGTGAGAACAACAGTAAGCTCTCCAATATTGCAGTGTTGGAGAGGACCAGGAAGGACCGTTCACATTGTACCCCAGGTGTACAACATAGTATACTATGTGATGTGAATTGATGCCCTCAGGTTATGCAACATGGCGGATGGGAATGTCTCTTTTCTCCAGGGAGGCATGCCTCAATTTACTTACATGCATTTGGAACCAGACCCTGAAAATGTATGCAGGACTAAGGACTCTGAATTCCCTCTTTTTTTCAGGTTAGCAGTTGCATTTCTCATGTATTCTAGCTAGGGACCCCAGGGAATGTACCCTCCCTGATACATTCCTCCTTTTGGCAGAGGAGCAACATTTCTATTAAAGACTTAAAGCAAGATTAATGGATAATAGAAAGAAATATAGATCTGACCTCAAAAAATGATCAGTACTGGTCAGTGCGGTGATGCACAGAGATGTGGGGCTGCTTGCCTAAAATCATAGATGCTGAGGGGAAAGTATCCCAACTTTCCTAAACACTAGTTTATTTCCTCTCTACCTGTGTACTTAAGAAGATCAAATATCTTTATTACTTATTTCTCCAATAAAAATTTATCAACGAAATTCAGTATGTCCCTAACTGGGTCATCATCTTCCCTCCCAGATTTCCTTTGTTTGCTGTTGTTAGTGCATCAATACTACACTAGACACCCCAGCGTCTCCAACTCTTTTCTCTCCTCATTCCATGCAGTTGCGAATCATATTCATTCAACCTCTAATAGTATTTCTTGCGCCGTCCTTCCTTTTGTCTTTGTTGCTGCGCGCAGGCTTTCTCTAGTTGCGGTGAGCAGGGGTTACTCTTCGTTGCAGCACGTGGGCTTCTCATTGTGGTGGCTTCTCTTGTTGCAGAGCACAGGCTCTAGGCACGCGGGCTTCAGTAGTTGTGGCTCGCAGGCTCTAGAGCCCAGACTTAGTACTTGTGGCACACGGGCTTAGTTGCTCCATGGCATGTGGGATCTTCCAGGGTCAGGGCTTGAACCCATGTCCCCTACATTGGCAGGCGGATTCTAAACCACTGCACCACCAGGGAAGCCCCGTCCTCTCCTTTTTATTTTCATTTTCCTTCTTCTAGTTCATGACTTCAGTACCTCTCACCCAAAGGATTCCAGAAGTCCCAGCACCATCTCTCAATATTTCTTTCAAATTATGTACAGCATTGCTAGAGTAAACTTCAGAAGATGGCATCTGTCCCTAGCTCATAGGCTGTAATGACTGTCCACTGCCTTCCCCTCAAGCCTTTCACCTTCCTTCTCTTCACTCACCTTAAGCTCCAAGCTTACAGAACCTTTCACGGACACTCCATGCTTGGCTCACCTCCATGCCTTTGTTCAAGCTGTTTCCTCTGCCTGGAGTGCCCTTCTCCATAACTCTGAACGCCTACTCTTTACCCATCTTTTTTTCTTTTTTCTTTCAGTTTAAATGACCCCAAATTTCCTTGATCTTCTAGCTAGATAGAGCCTCTCCCTCTGCTGAAGCCCCATGGCATTTTCTCTCTCTGTGCTTCTCTTGTGGCACTTTTAACTTTCCCCATCCTAATTATTTTTATTTGTCAATTTTCTTATCTCTTCTGCTTGACTCTGAATTCCCTGAAAGCATGGACCATGGATTAGTTTTCCTTCTATCCCTACACTTGCTTGTGAACTAGGTGCTCAGCCAATATCAGATAAATGAGTGAATGAATGAATGAAACGTGGCAAAGGCAACCTCTTATTGAGTTTCACCACATATTATGTTATTTAATACTCCTTTAGTGCAACGTACTATGTATATTATACAGCTTCATTGTTCAGTGTGGCAACCACTAGCCACATGTGGTTATTGAGTGCTTGAAATGTGGTGTAAGTCCGTGCAGGGACTTGTACTTGGCTAGCTTGCAGACCCCAGATTGCAATTATCTGCCGATTCTGCATAAACCCATTTTTGCTAGAGAAATACCTTGTAGTCTGTTTGTTTCAGGTCAACATGTCTATGGCTGCCTTCATACTACAATGGCAGAATTGTATAGAAAGAGATAGCTGAAATAGAGACCATATGGTCCGCAAAGCTTGAAACAGTTACTATCTGGCCCTTAGCAGAAAAAGTTGGCCAATCCCTGGTTTGCACTTAAGAAAGTGATAGAGACAATGTAAATAATCCAGATTAAACTTTTTAAATGTGTCATATGTTTGGTCATTGCATCGTGAATAGTATAAAAAACTGAAGAACTATTCTTCCAGTACTCAAAGTCATTGACAAGTGAGTTCCAACATACATCTTTCTTGTTTTATGTAATCTTATTCATTGACTTAAATGAAAATATCTACCAACATTCAGGTAAGAGCTATATCCATTTCTCAATTGCAACTATAGATTGGCCATGGATGTAAGAGTTTGGCAAAAATCAACAAAAGTATTCTATAAGAATCATTTAGCTATATGGGATATAGAGTGAAGAGTATTATGTATTCTATTATTATATATTCATAAATTGTGTACTACATGTTCTTTACATTTGTACAATTTATAATAAATATGTGTGTGTGTGTATATATATATATATATATATATATATAGTTGTGAACATTTAGCACATCACTGGCTAAATTCCTTTCCTCACCTCATCATGTTCTTACCTCCCCTAGAAATGAGAAACTCCCAGCTGATTCAGTGAGACGTTGACCATTTCTTCTGTAGCAATATCATCCTGATATTCTACAATGTACAATGACAGCAACTCAGAGATCTAGGGACAGGATGAGTCTAAAATAAAGATTGGGTCAGGGCTCCTCTGAGAGTTTTTTCCTGAAGACTGGGCCTTAAAACAGCCTATTATTCATACTTTAAACAGAATTTCTGAACTGTACCCTTGGCTTCTCATCAGAGTTTTTGGCTTAGATTATTTTCTCTTGGAATCCCTTTTTTCTTTCCACATTCTCCTTTCTCTAAATTAGCCTGGAATCCTGCCTTTCAGGACTCCTAAAACATAGAACTCTCGTGATAGTCCCTGTTACAAGAAAAATTAACAAGCCGCAAACAGAATCCTTTGCTCCCACGGACAGCACACCAAGACTTCGTTGCAGTTTCAGCCTCTTTCGAGATTATGACCTTTATAGTCAATCGGAAATTTTGATTAGCACTAGCAAGGTAGTCTGCAAGGTAAGACCACTTACATTTCCTCCCCTCCAAGATGTCCAGGCTTAAAATAATTCTCTTTTCTTTGCTAACTTCCTTGCCCCACCCTCCTTCTGCCTCTGAAAGCCTCTCACTCTGTACGAGTCCTGGGAGTATCTCTCTACTTGCTAGATGGGATGCTCCCCGATTCATGAATCACTGTATAAACCCAATTAGATCTTCAAAGTTATCTTACTCTCTGTTGAAGTTCTGTGTTCTAACATCTCGCAGGTGACTTAAAGCTTAGACATCTCCTCCTAAACCTGCCTGGTGGAATGCTTCTTCCTTCTTTCCTTAACCTCAATCAAAGTTACATAAACTGAGATCGCAGGAGCCATCACTTAAATTAAACCTAGCCTCGGGCAAACAGTAGGTAAAAGACAACTAAAAGGATTACAGGCACTTCTTGCTCTCAGCCAAGTTTTTCTAACCAGGCAGTGAAAGCAGGACCTGTTCAAGGCCATTCAATGCAGAAGATGGGTGTTAATGCTTTCATCATTTCTTCTTCTGAAGCGAGGTTGTTGAGGTCACTCACAGAAAATACTATTTTTTTCCTTATGGCACAGCTAATCCATCATCAGAAACTAAGTGATACTATATTACCATGAAGGCAAATGCATCAAAGCTTTGAATGCGTAGAACACTGTATTCTCTCATTATTTTCTAAATGAGGGAAATGTAAGCTGTTTATTTAAAAACTGCTCACTTCCCCTGAGCAAATGTGTTTTAGGCACCAATCAATGCTTTTATGTAATCATTTCAAAATTGGAGAGCCAGTTTAAATTACAACTATAATAAAAATTAATAGCGTGGCTTTTTTGCAACATTAGGCATCTGAAAAAAAGCATCCCTTGACTTTACCATGAGACTGTGTTACCAACTGATTTTAAAACTACCCTGACCATCTCCTGGTTAGCTCAGGCTGTCATTGACTAACACCCACCTTTCATCAGCTGACTATGCTCTTACCAAAACAATGTGAAGTCAAATCTGCTTATATTTTGTCAAACCAAGGAAATACAGGGAGTGTAATGTTTTAAATTAAGCAGGGTTGTTATTCTCTTAAGGATAGAAGAGCTTAAAAATAGTTGTACCAA
Source organism: Globicephala melas (assembly GCF_963455315.2). Classification (NCBI taxonomy): domain Eukaryota; kingdom Metazoa; phylum Chordata; class Mammalia; order Artiodactyla; family Delphinidae; genus Globicephala; species Globicephala melas. Next base: position 12,077,450 of record NC_083331.1, on the reverse strand, counting down.
TCTAAAGAGCCCTTATTCGTGTATTTCACATATTAAAGTAGCACTAAATATTTTATTACATCCTTTTGGAAGTTTGGAAGTTAAGCAGTTACTATGTTTTCCTTCTCATGTTTTTCCAATACATCGTCCAAAGCGATAAGATTTCTAATGTGGAAGGAAAAGATAGATTGATTATGTTTAGTTAATGAATTGTTGCCTTGAAATGCTCCCCTAAGCTTATGAAATTCCTCCTTAAAACCGTTTAATTTATTAGAATGGAGCTCCATTTAGTAAATGGCTAATGGTCACATCATTCAATGCGTTGTATACAATAGCTAATGCTTGACAATGGGTTATGATTATGACTTTTATTATCTCATAGTAAGCATTTCGAATAATTTATTAATATTAATAACACTGATTAAATAAGAAGATGGGCTTGTATATCAAGGCTTTGCTATATAGGATGGAAATTTCTAATTCCAGAAAACAAAGACATATGTACATATACCTCCATATATGCATGTATATCTCTGTATATTTATAGATATGCATTCATATGTATAATCTGCAGTGACTTTGTTTTGCTCAAGTATAATTCACTTTTCTTGAATTAGACAAATAAAGCCAAAACAACAGCAGCAACAAAGACAATCATAGCCTCCTCCAATTGTTTAGAGTCTTGAGTTTCATGCTACCTGACATTTTCATCTTCTGGCAGCCCAATTTTCAGTTCCTCCCTCCTGTTTGGCCAGAAATGAAACCTTGACAACATGCCACATTCCCCTGAAATCTGATTATAAATCACATCTGTGTGTTTTCTCAGCAGCAGGCAGGAGCTTCATATTGGGTTGCAGAAATCTACACAGCTGGAGCTAAACTGTGATTTTATTCAAACACTGCATGAGAATTGGAGAATTATAGGCATAGCTAATAAATAGATCTCTGAGAAGAGATAAAAGACAAAAGTGGGGGAAAAAAGACAAAAGGGGGTCAAACAGAACAAAGAAACACAGGCAGAGGGATACAGTGTGGTCTCTGTGGCAAGTGTTGTACAGGAGACTGCTTCCTATCAAAATTCCTATCAGGGTGCCATCCTTGAGTTAAAGTTAACAAACACTGACTGTGCTTACTATGTTCTGGCAGTGATCTAGCTCTGGTGATACCAAGACAAATGAGACATGGTCCCAGTCCCGAGGGAGCTTAGAATCTAGGAGATTTATACACAGTGTGGTGAGCTAGTGATGTACAGAATGCAACTAGGAAAGAGCAGTGGGACATGTGGCCAGAAATGCAATGGGATAGAGAATACACCTTGAAGGAGATGAAGCCTGAGCTGTGTCTAAAATCTCTCACATTGATTCATAATGGGAAGACCGCTGGACTTAGAACCAGAAGAAGATGGTTTGAGTCCCAGTTCTAACGTAATTGCACATTAGCTGTGGGATCTCTGGCAGGAATCACAGTAACTAACGGGCATCACCTCTTACTGTGTGCAGGCAGCCACTATGCTATAGACGTCAGGTGTATCATCTACATTGTGGGCGAGACCCAATTATTTTCATTACTGTTTACAGATAAGAAAACTGCATCCCAGAGGCATTAAGTTATTTGCTTGTGGTTAAGGAATGAGTGAAGTGAGTGGGTTTGAGCCACTGCTGTCAACTACCATTGCAGACTTAACTCTAAACTTGCCAAGACCTGGGTTAGATTTTTGTAAAATGGGGCTAATAATGCCTGTCCTATTTAAGCTCGCAAAATCTTGTGAGGATCAAATGAAATGGCATAGTTGAAAGTGATTTGAAAAGTGTATATACAATAAAAATGCAAGATAGTAATTCTTTTTCCAGCCAGTGTAGCATTGAATTCTCAGGCACTGTCACCCCGTTAACATATGCAGTGGTTAGTCTCTCCAGCCCAGAGCTACAAAAGCTCTGCGTGAGAGGTCAGCATGTTTAATGGTCAGAGAATGTACCAATTGCTGATGCCTCCAACCACTGCACACATATCTGTGGACACAAACCATTCTTGCCTAGATCCTCCACTCTCACTATTGCAAATACTATAACACCTGGGGCTCATAGTAGTTACCGGGCACACCACGAGGTGTTGCTCAAGGAGAAGGCTTGCTGGAGGATTCCATCTGAGGCCTATCCATCCGCCCACCCCCTTAGACCCAAGCGCAGGGCTGCTCCGGGAGAAGGAGCCATGAGAGCTCCTGGATCCTGAGCTTGAGCTTTTCACAGTTTGTGGAGTTCCTTTCTCATTAAGCATCCTAGGTTGAAGTAGGGGGGCAGTCGAGTATATAGTACCATGATATGGCCAGATCTGGGATGCTTGGCTTCTTGAGTTAACGAGAGAGAGGAAGGGAAGGAGAGAGAAAAGCTTTGAGGGCCTCCCCCCATAAGCAAAGGCCTCACCCATGGTCTTCTTCTGCTACATGGTTGTGGGATGAACATTTCAGAGCACAGGAATGATATCTAGAGTTTAAATGCTGACTTTCTATACATTCTCAGAGTTATACTGCCACATAGACATCATTAAGTGGTCAAAAGAGAGTGGGGGGCTTCCCTGGTGGCACAGTGGTTGAGAGTTCACCTGCCAACTCGGGGGACACAGGTTCGTGCCCCGGTCCGCGAAGATCCCACGTGCCGCGGAGCGGCTGGGCCCATGAGCCATGGCCGCTAAGCCTGCGCGTCCGGAGCCTGTGCTCCGCAACGGGAGAGGCCACAACAGTGAGAGGCCCGCGTACCGCAAAAAAAAAAACAAAAAAAAAAGAGAGAGAGTGGGAGGGTGGCAGTTGGCTCCGTCTTCAAGTTCAGTGTTTGTTCCAGAGGCAGGATGGAGAATCAAATAGAATATTACTTTTTTAAAATCCCACCTTAAATGTATATAAATCTTGGCTCACTGCTTATTTCTAGCAGATATGTAATTGTGAGGTCTAGAGTTGACAGCAACTCTTAGAGCAAAGAAGTTGAATGCATTTATCAAATCTTGTAGAGTCTAGTCTGCAAACAACACACTAAACTCTTATATTTCTGAGTTAGGTGCTGTAGGGCAGTGCCTTTCAAACTTTAATGTGCATGTGAATCACCTGGGCGTCTTATTAAAATTCAAGTTTAGATTCAGTAAATCTGCTGTGGGGTCCAAGCTTGTGCATCTCTAACAAGCTCCCCAGATGATGCTGATGTTGCTGACCCATGGACCACACTTTGAGCAGCAAAACAGTAGGGGATGCAAAAACCAATAAAATAATATCTCTGCTCTTAAGGAGCTGGTATTTTCCTACAAGATAGACTATTCTTATATTAATGCTTCAAAATACCAGTGTGAAACTTCTCAGATTATATTTTTTAAATTATGGAAAAATATATATAACATAAAATTTACCATCTTAACCATATTTAAGTGTACAGTTCAGTAGTGTTAAGTATATTTATATTGTTGCGCAACCAATCTCTAGAACCTTTTCATCTTGCAGAACTGAAGCTCTATATCTGTTGAACAACAACTCCCCCATTTCCCCTTACCAAGCCCCTGGCAACTCCTATTCTACTTTCTGTTTCTATGAATGTGACGACTCTAGATACTTCACAGAAGTGGAATCATACAGTATTTGTCTTCATGTGATGGGCTTGTTTCATAACCTTGGCATAATATCCTCAAGGTTAATCCATGTTGTATCATGTGTCAGAGTTTCCTTTCTTTTTAAGGCTGAGTAATATTCCATTGTATGTATGTACTACATTTTCTTTATCCATTCATTCAGTATTTGTCAATGGACAGATAATTTTAAGAACCTTTGAATAATTTTCAAAACACAATGCCCAAAGGATTCTCCTATATATAATACTTATATTTACCTTGGGGTCTCAATTCCTCTCAAAAACCCAGTGCCAAAGGGTTATAAATTTTTAGCATTCTATACTGTCAGACGTTAGTAATCAGAACTTTAGTTTCTCTTGAATGTGATAATAGAATCACTAAAAGCCTAATAACATCTCAGACATTTTTAAGTATTCCAGAAATCCCTCTTGTGTCAATATTTAATATATAGTCAGTCACTATCTTGGTGATTTGCATTAATGGCATTTAACAGCTTACCCACAGGGGACCCAAGGAAGACAGCTGTTGCTTGCCTGGGTGACCCCTCCTCTGTCTGGGTACCAGGGCAACAGCTATAATATCAATTGCATCTAAGCAGTTAGGAATCTTGCTTAATATAATCTGAAGGATTCTTTAAGTTCAGAACACTGAAATAATTGGATAAGACTATGAAAAACTTATACAAAATTTACTAACAGATAATTTAAACATAGCTGTACAAATCAAATTATAAATAACATAGAAATTAAAATGTAGATCAGCTTGGGTAAACATTAATTAATCCTTTTTCCCTAGGACAGCATTTCCGATCCGTGTTCCTTGAAACATTAGTGTCCTTTTAAACATTGACAGGTTTGTGTAAAGAACATTTTCTCTAGTCAAGTACATTTGGGAAATACTGTTTATTCCTACCTCTTAGGCTTCTGGGTGAGTCTGGGGCCTCCCCAAAACAGACATCAAGACAGGAGTAGATGTGCAAGAAATTTATTGGGGGAACACACCACCTATGAGATAAAAAGGGGAGGAACTGGAGGAGGAAGGGAGAGCCTCCCGATCACGATGCTGGTCCGACGCCTGTGAAGGAGAGAAGGGAGAAAGGAGGGCTGCATATGAAGAGACCCTGACTATTGTACGGTGCTAAGAAAGTGTTCAGAAGGGTGTTTAGGAGACCTCTCTTGTGAATCCTCTTAGGCAGATGGAGGAATATGTAAAGACAGCAGAGCCCTGGATGTGCCTCTCAAAACAGCCACTGTGTTCCCCATTCTCATCTAAGACATGCCTTTTGTTTCAAGACCCTAATGACAGTTTTCCTGTATCATCTGGTTTCTTATACTTAAATGAATGTAAGAATTATGAAGAGAGTGAACTTTGTACAATACATGGATACCATATACTCTTACCTCCAATTGCGATTTTTTCCTTTTAAACTTATTTTATCCAAATGTACTTTGAAAAGCTTTATGCTTCCCAGCAATATCACTTTAGATTTGATTAACTTGAGGGCTAGTGACCGCCTATAAAAGGTATAATCCATTCATTCATTCAACAAAATATTATTGAATCTCTAGGATGAAGCCAGATGCTAGGAGGACAGGGATGAAATGTGTGCTCTAGGAGGGGAGACAAGACAAGTAGAAGCCAGTTATCATGAGAGACATTTACCCTGAGGCTGATGGGGTTGTGAGGCCAAAGGCTAGATCTAAAGAATCACCTCGGAGGTTGCCAAGCAGTAAAGGGAAGTGGGAAATGTTTAGAGAGAGAGATCAGCGTGTGGGAGGGAGTAAAGGAAGGGGGAACAAGGCGATCAGGGAACTAGAAGGGACTCGGCACGGTTAACTAAAGCAGAAGCTGTTAGAGCGGAGTGGGCAGGGTCTGGCTCATTCAAGAGCCTGCATGCCCCCATCTCATCCCGGTGGTGATGCGGAATTGAAGAATTCGACGCAGGAAAGAGATGCCATCAACTTCATTTCAGAAAACCCTGGAAACAGGGAAAAGGAAACTGAAGAGCCATCAGGAGGTTGCTACAGTGAGGGGTGCATATGAGAAATGACGGGAACGAAGCCAAGGCAGTGACAGCCGGAGCACGAGGACAGAGATGGATTCAGGCATCGGGAAAATAACCCCTATTACGTTTTCTTTCTGTGAGACATTCTACTTTGACGTATCATCTCAACGTTATGCATCTTTCCCAGCCCTTCTCTAGCCCTAAATGTCAGAACTGCCACATCACATTGTCCACTCCAAACAGATACGTCAATCTTCCCACTTCCCTGGCTTTTGCTTTCAGTGCTCGCCGGGGAGGAAAAGAGAGGAAAAATAAGGCTGAAATGAGATGCTATGCCATTATTTTAAAGGCCTAAATCCACATCACCCCTTTCTGTGAAGCAGAACACACACCGCCAGAAGGCCAGTGTGCCTCCAGGGCTACTAATCTGGAGATTAACAAAATTTCTATTCAATCCCCAGTAAGTACCACTCTCCCTCAAGGCCAAGTCTATTCTTGATTTGCCTACCAATCTTTAAAAGAAAGTTCAAACAGTGTGTTTTTGCTTCAGTTTTCCTTATCTTGTGTACTATGTAAGTGCTGCTGAAAGGAGCCATATATGAATATGTAGTGAGTTGAACTGTAGGATCCTGAATGATTTGAGTTTGAGCTGCATTTAGCATGGATATCTCCCAAGGGATGAATATGAGAGATTAGCTTAATTATTCTGAGGTCCCATCCTCTGGTAAAATTTTCTTTTTCTACCTCTCTGAGCATCTTCTAGGGCTAAAATATATGCTTGATGAGTGACTAAATCAAAACTGGACGTTGACATAATGGTATCTATCCCTTTACAAAGTAAGCATCATTTCCCTGACTTAGAATTAAATGTAAATTACCTCTCAGAGTTACCCGACCAATTCAGTCCTCAACCCACTGTCTTTACTGCCTAGGGTCCAATAGAGAAACTAGAATAGACCGTGCTTGTTTACATCCCTTCACTAATCTGTTTAGGCTTGGAGTTCATCCCTTGCCAACTTATGGAGACCTACATGAGGAGTAAAAAGACAGGAAGGAAAGAGTCTCCGAGTAGCTATTTACCACACATGAAAGTCTCTGGATTCCTCAGAACACTTCATCCTAATAGCATGCCAGATTTATAAAACCAACACAGAAGCGTTCTTGAAATAAAGATGACATTTGTAATACTCTCAACTAAAATTCCAGGCAGGTGTGTCAGCCATGGAAATCAGTAAATAAGCCTAACACGTGGTCAGAAGGCAAGTTGTTTATTCTTTAGGAAGTTTAGACTATATTACAAGCTACCAATGTCTAAGAGAACCTCAATACATTTACATTCTAAAAAATATGTCATCTATATCATAGCAACACTAGTTTGACCCAACCTGCAGAAACCTATAAAAATCAAGACCAATTCTGTTGATCTGGAGATTAAGTTCTGAAAGCGCTTCGGTTCTGAAACTTATCGTAGAGGAAGGACTGCGGGTGGTTCCACGAGAGACACGTGCATGTACCTGAAATAAGACCCAAAGCAAGTTCAGCACAAGCCAAGGACTTTGGTTTCATAAAATCTCATGTGGGCCACAGAAAACTTTCTAGTAGTTTTAACAGAAAGGAAGGAGCTGGCTGACTAGATGTACTACAATGCTGACAAGTTATAAATCTAGGCCCCTCCAAACTGATTTTCTTGATTTGACATGAAACCTTACTCTTCCATCCTCGCACCAGATATGCAATTTGTTGTGTTTTTAATTCTGAAATTACTATCACTCGTTAAAGCTTTAAATAGTGAGCCCAGGTAAGAGAATCTCAGGAGCTTACTTTGAAGCCTTGTACTTCTCCCTAATTGCTTGCTGAGGTCGGTGGGGAATACCCAGGCACACTTTATGTAGCTCACTCAGGCAAGGCACAATTTCACTTAATGAATAGCCTGTAAACGTAGCAAGGGTTTCTGGCTAATCAAAACAAAAGACAAAAGAAGAAAATTGCATCATACAGCTTTATAAGATATCAGAAATCTGAAGATAAAACGGTGAAATAAAGGAGATTAATCACTTAGTGAGTATCCATGTTCATCTCAAAAGAAACTGTAATCCTTCCTCAGAGTCTTTAGAAATAAGATATTAGGAAAAACAGAATTCTAAATTTGCTCACATTGTACAATTATAATGCTCAATTTGGGGACAGTTTATTCTCTCATGAGCAGGATTTTTTACTGGCCTCTAAAGGGCCTCTACTTACCTGTACACTCTATTTAAATAGCATATGAATGAGTCTTAGCCAAATTCAGAATAAAAACTAAGAATTCTAGAAAAATAAAAGTAGATGCCCCACTCTTGTAGCACAAAGTGAGCCTTCAGAACCAAATCTAAGGGGCCCATCTCTAATCTTGCCAACCGTCACAAGCCAAGAAGCAATGCTAACTGCCCTGTTCCTTTGAAAGCCTGATACAACCTCTGACCATCCTAACTGGACCCAGGTTATTTTACACAGAGGGGAAAAGTCAACATCTTTTGCCTTGAAGTGGTCAATGCTTATACTACAACAGCCCTCCTTGCATAAAGGTGGGTGTTGAGGTTTCCAGACCTGCTTCCATTCAATGAGCTTGCCACCACCATCCCCTTGACTTCCTGCAACCTCTGCTCCCCAGTGAGCTAAGCCACTGAGTCCAAGCCATGAAGACTGACCTGCAGTACTCAGCGGCACGTTGTAGTCTGCTGGCAAGGCAACCAGTTCCTTATTAAACTAACTCTCCTTCACAAGAGGCCAGCCCATTCTAAGCCTTCAGGGTTACTGAGCAGACTTTAGATAGGCCTTGAGGTTCATCTAGAAAGAAGCAACAAGCACTTACCCAGAAGTACCTGTTCACAGTATAGTTTGCCAGGCAGTAAGCAGCTGCAGCGATCAGTGAAGGAAGGTATTTCAAGAACGGGTCAGCTTCAAGGAGACTCAGTTCTGCTACATACTAAGCACAAGAGAGAAAATCTCATTGGAATTAGGAATTTGACTAAGGTTACAAGCAAACATAGAAATGTCAAGGGGACAAACTGTGTCATCTTTGTTCAGTGTGCATCTAGTGATGAGCGCAGAAATAGATGCTCAAAATTATTCACTGGGTTAGTAATTGCTATGCCTGTCCATAACCAGAATAACATTTACGTTGTAATGAATTTCAAGTAAATTTCAAAACGGATAGGCAAGTATTTGGCCTAACCATACAGTATACGTGATGGGTTACTTATACTATAGTAGTTCAGGTTTATGCTGGTCAAGTAGCATTGCTCTGGCCACTGGAGCAGACTAGAGCCTTCAGCCAAAGGCAAAAATATGTCCATGTTAAAGCTATTAATTTATCAGGCAAATACATGCAGTTCATAGGCTAGAACAGTACCAGTGGGAACTTATCAAATTAAAAGAAACATATTGGGAAATTTATAGAGACATCCTTATTACTCTTTGTATGGCATATAAATACCAGATATATTAGATCATTATGGATGGAAACCAAGTTTTCCAAACCAATACTTTAGTGCCTTCAACTAAAGTTTAGAACTCCAAATGACCAAATAGTGCTTCATTACTTAACAAGTTAGGATTAGATTAGAGCCAAATAGAGCCATATTTATCTTGTTCCCATTCTGTAAACCTAAGAGGTATTGCTTGTATGTGGTCTGTATATAACAAGAGAACAGTTTCCAAGCTTAAATTTTTTCTAAGACCTGGGTGATTAGACAACCCGTGTCTGCCAAACACGATTAATAGCAATGTCTCGTAAGCAAAAGTCATGTTCTTAGAATTAGTTCTCTTCCAGTTGCCAAAAAGCTTTTCTGGGCCCAAGGCAAAGAACTGAAAAGGAAGGAAGAACTGAAGGAGGCTGCTTTTTTTATCCATTTGGCACTGAAGTTCTTGGAAGTCATGCGGCCTACCTTGGCCAGGTTCTCAGTCCTGACACACACCCCTTGCCTCCTTAAGTACTGAAGGAGAAACTGGTTGGTGGTTGGCACTGTCAGGTCAAAAGCCAGGACCTTCAGGAGCAGGTGTTCCATTCTCAGCAGTTGTTGTTTTGTGTAGGTATCATCAGTTATAAAGACAAACTCATCTATTCCAGGTGGATATATTTCTTCATATTTCCTACAAAAGGGAAAGAGTTTGGGGAAGTAAAGCTTCGACCCTGTGCTCTCCCTCTTGTGCTGTCACAACCATGCCTGTCACATGGCCCTTGCAGACTTAAATATCACTTACAAATCACGAAATGGTACAGGTGTGAAAAGAGGAGGAGCTTGTTTCCAGAACAAGAACATGAGTATGACAAGGATATGTCGTACTTACTGCTACGAGATAGTAAAGAAACAATTTCCAACTGGGAGTTTTAGGTTTTGGCTTCTGGTATGCTGAAAGATTCTGAATGACAGACATGTGGGTGAATTCCTCTTAATTCTATAGACTTCAAATCATCTTTTGTTTTTGTTTTTGCGGTACGTGGGCCTCTCACTGTTGTGGCCTCTCCCGTTGCAGAGCACAGGCTCTGGACGCGCAGGCTCAGCGGCCATGGCTCACGGGCCCAGCCGCTCCGCGGCATGTGGGATCTTCCCAGACTGGGGCACAAACCCATGTCCCCTGCATCGGCAGGTGGACTCTCAACCACTGCACCACCAGGGAAGCCCCAAATCATCTTTTGGAAAAGAATGTTATGTTGAACACATGGTAGGAAAAAACTCCTTTGGTCTTAGATTTTTTTGAAAGATCATGTTCAGTTTTCTCTATTGAATTAGCAAAAGATGCTATGTATTCAAGAGATAGATAATGATACAATTTCACAGTTATCGATTCTTTGGTTTTGTTTCTCCTTTCTGTAGAGAAATGTTTGCAATATTTTAGGCATTAATAAGTACTATGTCTGAGACCAGAAGAATAGAAAGGAAACTACCATTCACTAGCAGGTCACTTATTTAAAAGAATATTAGCCACAACCTAGCCCTTTTCTACACAATTAGATATTGTTATGAATGATTGATAGTAACAGGGACCAGCTAAAATAGCTTATTCACTATAACCAAATAAACTGTGTTATTATGAGTCACTTGCTAGATCATGAAGAGAAGACTTTTATGTAACCAAAATCTCTTATAATAGGACATTTACTCATACTAGAATACAGCCAAAAGACTACACCACAAAATAGTTAAATTGGATCCTGAATTTGAGCTGATGGCTGCCTTAGTCATGATATTGAACTTCTTGTTAAGAGGATCTTAAACATCCAAATGGAAAAGTGAACATATGGTAAGACTCAGATTCTCAGTAAACACTGTAAAAATGATGACATTCTATCAAAGGAGGCATGAATAAGTTTTACTTATCGAGCACTGCATTCCTCCAATAAATGGGAACGGAAATCAAGTGTTTTGACAGGCTGAAGTTTCACATTATTTGAGCTGAAGATCACTTACGAAGCCAGGAGAAGAGCTGCTGTTCCTACAAGCTGCAGTTTCCCTCTCAGAACAGACATGCAGGAAAGAAACCTGTCCAGGAAGTTGACGGCCAGGTAGAGAGTCTCTGCCCGAAGCTTATATTCCTCTCCCACCTCAACCAGCCAGTCCACCAGAATTGTTCGCATGCCTTCTGTGATGTCTGGTTGTTTCCTCATGTAGTGCACTTTGGGCATGTGTCTTATCTGTTTGGGGAAAGAGTTTTGATATTCAAATAGTTGCTATGTTAGAAAGATTACACCACAGAACAGTTGCTATTTTAAAAAATCTCATGAGCAAAGGTTAGCAGGAAACTCAGTCAAGAGCCAGATAAATCTTTACCATGATATGGAAGAAAGTGAGAAATTCTGGTTCTGTAATGCAATTAGTTAACAGATGACTTAAAGGAGGGGAAAAATGGCAATAATCATTATCCCCAAGAGTGAAATACTTAACATACAAACCCTTTTTTTTTTTTTTTTTTTTGGCGGTACGCGGGCCTCTCACTGCTGTGGCCTCTCCCGTTGCAGAGCACAGGCTCCGAACGCGCAGGCTCAGCAGCCATGGCTCACGGGCCCAGCCTCTCAGTGGCATGTGGGATCTTCCCAGACGGGGGCACGAACCCGCGTCCCCTGCATCGGCAGGCGGACTCTCAACCACTGCGCCACCAGGGAAGCCCCATACAAACCCTTTGAGTCAAAGAGAAATAGTCCAAATAACTGCTACTCACCTCACAACTATTATTTTTCATAAATGTTCTCATGTTTAGATGTCACAAGAATGCCATTCACTAATGGTTATGGCCAAGAGTGTATAACTATCTTAATATGAAGTGCTTGGGGTGCTGGCAAATGAAGGAGAAGTTGGGAAAACTCACTTCAGCTTCTCTAAGGTACTGATGAATTTCTTCAGCATATTCAGTCACATTTATCACATCTGTACCAAAATCTGATGCATCTTCAGACTGGGAGTAGAGAGATGAATCTACCAGCATAGGAGAAACTGCAGGGGGTTCAACAGTATCAGGTAAGAACATTTAATTTAAAAACTAGTTCCATCCACTAACCCTCTACAGGCAGTTGTGAAAATAGTTACTACTCAGGGTGTTCTCTTGCTAGTTATATGCTACTAAATGCTGCAGATGATTACAAAGACAGGGTACCATCAGCCACAGATGAGTCCCATTACCTGTGTTAAAATCCAGCAGGAAGTGAAGGTCTGACTTGAGTGTTCTGGTGTCTACTTCATAGGCATCCTCAAATGCCATCCCCTCTCGCCCTGTGCAGCTGTCTCTGTCGCCTTGCTCAGGCTTGTCCATGTACATGTCAAATCCTTGCTTGGCTGGCCCCTGAACCCCGCTGGCAGACAGCGCTTTCTTTCCAGCTGGAGGGAAGACATTTTCTGACCCAGAGAAAAACCTGAGTGCTGTGATCCCCTAGAAAAGGGTTAAGTTTCTTGTTAGAGGCCACCCCGTAGCCCTCATAGGTGCTAAGAACCCATGTGACTCAAACCAGCAGGCTGGAAAGATGAGAGGAATCTTAAATTGAAATATCTATGTCTGCAATTGAATTTCAGAAAATGAAGCTTCCCAAGGATGACTTTGCCCTTATCTTCGTCTACATTTGACATTTGGGAAAGGAGCTACCTAAAATTTGTCATCTTCCTCATGTATTTATCAAAGAGAACTCAAGATTATAGAAAAAAAGAAAAACTATAGCTCTCCTCCAAAGTGAACTAGGTACCACATGTGGATGGAAAATTGTAAATCAGTTTTTGTGCTTGTAGCATGACAGGCTTTTATACCAACCCAGCAAGGTTCTTGACACATAGTTACTGAGTTCCTATTGTCCTCCTTAAATAGTTAACTTTTAGTCAACAGGCTCCTGTAAAGGTCCCATTTAAACCTAGTTACTTAGAAACATGATGATTTTAGAAATGCATACTATGCATAAATTCTCCTATAAGATGTAGAACCTTATTATATGACATAATGAGAATAATACATGAGGTTCTGGACATTTTTTAAATACAGCCAATAGTATTTTCTCAGCAAATTAGATGTGGGGTGGAAGAAAAAGAAGGGTCAAGGATGACAAAGGTTTTGGGGTTGAATTACAGGAAGGGTGGATATTCCATTTACTGAGATGAGGAAGACTCTGGGAAGAGCAGTCTGGGGCCAGTGTTGGTGTTTGGTTTCGCCTAAGTTTGAGATGCCTACTGCATGATCCAAATGGAAACATCAAGTAGGCAGCTCACCATGTGAGCCTGCAACATAGCTGAGAGGTCCAGACTGGAGATAGAAGAAGGAGTCATCAACAGATAGATGGTATTTAATGCCAGGAGACTTGAAGAGATTGCTAAGGGAGTGCGTGCAGATTGAGATCAAATACTAAGCCCTGGCACACTCTAGCTTTTAGATATTGGATGAGGAAGAACCAAGATATTGAGGAGGTGTGGCCAGTGAGCTAGGTGGGAAACCAGGAGAAAGCCGTGTTTTCCAGGCTGAGAGAGAAGAAACTATTTCAAGGAATAAAGAGTGATCAATAGTGTCAAATGCCGCCAATCAGTCAAGTAAGGAAAGGATTAAGAATTGAGTCAAAGACAACAAGAGAAGAATTTGAGACAGAGTATTCATTCAACAAACACTTGCATGCTACCCTGTCCAGGCACTATTCTAAACACTGGAAATACAGCACAAAACCTGATGTGCAAAATCCTCATCCTGATGGAGTTTACAGTAGGCAAACTCTCAAGAAACACTGTCGTGAATGGGACAGTTGCTGCCAAGAGCTTTGTAGCTGAAAGGTTTTTAAGACTGAAAAAAAAAAAATCACAATATATTTGCATGCTTCTGGGTTTGACCCAGTAGAGAAAAGAAAACTGAGAAAGAAGAGCTGATGGAATGATATCCTTGAAGAGGCAAGAGGGCATCAGGTGTGCTGCACACATGGGGGTTCACCTTACATGAGAGCAGGGACACATGGGTCACGAAGCAGGAGGGGGATGGCAGAGTATATGATACATGGGAGCATGTGGAAATTCTCTTCTGGGTGCATCTATATTTCTAGGAAAATAGGATATAAAGTTATTAGCTGAGAGGAAGGATGGAGATAGAGGCTTTGGAGGATAGAGAGAAGGGAAAGTATAAGATAGACGGTTTCTAGAAGAAGGTTGTAGAGGAATAGAACCGGGAAATGTAGAGGTAGTGCCTGGCAACATAGAGGTTAGCTAACGGTTATGAATTTAAAGTGAGCATAGGAGTAACTACCAATTCATGAGAGGTTTTAGACTTCAAGTTTAAAGAAGTAAACATTGCTAAGCAAATTAAGTTTGTTAAAACCACCTTTACTCAGTTTTTTCCAAAGCTTGTAACAGATTACTTTGGGTAATTTTCTCCCATAACTAGATGCCACCAAAACACAGATGCCTTGAACAGTCAGTAGATGAGTCAGTAGATGAGGCTTCTGACCTGGCCTCCATCATGGCTTTTTTTGGGGGGTGGGGGGTTCTTAAACCTCTCAAATTTTCTCACCTATACAATGGAAAGAATACCTGCCCACCTATTCCACTGTACTATTGCCAACTTCATTCCACTATAGATGTGCAGTACAGGCTTAAGGCACAGTTATGAGAAGCTTGCTTAATAACATACTTGAGGAATATTTTTTTTAATTTCAAAATTCATTCTTAAGGATCCAAACTCCTCATTCGCATTTTAAGTGTCTGAATTTGTTTACAGTCTGTTAAGGGAGGTACCTTTGATCATTTAAGCACAAGCAACTGATATCAGATGGCCCATGATCCGTTTGCCTAACTGTCCTTTGTCCCGAGGAGAAGCCGACTTTTGAAGCATGCATTTGGAGGTAATCTAGTATAGCTGATCCAATCCTGATTCTAACACCATCACCAATGAGCTTAACAAAGGTTATCCAGGATGCTTCAGGCACAGCCTAGATCAATCTGAATACCACTCCAATCTGGAAGATCCCCAGTTCCGTAGTTTATTTTGGGGCATTCACATTTCCTTTTAGCCCAGAACTTAACTGACTTTACACATACTTGACCTAAACAGTACGTGTTATTTCCTTGATATTGGCAAAATAAGAAAGAAAATTATTCATGTTTCTAGCTGGAAAAGGGACCTGACAATGTGATCTTAAAAAAAAAAAAAAATGTCCCTATAGTCCAGATTCCATGGTTGAATACTCAAGAAGAGTTTGGAGGTAAAATTTCAAGAGAAACCCACCTCCCACCAAGACATGAGAGCCCTTCTCAGCGAGCAGCCTTCCCGGCTCTTCTCAGGCATTACCTGGCCACAGGTCCTCCTGTACTGCCCATTCTCAGTTAGCACCCCTAGTACTGTTCTTTGTGGCGGATCCTGGCCAAGCTGGGCTCTGGTTATCATCTGACAGGCATCAGGACCTCGGGACACTGGAGCCAGCACTACTCCACTCTTGGAGCTGCTGAGATGCATAGCCTCAGTCTCCACAGGCTACTGCTAGCAAGGAAGGAGAAACAGACAAGCTGGTTAGTCAACCTGTTCCACCAGGGGCTCCAAGGATGCAGTGAATCTCCAGAAGAGAGAGCACTGTGACAGATATCTTCCCTGCAATTATTAGGGCTGAAAGGGCCTAAGCCACCGTGCGAGCGATCAAAGCTGCTTTGAACCAAAACAGTGATTTGAATCTCTCCAGGCTTTCTTCCAAGATCTGGCTGACAGCTGGTAGGAGAGAGAGAGACGTCTGACAAACCTCCAAGCCGAGACGCTAAGCCCCACGTTAATTGGGAGTCCAAATCTACAAGCCCGTGTCTTTCCGGGCTATTATGCTTATTCGTCACCCCACCAACCCCCTGCCTGCAAACAAATGACCCAGGATACATCACTGTGGGAAAGTACGTCCCTTTCCCAAGTGATAAGCAGGGTGCTCTTCCGCGGCCCTCCTCCCACAAGTCAGAAGTCCCCAAAACCTGCTTGGAACCCACAGCGGGCCTTGCTCTTCTCCGTCTTATATCTTTATACATCTGTCTCAAACAATTAGCAAGTGCACACGAAGACTGGGAATGAGGAGCCGCCGAAGGGGGCGGGGCGGAAGGAGACAGAGATGTTAATAGATTCCAGTCAGGGAGCCAGAGTCCCAGCTTTGGTGGCCCAGCGCTTAGAGCTATTTACTTTCAACACCTCCTCCCCGCGTCTGTCAAATCGGCCAATCAGCGGAGCTCCTGGGCCTCGCGGGGCCGTTTCCATGCCAACCGCAGGGGCGTGCGCGCTCTGAGGCCGCATCACTATGGCGTCCCCTCACCTGGCATGTTCTGGGCGGACGCAGGCGACTACTGGGCGTTCAGAGCCGGGTGGGGCCAACCGGCGACGGGCCCCGGCTCGTCCTACCCGGACCTGCTCGGGCGTGCTTGGGCGTGCCTGGGCGGGCGGTCGCCGTGGGTACCTGCGCCTCTTGTGGCAGATGTTTGGGAGGGAGGAAGGAGGCCCACCCCGCGATGGCCGGGGTTTGGAAGGGACTGTTTCCTTGAACCCGTTCTCCCAACAGCCGCTAACTCCTCCCGCTAACGTCTTTTCCGTGGCCCGCTCCTGAGAACCTTGGCTCGGGAGAGCGACGCAGGGCCCTCGGGGCTGCGCAGGCCGCGGCGCCTTGACAGCGCCCGCCTGAGAGCGCGGCTCGCTCCCCTTCCCCGGCTCACACACCTACACCTCCTCCCAGAGAGAGGCCAAGTAGCAGCGAGTTGGCACCAGGTTTGCTCCGGGGCCTCTTAATTCGTGGTGGCGGCGTGTCCTCGGTCATTTTGGGTCCTTGCGCAACAGAGGCCGCGCCTGGCTGGCCCGGGTTTGGTGCATGTAACCTGGCAGGGCGGGAGAGGAGATCTGGAGTTTTAGGGTCACACGTGGTGCTCGCAGTCCCCACGAGAGGTTTTCCCCGACGGGTTCGGCAGCCACAGCGTGAAGCTGGTCCAGGAACGCGGAGATAGTGGCCCAGGAAGAGGAAGGAACGCGGGTGGCAGCAATGGGGCCTGGGACGTTGAGGGGGACAGTGGTGAGGCTCGGAACTAGGGGCTGGGCGGGGGGCCTGGGCACGTGGGGAGGGAATCCTTGGGTAGGGGTCCATGACAAGGTGAGGAGGAAGCAGGGGGCCTAATTTGGGGTAGAGGTGAGGGTAGGGAGAAGGGGCCCTGCCCACTCAGGAAGGGAAGAGAAGTCTTTGGAAACTAGGGAGGCCTGGCACCTGCAGAGGTAACTGGCAAGCCAGGTAGAAGAATCTTTATTTTTTGAAAATATTCGTGTGTGCGTACGCGCGTGCACACACACATATTACATATGTTACTGCTTTTGTCTATTTATTTTTTTAAACACCCATCCCAAAGTTTCTAAAGCAGACCACTAAAACCATTCAAATGGCCCTTTTAAGAACTGGTTAGTTATCACCTTATTTTGAATGGAAATGATTGTTAATCTTACCAAAAATTTTTTCTTAAGTATTTATTAATGTGTTCACCCAGTGAGCTGGGTATGCATTAATTTAATGGGAAAATTGAAGTATTCTACAGAAAGTGAGGATGAAAGTGTTTGTTTGAGTCAGATGTTAAGAGGCAGTTGGGAAGCATCTTGGAAATCAGTGCTGGATGCAGGAGGAGAGCAGAAATGGATTTTGTTTAATATGAAACTAACTTCTATACGTTTATCACCAACTTTCATTGGGAGGCAGCGATCCGATCCCTTTGCACCCTGCAATTCCTATGCCTCTGAATATGAAGGCAACACAGGAACTCTGGTAACATCTTGATTGTGACAACAGATGTAGGCAAGCACCAAATGCTGGGCTTTGCAAAAAGGTACTGCTCTCTGGTGGAGGAAAAGAGCCTTTCTGCTCCCTTCCCGCCTAGCGCTGCTTTTGGAAGTCTTCTTGGGACCCCTCCTCCACCTGATAACACTGTTGTGATTTCTGGGGACGCTGAAGGCCTCAGTGGTGGTGATCCACTTTGGACTCAGGAACAAGTTTTGCCAAGATCCGGAGACGCTTTGGCAGGACCAGAGTTCGTGCACTCACTGTGACCTGACCCTCTGTACATCCCTTTTGATCTGATTTCCTTGACAAAAGTGACCGAGAACCTCATACTCTGCCTTTCTTCCAAAACAAAGGAGCCAGTGCAATGTTTGTTCCTAGAGCCTGTCTTGATCCTCTTTTCTGAGTTTGAAGCTCAAGCAAGGAAAGGGTAGCGCTGGCCTCCTGGAGAGGCAGCTCTTTGAAGCTGGATGTCCTGACTCAAATCTGGTCAGGACCAGAAGAGGAGGCTACTAAGGTGTCTGGAGCCTCTCAGCTGTCTTTAGTCTGAAAAATACCTTTTAAAAAGAAAACAACTCTTGACCAGATGGGACCCTTGGATTATTTCATACCTATTTTCCCCTACCCTCTCTCATGTGAATAGCTGCAGCCTAATCCGGCCTTAATGAATATGAAATAGTATTATTATCATTACATGTTACCATCTTTCTTCTTTCTCCATCCACTTTGTTAAACTTGGCAAAGGGAAATGATATGTGGCTTATGAGTTTCTTGCTGTGCTGCCTTAGAATTCAGTATTAAATCATTGAAGTCCTCTGCTCAGATCTTAAATTGGAGAGTAATTCAGGTGAACTTTTATGTATTTTTATATGTGCATGCATATAAATTCAGATATTTATATAGCTTGTGCAATACTTATGGATTTCCAGAGTTTTTTTAAAAAATCGTCACTAAATATTTGAACAAGTAATGATTGATGGCATAAAAACAAACTCAACCAATAAATAGGTGCATGTGCCTCGGAGCAACTAAGTGCTGGAAAACTTGGCCTTATAATTAGGAAAAATAGGAGCAGAGAGAATAGAAAGGACCTTCTCACAAATTATGCAGTTTTAGTGAGATTCATAATTATATCAATAATTTTGCTATTAGTGTAACAAAATCAGGATTAGGACTCAAAGTTGAGTAGATTTTCAATGTCTGAATAATTAAACTATTAATATATTGAGAAGTGAACAATACATTTTATTACAAATACATCTTTAATGTCTAAAATATTTGGTATAACTTATATGCTAACATAACAATTTCTTAGTATAAAAATTTACTTGGTCAGCATTTCCAGCCTGATATTCAGTGCTCGGCTAGTTTTGATGCTAGGATTAATTTCCATGATAAGGATGACAGCTGAATTCTTTACTAGGGATTTTTAAATCCCCAAGTCCTGTTAAAGCTGATTCCTCCCCCCTCCAAACTTCAATTCAAAGACAGTCTTTTCTGTTGGCCAGCAATTACCTGGCAGTTCAGAAGCTGTTATTACTTCTCTTCCATTTGCTCATTGTAGCTAGTAATTAACTTTCTGTTCAAACATTTCAGTTTTCATTCATTTGTATGAAATCAAGTTGATTTTCAGCATAGGGATGAAAAAGTAGAAGAGCTATTTTTTTTTAAGGACCTCTGTCCCTTTTAGGGACTTATTTTGCCTGTTCATGGACATGCCTCTGCCGTTCTCAATATACATTTAAATTTAGAACATAACTATGTGGTAAGATGAGGGACAGATGCTGGGGATGGCGGGCGATTTGTGACATTTTAGCCCACTTGACCAAAGGATCCAGTGAGTCCAGTTTGAGAAGCAGCCAAAAAATGTACCTCCTTAGGAAGCTTATATCCTTGGGTGGTGCAAAGTGGATCCCTTAATACGTAGCAGGTGAAGTTAGTTTTCATTGAAGTTTGTAAAGTCACTTTCTTTGAATGAAAATAGTTTGAATACATACATGATAGTGACCAAAGTCTACTATTCATTCACTCATTTTACAAATATTTTTTTGAGCATCCATCTTATACCAGGCAGTAGCTGGATATGGGACAATTAAAAAGGATCCCTGCTCTCAAGGAGCTTTTTGTTCAGACAAGGAGAAGGTAAATAGATTGTTATATAAGGTGCCGCATAATTAGTGTTTATTTCATCATAGACTACACAGATGTATGAACAGAGAGCAGTAAGAACTTAGCGAAAAGGAAGAATGCATGTTGCTGTGGAGATTTGGAAGCAGTATCCAGATCTGCTAATAAAGATGATTAGAATAAACAGTTTTTTTGCAGGACAGATGGTATAGTCTACATTTATTCTAGAAAGGGGAAACCCAAAGGACAAGAATTGTCAGCAGTGTTTATTCCCAGTCTCCCAAGGGAAAGCAATAAACTGTGGTGTCTCAAAATACCCCTCAAGACTGTCTGTCCTGGTTCTGGGGCAGACTCCACAGCAACTATCTCATGAAGAAGTCCACTTCCCAGCAACTTGGGTGAGAGGAAGCTGGTTCTGGTGACTTTAGTAACCATGAGTCAGCCCCCAGTAATGTGCTTACCTAGAGGTGCACTATTAAAATTAGATACCCATCACTGCAGACTTGAGACCTCTGGCAGTAGCCTCCCCAAAACTCTGTACCAAGGGAAAAATAAGTTTCAGTGGGACGATGGAGCCATTGTGGTTTAAATAATTTGAAAAGTTTTGAGTTGCCAGATCTTTACTGAAAATCAGTTTATTATTAGAGGAAGTCAAGAACCTGGATTTTACCCAGCCTTTCCTAGATCTAAAATTCATCTGATGACCCATGTGTTGTTATGAGGTCATTGCATCATTAAAGTTAGCTGTCATTTATTGGCTATATCTTTTTAGTTTACAGTACTGCTTATACCAGTTTTTCTGTGAAAATCAATTATTTTACCATCAGTTCTATGACAGTTAATTCTATAAAATAGATTTCCTGTGTTTTACATTTATCTCTAATTCTCTGAATCTCTAATTGAAAACATTATGGAATCTTCACATCACCTGTCTGTGACTTTGTCTGGATGAATACCATATCTGAAAACAGGCTCATGTCCTGTTCACTCCAGTAATCATTTATTACTATTTTCTGCATATTAATATTTTTGTTAATTAAATCCTTCTGCCGGTAAATCACAGAATATTTGTAAAATTTGTTTTGCATTGCCTCAGTTCTTTTATTGCTCATCTGTAAATTAATATCAACAGTGGTCGCAACAAATGAGATTGGTTCCCATTCCGAACTTAGATTTTTAGCAAAACAAAATTTTTCATGCTAAAGACCAAAAAAATCAAAATCTTGTTGCAGGCTTCTTATGCCTTTTTTATTACTATCAGGACTATCTAGCCTAAAGAATTCATATAGCCCTCACTATATGAAAATTCTATCTAGATAAAAAATATCTCAAACACTTTTCCTTATAGCAACGAGTCATGAAGTTGACTGCGTGTATATGTGTTCTTTTTAAGGCATCTAATATATGAAATGAGGCAGCTTAGTGTTTTTGTCCATATTACCAGAATTAATTTTTATCATTAATGAACCTTTTGCTTAGTCAACAGTCAGTCAAAACCACTGTGTCCATATGAAGTGCATTGTGTTCTATAATGAAGAGTGCAACACATTTTAATTGTTGTGATAGACATAGGGGTTACATAAGTGAATAATAGTCTTGCTCAAAGTTCAGTCTTATAGAGGAAGAAAACAAATACACAAATGATTACCCACAAGGCAGAGTGAGGCTGTTGTCTAAGAAGTCCAGAGAAAGTTCTGGTTAAAGTCCAGGTGAGTTTTCAGTTAATTAAGAAAATCAGGAAAGGTTTCCTGAAGATGGCGCTTTTGTGTTTAGCCTTGAAATTTAGATCTGGTTTTGATAAGCAGGGTTTGGATTGATTGTTTTGGGAAGAAAATATTGCATGAGTAAAGACACTGAGAAAGAAATTGCAAAACAAGTTCTGGGGAATGCTGGTGCTTTGTGGCACCTGAGTTTATAATATAGAATACAGGTTGGTGATAGTAGACAATCAGGAACATTGGGATCATCATGTAGGGTCCTGAGTGCCAGAGTGAGGAGTTTGCTGTGAGACTTTTGAACAGAGGAATGACAACATTAGAACTATATTTATAGGAAAACAATCTGAGAGCAATGAATAGCCCAGGATTTGGGAGTAGGAGATGCGTTAGGAAACAATTGCTGGAGGAAATGAACACCTGAACCGGGACCATGCTGTGGGCACAGAAAGGAAAACAGGCTCAATAAAGTCACCATGAGTGTGGAATCCACATGACTTAGCAACTGACTGTATGTTTTTTTTGAAGGAGAAGATGGAGGCAAACATAATTTTGCAATTTCTAGGTCAGGTTGATGGAGCAATAGTAAGGTTGACAGAAGTAGGAATGCCAGATTAACTGGTTTCAGAGGAAAAAGGAAGTGAAGAACAAGTTTAATTTTGTACATCATAATGATAGAAGTCTTTCCTAATACCTGTCCAGGACCCTCCATCTCCATCCCTATGTATATATGAATTATGATAATACTGAATTGCACCTGTTTTCAGGGGTGATGATGGGGATGGAGGTAATGGAGATTGTAACACATTTTTCAAGTGTTTGTCTAGTGTCCCCATTGTAATTAGCAGTTACATGGTTATGCCAGGAAAACCCATGAAGAATAAAAGATCCACAGCTTCCCATTTGCTGTTTCAGGGTACCACTCTTCCATTCAAGAGGCCCTCTTCCAGGACCATAAGTCCCCTGAGGTCAAGGACTGCATCTTATTCAACTTTGTAGGATCTCCTGGCACAGTGCCCAGAACAGAGTAGGCATTTAATGTTTGCAGATTAAATGACTGAATAATAAGATGTAATTTACACTTGTTACATAAATGAGCCAAAGATGGCCTGTGTATGTTGGCCCAATGTTGTTAATTTGTTCACAGCAGGCCAGGACCATTAGCTCAAAAGCCGGCCAGTCCTAAACTCAGATTCTGGCACATCCAGTTGTTTTAAATATACCCCCAATAAGCATAGGTTTTAGTCATTTAGAGCCTGCCTGCTTTGCATTTCCTATGAAACTGTACCCAACATATGTTAGACTTAGATAAACAAACCCTGGGACTTTAAAAGCCCCCAAGTCCCTGCTGCCCTTTGGAGCTCTCTGACCCAGAGACTCATCGTGCTGCAGAGTGACACCCCTGGACATGTAACTTCCCTCTCCGTTTCCTCTCTCACACAGGAATGCGCTTGTTCTCTTTTTCTTTTGGGTGGTGACCCCACACCATTGTTTGCTGAAGGTCTCATGGTTGGTGGAACTTCCTATCTACCCCTCCAACGCCCCCCCCCCATGCAAACCTCTCAAAGCAGCACCGAAATAAAGCTCATTGTGTGCTACTGCCACCCTGTGGTCATATCTTTTCCCTGCTCTCCCAAATCCCTGAACTCACGCAATACTTTATGTGTTCAAGAGAGAAAACACACTGATTTCTTAAATTTGCTTTCTCAAGCCTCTGTGTTTGTTCCTTTTTTCCTTTTTAGTAACTTCAGATTTTGGCACTCATTGAAAACATTCTTAGACTTGGAAAGCTGGAAGGGGATGGAAGTTATTTCATTAAATCTTGTTGTACACAGATGAGGACACTTGGGTCCAGACTTCTCTCTCTTTCAAAATTCAGCTCCTGAAAGTGAAGTTTCAGAAATAAATGAACACACATGACTTATAATTCCAGGATTTACCTAAGAAAGTGATCATAAATAGTTTCAAAGATAGCAGTAGTCTGAATAACTATTATGCAGCCATGTAAAATAATGTAGATTTTTAAAATAACATACAGAAATGTTCATAATTTTAGGAGATATAAAAGTATAAAAAGTGTTTAGTATGTTGCATTTAAAAATTTTTTATACGCTTAGAAAAAGCAACAATAAATACCAAGTATTTAGTAGTTATCTGTGCATCATAGAATTAGCTGATTATAAGTAAATTCATTTGGCATATCTGTAGTTTTTGAATTTCCTATAATAAACAATAGTAATTGCTGAATAAGAAAAAAATCATTATTAATGAAGTAAATTATCCGGGTGAGTTACAGAATCAGACCAACAGCACTGTCCAATAGAACTTTCTGCAGTGACGGAAATGTTCTATATCCTCACTGTCCAATATAATAATGAGTGGCCAAGTATAGCGATTGACTGTTGAAATGTAGCCAGTTCAGCTGAAGAACTGAATTTTTACCTTAGTTTACATAGTTATGTCTAGCTAGCAGCTACCATATTGGTCAATGCAGGATTAGAATATTTGATGGTTGAGAACAGTCACAGAGCACTGAGGCATCATGGACAGTCTAATTCTACTGTATATGCAAATGTGAAAGTATATCTTGTCTAGCTTCCTCCTAAGTTATTCTTATGCCATAATTTGGGATAAAGTACACGAATAAATATTGACACAAAACCATCTATTCAGTGTAGGTTCTATGAGAAGAATTGACTTCACCATGTGATTCATAAAGAAGACCCATTTATAAATGAACAAGGAAAATTCATCCAGAAATTGCATTTTTCCTTGTTGAAATGAAAAGTTCATCCTTTTCCCCAATCAGGCAATAATCCAGAGATAAAACCAGCACAACTGAAAGATCAAGTTGGATTCTGTTCACCTGGTGAATTAAACCTTCGCCATTTCATTTTATAGCTGTAACTATTTACTTGGATTTGCTGAATGCTGGACTTATATAATAGTTTATATAAATTTCAGCTTAAGTTTTATTTTTGTTACTAAAATTGTATGTTGAATTTTGTGACCAAATTCATACCCTCCTTCCTTGATTTGAGAACTCACCTCTCAGATTGGTACCAGTGTTTGTGAAATCTTCATCTCTCTACCAGTATTTCATCAGCACCCAAGATACCTCCTTATTTGGGATCTATTGTTTTGTTTCTTGCTTCCTGATGGAAGGAAACACTTTATCTGTAGGAACGATCTTCTGCTTTCCAGAAGATAAGAAGAGTTAATTTATGCAGCAGTGTGCTCACAACTCTGCTTCTTGATATTATGGGAAACAAATCATTTCTCTCTGTAGTTTCCTTAATTGAGTAGGATTATTTTTTAATAGATTCCATAGCGCCTTCCTTTATATATTAATTTACTTGATAAAGCAAGAACACTATAGTGATTAAAAATTCTAGAGATGTGCTGGGAATAACAGGAACATTATTAAGATTATATAGGTTTTTCCAGTAGAAATTTTCTGGGAGAAATCTTTACAATTTCAATGAATATAGATGATATATAGCTAGAGTTATGAGTTATTTTTGCTCTCAAACCCAAGAGAGTTCATTTAGAACAAACTACAAATTTTTACTGAAGGTGGCAGAAACGGGTGCTAAAAAGAGAGAAATGGAGAGTTTGTAATTCAGGCTGGAGGGAGACAGGAAGCTAGGGAGTTAGAGAGATCAGTCTAACCAAGTGTTGCTATGCCAGCTCTTTGGGAAAATAACCAGGAAATTTATTTACCCAGTTAATGAAAACAAGTTCAAATAAACAGTGATAACGTAATGTGTACTTTATAAATGGGATTTGGAAATAATACTCTGAGCAATAGCCGAGGTGATGAAAATAGTAGATATTTTCTTTGTTTCTTTTTGTTTACTTTGAATCCACAGTCAGTATTTTATCCCACTAGAACTGAACCATTTTTAAGTTGTCTGCGTTTTGTAGGAAGCTGGCTTTGTATCCTTTTACTGAGGAAATACAGAAAAAAACAAATTTCTTGTGTTGCTAAGACAAGAGGAATAAGCAAAATGAAAACTTCTGACCTTCAGATTAAAGGTTCTGTTGATTTCAAGCAGAGACCAAAGCAGTCATGAGGAAGGAACACTGCAAAAGAATTGAATCCCACTGGGAGAAATAAAGGAGAAAAGCTTCTGAAGCTGGAGGAACAGGGCTGGGCATGTTCCACAGATATGTTGGGGTGTAATGTTCCTCTTTCCTTCTAATAAACTGCAATCTGTTGAGGATTGACCATCTGTCAGCTCAACAATAGCAGTGATTTCTATGTGACAAATAAAATGCAAATTCTAACCCATTTGAATAAATTAATAATCTGTAGCAAAGTATTCTAAGGGTGTTTCAGGGTGGAACTGATTTAAACATATCCATTCAAATTCTGATTTAAGTCATTAATCAAAAAGACTTTGTTTAATCATTTTTTCCTATGAGCCGCTCTCTTCATTTTCCACTTTGGAAGTGCACTTTTGGGGAGATATAGGGATCTGAATTATGTAAAAACAAAATTGCACACCAATTTTTTTTCTGAACATTCTTATGTTCTTTTGGGGAAAAAAAAAACATACACTGCATGTTACCTTTGGAAAAAGCTTATAATTTAAGAACTGAAATTCATTATATTTTACATATAATAAATAGGTATTATTTTACTATTATGAAATACTGTTTCTCAGAACAGAAATAGGCATAACTCCCAAATTCTGATTTCCTTAGTAGCTTTCTAGATATGCCTCTAAAATACTCTCAAATCCAGCCCCTACTGCTACCTTTGATTTAACATATTCGTAGAACTTTTAAAAAGTTTGAATGAATATATTCTTTCATATAATACCTTACCATGATAAGTTTGACTTGTAATTTATCAATTGATTATATTTTTGCAGTTGTTAGGATGTTTCACAAAATAATAAGTATTACCAAACATTTTAGTTTATGTTTTTATATCTGATTTCTAAAAATTAACCTGATACTTATCCATGCTGGGTGTCTATATAAGTATTTTTTAGAACGTATTTAGAATGAAAGTGAAATAATGATTGCTATTTTCTCTCTAACAATCTTACAGTCTTCTCCTACTGTTAAGCTGTAAATGGGCAGAGTTTGGATTCATGGGAAGGCTCTCAGCTGAGAATCCAAACTGTACATAAAACTATAAAGTTTTATTGTCCCTTCCTGTTTCTGTATTTATCCCATCTATTTTCCAGCAAACATTTATTGGGCACCTACTCTGTGGCAGGAACTTTCTTAGGTATTGGGAATGCAACAGTACACAAGAGAGACATGGGTTCCTGTCCTCAGAATTTATAATCTACTCCCTACTTTTCTAATAGTGGCTGTGAATCGATCTTACCAATTGTTTTAAATTCTGTATTAAACTCTAGATTTAAAACAGTGACATTTTCAAATACCCTCTCTTGCACAAGGGTCCAGGCTCCTCCCTCTGGAGCACAGGTCACTGGCTATGACTCTCAGTCTCACTGATAGATTCAGTGCTGACAGTTCTATTTAATTCTGTGTTATTGCTCAACCAGTGTCTAAGGATTTCAGGACCTTTATGAAAATTATTTATCTTTCAAGTTCTAGATGGCTGACTCTTTACCTTATGGGAACATGCACTCCTCAACAATGAAACTATTGAAAAGGTGATTAAGGTTTAATTAAGCTTCCAAGTCAATGAGATTGATATCTTTAGAGATAATTTCCCTGGCCAGATTTTAGAAATGATATAAAATTCATTTTCAAACATTTATCCACAAAGCTTTTCAGATATACTTACACTACAGAGATATCATAGAAGCTCTAGGAAAAATAGAGTATTTAGAGACGTCAGAGATTTTTGTTGTTGTTGTTGTTGTTATTTGTTTGCTAAGACAAAGAAAACCACTCCAGAAAAAGGACCAAGTTACAAATGGCAATGCATTATCTAAAGTTGCTTT
Source organism: Globicephala melas (assembly GCF_963455315.2). NCBI lineage: Eukaryota > Metazoa > Chordata > Mammalia > Artiodactyla > Delphinidae > Globicephala > Globicephala melas. Next base: position 12,049,826 of record NC_083331.1, on the reverse strand, counting down.
GGAAAGAAAATTAAAAGGGCTGTTTTGATGTTATTTCTCTTGCTTATATTGTTTTCTTGAAATTCCGAAGTCAAACAATGAACAAAAAGGTCAGCTGAGAAAACACATATATTTGGGATAAACTACTGCTCAGAAATGAAGCTGATAGTATCTCTCTGAGTTTTGTTTTTAACAGTGATCTGATGAATGTGCTTATTATTGCATTTAACAAAAACATGACAGTTATTTACTAAGAATCAAAAATAAGGGATACAAGATGGCTAGGATAGTCTGCTTCTGGCAAGAGGGTAGACAGGTGTTTTTAAATCTTCCTGCAGCAGAACACCTAGATGCCAGATACATTTCACAAAAATTATTTAAAAGGGTCTTCCTTGGTGGCGCAGTGGTTGAGAATCTGCCTGCCAATGCAGGGGACACGAGTTTGAGCCCTGGTCTGGGAAGATCGCACATGCTGCAGAGCAACTAAGCCCGCGCACCACAACTACTGAGCCCAGAGCAACTAAGCCCATGCGCCACAACTACTGAAGCCCATGTGCCACAGCTACTGAAGCCCGTGTGCCACAACTACTGAAGCCCGCTGTGCCACAACTACTGAAGCCCGTGCACCTAGAGCCCGTGCTCCACAACAAGAGAAGCCACCGCAATGAGAAGCCCGCGCACCGCAACAAAGAGTAACCCTCACTCGCCACAACTAGAGAAAAGCTCACGTGCAGCAACGGAGACCCAACGCAGCCAAAAATAAATAAATTAATTAATTTTAAAAAATTATTTAAAATATATATCCGAGGAACTTCCCGGTGGTCCAGTGGTTAAGACTCCACGCTTCCAATGCAGGGGGTGCAAGTTCAATCCCTGGTCGGGGAACTAAGATCCCACATGCCACATGGTGCAGCCAAAAGATAAGAAAAAAAAAAAAAAAAGACTGTCTCCTGGGTTATAATCCTCAGGTTGGCAAGAATAAAACGTATACCTGAGAACATACAAAATAAGAGAATACCTAGGGATCTTACATAAAGAAGGGACTAATATTTGAAAGCTAATCTAGCTACAAGACCTCAGCTGACCTCAAGATAATCTGAACAGCAGGGAACTAGAGCCTTGTTTCTTTAATCATCATCATCATCATCATCATTATTATTATTCCACTGCATTCATTTATTAATAAGCACCCTAACAATCTACATGTGTTTCAGCTTTCATGTTTACAGAGAAGGAGCTTTCCCCCAGGCTGTGTGAGGACTCCCCATAACTCCCTGGTGAGTTCTACAAATACTGAAATAGAGAAGTTGGCTCCTGAGTCTGTCTGTTCCCAGCTTCCCTTTGGCTCAATATGAATGAGTCAGTGGTTCCCCAGAGTAAATCTAAACTAGATATCTTTAAGAGATGTTCTGGTTAATCTACTGCTGGACTAGAAACTGATGGAGAACTCCTAGAATATTAACATGAGAAGTGGCTAGTTTTCCTCCATTTAATAACAATCTGCAAAAAGTAAGTGTCAAAATCTAAAAAGTAGCATACCTTCACCAATCTATTGGTAAGAATGGAATTTGTATGAAACACCACAAATTTGATATTAGATGGAACTTGTACTAAATGACCTTTAAGGGACAGTTGGCTCCTTTTTAGTGGAATTCTTGTCAAGGAAGATATATATTAGCTTCACATGGTTTAAACTAACAGTTCTACTGTGAACTACTCTCAGTGTATACATATATACTCATGGATCAAAGACAATTTCCTTTAACAATATATAAAAAGATACATTTTTAGGGTGCTAAACCTAAAACGCTGAACACCTCAACCAAGTAATGATATTCATTAGTAAGTACCAAATTGCACTAGTAGTCTTGTGGCTATCATGTTAGAATAAACATAATATCTGTATTATCCTAAAATAAAATTCTTCTCAGAATTTCATTACATACATCAACTTTTGTCATATATCAACTAGCTGATACTTTTGTTCTTTATCAAAAAATGCTAAGAAAATTATTACCAGACTTTATATGGTTCTTAAGTCATAATTCCCGATTTCTTTACATATTTAATATGAAATGGTCCAGGAGGTATGTCCACTGTCAAAGTCTGTAGTTCCTTTCAGTGATATAGCACGTACTGCAAAGTTAACTATTCCCCCACAAAAACATCTCAAGTATAGTAAAAAGAACCTTGGGTTTTAATGATTGTTCTGGAATAAGAAGAAAGGGCTTAGACCTGAGCAAAGCAGAGTTAGAATCCAGGCCCCGGAAGACACTAGTGCACTCAAAAGACTTCCCCCTCATTAAAATGGTGAACTAGAAAAAAAAAATTTTTTTTTTTTTGCCCCTGGGAAAAGGGAGAAAACCAGGAAACTTTGTATTCTGACTCCTGCTCCGGGTAAAAAAGTAATATAAAACCCAGGAATTCTCACCTGAGAATTTTTAACTTTGGCCCTTTCACTTGGATTTGTGTTTCAAATCATACTACCTACAGCATCCAGGAAGCACCAAACATTTAAAGGTTGGCAGTGTCTTGGAGCACTTGGCAGAAGCAAATACAGGCCTTCTCTGGAGATATATACCCTCAGCTCAGAACTTAGGATTCCCCAAATTAGCCAAATGTGAGCTCCCAATGTTACCAGCCCTCCCAAGTCGGCCTCCAGCAAGGGTCCTCCTGCCCAGTGTTGTTGGAGCCAATAGAACGAGACTAAGTTAGGTTCAGAAGCAAAGGAAGGCTTTAGTCTTCGTTCAAAGAATGGAGAGGTGTGAGCTCTGGCTCTAGAGGACATGGTCTCCCAACACGCCGTGGGCAGGACTGCTTTATAGGGATCTCGGGGAGGGGGTGGGGTTCCTGGGGGGCTGGGGGCAGCTGTGCAGCTCAGGCTCCAGATCACAGTGCTGGGTGGGCGCAGCGTCTCTGCCCACAGCCCCACCGCCATCTTGGATTGAGTGTCATAGCTGCGCTTCTACCCACAGAGCCGAGGTGCCTGCGCAGTCTTTGGCACCAGGACCTCGGGTCTGATGTGCCAGGTTCAAGGCGCAGCACCTATGAGAAAGTGAAACTAGACTAAGCACAAGGGAAAGAAAGGTTAGACTTTATTTTATTACCCAGATTCTATTTTTATTCCCCAGGAATTGTTAATGGGCTTTGCTGGTGACACCAACATAAAATGGCAAAAAAAAAAAAAAAAAAAAAAATGAGGAAATAAGCCACCATGAGCAAAAAGTCATGGCTGAATGAGATACCAAAGGATTTCAGATATTGACATTATCACATGGGTAATATAAAATAAGTGCTTACAGAGGCCAGCTGTCAGTTTCAATGAGGTTCCTCTAAACGTACCAAAAATACGAGTAAAGAACAGCAGAGTATCATAAATGACCAGGAAGTTTGGAAAAGAACCAAATATAACTTCCAAAAAGTTAAAAATATCGTCATTGATGAAAGCAACCTACGTGTCCATGGATAGATAAATGGATAAATAAGATGTGCACACACATATATGTGTGTGTGTGTGTGTGTGTGTGTGTGTAATGGAGTGTTATTCAGCCATAAAAGAGAAGGAAGTCTTGCCATTTTTAACAACATGGAACTTGAGGGCATTATGCTAAGTGAAATTAGTCAGGCAGAGAAAGACAAATATTGTATAATCTTACTTATATGTGGAATCTTAAAAAAAACATGAACTCAGATACAGAGAATAGATTGGTGGTTGCCAGAATGGGGGAGGGGGGTAAGTGAAGTGGGTAAAGGGGGTCAAAAGGTACAAACTTCCAGTTATAAAATAAATAAGTCATGGGGGTGTAATATACAGCATGGAGACTATAGTTAATAATACAGTATTGCATATTTGAAAGTTGCTAAGAAAGTAGATCTACAGCAAAATAGTCACTGCTGAAGAGACATTGAAGTCAAAGATAGAACTAAAGAAATTACACATGATATAGCACAAAGAGAGAAAATGAAAGAGAGATCAGAATCATAGACAATACAATTTAAAAAATTGAAGGTAGGGCTTCCCTGGTGGTGCAGTGGTTAAGAATTGTCCTGCCACTGCAGGGGACATGAGTTCGAGCCCTGGTCTGGGAAGATACCACATACCCTGGAGCAACTAAGCCCGTGGGCCACAACTACTGAGCCTGCGCTCTAGAGCCTGCGAGCCACAACTACTGAGCCCATGTGCCACAACTACTGAAGCCTGCGTGCCTAGAGCCCGTGCTCCGCAACAAGAGAAGCCACTGCAATGAGAAGCCCACACACCTTAGCAAAGAGTAGCCCCTGCTTGCTACAACTAAAGAAAGTTTGTGCACGCAGCAACAAAGACCCAATGCAGCCAAAAATAAATAAATTTAAAAAAAAATTGAAGATAACTTGGAGTTCCTGAAAGAGAATAAACAGAATAGGGCAGAGATGATATTCTAATATATGAATTAGGGCACTAAATTGTTCACTTTCAAATGGTTAATTTTGCTACATGAATTTCATCTCAATAAATTATTTTAATATGTACTTCTTAACATATATAATTATTATATAATTATATGTATAAGAAATTTAATATATATGATAACATATCTTAACATATATATGTATGTGTATATATGTCAGATTCAGAAAGCATGCTATATCCCAAGTAGGGATAGTAAAAAGTAAGTAAGTACTTACTATAAAAAGTAGTTTTTATAGTAAGTAAAAAGAAATGTACAATCGGAGAAAAAAACAGATTATCTCTGAAACATTGACAATCAGCTGACCTCTTAAAGTAACAATGGAAGTCAGAATAGGGTGAAAAGTATAATATCCTCAAGATGCTGAGAGACAATAACATCAAAGTAGAGTACTTTACCTAAGCTAAAATGTGACTCAAGAATGTGAACAAAAGAAAGACATTTTCCTTACTTCAGAAAGAAGTAAAATTATTCCACAAGGAAGAACTGAGATAAAAGAAGGAAGAGTAAAACAAAGAACTTTGCAAATATGGATAAATCTATATAAATATTATAACATCATAATTTAGGGGATAAAATTTGGCAGGGTTATCAAAGCATTTAATCTCCTTCATAAATTTCTCCTCCATCATATTACTTTCTCCTGTCATGGGAATCATCCTATATGAGAGCAGTCCTTGGCTTCATCCTTCAAAGATTTTAACATGTGGCCTCCCTCTTTCTCCCCCTCCCTTTTTTTTTTTGTCTCTTTCAATACTGTAGGCTGCAAATTCATAAATTTAAGACTTGTATTCATGTTTTCAGCAAACATTGATTACTTGCTTTGCACCAGGGGTTGTGCCAGACACTGGAGATAAAAAATGGCTTGCTATCTGGACCGATATATGAATAAGTACAGGAAGCACGATGTTAGAGATGCTGTGATTGAAATATTCTAGACACTTAGGAGAACAAAGGAGGGAGTGATTGATTCTGAAACCCAAGGAGACTGGAGAAGACTTCATAGAAAAAGTATTTCCAAGCCAGCAGGGGAATCAAGGGCGTGCCAGGGGGAAAGATGCATGTGTGTGCAGAGAGGATCCGTGTGAAATCATATAACATGTTAGAGGAACCTCAAAAAAGTTTCACATGACCTTAGCATGAAAAAAGTGGGGCTGGGGCCACTGCTAAAGACAGGGCTTGAGAGAAAGGCACGGGTCAGCTCAGGAAGCACTTGGTCAGGCATGCTAAGAAGTTTAGGCTTTAGTACATGGACAGCAGGAAATTACTGAAGTGTTTTTAAGCTGGGCAGTTACATGGTTAGATTTGCCTTTTAGATATATCTTGTGCCATCTATGTGGCAGGTTAATCATAAGATGGGATTTCCAATTGAAGATGAAGATACAATTGAACACCAGTCTGTAGAGCAGTACAAGAAAACATCTAAAACATTAGGGGTAATATCAGAAAATATGGCCATCCAACATGAAAAACGTAGAGAACTAACAAAATGCTAAAGAGATCAGCCAACCTCAAAATATTTTAAATATATATCATCAGCCAAATGAGCTTACTAGAGATGTAATGTACATGTATTGTGGAGACCAGACAGCCCTTTAGCTACCTAAGATAACAGCAGATCGATGAAAAGGAGCCAGTATCTGGATAACTGTGTCTCCAGTGTTGCAAAGAGCATTCACTGTTGGTCAACCCCTCATTCCCTTTATTCCACCTCTGCGTTCAGCCTCGTATTTACTCCTCTGAGCGGATTTCAGGACAGAGTGCCCTTAACAAATGGCAGGTACCAAATTATCCTGCCAGTTATTGATCCCATTGTAAGTTAATACCTTAATTTTTAGGTTTATGAGTCTCCCTTTTGTCTTGAATGAATCAACCCCCTAGAATTCCATCAACTTCAAACGCACTGATTATATTTATTTTTCTCAGCCTAACAAAGGTGAGGACTATGGATTCATCCAAGATAATTCTCACCTGCCAGCAATATTTCTCCTTGGCAATATTTCTATTGCAATAATAGGTATGATTATCTAATGTCCTAAGAAACATCCATCCTCCTCTGAGATCCTCCAGGCTATGTCCAACTCCGCAGCATAAAGAAAAGCATGAAGAGGTAGATCTCTGAATTTCTGTTCCTAAAGTACTGTGCTCAAATTTTGATTGGTTGAACAGCTAAGTGCCTTTTACCCAAGGAACCCTTGGTGAGATTTTATAACACACTGGGAGATTTTTACAGATATATATTTTGGATCTATGGGCTTTGGATCTGAGGGCTTTAAAACCATAAAATGCTAAAATACATTAGAATTCCACAGATTTTAATAAAATGTTTATGAGGCAGTTTTAGAATTTCCATTAACTTTAAACATTTTAATATTACTTTTAAATTTCCTCAAATTTGTCATATAACAGAAAACAGATTTTAAAATAATTGGAAGCATTTCAAATACCAATCTCTCAAAAGAAGTTGCAACCTTTATGTGTAATTACATTTCTATAGCTAAATCCACATTTCTTTTTAGTTATGTTACAAGATATTTATAGTATCAATTATCAGCTTCGGACTGTACTTGAATCATGTCACTTTTTAAAGTTGTTAATGAGCATGATTTTGTGTAAAAAACAATGCTTAAAACAAATAATTATCATACTAGTAATTATTCTAGTAATAATTTCATCCTGAAATAATCACTAACTTGACATCACATTTTTTACCTCTTTTCTTATTTCACAGCTATAGTATTAATTAGCAAATAGCAACTGCATAGTTGATCAATACCTCGTTATCCTTTAATTCCTTCTCCAGCCCACATACCATTTTCAATACTCACTCCCCTACCTACATGTCCTTTTGTCCCATTCTGTTACATCCACCCTCATATTTCCAAACTGGGTCAAGTGCTACTGATTTTAGAATAGTTGGCATATTGTAAAGGTGAGAAAAAAATTTCTTCTGGGATATCTAAACATGTTGTGGTTTAAGTAGAAGTGAAAGGATATTTTTCCTGCTCCAGCCACATCTTATAATCGTAGTGATTTCTTACCCCTGATACCTTGACTCCCCCATAGGACAGGGCTTAGTTGTAGACAAACAGAAGATGATAATAAGAGCAAGTGGTGTGCAATTCCATTCAACTTCAAGCCTCCTTCTCTGTGCAGCTTGTCCTGTCATTCTGGGCAGTGAGATGCTAGCTTATCTTTTTAAGATCAAGCACAGGCCCACACCCACCCCAACTCACTCCCTTGGTTATAACTGATAAGAGTGTCAGGAGACTCTGCAGCTGAGAAGGAGTTGCTGTACAAGCAATACCTGCCCTTTGCAACAACATGAATGAATCTAGAGGGCATTAGGCTAAGTGAAACTAGCCAGGCAGAGAAAGACAAATACCGTATGACCTCACTTATATGTGGAATCTTAAAAAAACAAAGTCAAACTCACAGAAACAGACAGTAGGATGGTGGTTACTAGTTGCTGAGGAGTTGGGGAGACGGGGAAATGCTGGTCAAAGGTACAAGCCTTCAGTTACAAAGTGAATGAGCTCTGGGGATTGAATGTACAGCATGTGACAATAATTAATGATACTGTGTTTTGAACTTTGCTAAGAGAATATAACTTAAGCATTCTCACCAAAAAGAAAAAAAGAAAGAAAGAAAGGAAAAAATGTAACTATATGAGGAAATAGATGTGTAAATTAACCTGATTGTGGTAATCATTTCACAAAGTATATGTATGTCAAATAATCATGTTGTACATTTTAAATATGTATAATTTATTGTCAATTATACCTCAGTAAAGTTGAAAAAACTAAAGAGTAATGCAGCTCTTCTGATTGGGGTGAGATTTTCAGAGATCTACAGAGCAGAAATGGCATTAACTACTAACATGGGTATCATCCTTCTAGAGTTTACAAAATATTGGGCTGGCCAATACATCTTATGTTATGGAAGCCCCGAACGAACTTTTTGGCCAACCCAATATCTTCTTTATTTCATCTTTTTCTCCACTTGAGAGGTTTGCAGAAGTTAAATAACTGACCTGAGGTTGTGGTAGGCCAAATTGTGATGCACCAAAGATGTCCACACCCTAATCCCTGGAACCTGTGAATAGTCAAAGGGACCTTACATGGTAAAAGGGACTTCGTGGATGTGATTAAGGTAAAGATCTTGAGATGGAGAGATTATCCTGGATTATCTGGGTGGGCCTGATGGAATCACAGGGGCCCTTACAAGAGAGATCAGAAGATGATGAGGGTTGTAAAAGACTGGAGTGACTGGGAGGAAATGGTTATGAACCAAGGAATGTGGGGAGCCTCTAAAAGCTGGAGAGGCAAGGAATGGATTTTCCCCTGGAGGATCCGGAAGGAACCAGCCCTGTGGACACCTTGATTTGAGCCCTGTAAGCCTCATTTGGGGCTTTTGAGCTCCAGAACTGTGAGAGGATAAATGTGCGCTATTTCAAGCCACACAATTTGTGGTAATTTGTTGTTATAGTAGCAACAAGATAACGAATATACTTAGGAAATCTTCCTGTCTGGTGTTTTCAGTGCCAGGGTAGGATTGGTATGCCTGCTACTCAGCGCTTTATGGAGCTTGTACTATTGTCATCTTGCTGAAAAATCTCAAAGTTTTTACATCATCAGGTAGATCTTATATCAAGTCCCAGTCTTTTCCTGAAGAGAATGCAAGACGTCTTTGCAAACTAAATGGTGTAGAAATTTTCTTTCCAAATTCATAGCCACAAAGGGAAATTTCTCAGTTTCCAGTTACTGAATAGGCAATCTCTTTGGGCTTGGACACATTTTTAATTACTCCTTGACAAATTAGCATTCCTGTATTAATGATGATTGAATTTCATAAAAATTATTTTTTAAAAAACCTCAAGTGGGATGGACTCGATAGATCCTGAAATTATCCTGTTTCTCTAAAATCTTATTTCCAGGAGGGATTATCTTGTTTTACACAGTTTCACCGAAAGTATAAACAACCAAAATATAGTCTATGTTGTAGTTTCTTACTAATGGTCCCATTTTTGCCTCTAATACATCCTAATGTGATAATGATAGATTTGCCTTTTGCTAAAATCCCTTCAGCCAATTTCCAATTTATACAGCTGAGACCAGAAGAAAATTGAACTTTTTCTGCATGGAAGATTGTAAAGCTAATATCTCTAATGCTTTATGAGTCACATAAGCCAAAGTTAAAAATATTAAATTAAATATTAAATTGGAATATATTCAAATTTCAGAATTCCAGTGATTACTTGGGTTTCCTGATAGAGTTTCAGAAAGTAAAAAGAGCAGCCAATTCTATTTTAGGGGGCAGACAACTTTGTGTTACAGTTTAAAGAAGGTGATTTTTTTTCACAAAACTTTACCTATGGACATTGTTCAGGATGGATGTGGGAAGTTGTCTCAGGAGTCAGAGAAACCTTCTAAGAAAGAGAAATAGGGCTGTTTGGACTGAGGGTGGAGGAGGTTCCATTGTGTCTGGCCTTGGTGGCCATCCTCAAACAACTTCCAGAAAATTAAAGATTTTGGAGAGCCTGGGGTCAAAAAGAACTCAAATGAAAATCAAATATAAACTCCAAGAATAGAAAGGAAAGGAAGAGAACCTCATACTTACCCTCATATGTTTGTCACTATACCCATAGGTCCTAGAACAGTGCTTGACTGGTGGTAGACACTCAGTAGTGTTTGTGGAACGCATGCATGAGTGCATGGGTGCATGAATACGAAAGGGGTTGCTTCCTTGAATAGTTTTCTAATAACTAATGACATGTCCAAATTTATTTGGACATTTAAATAAGCACCAAGCTTATTTACTCCTTGTGGAGTCACAATCACTCTAAAAACATTTTTGAGTTGTCAGGATATATTATCAATTCACGAATACTTTCATTATCAAAAGATTTTCCTCTCAAAGCAATGCCTTCTCCAGCTGAGCATATAATAATTTGTTGTTCTTTAGTAATGAAGAGTCACATTGTGGCTTGGTGTGTTTCATAATAGCCAGTTATTTTTCAGACTGCATTGCAGACTCAATGGTCTAGGAGGGGAAAGAGGAGAGTATCTGGATCCAGCAGTTTCCTTGCAGTAGAGATGTGTCACCACAATGGGGATATAGTTATTTCCAACCAATATATGTCATGTAGTGTTCTTTATCATAAATGAGTTGAGATTTTTAATTAGCATTTGGTATAGATGAAGAATATGGTAAATATATAACTTCCTTCTAAATTTTAAGTATCAATATTTCTATAAAAGTCTCAATCTATTGAAAAGAAAGAGAACGCTATTTCAAGAACCGCCCCAGCCAGACTTCACAGATGTAACAAATGTGTGCTGGGATCTGGGGATAGTAATGAGGCAGAGGATGTGTGTTGCACTCTCATCTGTTCTGTCAGCCCTCACTGTTGACGGTGAACAAACAGGGCAGCAAAGTTGAGCCCCTATAGGAAGGAGAGCTAAGCCAGAGGGAGAGAATAGAGCATGATATACAATCCCCCAATCACAAGCAGAGGAAAAGTTAGGGACATAATTGGAGCATGCAAGTATTAGGCAAGGTACCGTTTCAGGCACTTAGATGAAGCCAGATTAAAAGAGAGGGAGCCTGATGGTCAGGCTGTTATCGGCTCAAGCATGATTCTGGCTCATGCATGGTCAGATGGGTATGTAGAGTTCAAAACAGAGGCAAAGAAATTGACGACAAATATCAGAAAGGACATTTTAGGTGTGGAAATGGGAAGCTGATCCATAGAAGGACACACTCAAGGTTAACCTTGGTTTGTGATTTTTTTTTTATTGTGGTAAAACAGGCATAACATAAAATTTACCATTCGAACTATTTTAAGTGTATAATTCAGTGGTATTAAGATCATTCACAATGATTTGACACCCAAAACAAAGGCAACAAAAACAAAAATAAGCCAGTGGGACTACATCAAACTAGAAAGCTTTGGCACAGCAAAGGAAGCCATCAACAAAATCAAAAGGCAACTGCAAAATGGGAGAAAATATATGCAGATCATATATCTGATAAAGGGTTACTATCCAAAATGTGTTAAAAAAAAAAACCCTCATACAACTCCATAGCAAAACAAATGTGATTTAAAAATGGGCAGAAGATCTGAACAGACACTTTTCCAAAGAAGACTCATAAATGGCCAATAGGTAGATGAAAAGGTGTTTGACATCACTAATCTTCGGGTAAATACAAATCAAAACCACATGAAAGATATAACCTCACACGTATTAGAGTAGCTAGTACCAAAAAGATAAGAAATGACAAGTGTTGGCGAGGATGTGGAGAAAAGGGAAGGCTTGGCGGGAATATAAAGTTGTGCAGCCACTACAGAAAACCTTTTTCATAACTATTGTTAGCACAACGTTGCATATAAGATTTGGAATGATTAAGAGAATTGCTCAAGATCCTGGTGTAGCTAATGAGTTCTAGAGGGGAGCTCTATTCTGTTTCTCCAGAAGCCCAGTGAATAGTTCTTTCAGACCACAGCAGCCTGTCTGGAACTGAGAGTTTGTGCTGCACCAGAAACACAGGAAGTCAAATAGTCGTTCTTAGTCAAGCTTCTTCGTATAGAAGAGTAATTCATTTTAGTTTGTTCCTTGAACAATGTCATGCTGAGAGTAAGGACAGTAAAATATGATTTTGTATTATCTTCCAGATTTATACAGAGTTAAAGTTTCCCCGATTTAAATTCCATATGTGTAGTCCAGTGTTCTGGACTATAGACCAGCGTTCTTCTTCAAGAAAAATATCTCTAAGCTGTTATTTAGTGCACAGCGTGGACCTGGAACCATGCCACAGGGCTCTGTGCATAGTCAAATACTTGAAATAAAGTAGAAGCTACAAGCAATGGGATGGAAGAATGGAATTGTTGACTCTTCGATATTAGGCACCTTCTTGAATACAGTGGGCATAAAAATGCAGTAGGTACAATGAGAGTAGCAGAAGATGAAATGTTTCTGCTTATGAAATACCTTCTTGAATCACACACCATCAATCACAAGTTCTCACCTGGAACACAGAATGCTTTGCCTGCTAGAAGCTCAGAGTCTGAACAAAGCCTGACATTTGGAGCAAAGTGAGGCATCTATGATAAATTATAAAAGAAAAAAGAACATGAATTTAAAGTAGATCGGCTCAAGAGAATGGTAGAGCTGTTGAATCTTGAACTTTCATACCAGTTGTGTAGTAAGAGAGAATCCACATGCACCTTCAGAAAAAAAAGAGCTACTTCTTTAGAGAAAATTCATGAATTGACATATGAGCACAGAAAGCTATTTTATATACTCTGATAAGTCTCCCTTTCAAACATCACACTTTCATGAAAGTTATGAACAGCAGAATTGCTATTAAAAAGAAAAATAAAAAAGAGAACATTTTCCTCTGAAGATACAACCCTCAGGAAGGGTGTCTTACCACCAGCAAAAAAGGTGATTTGGGGCAGCACAATGAGCCTGGCTTTAGGTGTATCTTTCCTGCCTTCCTAACAATGCCTCCATTCAGCTTAGCTTAGAGTCTTCATTTCCCTTGGAGAGTGAGGCTTTGAGATTTGACACAAATACCCCAAGAGAAGTCACACTTGAGATGACACCAGTCTTTTATACTAGGATGACTATCCGAGTGGCCAGGTGGACCAAGGAAAGCTAGAGTCAGACATCAGAGGAAAGGGCCTCAAGGCAGGCTGAGGTCAGACTTCGCTAATTTACCACTTTGCTTGGGGCTGACACTGGGAGTCTTGGATGTAAACAAGCCCACAGTGCTCCCTGCAGGGCAGAAGAGCGGGGATTTGGGGTTTTGTTTTTTTGTTGGGTTTTTTTGTTTGTTTTTGTTAGGCTTTGCTACCTTCCAGTACATTTTGGTAGAAACAGGAATTGTCTAAATCCACCAAAATAATGGGAGTTTTGCTTTGCCAGCTTGATTGGAATTTGCAAAGCTTGTAGTCAGCAGAATCAGTACAATCCCAGGAATGACACTCTTTCATCAAACGACAAACAAAAGTCATATAAAGTTAAAATCGTCTTAGAGAAAAATATAACCCTTTTCCCTTCCCCTTAATAGACAAATTTTACATCTTTATGACTATGAATTTTAATTCTGTGCATGCTTAGTTTTAAATGGTTATAATTGTATGTATTATAAACATCATTTAATTTTTTTATCAATCATTATTTTGTAAGTTTCAAAGGCTCCATAGGTCTGTTAAGTTGCTGGATAATGATTTACTTAATCATAGTTTTGTACCTTGACACCTTGACCAGCATTTAATCTAAATGACATACGTGAATGGTTTGTTTCCGTTTGAATTAATTCTTTAAGATAACAGAAATAGTGACTAGTGGCAGATGCACAAAATTTGGAGGAAGAAATGTTTGAATTCAGATCTTGACTTACCTGCATTTAGGCAATGTGCTCTGTGAATATTAATTATCCTTTCAAAAGCTCAGACGTCTCTTCTTTGTAATGGGGCTAGTAAAACTTAAATGATAAAACACAAATACAGCATCTGACACGTGGTTGCATTGTGGTAATAGCATAATCAGACGTGGCTATTGTGCTGCAGCAAAAATTATTAACTATCAAAATTATTAAGTAGGATGCCTTTCCTGGTCCTCAACTTCCAAAACCAAATCCAGGAATCCAGTAAAAACAATGCCTGCCCAGGCGTCCCCTTCTCTCTTCTCCTTAAAGAAGACCTTTTTTTTTCTCTTTTTTTTTTTTTTTTTTGGATTTCTGGAATAGAAGCCAAGGTACCTCCCACAACAAGAGCAGGAAAGAAGAAAAAAGTTCAATGTAAGGCAGAGCTGGAGGGACAGTTTTAGAGCACTGACATAGGAGAGATCCTGGAGCACAGGAAAATTGGAGGATGGAGGAAGGGACTTTTTTTAAAAAATTTATTTATTTTTGGCTGCACTGGGTCTTTGTTGCTCCATGTGGGCTTTCTCTAGTTGCAGCGAGCGGAGGCTACTCTTCTTTGCAGTGCGCGGGCTTCTCATTGCAGTGGCTTCTCTTGTTGCGGAGCACGGCCTCTAGGCGGCGGGCTTCAGTAGTTGTGGCACATGGGCTCGGTAGCTGTGGTGCATGGGGTTAGTTTCTCCGTGGATGTGGGATCTTCCCGGACCAGGACTCGAACCCATGTCCCCTGCATTGGCAGGTGGATTCTTAACCACTGCGCCACCAGGGAAGTCCCAGAAGGGGCTTTTAAACGGTGCTATCCCGTGTTATAAATCATATCCATCTAATGTTCTGCAATGAATAAAAGCAAAGAACGTAATCACTTTTTAAAGTTTCCTTACTGTTGATTCACTTTGTTATAAAGCAGAAACTAACACACCATTGTAAAGCAATTATACTCCAAAAAAGAGGTTAAAGAAAAAAAAACTTCCTTGCTGCTAAATTCTGCCTCTGGAATGTCTTTGTTCTGAAAATAAGCAATGTGGATCCCTAGATATATAGGAATTAAGTCATCATCATCCACCTCATCATTATCATCAGTATTTATTTGTAGACTTGAGATTACAGGATGAAGGGGTAAAATAACTTTCATGACTAATAACATTTTTCTGTTTAGAAAGACTGCTCTGGTTTACACTGGTTTGGCTCCCCTTCAAAAGAATCAGTCTTCTTATGTGCCAGGGCCTGAAGCTGTTTGAGGTACATTGGTCATCAGGCATCCGTCTCTGCAAACCTGAGTATGTGTCAGGGCTTTCCGGTGATGAGACTCACAGAATCTTTGGGGAGAAGGGAGGCAACAAGAGAAGGCTATAGTTTTTCACGAGCAGCAAAGGCAAAACAAGCCCTTGACAGCTGTTCTCTCCCCAGCCCCCTTCCTGGCCCTCTGGTAGTCATATCGTAGAGGCCAATCCTTTATGTTCACTGTCTCAGCAACTCCTCAGTATGTGTACACAACTACATCACAAATCGCAAAAAAATCAAATCTAGATCAAAAAATCAAATCAAACTGATGAGAACAGCAGCTTCAGCCTCGAAGAGATACAATTCTTAGAAACTCCTCAGAGGAGTTCTGCTTTCACACAGGGTTCAAACAAACAGGAGATCTGTTATTTTCTTGACCTGAATACCTAATGAAAAGCTAAAAGCAAACGACATCTGTATTAGCTCAAGGTTGCAATTAAATGGAAAGCAAAATTTAGAACAACAGCAAAACCCTGATACAGATCAGTTCACAAGAGTCATGTAACATTATCAGCTCTATAAATAAATAATGCCCCTGGCCGGAGTAAATAAATAGGAAACATCTATCTTTGCATTATAAATGGCAATAGAAATGAGGATATTCACACTTACAGAAGGAGTGGCCACTCTAGTACCTCATTCTAATTAAAGAATAAAATAAAATATAAGAAATATAGAAAAATTAATGTTTTGGTCAATCTATACTGATAAAAGTCATGGAGACATACTATACCTTCTGACCACAGCAATAATTCACAACACAGCCACTAGAGCCAAGGCAATGTGTTGAATAAGTTTTGTGTGATGTTGGAATCTTTTTAGTAAGATACGATAAATGTTTCTGGAAATGTGAAATGTCAAGGATGTCATGAAGTGAGTGGCTTTAAAAAACAATTATTTGACATATTTAAGTCATTTTAAAGGGAGGCTTGAAGTTCTGTTGAATAGATTAAATTTGACAGAAAGTGCTAATCAGAAGCATTAGAGGAAAAGAATTTTGGAAGCCTAAGATAGAGGGCAACAGAAGATAGTGAATCCTGAAGCATAGTCACCCTTACCCGGACACACCACCACCACCACCACCACCACCACGTACTGCGAACATACATGCAGGTTTTTAAATATGTCATTGGCAACCATGAATGGGAGAGAAATGTTTTAGTGCCTGGGAGACCCACTGGGTGGCCTGAACTTGGAAAGCCTGTGATGAGCGGCTGGCTTCAGCAAGCTTGTTTGCAAATAAAGCTTAGCTCTTTTTAGAACTAGGGTGAAATCATCCCAGCCCATGCAATCAGCACCAGCAGCCCTCTGCTCTCTCTGTTCCCATTGGCCTCCTCCTGAGTCACTCCTCTTCCTGCCAAGACCCTCTTATGGGCAGGAAGGGAAGTGGGGAAAGGGGCATATAACAGAGGAGTGGACCTTGCTTTATCATCTTGAAAGAGGGCTGCTAAATAAGCCCCTAGAATTGTCTTGTTTCGTTTTGTTGAAATGCTTGCACTCTAACAAGACATCAGCCTTGATTCCTTATATTGGCAGATGAAAAGAGAATAGGATATGTACCCATATCTCTAGCATACGGTATCAGCTTTTTAAGAAATTAAGTCATCTGAGTACTTTTTAAAAAAATTATGGGTTTTATTTCATGCAAATAAGCACCCTTCTTCCTCCTTCTGTGCTATACCACAAACTTCCCAAGGTAATTTATTCTCTAGATCCCTGTTAGAAGACAGGGACTGAGAACATTCATTCCAAAGAAGGATTAATTGAAGAGCTTTTCCTTTAGTTAGTCCTGTAGGTATAAAACTGCTTCTATGTTAGTAAGGACTGTCTACCCAAATACCACAAAATAAATTTTTTAAACAGAATCCTTCCTTCTACAATCTTGGGCTCCTATCCTGCTTAAAGCAAAGGTGGAAACTTGATACAAGAGACACTGTACCTCTAGGAACATGAGCTAAATGCACTACAAACACTCTGCCTCACTACCCTGGTTTGAGTGGCCTCTCATCCTTCCATTTATTTCCTGTTCTGGGAAGCGCAGGAGTTAAAAGTTTTGGACCACGATGGCTGAGGGATTAAAAATGGGTATGCTTGCTAGTGGCAGTTCTTAATCTGCTGCAAAAAAAAAACAAAGGGAAAGTTTCATGCTAGATATTAAAATGCAAGCTTTACAGTGACTTGAAATCCTTTCAAGGAAATACTCAAGGGAACAGAGAAATCAGCCCACAATCGATTAGGAATAGATGGAAAGTGCTTTGACATGGAAAAAAAAAAAAAACACCATCATCCTCAGGACTCAGTGACAATTGACAAATAGAGGGAGAAACGATTGCCTGAGATACATCATGACTTTAAGAGATTTGAAGAGAACAGACACTGGGGCTGTGTCTCCAAGGGAATTGTGCTAAACAGCAGTGGTTCTCAAAGTGTGGTCCCAGACCAGTAGCATCCGTATCACCTGGAACTTCTTAGAAACATTCATTCTAGGGCTCTGCTTTACCTACCTAGGTAGATGATTCTAATACTTGCTAAAGTTTGAGAAACACTGGAGTTACGTTTTGGTAGGGCTTTCATTTCCATATTGTATCACCCATAGTTTGTGTGTGTGTGTGTGTGTGTGTGTGTGTGTGTTTAAACTTTAGAAGAGGATATTAACCTCTAAATTTTTGCTTGTTTTAATCCAGGGATGCCAGTGGCGGGAGTAATAAACTAAAAAGTGGGATCAGTAAATAACAGGGCTTCCCTGGTGGCGCAGTGGTTGAGAGTCCGCCTGCTGATGCAGGGGACACGGGTTCGTGCCCTGGTCCGCAAAGATCCCACATGCCGCGGAGCGGCTAGGCCTGTGAGCCATGGACGCTGAGCCTGCGCGTCTGGAGCCTGTGCTCTGCAACGGGAGAGGCCACGGCAGTGAGAGGCCCACGTACCGCAAAAAAAAATAAAAAATAAATAATAATAAAATAACAATAAATAACCTTAAAATGATAGAAAAAAGGTCAATAGGAAAATATGCAAACTGCTTTTTTTATATTCACTTTCTTAACAGTCAATTGTGAGTCCCTTGAAATTCTATTGATTTAAAAATCATATTTATTTTCAGTTGGAAAGAACCTTAGGAACATCTGTTACCTTCTCATTTTACAGCTGAGGAACCTGATGGGGTAAGGAGTTTCTGACACACTTGTTAAACAGAAATTCACAATCCAGGTTCTGAGGAAGAGAGACGGCAGGTAAAAGTTTAAATTGAGTAGACATTCTTGATTTGGAAGAAAAATAAAATATTTACCCTCATTCTATGAAATTAAGTGGTTCATTTAACTGTCTTCCCCATCTCCTGGCTGCTGCCAGAGGCTGGTGGCTAAGACGGAGATCTTCAGAGGAACACATGCTCTCTCGGGAGGCCATCGATCAGCAGAGCAGACCGTGGCCCCAGTTGCAGCGCTGCCTTTGCCAAGGGAATGGAAGAGCCTTTTCACTCCCTGCTTCTTCCCTCCTCCATGACAGGCAGAGCACCAGCAACAGCCCTCACCTCCCTTCTGTAAATGCACGCTTCAAATCCGGAAGGAAATCTCAAGGAACTTGCCCAGAAAGGATTGCTCTTGAGTGAGTAAAGGAATAAACTTTATTATAATTATTAACCATTATTATTTTATTTATGCACGATATCCCTCCTTCTTTCATAAGGTATTTAAGGGGGGACTTTGTTTTTAAGGGCTGGGTATCTGTCCCGTCCGCTACCAGACCTCAACATCTTCACAAACCAAGGGGATGGAGAGTCAGACCTGGACCCATGTCTCAGTCCTTCCTACAGTGATGAGTTCACTGCCTTGCACAGAATAAGGGATCCATGAATATTTGGTGAATTACTGAGTGAATGTGAGAGAGGAATGAGGTAACTTGGCAGTGGAAAGCATACAGAAATTTTCCCATTTGTCAGATGACAGGGATAGTTCCTAAGAGTTGAATCCTCTGTTTTTTACCTTTAGGAGTAAAGATAATAAGAGTACATAAAGTCATGTTAGGATCACCCTGAAGTAAAGCATGACAAACCAGATCCTTATGTGTCTCTGCATCTGGGTGAAGAGATCTTCCACATTTTCAGGGAGGAAGGTACCTTGGGTTTGGAAATGTTCCAAGCCAGAGTCCAGGCAATCTTCACAATTGGGATGAGTTATGGTTCCAACTGAAAATGAAAACTCAGAGCTAACAAAAAAAGCAATGGTGAGATCACAATAACATTTGGAGACAAATTATGTTATATGCCATCATATAACATATAAGGCGTCTGCTAATAGTATGAAAGCTCAATACCTATTATACTGAGGAGTATAAAACTCAAGTGTCAGATAAACTGTCCATTGCAGCACTCCTGATAATTGTGTTATTTTTCCTACTACAACTTCTATGATAGCTTTCAAGTGACTAAATGAATTAATATAATTTTTTTTTCATTCTGCCTGGGCCTCTTGCTATTTAAAGTCTTAATAAACAGTGAAGTAGACAAGATGTTGATCGTTGGGTGAAAAAAAAGATGGGAGGCAAATGCCTTTGGAAGCAAATCAATAGCTGATTTAATTTAGAAAAAAATACAACTATTTAAATTAAAAAATCTGCAATTTATTTATATTTTTTTTACATCTTTATTGGAGTATAATTGCTTTACAATGGTGTGTTAGTTTCTGCTTTATAACAAAGTGAATCAGTTATACATCTACATATGTTCCCATATCTCTTCCCTCTTGCGTCTCCCTCCCTTCCACCCTCCCTATCCCACCCCTCTAGGTGGTCACAAAGCACTGAGCTGATCTCCCTGTGCTATGCGGCTGCTTCCCACTAGCTATCTATTTTACATTTGGTGGTGTATATATGTCCATGCCACTCTCTCACTGTGTCACAGCTTACCCTTCCCCCTCCCCATATCCTCAAGTCCATTCTCTAGTAGGTCTGTGTCTTTATTCCTGTCTTACCCTTAGGTTCTTCATGACATTTTTTTTTCTTAAATTCCATGTATATGTGTTAGCATACGGTATTTGCCTTTCTCTTTCTGACTTACTTCACTCTGTATGACAGACTCTAGGTCCATCCACCTCATTACAAATAGCTCAATTTCGTTTCTTTTTATGGCTGAGTAATATTGCATTGTATATATGTGCCGCATCTTCTTTATCCATTCATCCAATGATGGACACTTAGGTTGTTTCCATCTCCTGCCTATTGTAAATAGAGCTGCAATGAACATTTTGGTACATGACTCTTTTTGAATTATGGTTTTCTCAGGGTATATGCCCAGGAGTGGGATTGCTGGGTCATATGGTAGTTCTATTTGTAGTTTTTTTAAGGAACCTCCATACTGTTCTCCATAGAGGCTGTACCAATTCACATTCCCACCGGCAGTGCAAGAGAATTCCCTTTTCTCCACACCCTCTCCAGCATTTACTGTTTCTAGATTTTTTGATGATGGCCATTCTGATCGGCCTGAGGTGATACCTCATTGTAGTTTTGATTTGCATTTCTCTGATAATTAGTGACGTTGAGCATCTTTTCATGTGCCTCTTGGCCATCTGTATGTCTTCCTTGGTGAAATGTCTGTTTGGATCATCTGCCCATTTTTTAACCAGTTTGTTTGTTTTTTTGATATTGAGCTCCATGAACTGTATGTATATTTTGGAGATTAATCCTTTGTCAGTTGCTTCATTTGCAAATATTTTCTCCCATTCTGAGGGTTGTCTTTTGGTCTTGTTTATGGTTTCCTTTGCTGTGCAAAAGGTTTGAAGTTTCATTAAGTCCCATTTGTTTATTTTTGTTTTTATTTCCATTTCTCTAGGAGGTGGGTCAAAAAGGATCTTGCTGTGATTTATGTCATAGAGTGTTCTGCCTATGTTTTCCTCTAAGAGTTTGATAGTGTCTGGCCTTACATTTAGGTCTTTAATCCATTTTGAGCTTATTTTTGTGTGTGGTGTTAGGGAGTGATCTAATCTCACACTTCTACATGTAGCTGTCCAGTTTTCCCAGCACCACTTATTGAAGAGGCTGTCCTTTCTCCACTGTACTGCAATTTATTTTTTTAATCATTATACTTGTGCTCAAAAAACTTACAGTGCAATATGTCAAGATTTTATATGTTAGCTTCAGTAATAACTGATTAGAAAATGTAAAACAAATATCTTTAATATATTAATAGCTTGGACTTCTCTAAATATTACATGTGACACATAGTAACCAACTGATTATCTTGACAAGGTGTTGCGGCCATGGCTTACGGGCCCAGCTGCTCCATGGCATGTGGGATCTTCCCAGACCGGGGCACGAACCTGTGTCCCCTGCATCAGCAGACGGACTCTCAACCACTGCGCCACCAGGGAAGCCCCCTGACAAGATATTTTAAGTTCTAACACTTTGGTTTGCAAATCTATTAGGAAAGCCATATAAATGACATTAGAAATAACTTCCTGTGGGCAAATTTTTTAAAGTAAGGACAAATAAAAATATCTTGGCTGGGAATCATGGAGATTGTGGGGAGGTAATTTTCTTGAAACTGAGTCCTCCTAAAACTGAGTTTATGAGTAACCTCTTAATCCAAAACTGTATTCTCTTTCTTGTCCTGCCCTTGTTCCCCTCAGGACTGAAGTATCAAAGGATGGGGGCAGGGGGGATTGAAACCAAGCAGGACCCTCTGGGGCCTTCCCAGTACAAAAGCTTCTCCATGTCCCCCGTTTCCTGTTTGTAGAAAAAAGGCTTTAGTTTCCTAGGCCTTCCCCTAGTTCCAAAGAGCAGACTCACACCGTTAATGACTAGAAAAATAGAGTCACAAGACGTCCTAGTTTGTCCTAAAGGAATATAGATAACAATCTGATGCATACTTTGAGTTGTTCTGGAGAAACTAAGACCCCCATCCAGGTGGAGGATGGCGACTACATGCTGATCACAAGCCTGTAGACCCCAGACTGGTTGGAACCAGAAGGTTGATGATCGAGATTCTGGAAACATGACCCTGTTACCAACCAATCAGAAGAGGGTCCGTGAGCTGGTCACACATCCTACAACCCTCTCCCCTTTCACTGTCTTTAAAAACCCTTGCCTGAAAGCTATAGGGGAGCTTGGGTGTTTTGAACATGAGTTGCCTGTTCTCCTTGCTTGACACCCTGCAAATAAGCCCTTGCTTTGCTGCAAACACCCACTGTCAGAGTTTGGCTTTCTGCACCGTGGGCACACGAGCCCTTGCTTGGTAGCATTCTGTTTCAGGCAGGGATTGATAAACATGATCTGAATGCTGAAATTCTCTCTGTTCCTTTTTCTGATGGCCCTTCCTCCTCTTTGATTTCCAGATTGGTTTTTGTTTATTTGGAAGCTCATATAAGCCCAGTGAGGGCAGGGGATATGTCTGTGTTGTTTATTCCTGTATCCTCAGCAGCTAATGTAGTTCCTGATGCATGTCAGTACAATGCAAGTTGGAGAAAGAAAGGGATAAAAGAAAGAATGCTTTCTGTTGACATGTTTAAAATATCCTTGACTGGTAATTTCCTTGAAAGAAAAGCAATAAGCCTTAAAGTTTTACAGCCACAGTCATTGACTAGTGGTCAGGGTTTATGAATAGTAATATATGTATAATATATTGAATCTTTTTCTTGTTTATGATGTTTAAACTTAAACCATGTTGCAACAAGAATAGGGAATGCACTAACAATTTATGCACTGTAAATTTTCAGAGGCATATGATTATTCATGCTTATTCAGAGAATGTATTTTTGTTAATCTTAAAATAATTTTTATATTTGTGTCTATTGTGTTTGGACCAAAAATTCTTTAGTATATATTTAATTGGAATAGACCACTACACCTAATGACTATACCATCACACTGTGAGTCAGAAGATGTCACCAGGGAACCAGAAGCTTCTCCTTTGCCTGCTTAGCTAACAAGGCTGAGCAAACACTGACATCTAACTCCCCCTTTGCTCTCAAATCCCATGATCTAAGAGGAACTCAAATTACACTATTTTAAAACAGCAAAAAAAGTGCATGTAAGTTCTCAGCCTTTTATAAATAATATATTTTCAGAACTCAGCTGCATTCAAAATTTCAGCTGGAAACTGAGTTGCATATCATAAATGGAGTCAGTACTTTACATGTAACAGATACTCAAATATTTGACTGATGCTTTAAAATTGCTGATCCAGAATTCCTATGCAGGCAGGAAGTTGGATTGAGAAGAGAACTATAAAATTATCTTTGAAATAATGAAGAAGTGTAGAGGCTTCCAGGGTGGGGCATAAGACAAGGGTGTTGGTGGTGGTAGTCCTGATGGCTGTGATAGTAGTGTGATAAATTTGTTGAAAGGATAGGATGAGCTTCCATGGTACTTGTGGCATTTGAAATAGATCTAAGAAGCAAAGAATTGTGGAATGCAGAGTCTGTTCCAGAACAGCTGAAAGTGTGGTGTGGCTGGAGCACAGATGTAAAAAGAGGGAAGGAAGAGGGCTGAGGATGAGTTGGAAAGTCAGACCACATTTTATGGAAGGTCTTGGGTGTCTTTGTCAAGAGTTTAGATTTATTCTCCAGGCAATATTAAAGGTTTTAAGCAGGAGAGTGAAATGAACAAATTGCGTTTTAGAAAACTCTGGTCATAGGTAGAGAAGGAATTAGGTTAGAGAGACTGGAGAGAGGAGGCTATTGCAAAAATCCTGGTAAGAAATGACAACAGTCTGAACTAGGGCAGCAGTTGTGGGAGGTTTAAAGACATTTCAAAGGTAGAATTCACAGGATTTGGCTGTTGGTTCTGTGCAAGGAGTAAGGAAATCAGAGGATGAGACCTTACCCCCAACACAATGGGCACTCAAAAGCAAGGGATGTGTCTTTAGTGCATTCATTCATTCCACAAATATTCATCAACCACCTATTCTGTTGCAGGCATTGTACTAGATTCTGGTGCTGCAGAGATAAAAAGTAGGTAGATATTAACAGGCAATCCTCAGGAGAAGAAACACGTGAAGAGATGCTTGGCTTTCTTAGTGATTAATGAGATGTCCATTAAAACAACAACAAAAACATTTGGGGGGAGAGTCTGGCAGATGGATAAAAATAGAAAAGAATAATAATACCACAGTAACATATCCCAGTTTTATAGACTAGTGCACACACGTACACACACACACACACACACACACACTCACACACTAACGTGTAGGAAATATGAAAAGTGTCTACATTATACTTGTTTATAGTGGTTCTTCTCAGATAATGAGGTTATGGTCTGGTGGCTTTTATTTAATTCCTTGTGCTTTTTTTGTACTGTATAATTTTATTTATTTTTTTAGATTTCGTTAAATTTTTTTTAATTTAAAAAATTTTTTTTTTTTTTTTGCCTGCGTTGGATCATCATAGCTGCACGCGGGCTTTCTCTAGTTGTGGTGAGCGGGGGCTACTCTTTGTCATGGTGAGCGGGCTTCTCATCGCAGTGGCTTCTCTTGTTGTGGAGCATGAGCTCTAGGCGTGGGCTTCAGTAGTGGTGACACGAGGGCTCAGTAGTTGTGGCTCATGGGCTCTAGAGTGCAGGCTCAGTAATTGTGGTGCTCAGGCTTAGTTGCTCCGTGGCATGTGGGATCTTCCCGGACCAGGGCTCAAACCCATGTCCCCTGCATTGGCAGGAGGATTCTTAACCACTGTGCCACCAGGGAAGTCCCTGTACTGTATAATTAAATTTTTTTTAAAACTATGTATTACTCCTATAGGCTAAAAATAACTAATAATGCTATTATTTCTACTTTGGAAAAAATGATAAAGAGCATTGATAGATAGTAGAGGGCATGGGATAGGGAAGGGCAAGTGGAAAGGAGTTGGAAGCTTGGAGTATGGAGCGAGTCACTATCAGTTCAGCATCACAAAACATCAAGTGCAAGACAGCCCGGAAGAGTTTAGCACTAAGCCTAAAGGTAATAGGGAACTAGGTACAGCTTCCAGTCGGGAGAGAGACCTGGACCATGCACAGGTCCACTTAGGGTCAGCATGGAAAATGCACTGAAGGGGCTTGGTTAGTGGCTGGGAGATCACGTAGGAGGCCAAGAGGTGATGAGACCTCCCACGACATGAGGACCCTGGTCAAGTTAAGTGTGCAGCCTTTCTGTGCCTCAGCTTTTGTCTGTAAAGTGCAAATAATAATAGCAACTGCCTCAAAGGGGGATTCATCATGAAACAACAAATGAAGGTCAGTTTTCAGGACCCCTCACTTGCACCAGTCCAAGTATTTACTTTGTAAGTACTAATTTTGGTATTTGTAATTTTCTTTCTTTTTTTAAAATTTTATTCTCTTGTGGTAAGAACACTTAACATGAGATCTATCCTCTTAACAAAATTTTAAGTGTACAATATAGTACTGTTAACCATATAGGCACAATGTTCTACAGCAGATCTTTAGAATTTACTCATCTTGCATAATTGAAACTTTATACCTGTTGATTAGCACCTCTCCATTTCCCCCTCCTGCCAGCCCCTTGTAACCGTCATTCTACTCTCTGATTCTATGAGTTTGACTATCTCAGCTATCTCATATCAGTGGAATCATGCAGTATTTGTCCTTCTGTGACTGGCTCATTCCACTTAGCATAATAATGTCTTTCTTCAGGGTTCATCCATGTTGTACCATATTGCAGGGTTTCTTGATGCTTACACTTTTTTGTCCTTTTACTTTACAAGAACCCCTAAAACCGTACAAGTTTCAGGCCTCAGGAAGCTTGGAGCCATTTCCGACAAGGCTTAGGATCGCTCTCAGGATGAAATAAGCTAATCAGTTTTGGTTGGTACCTGCCATAGGAGTGTCAACTGCTTTTATTATGTGGAGGTGGAACGTGGATGATGGATGCATCTAGCCTGATCCCTGGGTATTCTGGCTGGGCTACAGGGTGCTATCTGCCCATATAGGGACTATTTCATTTTAAAATGAAGGAATACTGGTTCAGTTTTGGATATGGTGAAGTTTAAAGTGCAGATAAAATATTGAGTGAGAGTCCAGAAGTAGGCCGTGAAATGGTTAGGTAGAGAGCTCAAGAGAGAGGTTAGGGTTATCAATTTGAAAATTATCCAAATACAAAAGACAGTTAACGTCACAATTATGGATGAGAAGGTCCAGGGAGCATGTGAAAAATGAAAACTGGGAAGGGCTCGGAACAAAATTCTGGGGGATACCAATATTTAACAATGTGTCAGATTGTGATGGTGGTTACATGAATCTATATAATTTCATAGTACTGTACACTGCCCTTCCCCCCATAAGAGTGCATGTAAAAACTGGTGAAATCCAAGTAAGGTCTGTAATTGAGTTCATAGTACTGTACTGGTATAAATTTCATTTTTGATAAAGTACTATGGTTATGTAAGATGTTATTTTGGGGGAAAGCTGGGTGAAGAGTCCACAAACCAGTATTTTTGCATCTTTGTCTTTATTTCAAAATAAAAAAGTTTATTATTTTTTAAAAACGAGGCTGCAGCAGAATCACTGTGGATAGCCTTGGACATGCCCATCTAGACAGGGCTGATCCAAAGTTGCTGGATAACTTGGAGTAAGATATTGTGTGCTGATATTTCATGCTTCTCTTGAGCAGCGATCTAATTTCAGGCTAATTTCAAAAGAATGCAACCAACTGCACAAGCTAAAACAACTGTGACATTCCTGCTACAGTCGGTCTCCAGCAAATAACAACCCTAAATCTTTACAGGAACAAAGAAAAGAATCAGGCAGAGGCAGAGAAGACTAGAAGGGAAAATTCTAGGAGAGGGTGAAACAAGAGGAAGTAGCCCCTGCATTTCTCTGTGGCTCTGGGTATCTAAGAGAGAAACACCTGTTCGACCCAACACCTGGTTTATTCCCAGACACTAGGAAAAAGAATTCTATTGCATTCAGACACTTCCATAGAAAAATTAACAAAGGAAAAGTAAAATCAGCTAGTTTTTCTTTTTGGTTGTTGTTGCTTCCAGAAAACATAAAAATCATTAATAATCTTTAGATGTAGCCTATTCTCATAGATCCTTCAGTATATAAGGATCGTTTGAAGTGATTTAGTGCCATGCTACTCAAAATGTGGTCTGTGGACCAGAACCACTGGCATTCCCTGGGGGCTTGCCAGAAATGCAGAATCTCAGGCCCCACCCCAGACCTATGGAATCTGAATCTGTTTTTTAAAGCCTTCAGAGGACGTGTATGCACATTGAAGAATGCAGAGCCCTGGTCCAGCCAATCCTGCCCTTCTACCACCTTCATAATCATCAACAGAAAATTAATAAAGAGGTCACTTCATGCCAGCACATGGGAAAATAACCTCCCATACACAAAAAGAGCAGTGGGAATAAAATTAATTTTTAAATTCCCCAGGAACAAAATCACATTTTCAAAAAAAGTCTTCCTCTTCCACATTATGGTCTGCTTTCCTGCTGCTGATTTTGGGTTAGCAGCTGAGAGGCATCAGGCTCTGGAGCTTTGTCAGGCACCAGGCAACCCCTGTGGGCGAGGGAAGGGCTCCCCCTATGGCCCCTGCAGCTTCCACCTGGCCATGGCCATGAGCTTCCTCTTGACTTTGGTGGGGAAGCTGCCCGAAGGGGGCTGGAGCACAGAAAGAGCCCAGAGGGGAGAGAGGAGTCAGGGATTCTACATCCTGGGATGTGTCCTGTCTGACAGCAGTGCCTCCTTCAGACTGTGGTGTTGGAATCCATTTTTTTCCCCCAGTAACTGAGTCACTGCTGGACAGGTTGTTTAACAGAGAAGTAGCAAATATATTGCACTCAGGAGCTATGACTCCTGAGATCTGGGTTAGCCAAGCCCCTTCATGGCAGGTCACCTCACTGAGCCTCTGTTTCCTCTTCCATAAGATGTGGGTAGTATTTGCCACACGTCTGCTGTGAGGGCTGGAGTGATAATAACAGCCACCTAAAATGAAGGGTCGTAGGGACCACACAAGGTGATATCTGCCCAAGCATGCTGACACCGTGGAGCATCACACAGCATAAAATATAGTTATTATTGATATTCATGATATCAAGAATTGATCTTAAAATCAAAGAACAAATATATTGATTGTAAATATATCTATTGTAATCAGTATAGCTTGATTATAAGAATATTGTAATATAATTTAAAAAGTAAATAGTAGCAATAAATACTTAGTAAAGTTTAGAAAGCTTTCAGTTTTGGTTTTCCATCAGAATGAAAGAGGACTTTTGAAGGATGCAAGGATTTAAAAAATAACTATGGTAGTTAATGTTCCCTGAGATTTATGAACTATACTCTTTATGATCTATTAGGTGGAACCATATGAAAGTGCTTGTATCAGTGCTTCGTGTGGTTCTACCTAATATTTGCACTATAGTAAATTTTTAAAACGAAGGAAAATTTCCTCTAGTGGAGCTTTTGTTTGAAAACATCAAGGGTTCTGATTCAGGATGTCTTTTTTGTTAGAAAGTTAAGAAGTATCACCCTTAGAAAGACAAATTCTTTTGAGCATTTGAGGTTCTGCTTACTTTAATGCATTTTGTTCCCAAATGTTTGAGGTAATGCAGATGGCATGCATTATTCA
Source organism: Globicephala melas (assembly GCF_963455315.2). Taxonomy (NCBI): domain Eukaryota; kingdom Metazoa; phylum Chordata; class Mammalia; order Artiodactyla; family Delphinidae; genus Globicephala; species Globicephala melas. Next base: position 12,021,134 of record NC_083331.1, on the reverse strand, counting down.
GAAGATTGGAGTAGAAACATATACTTTGATTTGCTTTCAGCTGCAACCAATTACATTATATTAATGTTGAAATTGATACAGGTAACATTACTAAGTGAATGTGCAATATTATTACACGGTGAATTTTAGCTCCATGTTAGTATGTCTGTGCCTAAAGCAAGTATTAGAGAAATACAGCAACTCCCATGACATTTCTGGGCAGAGTAATTTAACTACAGATTTCCAAGTTATTACTGAAGTTTTATAGCCTGCATCACATCTCAAAAGTTTCTTTGTCTATGGAGGTATTAAATAAAGGACTACAGGGATAATAGGAAAGGGTCTCTTTGGGTTTCAGTAGTGACTATTCCAACACAACAAAATAAATATAAATGTAAATTTCAGAACTTAAGGGCAGGGGAGGAGGTTGGGGGGTGGGGTGGGGGATTCTTACCACTTCACATAAAAAACTCTTTTATTTGACAAGTTGATTCACTTGCCTATATGGCACAACTCACTTCTTCAAAGATTTTCACAGATCTATAAAATGGAGAGAGTAATACCCATAGGGTGATGCTGAGAGTGAAATGATGCAATATGTATACAAAGTGCCTAGCACAATGCTCGGTACCTGGGAGACACTAAACAGTTGTTCGTTCTCTTGTGTGCAGTCCTTCTCCAGTGTCTCCCATCTCAGTAAATAGCACTTACAGGCACAATCAGTTGCTTAACCCCCAAATCTGAAAAATATGCTTAATCCCTTCCTCTCCACCTCACTTCCCCACTCCCCAACTCCAGGGAACTTATTAAGGTAGCTACAAGACTAATCATTCTGGGGCTGCTGGTTTAATTTTACATGTTCCTTTAATAGCAATAAAGGAATCTTCTCCAAAGATCAAAAATGTTAATTCCAGTTTAATATATATATTAAATATATAATATATGTACTATTATAATATATATGTAATATTATAATATGTATTATATATTGTAACATTTTAAAATTTGTTTTTTCTAATATTTATTTATTTATTTATTTATTTATTTATTTTTGGCTGCATTGGGTCTCAGTTGGGGCACGCGGGATCTTTGTCGTGGCATGCGGGATCTTTCATTGCGGTGTGCGGACTTCTCTCTCTAGCTGTGGTTCAGCCTCTCTAGTTGTGGCTCACATGCTCAGTAGTTGTGGCACAGGGGCTTAGTTGCCCTGCAGCATGTGGGATCTTAGTTCCCCGACCAGGGATCGAACCCGAGTCCCCTGCATTAGAAGGCAGATTCTTAACCACTGGACCACCAGGGAAGTCCCATTATAATAGTTTATATTTATATAATATTCAAATCACCCAAGTAACTGCAAAGTAGCTACTCTGCATCTACATATTCAGCATCTACTATGTTCAAAGTATTCTTAAAATTTAACAGCGTCTTAAATAGTGCTTACAGTATGCCAGGCACATTTAATTTAATGGAACAATTTTTCCTAAGCACTTTACACATACTAACCCATGAAGCAGTTATTATCATTACCTCGTTTTACCAGTGAGGAAATGGTGATACAGATGGGTAAAGTAAATTTGCCTAAGATCACAGAGCCGACATGACAGACTCAGAACTTGAACTCAGGCAGCTGGTTTTAGGGTCTCTGCTCTTAACCACTCCAAACTGCTGCCTCTTTGTAGGGTACAGAGTGTTGCGTACATTATCTTATTTAATGGCTAACACAGTCCTCCAAAGTAGTTATTGTTATCCCAATTATATAAAGGTGAGAACTGAAGCTTTGAGGGTAAATTGCCCAAGTTTAGGTAGGTAGTAGGTAATAGTGGTAAGGATTCTAACATGAGCCCATTTGAGAGTTCATGATTCAAGTATATGTTTATTTTTGGAACTAAATCGAAGAAACCACCAAATTTCTAGTCTTGGTAAAATTTTCTTTAGTAGGATGTTTCAGATTCTTCCAAAGGATGTCACCTCTTGAGCACTAGATAACCAACAGGACGCTGTGTTATAGTAGGAAATGCTGACGTTTTAAAGTCAAAGATTCCAGTTTAAATTATAGGTCTAAGGCTTCTTTGGTGGCGCAGTGGTTGAGAGTCCACCTGCCAATGCAGGGGACGCGGGTTCGTGCCCCGGTCCGGGAAGATCCCACATGCTACAGAGCGGCTGGACCCGTGAGCCATGGCCGCTGAGCCTGTGCTCCACAACGGGAGAGGCCACAACAGTGAGAGGCCCGCGTACCGCAAAAAAAAAAAAAAAAGAAAAAAAAATTATAGCTTTACCACTTACTAGCCATGAGATTTTGATCATGTTACTGAATGTAAATAAACCTCATTCTATATGGCTTTTGGAGGAATTCAAAGATATTATATGGAAACTACTCATACTGGACATACAGTAGTAGTTATTCAACAAAATGTTAATTTCAACAAAATAATTCTGAAAATCTTTGGGAATCTTGACTTTGTCAGATACTTGCTGTGTGGTTTAGAATACATTACATAAACCTTCTGAGCTTTCATTTCTTCATCTGACAATTGCCTCCTTGTTGATTCATTGTTGGGGAGGTGGGGTTGAAATAAAATGGCCAGCAGAGGACCTTCCACAGAGTTGGGCTTCACAAAAATGCTATTTATTACTATCGCCCCAAATTTATTTTTTCAAAAAATTTAATACAAACTGTTTTTATCTAAAAGAATAAACAAATTCCAAAAGTCCTTACTTAACTTACTCTGATGGAGTAATTTAGAGACTCTGAGAGTAGGCTTAATATATACACAGTTTTCTGTGGGCTGTTTTAAACTTGATTTTGTTAGCATTTTAATTTCTGTCACTTCAGAACTGCATAAGACGCACCCCACTGTTACAATCAAGCCTTGCGACTAAATAAAGTTCAGTGATGCTTAGTTATGCTGTGTTCTGACACCACGGGACTTGTCTATATGTAAATTAAAATAAATAAATTTTTTGGATGGCAGAACTGGCTCTTTTAAAAGAAATAGGCATTCTCAAGATCTACTTCTGTCCTGAATGTGATTTTTTTAATAGCCAATAACTTTTTTTGTTGGTAATAACAATACTTAAGTGTTCCAGACAAACTGGGACTCTAGAAAAAAATAAATTCAAATTCATTAGATTTCTCATCTTCATATATTAGTTATGGCACCAAGTATTTGCAGCTCTATTAGGAAAATAATATTGCTTAAAGTTTGTATTACTTTAGGAAAAGAGACTTTATTTTTAAAGCAACATCATCAGTTAGCAATCCAAACATGCAAAAAAGACTAAGAAACACAGACTGTTCAGGAAATAAATATGACCGAACAACAAAGAAAGAATTTCTGGAGAGAATTGTTTGAAATTTTTAACTGTAAAATGTAACCCTTGGTGTATTTTTGCAAAGTTTCATAAAATAGCAGACTTTTCTTTTTTTTTTCCATGAATAGCATCTCTGCTTCTGAACTCTCTATGAACTGATGCATTCAGATCTGTGTCAAGTATTGTGTCATCTGCTGTAACATCAGTTTTGGGGACCATCAGGCTGGGATGCGTCAGCCCCAAGTATGGAGAGTGCTGAGAATGGAATTTCTGGACCTAGATCTTTCTATCCAAATTGCCTGAATATGCCAGAAAAGAATTAGCTGTTCTGGAAGGGGAATCCCCCCAAGACAATCGAGGTTGTCCAACAATGAATTCCTGGTGTTCAGTGGTTTTTACCAGCAATTCATCACATATTTTTCTTCTTAGCTTCACCATAGGTGATATACTCAAGAAGGGGAAGGGAGCCACGTCTAACTAGCCAACCAGCTCTAAAGATATCCTCTTCCCTTGATGCTTATAATCCCTAATTACACAGAACTTGGAAAACCTTTACAAGTATACATGGGATACGTAAATATAATCACCATTTTAATAATGCAGAAAATGAAACTGCTTTGCTGTTTTATCAAGGGGTTCTTTCATATTCCACTTACAGGTTTCTCCTACAAAAAGTCAAGCAGTGTTGAAACAGAAGTTCAGATTTCAGGTGTATTCTTGCTAGTCTTTGACTGAAGGGCATTGCCATTTTCTTTGAGTCTCCATCTCCACCTCTTGTAGAAAATCTGATGCTCTCATCCAAATGTCCAGACATTCCCAAGGGGTTACAGTCTTAAGGACACCCTGTTTCTGAGCCTTTGCTTTCCCTAATTTAGTTCAGTTCAGCGTCATTCGCATATTTGTCTTCTTCTGCACCATGTAAGCAAGACATACTGAGGCTCTTTCCAAAATTTCTAGCCAAAATTAAACAAAACACAATGGATTTTTGGGCAAACTGCACTAAAGGATTCAGGAAATTTAGGCTTCGTACATCACAATAGCAAAAACAGCTTCAAATGCAAAAGGAGGCAACTTTTTTCTTCAGAGTTTTTTGTCAATCTACCAGGTTGCCTGTCTTCTCTCTTCTCAGTGTGCACTGCTTCTCATTCCTCACTCCACTTGTTGCCAATCTTTGCTCATTTCTAATACAGTAACAGTATTACAAAATGCTGTGAGTATTCTTTCATTTATTCGTCTCATTTGCCTGTGTCCTCTGGGACTCACCTTGACTATAAGTGGCTTATGTTTCCTGAAGCCAGGCAGAATAAGAACTTTCGTGTCTGGTGTTAAACTCCACCTAATATGCATACAAGTATATAGGAAATAAGGTAGTTTACTGAGCAAGTCATTAGCCTCTTTATAATATAAAAAGTATCAATTTGACCAGAACTAAGCCAAATCAGGTTAGTAAGAAATGTTAAAGGAATTGTTTTCCCTAGTTTAATTAATAGATTTTTTGAAGGATATTTATGTATTTGCTAAAGAACAGACTGTATACTTTATATGGAAATATGGAATTTACAAAGACTACATATGTATCTCTAACTCTATGGGTAAGAAATTACTTTTATCTACTTATTATTCAATTTTTTAAATGATGCATTTGTCCATCACCCACTATTTGGTCTGCAAGAGGAAAATTATACTGTACTAAGAACATCACAGTTGTTGATCTTTCATCAAATGCATGCTTTTCATAGATGAACAGTTTAACAAAGGAAAATATAATATCATAGACCTAGCCTCATGTAGAACTTTTAGAATATTATCACATTAGTCCTCAACATAATGCACTTACCAGGAGTTTTATTTTATACTGAGTCATCCTATTGATTTCAACATGAGCTTGGACCAATTAGGTTATATCACCAGTGATAAGCTAGATCAGTTCATGAGAGGGATGCACTAATAACTAACTCACTTCATGTCTAAAGTAATTTGGACACTTTTCCTTTTAATGATATTCATAATTATGTGATACACTCATTGGGTTTTCTAACCCCCTTGACAATATCATATAATAGATGAAGAGAAAAATACAATATATTTTCAGCATGTGGATAAAACAAGCTGGACAACCTGGATGAAATTGAATCTATTATAATTTATAAAACTTTTAGCACATTCATCTAACTAAAATGCTGGCTTCTACTTAAGTCTTTTACATTATCACCCAGGAATTGTAATTATAGTGGCTATGACATGCCTAAATACTTAAATAGGCATATATCATTCCTAAAATTCACTAACAAGTATCGATAGATTTTCCTTCTGAGAACACTTGTGTTATCAAAATAATTCTATGTAATATTATTGTTTTTATTAGTGGCACTGTGACAGAGTTAAAATAGTATTCACATTTCCCTTTTTTTTTTTTTTTTTTAGAATTTATACCTAAGTGATTTTCCTAAAATTCTATTTAACTTTCCCCCTTTCCAACACTACCTTCCCCAATCCCTATTCTCCCTCTTTTCCTTCCCTGCCTCTCTTTCCCTCCAGGTCTTCCTTCCTTCCTTCCCTCTGAAACAAATTCTTAATTGAAAGAAAATAACTTCACTGTTAATGAAGATAAAATTACATTTTAAAAAATTATTCAGGGCTTCCCTGGTGGCGCAGTGGTTGAGAGTCCGCCTGCTGATACAGGGGACACGGGTTCGTGCCCCGGTCTGGGAAGATCCCACATGCCGCGGAGCGGCTGGGCCCGTGAGCCATGGCCGCTGAGCCTGTGCGTCCAGAGCCTGTGCTCCGCAACGGGAGAGGCCACGACAGTGAGAGGCCCGCGTACCGCAAAAAGAAAAAATATATATATATATATATATTTATTGAGCACAACTATAAATAAGTTATTTCAGTTACTTTAGATAACTACCCTCTGAGGTAGGTCCTATTATCAAACCTCCATATTACAGATGAGAAAACAGGCTCAGAGTGATTAAGTAATAGCAACTGTGACATGAAGGTTGCTTTCAGCCCAGGCACTCGGATTCCAGAACTAGTGGTCCTAGGCACTCAGCTACAAGTACATGATATGTATCACCATCTTTAAAGTGGGGCAGGCACACCACTCGAGGCACACAAAGACTTTACAAGGATAAAGGAGTCTCCAGATAATCAATTTCCAGATTTTAATTTCTTATGTGTTATTTCCTAACATCTCTTTTCCTACTTTCATATCAAACTTTCATATTAGAACTTCTCAACAAAACAAAACAAACTCCTCCTACTTTGCATAAAAAAACACACAGCTCTCACCTCCCCAAATCTTATTCCGGCATTGCCCAGGGTGTAAAAATCTCAAGAATGCCAAATAAAAGGACAAGTCAAAATACTCTTTGAGGAGAAATCGCCTTTAAACCATCCTAAACCAACCTTAGGGCTTCCCATCTTTCCCTGTCTTAGACATCCATATTTCAGGTAAAGGCCTTAGAAAAGGAGGAGTATTTGGCGGGGGCGGGGGGGATGTTATTAAATCAGATATAGTGTAGAGTGTGTGAAAAAAATGGTAGTTTCATTTAAAGACCTCACCTGCCTCTTCCAATTCTTCACTATTGTTAGAGAATGAATGACTTTTTTTTTTTTTAACATTTATTATTTTATTTTGGTTGTGCTGGGTCTTAGTTGTGACAGGTGGGCTCCTTAGTTGCGGCATGCAAACTCTTAGTTGCGGCATGAGAACGCTCGGCTGCAGTGTGCATGTGGGATCTAGTTCCCTGACCAGGAATCCAACCCTGGCCCCCTGCATCAGGAACATGGAGTCTTAACCACTGCACCACCAGGGAAATCCCCCGAGAATGCATGACTTTTGAGAAGAATCTGGTGAGAACAAAAGACAGGGGAAATCAATTGGAAGTTATGTATTAGCAGCTGGTCTACAACCAATTGTTGCTAACTTTGGATGCCCAAGTGAAAATGACCAAATCAAATCATGCAAACATGCTAATTGGGCCAAGGTATACAGTGGTGCAAAGACAGTGGAAAGTCCCGTCTATGAAATGGTACGTGCAGATGGTTTAAGGTAAGTAAACCTGGAATTTATGGCTGTCCATGGAATGGCCCACTGGGCAATGTCAGTGTCAGCCATATAATTATCTAAGTATAAACTGGAGATAGTTCATAATGGAAATAGTTCCCTTTATGTGATACCTGGCATACCTTACTTGGTGATCTCAAAGGGTAGATCTGGGCCCCGGGGTGTGTTCCTAGGTGATGTGGGAAAACCCAGGGGACTGGGTTGGTGGTTTCAGAAATCTCCATTATTTGCTTGTGTCTCATAGTCACTTGTATTCTTTTAAATTATTATAATAGTAAAGTTTAATACTAGATAAAAGCTCTGATTCTCATCAGCCTGTTTTGACTCTCTGACCCTTTTTATTTTTATCTCAGCAAGATATAATAAAATAAAAACAATTATTTTCTGCTAATCTCAAGTACCTCTTCAGCCTTAGGAGCAGGGGAAGATCCAGTTATGTGATGCTTGCTGTTTTTATAATTTGGGTGGACTTCTGTAAGAAAAAAACAAAATTAGGAACAAAAGTGAGTATTTATTAAGAATATGAAAAATAAATCACCAAAATTACAAATTTTACACCAAAATTACAAATTTGAAAAAGCTGACAAATTGTCCAGACATCACAAAATCCGGAAAAAATAATATAAATCTTTTATTAAGTATTTAACATATCTCGTGATTCTTTTTTTCTTTTCTTGGCTCTATACTCATTACTTCTTCATATGAAAATGATTTTGTAATACGTTCCATAAAAAAAATAAGAGAATTCGTTTTTTTCCTCGGGCATGGTTTATTAGGATAAGTTTTAAAAATATAGTAAAGGAAAGTTATTTCATCTTCACAATTCAATATTGATACTGTCATAATTTTTTACAATTGTCAAGTTTATAAGAGCTACTAATATAGGTTTCTGACTAGTCATTGATGAGACCGAAATTATTTGCTTATACTTTTACAAGTCTGATGACTGGAATAATTTTAAATAGATTAGCTTCTGGCCCCATGTATTTCAAACGTTGTTTCTCCTCCACCTGTCTTTTGATGCAGTGTGCTGTAGGATACATTCACAGAGCAATATGACCCTGAGCTGGCATCTTTATGTTAGGGCAACAGGTAAGCCAGCAGAGCAGGAATTTTCCTGGAAGTCAGTACTACAACAGGATGGCTAGCGATAACTTAATCATACACAGAATTGACTATAAACATATCTCATAATTATATGTACAACCAACTCAACTTCTCCTTACCCACATCCCAGAAGTGCTACAGCCATGTCAACACCAAGGACAGGAAGGGAATTCAAGTGTAAAGAGTCAGCAGTCTTAACTGATTGTTGATAAAATCTTTTTTCTTTCTGTGAGTTTTACTGAAACATATAAGTGAGCACATTTCATGGGCTGCCTTGGAAGGAGCCTACGTAAGTAAAGGAGCCTGAAAATTAACCAAGTAACACACATTATGGTGATCATTTAAAATACAGGGGTAATGTTTTCCAGGGGGTGCCAAATTAATCAAGTTATAGAGGATAAAACACAGAGATGAAAACTTCAACATGATTTTAGATTTTTGTGCATTTTCAGTAAGACGATTAAAACAGCTTATTGAGAATTCCAATTCTGGCATAACAGCATGACGCGCTCTGCAGACCACTCCTCAAAAGATCTAAAACTCCGTAAGAACAGTGAGAGTCTGTGGTATTATCAGGAGCCATTCCCTCCCTCTACGCTCCCAGCTCAGCGAGGCAGAAACTCCTCTCCAGACTGGTACAGCACAGAACACAGGGCTCCCTTGTGCCACAGCTAGCAGTGGGAGGGCTGTTTGCCTGGGAGGGGCAGGGCACCAGCATATCTCCTCCTGCCTCCAGCGACCTATTGCTGAAGCTAAGTTCTGGGTGTGTGGCAGAGAAGTGGAGGCTCCATTCTTGTGCCCAGCCACCACTAGCGGGATGCAGTCACTACCTTGAGTGTGGCACCACTAAGGATGCTGGGGCCTCAGTGGTACCAGATGGTCAATCTTAGTAAAGTCTTCTTGGTGTTCTTCCCAGAAACTGAAGAAGTAAATAACTATACCCACTTGGTGACAGATATTTTTGCAATCAAGTGATTTCCAATTCTTTAATTTAAAAAAGAATGGAAGAAGGATCTATTGGATTAAAAAACAAATTTGAATGATATATTGTAAAGTGATTCAGGGCATATGATTTGGAAGTAGTTCGAAGAATTGAGTGACAATGCACTTATAAAATTCCTTCTGTTACTTCTGTTTTTTTTTAATGTGGACAGAGTTCCTCAGGCTTTACATTTTTAAATATTAAAAATAGAATAGAATTGATGCTGAATTCTGTCCCATTCTAGAAATAAATGATAATCATCTGCAAATAGATGAATTAATTGAGAAAAAGAGTTGCTTTCACCTCATCAAGATATATTTCCAATAAATATATACTCTTTCTTCAATAAATATTTATCCAAATGTAGAATACATATAATATAAATAATTATCATACTCAATGCAGGAGATATTTTTTAAACTGTTTAAAATATAATTTATATATCATAAAATTCACTCATTTTAAGTGTGCAATTCAATGAATTTTATTATACTTACAGAGCTGTACAACCATCATCACAATCTAATTTTAGAACATTTTCATCACCCTAAAAAGAAAACCTTGTGCCCATTTACAGTCGATTCCATTACTAACTCCAGACCTAGGCAACCAATAATCTACTTTCTGTCTCTTTAAAAAAAAAATCATTGAAACAGAAATATATGTCTTTGTCTGGCTTCTTTCACCGAGCATAGTGTTTTTGAGGTTCATCCATGTTGTGGTATATATCACTATTTCATTCATTTTGGGGATAGAGCAATATTCCATTGTATGGACATACCACATTTTCAAAGATCCTTTCATTGGTTGATTGATATTTGGATTATTTTCACTTTTTGCCTGTTTTAAATGATGTTGCTATGAACATCTCTATCAAGTACACTTGTGCACTTTGTGTATACAAGTATTTGTATTATTGTTTGTATTATATGTACTCTATTTCCAGAACAAGACAGAATTCAGCATCCATTCTATTTCAATTTTAATATTTATAGATGTGAAAACTGAGAAACTCTATCCACCTAAACAAACTAAATAAATAGGAGTGAAAAGAGTTTTATAACAGCATCATCACTTGATGTTTTGAACCAAGTAAAATGAAAACATATGTCTACACAGTCCCACCTATGAGAGGAGTTGCTAGGTCATATAGCAAGTCTATGTATAACTTTTCAAGAAACAAATTGTTTATCAAAAAGTGACTGCATCATTTTACATTGCTACCAGTAATGCATGAGGGTTTGAATTTCTCCACATCTTTGTACAACACCAGTTAGTATCTATCTTGTTTATTACAAACATTCTAGTGGGTAAGTAATGACATCTCACTGTGTTTTTGATTTGCATTTCCCTAAAGACTAATGACACTGAGAATCTTTTCATGTGCTTTCTGGATATTTGTATGTCTTCAGAGAATTGCCTATTCAAATCTTTTGCCCACTTAAAATTATATTACTTATCTTGTTAATTATTAGGTTATAAGTGTTCTTTGTATGTTTGAAATACATGTAAAATATGATGATTTGAAAATATATTCTCATAGTTTATAGGTTGTATTTTCAATTTCTTGATGGTGTCTTTTGAAGAGCAAATGGTTTTAATTCTGATGATGTACAATTTACCATTTTTTTTCTTTTATTGATTATATTTTGGGGGGCCATATCTAACCAGAATAAATAAATATTGGGATAAAATTTCATCAAGTGATATGGAGATATGAGTTTAAGAAGAAAAGGAATGATGTAAAATTTCCTCCTATTAAAGAAAAGCTTGTTAATATAGTTTTAAAAACTGATGATGGATATAAAATTATCTGGTATTTAGGTTCCACTGGCTACAATTCAAAGTTACGTAACTGTTTCATTTTAGAATGTCAATTTACAATAAAACAATTTGCATCCCTTGCAACTCTCTAAGTGAGATGAAAAATTTTGATGCTCCATCTAAAAATGAGGGAGAAGGTACAGAGTCACAGTTTTTCAGAATTCTTTTTAAGGTGTGTAAGAGCAAAATCATCTAAAACCACTGTGTTAATGTATACAACACTTAGAGGTTTTTCTCTTTGGGATGGCTGGCTGTTATCTTTCTGAGACTCCAGAGAACTACCAAGTGGCACTACCAGATTTTAAATTTAAAAGCCTCCCCCCCAGTAGTCATCCAATATTCCCAATCATTAATTAATTTTGATTGAGGGGAGTAACAATTCATCTGGAATTAAGTCTCTGCCATCCTTAAAAAAGTCACTTAGTCTTAAGAGCTCAGGGCACATCATATATATGTATGTATACATATGTATATAGTTTTTTAAGGCAGGTCTATTCAAGAGTATAAAATCTGACATCTTTTGACTGAAGAAAAACATACAACCTAAAAGTTTCAAGATTAAGTTTTATTCAGGGCTCTTACTAAGGACAGTTGCCTGGGACACAGCCTCTCAGATAACTCTGAGGAACTGCTCTGAAGAGATAAGGGAGGAACCAGGATATGTAGGAGTTCTGTGGGGCTTTCTGGTTTTGGTTTTTTTTTTTTTTTTTTTTTGCTTTAAAAATGTGGTAGAACATCAAAAGATTACCGCTAATCACAAAGAACAGACGTCTAAAGTTCATGATCTTAGTGCTTCTCTCTATATGGGAAGATGCAAGAGTCTGGGCTCATTATTCCATAGATATGCATCTTTACTATCTAGGGCCAGTATCCAAAGCAGAGACCGCTTTCGATTTTTCTCCATCCTAAACTCCCCTCAGGGCTTATGGGCGGGGGCAGGGGCTGTTGCTTTGGCTTGATCCTTGTAGGACCGGAAAAGCAGGTAGCATTCCCTGTCCACACAGCTATGCTATCTTACTAATTTTAAAGAACTTCTGAAGAAAAGTAGAGTATGTTTACTCTGATCTTCCCCTGTTAGCTTTCCATAATCATAAATGGTATCGGCACACTTACTATTTAACCTTAGGAATCAGGAATTTAACATTTTTTGCCGTGCTGCTACAGACTTCTGGCGCACACGGCTCCCCCTAGCCGTCAGAGCGCTCACGGCCCACCGCTCTCGCCCACTCCCCCCAGCCGCCTGGGGTCCGCGGAGAGCAAGAGACTGCGCAAGCGCGGGGCCGTCGACGTGGCCGGGAGACCATGGTTGGGGGTCCGCGCTGAGCCGCTGGCTCAAGTGGTTGTCTCCGGGCCTTCCGCCCTCCAGCCTTTTCTCGCCCTAGAGTTTTACGGGACTCAGGGGTTCGAAGTGGACTGACGTCTCCACAGAGACCATTGAGAAGGTCAGAGTGGACAGAATTTAGGCTGGGCAGGCGGGGACGAGTCCCCCGGGCAAAAGCCCGAGTGGGCCTCCCGTGAAAGCCGAGTTGCGCGGGCTGCGCGCTCGCGCTCGGGTCACGCGGGAGCCGGGCTGGCGGGCCGGGCGGCGCGGCAGCGTGACGTGGCGCGCGGCTCCGGAGGCTTTGTCAGTTCCGGCGTGCGGGCGCCAGTGTGCGGGGCGCAGGAAACCGCGGAACGGCGGGCTGGTCCCGGCTGAGCGCTCGGCGGCGGCTGCGCCGCGTCTGAGGGAGCGGGCGCTGGGCTGCGGCCGGGGAGCTCTTCGGCCGGTGCCGAAGCGCCCGAGGTCTGGAAGGCACAGGTGGGTCTGCGGCCGGCGGGAGGGACGCCCCTGCGCGGGCCCCCAAGGCGGGCGGGTTTGTGCGAGCGTCCCGAGCCCGCGGGCTGGCCGGGCGAGAAGGCCGCGGCCCCGAATCCAAGTCTGGGAGATGAAACTTTCCGGGAAGGGAGCAATTTTGGGAGAGAATAGTCTGAGAAGTTGTTCTTAGTTAGCCCCCATCGCATAGGTTTATGGAACCTTCGCACTCCCTACTTCCTCTCCTCTATTTACTGTTTTGTCGCAGAGCGCCGCCTTTCTCGCTTCGGTCGCAGCCCTCCCGACGCATCTCTATTGATCAGTTTTTGCTGCCCCACCCCCGGTGTTTATGTTGGCTCTGAGAATCGATTATTCACCCTCACCCAGCGCTTACAGCTTCGTGAAAGTTCGATAGTCTTTCTTTCCACAAAGGTCAACATTAGGAACGGATAGCTCGCGATTTTACTCCTTCGAATACGATTGTTCGTGTTTATTAGGGATTGAGCACTGCAGCAGGTCCCTCCGACTTCATTTCTGTGTCTGGAAGAAGTTTCTCTTGGAATGCGCAGGTTCGTGACACGGCATTATTGCGTTCCCGTAGGCCTGGCACAGTTCTGCAGTCTCTAATTGTAATGAATTGCTTTACTCTGACTCTTGAGAATGCTCGAGATTTGCCTTAGTGTATTGTAATTTAACGGATTTGCCTTCAAGATTGTTGTTGCCTGTGAAATTACGTTCCCTAAATATATAGGGATTCAGCAGTTTTCTTTGAAATTTCCAAAAGCAAGTCAAAAAAAGGTAATATAAGAAAGCCCCCCCATTATAAATGGAACTATTTTTTTATTCGCTCTCGTTCACATTAAAGGACCTCATTTGGTGACTTTATATGAAACGTGTTTGAAATAGGAAGCTTTTATGTGTGTCGTCTCTTAACCTGTGGGGCTTTCTGAAACGTCATTGTGTGTAGTTCCTCTAGCAAGCCAGAGTAGGGTGGGATGCTACAGGAGGCAGTTACAGACAGGTCTTTGGAAGAAATTCCCGCTCCTTCTTTTTTTGTTTTGTTTTGTAAAGGGCCAGATGGGCGGGCATTAGAGCAACTTCTGATGCTCTTCTAGGGAGATGAGTAGCTGTATTATTAAAGACTACTAGTGATGTTGACCGTTAACATGATTGTTATTACTTTCAGTGTTTATGGGATTGAACTAAGTCCAAGGGTTTGGTTCAGAATTTAACCTTTGCTCCTCAGTATTTTTTTTAAAGCGCGCGCGCACACACGGTTATATTTGAAACAAATATATTTTACTTCTTTTATTAGAACGTTTAAAAAATAACTTAAATGTGCCATTGGTATCTGGAGACAGCTTTTGGTTGTGATTGAAGATAGTTATAGTGGTGTAGGTACTGTTTTATTTAATACTTCAGATTGACATTTCAAAGACTTTTTCTGTCCCCAACTTTCAAAATTCAAGCGTCAAATCATGTAATAATAGCTTTTATCTTTTCAAGACACTTGATAAACACTTAAATATGGTTAAGGATATGATAGACATTGTTTTTTTCTAAAGTCACCATCGTATAGTCCTATTCCAGTGAAATGCATTTTCTCAGAGGCTACTGATAATAAAGCAAATCCCAGAACAACGACAAAATAAAAATATAATATTTTAGTACAGACTTTTTTCTTTCTGTGTTGAGATTCCCAACTGCATTTCACGGGAAAGATACACAGGCTCTTCTCCCTGCTAAATTTTTTTCTCTTCAGAGTAGAGATGCCCAGCAAGGAAGGCTGTTCAGCAGCAGCTGACCCATGGAATCACACACCCCCACCCCCATGCACACACGTGTGTGCACACACATGCCTGCCTTCCCTTTGAATAGCTCTCCCATTTCCTTCAGTGACACATTATTTAGGAAATCTTTCAGCACACTATGTGAAATAAGCTTTGAAATAAAGATATATGCAAGGTCATACTGCTTCTACCTAGGGTTCCTTTATTGTGCCTTCTTTCTGCCTTTAAATGTTATCTGTTTTTTTAAGGCTTAAGAGGTAAGTCTACCATGAAGCACTCCAAGTACCTTTCACACCTCCCTCACTCTGCTAACTTGTAAGCATAGCAGGAGGTTTAGCTTTGGAATCAGACATTTCATTTCATTTTCTTGACAAATATCTATTGAGCCTGTCTCTTTGAATCTGTCTCTTCCATTTACTAGTTCATTTACTAGTTCTTGAGCAAGCTGCTCAATATTTGTAAAAGATTTTCTAAATCAGATCAAACCTCCAAGGATATGAGGAGTAAATGGAGCGTAGAACAGTGCCAAGCACATCCAAAGAGCTTAATAAGAGGTAGTGAATTACGGTGCTTCTAAGCGCCACAGACCATGTTTATTTTGTGTTTGCAATATAATAGTGAGTGGCTTTAGAACAGTGTTTTTAATTTGCTTGCGAACCCCCAAAATAATTTTTGTAAAACTATCCCCCTTGCACACGATAGGTTGTTTTATAATGTTTTACATCATACTTTCAGGTAGTTGGAAAGGACGCAGTTTCCCACGTGGTATAGATACTGACATTTCAATATAAAATTGATACATCACTCAACTGTATCTCAAGGAGTATCACATTGCACTTTTATAGCCATCACCATCAGTTTTAAAAATACATGGTTTTTTTTTTTTCCAGTACGCGGGCCTCTCACTGATGTGGCCTATCCCGTTGCGGAGCACAGGCTCCGGGTGCGCAGGCTCAGCGGCCATGGCTCACGGGCCCAGCCGCTCCGCGGCATGTGGGATCTTCCCAGACCAGGGCACGAACCCGTGTCCCCTGCATCGGCAGGTGGACTCTCAACCACTGCGCCACCAGGGAAGCCCAATACGTGGTATTTTACACAGTTCCTTTTTCTTGAAATTGTACTTTGATTTTTACCCACCCCCACTGGATATTATCTTAATGTAATTTATTTATGCCTGACAGCTTTTTATTCTGTCATACATGTCTTTAATAAAAATATTTGTGTAAGTTGAAACTAAGTTTTAAAAATTTCCTTTAACTGTAACTCTAGGAGTTATTTTTCTTCTGGATTGAATTATTGCAAGTAGTAATAGTTGGTCAGAACAGTGTAATACCTGATGGATTTTGACAAAGAATAAATATGAAAAATGGAAGTTTAGTGGAAATTTATATCTTAACGAGATTGATAGTTGGAGTGGTGCCTCAGTTGAAATTGACACCTCTGACTTTTTTGGGCTGTTTCATAGTACCATGCCTTTCCATTCTGGGGAATACACCATAGTAAAAATAGGAATGAGTGAGAGGTATTTTTGGTAAAGTTTTGTAAAGTGGGAAGATTGAAAGGAGCTTGGAAGAGGAAAAACAACAGTATGATAGCTGAACTGCAGGCATATTCCCAGGGAGGTCAGTTTTAGTGAGGAGTACTAAATGGAAGTACAGGGATCTGCAAGCCTTTTTCTTAGGATTATATATGTTGTTGCAACATGTTCCTTGACAAATCTTCACGTGCCCTAGGGGTACACATTCCCTAATTTAAAGACCGTTTGAGCAGTGGTTATCAACGGGGGATGATTTTGCTGCCAGGGTACATTTGGCAATGTCTGGACACATTTTTGATCTGTCACATGGCAGGTGGAGGGTGTGCTGCTTCTGGCAGCTAGTAGATAGAGATCAGAGTGTGATTAAACATCCTACAGTGATCAGGACAGCTTCCCATAACAAAGAATTTTCCAGCCCCAAATGTCAATCAAACCGAGGTTGAGAAGCCCTGGTTTAGAGGATTAGTTTTGGAATCAGACTATTTAACTCTATAACCTAGGGCAGTGGGTTAGTAAACTTTTTTTGTAAAGTGCCAGACAGTAGATAGTAAAATATTTTAGGTTTCTGGGACACGTATGATCTCTGTTGCATATCCTTGTTTTTATAACCCTTTAAAAATGTGAATATAATTATTAGCTCCAAGGTCTTTCAGTAACATGTGATCTAAGGCAGTTACTGTCTTCAAACCTCAATTTTTTTCCCTCTGCAAAGTACTAGTGATAGTAACAATGCCTCAGGAGTTGTTTGTAAGGATTAAATGAGATAAACATCTAGCATAGTCTCCAGCACACATTAAATGCTCCGTAAATTGTGCATTGGTGGTAGTGGTATCCTGTAGCAAGTAGCAAAAAAGTGGGTGCCAGGTCACAGTGTTGTTCAAGACCCTATTCAAATCAATTTGACAAACTTAAAAATGCTGGTTAAATTCCCAGATCAGCTCACAAAAGCCTGTTTAACCTCTGCTGTCTTGCTTTCTGAACTCTGAGCCTCCTTGTACCCTAAGGGACGTGGAGTGCAGAATTCCTGTCCCCTGGTTTCTAAGGGAAGATCTACTGACATTCTATTCTAAAGACGGAATTCCAGGGAAAGGAAATTTGATTTTGATAGGGGATTCAAGGTAGGGCAAGTGAGGTCTGATTATGGTCAATTGTATATGATGTTTTCTAAATTGGAGACTGAATATATATATTCTCTCGACTACTATGAAGTCACTGCATGATAAAGCTAACCAATGGTTTGTTTCTTTTTCAGGTTAGAAAGTATGGTTAGGCCAGTTTTGGTGATGCCTTTATAATGTAAATTGTTGCAAAAACAGCCTTATTCTGTTATTATAATTTTTAATGAGATCACAGGAAGACAGTCTCTAAAACTGCAGTATCCACAGTAGGCACATGTGGGTATTGAGCGCTTGAGATGAAGGTACCTGGAATTGAGATCTGCTTCAAGCATAAAATACACACTAAGTTTCAAAGACTTAATGCCAAAAAATAAGGTAAACTATCTCATTAATAATTTGCATATTGGGTATATGTTGGAATAATATTTTGGCTGTATTTGGATAAATAAGTAGCATCACTGAGATTTCTTTTTACTTTTTAAATGTGGCTATTAGAATATTTTAAATTACATATGCAGTTAACATTATAATTCTGTTAGACAATCTGCTCTAAATCTTCAGTTTACTTTTTAAAAATTAGTAATTAATTTTTTATCCTGTACATATTATTAAGAATTAGATATTTTTACAAGACTTGCAGTGAAAATCAGAGGTCCCACCCTCCCAGCCTCATCCCTTACTCCCAAAGGTAGCATGTTTCAATTTTCTTACCAATTCTTTTGGTCTTTCTGTCTAAATCTGTGAACAGGATGCTTATATTGCTACTTTATTTTATTTTTCAGTTTTAGGCATTGTCCATTAATTTCCTAGTAGGAAAGATGAAATTTCAGGTCTTCCATCCTGTACCACAGGCACAGAAACTTTCTATCCATCCATCTTCCCATCTTCTCAATATGGTTGTATTATAATTTTGCTTGTATCAAGATTCATTATTTACATTATTATGACATTAATCAAAACTGAAACATGCTGTACATGATTACTTTTCTTTCTAGCTCAGCATCTTGTTTTCCCTGGAGTTAATAATTGTCTTGATTTTTATTTCCTTAGTTTACCATGTACTTATCACTGATTAAACCCTGAGTCCTCCCACAGTTATTTATTGGGTTGGCCAAAAGCTTAGTTTGGTTTTTTCAGTAAGATGGCTCTAGTAGCACTTAGTTGTCTTTAACTTCATTCAAAACAATTTTGTTAGATTGTATGTGACAGCTGTCATATCAGCGTGCATTTTAAAAAAGACTTATCAAAATTGGTGAATTTTAATATTGAAGATGGGAGAAAAAAAGCAACATTTTTGGCATATTATGGTTATTATTTTAAGAAAGGTAAAAACGCAATGGAAACACACAAAAAGATTTGTGCAGTGTATGGAGAAGGTGCTGTGACTGATCGAACGTGTCAAAAGTGGTTTGCGAAGTTTCGTGCTGGAGATTTCTCGCTGGACAACGCTCCACAGTCGGGTAGACCAGTTGAAGTTCATAACGATCAAATCGAGACATTAATGGAGAACAATCAACGTTATACCACGCAGGAGATAGCTGACATACTCAAAATATCCAAATCAAGCATTGAAAATCATTTGCACCAGCTTGGTTACGTTCATCATTTTGATGTTTGGGTTCCACATAAGTTAAGCGAAAAAAACCTTCTTGATCGTATTTCCGCATGAGATTCTCTACTTAAACGTAATGAAAACATTCCTTTTTAAAAAACAAATTGTGACAGGTGATGAAAAGCGGATACTGTACAATAATGTGGAAAGGAAGAGATCATGGGGCAGACAAAACGAACCACCACCACCCACACCAAAGGCTGGTCTTCATCCAAAGAAGGTGATGTTGTGTATATGGTGGGATTGGAAGGGAGCCCTCTATTATGAGCTCCTTCTGGAAAACCAAATGATTAATTCCAACAAGTACCACTCCTAATTAGACCAACTGAAAGCAGCACTCGAAGAAAAGTGTCCAGAATTAGTCAACAGAAAACACATAATCTTCTATCGGGATAACACAAGACCGCATGTTTCTTTGATGACCAGGCAAAAACTGTCACAGCTTGGCTGGGAAGTTCTGATTCATCTACCATATTCACCAGACGTTGCACCTTCGGATTTCCATTCATTTCTGTCTTTATCTCATAATGGAAAAAATTTCAGTTCCCTGGAAGACTGTAAAAGACACCTGGAACAGTTCTTTGCTCAAAAGGATAAAAAGTTTTGGGAAGATGTAATTACGAAGTTGCCTGAAAAATGGCAGAAGGTAGTGGAACAAAAGGGTGAATATGTTGTTCAATAAAGTTCTTGGTGAAAATGAAAAATGTGTGTTTTATTTTTACTTAAAAACCAGAGGCATTTTTTGGCCAACCTAATAGATCTCTTCTCAAAACTTAAGAACACATTAGGTATTCTATCAATTTTAGTTGCTTGAAGACATCTCTGGAGTTCTGTCTTCTACTCCAGTAAGAACTGGTTGCGCAATTGTCATCTGTGAACTGCTGTCATCAGACTTGTGATTCCTTTCATCAAACAGAGAATCCAAGAAAAAGAAGGCGTAATATCTGAGCAATCACTTGGCTGGGTTTGGAAGTTATTTTCACTCAGAGTCATGAATTAATTATACTATTTTCTTCTAACTTCTGTTGGGTTTAAGAAGTTCCTTAGCAATCTTATTTCTCTATTTATTTATTTATTTTTATGGATAAGCCCTTTTAAGATGGTACCTTTGAGCCTAATGTTCTGAAATTTCATGGTTGTGGGGGTTTTTTCATCCTTTGTTCATGGGTCTTTTTAATCTGGGATTTTGTGCTTTCCAGTTCTGGGAAATTCTTTGAATTGTTTCTTCAGCTCTTCCATCCCTGATATTTTTTTTAATCTATTCTCTATTTCTGGAAATTTTGTTATTCAGATGTCAGACCTTCTAGACTGAGTTCTCTCTAATTTTCTTGTCTGTTCTTTCCTATTTTTCATCTCTTTGTCTTTTGCTCTGCTTTGCAGAAATTTTCTATAATTTTTAACCTTATATTCTCATCCCTCTACTGAGTTTTTCTTTCCAGCTATTTTGTATGCAATTTTTAAAAGCTCCTTTAGTTCTTTGTCCTTTTTTGTATGTGTATATCCTGTTTT
Source organism: Globicephala melas (assembly GCF_963455315.2). Taxonomy (NCBI): domain Eukaryota; kingdom Metazoa; phylum Chordata; class Mammalia; order Artiodactyla; family Delphinidae; genus Globicephala; species Globicephala melas. The sequence goes on along the minus strand of NC_083331.1, from coordinate 12,000,503 downwards.
TATTTCATGGATGCCGTATTTTCTTTTTCTTTATGTTGATACAAAGGTTTTTGGAAGTGTTCTTCTCCCTGCATATTATCCATTTCAACCAAATTGCATTGTTCTTATTTTTCTTTTCTTTCATATTAGATGTTTTCCTCACCAGTTTTCTGATTCTTAGCTCTCTGCTTATGTATAAGATTGGGGCACTAAAATGTTAATTGGAGACTCTGGGGTAGAGCCTATCAACCATGGCTTCTCTGAAGAGTTAGTTGCTTGGACAGTTCCTGGGGGAACTCTCAGTGTCACTTTCTTTAGGTTTTTCCTCTTGGTGGTGGTCAGATTTCTCAGAGAAGACAGTATAATCTTTTTTCTGGAGTGGTACCTATCTGCCTGAACTCTAAGACCCAAGTTGGGGAGAAAAGGTTGAAGGTCTCAGTATTCAGTATCTAATTTTTCATCGTCCTGCTTTTGATACTTACCCTTAATCATGTCTGATAGTTCCTGTCCTGAGACATTTTATTTTATGCTCTTTTGAATTAAAATATCCAGTCTTCTTTCAGGGCTGAAGAGAAATAGTGTTTTGGGGTGCTTGGTATAGGAGAGATCTAAAGGTCTACTTTGTAAATTAGCTTTGAATCAGTCCTTTTTTCAGCTCTACCTCTACTCCCTCTTCCAGAGGAAGATTGAATCCCATCAGTTCCTGTGCCTTTCGGAGGTTCTGTGATGAGATATAAATGGGGCTGTTTCTCTGGTTTCCCGATTGACAGTGTAGGCTTCAGCTTTCTCAAATCTGTTTTGTGAGTTACTACTTGTCTTCCTCCTTTTTCAGAAACAAAGCCCTGTTGACTCTTCATCCTCCCTCTTTGTGAGTTACGGCTTTGTTATTTGTTTTATAAAAGGATATAATAAGGTGCAATATAGTGCACTAATCTTAATTAGATTTACAGATTTTTTTATGTGTGTATACACCCATGTAATCACTCAGATCAAGATAGCATTTTCATACGCTGTAAGGTCCCCTCGTGTCCCTTCCAAGTCTATACCAACACCTGTAATCATTATTTTTGTTTCTATCATAATAGACTAGTTTTGCTTGTTCCTCAACTTTACCTGTAAAATCATATAGTATAGTATAGTAGTCTCAATATGAAGTCTTTTGTATGTGGCTTCTTTTGTGCAGTTGGTGAGATTCATCAGTGTTACAGGCATCAATTTAAAAAAAATCCTACGTTTTACCGCATAATATAAATATGCCACTATTTATCCCTTCTCCTGTGGGTGGGCATTTGGGTTGTTTCGATTTTTTGGCTTTTGTGAATAAAGCTGCTGTGAATATGATTGTACATGTTTTTGGTGTGTATATTCATTCATTTCTCTTGGTTATATACCTCTAAACGGAATTGCTGGGTCATAGAGTGGGTGAATGTAGCTTTGGTAGAAATGCCAAATTTCCATAGTGGCTGTAGCATTTTTCACTTCCACCAGCAAAGTATATGAGAGTTCCAGCTGCCATCTTCTCTAACGCTCGTCGGTCTTCAGTTTCAGCTTCCTGATAAGTATATATAGCTGACCCTTGAACAACAGGGGATAAGGGGCACCAGTCCCCACACGATCAGCAGTCCCTCTGCTGCTGTCTCTGCCTCAAACACAAAGGAATCGATACATGACTCATCCAAGGGCAGGAAGCTGAAACAGTTTGGATAGAAGCAGGATGCAGACCCCAGTTCTTTTGATTCCATGTAATGTGATCTCTAATCAAACACACTTTCCCCCATACTTAGTTAATTTAAAGAGCTGTAAAATGAAAATACAGTACTATATTTACTGAAAAAATCCTTGTATAAGTGGATCCCCTACTGTTCAAGGGTCAGCTGTAGTCATATTATGGATTTTAGTTTCATTTCCCTGAGGGGATCATGTGTTGAACACCTTTTCACATGTCATTTAAATATCCTCTTTTGTGAAGTACCTGTTCATGCCTTTTTCTCATTGAAAAGAATGCTTATGCTTTTTTCATAACCTTGTAAGTCATTTTAATGGAGTTTTGGGAGGGAACAGGGCTAACTGCATGTGAGTAACCTGCCGCCTTTAAGTGGAATTTGGGTACTTTAAAGCTTCACTCAGATCATTTTTTTTTCTCATTTCTGTCCTCTCCAATGTACGATTCAACCTCATTTTTAATTAGCTACTATAATCTGGAACTATAATGAATTTTAGAGTAAGACTTTTTTGTTCCGACCTTAAAGGTACAGGGAACTTTTATTTCTTGTAAGAAACTAGAACAAGAAAATTATTCAACAGATGTGTTCTGGCTTATTCTCTTATGTTTTTTAATTAAAAAGATATTTATCAGAAACTAACACCATTGTAAAACAGTTATACTCCAATAAAGATGTTAAAAAAAAAAGATATTTAGGACCAAGAGTATTATTTATTTATCCATTCAACAAATACATATTGAGTGCTTTCTCTGTTGTCAGATCTAATAATAGGCTTAGGGAATACATCAGTGAACAGTACAGACAAGCAAGGCTCCAATCCTCTGAAATATATTCGGGTAGGAGAAACTGATAATAAGTAAACAAAGAGCTAAATAAGGTAATTAAAGATGTATTTCCTGTTTTGCAGAAATGGAACAAGAGCCACAAGACGGAGAACCTGCTGAAATTAAGATCATCAAGGAAGCATACAAGAAGGCCTTTTTATTTGTTAATAAAGGACTGAATACAGATGAATTAGGTCAGAAAGAAGAAGCAAAGAACTACTATAAGCAAGGAATAGGGCACTTGCTCAGAGGAATCAGCATTTCATCAGCAGATCCCGAACACATAGGTCCTGGGTGGGAATCTGCTAGACAGATGCAACAGAAAATGAAAGAAACACTACAGAATGTACGTACCAGGTTGGAAATTCTAGAGAAGGGTCTTGCCACTTCTCTACGGAATGATCTTCAGGAGGTGCCCAAGTTATATCCAGAATTTCCACCTAAAGATATGTCCGAAAAGTCACTGGAGCCTCAGTCCTTTAATTCACTTCCTCAGCACAATGAAGTAAATGGAAACACTTCAACTACAAGTACAGAATCAGTTTCTACACATAGTACTTTTTCCTTACCATCTCAAAGTCATCCATCAGAAGCACCTCCTGCTTATACTCCTCAGGCTGCTGAGGGTCACTACACTGTATCCTATGGAACAGAATCTGGGGAGTTCTCATCAGTTGGGGAAAACTTTTATAGGAATCATTCTCAGCCACCTCCTCTTGAGACCTTAGGGCTAGATGCAGATGAGTTGATTTTGATACCAAATGGAGTACAGATTTTTTTTGTAAATCCTGCGGGGGAGGTTAGTGCACCTTCATATCCTGGGTACCTTCGAATCGTGAGGTTCTTGGATAATTCTCTTGATACGGTTCTAAACCGTCCTCCTGGGTTTCTTCAGGTAAGCCAAAGAAAAATGTAAACATAATTTGAAATATGTGTAGAATATATTATTTTTATTTGTAAATATTTATAATGTGTCTAAGACAGTAAGTGCAAAAAGATTATTATAAATTCTAGTTCCTTTTTAAATATATTTCATGAAATTTATGAGCCTTGAGCATCTATGTTTGTGTTTGATAGCCTTTCTTTTTCCTTTTCTTTAGATGTAAACTCTTGTTTTAGTACTGAATTTGTGGATACAGGACCTGAGGGAAGTCAGAATATTCATCCTTAACTTGTAATTTTTTATCTGAAGAAGAAACGTAATAACTTTGATTTCAAAAGGGATTTATGTAACTCATGTGTGAATGTATAACTGTAAATTTCTATACATGTCAAGCCCCAGCTGAGGGGCTGAACTGGGCTAGATCCAGTGTCTGGAATAGTGGTTCTCAACTAGTAGGAATACCCGCCACCCCCAGTCACCCCATCATGGGATATTTTGGCAGTAGTTGGGGACATTTTTGGTCGTCACAACTGGGACTGGGGAGTGTGCTATTGCCACTGGCATATATGGTGGGTAGAGGCCAGGTGTACTGCTAAACATCTAAACAGGATCGCTCTCATCAATAAAAAAATTAACTGAAAATTTCAGTCATGCCAAGGTTGAGAAACCCTGGTCTACAAGTAGAGACTGTGACGATCATCTAAGATGCAGTTCTAACTTTCCAAGCACATAAATTTACCAGGATGCCCTTGGTCCAAGAACAAAGACTGGTGCTAAGTAAAAGTTGTTGTTAGGAAACTTGTGGAATTTGTAAGGTATTCTGAAGGTGATGGTCCAATATCAATCTGTTTTTAAAAGAGTGGACATTGGCACAGGGAGATGGGGTTCTAGAAGTAAGGATTCAGTATACATTGGGTATAACAAAAGGGTTTGCATGTAAGGGAGATGACTATTTGAGCAAGGCAGGTGCTTTTATCCAGAGTCCAGATGATGTGGTTTAGTTACAGTACTAGTTATCCAGATTTATTTTCTCTCTTGGTATATTCTATTTTCAGTTCTTATGCAGCTTATACATGGAGTCAACTTGAAGGTTGTTTAAAGATAGTTGGAGACTTACTAGGGATATATGAAGGAGATATTTTGGGGCATTGTTGAAAGGAAAACTTCATTAATGGACGGGAAGAATAGTGTGAATCCCATAAGTTATTTTAAAAAAGAAGCCTTGAGGTTAAAAAGAGTAGGCTTTTTGACTGGCATTGGGAGGGGGCTGATAAAAGATATAATACTTTCTGCTGATCTGGTAATAGAGTAAAAGTGGAATTTAAAAAACCTTTGGGGCCTGGGCTACTGGAGGTGCAGGGAATGAACATCAGAAACATTCTACTACATGTAGAATGAGCTCATGAGCTCAACCATTAAAGTGACTTGTTCTCTAGTAAAAATTTATTCTTAGTTCTTTTAATTTTGTTTTTAACCTTTCCAACATTTCCTATTTTGAGTCCTAAATAAAACGTAAAATTGTACCCAAAGTTTGAGTCTTTTTAAGGGGCTCTCATTTACATGTATTCGGATATTTGTAGCAGTGTCCTTAAAGAGAGTAACCAGGTGTTTACTGAATTTTTTTGTTCTAAAAAACAAACATTGAAACAGCTAAGTATTAGAAGTTAGATGTAATTTTGTTGTTGTTGTTGTTTTTTGTTTTTGTTTTTGTTTTTGTTTGCGGTACGCGGACCTTTCACTGTTGTGGCCTCTCCCGTTGCGGAGCACAGGCTCCGGATGGGCAGGCTCAGCGGCCATGGCTCACCGGCCCAGCCGCTCCGCGGCATATGGGATCTTCCCAGACCGGGGCACGAACCCGTGTGCCCTGCATCGGCAGGCGGACTCTCAACCACTGCGCCACCAGGGAAGCCCTAGATGTAATTTTTTATGCTGCAAAAAAATCACTATTGCTTTATTTAGGAAATTAGAAATTAATTTGGTTTTAAATAGGCAGACTAGAATTCTGTGGCTTCTAAAAACTATTTTTCTCTTGACTTTAGTTTTAATATACTTTTTAAACCTGTTAAATTTATAGTCAGTTCATAGGGAACTTGGACATGAGATTGCCCTCTGAAAGTGAAACTGGGAGAAGTCAGCCTATGGTGGATGAGCTCACCAATCTGTAATAATCTACCCTGAGAAAGGTCTATAAAGTTTTATTTGAGAAGATTAGAGGATACTCCATTTCAGTCAAGGTGACCAGAATTGTAGTTAATCTTAGAGAAATCATGGCATAGTAAAAGAAACCTTTCCCAATCTTTAGTCATTTAAGTATAACCATTATGATTTTTTTTGGTTAAATCCAACACTTGTTATTCATATTTTTATTTAAATGTCTCATTTGTTAATTTTTTCCTAAACAATAACAACTGTGAAATTGAGGGAAAGATACCGTATTTTTCCCTAATACATTTTAAAATATGTTGCTACTCAACTTTAGTTTGTACATTACTTGAAGTCATTTTGTATTCCACAGATGGTTATATATCATACTTTGGAAAATACAGTAATCAGTTTTATTGTAACTTGTCTGAAGTTTGACTTTTATAAAAGTTGTAGAGTGGCTTTTGAGATGACTAAAAAAAGAGAGAATCCATTAAAAAAAAAAGAATTTGAAAATGTTTGTTAAGCACTTTCTAGGAAAGAGTCAGACTTGAGTGCTTGATCCCTGCACATTCGTATTCTGTTGGTCAGAGATGATGATAGTATACCAGGATTTTCCATCGTTTATATGAAATATTTAATCCCATTGACTCATGTTTATTGCACAGTATTTTGATAATCTATTGTTCTCCCAAGTTTCTTAATATTAGGAAGAGAGTGTCCTGGGTGAGGGGTGAAGTTATATTCTGGTCACTCAAAGAATAATGGAAATGAATAATTTGGGTATTCTGATTTAAACTTAGTTTCTTCTGAATTTAGAACTCTAGGAGGTGAGCTTAATTAAGTCTTATTGTGATAATCTGACGTCGCCAGATGACGTTGCAGGGCAGCTTTGTGCCATTTTGATTTAACTTCACAATAGATAGTGAACCCATAAATGTAACTTAATCTTCTTCCTCTGTCAGATCAGGTTGGGTTTAGTTAAAAGAAAATTCAACATTTTGAATGCTGGGTTTCTAATTAAAATAATTGTTTAGTTTCTCCCATGGCAGATAGCATGTGCTTAAACCCTAGCCCCACTTTTTGGTTGTTGACTCTGAGCAACTTAACCTCTCTGTGCCTCAGTTTTCTTGTAGTTAAAATGACAACACTAACCAAGATGATTAAATCAGTAAATACATTTGGAGTACTTGGAAACAGTTTGATTTTATTTTTTTCCACAAAGGGATGTCTAATTTGAATAATAAAGAAAATCTTAATTTACTTTGACCATTTATTTAAAGCTAGACTCATTATTGGTTAACAGTGGGCTGTTTAAGGGCACCAGTTTTAAGACTGTATAATTAGTGGAGCAATAACATTTTTAGCACAGTTCCTGTGAGTGTTTTGCAGGGAGATCAGACTAGCAAATGGCTGATTTTTATTGGGGGTTTGTCAATGCTAATGGTTCTAGAAAGCCTTGTAAAATGCATTTCAAACTTTAAAATGTGTGTTTGCTAGTATAACAATATTTAAAACCTCGGTGAAAACGTAGTTCTATTAATTGATTTGTTTTAAATTAACCTTTTCAGGTTTGTGACTGGTTGTATCCTCTAGTTCCTGATAGATCTCCAGTTCTTAAATGTACTATAGGAGCCTACATGTTTCCTGATACAATGTTACAAGCATCAGGATGCTTTGTGGGGGTCGTCTTGTCTTCTGAATTACCAGAAGATGATAGAGAACTCTTTGAGGATCTATTAAGACAAATGTCTGACCTTCGGCTCCAGGTAACTTGTGCGATCACCTTCAGGATGTAAACCTACGGTAACGTAAGCACTTCTGCTTTTAAAGAAACTGTAATAAGCTCTAATGTGATCAGAGTTAGGAAACTGAGAGTATATAATTTGCTTGCGTATTCACAAATACAAGTTGGGAATTGGCTGTAAACAGTGATTAAGATTGTGGTCTCTGGAGTCAGATTGCCTCTGTTTGAATTTGAACTCTTCTGCTTAATAGCTGTTTAACTCAAGCTGTTGATCTTCTCTATAGTTTAGTTTCTTTATCATAAAGTCAGGATAATGGTAACATCCACTTCATTGGGCTGTGATGAAGATTAAAAGTTAATACATTAAGGCACTTACATCAGTGCTAGCAAGTAGTAATGTTCTGTGAATATTTGCTTTTGTTATGAACACTGTCTTACTTCTCAGTTGGGAAAGTGGGCCAATGGGACTAAATGGTGAAGTGACGGTAATTTCAGCATTAGTATCTGGGTAATATTGGACATTTTAGGGTATGACTTGAGGAACAGGTTTTGTTTGAGGGAATTGTCTTTGTTCTCATGATGAACGAAGGCAAAATAAAATGTGATTTAAGATACGGTTGGTCATCCTGTGAACTTGCCTTATTTAGCCCATTTCCTCTGCCCACATGCTGATCTGTTATAGGGAGTTGAAATAGAGTATAATGGAGATATTTTCTTTAAGTGTTCTTGCCCATCCTAATGTAGGACAAGAGGGGGAAAATATGTTTGATTGTGAATACTGACAGTTATCTGAGGTTGAAGGAGATTGACAGCATGGTAGTGTAATCTTTTATTTTCTCTTTCAGTCAGCAGATACTTAGAATTCATTATTTAACCTGGTTCTATGTTAAATGATGGGGTGGGAAGAAAGAACAGAGGAGGCTATAAAGATACATATATAACAGCTCTTATTCTTGAGCACCTTACAGTCTGTTGAATAACCACAGTACAGTATGAGAGGTGATGGAAATGAAAGTGAAAGGAGGTCTGGGAGGATTTCACAAAATAGTTTCCTTTGAGTTCAGTCATGAAAGATTGGTTCCTTTTTTCTGAGGAAATAGAATACACTTTTAATCCATATTAAAATTTTTTAATCCAAATTAAAATTAAAATTTTAATCCATATTAAAAATTTAAGATCAGAGGTGGTGGGAGCAGATCACCAGCTAAGTGAAAGGTCGGAGAGTCATCTCAGCATTACGTTGTAAGAACTATATATGAGAATGACCTGGTGATCAACATGTTCTTAAATACTAGATATTTAAGCTGCGTTAACAAAACCCATGACCCCCATTCAGAAGTCTGTGTAGCCTCGATGTGCTTAGGAGAGGAGTTTACAAAAGCAGCAACATGGTCAAATGGATATGGGTTTAAGTCTAATAAGCTTTGCTGTTTACTAGCTGAATGAAGTGACATTCCTTAAGTATTCCAGACCTTTTATGGAGCTGTTTCTCCCTTTACCCCTACATTCATTTGGCCTGTATTACTGGACTCTAGGAAAGAAATTAAACTGACCTTTAGGTTATATATTTACTTCCTCTGTTCAGTTTTATTTTTTTGGTTGAATGTTATTTTTAGTTTTCTGTATTGTCCTAGAACTCCAACAGTAAACAAAAGCTGGTTACTAGCTATACTTTTGATTTGCCTTTACTCTTAAGCATTCATTCAGCAAAGTGTACGCAAGCAGATTATCTTTAGTGTTGAGTGCAAAAATGGAAAAACAAAATCAGCCTTCCAACAATGCAGAGTAGTTAAACTGGACATGAGGTTTGTTAATTGCCTTTATTTATTTATTTTTGAAATTTTGAATTTAATTTACTTTTTTATACATTAGGTTCTTATTAGTTATCCATTTTATACATATTAGTATATATATGTCAATCCCAATCTCCCAATTGTTAATTGCCTTTAAACTCATTTAGTCTTGTGTGTGTTTTCTAAAACTTATAATTTATTGTTTAACTAAATTCAAATGTAGCTGCATCTGATTTAACGATCACTTGTACCAACTACTGCTATAAGTTTATCTCTTGTACTTTGTTTTTTTGAAATTTGCTTTAGGCCATATCCTGTGAGCCAAAGAACTCAAACGTTTGAGGTTTGGTGATGAGATAAAAGTATAGAGAAAAATTAGTAAAAGTAGTTGTAAAACACTGTCATTTGAATAGGTATATTATTGGAGCATGGTGTGCTGTAGCTTAGAGGAAATTTGAATTTGAGCTAAGCTTAGGCCTTTACTCCCTAGGCCAACTGGGACCGGGCAGAAGGAGAAAATGAATTCCAAATCCCTGGAAGATCAAGATGCCCCTCTAACCAATTGAAGGAAGCCAGTGGCACTGAAGTGAGACAGTTGGACCCAGGCAGTAAGGATGTGCGTCATAAGGGAAAACGGGGGAAAAAGGTTAGTAGAGTAAGTGAAAGATCAACAAGGTATGAGTGTGTGTTCTATTCTAATGGTACCTTTCACCAGTTTAAATTATTTATAAGATCCCCATTTACTGAAGCAGAACAACTTGCAGATTCACAAAGTTATCACTGGTAAAATAATTATAATCAGCTTTAATATTTCCCTTTGTTATTTAAACTGTTTTAAAAGGTAATCTATGTTTGGGGGGATAGTTTTTTGCAACTATTTGAAAGATTTTTATAATTACGTTAATGATGTGTATGCTTTTTTGTTTTGTGTTATTCTCCACCTTCCTATATACACCAAGATCTTGGGGCTAGGTATGCTTTTCCTTACACTACCATTTGTATTCAGTTCCTTATTTCTTCATTAATAGTCAACAGAACAGAGAAAATGGGCTTTTAAAAAAATACACTTAGTAGTTTCTTCTTTCATTTCTTAGATTTTGTGATATGTTCCAAATGGTAAATTTGGATTAGAGTTTAGGAAATATTTATTGAGTGCTAGAAAGATGAGCATAGTGGGAAAAATTTTTAATTTCTTATCTCAAAATATTTCCCATCTAGTGGGGAGTACAGATTAGCAAAGAGATAATTTCTACCCAATGTGATCATTAGATGAAAGTACATAAGTTGTCTAGAACGCTAGGTTATACCTTCCACGTAGATGAGCGGTGTGGGAAGCAGTTAAGGAGGCTCCTCCTGGAAGGCACGATGGCTAAGATGAGTCCCGAAGGTGAAATAAGCAAACCTATGGTGAAAGAAAGTAACGCTGTGTGAGTATTGAATTGTAAACAGTTTCGTACTGTTCTTTGTTGTATTCCATATTATAAGTGCTCAGTAATTGTCTTTGGAATTAATGAATATCACATGAATATTCTACTTTTACTTGCCAACCGTCACTGTGGGTTATGTTGACCATCTTAGACCAGCTTTATGAGGACATTGGGAGTCCAAAATGGAAGTTAGAACTTCATTTTTAAAAATTTAATTCCTTGGTTTAAAAAAAATCCAATTATATTAAAATATATATATACTTTTGGAAACCTTTACTCCCACCTTTGTCCCTGTCTACGCCATTCCTCCTGCCACTGTCGGTAATTACTTTTATTAGGATCTTGTGTTTCTTTCCTGGGTTTTTTGAGGCAAATAAAAGCAAACAAAATCTGTAATTATTTCTCTCCCTTTCTTATACATAAGGGAACATCATATAGAGTGTCCTATATATATATATTTTTGATAATAAAGTCTCGGGTAAATAGAGAACTTCCTCAGTCTTTTTTACCTTATATTTCATTGTATGAATATATCATAGTTTCTTTAATCAGTCTCTTATTGAGGGGTGTTTGGTGTGATTGTTTGGTATTACAAGCAGTGCTTCAATGAATGACTTTGTAGAGCCATTGATTCATACATCTGCAGGTAATTCATCAAATAAATTCTTAGAGATGGGGTTACTGTGTCAACAGGTAAATGCATTTGTAATTCTGATAGATTTTGCTACATTGCCCTCCCTAAGGAGTATACTATACAGCACTGCACCAGTAGCTGTTGGAGCATACCTGTCTCCCCACAGCCTGCTCAACAGAGTGGGTGGTCTATTTTTTGGCAATCCGATGATGAGAGAAATATATTGGAATATATTAATTTGCATCGATTTTATTATGAGTGAGTTGAGCAAATGCATAAGGGTAACTTGAATTTTGTTTTCTGTGTGATGTCTAGTTATGTTCTTTGTCCATTTTTATTACTGGGTTGTTAGTCCTTTTCTTCACAATTTCTAGGAGCTCTTTGTATATTAGGGACATTGGCACATTGTCAAAGATAGAAGTTGCAAATTATAATGAGGTCTGAGTTAGCCTACTCCTGAGTTTTTAGAATGAAAACAAATTTAGCTTTGAGATTTTGAATGTTGGCCCTAGCTGTTAAATTAGCAAAGTACAAGTATTTCTGTTTCCCATTTCCATTCAAATGGAATGGTAGATTCTATGTTTATATACTTTTATTTACTTTTACTTGATTTCTGTCAAAACCAGTTTATTTGGATACATTCTTCCTTACTGACTGAGTCATTTAACAGAAATCTTTTAACCTTACTGAGTACTGTATGCATACATACCAATACCTAGGGGATGATAGCTCTATGAAGGAACTCAGAGTGGTCAAAGAAAGAAAAAAATTAATCAATTTAAATATAATTTGATAAATGCTGTATTGGAGGTATGTTGGTATTTAAATCTTACTTACCAATGGTACCTAACATAAGACCAGAACAGTTTTCACCTTCACGGTGGTTATGGTATTGCACTTTATGTAATAAAATGTACTTATAACTAGGTTGCCTGGAAATATTTTCATTAATTAGTATTTGTTGGCTTAATATTTTATTACAAAATGCTTATGATTTTTCCTCCTCTTAGTATTTATTTAACATTTTGAAATATTTTTACTGTTCAGACCAAAGGTACTTCAAGTGAAGAAGTTAATCTGAGTCACATTGTACCTTATGAGCCAGTTTCAGAAGAAAAAGCAAAGGAATTACCTGAATGGAGTGAGAAAGTGGCTCAAAACATTTTGTCAGGTATTATAGTAATGCTAACTTTTTTGCCTGCATAATGTGAAACCTTTGAATCCCATTAGAGAATACTTGGAAAGATACTATTTTATGTTTTGGTTTTAAATGATCAGTTTATAAATATTTAAAAATAGAAGGAACTAGTCTCTTTGAATGTCACATATTGTCATATTGGTGTAAGTTCTTCTTGGTATATTATTCTCTGTTTTACTCTTGGGAAAATTGGTAGTGGAAAGCTTCAAGAATCTCCAAACTTTCAGAATAGCTGTGAACATAAAATTAGTTATTTTCCTTTCCCCTTTGAAATTCCCCCTTAATCTTTTTTTCTCCCCTCTCCTTCCTCCTTCTCCACCAAAAAAATGACATTCATCCGTCTTTGGAAGCAAAGTAGCACTCGCCTAACTTTATGGCAATACAGGCATGAGGAGACCTGAGAATTATAGCCAAGCTGTTTGGGAAGTAGACCCTACTGTTTAATTATGGATAGAAAGGGCTTCAGATCATTTATTTTAAAAACAAAATAATCATTACTGACACATGTGTTTATACTTTAATTGGTTAACAATTTAACTGTAGTAGCTCTCAGATTGAGACCTTATATTTTGTTTTTTAAAAAACATTGCCAGTCATTATTATTCAGTAAGTCAAATTCATGACCCAGTAAGGGGATCTTGACTAGTTATTTAATAGACTATCAATATAGGTTTCCATCTCTGGTTTATAGGTTTAAACTCATTAAAATAATGGAGGTGTCTAAAGCAAAGGAAATCTTTAACATGAAAAACCAACAAACTAAAATAAGTGAAAAATGATTAAGTAGCTAGGAGCAAACAGAATATTTTGCCCAATGTCAAAGAGCTGCTTGAGACAAGTAGAAAAGATAAAGCCAAATTTTCAAATATATGTGTAACAGTTAAAATTTATCCTTGAAAGAGATTTTTAAAGAAGTTGTAAAGGGACTTCCCTGGTGGTCCAGTGGTTAAGACCTTGCCTTCCAATGCAGGGGGTGCAAGTTCAATCCCTGGTTGGAGAGCAAAGATCCCACATGGCTCCCAGCCAAAAAAAAGCAAAATGTAAAACAGAAGCAATATTGTAACAAATTCAATAAAGACTTTAAAAATGGTGCACATCAAAAAAACAAAAGTTGTAAAGAAAAACCTTCACTCTTACTACCTTGCACCCTAACTTTACAGGCTGCTAAGTTGTTAATTAGGTCAGTGTTCAGAAAATTAGCCCTTATCCACACATATGTAGATAACTAAATTCAAAGGTAATTAAGTTTTTGAGTTTATACTGCTATAAGACTGTATAGTATCCATGTGTAACAAACCATGCCAAACTTAATGATGTGAAACAACAATTTGTTTATGCTTAGGAATTCTGTGGGCCAGGTATTCCAAAAGGTCATATCAGGGATGGCTTGTATCTGCTTCATGATGTCAGGGCCTCAGCTAGGAAGACTCAAAGGCCGACTAGTGACTCAGTAGCTGGGGGCTGGAATCATTTGAAGGCTCCTTCAGTCACACTGAAGTTGGCATCTGGGTTAGGAGAGCTCAAGATCTAGGACTGCCTACACATGACCTCTCCATGCCTCTTGACTTCTCACAGCAGGGCAGCCTTAAGCTCATCTGGCATCTGCGTAGTAGCTCAGGGTTCAAGTGTGAATGGTCCACCAAATAGGCAGAAGCTGCATTACCATTTCTGACATACTCTTGGAAATTTCCAGCATCATTAGTTATAAGCAAGTAACAAGCCTGCCCAGATTCAAGGGAATGTGACATAGACCCCACTTCTCAATGGGAAGAATGTCAAGGTCATGTTGAAAGAACATGTGGAACAGGAGATACTGTTTTTGACCATCTTTGGAAAATACCATGGGCCACAAAATCTTAGGACTCCTAGGTACCATACAGATTCCACACACTGGTTCTATTTGAAGAAGTAGATCATCCTGAGAGCCAGCTAATGCTGAGGAGAGATCTCTTCATAGATTTCAAAAGAACTGTTAGCAGTGCATCATTTGAAAATGAGCCGAAACTACCTTCTAGTAACACTTAGAGACCTTCTTTACTACTTGGGACTTTAGTGTCTTCAGGCTTGTAACTCTCTTCCTTTTCATCCTGTATCCTCAGGGCTAGAGTTCTAGCAATAGCTCTAATAATGACATTAAAACTATTTAACTGCCAATCAGAATACCTGTCTCGTTATATACTTTTTAATAAGTAGCATGAAAAACAACTAGCTCACTGAATACTTAAGGTACGAGTTACAGAGAAAGGTGTAAGAAATATCCAAAATTTACTCCAGAAAAAATTATCTGATCTGTCAAGAAACTATTTCTACCTGACTCATGTAGGTTCTGTACAAAGAAGAGTAACCAGGGATCTAAATTGAGCTCATTCACCTTAGCCCAATGATGAGTAAAGATCAGTAAAAGCTATAGTCTTATACTTTATGAATGTAAGAGGTGAAAAAACAATGCTTAAAATTTACACATGTAGAAAATTGGTGTGAGAAGCTTAGACTTACATTATACTTTAAGAAGGCAGCTGCCAAACATTTTAGATGGAGTAGAGTCTAATAAGCTAATTTGGGAGGAGGTAGAAGATTGGTGGCAGTAGACTGAATAGAGCCCCCATTGGGTTAGGTTTGAATTAGGTCATTTTATGTCATCTGCCAACCTCTCATTTATTCAGCATTCATTCATTGCCTGCTATCTCTCAGCATTAACTGGGTGTGTAGGACGCAGACATGGATAGAATAAATCTATATCTGGCATTACACATGCCGTTTAAAAGATCTTAATAGCTACCAATGAAATACTGTATTTCCATATCTTCTATTGCAGCCTCTACAGTTTTAATTATCTCTTCCATGGTGATACCTTGTTTATAATTAACATCTAGTTTTTCTCTTTATTAGTCCTGTGACTTTTCATTTATCTCACTTCCACTTATTTTTCTGAAAGTCATCGATGGACTCCATCCCCCTTGTTTGATATAGTTTCTTTGTAGGATTATAGTCTACTTGAGCTCTCCTTTGTTCATTGTCATTTATTTTATGATTTATTAGTTTTCCTTAACTTCAAGTTCAGCTGTTTTTCCCCTAATACTTTTCAATCTATCAGTTAACTCTAAAAACACATAATTTTTTTCTTGACTAGACATCTTCAGTCCCTTTATTGTTGTGTGAACTCCTGGCTGGAACCTGTTTGCCTGGGTTTGAGCCCTGATCCTCCACCAAGGGTAGGACAGTGGGGATAGGGTTGGAGCCGGAGGTGGACATGTTGTCTGAAACAGGAAGAGATACACATCAATTTTTCCAATCAGTTACTACTTGGTACTTTTCATTCACATTTTTAAATGGGTATGATTTTCACATCATTGGATGCCTGCTTACTAATGGGCTGAAGTAATTATGTGAAAACCATGGCACAGATCTTGGAAAACATACTTAAGTATTTTTAAAAGCTCATTGTTTCAGGGTATAGCCAAAAAGGAGATATTTAAAATTGTAACTCTCCCCAGGGGAGGGTAACACTTTTCTCCCCGCTCTTAGGGAAAACTGTTCCCCTTGTGTTTGTTTTCTTGGTTCTCCCATCTCCTTCCCACTTCTCCTCTTCCCACATGCTGTCTAGCTCAAGGCCTTTTCTTTTCACTAGAGAAGTCTCTGTCACCCTGCTTTCTCTCTGACAATCTCTGCTTCTTTCATTCTTGCTGCAAGAAGCATGAGCAAAGCAAAAGGCTAGGGCCTAGTCTGATGAGAAATAGCTAGAAATAGCTCAATCTTCTTTTCTTTTAGAGTTTTTCTTCTCCTGAATTTTTTGGGAGTTCTCATGTCTTTGTCGTTCGGTTTAAAGTGCAAATTAAAAGGTGCTGAGATCAAGGGATTTGGGATTGAGGAAGGAGCAGAACCCCCTGCCTTATGTCTTTAGCCCAAAGCAAACAAGCAAAAGTTCTGCCTTGGTGTTTGAGATACAGGTTGTTGGTGTATCTGTCAGCTTCAAGGCTTTGTGGGGGAAAAGTGGTGCCTGGACTAAGGCAAAAAGAACAAGGATACTGGGTCTTCTAGCCAAACACCATCATAATGGCACCAAGACCCCAAATTAGTCCCTAACAGTAGTATACTGTGGTAAGTAATATATAGAGATGCCTACAAGTTGTAGTGACAGCATAGAGTAATACAGAACTGTTGTTGAGTGATATATGACCTAAGTATTCAAAGACAAATTTACTTAGAAAAGGTATATATTACAGGCAGAACACTACAAGTACAAAGTTGGCTTGAAAATTTATGGCATGTTTGGGATTTGAATATTGAACTCCTTGGTTTTTTTTTTCCTGTTGATCAGTTATTTGTTAAAGGGCTTAAAGGTATAATCAGTCCTAATTTTGTGCAATTCAAAAATTTCCTTTAAAAAGGTGCTTCCTGGGTGAGTTGGGGTTTGGTCAAAGGTGCTGAGTTTACTGGCAAAGCCATCCAGAAAGGCGCTTCTAAACTCCGAGAACGGATTCAACCAGAAGAAAAACCAGTGGAAGTTAGTCCAACTGTGACCAAGGGACTTTATATAGCAAAACAGGCTACCGGAGGAGCAGCGAAAGTCAGTCAGTTCCTGGGTAAAGTAACTTTAGATTCCTTTACTTTTTTTCAGTTAAATAAAAATAATTTCTTAGTCCAGGTTAATCTAAATCTCATTTAGATGTTTTAAATTTAAGAGTAAAGAATTAGGACAAAGCAGTTTTGCCTTTCTACTCAGGGTAGAATCAGTAATCCAGCAACATCAACCTGAGAGCCTTAGAAATATTTCAGGCACTTGACACACCTACTGATTCAATATCTCCATTTTTATAAGATCTCTAGGTGATTCTTATTTGCATATTAAAGTCTGAGAAACACTGGTTAGGGGTGGTTTTGTTGTGTTGGAGAGGGGAGTGTGTGTGCATTTGAAAAGGAATGTATTTGTTATCCTTGAATATGACACATTCTTTTAAGGACAACTCACTGCATAAGCAGTTGAGAGTCTAGAGTGAGGGATGTATTGTCTTGAATAAAGCTGACTTAGTGATTCTGGTGTCAGCCTTCCCTAGTAATATGCCTCTAAACCCCTCTCCTTTGAGGATCACAGCTCTAAAGTTTGGTATTTTAAGATGGTCAGATAGCTCCTTAGAGGATTGTCATAAAATTTAGTAAGATTATCTTTTTGGTATTTGGTATTCTTTGGAGTCAGATTTTTGGTTTGTTTACTTTTACATAGACTTAAATACTTTATTACTATTTCAGTGAGTATTTGCTGATAGGGAGAAAAAGTATGAATACGCTTAGCTGGAAAAAATGAAAGTTGGACCTACCAGTCTTGCATTGCAGATAGAAAAGGTGGATGGTTCTCTTCTAAGCAAATTGCCAAAAAGAACATTATATTTAAGAGTCAATAATCTCTGCAAACACATCCTTAAACTAAGCAATAGCCTTTGTTTAAAAAGTAACCAGCCCTGTTTTCATTCTTTTTTAAATAGGAATGGTAACATTATACAGTAAAACAACTTTAGATGCTCATGGAAAACTTTTGCTAAGTGAGAGTGGTAAAATCAAGGGAAGAATACATTTTTTGCTAAGTTTTTTTGTTTTTGTTTTTTTATGGTTATATTAGTTGACGGAGTTTGTACTGTAGCAAATTGTGTTGGAAAGGAATTAGCTCCACATGTCAAGAAGCATGGAAGCAAACTTGTTCCAGAATCTCTTAAAAAAGACAAAAATGGGAAGTCTACCCTGGATGGTGCTATGGTTGTAGCAGCAAGCAGTGTTCAAGGTAACATAAAGGTCTAAAACTTTAGGAAGATCTTTTTGCTGAGGGCTGGTTTTACTTACTTTTAAATGTATTTGCAGGATTTTCAACTGTCTGGCAAGGATTGGAATGTGCAGCTAAATGCATTGTTAATAATGTTTCAGTAGAAACTGTACAAACTGTCAGATACAAGTAAGTTGAATTTTATCATTTTAATGAAATCTCTTGTAGCATTTGTAAAACTCTAGGACAGTTAAAATGATTGTGTAGTTATTTTTATTAAGTATCTGATAAAACAGTTTTTTTCACTTGCTGTTTTTAAGTAGGGAGAAAAATGAAGTTTTAGCAAATTAATAGTATTACTGTGACTTTGCCTTTATATTACTATTATAAATACTTGTTCATCATTAATGGAAAGAATAGGTTTAAGTTTTTTTTTTAATGCCTGGAATTTCTGTATGCCTTATTAACTGCATGTTCTTGATGGGTGATGTTTGCCTATAGTTTTGACGGGGAAAACTTGAATTATAATTAAACTGTTATACTTTGTTAATACTAGCCCCTTCTATATACAAAGAATGTTAAATTTTCACACCTTATGAATCTACCACTGTGCATCTGTATTGGAATAGACAGATGGTATGAGAAGACCTACCATTAAGAAATAGACAAACATAGAAATGAATGATTTATTCAAGCTTATCTGATAAGTGGTATTAAAGATAAGACTTAAGAACAGGATTTTCTGATTTTAGCTCTTTATTCTGTCTTTATAAGTACTAGAGGGCTAAACTTAAATTTAGTATGAAGGACCTGAGTTGCTTTCTTAGCTTTGAATTAGTTTAGATCTTAATATTTAATTTTGTTTCGAAGAAAAAAAATAATGGTGTTCTCAACTCTTGGTTATTTGTGTTAATTATTTACTCACTGACAGCATTTGAGTTAATACTTATATATCAGACGTTGTGTTCAGTGCTTTCCATGTATATTATTTAATCTTTAACACTATTATCTCCATTTTACAGATGAAGAAACCAAATGCTTTTGAGCCTTAAATACTTGTTAAGAATTGTACCCCCCTAGTAAGTGGTAGAGCTGGGATGTAAGCCAGGTCCCCCTGTCATGCAGTATCAGAGAACAGAGCTGGGCCAACACTGCCCTTAATGGGATATCTGTGCGAGTTTAGTATCTAGAGTTATTTTCTAACACTACCTAGCATGTGTTTAGACTCCCTCCCACCACAATAAATTACCTTTGGTTTAGGAAATACTTAATTTCCAGCCTGAGTTGATTTTATCTGCTCAGTCTGGGGCATGCATACCTTAGAATCAAAGCAATACAGCCATATCATCTTGGAGTGCCGATTTTACCAAAGGATTTGGAAAAGAAAATGCAGAGTAGATCTGAAATTTTGGTGGAGATGTAAAACTCAAGTCTCCCAGCTCACTTCCTGCTACTTGTGGCATTGACCTCTAACACTCTTTTTGTTATGCCTTTCAGGTTACTTTGATGGATGAGTCATAATTAGGAAAATGGTTTCTTCTTTTGTTGCAAGAGTAGGAGAAAGTCAGAGTGTCTTTTAGACCAAAAGTGGGTTATTTTCAGATTATCATATGTTAGCAGAGATGCACAGATAAATAGGCAGTCATATGATTAAGTAGGAAGTGCTTTATTGGGTTTGCCCATTTCCTACTTTAATGAAAAAAAAATGCTTACCTAAGTACAGTTAAGTGGAGCCCTGTTAAAAGGTTTGAGATTCACATAATGAGGAAGTACAGGTTTTGGTGTAGATTTTGTATTTCTTGTCCTTAGTGAGGAGAACTTAATATGATAAATAGGGTATTTTAATAGTGGTTCTGAGCTAATTTATTTCTGTTATGGTGTACATTGCTAGTTTTATCCTTTCCTCCAAAGATTCATGGAGTGAAAAAAAGCAGGTGAGAATTTAGTTAAGTAGGTTTGTATTTCCAGTTATAAGGGTACTTTAGTCTTAGCAGTAACTTAATTAGAAAACTTGGAAAGATGGGAGGGACAGTGGGGAATAACAGGTTTTGTCCAAGTAATACTGTTTTCTCACTTATGAATAATCTAGCTCAGAAGTAGAAATTGCTTTTTAGGGGAAGAAACTGCAAGTATTAAACCAGTAATAACTCAGTGATATTTATCACTCAAGAATTGGAAAAGCTTGTTGTTCTTTCATTTAATTTAGTTCTCGATAATTTACATAAATTTACATTTATTTACATTTATGAGTTTACATTTATTTACACTGTGAAAATTATCTGATAGAGTGAGCGTTTGTGTTTTTCTGCTCTCATCCAACTGATGGTTGTATAGTAAAGAAAACTTATTATTTTTGGAAAATGTGTATTCTTATTGTCTGTGAGAAATTATTTCCCCAAGTAGTCATGTAACATTTTATGGAAAAACTCAAACGAACTTTTTGGCCAACCCAGTATTATATAAACTTCTTTATCTGATTTCTGGTAGTATAAGCCAATGCAGAGGATTATTTTTTTAATCTAGGCTATTTAAAGGCAGTTTGTATTAGAGAAGTATATTCTCTATGCCTTTTATGGTTTTGATTATGATTCAGGACTGTGTTCATTGATTATGAATGATTTACCTAAAGATCTATATAATTAATTACTCTCCTAAATTTTTAAGGTAAATGTATAAGAAATATTTATTAAGACTTTATTTTTTTGGTTACATTAATACTTTTGTCCTATTTTAGATTTAGGAACATGAAGACCTACAGGAACAATGAAAAGCAATTAAGTAACTTTAAACCTGCTATATTTAATTGCAGTATAGTATCTATTAAATAATTCATCACTCTTCTACATAGCTTCTAAAGTTCACCTTTAAGCTCCTTTTTTTCCACTTTAAATTGTTTAGAGGAAAATAATATAACTTCAGTAAGTTAGGTGCATTTTTCGTTTCCCCTCAGTAATATTTTATCTTAGAACACATTTGTGAAGAATAAGCTTAGTAAAAATATTTTCCTATAAGAATTTACTCTTATAAGGTGTAGTATTTTATTGGTTTATTTAATGAATTTTAATTAAAATTCCCCTTAAATTTGCACTGGGTGAAGGGGCAAATTCAAATCCATTTGAGGGTATCTCCTTCGGTAGATGTCATGTTACCCAAAATGAATTCTATATAACATCTACTCAGGAGTTATATAGGATCAGTCTTCTCTTTTCAATATGGTAACTATACAAATATTTAAACACAATCATTATATCTTAACTTATTTTTTCTTTACTAAATACTCCCAGTTTAACAATTCCATATATAGTTTGAATTCCAGATCCTTCCTTCATCAGTGTTGTTCTCAAAATATGGAACCCAGAATTGAATCTAATATTCCAAAGGTCTTGTGACCAGATTAAATACAGTAGGGTTGCCTCTCTTGTTTTGGTCATATTTAGCATGTGATAAACGTGGCACAGAAAACAAAGAGTATATCTTTATAGTAGCTGTTACTTTATTGGCCCATATCAAACATGGTTTTTTTTTTCACTTTTATTTTTTTTTATTTTTATACAGCACGTTCTTATTAGTTATCCATTTTATACATATTAGTATATACATGTCAATCCCAATCGTCCAATTCATCACACCACCACCCCCACCACCACCCCCCTGCGGCTTTCCCCCCTTGGCGTCCATACGTTTGTTCTCTACATCTGTGTCTCAATTTCTGCCCTGCAAACCGGTTCATCTGTACCATTTTTCTAGGTTCCACATATATGCGTTAATATACAATATTTGTTTTTCTTTTTCTGACTTACTTCACTCTGTATGACAGTCTCTAGGCCCATCCACGTCTCAAAGAATGACCCAATTTCGTTCCTTTTTATGGCTGAGTAATATTCCATTGTATATATGTACCACATCTTCTTTATCCATTCATCTGTCTATGGACATTTAGGTTGCTTCCATGACCTGGCTATTGTAAATAGTGCTGCAGTG
Source organism: Globicephala melas (assembly GCF_963455315.2). Classification (NCBI taxonomy): domain Eukaryota; kingdom Metazoa; phylum Chordata; class Mammalia; order Artiodactyla; family Delphinidae; genus Globicephala; species Globicephala melas. The sequence goes on along the minus strand of NC_083331.1, from coordinate 11,978,419 downwards.
AACATTGGGTTGCATGTGTCTTTTTGAATTATGTTTTTCTCTGGGTATATTCCCAGTAGTGGGATTTCTGGGTCATATGGTAATTCTATTTTTAGTTTTTTAAGGAACCTCCATACTGTTCTCCATAGTGGCTGTATCAATTTATATTCCCACCAACAGTGCAAGAGGGTTCCCTTTCCTCCACACCCTCTCCAGCATTTGTTGTTTGTAGATTTTCTGATGATGCCCATTCTAACTTGTGTGAGGTGATACCTCATTGTAGTTTTGATTTGCATTTCTCTAATAATTAGTGATGTTGAGCAGCTTTTCATGTGCTTCTTGCCCATCTGTATGTCTTCTTTGCAGAAATGTCTATTTAGGTCTTCTGCCCATTTTTGGATTGGGTTGTTTGTTTTTTAGATATTGAGCTGCATGAGCTGTTTATATATTTTGGAGATTAATCCTTTGTCCGTTGACTCGTTTGCAAATATTTTCTCCCATTCTGAGGGTTGTGTTTTCGTGTTGTTTATGGTTTCCTTTGCTGTGAAAAGGTTTTGAAGTTTCATTAGGTCCCATTTGTTTATTTTTGTTTTTATTCCATTACTCTAGGAGGTGGATCAAAAAAGATCTTGCTGTGATTTATGTCAAAGAGTGTTCTTCCTATGTTTTCCTCTAAGAGTTTTATAGTGTCTGGTCTTTATTAGGTCTTTAATCCATTTTGAGTTTATTTTTGTGTATGGTGTTAGGGAGTGTTCTAATTTCATTCTTTTACATGTAGCTATCCAGTTTTCCCAGCACCACTTATTGAAGAGACTGTCTTTTCTCCATTGTATATCCTTGCCTCCTTTGTCATAGGTTAGTTGACCATAGGTGCATGAGTTTATCTCTGGGCTTTCTATTCTGTTCCATTGATCTGTATTTCTGTTTTTGTGCCATACCATATTGTCTTGATTACTGTAGGTTTGTAGTATAGTCCGAAGTCAGGGAGTCTGATTTCTCCAGCTCCGTTTTTTTCCCTCAAGACTGCTTTGTCTATTCGGGGTCTTTTGTGTCTCCATACAAATTTTAAGATTTTTTGTTCTAGTTTTGTGAAAAATGCCAGTGATAGTTTGATAGGGGTTCCATGGAATCTGTAGATTGCTTTGGGTAGTATAGTCATTTTCACAATATTGATTCTTCCAATCCAAGAACATGGTATATCTCTCCCTCTGTTTTTATCATCTTTAATTTCTTTCATCAGTGTCTTACAGTTTTCTGCATACAGGTCTTTTGTCTCCTTAGGTAGGTTTATTCCTAGGTATTTTATTCTTTTTGTTGCAGTGGTAAATGGGAGTGTTTCCTTAATTTCTCTTTTAGATTTTTCATCATTAATGTATAGGAATGCAAGAGATTTCTGTGCATTAATTTTGTATCCTGCAACTTTACCAGATTCATTGATTAGCTCTAGTAGTTTTCTGGTGGCATCTTTAGGATTCTCTATGTGTAGTATCATGTCATCTGCAAACAGTGACAGTTTTGCTTCTTCTTTTCCAATTTGGATTCCTTTTATTTCCTTTTCTTCTCTGATTGCTGTGGCTAAAACTTCCAAAACTGTGTTGAATAAGAGTGGTGAGAGTGGGCATCCTTGTCTTGTTCCTGATCTTAGAAGAAATGCTTTCAGTTTTTTACCATTGAGAATGATGTTTGCTGTGGGTTTGTCGTATATGGCCTTTATTATGGTGAGGTAGGTTCCCTCTATGCCCACTTTCTGGAGAGTTTTTATCATAAATGGTGTTGAATTTTGTCAAAAGTTTTTTCTGCATCTGTTGAGGTGATCATATGGTTTTTATTCTTCAATTTGTTAATATGGTTTATCACATTGATTGATTTGCATATATTGAAGAATCCTTGCATCCCTGGGATAAATCCCGCTTGATCATGGTGTATGATCCTTTTAATATGTTGTTGGATTCTGTTTGCTAGTATTTTGTTGAGGATTTTTGCATCTATATTCATCAGTGATATTGGTCTGTAGTTTTCTTTTTTTGTAGTATCTTTGTCTGGTTTTGGTATCAGGGTGATGGTGGCCTCATAGAATGAGTTAGGGAGTGTTCCTTCCTCTGCAATTTTTTGGAAGAGTTTGAGAACGATGGGTGTTAGCTCTTCTCTGAATGTTTGATAGAATTCACCTGTGAAGCCATCTGGTCCTGGACTTTTGTTTGTTGGAAGATTTTTAATCACAGTTTCTATTTCATTACTTCTGATTGGTCTGTTCATATTTTCTGTTTCTTCCTGGTTCAGTCTTAGAAGCTTATACCTTTCTAAGAATTTGTCCATTTCTTCCAGGTTGTTCATTTTATTGGCATAGAGTTCCTTGTAGTAGTCTCTTAGGATGCTTTGTATTTCTGCGGTGTCTGTTGTGTCTTCTCCTTTTTCATTTCTAATTTTATTGATTTGAGTCCTCTCCCTCTTTTTCTTGATGAGTCTGGCTAATGGTTTGTCAATTTTGTTTATCTTCTCAAAGAACCAGCTTTTAGTGTTACTGATCTTTGCTATTGTTTTCTTTGTTTCTATTTCATTTATTTCTGCTCTGATCTTTATGATTTCTTTCCTTCTTTTATCTTTGGGTTTTGTTTTCTTCTTCCTCTAGTTCCTTTAGGTGGTTTATTTGAGATTTTTCTTGTTTCTTGAGGTAGCCTTGTATAGCTATAAACTTCTCTCTTAGAACTGCTTTTGCTGCATCCTGTAGGTTTTGGATCATCATGTTTTCATTGTCATTTGTCTCTAGGTATTTTTTGATTTACTCTTTGATTTCTTCTATGATCTCTTGGTTATTTAGCAATGTATTGTTTAGCCTTCATGTGTTTGTGTTTTTTATGTTTTTTTTCCCTGTAATTCATTTCTAATCTCATAGCGTTGTGGTCAGAAAAGATGGTTGATATAATTTCAGTTTTCTTAAATTTACTGAGGCTTGATTTGTGACCCAAGGTGTGATCTATCCTGGAGAATATTCACTGTGCGCCCTTGAGAAGAAAGTGTAATCTGCTGTTTTTGGATGGAATGTCCTATAAATACTAATTAAATCTATCTGGTCTGTTGTGTCATTTAAAGCTTCTGTTTCCTTATTTATTTTCATTTTGGATTATCTGTCCATTGGTGTAACTGAGGTGTTAAAGTCCCCCACTATTATTGTGTCACTGTCGATTGCCTCTTTTATAGCTGTTAGCAGTTGCCTTATGTATTGAGGTGCTCCTATGTTGGGTGCATATCTATTTATAATTGTTATATCTTTTTCTTGGATTGATCCCTTGATCATTATGTAGTGTCCCTCCTTGTCTCTTGTAACATTCTTTATTTTAGAGTCTATTTCATCTGATATGAGTATTGCTACTCCAGCTTTCTTTTGATTTCCATTTGCATGGAATATCTTTTTCCATCCCCTCACTTTCAGTCTGTATGTGTCTCTAGGTCTGAAGTGGGTCTCTTGTAGACAGCATATATATGGGTCTTGTTTTTTTGTTTGTTTTTTTTGCGGTACGCGGGCCTCTCACTGTTGTGGCCTCTCCCATTATGGAGCACAGGCTCCGGATGCACAGGCTCAGCGGCCGTGGCTCATGGGCCTAGCCGCTCCGTGGCATGTGGGATCTTCCTGGATCGGGGCACAAACCCGTGTCCCCTGCATTGGCAGGCGGACTCTCAACCACTGCGCCACCAGGGAAGCTTCCCCTGGGTCTTGTTTTTGTATCCATTCAGCAAGCCTGTGTCTTCTGGTTGGAGCATTTAATCCATTCATGTTTAGGTAATATCGATATGTATGTTCCTATGACCATTTTCTTAATTGTTTTGGGTTTGTTTTTGTAGGTCCTTTTCTTCTCTTGTGTTTCCCACTTAGAGAAGTTCCTTTAGCATTTGTTGTAGAGCTGGTTTGGTGGTGCTGAATCCTCTTAGCTTTTCTTTTCTGTAAAGCTTTTGATTTCTCCATCAAATCTGAATGAGATCCTTGCTGGGTAGAGTAATCTTGGTTGTAGGTTCTTCCCTTTCATCAGTTTAAGTATATCATGCCACTCCCTTCTGCCTTGTAGAGTTTCTGCTGAGAAATCAGCTGTTAACCTTATGGGAGTTCCTTTGTATATTATTTGTCATTTTTCCCTGGCTGCTTTCAATAATTTTTCTTTGTCTTTAATTTTTGCCAATTTGATTGCTATGTGTCTCAGCGTGTTTCTCCTTGGGTTTATCCTGTATGGTACCCTGTGTTTCCTGGACTTGGGTGGCTATTTCCTTTCCCATGTTAGGGAAGTTTTCGACTATAATCTCTTCAAATATTTTCTTGGGTCCTTTCTGTCTTCTCCTTCTGGGACCCCTATAATGCGAATGTTGTTGTGTTTAATGTTGTCCCAGAGGTCTCTTAGGCTGTCTTCATTTCTTTTCATTCTTTTTTCTTTATTCTGTTTCGCAGCAGTGAATTCCACCATTCTGTCTTCCAGGTCACTTACCCGTTCTTCTGCCTCAGTTATTCTGCTATTGATTCCTTCTAGTCTAGTTTTCGTTTCAGTTATTGTATTGTTCATCTCTGTTTGTTTGTTCTTTAATTCTTCTAGGTCATTGTTAAACATTTCTTACATCTCAGTCTTTGCCTCCATTCTTTTTCCGAGGTCCTGGATCATCTTCACTATCAATGTTCTGAATTCTTTTTTTGGAAGGTTGCCTATCTCCACTTCATTTAGTTGTTTTTCTGGGGTTTTATCTTGTTCCTTCATCTGGTACATGGGCTTCTGCCTTTTCATCTTGTCTATCTTTCTGTGAATGTGGTTTTTGTTCCACAGGCTGCAGGATTGTAGTTCTTCTGGTTTCTCCTGTCTGCCCTCTGGTGGATGAGGCTATCTAAGAGGCTTGTGCAAGTTTCCTGATGGGAGGGACTGGTGGTGGGTAGAGCTGACTGTTTTTCTGGTGGGCAGAGCTCAGTAAAACTTTAATCCGCTTGACTGCTGATGTGTGGGGCTGGATTCCCTCCCTGTTGGTTGTTTGGCCTGAGGCAACCCAGCACTGGAACATACCTGGGCTCTTTGGTGAGGCTAATGGCATACTCTGGGAGGGCTCACGCCAAGGAGTACTTCCCATAACTTCTGCTGCCAGTGTCCTTGTCCCCACAGTGAAACAGAGCCAGCCCCCGCCTCTGCAGGAGACCCTCCAACACTAGCAGGTAGGTCTGGTTCAGTCTCCCCTGAGGTCACTGCTCCTTCCCCTGTGTGTGCCCTCCAAGGGTGGAGTCTCTGTTTACCCCAGTCCGGTCGAAGTCCTGCAATCAAATCCCACTAGCCTTCGAAGTCTGATTCTCTAGAAGTTTCTCCTCCCGTTGCTGGACCTCCAGGTTGGGAAGCCTGACGTGGGGCTCAGAACCTTCACTCCAGTGGGTGGACTTCTGTGATATAATTGTTCTCCAGTCTGTGAGTCACCCGCCCAGCAGTTATGGGATTTGATTTTACTGTGATTGCACCTCTCCTACTGTCTCATTGTGGCTTCTCCTTTGTCTTTGGATGTGAGGTATCTTTTTTGGTGAGTTCCAGTGTCTTCCTGTTGATTGTTCAGCAGCTAGTTGTAATTCTGGTGTTCTCACAAGAGGGAGTGAGAGCATGTCCTTCTACTCCGCCATATTGGTTCAGGACCTCTGTCCAAACTTGGGTTTTTTAAAAATGAACCTTTTATTTAAAATCTGGACCTTTGTCTTATTTTTGGACAATTTATATTTGTACCTAAATAAAAAGTTTACATTTATTCTTGCTTAATTGCACTTTGTTGATTTTGACCCATCATTAAATCTATAATTTTCGCTTCAGATTTTGATGTATGTCATATTAGCCTTCCATTTTGTGTTACCTGTAGATTTGAAAGACATGTCTTCTTTACATCTTAGATGTTTTCCGCAATTTTTTGTGGATAAAATCTATTCACATGCTTACTGTAGCCTTTCCTCCTGACTGATCTTTCTCCAAGATCTAATGCTTAGTGAGATTGGTGGGTCAGCTGTCTACAAATCTCCTAACAGTATTGTCATTTCTCATCTTTCAGTTTTGTCTTATTAGATACTTCTTAGCATGGTTGTCTTCCACACCCATTCATTAAATATTGGTTCTGTCTAAGGAGTTACTCTATACTCTCTTTTCTGCTCTTTGTGGATATCATCTATATCTGTGGCTACAATTACCACCTGTATTTCAGCAACTCTCAAATCTATGTTTCCTCTTAACTTTTAATCTTCAGGCTCATACATCCCAACTACATACCACTACAGCCATTCAGTCCCTGAGTCTTGTTGTTTTATATATTCATCCCTTTTGCTTCAGCTTCCTCAGCACTACCTTAGAATAGATTTTCTTCGTTTTTCATCCAGCTCACAACTTGTTTCCTAACTTGTTCCTCAGTCTTAAACCCTTACAATTCACAGTGTAACCTGTATTAGATCTTTCTAAAACATAAATTTGGTCATGCCATTCCCATTGATTTCAAGATAAAGTTTAAACTCCTTAGCTTCACCTACAAGGTCCTTCATAACCCATCTGCCTTTGATGGATAGACTAATAAGAAGCTATGTCTATTTTAAATATTTAAGGTTAATATTTCTAAGAATAGTTATGAAGGTTGCATGTAAATTGAATTTTAGGCAGATTTATTAGAAAGTTGTGACTGAAATTTTGCTATAATTAGTGAAATCTGGAATCACTGCCAGTATGCTGTTTTGCTATACATTACTGAATGCACTGGAGAAATTTCAGAAAAGTCTTATTCAAATTGAAAATTGAATCCCATTGACTTATTTAGAGCATTCTTTATATTCATTTTTATTCTTAAATTGGTAGTGTTACTCAGTATATAAAATGTAATTTAATAAGCTCTAATTATAGTTAACTTTTTAAAAAGTAAGAATAAAAATTAAGCTTTATTTTTTTAAATGTTTGCTAGAGATAGGCTTTCTAGGAGTCTTTAACTGTGTAGTTTGAATCTGAATAAAGAAAAGAACTGAACAGTTATTTATCAAGCAAGAGAAGAGAGTAGGTGCCTGCCAGGAATCCTGGTTTTAGGGCATATTGGGAAGCAGAGGTAATAAGTGAGGATATACTTAAAAAATAAACACAACTGCTGAAAAACTATTGTATAGGGTCTTTGAAGATAACTGTATGTTTAGTACTATGGAATTTTCAAAGTGCTTTAACATATACATCTCATTTTATAAGATAAAGGAGAGGAAATTGATGAGATGCAAAGAGGCTGAGACTTCACCAGGGTCATGCAGCTGGTTGTTGGCATGGTCGGTATTAGAATCTAGTTTTCTGGCTCCCAGTTTGGTACTTCTCTCCAGATTAACAGGAGTTGCTGCTAAAGTGGAGACAGCATGGAAGAACAAGAAAAATCATCAGGGGACCAACACAGACTTCTTTTTCAGTATATTATTTTTTTTTTAATGTAGTCTTTAGAATTGTATTGCATATAGAAATATCATAAGTGCAATTTGAGGTATCAAACTGCATCAGTAGAATAGGGAACATGCGCAATACTCAGAAGTGGAAGTTTATGAGTCTGGAGGATTTCCTGTGCTCGAAAACACTAATACGGCCACATTCTTAAGTTATCATTGTCACTTCATTGTAGCTAACACAGGCCTGGAGAGAGAAGCCCTGAGAGAAATCTGCTCAACCAGGAGTTACGGGCACACTTCCATTGCTGAAACTGCTGCCGCCCCTTTCTCCTCATTGAGCCTGAGCATTCCACCTGACAATAGCTTTTGTGACTGGGGCTTGGTTGACTTGGTTGACTGAGAAGGCCCAATGTCTTCTGCAACATCAGCAATCCTATGGAGTGCTGAGGGGTTGCAGAGCAACTGGGACAGGCAGAAAGCAGTCAGAAGCTTTTCTGTTGGGTAACCGTTGAAACAGCCCCAATCAAGAGTGGTATAGACATAAGGATTGACAGATTGTAGGCTCTGCTGTGCCCTGGCTCTGATTAACATTAGGCAAAGGACAGAATGAGATATCATTCAGAAGCATAATAAGATTATTTCATATTTCTACACTGAAGTTGAAAAAAAAGACAAGCATGAGTAAGCCAATAGGCTCACAAGCCACTGTTTTAGGCCAGGCTAATAGTAATAGAGTACTTGTTAATTCAGAGGACAGATCCGGTGTTAGAAAAAGTGTCCAGATATTGGGTCTCAGTGCATCTAGGAAACTTCAGTGTGTCCTGGAGAAAATTGTAAAATTTTGCCTCTTTGTTCTTGTATGTTGTTTAAGCAATCCTCTACTTGGGGAAGTGTATGGACAAGAAAAGCTTTAAAAGCCTGGTACTTAAAAAAAAGGTAAAGAGTAAAACAAGAAGTAGGATAAGTTTTAGTGTCCTTGCTTAAGACCTCAAGTTGTATTATTTTCTTATGGAAATGGTATTAAACACCATCAGCGGTATTGATTATGGTCAGGAATAGCTACTTTTGTGTAATGCTTTGTAATTTCCCAAGCCCTTTGCTATACATATGAACTCAAGAAACTCTTAGATGGATAGGGCAGGACTGCCTCATTTAATTCATTCAACAAATATTAGATGTCAGGCACTGTTCTAAGTACTTAAGATACATTCATGAACAAAGTAAAGAGATCTTTCTCTAATGGGGTTTATATTCTAGTGAGACAAACAATAAGCCAAACAAAAAATATTCTAGTGAGACGAACAATAAGCAAAACAAAAACAATGGGTGTAAAAAAGTTCTATAGTATGTAGCAGACTAAGTTATAGAAGAAAGAGAAGTTTAAGGGGGGGATTGATTGGCAGTGGGGTAGGACATGTGAGATAAGGCAATTAAAATAGGTTAAATACTGAGAGGATAATAGCTGACTTGAAGAAGGTGAGGCAGTTAGCCACATGCATACCTGGGGTGAGAGTAGTCTAGGCAGATACCAGCCAGTACGAAAGTCATAGGGCAGCGCATGTGTGCTTGGTGGGTTCAAAGAACAGCAAGAAGGCCAGTGAGTCTGCAGTAGGGTGGAGTGGAGTGAGGAAGAGTGTTGTAGAATCTCTGCTTAGAGACAAACTCAGATTCCAGTAGTTTGAAAGACTTAACCAAAGTCTAGTTAAGGTAGAACTCAAAACCATTTATAGTGACCTGTAGTTGTTTCAGTTAGAATTCTCTTATATTTCCAGAAGATAAAAAAGGAAATATTGACTGATTAACAACCTTTATTATAATTTACATTTTATTCTTCAGCATAAACAGTCTTTATTACATTAATCTCAGCCTCAGTTTATTTTCACAGTGTTTTTGCTAAAGGAGAAAATAACAGCCTTGGCACAGTGTGATTTTATTCTTTACTGTGTTTTAAGTTATTAATTAAATTGAAACCTAACTTCTGATTTTGCTTTCGGGTAACATGCTAATCATGTGATCTATTTAATACTAATTCAGAAGATCTTAATTTATATTTGTAATTTCATTGTATTTTCTCTAATCTTTCTTTTAAAGATACGGGCATACCGCAGGAGAAGCTACACACAATGCAGTAGATTCTGCCATCAATGTTGGTGTAACTGCCTATAATATTGACAACGTTGGCATCAAAGCAATGGTGAAGAAAACTGCAAAACAAACGGGACACACGCTGCTTGAGGACTATAAAATTGTTGATAATTCTAAGGGGGAAAATCAAGGAGGAGGAGCAAGTGTAAACATGAAAGAGGCGAAAGATGAACAGAGAGAGGCACTAGAGAAGGATGGGGCAAAGAAGAAAGATAAATGATGGAAGTGCTATGAATTGTCTATACCAAAGCCTTACAGATGGATGCAATTTTGTTAAATGGCAAATGTGGAATTCCCTACAGATTAACCAGGATTTTTAAAATGTATTCATTCCTACAAAGTGACTATTTCATAAGCTTTATGTCATGTATTCTACTTCTAAGGAAAAGAATCAGTATTCTTGCATCTGGCCTTTAGAAATACAGTTACATTCTCTGTGAGCTGATTTTTTTCTAAATGTGGCTAAAATATTTTTGCAGTTAAAATAAGACTAATAATAGATGTGCTATAAATCTCATTAAACGTAACGTTAAACTATTTTTGTATTTGCTGTCTTTCAGAAAGCAAAGTAGGAAATTATATATTTACCTAAAATTTGGCATTAGGTAACCTTAGTTATGTTTGTACTGGGAATGAATGCTTTAAACATTGTTTCCTCTTTTTGCACTAATTGTGGATTTTTTTTTAGGTGCTTATGAGAATTTTCAGTGTGTAAGCTAAACAAAAACTGTAACCCTAAATGAAAAGAATTCTTGTATAACATTTAAAAGACTTTTTCAAAACAAGGAGTAGACTAATCATGGAAAATAAAATGAGGTTCTATAAAATCATTTGGTAGCTTATCTCTTTGTTAGGAAATGGAATGGTCTTTTTGATTTTAAATGAATACAAATAGATTTTTAAGTCTTCTAGATTTAGCCTGTTATTGATCTGTTAGGAGCCTGGGAAATTTGGGGGTATGGTTGGTATTGTATCAAAATTCAAAGTGATTATTATCAGCTTAATTGGACAAAAATCTAATCACTTTACCATGTCTACTTCTGTAAGTTTTGCCAAAAGGCTGAAATTTAGTAAAAACTAAAATATAAACAGTTGAGTTTATGTATGATAAATAATTTTTATTTTGGGATTCAGTCATTGGAATTTTATATATTAAAAAGCCAATAAATTAAATTATTAGAAAGGTTTTACTCATAATTAAGGTAAAGAATGTGAAGACTTTAGGCTTTAATCCATGGTGGCTAGGCATAACAGTGTCCACTTTGGCAGAAGAGAGGATATTCACAGACCTATAAGCTACAAATGTGTAAGTAAAATAGCTAGTGGCATTTTATTTTTATTTAATGATTTTAAAAGATTGGTATTGGTTTTCTTAGTATAGTCCATTTTAATATTTCTGAAACTCCAATTGCTATTTAGTTTATTAGGCTTTATTTGAAACTATATAAAGAATGCACTTTGTGAATAAACTGTCAAATTTACTTGGCCTCAAATGTATTCATGGGTTTGTATTTCAGGGACACAGAATTGGTGGAGCCTTTCCCTAGGGCCAAGGATAATGTACTAGTTAAAATGGAAATAAAATTGAATTGGTAAATAGCTTCCAGTCGGTCTCTGCCTTATTTAAGTTTAAGAAATGGAATGACACATAGTGGAGCCTAAAGTTTAAAAAATTACCTTAGAGCAGAGGTCAGCAAAATTGGACTTGTCAACAGGAACCTAGTTGTCCATTTCACTTCATTCTACTCTGTTCACTTGTTTGTGGGTTGCTTTTTCAGATCAACAGCTAGACAAAATTTTGGTAAGTATAGCTTCTATATTCCAGTTCTCCAGAGAAACAGAACCAATATGTATTATAAGGAATTGGCTTGTGCAACTATGGAGGCTGAGAAGCCGCAGATCTGCAGTCAGTGAGCTGGGTACCCAGGAGAGTTGATGTGCTGTATCAGTCCAGGTCTGAAAGCCTGAGAATCAGGAGCACCAATGATGTATATTCCAGTCTGAAAGCTGGTAGGCAGGCCTGAGACCCCAAAGTGCTTATGTTTCAGTCTGAGTCTGAAGGCCAGAAAAGACCAATATACCAATGAAAGCAGTCAAACAGGAAGAGTTCCCTCTTATTCAGCCCTTTTGTTCTATTCAGGTCTTCAGCTGATTGGGTGATGTCCACCCATCTTTTAAGGAGGGCAATCTGCTTTACCCAGTCTACCGATTGAAATGTTAATCTCACCCAGAAACACCCTCACAGACACACCCCGAATGATATTTGGCCAAATGTCTGGACACCCCGTTGCCCAGTTAAGCTGACAATAAAATTAACCATCACAGCTTCTTAGCCCGGTTTTTATTTTCTAGAGGTCTTTCTCCTAGGTTTTCTTGGCTTTTTGAGATGCAACAGATCTAGTGTCTGACAAACAGTTCTCAGTATCTACTGCTACCAGGGTTTTTCCTCACTTTGCCTCTACAGACTGTCATTCCCCCATGCTGTACTGGGTAGTTTTCTGGCATTGCCTCTAGGAACCTACTAGCTATAAAAATAATGATAGCTAATGTTTAGGTGGTGTTAAAATGTTCTAAGTGCTGTTACACAGACTAACTCATTTTAACCTCACAATATTCTTATGAGGTTATACCATTACAGTCTTCATTTTACAGAATAGGACACTGAGGTATAGAGAGGTGAAGTAACCTTCCCAAGATGTAAGGGAACAGTATGAAAGAAGAGGTCACACACATGCTTCAAAAAGGAGGGCCTGTTAGGCCGGGCATCTTGTCTTTCTTAAACAGAGGTAGATGGGGAAAGACAAATGGTCTTATTTCCTCTGATTCCAGCTGCTTATTAAATTAATTTTTGTTACAATTTTATTGGCTTAATAGTTGGTAGAAAATTTCTTGAGATATTAGCAAAATAGATCATCAGCCCTAGACTGCCTCCCTGATAGTGTCCGAGTCTTTTTCTCTGTCTTCATAGGTGTTCTAGGGTAAGCTAAGAAAAGCCAGACATATCAGTTAAGTCTATAATGCTGTGCTCAAATAAATTAGTTCTCTGGTCTGTTCTTGTCAGAATTAAGACTAGGTATTTTTAAACAGACTTCCTAATGGATTTTGCTATTTTGTGTTTACTTTAGCAACAGAATTGCTTAAAAGAGAATATTTTGTTGATTTCTGAATAGCTTTTCTTCAAAGACATTTTTTCTATTTACAGTATATTTTAAAGATCCAGAAAGATGAATAAAAAAAAATTTTTTTTAAAACACAGGTCAGATGAAAGATAGAAACCCGAAATAATGTCTTTAAATGTATTCTATGCAAAAAGTTGTCACATGTGAAGAAACAGTTTGATCAACCTGGAGGCTGTTCATTGGAGGAAAAAATGACTAGTGGGGGAAAGTGTTCTCTCTCCCCCGGCATCCCACCCAATCTGTTCTGTTCAAATTTAGTTAGCCAGCTGAAAAGCAACTTGCTAGAGTGCTACCAAGAAGCAAGATTACTGAGATAAGGGATAGGATCCCATCATTTGCATGTTCAAGAAGCCCCACAGATAATGTCTCTAGTTAAAACGTTGCTATTTAGGGAGTAACTGAGCTGGGAGCAGAAAAGGGGGCTTTGGTATACAGCAGTTTTTAAATTTAAGGCTTTTGAACTAAAGCCACACTGATGACAGGGTTCAGCATATAGCTGTGGATGTGGAGTGGAGATAAAGTGATGAGAGTTGCATATTGAAGGGCGAGGTTGTAGACAAGACCTATGGTGGAAAAACTACTTTTTTTGTCCAAGTCAGTGGACAGGTTGTGACTATTAAGTCTCTGGGTGAAGCAAGGAGAAGTAGATGGTGTCACACCCAGATGAAATGAGTGAGTTTTTACAGGAGGACGGAAGAGTAGAGATCCTGGAAGCAGCATTAGAGGTGGAGAGGATTCCTGACCCTCCTGACCTAAAGGAGCCAGGGGTTCTACAGAGAAACTAGAGAACAAAACCATCAGTTCTTAGCTTTTGATATTTCAAAAGCTATGGTTTATGTGTGAACCAGAAAGATTTGGGAGAATATAAAATGCATGACTATCTCTCTGCCATGCAGGTCCCTCTCATCCCCACCTCCCCAGTCAATCAGAGAATTAGGAACGCTGGCTGAGGACGAAGGAAGGGAGCCACCAAGACATAATAGACACCGGTGAGTGTCTAAGAGGTGACCAGCACCTTGTTCCCCACAGCTTGCCTCAGGCTGGGCACAAAAGTTGAGAGTACAAGATTTGCCACACCACGTGACTACTGACACACTGACAAGAGATCTTCACTTTTCAGTTAAACCGTAGGTTCTCTGAAAGCAGTGAACGTACTTAGCATCTCTTACACATCACTCTGTATAAAATAAACCCTCGATTGCTATTAATTGAACTTACTCCTCAAAATGCTTCACATCATCTCTTGCCCACAAATTTGGGTGGTTCTTTTGGACATTAGTCTGTCGGTCTAACGTGATACTACATTACTTTCTAGTTAGTTCAATTCCAAACTTCCCAGCACAGAGCCCTCTTTCTCTGTGAGCGGCCCTGGGCGTCCCAGCCTGGCCCCGCCCCCGGGCGCCGCCCTGTGACGTCACCGGACGGCGCTAGGCAGCGACCGTGAGGCAGTTCGCCCCCACTACGGCTGACAGAACCTGACCACTGCCGGCTGCAGGGGGTCCCCTCAGGTCTCGTGTTCTAAGCCGTGTGAGGGAAGGGCGTGGGTGGCCTCTGATCTGACACGGTGGAGGAAGGAAGAGGCGACACCTTCGACGATATGAACACCGACCGCCTTAAACTGGAGTTACTGGAAGAAAGGCACCTGAAGTGAGTCGGAGGGCGGCGCGCGCCCCGCCGGGTGTGGGGTTCACGTCGGCGCCGCCAAGCCGAGGGCCTGCGCCTGTGTGAGCCCCGCGGCTCAAGGCCGAAGCCCCTGAGGCCGAGGTGACACCTGCAGTGTCATTAATCCCCGCGCAGAACTGGTAACATCTGAAAACAGTGTTTTATAGGAGAGATTCATTTAGCTCTTGCGTTTGGTATTATAAATAGGCAGGTTTTGAGGTTCTGCCTTCAGGAGCGAGTCCGGTGGAGTGTACTGTGTGCACAGACTATAATTCTGAAACATGTGTTTGCTTGTGATGTTCCACTAAGTTCAGGGTTTCTGTTTCAAATTCCAAAGGTTTCGTTTAGTTATGCTTCTTTTTCATCCCTTTAGAAGAGCTTAAGAATTGGTGATACTTGGTAAAGATGAAGCCCCTACTATATATACTTCTTAAAGTACTCAATATCAGTACTTCTTACTAAGTCTTTGGAACATTTTAAGTATCTTTTTAGATACCCTACCCCCACCCCCACCCGCAGGCCACAGGAGGGCTAGGCTCTCTTGGGTCACCCTGTAGCTTCCTGTGCTTTCCTCTGTCGTAGCTCCAGCCACACTTTTTAAATTGCTCAGTTATTTCTTGGTCTGGTACTAAGCTGTAAGCACTCTGAGGACAGGTTCTGTATTTCCTGAAGCAGTAGAGTGTAGGAGCCAGTCCTTTAGAGGAATCCTGCACAAATTCAAATCCCAGGTCTTACCACTTACTCAGCAAGTCCATGATCTTGCACAAGTTAATGAACCTCTGAAGCCTCAGTTTTCTCAAGTCTAAGACTGGCGTAGAAATCGGTATCTCACACGTCATGTGGTTGGTACCAGGACTGAAATGTATGTAAAGCACTTGGCGTTGGCTTGTAATAAACATTCAGTGGAAGTTAGCTGCTGCAATTACTGTTCTGTTCACTTACCGTAGTATCTTCAGCACTTAGCACAATGCCTTTAACGTAATAGGCATTCAGAAATATAAATGATTCTGTCATCGTATTTTGATAACTACTATGCCACTTGCTGATGTCCTAAATAGATAATCTCCGGAATGCTATGTGTGTGTGTGTGTGTGTGTGTGTGTGTGTTTATTAGTGTTTCTTTTTTTTCCTTTTTATTTCAGGTTGTCAGTTGTTACCTGTTGCCCTAGCTGTTTCTGTCTATAGTAATTTGCAGCTCCTTTGCTGGGCTTTGAGAAACCAGGTAACCAAAATTGTCAGACTTCTTGAGGCCAACTTTAAGAATAAAGGGTTTTAAGTGGTTACATGGGGAGCTTTGAGCTTTAGTGCATTTTAGTGTCCTTCTGGACCCGGGTAATCGGAAGCCTGCGTTCGCCTGATTACTAATTCTCAACCAGGCCTTCAGTAAGTGATGTTTCATAATAGGTTGTTCCTGAAGTAGTGGTAGGTTACTGTGTATTATTTTTCTCATGTTATTTTTAATTGAATCGTAATTAACAAAATGTGTTTAATAATAGGGATACAGTGCAACTCTCAGTGCTTGAAATAAGACAGAAGATAGCGGAACTGGAAGCCAAACTCAATACTGACGATGAAGGTATATAAGTAAATATTTTTATTTATGACTCCTGTGTAGCTATTGTTCATTTTACCAAGATACCTATAGTACATTAAATTACATATTTGGAATAATAGTGTCAAGATTTCCATATTGCATTTTGGCAGCATTAATAATAATTTAATATAGAGGCTTTAAAAACATATTTCAGAGTGTCAAACCTGTTACTTTATAATTATTTGTCTACTTACGAGTTCAGAATGTTCATTCTTCAATTAGCAAAACCTTTGTTACGTGAGATAAATACATTATTTCCTTAGTAATAAAATATCACACGTTTTCTATATAACTCAATTAGTAACCTTTATATCTTAACTGCTAGATTTGGGATATAACCTTAAAATCCCTATCTAGGTTTTGGCTATTTGTTTGTGTTGAAAGAATGGGGGAGGGGCAGGCGAGTGTTGCACACACACCTACACACAGGAACATACCCATATATCCTTAAAGTTTATAATGTCTGTAAGATGTTAATTTATTACACAAATATTGATTGAGATCCTGCCATATGTCAACACTTTGAATGGAAGACCTTTCTTTTCCCTTTTCTAAAGAGTTTCACTGACTATTGGGAGGAAGTGTCAAACTAAAACATGAGCAGAAGTAATATAAGTTCTGCATGAGGAGAAATGGCAACTCAGGTAAGCAGAACCCAACACACCTTGCATGAGGGCAGAGGAGGCAGTGTTGAACTGACTACTAAAGAACAGTAGGAGTTTATTAGGGTTATGGGGGTGGGCTTTGCTTCTTAAACCCATTCATACTTTTCTTCTGTTGGGGAAGCCATGAACAAAATGGATTAGTAGCCATATGACAAATATAATGCTACTTTTCATAATACCCAATGCTATGTTAAAGCTTGCTTAGAGCACACTGCTTTGTCCCAAGGCTGAAGTAGCTTCCTACGTCTCCATGTCTGTATCCTTAATAAACTGGCTCTGTGGAGGCAGACTGTGAGTACACTTACCAAGTAGTTGCACTGGCAAGGCTGGCTGGAATTTCCTCATCCATCTAACTACAGACAAAACACGTCATGCTCAGATACACACACAATGCAGTAACTATGCCCACAAGTAAAATGTAAGCCCAGCAAGTCGCATTATCAACAGCTCTTCTCATGGGGAGGAGCTGGAATATGGGTATAAAGAGATAAGGTAAAATGGCAGGCGAGAAAGTTTTTCCTCAGTGGGCCAAGCTAAAACCTAAGGTGAAGGGCGGAAACCTTTATCCCTTCTTCAGAATCAACTAACTCCAGGAACTGTGTCAGGTGAGGTGGTTATTATTATTCCCATTTATGGAAAAATGAAGTTCAGGAATTTAAGTAACTTGCTAAGATCACAGAGCCAGGGGGTGGCAGAGCCATGATTTTAGCCTAAATCACCTGTCTCCCACCACCACTACTACCATGACAACTGCTGTCTCCCCACATTGGCACTCAGTAGTTCTGGTTATCTACTGCTGCATAGCCAACCAGCCTATCGTTTAGGGTTCTAAATAACATTTGTCTCTCACAAGTCTGTGGATTGACTGGGTTCATCTGGGAAGTTCTTAATTGGGGTCTCTCATGTGATTGCAGTCAGATGTAGTCTGGTGCTCAGTCATCTGAAGGTTCAGCTGGGCTGGACATTTCAAGATGACTCACCCACATGGCTGGTAACTCATCCTGGATATTGGCTGGGAGCCCAGCTGGGACCACCCATCAGAAGTACCTACACATGGCTTTGTAGCTTTTGCTTCTCACAGCATGGTGCCTGGGTTCCAAGAGGCTGTATCCCAAGAGCAAGCATTCCAAAAGGCACCGTGACAGAAACTGCCAGTCCAGTTAAGGGCTACTCCCAGAACTGGCAGCGTCATTTCCATTATATTCTATTGGTCAAAACAGTCACAGATGGGCTTCCCTGGTGGCGCAGTGGTTGAGAGTCCATCTGCCGATGCAGGGGACATGGGTTCGTGCCCTGGTCCAGGAAGATCCCACGTGCCGCGGAGCGGCTGGACCCATGAGCCATGGCCACTGGGCCTGTGCGTCCGGAGCCTGTGCTCCACAACAGGAGAGGCCACAACAGTGAGAGGCCCGTGTACTGCAAAAAAAAAAAAAAAAAAAAAAAAAAAACAGTCACAGATTTCAGGGAATGGAGAAAATTACTTGTCAAGGTCACATTGCAGAAGAACATGTGGAATGGGGTGGATTCTTGCAGTCATCTTTGGCAAATAGTCTGCCACAGGGAGTATTAAACATAATGCCTCTTGAGGAGAACTCTTAAGTAACTGATAAGGGTGGAACATAGATTGTAACAAGAATGTGACAGATGAGATAAAAGTTTATGAAGAAGATGAAGAATAGTCTTTAATATGATTCTGATGAATTTGTATTTATCCTGAAGGCAATGGGGTAATATTAAAGAGGTTTTTAAAATAAATTTATTATTGTTTAACATTATAAAAGAAATAAATGCACAAGTGATAACCATGGATACATCTGTTTAGGTAATTCTTTCACACTTTCCACTCTCTACTCAAATCTCGCTACCCCTCTCTCCATTCTCACTCAGCGAATGAGCTTACCTTCCTCTTTCAAGGAGAACCAAGAAGCAATCAGAAGAGGATTTCCACATGTTTCTACCAAGAAAGATACCCACCTACATACTTTGCACATCCTCTTACTTCCCTCTTGTTCCTCTGCATATTCTGTGTTACTCTTATTTAATGTCAATCCCTCCACTTGTACAACAGATGCCATTACTCTCACCTCCTTCAGGATATCACTCCAGCAATTGATTGTCCTCTCTCTTTGCTGCACCGTTTTCCCTGCTCCACTGAATCATCTCCAACAGCACACAAACATGCCGAGTTTATTTTATCTAAAAAACAGATAGCAACCCTTCTTTGGCCCCATGTTTCCCCTTCTACCATTATCCCCTTTCACTTTTCACTGCTCTGTGTACAGCAAAATATTTCAATAGAATCGTTTTTTTATTTACACTCTTACCTGTTTCTTCATATTTAATCTACCTGTTTTGTAACAGGATTAATTTTTAGGCAAAGCAGCAAGCAGAACAAACTTCAAAGGGCTTCACATTTGCATAGTGGCCTTTTGAAGCCCTTTAGGATTCATAGGAAACTATATTCAAAACGAGTGGTTTATGTTTTAAGTAAATCTGAATTTTACCATCTTAAAGCTTGGCCACAAGACAAAGAACAGGAAAGAAAATGTCCAGGAGACCTAAAAAAGTGAGAAGAATCAGTATTGGTGTAGGGGTTTAAGTGCATTTCAAAAAATTGAAACCTCACCACTACCCTTTGAAAACAGTATCACCTCATTTTATAGATGAAAAACTGAGATTCAGGGATTCTGAATGTCTTTCTCAAGGCTATAGAGGT
The DNA here is from genome assembly GCF_963455315.2 of Globicephala melas. Lineage (NCBI taxonomy): Eukaryota > Metazoa > Chordata > Mammalia > Artiodactyla > Delphinidae > Globicephala > Globicephala melas. The sequence continues at coordinate 11,959,089 of NC_083331.1, read as the reverse complement.
GGGTAGGGATAGATCTGGAATTGGGATCCAGGCATTTTGCCATCAGATCCCAAACTCAGCCTCTATTTCTTTCCACTTAAGTTTCTTAAGTTTGCTTCTAAAGTTTTTTCATCTGGAGAAGAGAGCCTTGATTTACTGAGGTTCTGGGACATTGCTCATCTAGGCATAGAAATGGGCAGGATTTGCCCAGCACAGCATGATTGTCTTATTCTCTCTTGGACTCACTCTAATCAGAAGTTTCACCTCTGATCAACTGAAACTGCTCTTATCAAGGTCACCAGTGACTTTCAATTTGCAAAATCCAGTGTCATCTCTCAGTACTCATCTTGACATTAGTAGCACTGCCAGAACTGATCACCTTCATCATTGAAACCCGTTGCTCACTTGGCTTCTGGGACACCACACTATCTTGGTTTTCTTCATATCTACTGGCCACTCCTCACTTCTCTTCATCTTCCTGAGTTCTAAAAACTTGGAGTGCCTCAGGGCTCAGTCCTCTGACTTTTCTTTGATACATGCACCCACTATTTTGGAGATCCCCTCTGGTCATATGGTATGAAATGCCATCTGTATACTGATAACATACAGATTTACATCTCCATCCCAGACCTTTCCTTTAAGCTCCCTTTGAGTCTTCATTTATAGGCTGGTTTCTAGTTAAAAACTCTTTGGCTATTAAGTAATGTATTAGTAGATCAAATAGTTTTTTTAAAACTCATCTCAGTAAATGCTAAAAAAGGTTTTGATAAAATTCAATTTGTCTTATTAAAAAAATATATTTGTATTTATCTTGAACTGGAATAACACTTAATGATGAAACATTAGAGGCATTACCATTTCTGGAAAAAAACAAAGATGCCTCCAGCCACCATTAAAATTTAATATTGTTTTGAAGGGTCCAGTCAAGCAATAAAATATGAAACAGAAATAAGCATTATAGCTATTAGGAAGATATAAAATTATTATAATTTTTAACTTTTATAATTTGATATCCAGAACTTTCCAGAGGATCAACTGAAAAACTACTATATTAGTTTATATATGTATATTATATAATATATTATATATTAGTTTATATATATATATTATGTATAATATACTAAAAAATTAGAAAATGGTTGGATACAGAAGTGGAAGAAATTTTTATTAAAAAAAACCCAAGACACTAGCAATAACCAGTTAGAAAATAGGGTTTTTTTAATGATTGCACAACAATTCCAGCCTGAATCATAAAATGTCTGACAATACCCTTGATAAGAAATATTCAGGACTTATATGAAGAGATAGCAGAACACTATGACTATAATGGAATAATAACCATTCAGCAAGAATTCTCATCCTTGTCCGCAATCAACTTGATGTACCCTGCATCTGTGGGATACCTGAATAGACAATGAATCATCCCAAATTGAGGACGTGGACTTTGGGAGCAACAATATATATATATTTTTTTCCCCTTTTTCTCTTTTGGTGAGTGTGTATGTGTATACTTCTGTGTGTGATTTTGTCTATATAGCTTTGCTTTTACCATTTGTCCTCGGGTTTGGTCTATCCGTTTTTTTTGTTTGTTTGTTTTTGTTTTTTTAGTATAGTTTTTAGCACTTGTTATCATTGGTGGATTTGTTTTTTGGTTTGGCTGCTTTTTTTTATTTTAAATTTTTTTTAATAATTATTTTTTATTTTAATAACTTTTTAATTTAATATAATTTTATCTTCTTCTTTCTTTCTTCCTTTCTTTTTCATCCCTTTTATTCTGAGCCATGTGGATGACAGGCTCTTGGTGCTCCAGCCAGGCATCAGGGGTATGCCTCTGAGGTGGGAGAGCCAAGTTCAGGGCACTGGTCCACAAGAGACCTCCCAGCTCCACGTAATATCAACCAGCAAAAATCTCCCAGAGATCTCCATCTCAATGCCAAGACTCAGCTCCACTCAACGACCAGCAAGCTACAGTGCTGGACACCCTATGCCAAACAACCAGAAAGAAAGGAACCCAACCCTACCCATTAGCAGGGAGGCTGCCTAAAATCATAATAAGGCCACAGACACCCCAAAACACACCACCAGACGTGGACCTGCCCACCAGAAAGACAAGATCCAGCCTCATCCACCAGAACACAGGCACTAGTCCCCTCCACCAGGAAGCCTACACAACCCACTGAACCAACCTTAGCCAGTTGGAGCAGACACCAAAAACAATGGGAACTACGAACCTGCAGCCTGCGAAAAGGATACCCCAAACACAGTAAGTTAAGCAAAATGAGAAGACAGAAAAACACACAGCAGATGAAGGAGCAAGGTAAAAACCCACCAGACCTAATAAATGAAGAGGAAATAGGCAGTCTACCTGAAAAAGAATTCAGAATAATGATAGTAAAGATGATCCAAAATCTTGGAAATAGAATGGAGAAAATACAAGAAACATTTAACAAGTACCTAGAAGAACTAAAGAGCAAACACAGAAGAACTAAAGAGCAAACAACACAATAAATGAAATTTAAAATTCTCTAGCAGGTATCAATAGCAGAATAAGGCAGAAGAACGGATAAGTGACCTGGAAGATAAAATAGTGGAAATAACTACTGCAGAGCACAATAAAGAAAAAAGAATGAAAAGAATTGAGGACAGTCTCAGAGACCTCTGGGACAACATTAAATGCACTAACATTCGAATTATAGGGGTCCCAGAAGAAGAAGAGAAAAAGGGACTGAGAAAATATTTGAAGAGATTATAGTTGAAAACTTCCCTAATATGGGAAAGGAAATAGTTCATCAAATCCAGGAAGCACAGAGAGTCCCATACAGGATAAATCCAAGGAGAAACACACCAAGACACATTAATCAAACTATCAAAAATTAAATACAAAGAAAAAATATTAAAAGCAACAAGGGAAAAACGACAAATAACACACAAGGGAATCCCCATAAGGTTAACAGCTGATCTTTCAGCAGAAACTCTGCAAGCCAGAAGGGAGTGGCAGGACATATTTAAAGTGATGAAGGAGAAAAACCTACAACCAAGATTACTCTACCCAGCAAGAATCTCATTCAGATTTGATGGAGAAATTAAAACCTTTACAGACAAGCAGAAGCTAAGAGAATTCAGCACCACCAAACCAATTTTACAACAAATGCTAAAGGAACTTCTCTAGGCAGGAAACAAAAGAGAAGGAAAAGACCTACAATAACAAACCCAAAACAGTTAAGAAAATGGTAATAGGAACATACATATCGATAATTACCTTAAATGTAAATGGATTAAATGCTCCAGCCAAAAGACAAGACTGGCTGAATGGATACAAAAACGAGACCCGTATATATGCTGTCTACAAGAGACCCACTTCAGACCTATGGACACATACAGACTGAAAGTGAGGGGATGGAAAAAGATATTCCATGGAAATCAAAAGAAAGCTGGAGTAGCAATTCTCATATCAGACAAAATAGACTTCAAAACAAGGACTATTAGAAGAGACAAAGAAGGACACTATATTATGATCAAGGCATCAATCCAAGAAGAAGATATAACAATTGTAAATATTTATGCACCCAACATAGGAGCACCTCAATACATAAGGTAAATACTAACCGCCATAAAAGGGGAAATTGGCAGTAACACAATCATAGTAGGGGAATTTAACAACCCACTTTCACCAATGGACAGATCATGCAAAATGAAAATAAATAAGGAAACACAAGCTTTAAATGATACATTAAACGAGATGGACTTAATTGATATTTATAGGACATTCCATCCAAAAACAACCAAATACACATTCTTCTCAAGTGCTCATGGAACATTCTCCAGGATAGATCACATCTTGGGTCACAAATCAAGCCTTGGTAAATTTAAGAAAACTTATATCCTATGAAGTATCTTTTCCAACCACAACACTATGAGACTATATATCAATTACTGGAAAAAAACTGTAAAAAATACAAACACATGGAGGCTAAACAATACACTCCTTAATAACCAAGAGATCACTGAAGAAATCAAAGAGGAAATCAAAAAATACCTAGAAACAAATGACAATGAAAACACAATGACCCAAAACCTATGGGATGCAGCAAAAGCAGTTCTAAGAGGGAAGTTTATAGCAATACAATCCTACCTTAAGAAAGAAGAAACATCTCAAATAAACAACCTAACCTTACACCTAAAGCAATTACAGAAAGAAGAACAAAAACCCTCCAAAATTAGCAGAAGGAAAGAAATCATAAAGATCAGATTAGACATAAATGAAAAAGAAATGAAGGAAATGACAGCAAAGATCAATAAAACTACAAGCTGGTTCTTTGAGAAGATAAACAAAATTGATAAACCATTATCCAGACTCATCAAGAAAAAAAGGGAGAAGACTCAAATCAGTAGAATTAGAAATGAAGAAGAAGTAACAACTGACACTGCAGAAGTACAAAGGATCATGAGAGATTACTACAAGCGACTATATGCCCGTAAAGTGGACAACCTGGAAGAAATGGACAAATTCTTAGAAATGCACAACCTTATAAGACCGAACCAGGAAGAAGTAGAAAATATGAACAGACCAATCACAAACACTGAAATTGAAACTGATTATAAAAATCTTCCAACAAATAAAAGTCCAGGACCAGATGGTGCTTCACAGGCAAATTCTATCAAACATTTAGAGAAGAGCTAACAGCTGTCCTTCTCAAACTCTTCCAAAATATAGCAGAGGGAGGAACACTCCCAAACTCATTCTACAAGACTGCCATCACCCTGATACCAAAAGCAGACAAAGATGTCACAAAGAAAGAAAACTACAGGCCAATATCACTGATGAATATAGATGCAAAAATCCTCAACAAAATACTAGGAAACAGAATCCAACAGCACATTAAAAGGATCATACACCATGATCAAGGGGGGTTTATCCCAGGAATGCAAGGATTCTTCAATATATGCAAATCAATCAATGTGATACACCATATTAACACACTGAAGGAGAAAAACCATATGATCATCTCAATAGATGCAGAGAAAGCTTTCGACAAAATTCAACACCCATTTATGATAACCCTCCAGAAAGTAGGCATAGAGGGAACTTACCTCAACGTAATAAAGGCCATATATGACAAACCCACAGCCAACATTGTCCTCAATGGTGAAAAACTGAAACCATGACCACTAAGATCAGGAACAAGACAAGGTTGCCCACTCTCACCACTCTTATTCAATAGTTTTGGAAGTTTTAGGCATAGCAATCAGAGAAGAAAAAGAAGTAAAAGGAATCTAAATCAGAAAAGGAGAAGTAAACTGTCACTGTTTGCAGATGACATGATACTATACATAGAGTATCCTAAAGATGCTACCAGAAAACTACTAGAGCTAATCAATGAATTTAGTAAAGTAGCAGTATACAAAATTAATGCACAGAAATCTTTTGCATTCTTATACACTAATGATGAAAAATCTGGAAGAGAAATTAAGGAAACACTCCCATTTACCATTGCATCAAAACGAATAAAATACCTAGGAGTAAACCTACCTAAGGAGACAAAAGACCCGTATGCAGGAAATTATAAGACACTGATGAAAGAAATTAATGATACAAATAGATGGAGAGATATACCATGTTCTTGGATTGGGAGAATCAACACTGTGAAAACGACTATACTACCCAAAGCAATCTACAGACTCAGTGCAATCCCTATCAAGCTACCACTGGCATTTTTCACAGAACTAGAACAAAAAAATTCACAATATATATGGAAACACAAAAGACCCCGAATAGCCAAAGCAATTTTGAGAAAGAAAAACGGAGCTGGAGGAATCAGGCACCCTGACTTCAGGCTATACTACAAAGCTACAGTAATCAAGAGAGTATGGTACTGGCACAGAAACAGAAATATAGATCAATGGAACAGGATAGAAAGCCCAGAGATAAACCCATGCACATAAGGTCACCTTATCTTTGATAAAGTAGGTAAGAATATACAGTGGAGAAAAGACAGCCTCTTCAATAAGTGGTGCTGGGAAAACTGGACAACTACATGTAAAAGAATGAAATTAGAACACTCCCTAACACCATACACAAAAATAAACTCAAAATGGATTAAAGACCTAAATGTAAGGCCAGACACTATCAAACTCTTAGAGGAAAACATAGGCAGAACACTCTATGACATAAATCACGGCAAGATCCTTTTTGACCCATCTCCTAGAGAAACAGAAGTAAAAACAAAAATAAATAAATGGGACCTAATGAAACTTCAAAGCTTTTGTACAGCAAAGGAAGCCATAAACAAGACGAAAAGACAACCCTCAGAATGGGAGAAAATATTTGCAAATGAAGCAACTGACAAAGGATTAATCTCCAAAATTTACAAGCAGCTCATGCAGCTCAATATCAAAAAAACAAACAACCCAATCCAAAAATGGGCAGAAGACCTAAATAGACATTTCTCCAAAGAAGATATACAGACTGCCAACAAACACATGAAAGAATGCTCAACATCATTAATCATTAGAGAAATGCAAATCAAAACTACAATGACATATCATTTCACACCGGTCAGAATGTCCATCATCAAAAAATCTAGAAACAGTAAATGCTGGAGAGGGTGTGGAGAAAAGAGAACCCTCTTGCACTGTTGGTGGGAATGTAAATTGATACAGCCACTATGGAGAACAGTATGGAGGTTCCTTAAAATACTAAAAATAGAACTACGATAGGACCCAGCAATCCCACTACTGGGCATATACCCTGAGAAAACCATAATTCAAAAAGAATCATGTACCACAATGTTCATTGCAGCTCTATTTACAATAACCAGGATGTGGAAGCAACCTAAGTGTCCATCGACAGATGAATGGATAAAGAAGATGTGGCACATATGTGCAATGGAATATTTCTTAGTCATAAAAAGAAATGAAATTGACTTATTTGTAGTGAGGTGGATGGACCTAGAGTCTGTCATACAGAGTGAAGTAAGTCAGAAAGAGAAAAACCAGTACCGTATGCTAACACATATATATGGAATCTAAAAAAAAAAAAAAAATGGTCATGAATAACCTAGGAGCAAGATGGGAATAAAGACGCAGACCTACAAGAGAATATACTTGAGGATACAGGGAGGGGGAAGGGTAAGCTGGGACAAAGTGAGAGAGTTGGATGGACATATATACACTACCAAATGTAAAATAGATAGCTAGTGGGAAGCAGCCACATAGCACAGGGAGATCAGCTCAGTGCTTTGTGACCACCTAGAGGGGTGGGATAGGGAGGATGGGAGGGAGGGAGACACAAGGAGGAAGAGATATGGGGATATATGTGTATAAGTGATTCACTTTGTTATAAAACAGAAACTAACACACCACTGTAAAGCAATTATACTCCAATAAAGATGTTTAAAAAAAAAATGAAAAAAACGGAATTCTCACCTTGTTCAACATAAGGGATTTCATACTGGAGAGAAACCCTAAAGTGAAATGAAATTGGGAAATTTATTATTAAGGTTTTATAATGGGGACGTAGACTTTTCCTATATAGGAGAATTGGGTGTTATAAATGTGCTCATTCTTTTCAAATTAATTTATTGATATGTAATTCTTATTAAAACACAGAGCTGTTTTTTCTTAACTTCAATAACTGACTCTAAAGTTAATGAGATGAATAAATAGACAGGGATAACTGATAAGAAATTTTGGGGAGTTGACGGGACTCCTACAATATATAATAAAGCTAAAGTCATTAAAACTGAAAACAAATCAGTAAAACAAAATAGGTAGTATATTAGTTTGCTAGAGCTTCCATAGCAATGTACCACAGACAGGCTGAGATGAACCACAGAAACTTATTTTCTCACAGTTCTGGAGACTACAAGTCCAAGGGTGTGATGTTCACAGGGTTGGTTTCTTCTGAGGGCTTTCTTTCTGTGTCTTCACATGGTCTTCCCTCTGTACCTGTTTGTGTCCTAATTTCTTCTTATAATGAAATCAGTCATATTGGATTAGGGCTAAGCATATGATCTCATTTAACCTTAATGAGCTTTTTAAATGTCCTATCTCTAAATACAGTCACATCTGAGTACTGGGAGCATAGGACTTCAACATATGAATTTGGGGGGAAGAAGCAGACACAGTTCAGTCCATAACAGAAAGAGATTCTAATTTATTAAAACATTGTACTAGTGTGAAATTCAGGGCCAGGTTACTAAGTTAATTAAAAAATTGTTTTCAGTTATCTATGAAAAAAAGGAGAAAATAATTTTCATTTATGAGACTTGTGGGAAATAGATTATTACAAAAACTGCACCAGACATTGAAATAGGAAAGTACCAAATGATCATTGTTTTAGTCTGCTCGGGCTATCATAACAAAGTACCGTAAGACTGCGTGGCTTAAACAACAGAAATTTATTTTCTTATAGTTCTAGATCCTGGAAGTCCAAGATCAAGGTGCCAGCCGATTTGGCCTCTAGTGCGGACCCATTTCCTGCCTTGCAGATGACCACCTTCTCATTGTGTTCTCACATGGCAGGCAGAACAAGCTATGGTGCCTCTTCCTTTTTTTGTAAGGGCAGCAGCCCTATTGGATTATGGCCCCACCCTTATGATCTCATTTAACTTTTATCACTTTCTCACAGACCCCACCTCCAACTAAAGTCACATGGGGTTAGGGCTTCAACATATGAATATAAGAGGGACACAAACATTCCATAAAAATCATGAAGCTATCACTTTCCAATTACAGTCTTCCCCTTCCCACCATCAAGAAAGAACAACTTTAGCCTGCCTGCCCAAGTTTGGGAAAGGGCTTCTGGGCAGAGAACTGGAACCAAAGAGCCAATTACCAGTAATGTTTTATTGGAATCTGTGTCACCACACAGAGCTTTAAAAGAGCTAAAAGAGGGACTTCCCTGGCCATCCAGTGGTTGAGACTCCGTGCTTCCAATGCAGGGGGCATGGGTTTGATCCCTGGTCAGGGAACTAGGATTCTGCATGCTGCATGGCACTGCCAAAAAAAAAGAAAAAAAACATGAGCTTCTTTTAAAGTGATGAATTATTCAATAAATTCCATTTGGAAAATTGGTATAATATTTAGAAAAATAATCCCTTTAGATCTTCACTGTATACTTAATTCTCAAAACTTCTGGGGGGACTTCCCTGGTGGTCCAGTGGCTAAGACTCTGTGCTCCTAATGCATGGGGCCCGGGTCCCATCCCTGGTCAGGGAACCAGAGCCCACATGCCGCAGCTAAGAGTTCGCATGCCGCAACTATGACCTGGGGCAGCCAAATAAATAAAACTTACTCTAAAATAAAACCTTGCAGATAGATTTAATATTTAAAATTATTAAATATTTAAAATTTAAAGATTTAAATACTTTAAAATGAACCAAGAAAATATAGATGAATGTATATTTGTTTATGGATAAAGAAGGCCTTTCTTAAAGAGCAATAAATCACTGAGGAAAACATGTTTATGTTTGACTTCCCTTGTGAAAATAGCTTCCCTTGATTTAAAGGAAAAAAGACCAATATGAGAAGTCAAACAGTAATCTGGGAAAGACATTGGTAGCCAAAATGATGGACAAAATGTTTATATTTTCACCACATCTATGTCCTCTGCAATTCAGTTAGAAAACACTAAGTTCCCAGTAGATAAATATGAGTAGGACACAGAGACAACTCATGAATATGGGAAAATATCCAACTTGTTTTTAAGTCAAAGAAATTTGTTGCCTATAAAAGAAGTAGAGATTTTTTTTATAAGTGAAATAGGAACTTTATACATTACTGATAGCAGTGTAGTACTACCCTTTGGGGAAAAATTTTTGCAGTAAATTTCTTATGATGATAAAAATAATAATAACAAAAACAACTAAGTTTTATAGCAATTTCTGTGTGCCCTGCACTGCTTTAAGCCTTCACATGTTTTAATTAATCCTGTCAATATCCTATAGTGTAGGAACTTTAATTATCCTTATTTTACAGTTGAGAAATTGAGGCACAGGAAATGTAACTTGCTCAGGATCACAGAAATAAACTGGTGGAGACATGGCTTAAACCCACTAGTCCTACTTTGGGGATGTTTTTCCTCATGGAGTCTTCTGAAAATTTGCTGGGGGGCAACTTTACTCAAAGAGATAGTCTTTCCACCGTGCCCCCTTTTTGTACATGTTGGCATTTTTGTTCATGCAGTTCTTGCTGTTTGAATATTCTTTTTTACCCTCTCTGGCTTAGAACAGGTGTCATTCCCCCCAAGAAGCATTTTCTGTCCCTCTTCAATCTTGACCTCTCCATTTCTGATTCCCTTCTGCCACCTTCCAGATTGGATATCTTTCTTTGTGTACCATTACAACCAATTAACCAAAAATTTCTTAAATGTTCTGGCTATGTTTCTGTACTCCCCACCCCCCCAACTTCTCCTACTGCTGATTGATGGCAGGGATTGTGTCTATTTTATTTTTGAATCCCTAGTGCCTCGTACAGTGCCACATAGTAGGCTCTTTCCTTTCCTTGTTAACATTTTCTTATTTTACAAAGTCTTTTCAAGTTAATATAACTCCATCACTGTAATCATAAATATAGTGAACAACACAAACATGAATGTCCATGTAGGGTCAAGTTTCAATCAGTTCAACTGTGTTCTTAACAATTTAAAAATTATTATTTGGCATTGTTGTTTAGTTGGGCTTTGTTTGTTTTGTTTTTGTTAACGTGCTATCTCTCTTTGGGAAAAAAATGTCCATATCTGAAAGATAAGCCTCCACCTAATATTCTCTCGCTTTATGAACTTCCTCTTTTAAGGTCAATTTTGACCATGAAGCATATTTCTAGAATTTTTCAATTTTTGGTTTGATTTTGTTTTTCACTGTAGTGATTCTAGCCAAGATCCCTCTTTGAGACTGCAAAGCAATTTAATTTTTCCCTTCAAAGGTACAGTGCTTGTTTTTTGTTTGTTTTTAGAATTACTGCAAAAGCAGTGGTTTCATGGAGTTACTGCTCAGGGTATTTTTTCTCCCAAGAGACACAAATGTTTCTGCTAAATTTTTATCCTCACAATCTGTATTTTGATAGTTAAGTACACCTTAGGCCTTGATAGGTTGGCTGCTGTGGTGCTCAAGGTCAAGGATCATCTTTTTTAGGGTCACATTTATTGTGACCATCTAATGAGACCACCACATCTCTTACCTGGGCTGGTTTTAGATGGCTCTGAACATTCCTTAGTATCAGGATTATTCCAGAAACTTGCTATTTTGAATTGGTAATCTTATTCCCAGTTGAAAGCATAATTTAAACATTATTGCATTTTAAAGACAGATGAAAAACTATTTTTCAAAAAATTTGTAAAAATTACAAACCCCAGTATGAAATCAGTACTTCTGGCTTATCACAGAACAAAGTGTGGCAGGGAAAGTCAAACTCAGTGTGGTCCTTTTTCAGAAAAAGAAAACAGTTGACAGCAGGAAGCTGACCAAATTTGTGTGTGGGGGGCAATGCTGGTATGTGAAAAGAAAGCAAAAATTTTATCAATCTCCAGTTTTCTGGGTCTCCATCCACTTATTAAGCATTTGGATTGACTTTGAACTTCCGGTTTGGAAGAGCGTTCCTGCCCCTCTCTTTGGTAGACCACATCTGATTAGAAATGAGAGTGAGGGCAGGGTTGTGTTAAGGTTGCGGAGGTTGGCAATGGTGTGAGCTAGTAAATCTTTCTGCTTAGACTCCTCCATCAGCCATTATGTAGCAGAAGTTGCCCCATATATGCAAAGAGCATTTAAAGTTTAGAAACACCATTTTTTCTCTCTACAAAGTGTGACTTTCAAGACTCAAAAAAAAAAAAAAAAAAATTAGCTTTGGGCCTTGGAGCCGAAAAGGAGGTTTTAATTCTAGGCTGCATTCTCCTCCTCCTCACAGAGCAAGAAGACAAATGTTTTGGCCTCAGTAGCCAAAGGGATTTAGTGAAAGAAAACTGCTTACAGATAAGAGAAGATACCTGAATAGGTAGCCGAAGGTAAAGAGTGTTGCCATAACACAGCAGATAAGAGGACACACTTTCAAGTCAGAACAAACTGGTTGAAACCCCAGTTCCCCATTTATTACTTTGTCATCTTAATACTGTTATTTGAAATCTCTGAACCTTGTTTTCCTCATCTGTAAAATGGGTCAGTTTTTGTAAATGAGGATTAAATTAGTTTATATGTAAGGTATTGTGTGCTTTTAACACAGCAAACACATAATTGGTAGTTGTTGAACGGACTTCAGAATTCTTTTGCAAAGGAAAAAAATGAATATGACATTGGACGGGAAGCTAGTACTCCTTAGGCTGTAATATATGGATATTTCAAGTTCCAAGGAAAGAAACATGTTCCTGATATTTCCTCTAATAGAATTCCTTATAAGGATACACAAGGAACTAAAGACAAAAGGGGGTGGAGAGTAAGAAGACCAGGAATCACAATAGTGACAGTGAGGCCCGCTGGGTGGGAATAGGTGAGTCTGGTGTCTGCACAGATCCTGTGTAACGGAGAACGCACGCTTAGACATGAGTTCCCTCCAGTGCATCTGTGTTACTAATAAAGTCCAGTATAGTAATGGAGTAGGACTGAGCTAATTAATGTTGTTTTAATGAATAAATGAGAGGTGGTGAGGTGAGCTTGACCATCCCCACCTCTTCACTCAGGTGGTGAATGGAAAACCCGTTATGAGACACAACTTGAATTGAATGACCAACTAGAAAAGCAGATTGTTTCTCTCAAAGAGAAAATGGAAAAAATCTGTGGAAATCCTTCAGGTACAGAAGCGCCTATATATATGTTTTATAAGTGGAGTTAAAATTGATAAAACATCAGTTGCTCATATTTGCTTTATTGTAGACAGACTGTCTTCTATTCGTGTCCATGAATGCATGCCAGTGGTGAGTAAAAGATGTTGAAACAAAAGGAATAATTGAAGGAAATTATGTGTACTTTTCCCCAGACAGATTTCAAACAAAAGTTTAAAGACTGTGACAAGGTCCAAATAAAATATCTTATTCAGTGGAGTTTTCCTGTGATGTAAAGAATCCTAGAAACAAGGCCTTCAGCTTGGTCTCTCCTGTAAAAAGCTGGGCAGGGATTCTGTTGCAGGTACAAACAAAATGGAAGTGAAAGGATCTCAGTGGTCAGGCTGGGGGGAAACCTGAGTGTATTCCTTACAACCTGAAAGAGCCTGTTTAACTCAGAAATACCTCTCTCATACCCATCTAAAGCAGTTCCATTCTAGTTCCTAGAACCCATAAATTACCCTGTAACCGCACTGGGCTGCTTCACCTACTTTTTCTTTTGGTTGCCCTAGTGACATCTTTCGTCTTTTGAGAGGTAATTTAAATCTCCGATAAATGAATTTATGTTTTCTACTTTACAAAGAGTATTCGTTTGTTTTTCATTCATTCAAATATTTGTTAATATTTTTTTTAATGTAGAGGAGGCCCAAAGCATGACTTATGTTGAACTCTTTCTGAATTTTTATTTCAAGAATACTCAGAAAAACATGGAAATCTCGTAAATAAACCAAGGGTACTTTGCATGAAAATGAAAATACAATACTCAGCTAAATTGGCAGGACTTAATATTACACTAATAATTATAATAACTCGTCCTAAATTAAACATATGTAATATGCAAATTAACTTATGTACATTATTTCAGTCTTGCAACAAACCCCATGACATACAATTTTATATTGTTATTTTAATACATGTGATTCTAAGCTTAAAGAGATTGAATGATTTACTCAGTTTCACACAGTCTGGAAATGTGGAGTCAGAGTCTCTCCCTCTTAAACCTCTGCCATTTAACTCTGCTATACCAACAGCCGTTTGATACTGCTGATCAGAAATAATGTGTTTCTCAGTAGCTGTATGTAGAGCACTAAGCTGCCTGCTGTATTCACAGAAGCCCTGGGCATTTATGGAGAGCGCTCTTTGAATAACTGCAAACCTTTAGTGAAAGACATAGAAAAATTTTGTATTTTTGTTAATGAATTGAGGGAGAAATTAACTTTTTTGCAGACCTCTCTGTTATTTACAACCCAGAAATACCCTTATGTCTGTGTGTTGGAAAGTCAGGAAAATAACGTGTGTTTTTTTGTTGTTGGAAAAGTGGTGAAGTTTTGTCCTCTGCCATGGAGTCATAGCTCCATCTTGTGGTATTTAGAAATTGCTGCAAGGGCTCTTTTAAGCTTAGTGTTTCTTAACTGTAGGTAGAATTTTATTACTACCTACAGAATATAAAATATCAAGTTCTACCTACAGAATATAATATATTCTGGCTTCCTGCTTCTTGACAGCCTACCCCCAGTCATAGCTCAAGAAACGGGGTATCTAGCCTCCTGGAGGGTAGCAACAAGTGCTGGTGTGACATGGGAGAAGACTCGGTAGCATATCTAAGAAGCATTTAATCAGTTTCCTCATTGCTACCTCAGACTCTGTAATTTATTCATGTTCACAAAAATACACTTATTTCCCTTGATGAATTTGTGTTATTCTTGAAGAAAATGTCTTTCTCTAAGAGGTTTAGATCTGGAGGCAGAGAATTACATTTCTCTTCAGTAAAGAACAAAAGAAATGTTAGAAGAACCAAGAGTGGGGCCACATACTAAGCAGAAGGAAAGTTCAGGCTCTTAAAGAGCTAGTCCTCTCTATTCTCTGGGCAGATGCCCTGAGTACCTGGGTTTTCTTACACAGTGGAATCCAGGGGGCGTTTGTCTGAAGAGCAGGGATTAGGAATCTAACCAGGGAGTTGGTGATGGAAGTAGCCAACTACTGAGCAAAAAGCATTGGGGATCCAAAAATCCTATATCCAGGATAGGAAAGAAATCTCTCTTTTCCGAGGACAAAAGCAATAGTCTTATTCTTTATATCAGAGACAATATTTGTGAGATTCAGACATGTACCATTTGTGTAATACAAACATTTTTGGTTTTCTGTTAGGTTGATAATCAGAGAAAAGGGCCTAAATTAGTTGTTTTGTGGGACAGAGTATGACTTCAAATGCTATTTGTAAATTTACTGACTCTCTATCCTTGTTGTAGATTGCTTAGTCTTTAGGAGTAACCTGAACCCACATACTTAAGAAACTGATGTCAGTTAGTTTGAATACTGATTTTGAGTAACTTCAAAGTGCAGCTTTGCTTATGAGCAACAGAAGGATGAGCACTGGTTTTTGACCTGTGCATGTCTAATTTCTTTAAATGTTCTCATTAGAAAAAGAAATATGAAACATCCAATAAGTTATTTTCAACCTGGACCACTAAAGTGGACTTGATTTTAATATTTTAGAAAAAAGTATTTACTTAAGTGAGAGTGGGGTTCTAGTCCTTGTTTGGATACAGATGGGCTTCAAGCCTTCAACCTTTCTGAAGATTGCTTTTCTCATCTGAAGGCAGTATGCTTAGATAAACTTTAAAGTGCCTTACAGTGATATAATTTGTTAAACTTTAATTTTAGCAAGATGTCTCAGTTAAGGGTTATGTTTGGCTGCATATAGGAGAAAGGCTTAAACAAGTAAGGTATTTTGGAGCTTTTCCTCATGTAACAGGAAAGGTGGAAGGTATGCAGTCCAGGGTTGGTGCAGTGGCTCTATAATGCCTTCAGGAATCCAGACTCCTCCTGACTTTCCACTCTGCCGTCCTTTAATGAGTGGCTTTGTCCCCATGCTCACAAGATGGCTTCTCACTTGCTTCACAGTCTCATTCAAGGAAAGACGTAGGAGAAGGGAAAAGGGAAAGGTGAAAGCTAGTCAAGTCAGCTTCCTCTTAACGAGCTGCACCCAGCAGTTTCCCTGTACATCTCATTGGTTAGAACTTTATCACCTGGCCACCCATGTTTGCAAGGAAGGCTGAGATTTGTAGTGTTTTAACTGAGCATATTAGGACGAAGGGGAAGATGGACATTGGATGTGCAGTCAGTTCCATCTGCCACACACAAGCTCTATCACCACATTTCATTTTAAGGTAATATGTATTTATTTAGTATTATTTGGAAAATAAAAGAGAAGAAAAGTATTAAGTTAAACACATCTACTGTTGTCTTCTTAGTAATTTTTGGTATGTATATATATTGATTAA
Source organism: Globicephala melas (assembly GCF_963455315.2). NCBI lineage: Eukaryota > Metazoa > Chordata > Mammalia > Artiodactyla > Delphinidae > Globicephala > Globicephala melas. The sequence continues at coordinate 11,943,018 of NC_083331.1, read as the reverse complement.
AAGGAACAACTCAATAGATAAGACAACCAAAAGGGGAAAAAAGGAATAAAAAAAAGGACTGCACTTTTAAAAAAATATGTAATTGTAACCTTACTTCATGGACAATTTTGTATTCTATTGGTATGTTCACCATGGACAATTAAATCAATTATTTCTTATGTTTTCTTCATGTACATTTTTAAGGGCTACATTATATTCCATTGCATTGGATTATTAATGTTCAATTACTTTCCCCTATAGTTAAATAGTTTAGGGTATTTCTGGTTTCAATTTTAAATACAACAAAACCCACAGAGGACAATATGGCAAAAAATATATTGTAGTATTTGCAAATCTTTGGATTTTTGTCACTTTTTGACCTCAACTTTTTTAATGAAAATACTTTATAGAGTCGAGGCAAGATGATCTTGGATTTAGTATATGCCATTCCAGTTTATTTTAAAATACCTTTCTAGGGCTTCCCTGGTGGCACAGTGGTTGAGAGTCCGCCTGCCGATGCAGGGGACGCAGGTCCGTGCCCCGGTCCGGGAAGATCCCACATGCCGCGGAGCGGCTGGGCCCGTGAGCCATGGCCGCTGAGCCTGCGCGTCTGGAGCCTGTGCTCTGCAACGGGAGAGGCCTCAACAGTGAGAGGCCCGCATACCACACACACACAAAAATAATAAAATACCTTTCTACATATATTGTGTCTAAACATTCATATAAAAAAATCATGCTGTATGTGGCATTCTTCTAATTTTTTTATTCTATCCATGTTAATACATAAAGATCTAGTAAATTTTATCTGCTGTATAGTATTCCATTAGATGTATATATCCTAATTTATGTATTCATTCCTCTATTTCAGTACATTGAAGACTTTTCAAAATCTCACTATGACAAACATTGCCAAGGTGAACATCCTTATAAATGTCTCTGAGTACAGAGTGTTACTCTGGACTTTGCTAACTTTTCTGCAAAGGCTAGAGAGTAAATATTTTCAGCTTTGTAGGTCACCCCATCTCCCTTGCAACTACACATTTTCACTGCTGTGTTCTAACACATCTTCCTTTACAAAAACAGGCCGCAGCCAGATTTGGTGCCCAGACTGTAATTTGCTGGCTCTTGCTTTAGGGCAGTGGTCCTCAAACTTCCATAGTAACAGAATCACCTGGAGAACTTCATAAAAATATAAAGTTCAGCCCCATTCTTTATCCAGCTTGCTACCTCTGCAGTCTTTATTAGTTCTCCAGCTAACTCGAATACACACAGAAGTTTGAGAACCGCTGCTCTAGCACACTTATAGCGGAGTTTTTAGATCACGAGATATGCACATATTCAAATTTTCAAATAAAGATAACGTCACTCTGGATCGATCTATCTAAAGACACCCCAGGTCTACAGTTAGCTCAGTATGTCAGGAATAAATAAGAGAGGTGATGGGAGATGAGCTTGGAAATACATGCAAGGACTACATAATAAAGGATTTTGTATCCATGTTAGGGAGTGTGAACTTTTTATATGTGATGGGAAGCTACTGAAGTATTTTGTATACAGTTTTAAAGTCATCTCCTACCCCACCCCCCAGGACTCCCCAGGGATGGGTGAGACTTGAAGCAGGAAAACCAGTTAGGATGCTCTTGTAATAATCTAAGGGAAGGTGTTTTTCAGCTTGGACAGTAGTATATGGGGATGGAGCAGAGGTGACAGATTGAAGAGATGTTGAGGAATGTGGATTTTATACGTATCTAGATACTCGGGTGAGAGTGGGAGAGGATTTGAGGATGGTTAAGCTTGAATAACTTTGTGGATTAAAAGGAGCAGGGCTCTAGAAATCAGAACTGGTGGGGATAATAAGAAATGACTTAGGTTTGTATGTATTACACAGATACCAGTGGTCAGTCAGCAACTGGAAATAGTTTTAGACTGCAGAACGTTGTCTCTCTGGAAATAGAGGCCATGGAGTCATCAGTGTCACTTGAAGTCATGAAAGTTTAAAGATTGCTCAGGCAAAAATATATAGTCTCACAAATAGGATTGAGGATTGAACCCTGGGAAATACTAACATTTAAGGTAATTCAGTGAAGATCAATGAGAAGGAAAAATATTGAAAAAGGATGAGGGGGAGAAGTGGGCAAGAGTGGCATCCCAGAAGCCAAGGGAGGAGAAGGTTTATGAATGATCAGCAAAAGGATATTCTCCAGGAAACTTCTGGTGCAGGGTAGGATAGAGCGCATGGTCCATAGTTTGGGCAAATTATTCAGAGGCGAAGGATGTAAGCAAGTGCTAACCAGAAGAGAGGATATTGGGGGAAAGAAGTGGTGCAGAGGAAAGTAGGGGTGAGAAAATGGAGTGAGTGTAAGCCATGGAAACATGGCTTCTGGAATTAAACTGTTCTGGTTCAAATTCAAACTATGGGACACTAAGGAAGTTAGTTCATCTCTCTGAGGCTTAATTTCCTCATCTGTAAAATAGAGTTAGTTAAACTCTCTTGTAAGGTTGTCATGCAGACTACTAGAGATATGTCAAGCCAAAAGCATAGTGGCTGACAGAGTGAGCAGCGTGTTAGTTCTCTTCCTTCCTTCCCTTGATAAAGGAGAAGTAAAATTTCATTAAAACAAGTCTGTTGTGAGATTAACCTTAATCTATTTGGAAGGAATAAGGGCAAGGGTAAGGCCCAGAGATGTGCAATCTGTTTGACTTATTTAGCTCTGCTGTTACACAGTTGTGAATCTTCTGGTACCTTCTTAAAGCTCTCGCAGAGTTTTGTGGTTCTTTGTACCTGCCCAGAAAGCAGGGGCTTCTGCAGGGAGTTAAAGCTTCTAATAAAAAGCACAGAACCTTTACTTCCCTTGGGCTAGCTGGGTGTACATTTTCTAGCCCCTTCTGTTTGTGTCCACCAGAAAAAGAATGTAGAGGCTCCCTAATGTATCAGGAATTTGCAGGTGTGTCCTGCAAAGATCTGTAGCCTTTCTGGAAGGCTAGAATCTGTTTTAAGCATACCAAATAACTAAAAGTTAAGGCTAATCCGGCTGTTTCACCTCTGATGAGCAATAGCTATTTCTCAGGTTCTGACCTGGCCCTCCAGGCCTCTTCATTAATCTCTAGTTAGGTAGTTAGGTTACAGAGCTAAGGGTGCACTGTGCTCTTTATCAGAGCTTGATGGCTCACACCGTGCAGCCCTGCAGAGGGTTCCCCAGCAATAAATTGAGTAATCTTTCAGTGCTTTACTGTCACTACTCACATTTGGCAGTGCATGTCTTGTTTCCTAGATTAGCTTGTTCAGGCCAAGTCAAGCTTAGTACCTCTGATACTGTGCCACAAACAGGAAAGAGGGTTGGCTCCTCTACTTCCCAACTTCCCTTTACTGCCCAGCACTGCTGCATCCTTAGCTGCTGGTCAGTCTTTCGAGTAGTGTTTCTTTAATTTTCAAACTCTATAAGAATCACATGGATAATTTATTGAAAGTATACATTCTGGGCATTACTCCCAGAGATCCTCATTTTGTAGGTCTAGGGTAAGCCCTGAACATTGGTCTTTTTAGCAGGCATTTCAATAGGTTCTATTACAGAGCACAATCTGGGAAAAAGAAAAAAACCAATTTAAGGAATTTATATCCCTCAGAGAAAGATGTGCAAGACAGCATGTCTTGCGACAAGAGTTGCTATAAAGTCTTTATCACCAACTTCCACCATTTCCCTGTGGTCAACTCTATGACAGCGGGAGTCTTGGTCCTTGACTCATCTGGAATCAAAATCAATGACACCTTATCTCAGTCTGTTTGGGCTGTTAAAAAAAAAATACTACAGACTGGGTGGTTTATAAGCAACAGAAATTTATTTGTCACAGTTCTGGAGGCTGAGAAGTCCGGGATTAAGACACCAGCAGATTCAGTGCTTGGTAAGGGCTCGCTTTCTGGTTCATAGACAACGCCTTCTTGCTGTGTCTTCACATGGTGGAAAGGGTAAGGGAGCTCTGGGGGATCTATTTTATAAGAACATTAATCCTATTCATGAGGGCTCAAACCTCATAACCTAAGCATCTCCCATGATACCATCACATCAGGCGTTGGGATTTTAATATGTGATTTTAATATGTGAATTTTAATATGTGATTTTAATATGTGAATTTGGGGGGGCACAAACATTCAGACCATAGCACCCCTATTTCTCTCTGCTTCTAATTTTTCCATCAGTGTACTCTCCTTTGTTTTCCACTACATCCAGACAACTTGGACCCTTCAAGGAAACCTCTTACCAGCACACATGCTCTGTCAATCAGATGGTTAGAGCACAGGAGATCCCGCTCCTAAAACGAACAAGACGGCCTGGTGGAGGGAGGCACAAGGGAGGGAAGATATCTAGTCTCACCTCAAATGTCCTCTGCAGGACTCTTGGTCAATTTGTAGAGAATCAATTTCTAGAAAGCCAATTTGCCGAAATTCAAATCCTTACTACGTCCTTATAAATATAAGCTTAAGGCATTTAAAGAAAGGTTCAATTAGCTAAAAACTAAGTCTGTAGAATCAATATGAGGTATTATGTTATAGGCATCACCAGATTCGTGTTCTCCCCAAAGATCAGAATGGTTAATTTGGAGACAGGTGTAGCCTCAAATCAGAGAAAAGCTACAGATTTTATTTATAAATCTAATAACAATGTTGTCCACTAGGGGGCGCTTGTCATTTAAGCATGCAGAACGGCGTGCTCATTCATTGTTGCAGTTGCTTTCACTAAGAGGTACAGCATATCTAGGAGTTGTGATTAATTGTATTCTCAGGGTTTTCTCTTGTAAGCATTCAATAGAGTGATTTTTTAAGCTTGTAGTTTTTATGTGCTCCTCAGTATAGTAATTGCGATTGTTTTAAAAAAAAATAAGTGGCTAATAGAGCTTCTTTTCCACTTGGTATAGATGAAAGGGACTTAAAAAAAATCTAAGTATATTTGATTTCAGGTATGTGAATAGTACCCTGAAATTTCTTATTCTTTCCGTGTTGTTTCAATCTCCTGTTGGAAGGTGACTTTTTACAAGCAAATTAAGACATAAATATAGGTGAAGTATGATACTGTTTGGAATGCTAAGATCTGTTTAGTTTCAAAAACAAAACAGAACAGCTTTTCCATGATAGTAAGAATTAATTTTGTGTGTGCGTGATTTGGGGTGGGCTGGGTAGTTTCTAGTGGTGTCTTCAATTTAGCTGTAGCTTTAGGATATCTTTTTAGGCTGCAGTTTTCTAGTACATCATGACTGATTATATAATCAGATAAAACCAGCTCCTTGGGAAGACCAAGAACTTTAAGTTGTGGGTCTTCTAATGAACTGGAAGTGATGGGATGAGAGACTATGTGCCTATGATGAAATCGTTTTTAAATACTAGTTTATTTTGAAGTAAGTAAAATAAAGAATCAAACTCTAGAATGAACCTTAAGGTTATTATATTATGGTTTTATAATTTTTAAAGGATTTCTGATGTGTATAATAATTTTATAATTGGAATCACAAATGTATTGCTTTTAATGGTCCAAGGTACTTAATGACTAATGTAGTTTTGCAAAATCCAAAATGTGTTCTCATTTTCTCTCTAGGCAATTTTTAAAATTATTTACTTACATAACACTTTACTTTTTAGAGCAGTTTTGGGTTCACAACAAAATTGGGAGGAAGGTATGGAGATTTCTCATATACCCTCTACCCCACACATGCATGGCCGTTCCCCTTATCGACATCACTCATCAAAATGAACCTAAATTGACCCATCATAATCACCCGAAGTCCATAGTTTACCCTAGGGTTTACTTTTGATGTTGTACATTCTATGCGTTTGGACAAACGTATTAACACATTTTGGAAGACCCTCAGTTGGAGGAATAGTCATTGACTTAGAGTTGAGGAAGAAACAGCAAAGTGCCTGCCGAGAGGAATATCAGTGAAATTAGAGCAGTCACTCTTCAGACCCACTTAGTGCCTTAGAACTTGGCAGCACCAGGTGCTGAAGAAGGTGGAGGTGAGGATGGAGCTGGAAACTGAGAGATTAATTGAACATATATACGTACATGGAGCAGTTAGTTACTGGGACCCCTCTGCCACCCCATGTGCCAGGATACTCTCCTTCAGTCAGTCGTCTATTTTCTGGAAAAAAATTAAGCTGCAGTAGCTTTGGACTTTGGGCCTTCAGGCACAGATGACGGTGAGAGTGAGATACAGGTCTAAAATAATATAATTAAATGAAAATATGTGATCTGGATAATGGAACTCTCAGCTCTCTCCAACTTGCCCTACTCCCAGAAAACCAGCAGCTAGGATTAACCCTCAAAGAGTAGGAGATTGGAGGATTCTTCATTTGAAAAACTGAAATGCCCTTAAGAAAAGCAGTCAGTCTGTCCACTCAGAGAATGCACCTCACAGACTTCCCAGAACAGGAAGGTTAACTGACTGAGGACCCTTGGTGTTGGGCTCGAAATCCATCCCTGCTTTTCATCAAGACCTCACCTCCCACAGGCTGTTCCAGGCCCATGATCAGGTGCAGTGGGGATACCAAGGCAGACCTATTCCTAGGAAATATGGGACCCCACTGTCAGTGACTTTGGCTTAAGGATTCCCTGCTGGCTTTGCCAGACTTTCCTTAGGCTGCATGCCTGCCTGGGATGCTTCCACTTCCAGGACCTTCTCTCCCTCTCCCCTTCACTGGGGGTCAGACTTGCATTACAGTTGACTACTTTCCCAGCCCTCTCCTGTTCCTTCCCTGTTTCCTTTCACACAGACATTTCTAATAATAGAATCTTTTCACATTTAACCCCATCTTGTTATCTGCTTCTCAGAAGACCACATCTACAACTAGAGGTACTGGGAGTGACATGAGAAAACAGGAGCTTAGATGGGATTTGGCACTGGCTCACTATGTAGCAGGCAGTAGGGGCTGTCCTGATTAGTAGATGTGGCACCAGTAGACCTGGCTCAGTGTGGCTGTTGAGTTGCTAAAGATTTCACTGATGGTGACCTTGGAAAATGTTCTCATGTAGGGAAATACTGTGGAAAAAGCCATGATGCAGGCATTTGGAAAATATGGGATTATTGCCCAATTGTATTGTCATCCTTCATAAGGATAATGAGAGGCTGAGAATAGTTAGCAAGCACTTAATATCTAAGAGTGAACAGCAGAGAGCCTTTGTGGTAGCTTCTAAAGAGGCCATCTGTACCAGTAGTGAAAGGGCAGCCACAATAGAACAGCGAGGCTGAAGACCCGATTGTGAGGGTTGCAGAGCTCCAGAGGCATTTGAATACCCAGTCCAAGCAGGCCTGTTATGTGAAGGGCAGGGCCCTGATGGGGATAACCAGGGATCCTAAAACTGTGACAGGACAGCTGGATGGATGCTCGTGATGATGTCAGCTCTACAACTCCACCTGGACCCTCTGGATGGGCAGAGGTGGCCCACCTCTAGCTCTAGTAAGGGCTAGAGCACTCACTGTCCTGGAAGGTGCTCGACAGGCCTCTCTCCAGCAAGGCAACCAGTTCCCCCCAGCCTCAGGAGCTGCCCCACCTCCAATCCTGGCTGCCAAGCCAATTCATGATGGTGCTGTTCAACAGCTATAATTAAAAGAAATTAAGAATGGAGGAGGAGAGGCTGAGGACAGTTAACCCAATAGAAGACATAGTTGTTTGCTCATTTCCCAGACCTGAACCAATTTTCAGATCCAGAAATCATAGACCAAAGAAGTGGCTGGGTTCCTAAAAGGAAGGACCCCACAGCATCAGTCCAAGTACATATCTTGACAATATCTCCAGTCTTCCCCTGAACAGACCTCTGACCACTTTTACAGGTGACTGTACACTGTGGGAAAGGAAATAACCAGACATTTCGAGGTCTGAGTTGACATTGATCCCCAGAATGGCAATCTGTGTTTGAAGTCCAAATCACACTGGACCCAATGTGCCCACGGACTCCCCTACTCCCACAGTGATAATTTTTCCAGTCCCTAAGTAATTGAAGTAGATATACTTGGCAGTTGAAGTTAACCCTCCATTGGGCCCTCATCTCTGAAGTAAAAGCTATCATGGTGCAGAAAACCTAATGGAAATGGGAGAAATTGTGCCTTCCCCACCCAGGGCCAAAATTGTAAAACAAGAACAATTTGTTATCCCAAGGAAGAGGGCCTAACATAGCTCTGTTTAATTTGCCAGTCTGACCCCTGTATAAACTAGGTGTATCTTGGAGAGAGACTGTAGGCTACTGCAGACTTAACCAATTAGTAGCACCAACTGTTTTGCCAGATGTGGTATCACTGCTAGAGCAGACTAACAAGTCTTCAACATAAGGGTATGCAGCCACTGATTTGGAGAATGACTCTTTCCATTCCAATTAGAAAAGAGGTTCAAGAAGTTTGTGACTTCTGGTTTCAGCTCCAATATGTATAGTGCTTGGGAGTCATCAATCATGTCATAACAGAAAAAGGTGGATAACCTGAAAATCAATGACTCTTCTTGACTCCTCAGAAATCTGAATTTGCAGGAAAAATTCCCCCCCCAAAATCTGTATGAATAGACAAATCCAGAGAGTCACCGAGATCTGCTTAACCTGGAACAGAAGATGCCGCAAACACAAACTGATAGGAACACTTATATGGTAAATGTGATGAATTACTGGAGGAAGAACAGGCAAATCCATTATTAAAGTTGGAGACGTAACACCTCCTGTCAGCAACTGATAAATCAAGAAGGCAGAAAAATCAATGAAGATATAGCTGAGCTGAACATCACTATCAATCAACTCAGTCTATTGACAGTTATAGAATATTCCATCCAACAACAGCAGGATACAGATTCTTCTCAAGCTTACGTGTAACATTCACCAATGTAAACCACGTTGGTGGTTTAATAGGCACCCTATTAGACTCTGAGCTTCATGCGGATAGGGCCTAGGTTTGTAATTCTCTCTGTGGTATCCCTACCACAATGCCTGACACACAGGAGGTGCTTGATGAAAATCTTTTAATAAATAAATGAATTGTAAAATTAGGAGACAAGACAAGGAATCCAGTCTGCATGGGAATAGCAGCAAGATATATTCTAACACAGAGAAAGCAGATTAAAAATGCTTAAACCTCAAGGGTTAAAACTGCAAATCCACACCAACAAGTAACAGAAATCATCCTTTTGTCATAGAAACTGCCACTCGATTAATATTCCTAAACCTCTGCTTTCATCATGTCACTTCTTTAATAACTTTCAATAGCTCCCAGTGTGTAGACTCCCGAAACTGGCATACACCAAGCCTTTGCTAACCAAGGCCTTCCCTAGTGATCTTACCTTGCCTCTTATTTATTGCTCAAATACTTTGCTTCAGCTCTTGAATTTATGTCTTTCCTATCTACATTTCTTGTATGAGCTTCTAGAGTTTTGGACCATATCTCCTTCAGTTTTGGACCATATCTCATTAATATAAAAATAATTTTATTCCAGTTGTTTATTTGTAAATTAATTCCTTTTAGAATTTGGAGTGCATTTTCCCATTGACTCAATATTAAAAATGATTAGATCCTATTGTACATCTCTAAAAATGTATTTAACAAATGATGTAAGTGAAGCATATTACTATGGAAGGCTAAGCTTGGAATCCTTGGAGAAAGGGTCTATGCAGCAAAATTTTGAACTATATCCATCACTCCCTGATTGTCCCTTCAAAAACTGTCATCCTTGAGCATCGGTTTATTTCATAAGGGTTTGATTTTTATAGCGAACTCAGTCGGCTTATCCTCTTGTATTTACAGGGCTTTCATTGATTTTCTTCTGGAGCAAGTTTGTATTTGGGGGAGGGGGATTGAAAACCATTCAGGACACCAGTGCATAATTTTTGAAGACAAATAATGCCTGCCTTAGAAACATCACTGATCATGTTTTAACAGGGATGCACATATGCATAGTGGAGAATTGTCACTTCCAAAGGATTTTTGTTTTATCACTGCTGTTATTTTTAGAGACTAGAAATTGTCCTGTTTCAGCTGACCTAATTATTCCTATTAATACAATTTTTACACTTCTAATAGTTATTAACAAGTATCTAAGAGAGAATAAGCAAATTTTTTCAAGAATGAGCTGTGTTTCAGGAGAAGGGTATGCGCTCTAAAATAGCTTGCAGTTTGCTCTGTGGAGATTTAAATCGGCAGCTTCCATTTTTATTTGAATGTGTCTTTTAATAAATTCGGTGACCTAGATCATGACCAACAGGAGTTGTGTAGAATTTGACTTGGCGATTTTAAAATCTAATATGAAAGAATATGGGAAATAATTGGAGTTACTGGAAAAGATCAGTTATTAGTTTAGGAACTAAAATTTTAAACCAAATCAGTGTAGTGCATTATTGCTCTGGCACTTGGCTGACCTTCTTCTCTACTCAGCTTCAGCTATCTGTGATGAGGGGTATTTGTGATGGATTGATGTCTTAGATTCCAGAACTGTCCTACTCTACAATATTTTCACAATTCCCCTCATTATCAACCTTATCGCCTGTTCTAACACTCTGCTTTTGTTACCCTGGTAACAATCTTATGAATACACATACAATAATTGTTAGTGTGTGTTGTCTTCGGAATCAGATTACCTGGATTCTAATTCCAGCTCTACCATTTATTAGCTCTGTGCCTTTGGGCAAGTTATTTAACCTCTAGCAGTTTTCTCAACAATAAAATGGAAATAAATATATTAGCCATCTCCATGGCTATAATAAGAATTAAATGAAATAATCTATGGAAAGCACTTAGCACATGGCATATTGCTAGGGTTCAATGAATATTGTAATTATTACTATTACTGAAAAGGTACATATTAAAGACTTCTGAAATCACAGACTGATACAGAGGAGAGGGAATTTGTCAATGAAGAAATTGGTGGTCATATTTATTGTTATTTAGAATGTGAGCACATGTAAAAATTTACTGTTTATACTTTCAGGAAGCCTTAAATACATTGCTTAAACAACTAGAGAAAGAAAAAAGGAGTCTTGAAAATCAAGTAAAAGACTGCACTGAGACTGGAACGAGAGTTAAAGGTTTGTTTTTATTCTATACTAAGACGTCCCTTTGGAACTGCCATGATTTTTAGTATGTTATCTACAAACCTACTATATAATTCTCACAATATACTTACAAAACTATTTTGTACATTACTTTAAAAAAGCATAGCGACATAAACTTAACTTAGCAGTAGTTTCGCTAGTATTGTAAATCTTCTCTGATGCTGGATTCTTTACTTCTGTATCTTTCACCTAGGGTTACCACAAGACCAGCCGTGAGCGCTGTACATACCTTGCCGAAAGGTCTCAGGTAACTTTTGTTTTTTTTACTTCCAAGTTCTAAGAGTTTCCTCTTACTGTAAATTATGTTATTCACTTTTCTAGGTTTTTGATTGGTTTGGCTTGGTAGGGAAACAGCTGTTGGAATTATGGGAAACAAAGGTACCAAGTTTCTGTATATGGAGGGTGAAAAGGAAAACATATAACTTTAATAAAAAGGTAAAAATGAGTATAAGTTTCCCATATTAAGAGTGTATTTTGCATATTTGCTTCCTTAGTTGTTCTTTTAGTTTGATTTGTAATTGCTAGAATTCAAACAAATAAGTGGTTATCCCTCTGCTGTCATGAAACTTAAGGCATTTTACCTCATAGTTATGCATGGTGAAGTCTAAGATAGACCCAGCATTGCTATTGCTAGAAAGTGTATACTTATAAATGACAGGACAGGAAAGTGATCAGTGAATTATGAAAAACATTGCACATATTTTCCAGTTTTTCATTTGGTTTTTCATTTTATTTATGATGTTGGTATATAGAGTTTATTTTGATGTTGTCAGACCTATCTTTTATTTATGGCTTCTTATGTCATAGTTTAAAAGACTGTCTTCACCTCAGTGTTTCATAACATTCATCACATCTCTTTAGTACTTACATGGCTTAATATTTGACATTTAAATATCTAATGTTTATTAACTTTATTTTGGTATATGTTTTAAGTTTAGCATATAAATTCAATTTTCAGTGTGCATTATCCAAATGGAAGTGTCCAAAGAGCAATTGGATATATGAATCTCAGAAAAAAAAAAAAAAAGATCAGGATTGAAGATATGGATTTAGAACTTATTAGCACAGAGATGGTAAATGACACCATGTGAATGAATGAAATGCATCAGGGAGAATACACAGGGTGAAAAGAAGAGATAGTCTAAGATATAGCTCTGAAGAGTTTCAACAGCAATAGTCAAGGGAAGAAGAGCCAGAAAGAGGGCTGGAGTCGTCAGGACATAGCTACATGAGGCGAGGAGGTAGAGGACCTTGAGGGCTGAAAGGTAATCGGCTAATCACTGATCTGGAGTCTCCAGAGGTTCAATGAAAGGACTGAGAGGAAGGGAGTTAGCACTGGGGATTGGAGCCGACAAGGGGATGCATAGAACAACTTGAGAATGAGAGTCAGGGCAATAGGGGATAAAGGGAGGCTTGGACTTCTAGTGCTAATGAAGGTAAGCAGGAAATTGAGACAAAATAGCATCGCTCACAGTAGTCCCTTATCCAGAAAATGGACGATCACTTCAAACTTTATGGTTTTGGGTGCTTGGCTGGAAGCCCTGCTGCACTGGCACCCACATTCCTTTCCTCAGACCATGTTCTCTACTTGGAGTACATTGTTTCTCTTACACTCCAGTTCTGCCTCCTTCAAGGTGTAGCAAAATGCCACCTCCCTTATGAGGCCGTGATACGATGAAAGACCACAGACTCTGGAGTCACTGCAAATTTGGATTTAAATACCACATTTGTGCCTAACTGTGGTTCAATCTTTTGGGGCCTCAATTTCTTTCTTCCTCTGTAGAAGGGAAGCAGTGGTACTGTAGTTATCTTGCAGGGGATTTGTGAGGGTTTAGAGATATAATGTAAGTAAAGTGCTGAGTGAAATGCTTGGCACATAATTGGTTCTAATTCCAGTAAATGGTGAATATTATTTTCCTGTGTTTCTTTCCCGATCTCCCTAGCCCCTCTCTCTGTGACAGGGACTTGCCTTAGCCATCCTCCTTTAGCTTTGTTTATCTGAAAAAATCATTTGGGTGGAATAGTTCCTAGTTTGATTATACAGGATCACTGAACATACAATCAAAGCCTATTTTAACAGCTTCCCAGGAAGATGTTAATCCTGTTTCCCTGTGTAAATGTTAATAAGGATTTTCACTCTAGAGTGAATTGTTAATCTTTATAGTCAAAATGGTTCTGACCATGTGGATACTATGGTGACTGGAAAGGTCAATGAATGATTTGCAGTTCTTCCCATGCTGAATACATAAATAATTGATTCTTTAGTAGATAACTAGAGCTTTTTGCTGAGTCTGCTGTTTATATTTCTGCTGGCTTCACTGTTTTGACTGAAACTGAGTTTCCACATATCAGGATTCTTCTAAGTTACACCATGTATAAGACATTGCTTTTTAAGAATATACAAGCAATATAGCCAATATTTTATAATAACTATAAATGGAGTATAACCTTTAAAAATTGTCAATCTCTATATTATATGCCTGTAACTTACAGAATATTGTACATCAATTATATTTCAGTTTTTAAAAATGAAAGATTAAAAAAAGGATATACAGGCATACCTCAGAGATATTGCAGGTTTGATTCCAGACCACCACTATAAAACAAATATTACAGTAAAGCAAGTCACGGGAATTTTTTGGTTTCCAGTGCATATTAAATTTATGTTTACACTATACCGTAGTGCAAGAGCATTATGTCTAAAAAACAATATCCGTACCTTAATTTTAAAATACTTTATTGCTAAAAAAATGCTAACCGTCATCTGAGCCTCCAGCAGGTCAGAATCGTTTTGCTGGTGGAGGGTCTGCTCTCGACGTTGATGGCTGCTGATCGATCAGGGTGGTGGGTGCTGAAGGTGGGGCGGCTGTGACAGTTTCTTGAAATACGACCACAGTGAAGTTTGCCACAGGGATTGACGCTGCCTTTCACGAATGATTTCTCTGTGGAATGCAATGGTGTTTGATAACATTTTACCCACAGTAAAACCTCTTTCAAAATTGGACTCAATCCTCTCAGTCCCTGACACTGTTATCAACTAAATCTATGTACTATTCTAAATCCTTTGTTGTCATTTCAGCAGTCTTCACCAGGAGTAGATGCTATCTCAAGAAACCACTTCTCTTTGCTCATCTACATGAAGCAACTCCTTATCCGTGAAAGTTCTATCATGAGATTGTAGCAATTCAGTCACATGTTCAGGCTTCATTTCTAATTCTAGTTCTCTCATTACTTCCATCAGATGGAAGTTACTTCCTTTACTGAAGTCTTGAACCTGTCAAAGTCATGCACGAGGATTGGAATTAGCTTCTTCCAAACTCCTCTTAATGTTGATATTTTGACCTCTTCCCATGAATCATGAATGTTCTTAATGGTATCTAAATGGTGAATCCTTTCCGGAAGGTTTTCCATTTACCGAAATCCATGAAAGGAATCACTATGGCAGCCCATAGCCTTACGAAGTGCATTTCTTAAGTAGTAAGAGTTGAAAGTCAAAATAACTCCTTGATCCATAGGCTGCAGAATAGGGGTTGTGTTAGTAGACATGAAAACCAATTGTTGTCTATCTCCATTGGAGCTCTGAGGTGACCAGGTGCATTGTCAATGAGCAGTAATATTTTGAAAGGAATCTTTTCTCAGATTATATAATAATAATAATGGAAAAGTTTGAAACATTTTTCAAGAATTACCAAAATGTGACACAGAGACATGAAGTGAGCAAGTGCTATTGGAAAAATGGTGCAGATAGACTTGCTCAGTGTTGGGTTGCCACAAAACCTCGAATTTGTAGAAAAATTTCTACAGATTTATTTGCAAAGTGCAATAAAGCAAGGTGCAGTAAAGCAAGGTATGCCTGTACAGTGCACTGTATACTTCACAGTCAGGCAGAAAGACTGACTAGAACTTGTTGAAACACACAATAAACTTAACTTCTATTCCCACAAACAGAGAATTCTAGCAATGCATCTGAGAGTTGTTGAATATAATGCTTTGGTTTCCAGATAAGGCACCTGAGGCAGCTCTGTTTGATTGTAAGGCAATTCTAATTTTTAGGCTTGTTAAAGCATCAACTCCTTATTTTTCTTCCTTGAAACTTCTGTTCCTTCTTCTTTTTCTTTGAGACTTCCTTAAAACCCATCGCTTTTAATTCCATCCTCTGAAGGGGAAGTCTACACTCTTTCTATACGACAGCTTTTCAAAGATTTGAAAACAGCTCTCCATCTTCTCATAGCTTTTTTTACCCCCTAAGCTAAAATATTAAGTTACATTAGCCATTCCTCATGACATAGGTTCTAGACTATCCAGCTGTTTCGTTGCCTTTTTCGACAACTCTATCTTGTTATTGTTCATTTGAAAATAGAGCTCCCAGGTTTAAATGTAGACTTGAGATATAATCTCAACAGCATAGCTGTTAGTCTTGTCCTCACCATACTCATTTTTCTTCTCTGCTCTCTGAGCAATCATTCTGAAATACAGGTGAAGAACACTTCAGTGTATAAAATTTCAGTGACTTTGCATTGTCCAAAGGATCTCAGCAAAGCTTCTCAGTGTGTTTTACAAGGTCCTGTCTGACATGCAGGGCCTGCCTCTCCAGCTATGTCCTTACTTACGCCCTGTACTGCAGCCAGACCAATGATATATGTGATTCCTGTGTTTATCATCTGCTTTATACCTTGACGCCTGTGCTGCTCCCTCTGTCTGGAATGTCCTTTCCCTAGTTCTTAATTGGCTACTATTCCATGTGGATCCCCCTAAAGCCAGAATTAGTTGCATCGGTTGTATGCTTACAAAGCACCTATGCAAACCTCTGCTAAGGCAGCTAATTGTACAATCTATTTATTTTGCTGTTTCCCCAATAGATTGTAAGAACCACAATTTGTCCTTGTACCCCAGTGCCTAATGTAGTGGTGGCACATAGAAGATGCTCAATAACATCTGCTGAGTGAATAAATGAATGAATTCCATCTTCTGGTCCAAAGTTGTCACTTTTAGAAAATTAGTTAATATTTTTGCTTCACAAAGCAAAGAGTTCCTCAGGTGTGAAATCCAACTGCCTTCCCTTTTGCCTTCAAATGTATGAACATCTTTATCCATCTTTCCCGTTCCTCCTTCTGCCTTAAAGTAAAAGGATCCCATACTTCTTCCAAAGTCTATCTGCTGCCTCTAGGACTCATTTCCTAATTATTTTCTCATATTTCCAATCTGTCTTCCACTGACTGTGGTGTGTCCTTTGTCTGCAGCATGCTCATCTCTTCCACCAAAATACAGCAAAAACAAACTTCTATTTTGCCATATCCTCATAAAACTACTACCTTAGCTTTCTTTTTCTCAGCTAAACTTCATGATAGAGTGGATACACTCACTGCCTTTGCTATTCACTCCTCGACCTCTTTCAGCTGCCTTCTGCCCCCACCACTGAGTTCTGACACAGTTTATCTCTTAATAGCCAAATACAATACAATGACTCCTTATCAAGCCTCCTGGTAGCAGACGTGTCTGAGGCATTTCATACTGCTAACTGTGCTCACTTTTTAAAACTATCACCCACCCCCCTTGACTTCCATGCCAGTATATTTTCCTGGGTTTTCCTGTTGTTTAAATGGTGGCCCTATCTTTAGTGATTCTCCTATCCCTTAAAAGTTGCTTTTCCAAGTGTATATCACCGACTCTCTTACCTCTCTGTGTGCTCTTAACAAATGATCTCATTTACTCATGGCTTCAGTTACCATCTCCAAGGTCATCAGCCTCAATTTTTCCTGAATTGCAGATTATATTTACACCACCCACAAGGTGTGTCCACTTTTGTATCCTGGAGGAATTTAAAAATAGACAATAAATGAAAATCTGATCTTGTCTTTCCATTTCAAGATACCTACAGCTCCTATTGTCTTATCAACCCTAACGGCAGAGTACATATATTATTTATATTTAGTGTCTGTAAAAACTTTTAATGGTCTTTACCAAATGGATGATATGATTTTCATAATTTACTCTATATTTATTTAAAAAATTGCATGGACTATGGGGTTCAGATAGAGGGGTTTCCAGAATCTTTAGAAGCCTGATAATACTGGAGAAGCCCAGAATTTCCCATTATTCTTCAGCTTCTCTTAGTCATGCTACAAAAGGACCTGGCTAGGAAAGAGTTAATTGGGAATTGACCATTCCTCTTATCTCTGAAAGCAATCATGAAATAAGAGGATAAATGCTCAACTATTTGTATTTCAGTTCTCTGGCTCCTACCAAGTTTTAAAAGGCAACAGATGAGACGCAAGAGGGAGGAGATATGGGGATAGATGTATATGTATAGCTGATTCACTTTGTTATACAGCAGAAACTAACACAACAATGTAAAGCAATTATACTCCAATAAAGATGTTAAAAAAAAAACAATAAGGCGTCCCTGGGGTATTGATAATGTACTACTTCTTAATCTGGATGCTACTTGCATGGAAGTGTTGAGTTTATGAAAATTTAACAAGCTATACATTTATTATATGTGTACTTTTGTGTTTGTAGACTATACTTCAATTAAATTCTTTTTAATCCCTTTAAAAACTAAATAAATAAAAGGCAACAGATGGATCAACTGCCTAGAATGAAAGAGAATCTAGTGAAAACTTAAGTCTAACTATATATTTCCTTTCTAATTAATTATATTCACGTGTGAATGGTACTCACAAAACAGGTGTCCATTGTATGTTGAACGTCCAGATTTTATAGCAACAATGTAAAATAGCAGATGATAAGAGAACTTAAAGAAGTTTGTTCTCTCCATTCACTATTTATATATATTTTGTAAGTTCCAGGAATGCTTTTTGTCCTCAAACATGATAAGATCTTGGTTTCCAAGCTAGAATAATACTGTTCCCAAGTAGAGCATACAACTACACCATTAACAACGATATAAATCCAATTAAATTATCAGCCTTAACCTTTGTAGTGAGGAAATATGGACACTGAAATAAATGTAGATGCCAGTACAGTTTAAACTGTGTTTCCCTATGTGAACAAAAACAATTAAGAATGAATAAAGAACAGAGGAATATTTTATGAGTTTAGGAGGTTATATCTACATATGGATTTTCCTGGTCCTGTACTAAGTACAGAAGAATTACTCAGGCAATCCTTGTCTTTTATAACCTTACCTCACATAGGGAAGATTTTCATATATAACTTAACAATATAAAAATTGTAAATGAAGATATAAATTAGCTATAGATCAGAATCCTTTTCAAATACAGGCATTCTAGATGCATGCAATATAGCAAGTTTCTTTGGTGAAAATTCATGGGAAAGCAACATTTTGTTCGATATTTGGCTAGATTGATAAGTATTCTTCCTTGAGTAGTCATAAATACTTTAAATTATAATTCATTATCTTTGTACATTTTCATCAGTGGAAATACAGTGTAGTTAAAACATTAAAGTAAATTCTGGAAAAGGACTTCCCTCTGGAAACTACTATACTTCTGTGTTGGGAGGGCCCCAAGACCACTCCCGTGCATGATTCGCTAGAACAACTCACAGGACTCAGCATCTATGTGCCCACGCAGCCAAGATTTATTACTGCAAAAGGGTACAAAGCAAAATCATCAAAGGAAAAGGGTGTATGAGGTGAAGTTTGGAGGAAACCAGGCACAAGTGTCTAAAAGTCCCCTAGTGGAATCATATAGGAAAAGACTTAGTTCCTCCAGCAATGAGTTGTGACAACATGTAAAGTTTTGTATTCCAGGGACCCTCATTAGATACTTAGTGCCCATGCATTTGCTGGCCATTTGTATATTATCTTTGGAGAAATATCTGTTCAAGTCCTTTGCACATTTTTCAATTACTGATAAGTTGTTTGTCTTAATTTTGTTGTGTTGTAAGAGTCCTTTATATATTCTGGTTACTAGACCTTATCAGATATATGATTTGCAAATAATTTCTCCAACTTTGGAGTTTTTTTCCTTTCTTGATGATGTTCTTTGAAGACTGAAAGTTTTGATGATGATGAAGTCCAATTGATATTGGCTTCCTAGGATCACTTTAGTGGTTGCTTGTGCTTTAGGTATCATATCTAAGAAATCATTGCCTAATTCAAGAACATAAGGATTTATACAGGTTTCCTTCCAAGAGTTTGATAATTTTAGCTCCTTTTTGATCCACTTTGAGTTAATTTTTATATATGGTGTGAAATAAGGGTCCAATTTCAGTCTTTTGCATGTGTCTATTCAGTTGTCCTAACACCATTTGCTGAAAAGACTATTCTTCCTCAGTTGAATTGCCTTGGCACCCTTTTAAAAAATTAACCATAAACATATGTTTATTTCTAGACTCTCAGTTCTATTCCATTGATCTATAAGTCTGTCCTTATGCCAGTACCATGCTGTCTTGATGACTCTAGCTTTTCAGAAAGTTTTGAAATCAGTGAGTCTGAGTCCTTCAAATTTATTCTTCTTTTTCAAGATTGTTTTGGTTGTTCGGAGTCCCTTTATTTTCCATATGAATTTTAGGATTAGTTTGTCAATTTCTTCACAGCAATACCACAGAGCTGAGGAAAGCAGGGTAGGGCAAGTTAAAATATTACAACGCTCAGTGTTCTTGCAGAGTTTCAGTTGTGTGTGTGTGTGTGTGTGTGTGTGTGTGTGTGTGTGTGTGTGTGTGTGTGTATTAAGTTCTCCAGGATTGCTGCAAGCCTTTGGTTAATTTTTAGACTTCTGAAAAAGTTGCTTCTGACCATTTTTGCCGATTTTCTCATTGCTTTTATGGAGGAAATAAGTTTTGGAGGTCTCTATTCCCTCATTTTTGCTGACATCACTCGCTGAGAAAAATATTTTTTAAAGCACCTTGCAGGGAATTGAAGCTGGCTCTTACTACATCAAGTGAGCATACGGGGAAGTTGGCTTTATAAAGATATGTAAGTCAGTAAGGGAAAGGTGATCCCATGGAAATCTAAGAACAGGAATTCCAATATAATTGGGCCCACAGATATTAGAATTAGAATTCAGGGAAGATTTAAAGACCTTAGCAGATGTTCATGGATCATCACCTTAGTGATTTGCCATATAGAATGGAAATTAAAGGCACAGACTTTGAACTCTGACTTCCTGAATTCAAATTACAGATCTACCTACTAACTATATAACTTTGTTTCTTTCTTCTATCTAACAGGGCTAATGATAGTGTCTACACCATAGGGATTTTGTGAAGTTGATACGAGTAAATAAATAAATAAAATTTAGAACAGTCCCTGACACAGATTATCTGCTATAAAAATGGTGTTATTACTATTTGAAGTATAATAGACCCCTAGTTTATTCTCCACTTCATTTTTCTTCTCATTACCAACTGCTATCTTCACTTTCTATATCACTTTTATATCATAGACCTTGGTATATATCAGAGTTTCAATTTTATTGTAATTTTAGGTCACATATCTTTGGTTTACTCATGGATCCTTATTTCCACCTTGTCCCTGCTCTACTTCATGGCCTCTCTCTATGTATTTTCCTAGCTTTAATTTACGTTTCCAGAGGCAAGTATCATCCCTCTTGGGGATCTCATCCCTCTTTGGACAAAGCTCTCCACATTAGGCCGCCTCATGGGCTGCTTCCAAGCCTTTGGATTATCTGCTCTTGAGCTAGTTGCCTCTCTAGCTTGACAAGATGATATGGTGTAACATATTGCTGTTTAGGATTATACAGTAAGCAGAAAATCTGCATAGGGAAATTTCTTTATGAAGGACTGTGAGCTGGGTCAGCTAGGTGAAACATACAGTCCTCCCCACGTGCCATACAATGTCGTTTTGTTGTACACAACGACGAATGAAAAGTCACCATTAACACTTATTTTATTTCAGGGGAAGATGTAATTCAGTTAATCAGAAGACAATGAATGCCATGAGAGGACCAGTAAAAAAGATTTCAAGATCAAACCATCTTCCAAAACTCAATCTGTGATTCCAGACTGTGTGGTTTACTATTTCTTCCCTTTTTTCATCTGTAATCTTCAACTTCTGAAGTTAGTGTTCCACACACTTTTCAGGGATTGGAATAGATAAGAAAGAGCTATCGAACTTCTCTTTAGCTCTTCTTCCAGAAGTTTGTTCCTTTGCTTGTATGAAAGTAATTTTCTCAAGTGACCCTATACCATCTAATAGCATTCTTATGATTTTAAAAATATCCTAGAAAGCGTTAAGGTTGACATCATTACGCTTGCTTTTAATAATATGCCCATGATCTGCTCTGATAGTAACATTGTTATTTTATTTGGATTCTAGTTGGCTGTTAGCTAAAAATGTGCGTTCATCAAAACTTTTTGCTATTTTACACTATATCATGTTCAGCTCTTTAAAACTCAAGGTTTAAACAAAGCTGCAAATCAGATGCATTTTAAACTTTGATTTGAACTATCATGTATTGTGGAAACAGGCATCAGCTTGGGTATAGTTCCCACCCTGCTGTGAACTTAGGACATTTGGGGCAAGTTCTTTCACCTCATCTTCATTTCCCACATCTGTAAAATGACTGAGGCAAACTATACAATTGCTAAGGTTTCCTACTATTCTGGAAAATTAATACTTACTCAACTGCAAGGTCTTGCCACTTAGCACATGGTAATTTAAGTCATTTTATGATGTTTATTAATTTATAGTGATGGCCTAGTGATGTTTATTAATTTATAGTGATGGCCCTTTGGACCAAACTTTATGTTTATTAATTTATAGTGATGGCCCTTTTGACCAAACTTTGCCAAGTGTTCATGATACTCAAGTATAGAGTGGAAATAGAATGAGGGTACAAGAAGTGTTCTTTTTTTTTTTTTTTTTTTGCGGTACGCAGGCCTCTCACTGTTGTGGCCTCTCCCGTTGCAGAGCACAGGCTCCGGACGCGCAGGCTCAGTGGCCATGGCTCACGGGCCCAGCCGCTCCACGACATGTGGGATCTTCCCGGACCGGGGCGTGAACCCGTGTCCCCTGCATTGGCAGGCGGACTCTCAACCACTGCGCCACCAGGGAAGCCCAAGAAGTGTTCTTTTAAGGTATTAAAAATTTTATTCAATTCTCCTATTTGGTTTAGATTGTTTTGTTACTATCACCTAGGTCTGGAAGGTTCATATGATTTTTTCGCCTAACTTAATAAGTGAAATTATTGGACTTCTAACTTTACAGAAATCACTCAGAGGTAAGTACAGTTTCTGGCACCAAAAACCTAAATTATATTCAGTATCACCAGTAATGCATGCCAAATGTATTTCTATAACTACTTATAGATACTCACTTTTTTTCTTTAAGGAAGAATGCATGTATTTCATATAGACAAATAATTCTTTTATGTGACTTTAAAAAGTAATGCAGAGAAATATAAAGTAACTTTCTATTTTTTTTTTTAATATTTACTTATTTATTTAGTTTGGCTGCGTCAGGTCTTAGTTGCAGCACGCAGGACCTTCATTGCGGTGTGCGGGATATTTAGTTGCAGCATGTGGACTTCCTGGTTGCAGCATGCATGGGGGATCTAGTTCCCCAACCAGGGATCGAAC
Source organism: Globicephala melas (assembly GCF_963455315.2). Lineage (NCBI taxonomy): Eukaryota > Metazoa > Chordata > Mammalia > Artiodactyla > Delphinidae > Globicephala > Globicephala melas. The sequence goes on along the minus strand of NC_083331.1, from coordinate 11,920,444 downwards.
CCGGGCCCCCTGCATTGGGGGCGTGGAGTCTTACCTACTGCACCACCAGGGAAGCCCCTCTCCCCCATTCTTTTTTATTTTTTTTTGTGGTACGTGGGCCTCTCACTGTTGTGGCCTCTCCCGTTGCGGAGCACAGGCTTTGGACACGCAGGCTCAGCGGCCATGGCTCACGGGCCCAGCCACTCTGCGGCATGTGGGATCTTCTCAGACCAGGGCACGAACCCGTGTCCCCTGCATCGGCAGGCGGACTCTCAACCACTGCGCCACCAAGGAAGCTCCCTCTCCCCCATTCTTAAGCTAACTATAGATATCAGGTACCATGACTCATTTTATTAAATAATTACTAGATACTACATATGTATTTGTTTACTTTTTTATACCCTATTTTCTCTCTAAAAAGGATTGTGTTACCTTTTACTAAATATAGAGATATAAAAACAAGACTCATAAGATAAAAGATAAAAATAAAAGTTAAAGTTTTGCAAGATTCCCAACTAAGAAAAAGCTCTATCTTTAAGCTTTCTAGTAATCAGCACAAAGAGTGAGTTACACAGCTCGCATTTTTTTGTATAAGGAAATATACAAGTGGAGAAAAAGCTGTACCTAATACTAAGCTCTGAAGGTAATTTGTCATGTAAAGCTTTATGAGGACTTGCAATTATTTATTGAAATAATCAGTGCAAAAATGATAGTTTGGGGTCTCTGTTTTGTTTAATACTGAAATATATATTAATATCAGTATTTGAAGAGTTCAGAATTCATAAAGCAAAATATCAGTAAATAATATTTAATATATTAAAACAATTTTAATGTCTAAATTATTACAAAATATTAAAAAGTACCATTTATAAAAACAGATGTTGTGATAATAAAAAAGACAGATATTAATGAATAATAATGATGATGTGGAGAAATTGGAACCCTCTTACACTGCTGGTGGGGCTGTAAAATGGCACCATCACTCTGAAAACAGTCTGTTGGTTCCTCAAAAGGTTAAACATAGAGTTACCATGTGACCCAGCAATTCCACTCCTCTGTGTACAGCCCTAAGAAATGAAAACCTATGTGCACGTAAAAATGTGTGCACAAATGATTAGAGCAACATTATTCATAATAGCTAAAAAGTGGAAACAACCTAAATGTCCATCAACTGATGAATGGGTAAACAAATTGTGGTATATCCAAACAATGGAATATTATTCAGCAGTAAAAAGGAATGAAGGACTGACATATGCTACAACATGGATGGACCTTGAAAACATTATCCTGAGTGAAAGAAGCCAGTCACATATTGTATGATTCCATTTATATGAAATGGCGAGAATAGACAAATCCATATGGACAGAAAATAGGTTAATAGTAGTAGCTGAAGGCTGGCAGGGCTGGGGGAAGGGTGGGTGATGGAGAATGACTGCTAATGTGTATAGGGTTTCTTGGGGGGGTGATTAAAATGTTCTAAAATTAATCATGGTGATAGTTGTACAACTTCATGAATGAACCAAAAAAGCATGGAAAGCACCTTACATGGGTTAATTGCATGTTATATGATTTATACCTCAATAAAGCTGTTATAAAAAATGTTAAACATATGTTAACCTTTTAATATAAACTAGAAGATAATTTTTTTTTTTTTTTTTTTTTTTGTGGTACGTGGGCCTCTCACCGCTGTGGCCTCTCCCGTCGCGGAGCACAGGCTCCAGACGTGCAGGCCCAGCGGCCATGGCCCACGGGCCCAGCCGCTCTGCGGCACGTGGGATCCTCCTGGACCGGGGCACAAACCCACGTCCCCTGCATCGGCAGGCAGACTCCCAACCACTGCGCCGCTAGGGAAGCCCGCAGATAAATTTTAATGGAATATTATTTGATCTTAGAAAATATGATCTTAAACATCAAAATGCATTGTCGTTAGTGCCATTGTTGAGTCAAGAGTATATTATTAGCATAATTTTCCACCTAAGAAGCTGTTTCAGATACTACGCTAGTCAAAAGAACAATGAAGCTTATATGCTACTTCCCAGTATTTCCTTGACTTCTTTTGAATAATCCCATTTCTTGTTTAATAACCGTGTAGAGATATTTATAAAGCACCTTTTGACTTTTGACTAGGATTAGGTTTTTTTTCTAATTTATAGAGAGCTATATAGTTTTTGTTTCAAAATTTTTTCTAGTTTTCATCATCTTCATTAGTTTTATCATGTATAGCTGGAGATTACAGTGCAGAGTTACTTATATCAATTTTAGTACTTTGAAAGTCATATTCTACTGGACCAGAAACTTTATTTTGGACTAAGAATTATTTCTTGCAATAATTGGTTTCTTTTTGCTGTGTGCCCAAGTGGGAGCCTGTCTAGACCACATATTATATGTGATTTTTTTAAGTAAATTGAGTAATTGAATTATAGTTATTTCAAGATGTAAATAATTTAGATTTTTTATTTTTTTAATACCAGAAAAACAGAATTATGACAACAGTGATGCTAGGATTTTTGGCATTTAAAGAGAGGTAAGCATACCAGAATAGTAAAAACTGCTATTAAATCACTAAATGTGACTGAGGTATGAAAGTATCTTTAAAATAATAAAGCACTATTTAAATGCAAGATCATATCTTTTTTTTCTTTTTTTCTTTTTCTTTTTTTGTAGTACGCGGCCCTCTCACTGTTGTGTCCTCTCCCGTTGCGGAGCACAGGCTCCGGACGCGCAGGCTCAGCGGCTATGGCTCACGGGCCCAGCCGCTCCGCAGCATGTGGGATCTTCCCGGACTGGGGCACGAACCCATGTCCCCTGCATCGGCAGGCGGACTCTCAACCACTGCGCCACCAGGGAAGCGCAAGATCATATGATTTTGACAGTAGGGCACTATTTTCAAAACAAGTTAACATCAGATTAATCTGACCTATGAATTAGAAAAACCTTGAATTTTTAGAGCATCCTTTTAACTTTATAAAGCAATTTCATATTTCTATCTCAGTTACAGAGAGAGTATTATCATCCAGAGAACTACCCAACAGTGAGATTATCATCATTGGAACTGTTCAAGCAGTGGCTAGGTGTCCCTTTGTCAGGGATGTTATAGAAAGGACTCCTGCAGTGGGTGGAAGTTGGATTCAATGACTGCCAATATCCCTTCTGATGCTAAGATACTGTGATTCCCTGCCCATTTATCCGATAGGAAAACTAGAGCCAAAAATAACTCCCTAAAATATATGTTGGTTGCATCATATAGGCTGTGTATGTATAGGCTGTAAATATGAACTTTCAAAACTGGGCTGCTTTACCACTAGCCAAAACTAACAAAATCAGGTGTAATAGTATCAATGTCCATTTGTTAAATGTAAACTGAAATTAGATACCATTTTTCACCTATAAAATAAACAGTGGTTTTCAAAAAGATAATTTTCAGTGCTAATAGATCTGAAGTTAAGAAGTTCTAATATACTGCAGGTGGGAGTAAAAATTCATATAATTCTTTTGGAAGACAATTTTATTATATTCTTGAATAGCCTTAATGTTAATATGTTGACTTAATATTTGTACTTCTAGTAATCTATTCTAATGAAAAATCCTGCATATAGAAAACATACAAGGACAATCACTTTATCAGTATTATTTATAATACCCCAAAATGGATACTCTCTCGATGCACAATTATAGGGAGATGCTTAAGCAGACTGTGATTCATCCACATGGTTAAATATTATGCAGCAGTTAGCATTTGCTATCTTATACTAAAATTCTTTCTTCTCATGTATTTCTTGTGTTCTGAAGTACTTCAGTGTAATTTATCTCCAGCAGTTTAATGTAATGAACACTCTTATTCATCATTTGTCACCAGCTAGTTTAGTACCTAGCATAGGACAGGCACTTAATACATTTTGTTTAACTTAAATGGATGTTTGCAAAAGAGTTTATAGGATCGTGGGAGGACTTAATGTTAGAATGTTAACACAATGTACAATGTCACACATAAAATATGATTTTAACGATTTAAAAATATAGGAGAGGCTACAAAAAGAGGGCTTCAGTCTACTGATAGTGCCAAAAATGTGTTCTGTTACACAAATTTCCTGTCCAGCTCTACAGGGGAAGATGAGGTAGGCTCCAAGTGATTATTCAGAGATAGGTGGAGAGGGAGAGAGGAAACTTGTGGAGTACTAGAAGGGAACATGTTTTAACAAGCTAATTAACTTAGGGGTGTTTACTTAACTTTCCTGTCTTAAGTGTCTACTCTGTAGAATGAAGATAGAACTAATTGATTTCAAAGGTACCTTTATGTGTATGTGATAGGGAAGGGGAGGGGGCTGGAAAACCCTTTTATTTGAAACAATTCTGATATCTTTTTTTAAAAAAAAGTTTATTTGCTTTATTTTTTTAAAATTTTTGTTGGAGTACAGTTGATTTACAATGTTGTGTTAGTTTCAGGTGTACAGCAAAGTGAATCAGTTATACATACACATATATACACTCTTTTTTAGATTCTTTTCCCACATAGGTCATTACAGAGTGTTGAGTAGAGTTCCCTGTGCTATACAGCAGGTCCTTTTTAGTTATCTATTTTATATACAGTAGTGTGTATATGTCAATCCTAATCTACTCCCAGTTTATCCCTCTCCACCCTTACCCCCTGGTAGCCGTAAGTTTGTTTTCAATTCTGATATCTCAATGTGATAAAAAATAAGTACTAAAATCACATATAGCAAATCCATTTCTCTTACCTGGCTAGCCCTCATTTGATCGTGGTGTATGTGAAAAGTAAATCCTTTTTGTGAGTGAGTGAGTGTGTGTGTGTGTGTGTGTGTGTGTGTGTGTGTGTGTTAAGTTACTGAGATCTGGATTTTACTTGTTGAAGCAGCCTATGCTCACTAATATAGTATCAAACAATATTTTTAGTAAGACTTACAAGTCTTTGGATATTGTTTTCAGTAGATAATGGTATCTTTCTTTGCAACTACATAGAGATAAATTCAGCCATTCATTGATAGTGATGGCCCCTGGCCTGCCTGCGTCATTGAGTAAGAATCTAGAATTTCAATTGATATTTTTAAAGTGATTCTAACTCAGTGTATTTTCCAGTCTGCTGAACATAACCAGAATAATTTTTTTTTTTTTTTTTTACTAAACAGAATCTCTTGCTCTTTCATCAATTTGTTTCTAGGATACTGCTCTTTAAAGCCTTGTACAAATGCTGCACAGTCTAAGCCAAACAGAGGCTGGGCCCAAACAACCGTGTAATGTACCAATCCATGTCTGAGGGGAAGATACCCTTAATCACTTTCACTCAGAAAAGGAAGAATGCACAGCATCACTGATCCATAGCATTTATGGAATCCTGTTGGGCAGACATGGTGAAAGCCCTCTTCCCTGGGAATTGGGTGGGTTCCTTGATCAGGCCCTGATTCTACTTCCTGGTAGGAATGTTCTTCTCCATTTTTCTTAATGACCTCTAACTCTACTCCTTGGGAGTTTCTTTCATTTCAGTCTTCTGGTTCATATTTGAAGTAGGCAGTGGAGGTTAGACCCTCATTTAGAGATGCACAGCTTTTAGAACTCATTTTCTGTTAGAACAAACTTGGGTTCCCATGGATGGTGGCATCATAGTTCAAGGAGTCAAAAGCTTTTCAGTCTAAGTTTATGGTTTCTTGGATAATATAGCTCCATCAAAATCGTAGTCAATTCCATGTATAATAATGATAATTTTAGAGCATGATTTGTTTCTTTGGCCTCTCTCTCTACCTAATGGCAGCTGCCTTGCAGCTATTTGAAATAATAGGTTAGGATATAAAGTTAACACCCATAACCTGATCTTTGCCACAGGCTGTCTTAGTGGCCTCTTGTTGCTCAAAACCCTTCTCGGTCTTATCTCTTGCTTTTTGGCTCTCAGAGTTGTTGGCCTTTCCAGCCCCTTATGCCCTTTGATGCCCCAAATTTCTAGATTCTCCCTGAGACTCTCTCTATTCCCTTTTCCTTACAAAGTGGCTGATTATATCCCAAGCTCATTTTTTTCTTCTGCCTTGTCAAAGGCAGCCAGTAACGTCAAGCACACATCATCTTCATCATCATCATTAGTATTATTAAGCACTTGTTCTGCTGTGACATAATAGGGACTTCCAGGTTTCCACTGTCACATTGTGTCCCTGCCTCCCACTGCAGACCTGCTAAGTTAACACCATGCCACTTGTTTTAGTATTTTGTTAATGCAGCACCTAAATTCAAGTTATCAATATCTGCATTATGACTATAAGAAACAACTATAAGAAACAACAGACCTCAGAGGCTTCACACAGAGGTTTATTCTCTCTCACAATACAATCCATTCAGGTTCAGCAGTTAAAAGAAAAGGATAAATAATCTTTATACCTTGAAAGAGAAAGGAGACTGGGAATGGGAGCGGAAAATATTTCAAAATTATTGATAGTGTCTTAGGCTGGGTGATAGGTACACTCATACTTTATTGTACATCTTTCATATATGTACTCTTGGGTATGTATGAAATTTTTCATAATAAAAAAATAAAAATTCCTCCAGCTGACTTTAAATCATGTTAGTATACATGTAAGCATTTACAAGGAAAGTGTGAACATCATTTTTTCTCCTTCACCTCATCCCCACCTTCACATACCCCAGACTTCTCTCCTTTAAGATTGTCTGGCTTGTTTGTGATGTAGAAATTCCACAGGACTTCAAGTCAGCAGTCTTTGTGGCTAAAGGAGAATGAGTGACTTTGTAACTACTGATCTCCTCAAGCAATAGAGCAGTAGTAATCAATGACTTCATGGGAGCTGCTTCTAATGGTTCTGTTGTGTGGTTACCTGGGAGGATGCCTAGAAGATTAATCAACGTGGCAGCGTCTACCCTCGCTCTGGACCTTGAGTGACACAGCCTCCCTCATCCATAGTTATAAAGTCACTTTGGTTTAGCTCCACATTTCCTAGTAAAGACTTTTGGTTAAAATGAGGCAGATCTGCCTCATCTTAATTCAGTAGAACTAAACCCTGTTGAAAGTGAATTGGTATATTGGATGATGAGAAAACTGTCGCATCTTAGTGTAATCGGCTGCAGGGCATCATTAGAAGTTGGTACTATTCTTTGACCTTCATCACTGCCTAAGGGCAATGGTTCCTAACTCACTGGGAAAACATATATTTACTGATCACCCTCTATGTCCTGGCTACTAGGATACAAGGTGTAGTAAAATAATCCCTGCCTTATCACGCTATTTAAAATGAATTCTAATTGTTGAAGCAGAGATGTGAGATGGAGTTGGGAATGCCTTGGGAATTTTCCTGTTGTCTTCTCAAATTAACCACAAAAGGAAAGTGCATGTCGGACGGTAGTCTGGGAGAGACCCCAAGCCAGGATGAAGGAGAATGTTCAGGGGTGAGTGTGCTAAACCTTACACCATGCAGTCACCAGAGCTGAACGTTCAGCTTAGGAGAACTGACCCGGAGTCAGAAAGGAGGCATGTGAACAGGAGGGGTCCTAGCCTCTTTGATATAGGGATAACAGGGAACGTTTTTAGGTTGAAATCGGAACCAAAGAAGACCAAGGGATAAATGAGTTAGCAGCTGGGGAGGATCAGAGGAAATATCTGGGGCAGTTCCCAAATTAGTGAACTGTGCTCACAGGGGGTAGCTGGCCAATGCTGTCTTATCCTTTGAAGGTAGTTCAGGGCTTCTCCAGGCTTCAGGTGATTCATCCCTTCAGCACTATAGTCTCAAGAAAGAGGTTACTCTGTCTGTTTGGGGGGATCTTACACTGGGGAGAATGCCAGGACACTATCAGGGAATCTTGTTGACTTGATCTAGTTCAATCTAGTTGACTTGATTAAAAGCTGAACCTAGAAAGCCAGATAAGGGCAAGATAATGTGGGCCCTACTGCCACACTGAGGAATGAGAACTTAATTTGATAAGCAGAGGAGCCTTGCACACGTTAAATGGGGAAGGGATGAGATTAAAACCGACCTTTCCATCTTTCCTGTGCCCCCCCTCAACATAATGGACACTATTCCAACTCTGAGATACCAAGCTTGTCATTTTGGTGCCTGCAATATTTTTTCCTTTCCTCCAGACCTTCTCTTTTTCTTTCCATGATGAAATGAGTGGCATTATGAAATAAAGCACAGAATGTAGACTTGGAGGCAGAAAGACCAGAATCCCAAATCTGCATACACCAATCAGCTACTGAAATGACTTTCATTCATTCATTCAAATATTTTAGTGCCTGCTACGAAGCCAGGCACTTTTCTAGGCCAAGGTGGTAGTAGTGGATAATACAGACAAATTTTCTCTTCTAGAGGGGGAGAAAAGACAAATAAAAACAAATACATATGCTGTATAACATTAGAAAAATGATGTAAAGAAAAAGAGAGTGAGGGGTTAGATTCTGATAGGAGTATCCAAGGAAGTGACATAACAAATCTACATGAAATGGAGAAATCTGGGGAAGAGCATTCCAAGCAGAAGGGAGAACAAGCGCAAAGTATTCTAGCTTTGTACTTACCTGGTATTTTAGGAAGAATAAGGCAGTGTGATGAGAGGTCATAACAATGGGGAGAGGTAAAGTTGGTGAAGTCAGATGGTATAAAGCCTTGTTAGACATGGAAAAGAATTTAGATTTTTTTCTGACAGGAGGGTTTTGAGAAAGGGAGTTAATATTCTGACATATTTTAAAAGGTTATTCTGGTTATTCTATGATGAACTGCCTGAAAGGAGATTGGGGAAGATGGCAAAAGTGGAAGCAAAAATCACCTTCCTCAGTTAATATTATGAAAATATCTCTGTTTATAATTGTATAATGGAACTTAATGGTTAGTCAAGTTATGGTAGACTCTTGGATTTAATACTCCAAAAATATTGCAAGCATAGTGTTTGAAAGTATATGCATTTTAAAAGTGAGTTCAGTACATTAGTAAATGTAAGAAATTATTAGGAAAAATGATCGAAATTAGTTAATTCTCTGGCTTTCAACATCCATAGTTACAGTCCTACCTACTTATGAGAACATTATTTGGGCCTCAGCATCTTTGAAAGGAAAGGACAATTAGGTAATCTCTAGGTTCTTATTGAGTTCTAAATTTCTGTGATTCTGAGAACAAGACAGGTAAACAACAATACTGAACATAGCTTATATAGAACAGTTCCTATAAAATAGCTGGATGGAAAATTTCCAAACATTTTAAGCATAGGTTCTTCATGAGTTCATCTGAAGAGACCATGTGTACTGTATTACTTACAAATCTAATTGTAATTTGCATATTGTGAAAAATATACAATTATAATTTAGTTTTGGGGGGAATAATGTAATGCATATGCTATAAATGCTAATAATTTTAAGTGATTGGAAAACCATTTTCTAAGAGGCAGTTTGAATTGTTACTTTGAATGCAAATTTTTAAATATATTTCTCTATGTAGAATTATTCTTGTTATATTTTATGATTCTTGGTATTCAGTTTTCCATCAAGAATATAAGTAGCATATTGTTACTCTAGGGAACCACAGAAAGAGTCCATCTACCCATTTGTCTCCAATAATAAAAATGAGTATGATTCAAGAATGTTAAATGTGATAAAGAAATTAAATGGTTTATAATTCTATGCTGTAATTCAGAAGGTTTATAGTAGAGCCTCTCAACCTCAGTGCTACTGACATTTGGGGCCAGATAATTAATTCTCTGTTCTGGGAGGCTGTTCTGTGCATTGTGTGATGTTTAGCAGCATCCTTGGCCTCTACCCACTAGATGCCTGTTGTGACAATGAAAAAATGTCCCTTGGGAGACAAAAATCGCCCCCAATGAGAGTAGATGCCTGCTCATTTACAAAGTAAGCTTCTTTTTCTTTGTTTTAAGAGATTGAAAACTATTTAAATATCTAATCTGGTTCTTATGGAGCTTGGCTCTTATATTCTTGATACTGAAGAGCTCTATTATCTTTTTGCTTCCTCCAACACAGGAATGATTACTTCCTCTCACATAAGCTTAGGGGCATCGTCCACTCAAATTTAAAAGCAATGAGTCTGTGTCAGTTTCCACAATGTCTTTGTCACTTTTAGCATCAGACTTGCTAATCTAGACCTTTAGGTCAAGGCAAAACTGATTACCAGACTGGGGGAAGTGCTCAAAGCTGCCTCAATTCACCCCTACCCCAATGCCTGGGCATGATTTCACCTCTGCTGATATTGTTGGGCAAACTAACTGCTTCACAGATGTTTAGCTAGACACTCTCAGTTCCTGATTAGGTGGAAAAGCAATCAAGAACCAAAATTCGTATCTATTAAAATGTGTACATTTACTTCCAAAAATAGTGCAGAATGATCCCACCAGAAATTTATCTGCGCTTTTCTTCCCATGAAAATCGTAGACAACCACTATATTTTTGCATGCTGTCATGATCTAAATCAGAACACACCGCCGCCTGCTCAGGAAACAGGAGGCTTGCCCAGAGATCAGAGATGGTGGTTCAAGTAGAGCATGTGCATATTACATGTTCAAGTAAGGTCAAGAGTCTATGCAAATCCAGAGTGACAAACACCGTAAGATACCATCACCCCCTCACCCCCACCGACTTTTAGCAATGGGAACAGTAGTAAAGACAAGAGGAAGGATCCCTTACAGGTCCTGGCACTTCGTGGATCTCAATAATAATGTCTAGCAAGGCCGAACAAAGCGGATTACATAGCAGCCGCCACCTGGAGATTTCTCACTTGAGAAAAAGAGGGACAATATTTGTTGACTCACAGGACAACATGAAATGCTTCTAAAATTTTTAGCTTCTTAGTAGTTTGGAAAGAAAGCACCATAACAGTCCTCAACCTTCCCTGTCCTCTCATATGTTTGTCTTGGAAAAAGAAAAAAATCCAGTTTGCTAATTCCTAATATTTAAACTTGAAAGCGTTCCCATAAGACACTCTGAAGACTTTTAGACAAGCCCTTGCGCCCCGCCACCCGCCCCAAGGCGGGGAGTGGCAGTTCCACCCGGGGCCTGAGCTGTGTGATGTCTCGGGGTCACGTGGAATGGAACTTTGGGTGGGCAGCGCACCAGTGACGGGGTCTCCTTAGGACCTGCAGGGCACCTTGGGGCCGTCCATCCCCGTCCCCCCGGGTACGCCCACCCCCGGAAGCCGGGACCCTCGGAGCAGCGGCTGGCTGCAGGGCCACTTTAAGGGCGGGCCGGGGGCGGGCGCCCCCCAGCTGCGAGCACGAAGCCATTGGCGCGCGGCGGGCGGCGGACGCGACGGACTGGCTGCGAGCTCCTCCCGTGGCGAGGCTGCCCCAGGACCCGCACGTGGGCAACGGGCCATGGCGGACTCAATTATCCGCCCGGAGCTCGGCCAAACCCTTGAGCAGGTAAGAGGCGGAGAAGGAGGAAGGGGAGGCAGCTGCGTTTAAAACGGCGCGCGGGTCGGCGCGGCGACTCAGTCGGGCGGCACAGCCACGCTGGGCGCAGGCCAGTACGTCTGGGGACGGCCCGGGGGCCACTGCGGGGCGCGAGCCAGTCCCGGCCGCTTCCCCGGGCGTCCCGGCTCGCTCCTGGGGCCCCACGGCGGGCGCCTGCCCACCTCGAGGACGGAGCGGAGGCCCGAGGAGGGAGGGCGACTGGACTGTGTCACAGAGTCACTCCCTCGAGCTCTTGACTCTCGCCAACCCAAACCCATCTTCCGGCCCCAGACCGTTGGTGGGGCGACGCGGGAGCAAGACGTCGTAGCGTAGATATTCGGGCTGGTGGCCGGATAAAAACGGGAGTGACAACTTTGGTTTCAGCCTGAATATAGGAAAGTTGATTTCACACTTTTCAGTTTGAGTGTAGGAAAGTTTATTTAACATATTGAATATGGAAAAGTTGATCTTCAGCTCTCTTGTCTGCACAGCTCTAGGTGCCTTTTTTCGCTGTGCTCACTGCCGTGGCGTCCAGAGTGTCCTTGTACTGCCCTCTCCGCGCTGACCCTCAAACAGGCAGACGTGTGTAGAGACCGTGCTGTTGGCGGGAAGACACGTCTGCCCTCTTCACACATCCGCCCACCCTCCCCGGAAGTCAAAAGGCCCCCTGGCCTCTTTTGGACGCGCCTTATTTATCATCCCCTTCCTCGGCAGACTGTTTTGGTGACTGTTTGGTGACTGTTTTCGATAAAAATGAAAGCAGCCCACTAGGAAGGAAGCATAAACAAAACCCCACCGACCCCAGAAAGCAAGGTGACCTGGTGTTGGCTTTCTTCTGAGTATTTCACGTCTTGATAAATGTGAGAGGGAAACCTTTTGCGCTGCTTAAGTTTTGTTACCCCTGAGAATGTTCTGCATACTTAAATTTCCTCACTCCTTAAGAACAAGCGTTCTGAACCGAATCACTACCACTTGGAGTGGACCGAGTTTAAGAGGTTTTTCTTAATTATTTAAAAATGGAGGTACCTATTTAAACTCAGAGTATTTTGGGGGTGCAGGATTAGGCAAAGCTGCACAAAATGGAACTCTGGATAAAATATTATCGAGTAGTACATAAATAACTGTGGCTTCCCACCCTTAGTAGTCTGAAGCCCCAACTGAACCTTTTGTTTGCACTGGGAGAGAAGCTCACTCAGTTTCTCCAGATAGAGCTGCTTAAATCCCTTGACTCCTGGGGAAACTGGAGGCCAACAATTGCCCCATGAGGGCGTCAGCCCTGCAGCTGCTGCTAGTTGTCAGTGCTGCTCCCAGTGATAAGACTGACATAAATAACAGCTCACTAAAATGTAGGAGTGATTTGCTTTAAGCACTTCAGCACCTGCTGTTACTAATTAAGGGTTTAGCCTGCCACAGATTGCAAATGGAAATCCAGTGTTTTAAAAATGGCAGAGACTGGAGTGCCCTGCCTCTTTCCCCGATCTCAGAAATCAGAGTGGATGAAGAGCACTGGTGATGATGATGTCACCTGGTAAAAACTGCCCGCACTTCACAGATCTGCAGCAAGGTGTAGTAGTGTTTATCCCTGAGTGCTGGACTTCGATGCTTTCTATTTTCTCTTTAGACTGTTTTGAATTTTCCAACCTTCCACAATGAATATGTATTGCTTTTGTTAAAAGAGTGCAGTAGGCAATTCACATAGGAAAAAAATTTCCACCAAAGGAGGCCTAGCATTGGTTCAAATCGTGGTCTCACAGGTGAAAATCTTAGAGGTACTAAAAGCAGTTTTCCAGAGCCTAATGTACTAGAACCTTTTATTCATTTTCCTTTTATTCTTATCTGTGGATCCTTCTCATCACCTGTGCTCATATTACACCATCAACAAGATATTTTTAACTATATAAATATTCAAATTGAAGTTGATTAGAAGCTATTCAGTTAATTTGAATTACTTGGGAATAGTGGACTAGGGCAGTGTTCTGATTTGTCTGATTAGGAACATTCCTAGTGTGATGATTTTGTGGGGCAGAGAAGGAGCCTTGGGCAGGAGAGCAAATCAGCTCTTTGCAGAGCTGCTTTATTTCCTGCCCTCTGTGTCCTGCTGCCAGGCACTGCAAAACCTTTGATTCCGGCACAGAAGGACCGGTGAGTGATACTTGGCTTTCTCATCCCTTTCCGGATCTCTTTCCCTCTCTCCTCAGTTTCTCCCCAGTACCGGGTTCTGCCCTTCAAAGCTTGCTCTAGACTTTTCTCCACAAGACTAGCTGAGCGATTCTGGAGAATTTGGGAACTGGGCTTCTGAGGGGAATGTGGTCAGGAGCGCTAGGTGCTATCCAGGAAAGGGCTCAAGTTAGCGACTGATGCCTGTTGTTCAAAACTTACCTTTGCTTCTCAGTTGGCCCTGTGTCCCGAGCCCTGTGGCTCAGGTAATGCAGAGAGCAGTTTGATTTTTAGGGCTGTTTTCACTGCCTGACATAGATACTTTCCTTTTATTTCTCTCTCTCCATCTCCCCTTCCCCATCAGGTTGATTTGATGGGTTTTGTGCTCGGGTTTGGTATTACCTGAGAACACATGGCAATAACTACCACCTACAGGGCATTGTACAAACATTACTCCTTATAACAGTCTTGTGATGTAAGTAGTATTGCCCCCCCGCCCCCCGCGATGAGGATCACATTAAGTATCTTACTCAGAGCTGCTGGTTAGTCGCTGAACAGGCGGCAGACACTGTTCTGCATACCTCGAAAGCCTTTGCCCTCTTCCCACTGCATCAAACTGTTAAAAAAAAGGATCAGTAATAGCTTTGGTAGAACTGGGGCTTCTCCACTGTTTTCCCTGTGTTCCAAGGACTGAAAGCCATACTTTCTTATCAGCAGGAAAAAAAAAAAAAAAAAGACTCCTGGAATGTAAGCCCCATGAGGGCAGAGAGCTTGTCTGTTCACTTTGAATTCCCAGCACAGCATCTGCCCTCTTGTAGGGGCTTAATAAATATCTATGGCAAGACTACATAGACATCACACGTATTTATGCAGATGCATAAAAGTGGCAGGAGGGTCTAAAGGAAAAAGAAAATAAACTTTTCTAATAGAAAGGTTTACAAGTGATTCACAGCCCGGGATATCCTGGTTTATATGGGTTTTTTTTTTTAGTGTAATTATTAATAGCACCTCCTTTCTCAAGTGTCTCAGTTTGTAAGGTAAATTAAATGGTCACCCTATCTGTAGAAGGAGGTTATTTTTGGACATTCATAGGTTGCTTCAGTTAACCTCGTTAATTAAAAAACAAAAAGATGGGGCTTCCCTGGTGGCGCAGTCGTTGAGAGTCCGCCTGCCGATGCAGGAGACACGGGTTCGTGCCCCGGTCCGGGAAGATCCCACATGCGGCAGAGTGGCTGGGCCCATGAGCCATGGCCACTGAGCCTGCGCGTCCCGACCCTGTGCTCTGCAACGGGAGAGGCCACAACAGTGAGAGGGCCGCATACTGCAAAAATCAAAACAAACAAACAAAAAGATAATCACTCCTTTTATGACCACTCGTTAATGACTGTTTCAATGCTTGGCATTTGCTTCAAAGGCAGTGTAATTGTCTAGAAGAAATCCTGTGCGGTAGCAGAGATTCACAAACACGCTTCACTCAAAAGCGTCACAGCGGTTTAGAGTCCCGCCTTGCTCCAAGTACCACTGGGAATGAGGAAAGTTTATAAAATGAAAAGGAAGCACTCTAGAAGGTTCCGTATACTCTCTACTGCAGAAATTCCAAATTTCAAAGGTCATTTGAAGGTGTTATGCTGTCTTCTTAGAATGTAGGACATGAGGCTGGTGACATGGGTTGATGTTAGGCTGTGAAAGGCCATGCTAAGGAGTTTGAATTTTTGTTCTGTTTAAAATAGGGTTGGGTGGGTGAGTGGGATTGGCTGGCAATGATGAATTGAGCACACCTGTCAACGTTCCAGCCACCCCAGTCTCCCTGGCAGGAGATACTTAACAGTGTGCCCATACCTTCAACAGGTAAATATCATTGAAAAGAAAAAACAAGTGAGGGGCATTCTAAATTAAAAGTCCCAGGAGACAGAGCAACCATGTGCAACTCATAGTCCTTAATGGGATCTTGGTTTGAACAAAGTAGCTCTCTCTGAACATTAAAAAAAAAAAAAAATCAACAGGAAAGCTTGAGATTTAGAAAGCAGATGGGGTCAAATTGCTACCAAAACAAAAGTGGGGAAAAAAAAAGAAAAACAACACAGCATAAAAGACATAGAGAAGAAATGCCCCAGTAAAACAATTCTAGTGATAGTGCAGGCAGAATGTTAGCAGAAGCAAAGATGAAATGGGCCTGACGGTGCTTCCCTGGTAAAGAATTAGCTGTGGGCAGAACCCCTGGGCCAGCTGGGGCCCTGGATTTCTTCACCCCTGGGCTCTCCCCCTTCACTCCTACTACAGCCAGAGCGATGAGACTTTTAACCAGAGAATCAAACCCAGGCACTGCTCTTTCTAAAGAAAATGAACTCTACGTGGGACACGGGCTCCTGGTATTGGTAGTTTCCAGACCTCTACAACTGACAAGGGTGAAAGGAAAGGCAGCTCTGCCCAGGAGGGAAATAAACCAAAGTGATTGGTTTTCAGGGTAAAGCTTGCCTATATTTTGACAAATAGCTGATCCCAGCCACTTTGCTCTCCAGCCTTTCTTCCATCATCCCTACCATTCACACCAAACCCACAGTTTAGAGGAAACAGTGACTGGGGAAGCAGACCACCCCAACTGCAGGGGAAACTGCTCATAAATGTCAGCTGAGGCCCTTGAGTCATATTTATGTTTGGATAACCAAGGATCACCAGACAACTATTCCAGAGGCAGATTATAAAGGGGATAGAAAAAACTTAAAATTTCTAATTTGTATGTTCACAGGGGATACCATGTCCTAAAAATAGCAGGTTATGATAAATTATCAAAAGAGAAAAAAGTCTTAGAAATGAGCAATTCATGTTAAATTAACTGAAATTGTAAAAGTCTTTAGAAGGACTAAAGCCTGAGCTGGTGATATGGACAATAAAATTAAGAAAGTCTTGCAGAAGTTGAGACTTGAAGGATCAATTTAGGATGTCCAGCATCTAATAGAAGGTTTCCAAGGATAGACAAAGGCAACAGAGGAGGAAATAATCAAAGAAATAATAGAAGGAAATTTCCAGAGCCAAAGATCCACTGAATGCCAAGTGGGCTGAGTAAGGTCCATCCCCAGACACATCCTAGGAAATGATCAGAATCCACAGCATTAGAGAAAAGCACTAAAAGAAAAACAAGGCAGCTTTTTCTTTTCATCACCAGCTCTGGTTGTGAGAAGAAAATGGCCCAGTATCTTCAAAGGTCAGAGACAAACAGATTTTGACTTGTAGGAGTATTTTGACTATAAAGCTAGCACTGAATTGTGAGCCCTAATGCCACTTAAAGAACATAAATAAGGAGTTTAACTCCCAAAGTATTGTAGGAGCAGCAGGAGGGAAAAAGGACAATTTGATCAGTTTAACAGGAAGCGTGGGAAAGAAGAAACTGAATTATGGTAAATGGGAAACTTGAAATAACAAATGAAGGAAATAAGACCATTTCATGTTAAGTTATGAATATTTCACAATTAATTACATTACATTGATTACCTTAATGTTCATTAGCTAGTGTCATTAATGTAAGTAATAACTTATTAAAAGCTTATTAATTACTTACATTAAAAACTGAAATCTCAGATTGGAAGAAACCTAAAAAAGTCAAATATATTTTATTTAAAAAATTCATACAAAATCAAAATGATACAGAAAGCCTCAAAATAAAGGTATAAAAAACTAAGTGTTGTATATCAGAAAAAAATAAAATTTCAGGTGAAAAGCATTAAAAAGGACAGATATATTTTATATATAGTTTTTTCTCTATAATTATATGATATTTATATGTTAATACATACTACATAGACATTGTAGATCATTATATAGTATATATTAAGTATTATTATATATTTATATGAATATATAAAATTGTTATGAACCTTTATGTACCTAATCCATAGTTTATTTATAGAGTCTATAGTTAGAGAAATTGGTAAATTGACAAAGCGTAATTAGAGAGGGCAGGTTTTATATATCTACCTCTTAAAATGAAAGATCAAGTAGACCTAAAATAAGAAAGCAACGAGCAAGTTCAGTCTGAAAGCTGTGTAGAGGCTGTATGCCTAACAGAAAATACACATTGTTTTCAAGTATCCATGGAACATTAAAAATTGTGTATTAAGTCACAGAGAAAATATCAACCAATTCTAAAAAGTAGAAGTCATATAGTGTGCATCCACTGTTGACAATGCACTGAAATAAGAAATGAGTCAATAGCCAAAAAAATTTTTAAATACCAAAACACTATCCACTTGAAAATTAACATCTTTATATAGGAGTTTAATATAACTCTTAGGTTAAAATGGGAATATAAACTGAAATTATATAAACTAGCAATGAATGAACATGACCACAATGTATCAGAATTTATAGGGTACAACAAAGTGCCACTTGGATGACGGCATCATTCAATAGAACTTTCTGCAATGATGAAACTCTTCTATAATTATGCAGAAATGGTAGTCACTTGCCATATGTGGATACTGAGCACTTGAAATGTGGCTGGTGAAACTGAACTGATTTCACACTTTAATTGTAATGAACATAAATTTAAATCACCACATATTGGACCACATAGTTCTACAGTCTCTAATAAAGCATTACCAGAAAAAGAAGATAGAAAAAAATTTAATTATATATTAATCTCTAGTTGGGGCTTCCCTGGTGGCACAGTGGTTAAGAATCTGCCTGCCAATGCAGGGGACACGGGTTCGAGCCCTGGTCCGGGAAGAACCCACATGCCGTGGAGCAACTAAGCCCATGCGCCACAACTACTGAGCCTGCGCTCTAGAGCCCGCAGGCCACAACTACTGAAGCCCACGTGCCTAGAGCCTGTGCTCCGCAACAAGAGAAGCCACCGCATAGCCCGTGCACGGCAACAAAGAGTAGACCCCGCTCACCGCAACTAGAGAAAGCCCACACGCAGCAACAAAGACCCAACGCAGCCAAAAATAAATAAAATAAATAAATTTAATCTGTAGTTGGAAAGCAAGCAAGATGAACTCAACACAAGTAATAAATGTTGTATAAATTTAAAAATTAATACATTTGAAAAGAAATGAAATGGATTTTTATAAATATATGAATAAAATTCACTTAAAGGCAGAACACTTATTTTACTAGTAAGCATTAAGGAACTGTAAAAGGTAGTCTAAAACCTACCTTTATAAATGACTTCAGGCTCAGATTTCACAGACAAGTTTTACCTAAACTTCAAGAAGCCAATAATTTATATGTTTTGTAAAATATTCAAGACCATAGAATAATTTAGAAGCTTTCTATTGCTTCAAGGCTGGCATAACCTTGACACCCAAACCAGATAAATCAGTACAATAAAACAAAATTTTATCCAGTTTTACTTATGAATATAGATGTAAAAATCTAAAATAATATGAATGAACTGAATCTATTTGCAATAAGTATGGGTTTATCCCAGTAATGCAATGATGGCTTGACATTAGGAAATCTATTAATGTAATTCACTACCTAACAGATGAAAGGAGAAAAAAAAATGTGATCATGTTGATACAGAAAAAGCATTTGGTAAATTCTAACACCCATTTCTGATTTAAAATTCTTAGCTTCCAAATAGAAAGAAACTTCTTTAACTTGATAAAGGGTATTGACCTTCATTATCATGTAGTAGTAAAAACATTTGAAATATTCCCACTAAAGTCAGGAACAAGGCAAGAATGCCCACTTCACTCCTGCAATTTACCGTTGTTTTGAATGTCGTAGCCAGTGCTTTAAGGTTAATAAGTAAAAGGCATAAATAAATTCTGGAGACGGGGACAAAAATGTCATTTTTGAAAACCATATGATTACCTATCTAGGAAACTCAGAAGAATCAACTAAAAAGTACTGGAAATAAATGGAGAGTACCAAAAAGTACTTTGAGCAAATTCCTTATACAGAAATCAGTACATCTCTATGTCAGCTATAATCAATCAGAAAATATAGTGAGAAACTATATCCCCTTCACAATGACTCTGAAATCTTGAAAAATCTAGGAATCAATGTGTGAAGACACTTGCAAAATCTATATGCAAGTAACTATAAAACTGAAGGAGATAAGATCTGATTTCTCTGAGTCATACTTCCTAAATAGGGAGATGTAATACATAATGATATTCCCTAATTAATCTTTAAAATAAATGCAACTGTCATCAAAATTTTAACAGGGTTCCTTATGGAACCTGACAAGCTGTTGATAAAATTCTGTGGGAAGAAACATTGTGGGAAAATATCTAAGAACCAAACTGAAAAATAACAAGGAGGGAACCACATGCTCTAGCAAATACAAAGCATAAAGAGCTAGCAATTAGACTGTGTGCTGTTAACCAGGAATAGGCAAATAAATCAATGGATCAGATTGAAGCTCCCCAAAACTTATATACATACATACATACATATATATGGCATTTGAAACTACTAAGAGAAGTTTGGCATATTCAGTAATGCTGTTCTTTGTCATTTTAAGTGGATTGTGTTTAATATCTGTAGAGAATAAAACGTGGAGAAATAAAAGATGAAGACGGAAATTATATTTTTTCTAATCGAATGTGCTTGAAAATATCCCCAAATGGAAATAAAGAGGCTCTTCGGTTCCTAATGTTCAGATTTGAAGAGCATGTATATTCCATTCAAAGAAAGGACTTGATTTGAGTATTTCTTAGGTTCAGGGAATTTAAATCTTTCTCTGTTCTCCGGAATGTGTTTCATCAAAATAAATCATGTGGGAGAGTCACCAGCTTGGTTCTCTCATTAGTCAACAGGTTTTCCAGCAGGATGGGCGATTGGGAAACTGGGCCTATAGAAAGAATCCTATCTATTGTTAATAGGATGAGAAAGAAACTTGTAGGAAAACCACAGTAGAATAGTATTTGTAGGCAGAACTTTAAAAAATAGCATGACTTTCAGATCCATTCACTACCCTAGGTTCTAAGGACATGAAATGAATAGTTCCTGCCCTTGAGGTATGCTTATAGTTGACCATTCAGTATAGCTGAGTAGTCAGTCATTGGCTATTTGTAACCTTTATTTATCTTCTCATACATGACGGCATGTTCTCTATGCCCAGACATTAATTGTGTGATGCTTCTGCTTTTTTCCTTCTCTTTCAGACAAAAATAGACCTCTTATTAGTTGGCGATGTCACTGTTCAGTACCTGGCTGATATTGTACAGAAATTCTTTTCAAATTTAGCAAAAATCACCGTCATCATTAGTGATGTGAAGACGGTAGCAGCACTTGTGGATGATTGCACGTTCAACATGGTTTTTCTGAAGTTGACCTCTTTACCAACTGCCGAGGAGCTGGAAGCTGTCAGATTAATTAGGTAAACTCCAAAATCTTGACTCTATTATCTTTAGAATAGTTTTTTTTTTTAAAGATTTTTTTTTGATGTGGATCATTTTTAAGTCTTTGTTACAATATTGTTTATGTTTTATGTTTTGGTTTTTTGGCCATGAGGCATAGGGGACCTTAGCTCCCCAACCAGGGATTGAACCTGCACCTTCTGCATTGGAAGGCGAAGTCCTAACCGCTGGACCACCAGGGAAGTCCCTAGAATAGTTTTTATTAAAACCTGCTTCTATAAAAATTCTTAAAAGATGATACAATTCTACTTTAATTTTTAAGATGACGGATATTTTCAAGGGCAGAATCTCTATATATGTTTTTGTTCTTCCTGCCAGTTTGACCTACTTTTACAAGAATTAACATTTTAACTTAAAAGTAATAGGTGTGGGTGAGGATATAAGAATTAATTGGTCATAGAAATTTATTTGGTATATAATGCTTCCCATAATTCAGTAGGTATTCCTTTTTAATAACTATGTCATTAACATGGCGTATTGTTTCAGAGTTCATTAATTCTTATAGTAGACACTAAAGCAGGTGAGCACTTGTATCTCTGGGTCATGATAGCTCTGGGCTGAAGGTGTCTCTTTCAAGAGATGTCCTAATGTGAAAGAGCCATGAAGCTCTCTGTATCCGCTGAGTCCAGGTCAATACCATGTCCATTATTATTTTCTTTTCTTTAAATTTTATTTATTTATTTATTTATTTTTGGCTGCATTGGGTCTTCGTTGCTACGCACAGGCTTTCTGTAATTGTAGTGAGCAGGGGCTTCTCTTGTTGCAGAGCACAGGCTCTAGGCGCATGGGCTTCAGTGGTTGTGGCTCACAGGCTCAGCAGTTGTGGCTCACGGGCTGTAGCACGCAGGCTCAGTAGTTGTGGCGCACGGGCTTAGTTGCTCCGTGGCATGTGGGATCTTCCCAGACTAGGGCTCGAACCCATGTCCCCTGCATTGGCAGGCGGATTCTTAACTGCTGCACCACCAGGGAAGCCCACATGCATTATTCTTGTTTCACCCGGTAGTTCCATAGAAGTTATGCTGCTGTTTGACCCACTCAACTCTGGAGATCTGGAGTCTAGAGGTGAAAGATTTTGGTTCTTCCGTGCCTGTTTACATAGGATTTTGAGCCATTTAGGATGTTTTTAAACAGGGTTAGGTGAGATTGAATGTGTTTCCCTTCTGTGAGACTTGATGAAGTGTAATTGTAGATACTATTGGAATATATAAGGACTTCTCATAATTAGAGGAGAGGACTTCCTAGACCAAAGGAGAAAGTTCAGAGAAATATTGTGATTCCAGAATAAAAAGGACCAAGCATATTATGTTAGGGGAAAAGACAGGTGGGACTGGGAAGAAGCCAGAGACACTGGGTTACTTGTTAAAGACAGACAGAAAGACACTGCTCCTGGGGTTTCTTAGAACGGTTGGTCTTCTGCATTTCTTTGGCCTTCTACTGGGAATATGAACTCTAGACAAACCAGGCAAATTACCTCAAAGAGGATTTCACATCCAAAACATGTTGTTGTGAACGATCTTCCTTCTGAAGATATGCCTATTTTATTAATATACCTTTTCAAAAAATCTATTGATAGAGTACCTCTGATTGGAGGCTTATAGTAATATCTCATTTGTATAGTATTAATATTTAAAAAAAATTTACAACACCTTTATGAGGGAGGTAAGGCAGGGTTCATCGTTCCTACTTGGCAGATTAGAAACCTGAGGCTGAAGTGACTTGCCTGAGACCACATGGCTTGTTTTCACAAAACTCAGACTAGAACTCTTCACTCTTCCCTTCGTGTTCTTTCTAAAAGTCTGTAATCATTTGGCTTCTGTATTGAAGCCCCTTTTACAATTCGGACATGCCATAGATGCCAGACTTACTTTAACCTAAGCGTTTCATTTTGGAGGAGCAGTGGACAAGCTGCTGTGGCTGACCTCTCTCCATTCCAGCAGCAGGAGTCCAGCCGTGCCTCCCCAAATGTGGTAAAGGCTTTGTGTTCGCTCATGATCGAGGCTACATTTTGAACAGGATAAGATTAAAGTTCTGTTTAAGAACAAGCTTTATGTCTAGTCACAGTTGTTAGCAGTTGGGAGGGTAGAGGAGAGAACCTCTGTCTGACACTCCCCTCTGTGGATTCTCCCCACGGCTGCTTTCTTTGTCTGAATAACATAGCTTAAGATGTGTTAGCAGAGAGAAGAAGATAGATGAAGGAAATAAATGTACAGACAGGCATATGGTAATTCTGTTGTTTTGCTGTAAAAGCATTTCTTTGAAAAGAAAAAGAGAATAATTCGTGGAATACACCTGGTTTTCTTTTTTGGTCTCATTATACGTATCCGGTATACGTCTTGACTAATAGCAGGTATTCAGTACTTTGCTCTAGGTGTGGGTGGGCGACCATGCTGTTCTAGGGCAGACCATGAGTTCTAGCTTTTGCGTTTCTCTCTGAAAAAGGGACAGAGCTTTCTTTGTGGAAGCTTTGCCTTTCCTGATACTGGACTTAGAGGCTAGAAATGTCTCTGAAATTCCCTTTCTTGCCCTCAGAATTGTTATGAGTTGATGACTTACGAATTATTTAAACCCTTATGGAGCATATTTATATTTTGAGGCTATAGTTTTTCTTAGGATGATGAGTCTCATGAACATCTTGCCCTATTTATAAGGCATTTAAACCTTTATCTTTCCTACAGCACTCTATCTTTTGAGTTTGGGCTAATATTTAATGACTAAGCCAATATGAAGAGTTTTGGCTTAGCTTTTTAATGCTGTATTTTAGATTTTTTTCCCCCTTAGAGCTTTGTTGTTTTGTTATATCTCAAAATCTGGATAGGTTCAGGAAAATATACAAGTATTTACCTTACTCCTCTCTGGTCCCTTTTTATGCCCTGCCAGTGAGTGAAGAACTCACTGTAGAATAAAAGTGGTCCACGTTGATTTTCAGTATCAGAGCACATGATCACAAATCTATGTATATCTGTAAGACATACGGATTTTTATTGAAACTAAGAATGAAGTATAGTGTGTCAGCTATCATACTAAGCTTCTTTTAGGATAAAATGCAAGCAGGCTCCTTAAAAAGATTTTAAAATTTATTCTTATAGAAGAACTGTGGTTTTAGCTTGGAACTAATCATTAATCAGTTTTAATCATTTGTAAAAATAATGGTACCTTATAGCCTGACATCCTCAAGAATTACGGCACATCTCAATTATAGGTTGACATTGCTGGTAGTACTCCCTAATTTGATTTCATTTCATGAACACATTTTTATTGAGCCAGATGAACTCAGACACCACCCAGTGGTAAAATATTTTAAGATCGTCTCAGGATTCATGTGCTTGGTTCCAGAATTTCAGGAGTATTTGACCCTTCTTTCAGGTCAGTTCTCAAAACTGAACCACATTCAAAGTGTAGATACTTGGTAATTCAGATGCATCCTGGCACTACCTTACAAAGGCTAATACAGAACATTAGAGTATGTTTCAAGCTCATCCACAGTGTATGGATCCTGTTTGCCATTGTGATTTTCTGATCCATGAACTGTGTCTGCAGTTCCTCAAACCCTGTAATTCTCGTGAGCTCAGAGCAGTGCAGCGATAGGAAAGGAACGCAGAATGTGGTTCCGTCTGCTCAGTCGGCAAATCAAGTTTGAATCTGATTTTATTTTTTCCCATGTCGATTCGCTTGTCTGATCAGTTAACTTATTGCGTCACCAAGAAAATCCAATCTTGTGAGCCACAAGGGTCTAACAAGTTGTCCTGCTATGTCCCCAATTCCAGAACATCCTTGACTTGACAGTGCTACTCAGTAAGTCTGATCAGCCAGTTTGCATTACCTGAATACTTGACATAAACACTATAACAACAAAACATCTAAGTAGTTTTACTAAAAACATTATTCTATAAATAGGAACTGAGGGCCATTCTAGATGTTTATTGTTTCTAGCATCATGTCATGTGGTGAACCTGACTTAGAAGGGTCACAGCAGAAACTCTCCTGACAAAAAGCATAGTGGGGATGGGGCACACCAACCTTCACTATTGACCAGAATCAACTCAGAACTTCACTGCATTTTATCACAGGTGCCCTGTTAGTAGCAAGTGAACTCAGTGTTTTCATATTTACAGTAAAACTCTTAATTTTCTCACTGAAAATGGTTGTTTTAATTCATTAAGTAATTAATAAAGGATATTATTTGTTACAAGTCCCAAATAGACCACACCAAGTTAATTTGGCTGCTTTGGGCCCAAGGTTGCATGATGGATAACCGTACTCAAGAAGGATGCAACCCAAAAATGACACTGGCTTTTGTCCTTTGACGTCCCTGTGCCTATAAAGGAAGTGCCTTTAGAGGTTTCCCCCGGCTTCATAGGGACTTATAAGAACATTTTGGTCCTCCTATTAGATGACAGATTTCAGCGGCCAGCCAGATCTTTCCTGAGGTTCTTTGATCATCAGAGTGTACAATTCAGTTCAAAACACTTTTATATGATTTTTTTTTCCAGCTACCAGACTTAGGGGTGGAGACAAGGCTGGGAATGGCCACTGCTGCAGTTTGAGCTTATGGCGGCCTCCAGTTCCAGAGACCACTGGGCATAGGCTAGGAGTGGACACTAGAACAACAATATCCAATCTCGTATGAGCGTAGTCTCAGGATCCATCATGTCATTTAAACAGTGTATGCCGTGAAACAGGAGGATAAATAAATTGCCCCCCAGCAAACTGCAGATTTTTAAAACTCTGGAGACCTCAATCGAGAAGGTGTTTCTAAGGCCTCAGAACCTGCAATTTAGTTTTGGTATATGAAAGAAGTGGTATTAGTTGGGGTGGAGAAAGGAGATTTTTGTTGTGTTTTGGTGTTGCTTAGTTTTAAGGAACATTCATTCATTGGAAAGAGGACCTTTTTTGGTGATCCTGGAAACTGGAAACTCTGTTAGCTTATTAATTTGTACAGAATGTGGATGAGAAGCTGAGCTCTGGACCAGAGTGTTGGATTCTGGGAACTCTATTGATTGCTGGGGTTCCTGCACAATTAGGGCTTCACTGACAGAGGAAGTGTTTGGGTTGGTAATCGATTCTGTGCTAATGACAAAAGTCCAGGAATTCCAACTCTGTCTGATGTGAAGCTTGAAATTTGAAAGTCATCGGGGTATAAAAATCCATATATCCAAATCTAACCTATTTCCCTGTCAGTAAGATCAATTTTTAAAAAAAATAGACGCAGGATTATTTCCAAAAGCAAATAATCTGTTTTTTAAAAAATTCTATAATTCGAGAATATTTTAACTTACGATAACTTGTTTTTGTGAGTCCACAAAGTATTTTTTATTTCAAAAGCTGGACTGAACTACCCAATATGTTTCTATCTATTCAGTCTGTTTGTCCCTCCCACCTCATCCCATTATTCATACCCCTGTTATACCCCACGCTTTTTCATCCCTTACAAAATAAATGGGAAAGGTTCACACTGTGGACACTGACACACAGGCGTCATTCTCTCCTACGCACTTCCACGGTCCACACCCCACCGTGTGCTAAGGGGCCTTCCTTACTGCCACTTGAGTCTGCCTGTCGGATCCCATCCTCCCTCCTACTTGTGCCTATTTTGACGGCAGTACTTCTGCCTGAGCTTCTCATTTCCTCATAGAAATTGTGTTCTTTCCTCTCTTCTCTTTTACCCCAAATTCTCTTTCAGAATTCATAGAACACAAGCCTGAATAGAGCTCAATTGGGTGATTTGTCCCATTTTAGTAATATCCTATTGATACTTGTTTGACATAATTAATTTAGTAAATATTCTGAGTTATATATATTTTTTAAATAAATTTATTTATTTATTTATGTCTGTATTGGGTCTTCGTTGCTGCGCACGGGCTTTCTCTAGTTGCGGCGAGCGGGGGCTATTCTTCGTTGCAGTGCGCGGGCTTCTCATTGCAGTGGCTTCTCATGCTGCAGAGCACGGGCTCTAGGCGTGAGGGCTTCAGTAGTTGTGGCATGTGGGCTCAGTAGTTGTGGCTCGCGGGCTCTAGAGCGCAGGCTCAGTAGTTGTGGTGCACGGGCTTGTTTGCTCCGTGGCATGTGGGATCCTCCCAGACCAGGGCTCGAACCCATGTCCCCTTCATTGGCAGGTGGATTCTTAACCACTGTGCCACCAGGGAAGCCCTGGTCATTTGTTTTATAAAATTTCCCACATTCTGATTTCATCCCCATAGCATTTAAAAAAAACTATTCCTCTTTTCCTTAAATTTCTTGAAACTGGTGGTTAGATCAAGAATCTGGATAAGATTTTGGATCATTTAAAGCCAAGAACAAAAGTGATCCGTCTTACATTCTACCTAATACCTGAGCAGTATTCTCAAAACTGTCAAGATCATCAGAAACAAAGTCAGCAAAAGTGTCACAATGTAGAGTAGCCTAAGGGAGATATAATGACTGAATGTAATGTAGGATCCTGGATTGGATCCTGGCATAGAAAAATAAAGTACATTAAGGAAAACTAAGGAAATCAGAATAAAGAATGAACTTAATAATAATGTATCAATATTGACTCATTAATTTGGAATATTTGGAAGTATTCCAAACTAATGTAAGATGTTAGCAGTATGGGAAATTGTGTTTGGGATACATGGGAACTCCACTATGTTCATATTTTTCCTGTAGATACAAAATTATTCTAAAATTAAAGTTTATTTTTAAAAAGTCACTTATTCTCTCACTTACCCCTTCCCCAGTTGTGGAGAGCCAGGCATTTGTGGTTGCCATAGAAATGAACCATAAAAAGACTGTTCTTATTAACAGACTGCACTCCTGCTCAGAGAAGCCAGGGGTATGTTTGACTGAAGACTCAAGTTTTGGATTTTCTTACCCATTAAAAGGAAATAGAGAAGCTAAAGCATCTATTATAAATAAAGCTTCAAACAGAGCAAGCGTCAGTTTCGGGAGAATGTTCCCCTCCCTCGTATTTTTCAAATAATCTGTAATTGTACTGTCCACCCCAGCCACACACTTCAGAAGCCTCTTCGTGCAACTGCAAGAAATAAAAACACAATCTCTTCTTTTATGAACTGTAAAAAAAAAAAAAAAAAAAAGTCCATCTTTTCCCTCACTGATTTGAGATGGTACTGTCACTAAACTTCCATATTAATGCCACCATTTTAAATTCTAATGAAATAAAGAAAGTCACTGTACTGTAGTTCGTTCCTAATGAGCTAAATGTTTGAATCCCAATTTTTTGAACGATGATTTTGCTTCATTTTAAATTTTTTTTTTCCCTTTCAGATCTGGCAAGAAAAAAAATACACATTTGCTCTTTGTTTTTATAATCCCTGAGAACTTCAAAGGTATGTGCCTGTTGGATATATTATCTGCTTTTTCCCCAAATAGAAATCATGAGGTCAATATTTAATACAAAGATTCTTAGGTTGTCTTTCAGGTCAAGGAGCTGATATTACTTTATCTGAACCACTGACAATGGAAAAAATGAGTGTTGTGATAAAATACTGGAAAACATGTCTCTCAAATACTGGTGAGTGAAAAGCAGGTTTCCAAGGGTTAGAAAAATTCTAAGATTCTACAAAAGTTGTATTTATACATTTTTATGTTGGTTTTCCACTTATGCCTTTTATTTGTTAAGGATTAACTGTATGCTATATACATGTAATCCTTATTAAACATAGTGTGAAGAAAACAAGTGTGAATAAAATAAAGGGAAACATACGTTCTATACCTGTGAAGAAAAAGCTTGTCCTCAAACGTTTAAAATGTGCACAAGGGACAAATGCAGTGTTGTGGTTAAGCACAGGTTTTTTTTGGTTTTGGGGTTTTTTTTTTTGGTAGCCTAGCTTCTTAGTCACTTGAATGGAATTATTCATGCTTTGTGCTCTATGATTGTCTAAAAGCCAGAGCCATTAACCTTGAGTTTTTGTGCTTTGCAAAACACTTGCATATAAATTATTTCACTTCTTTAAGTTAACAGAGTGGTTATCCTTTCTATTTTAGATTTTTAGACACAGATAATTAGTGTCAGTGCTTCAATGAGACCTCACATTTCTAAACTCTTCACCTGTATTGTATTATGTGTATTGCCAGCATCTAAACACTTAAGATAATTAAATTGCTTTAATTTGCCTTGTAAAAGGACAGACTCCAATTTCTGAAATTAAATTCTACTGGAATCATTGTTTGTCAGTGACTACTTATGATTTTTCTAGACCCAGGTTACTAGTAGGAAATCTTTTAAAATTAAGGTATTTTTCTTAAAATGGACCTGAAAGACGCTTTCAGGATTATCATGGATA
Organism: Globicephala melas; assembly: GCF_963455315.2. Lineage (NCBI taxonomy): Eukaryota > Metazoa > Chordata > Mammalia > Artiodactyla > Delphinidae > Globicephala > Globicephala melas. Next base: position 11,891,262 of record NC_083331.1, on the reverse strand, counting down.
AGCTCATACTCCAGAAGATACAAGATCAGTGCACCCCTCCTTTTTTTTTAATGTCCTTCTTCAGTATCTAGGCAACATGAGTGAGTCTGTTTTGTAACATCCCAATGGCTCCCATCCCCTGCAGGTGTCAGAGTTCTTCCTGGAAATGAAACGTGTAACTGTCTGGGACCAGAGTCCTTTTGCAGCCTCTTCTCATTTTGGTTCTCAGTGGAAATAGAGCAGCTGCTCATCACCACCTGTCTAGCACCCTTCTTATTGGTCCTAACCATGTCTCATCCAGTCATCTCAGCTCTGCTCTTAGGATGAGCAGCTGCAAAACAAACAAACAAAAACAACAACAACAACAAAAAGCAAAAAAACCCAAAAAAACCCCACACCAAAAAACAACACAACCATCAGATGCTTTGACAATGCAGCTACTTACTGAAGACTCATACGCATTTTCTGACTCTGACGTTTACCTGTAAATAATAAGTAAACTCGGTTGAATGCATTTTTAAGCACACCTATCACAAAGTTAGTAGAATCTGGTTGAAAGAGGATGCTGTGAAGTAACTTGTATGTAGTGTTTTAATTTTGCTTTCTCACCTGGGTAGTTCCATGCTTCACAGATTGAAATCTATAAAAATTGCTTTTTATTTAAAAAATGCTGCTTTATAAAATGTATTGAGTGAAACATGACAGCTATTTTTGATTAGGGTTTATATGCGTGATTAACATCATCCCCACCAGTGACTTTATAATTGAAATGGTTCCTCTTTTAAAACTTGCAGTTAAGAATGAAATTTCTGTGAAGCCTGAAGAACCTGAATTGCCCCTGCAGAAGTCCTGCAGTGAACACCTGAGATATTTTTCTGCAGATCTATTTGCTCGGTTAGTTTTTTTCACTTTTTCGTAGTAGCAATTTTTACTGTGTACATTTCATTAAAAAACATTTCTGGAGGGCTTATTGATTGTGCAACAGCAGCTCAAGTGCTGGGGGTGATGCAAAAGAAAGTAGCTACTTTGTGGAAGAGGGATGCAACCTGTACTACATTTCAGAATCCTGAGCTGGCACTGTGGGGACACATTACAGAAGTATCCAACTAAATATAAGGAAGCACTTCATAACCACAGGGGAGCAGGTTGAATTGTAAGGTAGTAAGTTACCCATCACTGGGCATGTTAAAGTAGAGACTGGGTTAAATAAAAGCAGTGATGTTTCAGACTTTTAAAACAATGGAATCCTAAGCTGTTATCCATCTGCCAATAAGCTTCTCCCTAATGTCTTTTTTGAACTCATGAACCTACCCCACCAATTACTGAAAATAACCCTTAAAGATGGTCTCTTTGTCTCTGTCTCTTTGAGATATTAGAACTAGCATTTAAACCTGCATTGAACTGGGGGTCATTCAAACCCTTTCAATTCTAACGCTGTATGCTTATAAAAATTCTATTTTAGTGAATTTCTTTGTTTCACTTGAAGCTGATTTCCAAGGAGATTTTAAATAGAGCATAGGGCTATAAAGAATGGACACAAGTGTTGAGAACATGGATGATGATGGTGAGAATTTTGAGTTAGTCACTTCCAGAATTTGTAGAATGTGACCGTCAACTTATTTTGAACAGGGAAGAGACTTGGCAACCAATAAGCATGGTTAAACCAAAGATGCACTTACTTAAGTAGTACAGAGATAGCAACAGCTTTCTTTATCTTATTTAGCATTTCAACCTCAAAGAAATTTACCGTATTAAACTTTTTCTGGGATATGGGGTTGGGAAGGGTTTTGGAAGGCCTTGTGATTTTCTTGTATTACTTACAACTTATTTTTGAGCCCTACTCATCTTGTATCTTTGCTCTTCCTCAGAATCCTACTACTATAACTAAAAGTCAATTTTCAAATCAAGTTATATCCCTTGTGATAAAGGAGATAATATTAGTTTGTAAGTTTTTTAGGGAATTTTTTTTTTTAATCAAATCAATGAAAATGCCTGGAGAAGTTCTAGAAAAATGGTCAAGCCAGAAAATGTCCATTAAATGACAATTTTTTTACATGGAGGTAACCTGCCGGTTGCTGATCAAGCTGCAGTAGTGTATCTTGGCCCTCTAATCCCTCGTGCTTTTCCTGTAATGTACCTTTAGATACAGTCATGTAATTTGGAATACTCATACTCAGTGAGGTTAGAATATTTTAGTCCTGCTTGTATCTGTTATTCTTTATCAGTATATTTTATTTTATTATTTATTTATTTATTTTTGCGGTATGTGGGCCTCTCACTGTTGTGGCCTCTCCCATTGCGGAGCACAGGCTCCGGACGCGCAGGCTCAGTGGCCGTGGCTCACGGGCCCAGCCGCTCCGGGGCATGTGGGATCTTCCCGGACTGGGGCATGAACCCGTGTCCCCTGCATCAGCAGGCAGACTCTCAACCACTGCGCCACCAGGGAAGCCCTATCAGTATATTTTAGAATCATGATCAGTCATTGTATTTATGATGACCTTAACAATAAATTCTTTTGAAATTTTGAAATAAACTATTCTGTACCAAATACATAGGGTAAAATGGTTTGATATTTACTGCACCTTTGTATAAAGCTAGGGACTTAGAGAAGCATCCTTTGATTAGTGTATTGGTGCTTATTGTTTACTATTGCCTGACAATTTTCCTCTTTATATGGTATGATTTTCTCTTGTTTCTAGCTCTGAATCTCTAAGAAATGACATTGGGTTTGAATTAAAGGATCCGTTGTCAAATTTCGAGAAAAACAAAAAGATTTCTGTTCTTCACTCAAGCAAGGAAAAGCTGAGAAGGTGAATTTTGTTACAGCCCCTTTTTTAGCATCGTTCCTTTGTAGGAAAAAATTGCTTCCATGAATTTCGTAACTTTTTATAATATTGTCAAAAGTCGGTGCGAAACTAGTAAATCTGGCAGCTGGGGAAGGTCTGGAACTGGTCCCTGCAATACATGCTACTCACTCATTCATTCATTTAGTCATTCAGCAAGTAGCTGTGAGTGTCTAATATGCCAGAATATGATTCGAGAACTGAGGTGAAAAATAAATTGTTGCCTTCAAGGAGGTCTTAGTCTAGTGCTTAGACAGACTTCTAAATAGGCTCTTAAATAGGAAATTATGTTTTAATGAATATCATGATAGAAAAGAACACACGGTAGGACACTAGGAAAGTTACCTAAGACAGAATGAGGAGGCAGGAAGGCTTTCTTGAGACGACGATAGCTAAATTGAGCTTTAAACAAAAATTGGTTTAGTTTGGTTTAGAAATCAGTGAAGGATGTTTCAAATGGTAGGAGTAGCAGGTACAGAGGCCGGCAGTGTAAGAAAGTACAGTGAATTTGTGGAACTGCAGGTGTTTTCATAGAGTTGGCCATAAGGGTGCAAGTGGCAAGGGGCAAGAGATGAGAGGTAGTCGGTAAGGGCTGGGTATGTCCTGTTAAGGAATTTGAATTTCATCCTGACCTGTTCATCCTGCACTAAAGGATTTTAGCAAAGGTATGATATGATAAGATCTGTACCTTAGAATGAACGCTTGAGCAGGATGTTAGGGAGTGAATTGAATCTGGAGGCCAGGGGAGTCTGTAATAAGAAGTGATGAAATCCTGAACTATGGTGTTAGAAATGGGATAGTGAGAAGTAAGCCAGTTCTAAGTATTTGAAATAGGTAGAATCAGCGTGAACGTGGCTGAAGGAGAAGTCAGGTGTAACTTCCAAGTTGATGGTGGAGCCACCGACTGACCGGGAAGTACAGTGGAATGCAGGCTGGGGGTGGGAGGTGAGTTTTGCTCTTGCTGCGTTTATATGGAGCTTCCCAGTAAGGAATTGGCCCTTAGGTTCTAGAGAAGATCCAGGCTAGAAACAGGGATTTGAGAGCTCTCAGGATACAGCATCTATTTGAAGCGGTGGATGCAGGATGGATATAATGACTTTGAAAAGCACGTAGGGAAGAGACAAGTGGGGAAGAGGCCCTTGGGGAAAACCTCAATATTTAAGGTCCAGGCAGCCGAGAAGAGATCAGGGGAAAAAGAGTTTCTAGGAAGATAAGAAGAAGACCGGGAGGGAGTGGTATTGAGGAGAACAGGGGAGGAGAGAGTTTCCTAAAGGAGTGTGTGTTCAGCAATATCGCATGACACAGAGATTAAGTAAGGGAAGAACTGACAGTTGACTGTGTTCAGCAAAACCTAAATGTCACTGACCTTGGCAAAAATAATTCCCTTGGCATGGTTAGGGAACAAGTGCCGTTGCAGAAAGATGGAGAATGAAAGGTGGGAATATGCAGATTTAAGGAAGGAGGAAAGGAAGGTGTGTGGTCTATAAAAGGGAATTTAGGGGAGAATGAGAAATTTTGATAAGGCTGGGCCAGACTTGAATATGTTCATATTTATCTTCCAAAAGAAGACAGCTGCAAGAGAGACAGAGGTCTTAAAGATACTCATGTTTTGGTCATCTGTGGCTGCTTAAAAAATGAGACTGAAGTTGATTGGCTTGATACGTGGTTTTATGGGTTAGCAGTTTGAGCAGGACTCAGCTGGGCAATTCTTCTGCCTATGTGACATTAACTGGGGTTACTTGGTAGCCTTCAGCTGGAGGATGGTCCAGTCAGGAGGGTCTGGGGCCTTTGCAGGGATGGCTGGAAGGCTGAACGCAGCCAGGGCTCCCCAGCCTGCTAGTCTCAGGGTTGTCAGACTTCTTCCATGGCAGCCCAGGGCTCCTAGAGAGAGTGTTCCAGGGGGCAGGAAGAGGAAGCTGCGCTCTCACACGGCCTGGGACCAGAAACTGGCCCAGTGCCACTTCTACCATGTGCTCTTGGTCAGAGCAGTCACAGAGCCTACCCAGGCCTAAGGGAAGGGTATATAGACCCCACCTCTCAGTGGGAGGAATGTCAAAGAATTTTAGTTCCCTTCAGGCAATGAGGGGCACTGGCAATGGATTTACATCCCTGAAGAGGCAGAAGGCTTTGGAATGTAGAACCAGGTGGAAGAACACCTCTTCCACTGAAAATGGAGAGAAGGAGTTAAAGCTAAGTGTGGATAAAGATGAGTCTTTTTGTTTGTTTTTTTCGTGCCCTGTGTTCTCTGCCTTCCCCAGCCGTCCCCTTCTAGAGTGTTTGTGTTCTCCCAGCTGGTGCCTGGCCTGGACTTTCTTTCTTTTTTTTTTTTTTTTTTAACATCTTTATTGGAGTATAATTGCTTTACGATGGTGTGTTAGTTTCTGCTGTATAACAAAGTGAATCAGCCACACCTATACACGTATGACGCAAGAGGGAAAAGATGAATCTTTTGATGGGGCCAGAAAGGAGGAGGAAGTTGATCATTTCTGCCGAATGTGCTCCATCGTCTGCTGAAGATTAGTGGGAAAATGGTGTGGTTTTGGGCTTGATGAGATGGGCTGGTAGATGGGCTAGTCTGGTCCAAAAGGCCTTCACTCATATGTCTGCTGCTTTAGCCAAGAGGAGACTTAGGGCCTGCTGGCCAGGCTATCCTATAGAGTTCACTAATCTGCAGTGAAATGAGAAAAATACAGTGCAATGAGTATTTTTAAAGCTATATTTTATATAGCATATTCTAAGATTGTGTTTTCCATACTTTATTTGATGTTAAAATCATGGTGATATTAGTAAATGGTTTGCAACAAAATGTTATTGGGAGATGGTACCTTTCTTTCATTATTTTTCATGTCTGAATCGAATGTTGGCAATCCTTTATTGGTCCCCCAAAGTTCTGTGTTGTTTTTCTTTTTTAATTTTAGTGGTTGATGAAAACTAAAATCTGAGAACCACTAGTCTAGAGGACTACAAAGATGCTTTGGGGGGTGTCCGCCCCTGTTGCATTATTTAAAGGGCTAGAAATCTTTGCTTCCCAGAAAGAAAAGCTGTAACCAGGAACTGACCCCTCCACTTAGAGATTTGCTTGGGAGATACCAGAAAGTAACAATCCGTCCCTAATTACTTTATGCCATTTCCTCTTCTTAACTCTTCTGATTATGGCTGTGAATCTTAAAATAGATGCTTCTAGTCTATTTCTCTTCCTTTTTCTCCTCCTCCTCCCAGTCAGCTGCTTTACTTATGGTTTTGTCTTTTTTGCTTTGTTTTGCTCTTTTTTGTTTTTAAGCAGCATAGGTAACATGATATTTGCTAATGTTGAGGAAATAATGATCCCAGCTGATGGTTTTGAATACTTGCATTTGGGAATTTCTTTTTTAAACAACTCTACCATCTGTTTTTTTTATTAGAACAGATTAATAAAAATTGGCTAATACTAATATTCTTGATGAAATCCCTTTCATTACGCATGTTTTAAATATATAAATATGTCTTTATCTTGGTAAGGTGTATACTTTGCAGTGCGATACCTTCATTTTGTTTGTGTATCTGTGAGTCCAAAATGGTGGCGGTTTAATCATTTTCAGGATGTCACTCACTTGAAGTGAAAGTGAGTTTTGCTGCAGTTTCTCACAAATGAAGGCTTTTCCAGGGCTGGAAAGACTTTTCAAGTGTTAGAAATTTAAGGAAGGTAGAATAGGAAGTTCTCAGAGGGTCTTAAGTCATATGTGGCCAAGAGACCTCTCTCTGTGAGTTCTTGATTGCCTGAGACACATTGTACAGAGGAGAGACCAAGGACACAGTTTGGACCAAGACCTTTGGCTTTAAATGCCATTCAGCCTCTTAGAATCACTTTTAGCTGGTTCTTTCCCTGATTTATTTGGACTGGGTCATAACCAAGCTGGCTTCTGTGGTAGACGACAAAAACAAAACACATTTTTGCCTGTTGTTGCCTATTGCTGCTTCCATACACAAAGGAAAAAGAAAACAGCAGGACCCTGTGGGGCCCCTGAGCTGGGTATCCTACTTTTTTGAGCCAACATTAACATCCTTCACAAAGGTTCTCTAACACCATATACAAAAATAAACTCAAAATGGTTTAAAGGCCTAAATATAAGACTGGATACTACAAAACTCCTAGAGGAGAACATAGGCAGAACACTCTTTGGCATAAATCACAGCATTAGTTTTTTGGGATCCGTCTCCTAGAGTAAGGGAAATAAAAACAAAAATAAACAAATGGGACCTAATTAAACTTAAAAGCTTTTGCACAGCAAAGGAAACCATATACAAAATGAATAGACCACCTATGGACTGAGAGAAAATATTTGCAAATGATGCTACTGACAAGGGGTTAGTTTCCAAAATATACAAACAGCTCATACAGCTTAATATCAAAAAAACAAACAACCCAATCAAAAAATGGACAGAAGATCTAAATAGACATTTCTCCAGAGAAGACATAACAGATGGCCAGCGGGCACATGAAAAGATGCTCAACATCCCTAATCATTAGAGAAATGCAGATCAAAACTACCATGAGGTATCACCTCACACCAGTCGGAGTGGCCATCATTAAAAAGTCTACAAACAATAAATGCTGGAGAGGGCGTGGAGAAAAAAGAAACCCTCTTACACTGTTGGTGGGAATGTAAGTTGGTGCAGCCACTATGGAGAACAGTGTGGAGGTTCCAGCAGTCCCATTCCTGGGCATATATCTGGAGAAAACTCTACTTTGAAAATATACATGCACCCCAGTGTTCATTGCGGCACTATATACAATAGCCAAGACATGCAAGCAACCTAAATTTCCATCAACAGGTGAATGGATAAAGAAGATGTGGGTGTGGGGGTGTGTGTGTGTGTGTGTGTGTGTGTGTGTGTGTGTGTGTGTATGTATGGTGGAATATTACTCAGCTATAAGAAGTGAAATAATGCCATTTGCGGCAACATGGATGGTCCTAGAGATTATCATATTAAGTGAAGTAAATCAGATAAAGACAGATATGTTATTACTTATATGTGGAATCTAAAATAATGATACAAATGAACTTATTTACAAATGAGAAATAGACTCACAGGCTTAGAAAACAAACTTATGGTTACCAAAGGGGATAGTGGAGAGGGGGAGAGATAACTTAGGAGTTTGGGATTAACAAACTGTGTCTTCTTTTAGTCTAAAATTAGATGACAATATCAGATTAAAATATCTGTAACTGTTGGTTGTTTTAACTCAAATTTTAGGGGTTTTTTTGGGGGGGGAGTAAAACAGGCTCTTCACTGTTTACAAAGTTATTTATGAGTTGCAAAAATTCTCTATGTTTTTCTCTGTATTACCATGTTTTTCTCCTGTACTCTTCCATTCATCTTGACTGCCACAATCAGACGGAAAGTACAAGAACACTTTTCTTTTGCACCTGTAGTGAAAACCTTAGCAGCAGACATAATCATTCCAGGTCTGTCAGATAAATGCATACTTTTGGTATTTAAAATGTTCAACTTAACAGAATGATGTAATAATCACAAGTAGCAAGTGATTATGTATTTGAAGCAAAAATTCACAAAATTAAAGGGTCATATTGACAAGCATTGTTGGAGATTTCACATCCTTCTCTCAGCAATTCATACAACAGCTGGACACCAAAAATCAGTCAGATACAGAAGGTGTGAGCCCTGTTAACCAGCTTGATCTGGTAGGTGTATGTAAAACACCATACCCAGCATGGCAGCGGAATACCCATTCTTTTCAAAGGCGTATGGTACATTCACTTAGATAAACTGTATGCTGGGGGGTATAGTACATTTCAGTGCATTTAAAAAAGTTGAATTCACAAGGAGTATGTTCCTTGACTACAATTAAGTTAAATTAGAAGCCAATAAGAATTTGATATAAAGAAAAACCTCAAGTATCTGGAAATTTAAGAACACACTCCTAAATAATCCATGGGTAAAAGAAAATAATCACAAGAAAAATTAGAAAATATTGCAAATTGAATGATTATGATAATAGAATATTTCAAAATTTGTGAGATGCAGTTAAAGCAAAGCTTATGGCAAACATTTTGGCTTTATTTTTTTAAAGTCTTTATTGATTTTGTTACAATATTGCTTCTGTCTTACGTTTGGTTTTTCGGCTGCAAGGCATGTGGGGTCTTAGTTCCCCGACCAGGGATTAAACCCACACCCCCTGCTTTGGAAGTCGAAGTCTTAACCACTGGATTGCCAGGGAAGTCCCAACACTAGGGCTTTAAATGCTTATATTAGAAAAGGCAAAAGATCTAAAAATCAGTGACCTAAGGGTCCATTTTAAGGGGCTAGAAAAAGTAAAATGAAGTAAATCCAAAGTAAACAGAAAGGGGAGGGAGGCGGGCAGGTGAGGAGAGAGACAAAACATTTTACCAATATCATGAATGAAAGAGGAATTACCTCTACATATCCAATAAACATATAAAAGGGTATATTTTAACTAATTTTATGCCAATAAGTTCAACAACTTAGGTGAAATGGACAAATTTTTGAAAAACACAATTTACCAAAACTGATACTAGATGAAGCAGATCTGAATAGCCCTCTATATTAAAGAAATTGAACTTACTAGAAAACAAAAAAGTACCAAAGAGAAAACGCCAAACTCAGATGGTTTTACTGATGAATTCTGTTAAAAATCTAAAGAAGAGGTAATAACCAGTCTTAAATTTTACAGAAAATGGAGGGAGAACAATTCCTAACCCATTTCATGATGCCAGCATAACCCTAAACCTGATAAAGATATTATAAAAAAAGAAAATTACAGACCAGTATCTCTCATGAACAGAGACATAAAAATACTTAACATAATTTTAACAAATTGAATGAAGTAATAGATAAAGATATAATGTGTCGTGACCACACTGGGTTTATCCTAGAAAAGCAAGGCTGATGTAACATTCAAAAATCAATCGATATAATTCACCACATTGAACACAATGAAGGAGAAAACAATAGATTAACAGATTCTGAAAACTTATTTGACAACATAAGATTAAAAGACAAAAAAACAATCTTCCAGCAAAATAGATATGGAAGAGAATTTCCTGAATCTGTTAAAGGGCATCTATGAAAAACCTATAGCTAACATTGTACTTAATGATGAGATTTTGACCATTTGTTCCTTAAAAAGATCTGGAACAAAGTAAGGTTGCCTATTTTTAGAAAGAAAGAAACAAAACTCTCTCATTTATAGATGGCATGATTGTTTATGTATAAAGTCCTAAGATCCTACAAAATAACTACTAGAACCAAAAGATGAATATAGCAAGGTCATAGGATATAAGGTCAGTGTACAAAAATCATTGTATTTTTCTATATTAGCAGTGAACAATTGGAAAATGAAAAATAATAATTATATTGAAAATAGAGTTAAAAAGCCTTAGAATACTTAGGAACAAAAATATATAAAAGACATAATATCTGTACAGTGGTCACTCAAAATATTGCAGTGATAAACTAAAGAAAAACTAAATCATGCATTATACATAATTATGAATTAAAAGATTTATGTTGTTAAGATGTCAGTTCTTGGGAGTTCCCTGGTGGCGCAGTGGTTAAGAATCTGCCTGCCAATGCATGGGACAGGTTTGATTCCCGGTCCGGGGAGATCCTGCATGCCGTGGAGCAACTAAGCCACTGTGCCACAACTACTGAGCCTGTGCTGTAGAGCCCGCGAGCCACAACTACTGAGCCCGCACGCCTAGAGCCCGTGCTCCACAACAAGAGAAGCCACCACAATGAGAAGCACGTGCATGGCAACAAAGAGTAGCCCCTGTTCGCTGCAACTAGAGAAAGCGTGTGTGCAGCAAAGGCCCAATGCAGCCAAAAAATAAATAAATTTACTGAAAGAAAAGAAAAAAGATGTCAGCTCTCGCTAAATTGAAATATAACTATTTAAATCTAAACAATAATTCAAATAGACTTTTTTGGGTAAAAATTGACAGTCTAATTCAAAACTGTGTGGAAAGGACTGTGAATATAAAAGGACTTAGAATAAAGCAATCCTGGAAAAGTACAACAAAGTTGGAGCACTTAAGCTATCTGACTTCAAGACTTAGCATACAGCTACATTAATCAGGATTTTACTAACATGAAGGTTGACCAGTAGATAATAAAACACAATAGCCCACACATTATGGTCACTTGATTTTCAGCAAATCACCAGGGCAAGCAACTTGGGAAACAAAAGTCTTTTCTATAAATGGTGCTGGAACAACAGGATATCCATATGAAAAAACAATGAAACTTGACCCCTTCCTCATACCATATAAAAATTAATTCAACATGAAGTATAGAGAGGGCTATCATATAAAGCTAAAACTATAAAGCTTCTAGAATAGGACTGTTCAGTAGAACTTTCTGCAGTGTTAGAAATGGCCTATATCTGCTCTCCAGTAAGGTAGCTGCTAGTCATATTATTGAGTATTTGAAATGTGGGTATTGTGACTTAGGAAATGAATTCAAATTTGTGTTTAATTTTTAATTAATTCATATTTAAATAGACTCATGTGGCTTATGGCTACTGTACTGAACACTACAGTTCTAGAAAAAAGCCTAGGAGAATGTTTTCGCTAGCTGAGGGTAGGCAGCTGTTCCTTATGACACAGAAAGCAATAACTATAACAGTAAGAGTAGATGAATTAGACTCTTCAAAATTTACAGCTTTTTCTCTCATAAGACACCACTAAGAAAATAAATAGGCAAACTACAGACTGGGAGAAGATATTTGCAAAACAAATATATTGACAAAATACTGATATTAGGATATACAAAGAACTCTTAAAGTTCAATAATAGACCTACAGTCCAATTAAAATGGAGGTAAAGTATTCAGATAGACACTTCACAAAGGAAGGCAATACACAAGCCCAATAAGCAGCAGAAAAAATGCTTAACGTACTTTGTTGTCATGGAAATGCAAATTAAAGCATGAGATACTACCACACATACCTCTGAAAGGCCAATATTTAAAAATTAAAACTGACAGTATTAAATGCTATCCAAGATGTGGAACAACAGGAATTCTCATACATGGATGGTGGGAGGGTAAATTGGTACTGTTTGGGGGAAAGTTCTGCTAGTTTCTTCTAAATTTGTAAAATAACCCTTCAATTCAATTCCTAGACATTTACCTAAGAGAAATAAAAACATACGTTCACAAAAAGATGTACAGAAGATCTTGCAGTTTTATTCATAATGATAAAAATAAGAAACAGCCGAAGTGCTGATTGATAAGAGAATGGATAAATAAGCTGTGGCGTATTTATACTACGGAATACTGTTCCTCAATAAAAAGGAACAAAGCAGCCCCATGGATAAATCTCAAAAACATTATGCAAGTGAAAGAAATCTTACATAAAAGGACATGTGCTGTGAGATTTGATTTATACGTAGTTTAAGGAGAGACAAGAGTAATGTGAGATAGAAAAGTATCAGAAATGTGGTTGCCTCTTATGGGGGATGAGACTGACCAAGAAGGAACATAAGGAACTTTCTGGGGTTATGAGAATGTTGATTAGGTAGTTTGTGTCACATAGTTTTGTACGTTTGTCAAAACTCATAGAATAGTACCCTTAAGATTGGTGCATTTTATTTTATGTAACTTTTACCCGAAAATAAAATAATTCGAACTGTAGCTATACGTTTAGGGGTTTAGTGTACTGAAGTCTACAACTTACTTTGAAATGCTTCAGTGCAATAAAATAGGTTGATGTATATGGCCAGTGGGATGATTCATACATGACAAAGCATAGACAGTAAGTGTTCACCATAGACTCTAGGCAGTGGGTATATAAGTGTTCCCTGTACAAATTCTTAATTCTTTCAACTTTTAAGAATTAAGAAATCTTAATTCTGTCAACCTTCCTGTATGTTTGAACATTTTCCTAATGAATGTTGGAAAAATGTTTAATGTGATCTTTCATTATAAAAGTGATATATGACCCACAAAGATATTTGGAAAATGTAGAAAATTAAAGGAAGAAATAATATTTTCTATAGCCCAACTATCCAGAAATAATGATTACTTGACGCTTTTGCTTTTTCTTTTTTTTTGCCTTATTTTTTCTTTAATGGCTATGATCATATTTTATATGCTGTCCTGTATCTTATACTTGTCTCCTATAGAAATATACTATTTTTTCCCCAGTAAGCTTTTTTTTTTTTCTGTACGCGGGCCTCTCACTGTTGTGGTGTCTCCCGCTGCGGAGCACAGGGTCCGGACGCACAGGCTCAGCGGCGATGGCTCACGGGCCCAGCCGCTCCGCAGCATGTGGGATCTTCCCCGACCGGGGCATGGACCCGTGTCCCCTGCATCGGCAGGCGGACTCTCAACCACTGCGCCACCAGGGAAGCCCCCCCAGTAAGCTTTATAACATATTTCCACTGCCAGATAATATTCTGCTGAGCTTACTTAAGCATCCACTCATTTTGTGTGTTTAAATTGTTTTTCCTGTTTTACTGATAGACTAATGGATGTCATTTTACAGGAAGTTTGTTCTGTGTTTGAGATCCTTGTAAGTGAAAGTACCATGTGGAAGGGTATATGAAGTTTCAGAGCCCATCATACACATGTCAAATTGTTGACTTTTCCATCCCTTTTACAGAGTGATGCCTGAGACATCTCCACAGAACCCCCAAAGCTCCTCAAAGCCCAATTAAAATACCACCCACTGATCTGGAATATTTGAGTTATTCACTGGCTATGTGACAAAGTGGATTTTTAAAAATCCATTTATTTTTGTCATTCTAAGGTTCAGAGAGGTTTAGTAAGTTGCCAGAGGTCCCAGCCAGTAATGGGCAGAGCCACCCTTTGATCACGTACATGTCAAGGCAGTATTCAGCGCAAAACGTGCTTAAGAATGCTTATTAACTGAACACACGGATAACTGAAGGTCACAAAGGCTGAGATCAATTTAGAGTTACATTTCCTATGTATTTCCCTTCAGAACTGTGAAAGACTTAGGTTAGTTTCTTTCTGATATGAGCCTGGATGACGTTCTCATTTGCATATTGGTTTATTTGTTCTGTCCATCTACCTACCTCATGTAAAGGAAGCAGGCTTTTGATTTTCCTTTGGCTCAGAACACAGGTGAAGCCCATGTATTCTAAGTTGCTAATTGTGTATTGTTGGAAATGTGGTCCAGGTCAGAGTGACATGAATATCCTGAGGACTCTTTCTTTGCCTTCCAGGCTTCTAGTGTGAATCACAAAAGGATTCATGTGTATGGTGTGTGATCCTCTCCTCTGAGGGATGCGTGCCTGTAGGTTTCCATAGGCAGCAGGGGTATTCTCTGGTGTCCTCAGTGTCTGGGCATCCTGCACACTCACGGGGAAGAGTGAGCTGGGCTGCCATCAGCACAGACACTGTACTCGGCAGCAGTGTGAGCCGTGCCCCAGAAAGCTGTGATTCCAGGGGCTGTGGAGACTGCTGGCTTGTGGGGACATGGCCCTCCTCTAAAACGGAGACTAGAAAGGCAGGGGCCGGTTCCTTTATAAACAAACCCAGAGGAGGGATTGGTTGTCCTTGTGCACAAGGAAGAAAACAGGCTAATCATTCCTTATTTATTACATTTCTCTGCTCAGAGAGCGAATCAAGTATTGCTGTGAGCAGCTGCGTACCCTGTTGCCGTATGTGAAGGAGAGAAAGAATGACACAGCTTCGATTCTCGAGGCAACAGTTGACTACATGAAGTATGTCCGGGAGAAAATCCCTCCAGCCATCATGGGCCAGGTAGTCAACTCTCAAGCCCTTGAAATTTATTCTCGCAGACAGTGCTTTAATGCTACAGTTTTATTTCTTTTATTTTTTATAGTTAGAAATGTGTGTGTGTGTGTGTGTGTGTGTGTATATACGAAAAAAATCTATAGCTATAGCTATCTAAGTAGATCTCAATCTCTTTCTCTCTTCATTTCTTAGATTACTGAAGTACTTCAGATCAATAGGAGGTTTTGTAAGAAACGACAAACGCCCATCCAGCTATCCACCCCAGGCACGATTATGGCACAAAGGTATGATCATCTGAATCTTGTGAATCTGAGGTCGCCTTGTTATTTTTCTTTGGTACTAATGCTAGAAATGAGACAGGCACTGAACCCACCCATAATGAGAACTAAATGGTACTGATGAACCTAGCTGCAGGACAGGAATAAAGAGGTAGACATAGAGAATGGACTTGATGACGTGGGCTGGGAGGGCGAAGCTGGGGCTAAGTGAGAGTAGCATCGACTTATATACACTACCGAATGTAAAATAGTTGGCTGGTGGGAAGCAGCCGCATAGCACAGGGAGATCAGCTTGGTGCTTTGTGATGACCTAGAGGGGTGGGATAGGGAGGGTGGGAGGGAGGCTCAAGAGGGAGGGGATATAGGGACATGTGTATGCACATGGCTGATTCGCTTTGTTGTGCAACAGAAACTAACACGGTATTGTGAAGCAATTATATTCCAATAAAGGTCTATTAAAAAAAATAGAATCAGTAAACTTTTCCCATTGCTGATGTGTATCATTTAATTACAGTGATAAAATATGTAATATTCTCAGGCCCATGATGCTTTCATCATTTGACTCACTCTTTCTTCTTTTGTTGTTTCTTAAAATGGGGCTTTACGAGTAGTGCCTGTGGTGATTGACAATGCAGTCAGGATGCGATAGATTCTAGCATTCCTCTGTCACCAGGGCAGTCCAGCCCCATTTTCAGTTGGAAGTCCTTAAAGACATTTCTAGTATAATAGGTGACGTGCCAGATGAATGCTTCCTTGTTTAAATTGATTAGAATGTGTACACCAAGAAAAACTCTAAAGGAGAAGTAAACCATTCCTCCATATCCTAAAGAACCATCATGAATCCTCTTCTACAGTTTGTTCTTATATTTAATCCAGAGCATAGGCTCTGTCTGTGCTTTTTAGAAATAGAATGTAAGAAGAGCAGTTCAACTCAGCAATGTTCATATCATCTTCCTTGAGAAATGCCTAAAGAATGTTTTGTTTTTTTAAGAGAAAACAGTGTGTTGACAAGCACTTATTCACCTGTGAGAGGGATCAGATTCCTGGCTAATAAACGCTTGAACGTGTACTCTGTTCCTGCCTCCGGGGCTCCCTTGGATGAAGCTGTGAGAGGTGAGCTCCGCCCACCGCCCTGTGCAGCCGTAGTGTGCATGGGCGCGCGTGTGTGTCCTGCTCACCCTGGGCCTTCTGTGCAGGCACTGCCGCAACCAGGGGATGGAGCGTAGCTGGAAGATTACACCCTGAGTCCTTTGGTGCTGTCTGCTTGAAAGACACGGCTGGCCACTGGCATTTAAATAATGGTACCCCAGAAAGTGGGCTGAAAATTGACTCTCATTACCAGAAATCTCATCTTAATGATAGATGATGAGCACACTGATGACTATGTGTATTTCTGAATAGAATCTAAAGGGAGGGAAGTATTCATATTAATTCAGTGCTAACAGTGTGCAGGCAGACCTCAGAAATACCGTGAGTCCTGTTCCAGACCACTGCAATAAAGCGAATATCACAATAGGGTCACACGTGTTTTGGTTTCTCAGTGCATATAAAAGTTATGTTTACACACTATCGTAGTCTATTAAGTATGTAATACATATGTCTGAAATATTAATGTACATGCCTTAATTTTAAAATATGTCATTGCTTTAAAATGCTAGCCATCGTCTGAGCCTCCAGCAGGTAGTAGTTTAACATCAAAGATCACTGATCACCAGCTGGTGCTTTGTGACTGCCTGGAGGGGTGGGATGGGGAGGGTGGGAGGGACGGAGACGCAAGAGGGAAGAGATATGGGAACATGTGTATATGTGTGGCTGATTCACTTTGTTATAAAGCAGAGACTAACACACCATTGTAAAGCAATTCTACTCCAATAAAGATTAAAAAAAAATTCTAACCATCATCTGACAATGCAAGGTTGCCACAAACCTTCAGTTTGTTTAAAAAAAAAAAAAACAACTCTTCAAAACACAATGGAAGTACAATAAAGCAAAGCACAGTAAAATGAGATATGCCTGTATAAAAATATTAAACGTATTTTTAATAAGGAACATGGATTCACATCACACCTAGGAAGGTTGAAGCATACCTTTGAAAATCCTGAAACAACCGAAATAATAAAGCGATTTCCTTACAACCTGAAATCAAAAAAAAAAAAGATCACTGATCACAGATCACTGTAACAAATATGCTAATAATTTAAAGGTTTAAGATATTGTGGGAATTAGCAACATGTGACACAGAGACATAAAGGGAGCAAATGCTGTTGGAAAAACGGCACCAATAGACTCACTTGATGTAGGGTTGCCACACACCTTCAATTTGTAAAAGAACAGAGTGGCTGCAAAGTGCAATAAAACAAGGTCTGCCTGTACTGAGCATTTAACCTATTAATTGATTTACCTCCTTTGTGTCTTTGCTTAATTGTCACCTTCTCAGTGAGTCTTTCTCAACCACCCAATTAAAACCGCACACTCCTTCCCAGCATCACATAATACGTGGGACTCCTTATCCACTCCCTCTGCTGTATTTGTCTTCATAGCACTGTTCTCCTTCTAATATTCTTTTCTTGCCTATTTTTTTCTTGCCTGTCTTCTGCCACTAGAATATCAACTCCACAAGGACAGGGATTTTTTTGCCTCTTTTGTTCATTGCTGTATCTCTAGTACCTAGAACAATGACCAGCTCACAGTAGGTGATCAAGAAACATTCATTATATGAATATTCCATTGTGAATATTCAATGTTTACCCACTGGGAGGCATTTTTGTTATTTGTATTATAAAGTCCAGGCATGCCCATGTGCTTGTACAAATAAGAAGATGGAAAAAAAGCAGAGCCAGAGTAAAAGCACACAGCTGCCAGCTTGTGACTTCTCATACATATTCCCAAAGGTTATTCTTCACTGAGAAGCCAGTAGGTTATGGAGCATGTAACCTGTGTGTTAGGTGCTGATGACCAGAGGCCCTACCATCTCCTACCCCTGCCTGAGTCTGAGGTCACCTTTCTACTGGTTTCCTCGAAGGGATTCCACTGCCTCATGTCAGCACCTCCCTGTGCTGGGAATGCCCTTTCCCACGCTCTGCCTGGCTCACCCCCAGTCATCGCTTAGTTTCAGCTTAAATGTTTCTGCCTCAAAGATGGGGACACGAGGACAGACATGGTGCAGTTCTTGTTCTTAGGGAGCTCGCAAATGAGCAGCAGACAGGGTCATAAAGCAAAATATGATTCATGTGTTATTTTAAGTGCTGTCGTCGAGGTACCATGCACATTATGGGGACATTGTGGAAACAACGGGAACAAACGAGGTTACGGGGGATGGTGTCTAAAGTCAAAAGAGAAAGGGTCTCCAAATAGGACATTGCCCTCCTTGTTCATATAATCAACCTCAGGGTATTTATTCGTCAATTTAGACTTTTTTCCTGACTTAGGGGAGAGGGAAGGAGAATAGAAAAAAAAGTAGCCATGAGCCATGGTTAATCTACTTAAAGTAGCTATGGCTGAATGTCACAAAGAATGATTCAGTCAGCCCAGATTAAATCAGATAGGGGTCAGGCCACAGGTGTATGCCTGTCAGTGTTACTTCTTATACACACAGTACTTACTTCTGCATTTTCACTATTCATATCCTGCAGAAACTCTGAAACACTCTTGTGATGGTAGTGAGTTCAGGCCTTTCTGTGTCGCAGGATCTCTTGGTTTTGCATCACCTAAAATGACTGTTCTTGGGAAGAAACAAATCCACTAGGACCATAGGCTTATGTCAGGTTCAGACTGGACAAGACCTTGAAGGTCACTGAGTCAAAACCCCTACTTCGATTTTATTTATATACATTTTTCCATTTGAAAAGCAGTATTAGTCCTTTACTAAAACCCAGTTAAGATAATAACTGTATTCATTTTTAAATGTATTCCCTTCAAGTCTTTTTCTACACTACAGTCTTTTTCTACATTACAGTCGTAATCATATTGGATCTCCAATTTTGTCTCTGGCTTTTTTACTTAACATTGTGTCCTGTCCACTTGAATTTTGTATTATGCAGCCCTCAGCACCATTGTAATGGTTTTAGTAGTTTATCAAACGATTTATAGAATAGTTTTCTTAGTCGGCCTCCTGTTGCTACATTTAGTGTTCGCAGTTTTGTGGGGAGAGTGATTTTATGCATAATATGATAGTAAATATTTCCCTGTAGATTTTTCTGTATTTTGGACTTCTTTCTTGGTCTGGATACCTGGAAGTGAGTGACGAGTGAGTTAGGGAACGTGAGCACATGCACAGCTGGTCACGCATGTTGCCAAATGGTTTTTGAAAGAGGACTGGCACAGTTGAAATCAGTTAATAAGTCTTTCAGATTTCACTTTCACCACCTAGGCCGGTAAATTGAAGGCTGGAGAAGTTAAATGGCCACCTGAAGCCCCCTGGTTTCTGTGCTAAATCTGACCTGTAACCCAGAAGTGCTGATATCGGTCAACATTAGACTTCCTTAGGCTGCCTTTACTTGTCCTTTTTCACAAGTCTCTGTACACTTTTGCCGAAATGATTTTTCACAAATATTCCAGATACATTTGTATTTAAAGTAGACATAAAGCTATGTTCCTTTGCCTTTATTCCTGTCAGTATCCAGAAGAAAATAAATAGGTGTTCAGGGAAGTCACTGGCGGTCCAGTGGTTTGGACTCCGTGCTTCCACTGCAGGGGGCGTGAGCTTGATCCCTGGTCAGGGAGATCCCTCAAGCCGCACAGCGCGGCCAGAAAGTTTAAAAACAAAACAAGGTATTCCCGATATTGAGATTACATTGTTAACATGCATTATATATTAAAAAAAATTTTCTGCCTTCTAGTTACTGCACAGAATATAGCTATATAACAGTATAACCCACTTCACTCATAGAAAATCAGTGAGTGAGTTGTGGCTGGATGGAGTTCTTCTTTCCAACATTCTCCCATGCTTCATAGGGATGACCACAGTTTTTATGATGGCGAGACATGCGCACGCACACACAATGGCATAGAGGTATGATGCGTCTCCAAAATCTGTCTTTTAGTGACATGTGAACACTAATTTATAGTGTGTGTATCGCTCTAAATGCCACTACCAGAAAGTTCACTTTGTTTTTACGTCAGCATTTGAGTATAGCAGTAGTCTTAAGTTTGGACCATGAGGAAATGAAATAGAGGGCAATGTATTTCAAATATAGTAGTTCAGGGTTACTGATTTGCATCTACTGATGGATACTTGCTTTGTTTTTATTAAAGGTCAGTCGAGCTCTGCGTCAGAGAACACTGTTGGCGCCGTGTGTAAAACCCGAATCCCCAGCACAGCTCACTCTCTCAATTCCTTCCGTGCTGTCAGATACTATTCTAAAGTCGTCCCTTCCTATGATGCCGCTGCCGTAACAAATCAGAACATTTCGGTACATTTTCCAACAGCTGTGCCCAAAGTCTCGAAGTTTCTTCCTCAGCACTGCAATTCTGTGTTGGGCCAGGCGTGCGCAGCACACCCCAACTGTCTGGTAAGTCTTCTGGGGTCTGTGGGTCAGGCTGGGCTCTTTCATCCCAGCCAGCAGGAGCCCCTGGCCTGCGTTTTGTTGTTCATGCTCTGGTTAGAAACCTCATCGCCTGGCACCGGGGGAGTCAGCCCAGGCTCTGGCTCCCCGTGCCGCCCCACTGCTCTCTCCATATCCAGAGTTGGTGAATCTGGACGTGGCTCCGCTGCTATGACTGGAAGTGACCAGGCGGAACCTAATCTCCTCTAGAGCCCCTCCTCGCTCCCCCCGCCCGACCCTGCTTTCTACGGTGCCACCTCCCATTCCACCAGCCGCACCCTCCACTGGCACCGTGGCTCGCTGCTGATTTCTCTCTTAGGCCGGCACCAGTCACACACCCTATGACAGCCTGTTCTTGTGACACCAACCAGGCCGATTTCAGATCCCAGGTGTCCTCATAGCACAGATACTTACTGAGCACCCACTGTGTTCTAGCATTGTGCTAACCACCGGAAATGTAGTATCTAAAGATAGACCACAATCCCTGCCGTCATGAAGCCTGAGTCTCCCAGGGAAGCGGGCACAGAAGCAGACAGTCATGATGCGCATTGGCGCGCACGGGAGGAGACCCTCGTGTCTATAGGGTAATACGGGTGTGGGCAAGGATTGGGACTGCTTACCCCTGGAGGAAGTACTGTGTGAGCTGAGATCCAAAGAGTAAGAATTAGCCCAGTGGAGAGGTTAGGAGTTGGGAGTGAGGAAGGGAAAAGCAGTCCAGCATGGATCAGTGGTATCTTCATTTTTGGGAAGAATTGTCCAATTCTAGAGGAAGACCTGAACTTGACTGGCCTGCTTAAAATGGACTCTGATAGCCTTAATATAATTATTGATACTTTTGCATATTAATAATAGTTACCGTGTTTTGAGCACTCAATAGGTAATGTGCCAGATACCCTACGTACTTAATGTGGGTGATCTAATGAATCTTTGACACAGTCATTGAGGTAGGGACCATTATTTCCATATGACATCTATAAAGTGGGAATAATAGTGACTTTCCCAAAAAACATTTATGAGAAAAATGTTTGAAAGAGCATTAGAAAGAAATTTTAAAATATGAAGTATCTACAGATATAATACTGTTACTAATGGTCATTAGTATACCAGCATATTATTTTTTTAATTGTGACCTACCCTTATTGTATGTAGTTTTTTCGGAGAATTGTTACAACAATGTATAATTACTTTTAGTAACTATGAATAATACCTATTTTAAAACCTGTAGTGTATTCACCTGAGGAGTTCATGGTTTTACAATTTCCTATTGCTTGAGGACATAGAAAATGTATTTGTGACATTATGAGTAAGAACAGGCCAGGATTCAATTAATGTGTTTTTTTTTCACCTTTGCAGCAACAGTTTTGGGCGTATTAATAGCACATGTTTGAAATTCACACTCTAGACCACCTACTGGGTGCCGTTTGACAATACAAGAAGAATGGAACAAAGAATGATCTTGAAAGCTACACCCGGAGACCTACTATCAAAAGGGTTTGCATTGTATGGCTTCTGATAAATGTGCTAAAAGCTTCTGCAGTCAGAAAGACAGGCAGCAAAAGTGCTAGCCATAGGTTTTTACTTACCTTCACACATACTTGGATCTCCCCCAACCCAGGTGCTACAAGAACAAACTGCCTAGGTGAGCTAGACTCTTTTTTTTTTTTCTCAAAAAATATTCCACAATTTATGCGAAAGGTACATGATAAAGAAGATCCACGTAGACTGGGTAAAGTGCATTGGTGTCACTAAGTACAGATGTTGCAACTTGATTCTTACTTTTAGTATCACTGTGAATTACTGTCACTTATTTCTAGGTGGTATCGTTTCCAGATTTGACATTTGAGAGAGCTTCCTTGGCTATTCACTATTCAAACTCAGATACCATAGTTTGAGAGAGGTGTTTACCTCCTCACTTGACTACTAATGAATAAACTGACATGTTTGTTTTTGCATTTCACCATCCCTTGAGTGAAATGATAGCTAATAGGTAAATTTTTCTTTCTGGCTCTTTAGTTACAGACTAGCAGGCCTTTCTTTGTTTTTCATCTCCTTCTTCCTATGGGTATCAGAAAAGATTGCCGAAAATAAGGGGAGAAAAATGTTTGTTTTATATTTCACTAAAATGTTCTTATGCATAGTATAAGTATTATTGTTAAAGAAAATATTCAGTTCTGACCCTCAAAACGGTAACCCATTTTTGTTCTGTTCAATAAATATGGGTTCCCTCTTTTAGTAGTACTGTGTAGGGACTTTCATTTTACAAGATTTTTGAGGATTTGGAAAATTACTTTCGGCATAGCCAAATTTTCATGTTAAATTGTGTAACTTTTCTTTGAGGATGGCATGGTAATGGAATTTGTAGATGTTTGACAAACTTGATAAAGGAACTAGAAGTTTCCAACTAAGATTCTATGCTTATTATTATAAATGTGTGCTCGACTCTTGCCTTTGGGGGTAGTAATGGCTTTGACATTGTAGGAGAACCTGTTGAGGTATTTTGAGTATTTTGGGATGACTTCATATGTTCACAGCTGGTCTTAATTTCTACTGGGACTTTTTCTTTGCATCAGCGTTTTCCTAAATTCACACGTGGACCATGAGACACAGCCTGTGGCTGGGAATTCTACCTAGAGAGGTGACCCACAGATCCTGTCTGCCTGCTGTTATCAATCCCCTTTTTCCTTTCAACATGAAGAGGAGACTACCAGATCAGTCTTTTTTTTCAACGCTGGTTCCCATGATCCTGAACTTCATGCAAATGTCCAAATTCATTTTTAATACCAGAATTTTAGTTTTAATAAATTATGCTCTTCCAGGTCAGTTCAGCTCTCAGCCGGGGAGGAAAGGTTAGTTGGGCCTCAGCCTGTAAAGAAGAACACACTTTTCCTTTGTAAAATCAGGTTGACCGGTCATGAGACAGTTGCAGTGTCGTTTTCACAATGAAAAGGTGCAAAGAGTTTGTCTAGAAAAGTTGGCAGCTTGCGGTTTTCACATTGGTGGTTCTAGCAGCCCCTGTCCCTATCCAAACAGGGAGTAGGGGCAGAAGCAAATATTTATTGAGCCCTTTCTGTGGCTTAGGCAAATTATGAGACATATCCTCGAGGGAGAGGAACTTGGCCTTACTTGTTTCCAGACCCTCATTGTCAGCCATCTTGCTGGCTGGCTGGCTGGATGTACACGTGCTTGGATGGGTACCTGGGGGAATGAGGACCCAAGAGGAAGGAGGCGTCTGAACATGGGTGATGATTATGAGAAGGGAAAGGGGGGGACGTGGTCAAGCCCTTAGGGACCCGTTTGAGGTCAAGAGGGAAGGAAGAGTGGAAGTAGATATTTGGCCATCCATCACTGTAGTTTTTATTGAGAGTGTATCACTACTCTGTTTACACTTATTTCCTACCCCTCACCATACTTTTCTAATATATGAGTTGTATGGTCTCCCAGCATAGCAGAAATGGCAGTCATTGGTAGTGTTTGTAAACAAACTGTTGTGTGTTCAGTGGAGAACATGCAAATGTTGAACACCTCAAAAATCATTCAGTTATTTATTAATTTGTTCAGTAACTATTTGGCAGGCATTGTCTTAAATGCTGGGAAAACAGCTATATATATGACATCGTCTTTTTAACTTTTTTTGTCTAGGAGCTTAAAGTTTACTGGGAGAGACAGGTAGGCTGGAACTGCAGTAGAGTTTGGTGAGTGCTATGCGGGGGGAGAAATATGAAGTACTAAAAAGCAACACCCACACCATTCTGGGGATTCATGGGAGGTTTTAGGGGTAGTGACGTCTGCGCTATCCTCATTTCTGAAACTGGTAGTAACAGTACCTGCCTCTTAAGGTGGTTGTGAAGATTAAATGAGATAATACATGTGAAAGCTCTTAGAACAGTGTCTGGCGCACTGTATAGGTGTCATCGCCCCCACAATTATAACAATGATTAAGCTGAGATTTTAAGGACCAGTAGGCATAAACTAAGCCAAGAGGTGGAGATTTGGGGACTGGTTAGGGAGATAAGTTTTCAGGCAGAACTGTATTTGCAAAGGAACGACGGAAAGGACAGCATAACACGTTTGGAGAAGTGAAGGTAATTCCACGTGGCTGTGCAGAGAGTTCAGGTGTGGGGTGGAGGAGGGATGGAGCAGGGAGATAGGCGGGAGCAGAGAGAGAGAGGCAAGGGCCACATGACACTGCCCTCTTGGAACTTTAAACAGTTCTTTTGTTGCTGTCATGGTATTGACATCATCAGATATGCATTTTTAGGGTGAGCACTCTGGCTTTGGTGAGTTAAAGGCAGAATGAATCGAAGGGGGCTTAAAGCACCTCGGGGGAAGGAGTGGCTGTTCCAGTAATTCAGACAAGAGATGGCCCGAAATACGTCATTGGCTGTGGGGATGAAGAGAAGAGGCAAATCTGGTCGATATTAAGGGGGCAGAATTAGCAAGAGTAGGTAGATGATCCAATACAGGGGTGGTGAATAAGGGCAAAGTAGTAAGGATAACAGCCAGGTTTCTGGCTTCGGTTGCTGGACAGATCATATTGACGTTCACTGGGGGAGCACAAGGAAAAGAGCATTTGGAGGGATGGCGCTGGATGATGACAGTTTCACCTGGGAACGTGCTGCATTGGGTGCGTGGGGGGTAGCCTAGTGGAAGCAGCTAGAACACACGCAGATCTGTGCAGCACAGGTGGGGGCTCTGGGTGAGAGATGACGCAGTTTAGGGCATCGTCAGCCAGGGGTGGGGGAATGTTGAAGTGGGTGATTCAGTCATTAAATGATGGGATGATCCACAAGGGCCTTCTGACCCTGCAATTCTATTATCATTCATCATAAGAAGTCACTGGGTCAGGCCCCCAATGTCACATGACACTGCAAGTTACCAGAGATTTGAGACACGTGGGTAGAGCCCTCTAAGGCAGAGGGTACAACTTGCCCATGGCAGCTGTGTTTGTTTACTGTTGTTTTTTTTTTAAATTTATTTTTCCTTCCAGTTTTATTGAGGTATAGTTGACATACAGCACTGTATAGGTTTAAGGTGTGCAGCATCATGACTTGACTTACGTACGTCATGGAACGATGAGCACAGGAAATTTAGTGAATGCTCATCAACTCATATAGATACAAAATCAAAGAAAAAATATTCTTCCCTGTGATGACAACTCTTAGGATTTGCTCTTTTAACAACTTTCCTATATAACGTACAGCAGGGTTAGTTGTATTAATCACGCTGTGCATCATATCCCTAGTAGTACACTTATAACCGGAAGCTTGTACTTTTGGAAACCACCTTCATCCAATTCCCCCTCTCCCCAACCCTTGTGAGAAATTAAATTTCTCCGAATTTCTAGCTTCTGAAAAATTCAAAACATCAGCAATACTGGCTCTATTTCTACTTAGGCAAAATAGCAACACATTGCTCAGGTAAGTAGTACCCAGCCCTACGTATGGGGTGTCAGGTTCCCACCCAGCTTGCCTCCTTCATTGAAATGACTTTGCCTGGTCCCTATAGGTATTCCAGTTTGTCCCCTACAAAGAGAATCGCTTGGGGGATGGAGAGTGGCAGCACGTTAAAATGCACACTCCCAGGCCATGCCCCACAGGGTCAGATGGGTAGGTTTGGCTGAGCTGGGAATCCACATTTTAAAAAACACTGCCCGAGGTGTGGCAGGCATCTGATTATCCTACTTAAAAACCCCCAGTGCACGTAAATGGATGCAGATATCCAGAGGAGACACGAAAACAGAATAGATGCAAACTAAAACCGTATGTCATTGACTTCCAGACCTGAAGCCCTTGTAGATTTATGAAAACCATGCATTTGGGAGCTCCTGTCTGAGAGATTGTGATTCTGTAATTCTAGGATGGGGCTCAGTAACCTGCAGAGAGTGATTCCGATGTGCAGCCAGGTTTTGGAGCCACCGTTAGATTCGTAACATGCTAATCACGTGTGTGTTGAGAGCAGATGTCAGGAGATGAAGCAGGGGGAGCATATCCTCCCAAATCTCCGCAGGTCACAGGAGAGGATCATTGCTGCCCCACTGGGTGATGGAGAAAGGTTTTGCTGAGGAGGTGAGTTTCAGAAACTGCTTTGGTAAGTTAGATGATTGGGTAAAAACACTGCACACCCAGAGTATAGCTGTGGGGAAATTCAAAGGTGGGAAAGGACCCAGGGAGTTTTCAGCAGGAATAACTGAAAAGAGTGAAAACCGTGAAAATGAGGTCTGTCTCACTCACTTTCTTTTGTCTAGATGGCAGTAAAAATGTGTATGAAGGGAGTTGCTTTCTCACGTTTATTAAATTTTCATGTTTGTAGAATTACAGGGGTTGTTAAAAGCAGAAAGCCACTTTTGCAATATAACAAACTACAGAAAATATGTCATTTCTCTGAATACTTGGCATTGACCTATCATCACAAAATTCCTGAGACCAAACCGAAGCCTCCCACACTTTTCTTTCTGACTTTCTGGCCTGCTGTTGTTTGCCCCTTTCCCTTTGCCTGTCTCCCTGTTACATGGAATGAGGAAGCAGGAAGCCCAGGGATCGCCTTGGTTAATCAGGTATCAAGAGCTGCTTTCATCACCATGGAAACATGACACCCCTGTGCAAGACAGAGAAACCCCTTATCTCTCGATTTTTCCAGGTGGATTTAACATCCCAGAATAATATCCTTTCTGAAAACAGGAAGATGCAAACACACGCACACAATTACATTACATAGCATGCCGGGTGCTGCTGAATTTTACTCATCTGACCCTAGAAAAAAGTACTTTTCATTTTTGCTCAAAGCACACATTTCTAGAAGTCAGATCGTAAACTAGGTGGGCTTGAGTACGGCCGGGAAATAGGCTTCTAAAGTGCACAAACTTGTTCTGAAACGGAGTCTGCTAAACCGTCCTTGCAGACGGATACTCCTTTCCACTTCTTTCTTCCCCACATCGGCTATGTGAGGGTGTTGGGAGTGGTGTATTTTCTACAACACTGAATTCCTCCTCCTCTATCCTGTCTCAGGCTATTTTCCTGTGTTCTTCAAAATAATAGCCAAATTTTAAAAAGTTCTGTGACTTAGGACTTACAAGACTCCACGTCATTTTTAAACCCCCGATAACAGGTGTCAACTTTGCAAACACTGTGAAAACTCCTTCCAGGTTATTTTCCCTGTAGACCTAAAGTGGATCTCAGTGTTGAACTGGAAACTATTGGGAAGTAGAAAATCTCTCTCATGCTTATGTGTATGTTAGGATAGGTGCACAGAAACAAGAGTAAACTCGTTTTTTCCCTTACTGCTTTGGACTAATACTGGTTCTCTCATGTTGTGGTATTCTAATACCCCTGAATCTGTTGTTTTTAAAGCATTCAGTTAAGAGTGTGGAGAAACCCATCAGATTCACTTCCCTGTGGGATTACTTGTTTTCTTTAGTATTTTTAGATTTTATTTACTATCATAAAAAAGGAGGCCATGGTGGTCGAAGCATTGGTTTTTGTCTCCTACTGGAGCACTATTATTGAACTACCCTTTATGACATTTAACTAGTAAAATAATGATTTAAAATATCTTGCTAAAGGAGACACTCCAGACTTTTTTTCAGTGTAACAAGGAGTTAAACTCTTCAATTGGGTTAGTGAGTCAGGACCTGGACGAAAATGCCTCTAAGCCTCTGATGGAGTTAAGGGAAAGAGGTGAGATATCAATTAAGTAATCTTTTTTCTTTAGAAGCAAAAAATTGAGTTTTGAAAAACTTGAATATGAACGTATTGTCTTGGCATAAAAAGACTTTAAAGGGTTAATCCTAATCTTAGGCAACCGAGAAGCTACTGCAGGATTTACTCTGAGCTCCACATACTCCCCTGCTTTCTCCAGACATGTGAGAAGAATTGTATATGGGGAGGGGAATTCCTTTCTTGACCATCAGTGCCCTCACCCTGTGAAGCAAGAGCTGAGTTTCAATATAAATGTTATTGCTGGCCAGGTCCTTTTTAAAAACCTAGCCACAGAATCTGACTGGCAGAGAATGTGTTTATTCTTAGGCTCGCTATCAATTCTCCCTAAAATGGAAAACGTACAACAAAGGATGCAGTAAAACGCTGCTCTCAGGGGCGGGATCGTGTCAGTCCAAGAGGCAGTTCCAGGGAAATCATGTGAAGGGATTTGCACTTATACCCTTGGCCCTGGTCCAGCCAAGGCTGGGAAAAGACTCCCACTTCTCCAGCCCAGCAGCCAATGATGTAAATTAACTCTACAAGGAGCCACATCCTCTGGACTGGTTTCGGGGAGGTGAATGTGAGGGTGATTGCATAAATGGTTTGCTTATTGCACAAAACAGTTTGCAAAAAGGAGATGCTTAACTGCCTTAGAGAAATTGGGTTAAGATGTTAACTCTCAGCTACTAGGATTGGCTTTGTGTCATTTGGGTATTTCCGTCAAATGCTAATGAAAGTTCAGGAATACTAATCAGGTCCCACTGGCCAGGCCAAGCCAGGCACGGCAGGCTTCCAGCTGAAAATTATTTTTCACTGTCTACACGTGGATATTCTGCTCCCACTTAAACAAAGGCAAGGCAGAGCCCTGTGTGATTGCGATCTCCCCGTGGCCCGTCCAGGCCTCCTGCAGCACGGCCCTAACGCTGCTCTCTCTCTGCCATCTCCCTGGCCCTTACCTCCTCTTCCTCCATGCCTGATGCTCCGGGCACTGAGTACCTTACACATGGGCCCCTCAGCCACCCAGAGAGGCAGCCTGGTGTCTTGGAAAGAGCACAAGGTTAGTCCGAATGGGGCGGTCCTAGCTCAGTTCCGCGCCTCATTAGCTGCACATGTTTACGTAAATTATTTACCTCCTTACACCTGTTTCCTCTTCCCTAAAATGGAGGTAACAATATTCCTGTACTTACTGAGGTTCTGAGGCTGGAAGATAATGTTTACAAGGTTCCTGGCCCACTGTAGAGCTGCCCAAAGGTAGCTGCTATTATCTTGCCGCTGCCCCTCGCTCTAGCCTCGGCTCACCAGGATGCCGCGCACAGGAGGAGAGAGAATCTCCGTTCTCCTTGGCATCTCATGGCACTCCTCCCAGCTGTGGAGGATCCTAAACAGTGAGGGTGCTGGGCTTCCGGTGAGCTGCTGGGATTCGTTAGCCCTGACGGTGACATGTGAAGTCCTGGCACTCCACCCGGCAGGGCGGAACAGTTACCTTGAGCATCCTCTTCCCACCAGCCTCAGGCGAAGCGTTTTTGGAGCAGGGAGGGAATAAGAGTTTGTGTGGCTTCTCCACGTGCCGCCAGGGTCGCTAAGGAGCCTACTCCCGGGTTGGTGATCTCCCGACATGGGTCTCCCTTCTGCCACCACGCCCCAGCTGGGGGGGCTCATCTGTGTGAGAGGCAGCAGTCGATTTGAACCCCGTACCAATGCTTCTGGGCTTTACTCAGGGCTCTTGAGAAATAAAATCAGTTTCTCTGAGCCTCATTTTTCTCATCTAAGGAGCTAATACCTAACTAGCAAATTTGTTCTGAGGATTCAAGAACATGCACACGACCTGTCACTAAGGATAGCACCTTTCCTACGGTAGGAGTAAATAAAATATATTGCTCATCATCCTTGCTTATTCTTTGTGCACAAGCTTTACTCTGTCCCTTCTTTGCTGAGAGCAGGCAGCGTCCCACTGTTCATCTTTCCCCCCTAATTTTTGCTTTCCCAACTCTCCCACAGACACCACCAACAAACATTAATCATTGGTATCTTTTGAAAGATATTTTAATTTGGAGTATAAAAGTAATATGGTCTTATAAAATTTAAACAAAACAAAACTGTATAAAATAGATTAAACATCTCTCTCCCTTCCCTTGAGATCCTGCTGTTTTGTGGTAACCACCCTTAACAAATTGAGTGAGTTTCCTTCTGGATTTATGCATATAAGAACAGAAGCTATGCACATGGAGAGACGTTTAGATTTCTTACAACATGGGAATCGTTCTCTTGTTCTGCACTCATTTACCCCCCCGGCCCTTAACTCATTTGTGGATATTTTCTATATCTGAATGTCAAGACTTTCATCCTTTTTAATTTTTTTTAATTTTTTATTTTTTTAAAACATCTTTATTGGAGTATAATTGCTTTGCAATGGTGTGTTAGTTTCTGCTTTACAACAAAGTGAATCAGTTAGACATATACATATATCCCCATAACTCCTCCCTCTTGCGTCTCCCTCCCTCCCACCCTCCCTATCCCAGCCCTCTAGGTGGTCACAAAGCACCAAGCTGATCTCCCTGTGCTATGCGGCTGCTTCCCACTAGCTATCTATTTTACATTTGGTAGTGTATATAAGTCCATGCCACTCTCACTTTGTCCCAGCTTACCCTTCCCCCTCCCCGTGTCCTCAAGTCCATCCTCTAGTAGGTCTGCATCTTTATTCCCGTCTTGCCCCTGGGTTCTTCGTGACCTTTTTTTTTTCTTTAGATTCCATATATATGTTTTAGCATACGGTATTTGTTTTTCTCTTTCTGACTTACTTCACTCTGTATGACAGACTAAGTCCATCCACCTCACTACAAATAACTCAATTTCGTTTTTTTTGTTTTTGCTTTTGTTTTTTCGGTACGCGGGCCTCTCACTGTTGTGGCCTCTCCCGTTGCGGAGCACAGGCTCCGGATGCACAGGCTCAGTGGCCATGGCTCACGGGCCCAGCCGCTCCGCGGCATGTGGGATCTTCCCGGACCGGGGCACGAACCCGTGTCCCCTGCATCGGCAGGCGGACTCTCAACCACTGCGCCACCAGGGAAGCCCTCATTTCTTTTTATGGCTGAGTAATATTCCATTGTATATAGGTGCCACATCTTCTTTATCCATTCATCTGTCGATGGACACTTAGGTTGCTTCCACGTCCTGGCTATTGTAAATAGAGCTGCAGTGAACATTGTGGTACATAACTCTTTTTGAATTATGGTTTTCTCAGGGTATATGCCCAGGAGTGGAATTGCTGGGTCATATGGTAGTTCTATTTTTAGTTTTTTAAGGAACCTCCATACTGTTCTCCATAGTGGCTGTATCAATTTACATTCCCACCAGCAGTGCAAGAGGGTTCCCGTTTCTCCACACCCTCTCCAGCATTTATTGTTTGCAGAGTTTTTGATGATGGGCATTCTGACCGATGTGAGATGATATCTCATTGTAGTTTTGATTTGCATTTCTCTAATGATTAATGATGTTGAGCATTCTTTCATGTGTTTGTTGGCACTCTGTATATCTTCTTCGGAGAATGCCTGTGTAGATCTTCTGCCCATTTTTGGATTGGGTTGTTTGTTTTTTTGATATTGAGCTGCTTGTAAATTTTTGAGATTAATCCTTTGTTAGTTGCTTCATTTGCAAATATTTTCTCCCATTCTGAGGGTTTCTTTTCGTCTTGTTTATGGTTTCCTTTGCTGTGAAAAAGCTTTCAAGTTTTATTAGGTCCCATTTGTTTATTTTTGTTTTTATTTCCATTTCTCTAGGAGGTGGGTCACAAAGGATCTTGCTGTGATTTATGTCATAGAGTGTTCTGCCTATGTTTTCCTCTAAGAGTTTGATAGTGTCTGGCCTTACATTTAGGTTTTTAATCCATTTTGAGTTTATTTTTGTGTATGGTGTTAGGGAGTGTTCTAATTTCATTCTTTTACATGTAGCTGTCCAGTTTTCCCAGCACCACTTATTGAAGAGGCTGTCTTTTCTCCATTGTATATTCTTGCCTCTTTTATCAAAGATAAGGTGACCATATGTGCGTGGGTTTATCTCTGGGCTTTCTATCCTGTTCCATTGATCTATATTTTGGTTTTTGTGCCAGTACCATACTGTCTTGATTACTGTAGCTTTGTAGTATAGTCTGAAGTCAGGGCGCCTGATTCCTCCAGCTCCGTTTTTTGTTCTCAAGATTGCTTTGGCTATTCGGGGTCTTTTGTGTTTCCATACAAATTGTGAAACTTCTTGTTCTAGTTCTGTGAAAAATGCCAGTGGTAGTTTGATAGGGATTGCATTGAATCTGTAGATTGCTTTGGGTAGTAGAGTCATTTTCACAATGTTGATTCTTCCAGTCCAAGAACATGGTATATCTCTCCATCTATTTGTATCATCTTTAATTTCTTTCATCAGTGTCTTACAGTTTTCTGCATACAGGTCTTTTGTCTCCTTAGGTAGGTTTATTCCTAGATATTTTATTCTTTTTGTTGCAGTGGTAAATGGGAGTGTTTTCTTAATTTCACTTTCAAATTTTTCATCATTAGTGTATAGGAATGCAAGAGATTTCTGTGCATTAATTTTGTATCCTGCTACTTTACCAAATTCATTGATTAGCTCTAGTAGTTTTCTGGTAGCATCTTCAGGATTCTCTAAACCAACTATATATTATCGTGTCATCTGCAAACAGTGACAACTTTACTTCTTCTTTTCTGATTTGGATTCCTTTTATTTCTTTTTCTTCTCTGATCACTGTAGCTAAAACTTCCAAAAATATGTTGCATAATAGTGATGAGAGTGGGCAAACTTGTCTTGTTCCTGATCTTGGTGGAAATGGTTTCAGTTTTTCATCCTTTTTTTTTTTTATTTAATAACTGATATTGTGTTCTATTTTAAGGCTACCTCAAAATATATTTGACTTATTTCCCAATGACAGGGATTTAGGGGTTTTTTCCTCCATGTTTAATTTTTTGTTTTTACAAACAATATTACAGTAAATGTCAGTTGTGTCTGCAGAATTATGAAATATATCTGCATGATACATTCAGCCAACAAATATTTATTGAGTACCCTCTATGTAACGGACACCGTTCTAGCAAACTCCCTAACTTCAAGGAGCTTAGGTTCTAGGGGTGTGGGGGCAGAAATACGTAAAATAAATAAATATAAAATGCCACGTTCGCTAGCCACCAGCTGTGATAAATACCTGAAGGAAGGAAGGACGCAGGGGCAGGGTAGAGTTAGGATGCTATTTTAGGCGGGGAGGTCAGGGGAGATTCTCTGAGAAGTTGGCATTTGGAAGAAACTTAACTAAAATAAGAGCGAGCCATGTGGTGATCTGGGAAGAGACTGTTCCAGGTAAAAGGCACAAGGACGGCAAAGGCTCTGGGTGGGAATGAGCTTAGTGTACGTGCAGAGCACGAGGAGGTCAGTGAGGCTGGCGTGGATTGAAGGAGGGGAGGACGGGGAGCAACACGATGTTGATCCTCAAAAGCCGCTCTTAGGACTTCGGTTTCTTCCCGATGGAAGAGAGAGCAGAGGAGGCACGGGACCTGATGTGGTTTTTGAAAGGACCAGTCTGAGTGCTGCTGGGCAGAGCAGAGACTGGGAACAAGAGCAGACGAGGGGAGAAGATGGAGCGACAGCAAGAACAGACAGCTCTGATTGGAGTTTTGCTCCACAGGGTGGGTTGAGGGCTGGAGCAGTTGCGGGGGGCATGTGGAGTTAGAATAGGATGTTTTTAAGACAGGGGAAATTTCTGCATGACTGTATACTGATAACAATGATGCTGTAAAGGAGGAAAGATTTACGCTGCAAAGAGATAACAGGTAATTGCTGGAGCAAATGTTCCTGAGTAGCCAGAGGGTTGTTCAGATGAGAGGGGTGCAGCCCGTGGTGGGTAACGGGGAAGAGGTAGCACGTGGGGCTCAGAGGCAGGAGTGGTGACAGGTGATGGTGGGAGTTATGGAAGGTTGGAGAAGAGGAGGGAGTTTGAAATGATTTGCTAGGAGAGCAGGAGAGGGAATAAACCCTGCAGTGTGGGGCTGCTGTGCACATGAGAGCTCGCTTGAAGAACACAGTCGTGAATCTGAAGTGAGGGCAGTCAGCATGTATTTGTGTGTTTTTTCTGAACCTGCCTGGAGGCCAGCTTGAGTAGCAGAGATTTAACTGGAGTTTCACTGGGCACTTTCAACAGAGAAGTAGGGGCTGGGGAGTCAAGGGAATGAATGTGCAAGAGTCACTACGACAAAGAACCAGAGAACCAGAGAATCTTGGCTGCAAAGGAAGGTGAGGAGGGCACTGTAAGGGGGATCCGTGGATCGAGGTCTTGGTCTTGTGTGGTTCAAAAATCATTGGCATCCAAGCACCAGACTGGAGAGGGTGCTGTTATTGGTGTAATGACGAGAGTGCTTTCTCGTTTGTGGAAAAGTGAAGTGTGATCATGCAAGGTTATAGAGAGAATACATTCACCAGTAACTACATGAAGGCCTCAGTTATCCAGCTTTGTCAGCAATTGAGAATCCCATTCATATGAACCTTCCAGAAAATGAATACGTAAGGCATACATTTTATTTTTAAATTTTGATAGGATTTTTTCTAATGGCCAGTTAGTTGAGTAGCTTCAATCATGTTGCTAAGGGAGATTGTACTTGAATAGAATACATGCGCAGAGAGAGACCATGAGAAAAAGAATGTGTGAGCACTTTAAGGAAGAAATTTATCATCAGCCAATATTTTCAAAGATCAGCCATTTCCAGAGAGTTAACAAAGTCTTCCTAAGGTAATAAATTTCTATTTTAATAACAAATGTAGGAAGGAGACTCAATTATTTGCTAATCTTGTTTATTTCCACTCAATAGCAATAGGCAGAAATTAATGTCTGAAAGGCACAGAAACACAGTAAGAGACTCAGATTAATGTAACCCCAGATTCAGAGTTCAGAGCCGTGGATTCAGTGCCAAGTACTCCATGTGCCGAGAAGGAGGAAGGGAAGTCGTTGGATTGATAGCCTGTGACTGGATCCAGATGAGCTCCTCTAGAGCTAAGTGGTGAGTGCTTTCTAGACTGGGGAGGATAAAGCTGGCATTTCAAGTATGTTAAGGGAACGCAGATTATCCCAGAAACAATGATGGGACCACTGCTCGCTATTTGGGAGAAAAAACAGCAGTTAAGCTGCATTCCTACTTCAGTCAACAAAATTAATTCATGATCTATTAAAGATTTAGGAATGAAAAAGCAAACCCAAAAACTCATTAAAGAAAACAGATAAATATTTCTATAAACTTGAAGTGATGACTTCTTTTAAAGAGTGACAGTGAGGTCCAGACACATGTGATTAAACACACACACACACACACACACACACACACACACACACACTGTATTTTCAATTATTGTGACTGGCAAATGGCTTGTTTCCTTAATATGCAAAGAACTCTTTAAATCAGTAAGGAAAAGACAAATAGCCAGAGAGAAAAATGGGCAAAGGTCATGAACAGCATTTCATAAAGCAGAAATATAAGGGAAGTGAATATATGGAAAGATGTTTTCAATAATCATTGATAAAACAATGAGCTATTTTTCACCTACTGGATTTGGCAAAGATTATAAACGTTAACACAGTGCTGGCCAGGGGTTGGGGGAAAACTCATACATGTGGAAAGGAGTTTGAATTTGCATTACTCTTTGGCAATATCCATCAAAATGTCAAATGTACATACCTTTAATTCCACAATTCTATATCTAGGAATTTACTGTAAGTTCAAGACTTTCTCCTCCTCCAGAGGGGCCACACGGGCCATAAGAGGGGCACTGTGTTTTCTTCCTCTTACCACAAAATGCCCCTCCTCTATAAATTGAAACCAACCCTCAAAAGAGGTTATAATTAGAAGTGATTGCGCATCTTCCCCTCAAAGCCCACAGAGACTAATAATCCCATCATGCCTTTCCATGCCTTTTATACAGTCGCTACCAGAAGTCTAAGCTTCTCGTGTTACTTTCCCACCATTATAGCTCTTTGACGTCTCCTATTTGGACCCAGCCGCTCCCCAACCCTAAACCCAAGCTCTTCTTATAGAATTCAGCCATTATGAGCAGGATCCTTTGTACCCTGCTATTTTCCAGGCCCACCCTTTACTCCAGTCCGGGGTCTCATCCCCTCTCGACGACTCAAGGAAGTTCCTCTATCAGTTGCCCCTCTCCCTCTTGGACCCTGGATAGTCCTTTACACAGGAAAGGTCCCATAGCAAAGTAAACATGCTTTAATTCAATATCTCTCATTTTTTAAAAAAAAAAACCAAATAAAAACCTTCTTTTGACCTGACCTCACTTTCAGTGACTGCTCCATTTCTCTGTTCTCTATTAGAGGAAAGCGTCTTAAAAGAACTGTTTCGTGCTTTCCGTCTTTACTTCCTTACCTCCTACTCTCTCTCTGGCAAGTGTTTTTACTGAAGTATAATTAACCTCCTGGGAGGTGTACAAATAGGAGGTATACAGCTCAGTGAATTATCATAAAGTGAAAAAACTGCGTACCAACACCCAGATCAAGAGATCGAGAACACCGTCCACATCCCAGAAATCTTGTTCCTTTCTCTACTTGCTACCCTTCCCTCCTCCTCCAAGATAACGACTATTATCACTTTTAACACATTCTTTTGCCTGTTTTTAAAAAATGTTTTGGAATAATGCCATGTGTATTTCTTTGTTGTGTTTTCTTTTGCCCAACATTATATTTGTGAGATTCGCTCAAGTTGTGGTATGGAGCAGAGGTTAGATCACATAGGGCCTAAGAAGTCCAGGTAAGGATTTTTTTCTGAGTGAAGTGAAGCCCTTGGAAGGTTTTAACAGAGGAGTGACATGACATGATTTTTGCTCTAAAAGGTTCACTTGGCTGCTACCCTGAGAAAAGACTGTGGGCTGGAGGGTGAACATGAAACCAGAGAGGCTGATTAGGAAGTTATTGCAACAATCCAATCAATGCTATTAAATTTTTCAGCTTTAAAAATAAAAGGCATTTTAGGTCAGTCCCTCAGTGGACCTAACTCAAAGCAATAATAAACCGAGTTCAGTGTTGGTACTGCAATAATTAGGCCAACTACCACAATCTAGGCCCAGAAAATAAGTAACACCTTCACAACAACAAATAGCCTTTGGAAGCAACTGTAATTTTCAAAATTAAAATAGAGTAATTTATGGCTGAGAATAAATAGAAGCGTCAATATTTTGAAACTGTGGGTCTTAAAAGTAATATTTCATCAAACATAGAAAACAAACTCAAGGCCAGAAAATCAATGTAATTTAGCTCCAAGGGGGAAGGACAGGATAGTAATGACTCATCAAAGCTGATTGATAGGCAGTATTAAAGCTATGGATTGCCTGGACATACATAATTGGAGATATAGTAAAACACTCTCCATCTGTAAGGTTTTGCGTATTATTTGTAGGGTTGGCCCAAAAGTTCGTTCGGGTTTTCCCGTAAAATGTTACGGAAAACCCCAAACGAACTTTTTGGCCCATCCAATCCATTTATTCTTGCTATTCTTAGTACTTACGGTATCACAAAGATTTGCTTTCTAGGTGACAGATGTTTTTAAATGACTTAGTTGAAACCAAGGATTACCTCTGATTGGGTTTTCAGCTATAACTGCACATTTTCTCTTGGTCCTGAGAATCCTCAGCTTTTGAAATGGAAGTTTTAACATTTTTACTTAGATCCAAATATTTGGTTCTGTGTTGGTTTTCACAGCACTCAGGGCAGAAAATGGAACTGGTCTTGGTCGATTTTAATTCTAGGAACATGACAGACCCCTATCTTAAACCATGCACCAAAATCTACCCAAAATGCCTTAGTGACTTGAACCTAAGACCTGAAACTGTAAAAGTGCTAGAAGAATACTTAGGGGGTAAGTGCCTCAACAGTGGTCTTTGCAACGAGTGTTTGGATTTGACCCAAAAGCAAAGGCAACAAAAGCAAAAATAAACATGTAGGACTACATCAAACTAAAAAACTCTGCACAGCAAAGGAAACCATCAACAAAATGAAGGAACGTAATAGATAATACTAGACCATTTCTCTGTCCAATTTGGTAATTTGTCTAGGGTAGTGGCACTGATGCATATTTTTGTGGGGAAGCCTGGATGCCTGCCTCATATATTAGCAACATTAAAGATTAGAGTTGTATCAAATATAATCTTCTCACTTATCTACCAGTTAAAGACTTCCTGCTAATGCATATATCTGGGCATTTTGTTTTTGCTTACTCTCAGCATATATCTGGGCATTTTGTTTTTGCTTACTCTCAGCTTCTACCACCTGTGAAGAAATGCTCCCCTTTGGGGCAAAACTCTTCAGAAAGGTTTTTTTTTGTCTCAAATTCCTCTCGTTAATTCTCTCTTAAACACACTTCTACAAGCTTTTGCCCCCAGTATGGTCTTATCAAGGTAACCAAAAGCCTGAGTGGTGGTGTCTCTACACCAACTGCTCAGAATGTTTATTTTTTTCTGCCATCCTACTGAAGAGAGTTCCTTTGCCCGTATCTTCTGACCAAGAACAGTGATTCCAAAGAGAGTCTGAAGCCAGGTTGCACATGAAGTCCAACCTCCATCATTTACCAATGGGTGACTGTGAACAGATTTACCCTACCCCCTCTATGCCTTGCTTCCCTCATCTGTGTAAATGAGGAGTTCATAGAAGCTACCTCTCAAGGTTGTGGTAAAATTAAATGAGAGGATGGGCCTGGCACACGGGAACCATGCATTATGTGTTAGCTGTATTATTATTATTGGTGGTGAGGATGCTATTGTGGTTCCCATCTGAGGCCAGCGGGGGCAAATAAGATCTGTGCCAATAGACTCCTCCCCACAAATCCTACTAGATAAGCCACTGCCACTGCTTCTTTCTCAGGCTGCTTTGTGATTCCTTGCCTGCTCGGGGCACCAATCAATAACTTTGGTGGTCTCTGCTGCTCCTGTGTGTGCGATGAAGCAGAGGAAGGAGGCTGTAAGACAGGGGGGTCATCCCTGAAAAAGTAACGGCAGGTCTGTAAAACCTAGCAGCCCGCGACGTAGGAAATGCTAGCATTAGATTGGCCTTTGTCTCTTTATAGTTGGAGTCTTTAATAACATTTTAAGCGTTGCAGAGACAGGGAGGGTGCCCTGTATTTCTTCTGAGTCCCTCCCCACTTTTTCGAAACATAGGTAGGTGCAATGTTATGTGGAGTTGGGAAAGTCATAGCTTATTTTGACAGTTTAAACTCCCAGAGCTATTTATTTACGAGGCTTTGGGCATTTTGTATTCACCTAATTTAATCACCTGGTGAAAATTATGCTGGGGTGTGAATTCCTGCATGGAATATGCATCCCCTTCTTGTGCTCACACAGACCTTTTGCATCTCAAGGGGGATGAGCAGCTGTTGTGGAGTCTGATGAACCCAGTTCTGAGTGAGAAGGGGCCTGGAAGAGGTCCTGGTGGGGATGGAGGGAGGGCACAGAGGCCATTTCCACGTGGGGAGCCTGGGGGAAAGTGCAGCACGTGGTCATTACAGCGCCTCCCACCAGCCAGGGTGTTGCTCCCCCGGGCAGCCCCGCTGGCAGAGCTCAGTGCTGGGCGGGGGTGGGGAGGAGTGGCAGGACCAGGCTGCACTGCTGCTGACACTGAAAGCTCCCTCCTGCTCCGGGGAGACCCTGTCATGACCTATGCCCTTGGGCCTGACAGCCCGGCTCCCAGCCCTCCCCCCTCCAACCTCTGCTGTCATGGATAGGTGGCCAGTGATTAGTAATTGGGTTCACCATCCACACGGGAGGCACACAACCCAGCTCGAAAAGCAGGCTGTGAGTCGACTGGAGATTCCCTTCACAGTCTACTTTTGCATCTAGAAACCAAGTTATTAAAGTCGTATGTTCAATTCCTGCCCCTGGGCTTGGGTAGAGTGTTATAGCTCAGTAAACCATGCTCCAGGCAAGAATTCTTTCTTTCCGTGCCACCTGGGCTGTAGTGTCATTCTCGCTGTTCTTTTTGTTTTCCTGACCAAGTAGACAATGACAGAAGTACGGCTGTAGTGGCCGATTCCAGCCATATTGGGGAGACAGCCACACTAGTTACTACTAACAGGCTGAATGCTCTGAACATCCACCAGACTCTAAAAATGGACGAAGTTTCTCAGACTGAGATCAGTAGCAATTCCGTCTGCCATTTCCACATGACAATGTCCTGTTCAATGTCAGGGAAAGTTAACTGTGATCAATTTGTCAGGTATCTATTTCAGTAAAATTTTTACCATCTTTTTTTTTTCTATTAAATATTTTCCATGCATATCCTCATGTAATGCATACAACAGCTGTGTGAGAAATATTATCATTTCATTTTACAAATGAGAAAAAACAAGATTCCTAGAAGTTGCTTAAATTTTTTTACTACCAGTAAGTCTGGGATCTGAACACGTTATATGTGTAATTGACACTGGACAGTTTAATTCTCATTTAAGATCAGAATCTTTTATCTGAAATTTGAATGCTGCTTCTGATCAATACTTGGTCAATCTTTAGACTTTTATTCACATCTCAGTTTGAATATTATTTAACAGAACCAAAGGCCTGTTTCAAAAAGTCAGCTTCATGATGGATCATATCGTCTATTCTTGGAACCCAGTTGGAGACTGAGGCATAACATAGCGACCTGATCTCAGCTCAATGATTAGGACTCTAGGAACGAAATCAGGCCACATTATGTCAAGGTCTTCTCTGAAGGACTCTTATTAGCCTGCCAGGGAGAACACATGTCCCACCAGCCACATGTAGGAAGTTAGGGGTGAGTGTGAGGTACTCAGCCAGGCCAAGAATGAGATAATAAATGTAAGAGAAACAAGACACATCAACACTTTACCTCCTACCAACATTAAAGAAACTGCACTTCACTCTACAGACAGAGAAGAACTAGAAACCTTATCCAAAAAGTGCCTAGGAATAAGAAGACATCAAATCAACTCCATACAAAACTTCTGTAAAAAGAAAATTAAAAATTCAAGATAAAACATTTCAGCTAATGAGTATTCTTCCTCAAAAACCGACAACAAAGCAGAAGAGAACTGTAACACAACACTCCAAACTGAACTAAATATTCTTTAATAAGCATTCTGAGATACTAAAAATATTCACAATAAAAAATTCTAAAACTAAAACTGGACAAAACAAACAAACAATAGGAAGAAATGCAATAAAGTGTGATTAAACTCAAAGAATTTGAGAATAAGTTATTAGAGGCCAAGAAAGAGCAAAGTTAAACAGTAATGTAATAATGGACATTAGGCAGGAAAACAACAAAGAATATGAAAATGAGACAGAAAGAATTAAAAAAACCGTTAGAGGAAAAGAGATAGGAGTGAACAACAGGCAAAGAAGATCCAATACATAAATAATAGAGTCTCTAAAAAAGAAAAACAAAATAATGAAACAGAACTAATATTTAAAGCTATAATATAAGAAATCTTTCTGCAAATAAAGCTTGTCTGCTTATTGAAAGGGCTGACCAAGTACCTGGCACTTGACCTGAAAGGATTCGCTGTGATACATACCCTAGTAAATCAAAGAAAAATCCTCAGGGCCTCCAAGCAAATAGACCACATTACCTGTATAAAAGTAAGAAAATTAGGCTAGCATCAGATTTTCAAGAGCAACAGACGAAGGAAATGGTGGAGTAACATTTTCAGGAAACTCAAGGAAATAAAGTATGAGGCAAGGATTTTTTTATTCTGCCAAGATGTTCTTCAAGTAACAAGACCATTTAAATAGACAAAAACAAAAACAGTTTTGAACATGCAAAACTCAAAGAATACTGTACACACAAGTACTTTCTGAGGAATCTGCTAAGGATGAGCATATCCAGCCCACAGATAATTGGGGAAACTTGGCAAAAGATGATGAGAACTTAATATATTTTAAGCGTAAAGCTAATATTAAAGCATAGTTGGGGACATGGGGGAAGAATAATATGTAAAGACAATATGATCTGACACTGTAGAAAGAATGTAACTGAAAATGAGATGAGAGAAAATAAGATCATTGACTCTCATAGGTAGTTGGTGGGTATCAAAGGATACCATTTTAAACTGGCAGACAAAATACTAAAAAGGTTAACTAAGAGAAAAAGTTTTTTTTTCTTATAGTTGATTTCTAGTCTTATGGTGTTGTGGTTGGGAAAGGTGCTTG
This sequence comes from Globicephala melas, assembly GCF_963455315.2. Classification (NCBI taxonomy): domain Eukaryota; kingdom Metazoa; phylum Chordata; class Mammalia; order Artiodactyla; family Delphinidae; genus Globicephala; species Globicephala melas. Next base: position 11,848,984 of record NC_083331.1, on the reverse strand, counting down.
GTATGATTTCAGTCTTCTTATATTTATTGAGATTTGCTTTATGGTGTAGCATGTGAGATATCCTGGTGAATGTTCCATGTGCACTTGAAAAGAATGTGTATTCTGCTGCTTTTGGATGGAATTTCTATGTATACCTATTAAGTCCATCTAATCTAATGTGTCACTTAAAGCCAGTGTTTCCTTATTGATTTTCTGTTTGGATGATCTGTCCATCAATGTAAGTGGGATGTTAAAGTCCCCTACTATTATTGGGTTACTGTCAATTTCTCCCTTTATGTCTGTTAATATTTGCTTTCTGTATTCAGGTGTTCCTATTTATAATTCTTTTGTCTTCTTGGATCAATCCTTTTACGATTATGTAATGTCCTTCTTTGTCTCTTGTCATAGTCTTTTATTATTTACAATAATTTTTACTAATAATTAAATGTAACTGTTTATTTAATTTTAGCTTGTTTGTTGCTAGTATATATGGAAATGCAAGTGATTTTTGTGCATTGATCTCCTAAACTAATTTATTAATAGCTTCTTTGTAGATTTCATCAAATTCTCTACATCTTGTTGTGTGTGAATAGAGGCCATTTTACTTCTTCCTTTCCAATCTGGATAACTTTCTTTTTATTGCCTTATGCCAGTTAACTAAACCTCTAGAACAATGTTAAATAAAAGTTGTGAGAATTGACATCCTTATTTTGTTCCTGATCTTAGGGGGAAAGCATTCAGTCTTTCACCATTAAATATAACTGTAGGTTTTGTGTAGGTGTCCTTTTCCATATTGAAGAGGTTCTCATCTATTCCTAGTATGGTGAGAAACAGCATGGATCAATGGGTGTTGGATTTTGTCAGATGTTTTTCCTGGGTCTATTTAAACGATTATATGGGTTTTTTACAAATATTTTTATTATTATTATTATTTATTTATTTATTTTTGGCTGTGTTGGGTCTTCGTTTCTGTGCGAGGGCTTTCTCTAGTTGCGGCAAGCGGGGGCCACTCTTCATTGCGGTGCGCGGGCCTCTCACTATCGCGGCCTCTCTTGTTGCGGAGCACAGGCTCCAGACGCGCAGGCTCAGTAGTTGTGGCTCACGGGCCTAGTTGCTCCATGGCATGTGAGGTCTTCCCAGACCAGGGCTCGAACCCATGTCCCCTGCATTGGCAGGCAGACTCTCAACCACTGTGCCACCAGGGAAGCCCCATAAATATAGAATTTAATGTATAAGTAGACTGATTTGGAGCCAACACAGTTCACTCTGTTGGTGAATTATGCCTTCCTAGTTATATTTGTACAATTATATTGAATATGAAAAAACATAAAGGGGAAACATGACATTTACTTTTGTATTATATGTTCCATAATTGGGAGGTGGGGTGGAAATAGAACATATTCTTTTGCCAGTCCTTCACTCCTGCTTCCTGGGATCACTCCCCCAATAACTTTAAATCTAAATTCAAGATGATTGCATCATTCTAGGTGTCTTCATCCATCATTTATGGAACATCTGAATTGGACACCCAAGCTGCTAGAAATCTTCTATTTACCATCTCTTACTGTAGCTATTTTGTTGACAGTCAGTTACAAGCTCACTGGTTTTGGCAGAACATTTCCTGTGGTTACATGAAGTCCATATTTTCTTGCTAGGTGGTGACTGGGGACCACTCGCAGCCTTTAAAAGCCAAACACAGTTCTTTGCCATGTGGATCCATAGGCAGTTCACAACATGGCTATTTGCTTTGTTCCAGCCCAGGAGGAGAGCCCTGCTGAAGCTCTGGATCTCTTTGACTTCTGTCTACGACCTCTACATACTCTTTTAAAGGGGCTAACCTGATTAGGTCAAGCCAACCCACACTCAACAAGTGGGGATTATATTGCGTGTGCACACAAAGAGGTAGAAATCTTGAGAGGCATCTTAGAATTTTTCCTACCAGAAGTTCTTTTTTTAAAAAGAAATATTTATTTTTTATTTTATTTATTTTTAGCTGCGTTGGGTCTTTGTTGCTGCGTGTGGACCTTCTCTAGTTGCAGCTAGTGGGGGCTACTCTTCGTTGCGGTGCACGGGCTTCTCATTGCGGTGGCTTCTCTTGTTGCGGAGCATGGGCTCTAGGTGCGCGGGCTTCAGTAGTCGTGGTACACGGGCTCAGTAGTTGTGGCGCACGGGCTCTAGAGCGCAGGCTCAGTAGTTGTGGTGCACATGCTTAGTTGCTCTGCGTCATATGGGATCTTCCCGGACCAAGGCTGAACCTGTGTCCCCTGCATTGGCAGGCAGATTCTTAACCACTGTGCCACCAGGGAAGTTCCCGAGAGGTTCTTGTATTTACCTTTTAAAAAACTTATGTTGGTTTTATTTTGTTGTTTTCTTTTTAACTTCTGGTATTAGATGTTTAGCTCATTGGTTTTCTAATGTATTTTCTAAAATCCATTATAATTTCTTCTTTGGACAATGTATTATTGAAAGTATATTTGAAAATTTTAAAAAGTATGGGTTTTTTAATTAATTTCCCTTTAATTACTCATTTCTTTCTTAAATGCATTGTAGAAGAGAATATTGACTGTATGATATCAATACTTGGCAATTTGTGAATTTTTTTCCATTTTCTTACTATAATTCTGTCAATTCTTGCCGTATATTATTGAGATCATGTTATTTTGTTTATACCAACTCGGAACCAATGTATGTTCTTGATCAATTAAATCTTCTATCACTGTGTAAGAACTCTTCATCACTAGAAACTTTTAGCTAAAACATTTCCATCAGTGATCAATATATAACCTTATTTTATTTGTGTTTCTGTTAAAATACACCTTATTTAATACATACTGTTGAAGCATTAACATTGAATTCAAGCTAACAGCACTGTGACCCATGACTGAATGAAGCCTACTTAACACATGGTTCTTATCCAAAGACACGTCACAGCCTTCTTGCACTTAGGGACACTAGGCAGCACTTAAGCACTATGCTCGGGGGACATTTTCAACAGCAAAATCGCCAACAAAAAGCACAGAAATGAGGAAAATGTGGTACTATCAATAAACAGACTGTGAAAAGGACACATGTTTACACTATGAGAGCTGAAATTAGACAGAGGGTCACTCTACTTGACTTCAGCTGGGAACATGTGTGCAGAAACTCAAATATTTTGCCACTCTGTGCATGTCCACAAGTGACCATGAAAGTGCTGCAAATATTGATTTTGGGTTACAAACAAATTTTAGCAAGTAGGCGAATTTGCAAATACGAATTCTTGAACATCGGGGATCCACTGTAATTGGTCCTTTTTTCTTTTAAAGTCTTATTCTTCAGTTTTGGTGCTCTGAAGTTTCACTGTAGCAGTTTATGTGTGGATTTCATTTATTTACATTTTTGACACCTTTGGCTTCGTAAATCTGGGCTTAATACCTCTAATCAGTTCTTTAAAAAGCTAAGCCATATCTTCTTCAAATATTCCCTTTCCCATTCTCTTTCTGAGACTCTATTTAGATGTATTTTTAAAAACTTTTTACTAAATTATTATTTATAACTCAACTATTAGTATCTTTCATCTCTTCATTTCTCTATGTTGCATTGTGGGTTAATTCTTTGGATCTAATTTCCAGTTTGTTAAATATTTCTGTAGTTGTACAAATTTGCTGAACAAGCCATTGCTCTGGGTTTTTAAAAATATTTATTTATTTATTATTTATTTAGGCTGTGCTCGGCTTAGTTGTGGCACATGGGATCTTCGTTGTGGCGTGCGGGCTCTTTAGTTGTGGCATGTGGGTTCCTAGTTGCGGCATGTGGACCCTTAGTTGCAGCTTGCATGTGGGATCTAGTTCTCTGACCAGGGATCGAACCTGGGCCACCTGCACTGGGAGCACAGAGTCTTACCCACTGGTCCACCAGGGAAGTCCCTACTCAGATTTTAATTTCAGTTATTTTATTTATAATTTTCATAACTTATTCTTGTTACTTTTCTTTGAAATATTCTTGGTTCTTTTAAAATAATACCCTACTCTTTGCTCGCAACCTGTATCCTTTCTTCCATACGTATATATTTTTTTATAGTCCATGTTAGATAACTCCACTGTCAGAAATCATTTTGATTCTGATTCTATTTTCTTCTTCTTTTTCTAGTTCATACTCATGATGCCTTCTTTACTGATATATTTTGTGATTTTTTTTTTTTAACCATAAGCCTATATTCTTTGGAAGTTTATAAGTGGAGATCTTTTGAGGCCTAGGTTAAAGATGGGTTTCTTCAATGAGGATTTAGTTTATTTCTCCTAAGTTCCTGGGGACCATTTTTAAGAGAATCGAGAACTTGAAGGCTTTTGAGGCCCCCAGGAAGTATGACTTTAGGCTGCAAACCTACATGAGGCCTAGCTTGTGTATCTAAATTCTTAGAGAATAATTTCCTCCTCTGTCCTCAGCCCATCTCTTGCTCCTTGAACAAGCTGCTTCCCACTCAGTCTTCATAAGCCTATTTCTTCTGCTTGGAATCATACTCTTCCACCCTGCTGCTGGGTAGCTTCAGGTCTCTTCTTAAATGTTACTTCCTTAGGGAAGGCAAGCTCTCTCTGAAGCCCTTTGTTCTTTTCCTTCACGGTACTTAGTGATACTGGGATTAAGTAATTATTTGTGTAAATTTCATTTGCCATCCTACTCCCTACAGACTGTCAATGCCACGGGAAGAGGATATTTGCAATTCTACCTCATGGTTGTATTGTTCCCGCCTAGCACAGTGCCTGGCACATTGGAGACACTCGAAAATTATCTATTGGATGAATGGATGAAGGAATGAAAACTTGAAAGTGATCTATCAGTATAAATATACCTATGACCTCGAAATAGCAACAAAGTCAAGGATATAATTCTAGATGTAAAAAGGTGAATTTCAGCGATCACTGGATCTCTAGATATTTATTTGCCGTTAGAGAACATGTTTTTTATTTGCTGTAGCTAACATGGCCTGCTGTGATCATGTTCTATTGAAAGCTTTTATCCACTATCAAGATGAGATGAGGGTGTGGTGTTAATCAGACTGACAGGAGGCTGGAGGGATCGCTCTCGTGTCGTGGTGACATAACGTGTCTGAAGGGATCCCACTCAGCAGGTTAGAAAGGTGGATCAAATAACAACACACAATTTAAGAAGGAAAATACAGAGCACTGAACTTAGGCCCCCCAAATCTAATTGAACAAATACAGAATAAGGGGCCTTAAGAGCCAAACATGTGAAAGGCATGGAGATTTTAATTGACTGAATGAGTCAATAGTGCAGCATGCCTGCCAGGGAGGCTGATGTGATGTTCGGTTCCTTTAACAGAAGCAGTGTGTTGAGGACAATTGAAGTCGTGGAGCTTCCCCAGTGAGACCACCGTTGCCATCCGGGTCCAGTTCTGAGAGGCAGATATTGAGGGAGGTTTTGACAGCTGCGCACCACTGACATTTCCAAGCCGTGTCACATGAGAAGCAGCTGAAGGGCTGGGGGTTCCTAGGAAATGCAGAGTAGAATTTGGTAGAATACAATAGGGCTGTCAAGGAGATGGCAGGGCCATTCGATTTGTCCCCTGTAGATCCAAACAGAAGAGCCAGAACCACCAGGCAAGGTTGAGGAAAGTGGCTCTGGGTTTAATTTGCAGCGCTGCTTGGCAGGGGACTGGGCTGTGCTGAGTCCCTCTCTACTAAAGGAAATCACACGTAGGAAAAGGAGAAATGAGCTTTGGGAAGCTCTCTGTCAGCTTAGGGAGGGTCTCTCGGGGTGGTAGAGTCCCTTGCTCCTTTGTGTAGGTCCATAGCCTTTTGTAGTTTGGACCCTCATCATGTCTGGAACGCCAAGCCAGAGAGAAATGGCCAGTTAAAAATTTAGAGATCTCGTTCACTATTTCTAGAATCCCCTGATCTAGCGTAACTCTCAGAGGGTAATCTCATTTCTCTCCACTGTGTCACATGTGCCACCTTCAGAAGCAGCAGAGTGGAGGCTGAAAGGCCACTTGTGGTGGCGGGGATTCACACACGGGGTGAAAACTGGACCGGCTGTTGCAAGGGCCCTCATCAGGGAGTTTCTTTCATTCTGGAGGAAGGCAGAAGTGTTCTGTAATTAGAGGCAATTAGGAAATGCTGTGGGAAATGCCATAAGGAGCCTTTACCATACGGGAAGAAATACAAAGGAAAATTAAAATGACAATCATATTCTATAAAACTGTTTCTCACAGTTGTGGTGGGCACTAAATATGCTTGGTACTCTAGCCCAGTAGCACTGCATGCCCTTGGTCCCGGAGGAGGACTGAAGAGACGTGAACGGGACACAGTAAATTCCCCCTCCTAGAGGGAAAAGCAGGAAGTGCATCTCTTACTGCTAACATCCCTTATTCTGTAATTCTCTTTGAATCTGCATAATTGAGTACAGGTTCTAAGAAGAAGCCAATAAAGGCACCTGAAAAGAGGTATGTGGTCAACTAAAAATTATTATTCTTTTTTCTTTAAGAATTAAATTTTTTTTTTTTAATTTTTGTCTTCGTGGCATGTGGGATCTTAGTTCCCCCACCAGGGATCGAACCTGCACCCCCTGGTTGGAAGTGCAGAGTCTTAACCACTGGACCACCAGAGAAGTTCCTAAAAATTATTACTCTTTAGTTTTCTTTATCTTCCCTGGCTTTATCTGAAAACTTAATTTCAGGAAAAAAAACACCCTTTAGATAAGATTGTCCATCAACTTTGTGGACGAGCATGAAGTGCAAATGTTCTCATGAAAACGTTTAGCTCAGAGCAGACACACCTGATGGTACCCATCACTACAGCACAACAGCAAGAGTTGTTCTCACTCTGTTATGAAATAATAAATCCATTGGTTATGAGGCTGCATTTTTTCAAAATAGATTACACTTCACATTAGAATTTGGTATTGCTTTATAAGCATATGGGCATAGCAGTTGGAAAAGTGACTTGAATTTTTTTCTTTTTTTCTTTTTTTTTTTGCGGTACGCGGGCCTCTCACTGTTGTGGCCTCTCTCGTTGCGGAGCACAGGCTCCGGACGCGCAAGCTCAGCTGCCACGGCTCACAGGCCCAGCCGCTCCGCGGCATGTGGGATCCTCCCGGACCCGGGCACGAACCCCCCTCCCGTGCATCGGCAGGCAGACTCTCAACCACTGCACCACCAGAGAAGCCCAGTGACTTGAATTTTAAAACATAGGAATTAAAAAAAATGGAGTTGGGCTCGAGATTTATTAGCTACATGACTATGGGCAAATGAGGTAACCTCCCTCTGCCTAAATTCCTTCATCTGTTAGGTGAGGATAGTAATGCCTACCTTGAATGGTTCTTATAAGGATGAAATAAGAAAATGTACAAAAGCCCCCAGCACAGCAAAAAGCAAGCGCTCAGTTAACAGGAGCCACCGACAGAACAGTGTCCAAGCCGTTGTCATCTTGCAGGGCGCACAGCTGCGGCTGCTTCGAGCAGCAATTGGGGTACACAGCTTAAAAAGAGTTAGCTTTGGGGAGTTAGAATGAGACCTCTGTTGCCTTCAGATTTTCATGGAGAAAAGGGTCAGTCACTTCTCTGGTCAGTATCCTTGTGATGTACTGGAAGTAACGTCAGTTTTTGAAAATTATTTGAACTAGGAGTTTCCTGATTAAATTTCACTTCAATTAGGAATTATTATTGAATAGCAGTTAGATTTGCCAAAGACTACCCTGGAAATAATTTAGGCACTTCTGTTGTTACTTCTGTCAGGTCACTGGGAGCCATTTGTTACCATCCTCCTGTCCTGGCTAAATGATATGACCATGGTATATTGGCTGGTGGGTACTATTCAGTGTGCCCACCTAGTTATCAGTTGCCCTTTGGTGTCCTGAAAGGGTTAATGATGCCCAACTATTTCTAGTGAGAGCACATTGCAGCTGGGAGAATCAAACTCAAAGGTGTTTCTTTGGACAGTATCTGCATATCCCAGAGAGAAGACCTAGGAAAGAGGTAAGATACAGTTGAGCTACTTAAAGTGCTTAAGAAATGACCCTGACAGAATATCCATGGGGGCAAGGAGATGGAATATATTTCTTGGTTTAGCATATTGGCAGAAATCAGTTGGCATCTGTCACAGGAAAGATAAACAGAAGCTTTGATTTCCCTTCTCAAAATACCCTTGGCTTCTTTCTCTGCACTTACCCCTTGGCCCTCATTCTGATTAGAATTTGAAGGAACAGGCTTAGTACTTTGCATTTAGTTAATTTGGTGAGTTCACTGTACTCTCATCCCTGGGCTATTCAGTAGTTCAAAAATAAATATTGCAGCACTTGTTGAATATGTAACATGCATCTCTTTTGAGCTGCCTTTTATAACAAAGGGTAGTTAGTATTTACATAATACTTTTAAAGTACTTCAGAATAGCTCTTATTAATAATAACTAGTCAAATACATAATGGCTCAGCTGACAAGAGAAAAAATTTTGATTTTCTATTGAAAAGTGTAAGCTCAGGAAGAGAGAGATGCACGTGTATTTGTGTATGTACAGTATTTGGGACAAATACATGTCTCAAGGGACAGTCAGGAGGTTAACTGGACCAAAATTCAGGCTGCCCACTGAACCAGGCTAAGGTTCGCCAGAAGTCTGCGACTTGATTCTTGGACTTCCGTGCAAAAACTGGCGGAAGCTGTGAGCAGCCTGAGCTTTGAGAACATTCCTGCCCCCTGGGGTGTGTGTGTGGCGGAGGCTTATGTGAGCTCATGGGGCTTTCCAGCGCTGACCGCCAGCCTTGGCAGGCACGAGGGGTCCAGTAGCGAAACTCGGCCTTTAAGTTATCAAGGGCCTGTTGTGACATATATTCAGCTCCAAGCAGAGATCACTGTTTCAAAGGGTGACTCAAGTCTGGGGGTCAAGTGGAGATGATGGGCGGGATCTATGAGCAGATCTGGCCCATCCCAATTAGGGGGCCTGAGGGTGACACTAGTGCGGGTAGGTTGGGAGGGTCTGGGGATGGTCCTCCCAGGAGGTGCTGCATGGATGTGTCCTGGGTGAGAAGTGATGACAGGGCCATCACGTTGGCTTTCATGATTCTGGGAAAGGTGTCAAACCATGAGGTCACATCGAAGTGTGTGTACAGTGGCGGGGGGTGGGGGGGAGGAACTGTTTCCCTTGCCTCCCCTTAGGGAGGGGTCTCACGGCTCGGCCACACCTCACGTCTCTGCCTTGCACGTTTCCTGGTTCAGACCCGGTCCACGTTCTCTCTGCCTGTCCCCAGGTCCACCACCGACCGGCCCCAATCTCCAGACAACCACTCCCGGGGCCTGGGGAGGTCAGGGGGTTTGCTCCAGCCAGATGCACTGAGGTCGCGGCGGCGGGAGAGGGCGAGGGGAGGAGGAGGAGGCCCGGGGCGCAGCCGTGGTGGGAGCGCTCTGCCCAGAGGGGCGGGGGCGCCGGGCGCGCACGCGGAGGAGGCGGAGGGAGCGGGGGTGGGCGGGGGAGCGAGTGCGCCACTAGAGCAGGGAACGCGCCCGCAGCCGCCGCCGCCGCCGCCCTCCTCCGGAGAGAGGCAGGAGTGAGGCTGTGCGAAGCGCCGCATTTCGATGAGTAGCGGCCGAGGCGCGTCCCTCCGCTAGCGGCTGCAGCCCAGACGCCCGCGGTCCAGCAGCGGCCGCCGCCCAGTCCCGGCCCCGCCGCCGCCCCACAGCCCCGCGGTCAGGCCGCACCCAGCCCCGCGAAGACAGCACCAGGAGGCGGCCCCGAGCGCGGCCACAAAGACCCCCGGCGGCGTCTCTCCGCAGACCGGTGCGTGGTTTGCTTTCGCCGGGGAAGGGAGCCGAGGGGCGGGCCGGCCGGGAGGCCCCTCCGGGGGCCCGACAGCGCCGACTCCTCCCGCAACCGCGGGGTCCAGGGGAGCGCGGGCGCGGAGGGCAGGCGGGCGCCCCCTCGGCCGCCGCCGCCCTTCCCGCCGTTCCTCGAAAGGAGCTGCCCGGCCGCGGCCGGGGGCGGTGTGTGCAGGCGGCACTGGGGCTGCTGGCACCTGCCTCTTTTGTCTGGTGCCACCGGGCTGAAAACGGGGAGTCGGGCGAGCGGGGCCCCCATTCTCTCGGCCGCCTTGTTAGTGGAGATGGAGAGCTAGGGCGGAGGAGCTGGGCCAGGTGTTTGTCATTGTCAGAACTGGCCGCGGAGTGAGGACCAAGTGTGCGCCCAGAAGGAGTGGTCGGGTCGGGCCTCTTATTGTGTGCGTGCTTCCCCGTGGGCCCGGGAGGGTGGTGTGTGCCTGAGGACGGGGCGATCCGTGCGCGGGGGCTGACTGCAGTGTGGGTGCTGCAAGCACGTTTGCGGGGCCTCGAGTTCCCTTGGGGACAGCGTGGCTGCCCCGTGTGCAAATTAGTACCTGCAGTGCTAACAGCCTGCGGAGAGGAAATGGCATTTCCCTCCTAGCGGGGAAACGCACGCCCAGCCCCGCACGGCCCCCCACAAAAGAGGCCGCTGCTGAAAACCGGGTCTGCTCGGAATCGCTGCTGCATTGGGCCAGGAGGTGCTTGCAGGAGATGGAGCGGTTGAAAGGTTTCATTCAGGCCGGCTTGCTCTCCCCGCCTCTATGAATGTGTGTCCACATTCTGGTGCACACGCGTTCAGCGGCCACACGGCAGGGTGTTCCATGAATACGTTTTATGAATGTTCCTAAATATATCTCTTTTCGCCGGGAAAGTAGGACGGCCTTTTAAGTATGAAATGTCATATGAATGCGGGTCAGAAGGAATTTAAGAGAGGTTATATGTAGGAACAGTGTAAAAGGTATGCACACATCCTGTGGTATCTGTGTCCGGGGTGGTGCGTGCACACTGAAGGTGTGTTTGCCTCTTCGTGCGTGCCTGGCCATCCACCTACATCCTAATCCCACTGGCAAAATGTGCCTTGGGACCTCCAGGTCTAGCATCTGTTTAGATGTGGTAGCGTTTATGCCAAATTATTTCTTGGTGTGTGTGTAATCTCCAAAACAGGAACTCGTGTGCTCATCTAGAGAAGGATGAACACACAGTTTCTTCAAAATGGTGAGAAATCCCATAGAGAGCAGCTGAAGAAGCTGATTTCTTGGCCTGGCAGTGTTTATAGGAAAATCTCTGATAAGACCCAGGCCGGGTCTTCCCCACCCAAGCCTCTGGGACCTCTGTGGCTTAGGTGGTGCAGTTACCTCCTCGGTCCCAGGACACATGTGTGCCCAGGGCCTTAGCCATCTATGGCCTGTGAACGCGTGGCTGTGCCCTTTAGCCAGCTTCCTTGCAGAAAGTGGGGACCTGTGGAAGCCCAGTGAATCTTCTTCAGGAGCTCTTGATTCGAATATATGACTAAGCCAGTGGAATTGCTGAGCCAGCCAAGCAAGGGAAAGAATACCTATTTTGAAGCCACACATAATATCTGGAACACGATGATGTCTGGTGTGGTTTTCGGCATTCATTTAGTGGTAGCTGTAGCCTTGAGAATGATTTCACTTGGAGTGTGGTTTTTCTTTGTCACCCACATCGTTGCCTACTCTGGGGCAGACTCAGTGAAGGGAAGTAAAAGACGTGGGCCCTGCTGTGGTTGGACACATGATCCAGTTTGGAGAAATATACAAATAAAATCAACTTTTCTCTATTTTAAATTGATCTTTTTTTTTTCTCCCCCAATTGGGGTGGAATTGTTGGTTCTAGAAGCCCGTTCCCTCAAGGGAATTCCAACAATTGCTAAATAATTTGACCTTTGCCGATTGCGAATCAACAAGAGCCCCTTGGAATTAGATTTGCACTCTGGTGACACAGTTGTGCCCTCCTTTCTGCATGTCCTGCACGTTTTCTTTCGGTTTATTTGGATTTGGAAGGAAATGCCTAGGGTTGGAAGAATGATCACTGCATATAAAAAATAAAACAAAACCTTCAACAGCCCATCTGACCTTTATACTTTACGAAGTTTGAAGAGTCTAGTGAGGTGGCATGGGTTTTTGAGTACTGGCAGCATCATCCCCCCAACACACACATCCCTTTTGGAAGACAAAAGAACTCCTTTTAAAAACAGAGTAGGAGCACTTATGATATCATGGGCAAAATATTGGCTCTGTTAATTAATAGCTCTCTGAAGGATTAGATAACTAATAATTGTTTTAAAGTTATCTAACTTCAAAATCAATGCAACCACTTCATACCTACCTATATATGGTATATTTTTTCTGGAAAATGCAAATTTAGACTAAAAGTGAAGTTATTGAGTGGCATGAGGCGGTTTTCATATTTGGAGGAAAAAAAATACACAAAACTAATAATGACTCCAGATTGAATCCCAGCCCACTGCTCCCTCCCCCAAGCAGGGTCAGCTGTAGAATCATGAGCAGGTGAAAACGTTGATGGCCTGGAGACCACTGCCTGGTCTCTGTGCACACAACGTCTTTGGCAGTTAAGTGGCCTGCCCAAGGTCACAGAGCTAGTGAGGAGTGAGGGCTTTAAACACCTTACTTTACATGTCATGATGGGCCAATCCCAGGGGGTCTAGGCCTCTAGGACAGAGTGCACAAGTCGGAAAGGAGAGAGTGCCAGCTTCAGAGGCAGTTGGAGTGAATCTGGGTTCAAGTCCCAAGGCCCTCAGTTCTGTCTTTGGGACCCTGGATACATCCTGCACTCATCCTCAGTCACAATAATACCCCCTCCCTCACTGGACTGGCAGGAGGTTTAGAGGGAGCTCTTAGCATGTTACACAGCAGTTGATCGCCACGTAACAGTGTCAGGCACGTCATAGACGTTCAATAACTGTGAGCTTTTTCCACTCCACTCATTTCAGGTGTGCACAGTCTCTAGCAGTGCATGAAGCTTTTGAGCATGAATTTGTAGCCATTCTGAATGGCTCAGAGGTCAGTTGACTGAGGGTGAAGGAAAGGTCAGGGAAGCTTGGCAGTACTTTGGGCTGGTTTGGACTGACCTTCGGAAAGGTGACATCGTCTGTGTGGTAGGATTTGGGGAGCACTTGTAAGGTTCTTGCCCCCAGTTTTCCATTTCCCTTAAACTCTTATTTCAATATGCCTGAAACTTTGTCCTTGAAACTTCTTTCCTTTGAATGTTGAGGTTTTCCCACTTTCTAGATTACCCTGTTTAAAACACGGATCCCCTGTGAGGGGCAACAGCACAAGTCCTTATCAGCTAACCCCTGAGCAAGGATTAATTGATCCCACAGGCAGCAGCTGATGACAGGCCTCCATGGAAAGTCAAATGGGGACGTAGGGGCACAGGTGTACCTTTTAGAAGGTCATGAGCTGGAAATCTGTGGCGGGGGTGGGGCTGGGGGAAGCTCACCTGGAGCCTCTCTTACCGGAGGGAGAGATTCTGTTCCTACTAGGTCTTTTTGTGACAAAGTCAGGAACAGAAAGGCAGATTTTATTAACAAAAATATTAATACTTATCACAGGGTAGACATTACCCTAAGTGCTTTATGTGTTTTAACTTACTTAATAGCTGATGTTAACTAGGAGGTAGGTACTGTTATCTTTTCCGTGTGTGATTCAGGAAATCGAGGCTTAAAGACGTTGAACAAGTAGATTTCTCAAGGTTACGCAGCTCATACGGGGTCAAGTCTCGGTCAACATCTTCAAATCTCGATTTTCTCAACCACAGACAGACAGAGCCTTAGTGGAAGGAAAGGCCAAGTGTCCCAAAGAAGTAACTTCCGTTCCTTCTTCTTGTTCTTGTTGCTGTGCTGCTTCTCTTTTTCCTTCTTCTTTTCTGCCCCTGCCTCCTTTCCTTTCTCCTCCCTCCCCCACCTTCCTTTTTCTTCTTTTTTTTTAATCCACCTTATCTGAAGCATTAAATATAAGTAAATGAGTTATGGTGGGTCCACTTTTTAAGTAAATTTCAATTCAATATGTGAATCTGCTGGAAAATCTCTTTTAAGTTGGTAGAATCTACAGATTGTTTGCTCTTGGTCTAGCCATGGAGAGTACAAACACTAGGTAAAATGTTTACAATCTGACTCCTAAATGCTACCTGCCCTCTTTTGATTCCTCGTCCACCACCACCACTATATCTTGTATCTTTAGCCCTGTAGTGAAATGAAAGCTCATTTCCTACCTACCCTTGAAGTCAGGCAAACCTGGGGCAGAGTTCTTGATTCAGGCATTTCTCAACTGAATTACTTGGAGAAATTTAGGAGAAATTTTTCTGTGCCTCAGTTTCTTCATCTGTAAATCGGGTTAACAATACTTTGAAAGGTTTGTTGTGACTGTTGGAAATAACAGCGGTTCAAAACCTGACGTGCTAGGTGGTCAATGCGTACAGCCGTATTCTGACAAAACTGGGGTTGATTAATAAGCTGTTTCCACTGGGTCTGCCTCTTCTATTTGTTTGTCTTTTCTCTCCCAACTTGATAATTCATATTAAACATATCATCGATTATAGCAATATCTCCATCAGCTGCTCTCAAGCTGAGCCTTTCAAATCAGGGTGCAAAAATAACATCTTTGTGTGGCTGTTTGTGTTTCTGTGCCTCCCAGGTTCAACTTTACCTCCGTCATGTCCTTCGGCAGAGACATGGAGTTGGAGCACTTCGATGAAAGGGATAAGGCGCAGAGATACAGCCGAGGGTCGCGGGTGAACGGGCTGCCCAGCCCAACGCACAGCGCCCACTGCAGCTTCTACCGAACCCGCACGCTGCAGACCCTCAGCTCTGAGAAGAAGGCCAAGAAAGTTCGTTTCTATCGAAACGGAGATCGATACTTCAAAGGGATTGTGTATGCCATCTCCCCAGACCGGTTCCGATCTTTTGAGGCCCTGCTGGCTGATTTGACCCGAACTCTGTCGGATAACGTGAATTTGCCCCAGGGGGTGAGAACAATCTACACCATCGATGGGCTCAAGAAGATTTCCAGCCTGGACCAGCTGCTGGAAGGTGAGAGCTGGGAGATACCTCCCAAGTGACCCTAGGGCATATGGCTTCGGTTCCCACAGGTCCATATTATTCTCACCATCTTCTGCTTGATCTCTAAGAGACAGCATTCAGCCTTGTGGCTGTGATCCTTACTGTTCCACATGGTGGAGAGTTCCCTTGTCTGTACAGTAGCGTAAAAAGAAAAAACCCCAACAAACCTAGTGGTATTCGATCAGGTAGCTTATAATAATGGGCTGAGGGAAAAAGTGTCTTCATTCTACAGCATCCTCTCTATTGTTTCTCACACCCGTGCTATGTTAATTTTAAAAGTCCATTTTTATATCTTTAATTACATAGTTCTTATTTATTTCTAGCTGCAAATTGAACTTTTGCTACCACATGTGTGAAAGTACTTGAACTGAAAATAACTAATAGATCATGAAATTTTTGAGTTTTAAGGAATCTTAGATAGGTATCAAACCTTTTAATTTTAATCACTGGGGACTGAGGCCCCAAAATTCAAGTGTCATGTGTCTGTGCGTACATGGTAAGATAGTGTTGTTGCTGGACCAAAAGTTAGATTTGCTGCCTGTTCTTTCCAATATGACACATTTCAATGTTAAAATTATTTTAAGGTTTGACTGATTTTAAGTTTAAAAGGATTGTTGTCTTTCTGTGGTATTTGAGGAGTTAATCTGCTCAGTTTATTTTTGTTAAGTTTAACGTAGGTTAATAGTGATTACCTATTTTAGACATTTCATGTGGAAATAGGACTATTTGGGTCCACGGATGAGGCCTGGTGTCTCGTGCAAGCAGAGTAGGTTGCCTCCTCTGGAATATATGTGTCTCAGGACTGACCCTGTTTGAACAGGGCGTGAGGTCTCTAATCACCTTAGAAATCATAATTGAAGTAAAACAACTTGGGAGAAAAATAACCGGGGTTAAATTCATGCTGAGATGTAAATGAGGGTAGCCGATCCTCTTTGGAGAGTAGATTTTTCTAAGTTGAGGTCTCAAGGTCCTCATGAAATATTAGTGCAAAGCAACACGGGAAAGGAAGTTGGGAATGTGGGGAGAGCTTGATTTCACCCCGAGTTCATCTTTACTCCAGATGTATTTGCCCAGGCCCTGCAGTCTGTCTGGATCCTGGACGAATGCCATGCCCTGACTGCACACAGGCAAGCACTCTGGTCTTCCTTTGGAATCAGAGTTTGTACGTGATTCAAGGCTGAGGGCTTCTCTGTCTTTCTCCCATTTCTCTTCCCTTGATCCCTTGGCAGGGATGCCAGTCCACTCACAGTATGACTGCACTTGAGAAGAGGGTGTGGAGGGGTTTGGTTATGTTTATTTTGTGGGAATTCACATCTCTTTTCGATGACTCATCACCCTGCCAAGAAGCCTGTAGACTTGGCCTTTTTCCTTCTCAGATGCTGGAACTTCCAGTAAATTAAAGGGGAAGAATGAACATAGAATATTTGTGTATCAGCTTTGATTTTTGTGCCTTGTCTTTTCATGACCTTGGAAAATACAGGATAAATAATTTGGTGAGATATTCCAGAGGATCTGGGAAAAGATCAAGTACAAAGTCAGGTGTAAGCAATCCCTTTGAGGGCTGATGGTGTTGTAGGGAAAATATGCCAAGATCTCAAAGCACCTTCTAAGACATCCTGGGCTTGGCATTCTCTGGTCTAGAGTCACTTGTGCAACATCTGTGCGGGGGGAGGGTTACTTCAGTCAGTTTCTCACCCAGGATCGATCTTCACTCAGAAGTGGCAGAGATATTCCCATGATTCCCATCCGCCAAGGAGAAGGTGTGAGAGGTGGGATATGACAGTACTTTATATCCAGGGACCAGCAAAATCATGGCATGCTCGCCACCATCTTCTCTGTCAGTTTTTTAGCACAAAAGAACACCTGCCCTGAGAGAGAGACTACTGTCCTGAGTGATGATGATAATGATAGCTCGCAGATATTGAGCATGTGTCTTGCATGTATGAACATTTTTCATTCTCACAATGATCCTAGGAGGTGTAGGTACTGTTATCCTCATAGTAAGATGAGAAAAGTGAGGCACAGTGTGGTTAAGTGATCTGCCAGAGTCGCACAGCAAGAAATAGTAGAGTTAAGATTTGAACCCGCTGGTACCAGCACTTGAGCTCATAACTGCCACTAGTAAGATACTGAGTGGGGTGGTATTAGTGGCTTTTTAAAATTGAAGTATAGTTGATTTACAATATTGTGTTAATTTCTGGTGTACAGCAAAGTGATTAAGATAGATAGATAGATAGATAGATAGATATTCTTAGTGGCTTTTAAATGAAATCTTATTGTATTAGCTTCTTCTTGAAAACAAATATTTTTAACCTTGACTTAATTCCAGGAATGACAGATACTGCTCCCAGAAACACTTTACTATTTTCATTTGCCTCCAAACACCTTTCTCCTTGATCAATAAGAAGTTAACTGCAGATTGAATATTCTGATGTTAAAAAATTCCTTTTTGGAAAAAAATACCTTTTTCTGATTAAATAAATGGTAACTTCAGTAAAGTAGGTAAGTTCACTCATTGGCTGCATTTAAAATTTTTTTTCAGTTTAAACAGATTTTTTTTTTTCATTTATAACACTGACAATTCTCATGCAGCTGCACTTAGTGTTGAAATAGCTGGAAATTCATTTAGATTTGCCTCTTTGTCAATTATGTTTTTTGCTTAGTCTGATAAAATGCAAACCGTTGCTTCACATTCATCATTAGGTTCATAGCTCCCACTTTACATACTAATTTTATGTAAACGTCAGTGCATGTTATTAGCTTCTCATTTCCCTTTCCAACATGATGACGTTTGCATTTTAAGTTAAATCCTTTTAGTGAGTGCTGTGACAAATATATCTGACTTGTAATGTTTTTTTGTGAGTTTGTTCATTCTCACTTATCTCAGACTAGAAATTCGGACGATGATGTATGTGAGTTTCTTTATTTATAACGGTCTGCTGGTCACTTTAACTGTTGTATTATTATTATGCCTAAATTTGGCTTAAAAATGTTGATAAAGCTAGCTCTTGGCCTGGAGTATAACTGTATGAGTGGTGTGTGTGTGTGTGTGTGTGTGTGTGTATGTATGCTTGTCTATCTGTGCATGTATGTTTACATACACACACACATGTACATGCATGCACTTCAGAGTAGACCATGGATGACACTCCTAATTGTTTGCTTTCAAAATGGCCTTTATATGTTTAAAAAAAGCCGTGTTGCTCAATAAGGAAAGTTGAATTGCAGGCCTATTTCTGCAGGTGATTCACCTTGAGACGTGGCCTCATTTTCCCAATATTGCCTCTTTTTACCCAGTTTTACACCGTTTGTATTCCACTGTAGCTATGCAGATGTTGTGAGGATAAATGAAGGAGTAACACTTAAAACCTTTGAACCATTAGGAAAAAGATGTAATTTACATACCAAGCAGCAACTGATTGATTGGTTTTTCTCTGTGGGTTGCTCAGGTGTTAGTGATGTGTTGAAGAATAGGCATTCTCCTTCCCCACACTTGTAAACAGACTTTTTTTTAGTGCAGTTTTAGGTTGGCAGAAAAATTGAGCAGAAAATGCAGAGGTTTCCCATGTCCCCCTGTTCCCACACGTGAACACCGTCTCCCACTATCACCAGAGGGGTACGCTTGTTACAGTCAGTGAGCCGGCACTGACACGTCATTTATCACCCCAAGTCCGTAGTTTACACGAGGGCTCATCCTTGGTGTCGTACCTTCTGTGGGTTTGGACGGAGTTATAATGACATGTATCCATGACTGTGGTATCACACAATAGTTTCATTGCCCTGAAAATCCTCTGTGTTCTGCCTCTTCATCCCACCCTGCCCCTAACCCCTGGCGTCCACTGATCTTTTTACTGTCTCAGTAACATCTTTTAACATCTTGTGTGAATGTAGGTCTGAAAGGGCCAGGGCGTTTCCTTTAAGCCTTAGGATAAAAACGAAGCAAGGATGCTATCTTCCGGATATATGTAAGTTAATTGGTACATGAACTCTGCATGTATTAGAAACAGGCCCCTCTCTTCCTCGGCTCCCCCACATGCTGTGACCACCCCCGGCGCACCCCCGCCCCACCATGGACACTGCCTGACTCCCGAGCCCCAGCATAAGGGCTTTTCCCAAGTCTCCATCAGTATTAACCTCTCGGGAATAAACCCAGACTTCACCCTACAGTCAGGGAATCTCTCTCCAACCATGATTTCCAGGGCCCCCAGCTCTCTTGGCAATTTTCCTTTCCCTTGACGTGGTATCATCTGGTTTTTTTTCTCTAATTCACTAGCTTACTCTGTGCCTCTCCCTGCTGCATTGAGTTTTTTTTGTTTTAATTAAGTTTTGAAAAGCTATAAAACATGCCTCTCTAAAATTCCCGGCCAACAGTGGCCAACAGTCTACTAGTAGTTTTTTGAGTATCCATCTCCTCAAAGATACCAGTGCTTGTTAAGAAGATGCATATCAGTTGCCTGTAAGTTAACATACTGTGCTTACAGTTTGGCACCTTGCTTTGTGCACTTAACAATATAGCATAACACAAGTCTAGAACCACTGTGATCTTTTTCCTGACTTCAGAGTAACCCTTTTTACAAATGTACCATTTTTTATTTAACCAGGCTTTTATTGATGGGCCTTTAGGTTGTGTCCAATCCTTTGTTATTAGAAACAGTTTTGCAGGGAATATCCTTGAATGTTAAGTTTTCCACTCACGTAGGAGAATATGCATAGGATCAATTCCTAGGAGTAATATTGCTGGATAGAGAGGTACAAGCATTAAATTTTTAAGAGCCATTGCAAAATTTCCCTTCATAGAAGTGGTACTAGTTTGTACTCCCCATTAGTAATATATGAGAGTGGCTGTTTTTCTACAAGACAATGTTTTACCAAATGTTTTGTCATTTGCCGATCTGTTAAGGAAAGAAAAACATGTATCCTTTTATAGTTTTAATTTTCATGTTCCCATATGAATTGTCTCTTCATAGCTTTTGACCATTTTTCTACCAGGTTGGGGTCTTTTTTTGGTTGACTTCTAGGATTTTCTTTTTTTTTCTTTTAAATATATTAGCCCTTTGTGATACTAATTTCAAGTATTTTCTTCCAGATTGTCCTTAGTGATTTTGTTTATTTTCTATTTTTTTGCCAGATTTAACAAAATTATATAATCAAATGAATCAGTCTTTTCATTTATGGCTTGATTTTCATACCCCTTGGGTCCTCTGTACCCTGAGATTACAAAATTGTTGCTCTTATTTTCTTCTAGTGTTTTTATGTTTTCATTAAAAAATATTCTAATGAAAGTCATATTAGTATAATTTTTGAGGAAAGGATTCAGTTCTATTTTTTCCAGGCTACCTGCCTCATTTTAAAAAGTTTTTATTTTGAAATTAATTTGTACTTAGTAGAACTGTCACAAAGATAGAAAGTTCCCATATACTCGACCCAGATTCTCATGAGGGAATGACTTACACAGACATGGTATTAATTATCAAAAGTAAAAACTAACTTGAGAATACTAGCAACTAAACTATGGGCTTTATTTTGCTTTCACCAGTTTCTCCACCAGTGGCCTTTTTTCTGTTCCAGAATCACACATTGCATTTAGCTGTCCTATCTCCTTCATATCCTCCAAGCTGTGACAGTTCTTGAATCTCTCTTTGTCTTTAATGACTTGACAGTTGGAAGAGTGCTGGTCAGTTATTTTGTAGCATGTCCCTCAACTTGGTTTAACCTGGTGATTAGGTTGAAGTTATGCATTTGTGGCAAGGATTCCACAGAAGCGAGGCTGCATCCTTTTCAGGGCATCGTTTCAGGAGTATGTGCTGTTGCCATGTCTTGTTGCTGGTGAGGTTAACTATGACCCATTTAACCAAGGAGGTGTCTGCCAGTTATCTTCACTCTAAAGTTACTCTTTCCCCCTCTGTAATTAATAAATATTTTGAGGAGGAACTTTGCGGCTATGTAAATAACTTTCACCCATGAATTTTGGCATTTCTCGCTGGATTTTGCCTGTACCAGTGTTAGGAAGGTGTCCAAAGGGTGATTTTCTGTTTTCCTCGTTACTTGCCTCAGCTTTATACACAGGTCCCTTCACTTTCCTGTCTTGGGATCATCTGCTGTGACGTCATCAACTCCATTATTTTAACCACTCTTTTAAGGCCAATTAGTCCCAGATCAGACCTTCCTTCAGCGCTCCAGCCACCTGGATACATTCACCGTATACTCTAATCCTGAGTCATTTCATCTCAGCATGTATAGATGTGAACCCATTCTCTTAGGTTATCCCGAATTTAATCCTCTTCTCATCTTCTGCATCTTGTTAAATGGTGTCACCATCGAATTCAGCATCACCTTTGGCTTCTCCTTCTCTTCATCCCGCAAATCCAAGCTGTCACAACTTACTGTTGATTCTGCTTAAGACATTTCTTCAGTTTGTTTGCTCCTTTTCACCACCATTATTATAGTTTTCAAGTCCTCAATACTGTTTTAAAAGTATTACTTTTTTTTATTAACCATTTATTAATGGAAGTATATTAATTTACAGTGTTGTGTTACTTTCAGGCACAGCAAAGTGATTCAGTTATACATACATATATATTTATTCTTTATCAGATTTTTTCCATTATAGGTTACTATGAGAAATTGAATATAGTTCCCCATGCTATACGGCAGGTCCTTGTTATTTATATCTATTTAATATATACTAATGTGTATATGTTAATTCCAAACTCCTGGTTTATCTCACCCCCCCCAACTCCCGCTGTCCCTTTTGGTAACCATAAGTTTATTTTCTATGTCTGTGAGTCAGTTTCTGTTTTGCAAATAAGTTCCTTTGTGTCATTTTAGATTCCACACATAAGAGATACCATATGATATTTGTCTTTCTCTGTCTGACTTACTTCACTTAATATAATCTCTAGGTCCATCCATGTTGCTGCAGATGGCATTATTTCATTCTTTTTTATGGCTGAAGGAGTGGCACATTTTTATACAGTGAGCATTATAGAACATTTTGAAAGATGCAAAAACGTTTTAAAAAATTAAATAATGACCCCTCATATCCCTGTCCCTTGACTGTTCTCATCTCTTTCCTGTACTGTTGTAATAGTCTCCTAAGCTGAAACTGTATATCTTAGTTTTCCTTTTTCAGCTTGTTTTCTCTTTTCTTTTTATAGAACCTGTATTTGCCTCTGCTTTCCATTCCCGTTACAGTCTCTCTTAGATGAGGTCCTTTAGGACACCTGTCCTGTACAGTGGGCTTCAAACCAGTTTTCCTGCACAGAGACCAGGCCACTGACAAAGCATCGCATACCGCACTTGTGCTTCACCACGGCTCTCCCGCGAACATAGAGGATACAGCCCTCCATCTTTATCGTGTTTCTCTCAGTGGTCCTGCTCCTGCCCCTTCCTTCTGTTCTGGCTTGTCTCCCGTTACCCATTGATACTGGGCTCAGCTGCTCTCTTTCCTTGTGTTTCCCCACCTCTGGGCCTCCTTGTCTCTGGGAGGAGGGTAAGATGGGTGTTCTCCTGAGGGTGCACGGTGGCATCATGCTGCAGTCCTGGCTCCGCAGGCCGACCAGCCTTAACTGAAGGCTGCTTCCACCTCTCCTGGCTGGGTGGCGCTGAGCAGGCTCCCTACCTCCTCGTGGGTCAGTGTGCTCTGGGAGGAGAGGTCTGTTAGTTCTTAGCTCACAGGATCGCGGTGAGGATTACAGGTAGCATGGCATGGGTTACAACAAGATCTACTGATGGCAAACATTAAGTTAACCTGTTCTACCAATAGCATCTCCAGTCTTGTCCCTTCAACCTACGGAACAAGTCTCCCACAATCTAAACAGTTCTCGCCTTTGTCTTGCTTACCTCTCAACCCCTGGCTCTTCTACCTGAGAAATATCTGCATTTGCTGTCTCTACTTCCTCAACTTCCAATCATACATCAGCCCCTTGATTAGCATCATTACACTGTAATATACTTGCTTATTTTCTATCAGTGTCTCTGGAAGTCAGGAGCCATCGATGTCCTCACTGTCTATCACGGTAGTAGCAAGGACTCAATAAATATCACTGGAAGAAAGAGGAAAGAGAGAATGAACGGATAAACGAACGAACGAAAGCAGTCTGACATCATTATCCAACTGAAATGGCTGTTACGAGGCCACATGTGGCCTCCTAATGGCCAGGCCAGTGATTTCTTAGGAAACCTTATCTTTGCTGCTGTTCCTGGAGCCTCGGATGGTGACGTCTGGGTCTTTCCCAGCCATGTACTCACCACCCCTTGGTTTCCATGGCTCCAGGCACCTGATTTCTCTCAGTTCCCTTCAGTGGCACCTCCATCTCTGGGCACTCTCAGTACTGCTGTTGCCTGGATTTCATCCTGTCCAGCTGGGTGGGGTCTCTCTGAGCATTTTCTTCAGTTCGCATAGCTGCAGCTAGCCCATGCATCTCCATCCCATACCCCAGACCCATATTTTCTAACTGCTTGCTGGAAAATCTCCAACTGGTTGGCTCCTAGGAACTTCAAATTCATTATGTGCACAACCAAATTCATTTTCTTCCTTACCATCTAATCCAAACATGTTTTCCTTCTCATTTGTTCTGTTGTGGTATATGGGAAGTTGGCCCAAACAGGTTTCAATGCCATCATTTCAGTGTTGTCGTCGACTCTATTGTCATGAGCGCTGCATCCAATCAATTGCCAGTTCTTCAATCCAGTCGGTTGATTCTGTTAAGTACTCCTCAGAGCAGCCGTTTCTCTCTGTTCCTAATGCGGAGGTGTGAACTTTTGTTCTTCAGCTCCTCTCCTGGTCTATTAGAATAGCTTTCTAAGTAGCTTCCTGACCTCTGTCTCCCCATGTCCTGCCTTCAGCCCTGCCTTCACACTACAGCCAGTGTGGTCTTCCTAAAACCTGGGGCTGATCATGCATAAACACTTTGACCTTGTTGCCTACTGCAGTCTTACTCTTAACTTGTTTGTCCCTGGCACCGTTTTTGTTTTTTGAGAAAGACATATTAATATCAATCAGACTATTCCTTTACTGCACTGTTCACTAGAGCATATTAGTGTTTTATTTTTATCTGAAATGCTGTCCTCTTTTCTGCTAATGAAAATCTGACCCTCACTTCCAGGGCCAGCACGAATTCCATTTTTTCTTCCTTGATCACGTAGTGGGAAGTGGGAAATGACTTTTTTTTTCTCCTCTGAATTAGGATTGCTGGGACCACTTATTTACCAATTATCACTTATCTTGTGGTGGAATCTTTTCATAAACACATCTTGCTTTCTAAATTCTTTGAAGAGAAGGTCAAAGGATTAGGATTCGGATTTGGATTCTTTTCAGGTGTTATACCTGTTACTGAGAATTTAGGAGGTTGCTTAAAATTTTTGGATTTCATGGCTAAGTATGTTTGTACTTGTTGCAATGTTGTTATTTGTTGCTCTGTTATTTACTTAGGAAACATTTTTAGCAATGAGAATAAATATTTTCGTGGCTCCAAATACAGTTTGCCGTGTTGCTTTCTAAAAGGGTTGATAGCAATTTATAGTATCCCTAGTGGCATTTTCTATTTCTATTTTATTTTGTTTTTATCCTTTGTCACATATTTTAGTCCCTTGTATTTTTGTAAATTATAATAGGCTTTGTACATTATATTAAACCACTGTTGTATTATAGGTCGTCTGTCTGTTTTCCCCTTCTTATTTTAGTTTCTCTAGTTTTCAGTTATATCAGTCTTGAATTAAAAAAAAAATTGGATCCTTCAATTTTTTCTTTATGTTATTTTTCTCTTGCTTTAAATTTGAGAAGTTGACATTTTCCATAGACCTAAAATACACATTCACATTTTATTTTCAGTAAGCTTATTTTTATGTACTATTATATAATGAAAGACTTCCATGGAAGAATGATATCCATAAGTGCCTTTGGGAATCCTTTTTCTTGCCTTTGATAGCACTATCAAAATCGTCTTCTTAAACCAGCACCTTCCAGGTAGATTATGAAGTGTTGCTGTGTATACTGAGATAGGCTCATAAAATATAGTATCCAGAAGGCAGTTTATGACATTTTATTCCATAAATAATATCTTTCGTGTAATTTAACTCAGTTCAGAGATTTAAATATATATTTGAATCTTTCCCAGCTTTTACTGTAACTCACAGTAGTGAATTTTAATTTCCAGAGTTTTCAATAAGAAAATCTTTACTCTGGAAAAATGAGATATATTACACAAAGCCCTCATTTAAGACACTTTTGAATATGCCACATTTGGAACTTAAAGGAATCCTATAGGTGGTGGGCAAGCAGCTTTAATAATGTGAAGAATGGAGATTAGGTCATTTTCAGACCGAGGTCAAGTGATGTCACAGCTGGAATTCACATGTCTCAACCCTTAGCCAATGAAAAACCTCTAGCAATGAGGAAAAACAGGGCAGACTTCTAGTATCTCCTAATATGAGATCTTGTGGAGGAGTACCTTCCTAGCTGACTGCACAGGCCTGGTTACCCAGGGAGCTGGTACCATATTACTGGAAGTTGTCCAGAGTGACTAAGAGAATTTCTTTTACATGCAAATTCTCTAATTTCTTTTTTTTTTCCCTAATTTCTTAATGGGAGCCCATGGCCAAGTAACATTAACTTTGCAGATTTTTTACTAATAAACTTTGTTAGAGAAAATTTATTTCCATACTTTAAAGAATAACAGAAAATCTAATAATTTAAAAATGCATATGTGATTTTTTGGAAAAAAACAAGGACTCTTTGGTACCTCTAAAATAATCTAATATGCTTACACCGAAATTATTCTATTTTCAAAAGTCCCCCAAATATTTAAGCCTTTCAGGGAAAAGTTACTATATTCTGATATTTTGGGAGGTATTGATTGGATCCAGACACAATTTCATGCTTCATTTTCTTACCTTCTTTCTTTTTGTTTGTTTTTGTTTTAACTGTTGTTTTCTTTCTTTCTTTGCTTCACAGCAAGTATTAGTTTTTTGGCTTTTTTAAATGCCACAGCAATTCAGAAAGATGCTGCTTCTGCAGTTCCTGCTGTTTGTTGGGCGTCTTAGGTACCTAGAGTATTACATTTCAAATTAAGGGTCAGTCTTAACATAAAAATTTTTGGCTCTAATAAACTAGAACAAAATTGTGACAGTGTGATAACCAATGAGCAAGTCATTATGTTTAGTGATTTCCAGCTCCACCTCCTAGATTTTGATGCCATTTCCTTTAAACCATCTATGATCTTTGCCATCTTGCCATCCTTGTCTAATTTCACCTATAGTAAATAATCCAAAAGTTTCAAAGCACATTTTGGGCTATTTTGCTCAAATATACTTTGATTTAGATAAATTAACTTTTATTTCACCGTGGTAGTAGAAATTATACCGCGAAACTCTGGGATGGCTTAGTGTGTAGAGGAAGCATGTTATGGTACTAATGAGAAGTTTTACTTTACCTTGCTATTTAATTTAATCAATTTATTTTTTAAATTGAAATATAGTTGATTTGCAATTTTCTGTTAGTTTCAGGTGTACAGCAAAGTGATTCAGTTATACATACATATATATCTATTCTTTTTCAGATTCTTTTCCCTTATAGGCTATTACAGAATATTGAGTATAGTTCTCTGTGCTATACAGTAGGTCCTTGTTGGTTACCT
The DNA here is from genome assembly GCF_963455315.2 of Globicephala melas. Taxonomy (NCBI): domain Eukaryota; kingdom Metazoa; phylum Chordata; class Mammalia; order Artiodactyla; family Delphinidae; genus Globicephala; species Globicephala melas. Next base: position 11,822,473 of record NC_083331.1, on the reverse strand, counting down.
CTTTTATGTATAGCAGTGTTTATATGTTAATCTCAGGGTCCTAATTTATCCCTCCCAACCCTTTTCCCCTTTGGTAACCATAGGCTTGTTTTTTATGTCTGTGGGTTTATTTCTGTTTTGTATATAAGTTCATTTGTATCATTTTTTTTAGATTCCACACATAAGTGATATCATATTTGTATTTGTCTGGCTTACTTGCTATGATAATCTCTAGGCCCATCCATGTTGCTACAGATGACATTATCATTCTTTTTTATGGCTGAGTAATATTCCATTACATAAATATACCACATCTTCTTTATCCATTCCTCTGTTGTTGGACATTTAGGTTGCTTCCATGTCTTGGCTATTCTAAATAGTGCTGCAATGCACATTGGGGTGCGTGCATCCCGCTCCTGGGCATATATTCGGGGAAAACCATAATTCGAAAAGATGCATACACCCCAATATCTTGCTATTTTTGAATGGCCTGAAATTTAACACACATACCTCATGTCAGGTCTTGAACAAAACCTATCGATGATTCTCTAGTCAAGAATATAACCTATCTCTTAACTGTCTGCCCAGTTAAGGAAGAGATTAAACCCTGGCTATCCAGAGCCATTTGACCAAATCAAGGCTATGTATTTTTCCCATTCAGAACAATTACATTTGTTAATTTACAATTATCAATGCTATTAACACATTAATTAAAAAGCTAATTTTTACAAGATCAGAAAACGCAATCAACTTTAACTGTGTTATGACAGAGGCTACGTCTCTTGTGATGGGAAGAAGTTTGGAATTATGATTAAAATAAAAGTAGTCAAAATGAGGGTCAAGTAGATTTAATGCAAATATATTTTTACAGCTTAATAGAAGCTTATTAACATATGGAAAGCCATCTTGGCTTTTCCTGAATTCCTGAATAGTGTAATAGATTCTAAATGACAGCACTGGATGGTGTGTGATCTTGGATTTGATGACCACTCCTTTCTCTCACTTTAGTGTCACTTTCCTCTTAACACAATATCATCTTTGTTGGGAGTCTCACACCCTTCGCCAAGATTTTATTCCAGTCTCTGAATTCGATAAAGGAGGCAGAGAAGTTTCAAAGTGATAGCACTGATAAAATACAAGTTTCCTCTCACTGCTGTTGCTTGAACCAAGCCCGCATTATCTTCTCAAAGTTGTCATGCTTTCAGAAATTTTCAGTGTGCTTTGTCTAAGAAGATGTAAAAAAAAAAAAAAAAAAAAAGTTTATTTTGTCTTTCAACAAACCCATTCCATACTGTTATGTGAATACTTGAAAATTACTCCCTTTTAAAATTATTTTTTATTCCTAAAGTTAAAAATTTTCCTTTTTGAAGTGTAAACCACTCCATGTTTTTGTTTTAAGTTATTCGCTTAGTATATAAACTTCCAAATAATCAGACAATGACATATCTCCAATGAGCACAGAATTCTGACAAAGTCTGGTGTTGTCAGCTAAGGCCTGTGTGTCTTGTGGGGGGAAGCTTGGGGCATCCTCACATTGTGATGTATCCCAAGTTGAGTGGATCTGTGGTCTACTGGTAACCACAGAAACAATGAACACTTTACAGTGTTAATACCTGTTTAGTGGACAATTAGTGCAGTGCATCCTCTGGTGATTTTCACTTGTGTAGCAGTTTTGCATTTGAGATCACTTTGACCTTTTCTATCTAATTTGATGGTCACAAAAAACTGGTGAGATGAAAGTGGCCCCTGGCATAGCCTTCATCTGACAGGTGAATAAACTACCACTGAGAAGAGTAGGGGATGTGCCCAGGTCACACGCTGAGAGGCCAGGTCTTGAGCCCAGAGTTCAAGTTCTCTTCCCACCATGACATTCACACTGTCTCTCCACCAAGCCTTCAGAAACACTGCTCTTGTTGCAGCCCCCATGGATGTGTTGTTGATATCCACATAGATCTTGAGAAAAGCATAGTTGGGACCAGTAGTAACTGCTAAGTGACTAGAAAGGGGGTTTCCTAAACTGGTAAACGTCCCCTAGTCTTACTATTTGTACCACTTCTAGTGAGACATAATGCATAAACACACATTGGAATATGTTTTAAAAACATTGGCAAAGTAAATATTTGATAACATATATAATTGTGCTTTTCTATTTTTGAAACCCTGGTTCAGTTATTTTTATGTGAATACCTATTCCATGGCCTTGGATATTTGCACTATTAATTTAAAAATAGGACAAGGATTTAGATAAAAGTAAATGGGCTGTGTAGGATTAGTCCTAGGTTACTTTACCTGCAATTATGAAGGCTTTTTAGCATTTTTACCTATTCCCAGTTATAAAGACTTACTACCACAGAAAAAAAGCCATTATGAGATCTTTAATTTCAAAATGCTTTGACTTAAGTTTATGAAATGTGTATGCAGGATTAATCATTTTATAATGACTAATGGTACATGTGTTACCTTCTTTTTTATGTGATACATATCTATTTAATAGTCTGAGTATCTGTAATTCTTTTATTCATTCGACAAACATTGGGTACCCCGAGGTGCCAGGCACTGGTCTGTCCTGTGTGCTGGGCATATATCAGAGAACAAGGCAGTAGAAGACCCTGCAAAACAAAATATATAGTTTGAGTATCTTCATTAAATGATTCTCTGTTAAGGAGTCATTTTTAATAAAAAATTTAATTTTGTATATTTTCTTTTTTTCAGCTTTATTGGATTATAATTGACAAATAAAATTGTAAGATATATAAAGTGTACCTCATGACAATTTTACATATATATATGAAGGATTCCTCTTATCTAGCTGACACATTCGTCAACTCAAATATTTTTCTTTTTTTTCCTTTTTTTCTTTAGTGAGAACATTCAAGTTCTATTCTCCTAGCGAATTTCAATTATACTATGTTGAACTATATATCAAATATACAGTGTTATCAACTGTAATCACCATGCTGTACATTAGATCCTCAGCTCTTTTTCATCTTATATAGTTATATTTATTTTAAAGTCAGTTTATGAAGTTTGTAAGTTGACGACTCTCAAAAGTTTTTGTCTATAAACAAGTGTGACGTGTGTGTGGATCACTGTGCTTGGCCCTGTGAAGATGGAAGAAAAGGAAAGGAGTTATTCTGCTTATTTTTGGAATTTTACTTGACTTTACAAAGGGTTAAGCAAACACTCCCGTCAAAAAAAAATTACACAGCTATTTTTAGAAGCTGTTTTCTGATCCATTTTCAGTTTTTATTTTATCTCAGGTGGCAAATGTAGGTGCTCCAATTTTGAAGTTTTCTGCAAATATAAATATAACTGAATCCCCCCAAATAGTTTCTATTTTGAATTCAATTTCATATCTCTCTGAGGGCTATATTCAATATCGGGATTTCTATCACCAAACTGAAGATGATGAAAGGGAAGAATGATGATTTTTTTTCTTCCCCCAGAATACCAATCTGTTGCTGACAGAGCCAGATTAGAAGTCAAAAATCTGGAAATCAACTGTACTCCAATAGAAATTTTTAAAAAAAGAAGGCAAAATTCTCTTTCATTAATTATTAATCATACCGCCATTGTTTAAAAAGTCACAAGTAGTGCTTGCTTCTAAGTAGAAAAGGAAAATTCAGAGAGTAGGAAAAAGGAATTGAATTTACCTGAGTGTAAATTTAAATATGCTTCTCTCCTCCTTAGGAGAGAGTTATGTGTGTGGCTCAATAGAGCCCTTCAAGAAGCTGGAGTACACCAAGAACGTGAACCCCAACTGGTCCGTGAATGTCAAGACCACCTCTGCTTCGCGGGCAGTGTCCTCGCTGGCCACCGCCAAAGGGAGCCCTTCGGAGGTGCGGGAGAATAAGGATTTCATTCGGCCCAAGCTGGTCACCATCATCAGAAGTGGAGTGAAGCCGCGGAAAGCTGTCAGGATTCTGCTGAACAAGAAGACGGCTCACTCCTTTGAACAGGTTCTCACTGACATCACCGATGCCATCAAGCTGGACTCGGGAGTGGTGAAACGCCTCTACACCCTGGATGGGAAGCAGGTAAGGGAGGTATCATGCTGTGACCTTGACTTTACGGGCAAGAACCAGGGAGTTGGGGGATTTGTGCAGCATATGGTGGAGACCTGAAACATACATTTTACTGATGTTGAGGGACTTGGGTCGTTTAGTCAATGCATACATAGCTTTTGCCCCCAAACCAGTTCAAGGATAGAGTTAGCACAGGATTAACCACTGAAATCAAGTACAAATATAGACCTATGAAGCTTAAATGATTACTCAGAGATTTCTACTTTTCCAGTCATTCATTGCTTAACATAATGGTGCCTTTTTCAGCCATCTGTTTTCAATTTGTTTATATAGTAATGTCTTATCACCTTGAGCAGGACAGAGCTATAGAGGTAGACTCTGACCAGTAGAGAAAAATCTGAGTCCTTTCTTTGACCTAAATAATATTTCATAGTTTTATGTCTCAGTAATGCTCACTAGTGAGATTTATTTACATTTTATAGATTTTTATGTACATATCTAAGGAATGAAATATTTCCATCTGGGTGGCTTTTAAGAGGCATATTTCTAGAATATTATACATCTTGTATCAAAAACATAATTTCAGAATTACAATGAAAAGGTTTTCCTTTACTGTGGAATGTACATCAGTCAGTTTGGGTGAGTGGACATCTTAATGTGCATTGCTCAGATGAACTTAAAGGAAGTCTTGTGTGGACTTTTGCAAAGATTTGACAGAACCCTGATGGTGAGCTGAATAAAAGAACACTGATATATGGACAGAGGAATTTGCTGGTCATTCAGAGTTTACCAGTGTCTTTTGGTTTCAGATTATAGTTTTTAGTACACTGTATTTGTTTGAAATTTTGTTTTTAACATGGATCTGTCCACTTGTTTTTTAGAAATTATTTTGAGGGATAATTTGAATGATTTGTGTATAGAGTACATATTAAAGATCAAAACTAGATTCATAAAAGATTGATCTTATTAAGTAGAAGACTCATCCAGGTTCTTGAAGGCTAACACATGCAAACTTTATGAATTAGAAATAGATGCAAATACTAGAGAGTGTTAGTAATGAAAAAAATAGGGATGAATTCCTCCCCTGGGAATCCATTCAAATGCTCTAAATTATAAAATTCATTAGGAGAAAACGGAAGATCTGCCAGTTCATTTATATTCACCTGCCTTCTGCTTGTCTCATAAAACTTCCCTTAAGTGTCACGTGGATAAGGATTCTTAGGAAATTTCCAGTCTTCTAGATCTAAGAGGGTGTAGCCTGAATGTCACCAATATATCAGTGATGAAAAAGTCCATAGCTGCTTTGTGAATTACAGCAGCAATAAGATGGCAAGGTTCACATTTAAACACTTAAGCCCTTCAGTGGTTCCCTTTGTAATGAACTACTCAACCATCTTGTAGTTCTACATTTTTGTGATTTTTCTCAAGATGGGATTTTATGTGTTTTCATAAAAAGTAAAATTTACAACAAAGAATATGCATTGATAAATGTTCCTCCTCCCACCTTGCTTCCGAATTTTGGGGTTCCAAATTGCTACACACTGAATTAAAAAATTGGCTTTAATTATGTAAGCTAAATTGCCATCAACTGATCATTTGTTTATTCCAAGAATGAATTCCTAGAATAGATATTATGATGTTGTCAGTGGTTTTTGTCCTTTTAGGAATTTATCTAGTGTCCCTATTTTATAATGGCTGTTTTTGTTTATGAACCAAATTTAGGTCCAATCACCTGATGTGAAGCAAAGCCAATCTACTGACATTAGGTTGTGGTGAAGGAAGGTGTAGCACTTATTGCAGGGCCAAGCAAGGAGAACCGGCAGCTCATGCTCGAAAGACCTGTGGCTTTTAGGGAAGTGTTTTTAAAGGCAAGGTGAGGGACAAGGTCTCAGGGTGCATGATCAGCTCATGTACATCCCTCTGATTGGTTGGTGGTGAGGTAACAGGGTGGTATTTTGGGAACTAACATCATCAACCTTCTGGTTCCAACTGGTCTGGGGTCTATGTGCTGGTGGTCAGCATGCAGTTAACTTCTTCAACCTGATGGGGGTTTTAGTATCTGCAAAACAACTCAAGGATATGGCTCAGGTCATTATCTATAGCCCTTGAGGAGGGACTAAAGGTCTGTGACATTGTTTTATGGCTAAATTATTGTTATTTTGTCTTGCTTGATTGTCTTCCTTTGTTTCTGTGTTTTCTCATTTCTCTGATTAAATTCCCTTTGGAACTTGCAGAAGGCCTAGGAGGCTAAAACTTTTCTAAAAACAAGAGTCAGGGGACACAGGGGTCTGTCCCCAAAAGGCCCTGCAGGGTCCTGCTTGGTTTCATTTTTGCTGTGGTTTACATGTAAATAATGCAAAGTAATGGAAAAGGTCCAAGGTTTAATGTCAGAAGACCAGGATTCAGATCTTGGCTCAGCCACAGGTTTTTTACATTTTTAGCAAATCACTTAATGGAGTCTCACTATACTCATAAGAAAAACATGGATGAAATGATCACCACTATTTCACAGGGTGCTTGTGGGAGCAATTCTGATAAATAAGTGAAAGCAATTTGGAACTATAGTAATAATGACCGTAGCTTTATTGAGCATTATTCTGAATGTTTTGCACGTCGTAGCTTGTTTAATCCTAACAGCTCAGTTATTATCCCCACTTAACAGATGAGGATATTAAGACACAGAACTTGTTAATAAAAAAACATGTCCAAGGCCACACAGATATAAACGGCAGAGTTGGAATTTGAACCAGTCTCTCTCCAGAGCTTGTGGTCATGACCGCTGTACACAGCAGATTATAGTAGAACACCAGAGATGCAAATGTACGGAAAAAGAATTTTCGAGTCAGTAATTGGTACAAGGAATATCATCTGAAGGTTTTCTGCCATGAGTTTTTCCCCTGCAGTCATCCCGCTGACTATTGTATTCAGCTGTTTTCTCGTGGAGCTGATTCAGGTCGCCTTCGTGGCATTGCCTCAATTGTGGCATATTCTCTTCATAGCAGGAGTGGGAAAAAGCTGCAGAGGAACTGGATGGTTAAGTAGAAAGAATATGAAGACTTTCTGCTTGATTCCTTCCTCATGGACCCCGGGAGTCTTTAGAATCATTTCTGTTCAAAAGAGAAATCTGCCCCCATAAGCCATTTGTGAGAGGGATTCTTTGACAGCTTGGGCTGTGACCAAGGCTTGCTAAGCCTCTGAGAAAAAATCACTTCCCTCCAAGCCCTCCTGTTACGTGACACTCTGCCATAGGAGGGTGGCACCCTATGCTGCCACCATCTTACCCAGCCCATTGTGGCATCAGGGTCCACATGCTGTCCACAGGACATCACCCTTAAGATCACTTGCCTGCCTCTCTTTTTTATTTTAATAGTATAACTGAGCCCTTGTATTAAAATCCAAAGGCCAATAAAGCTTTTAAAGGTAATTTCTTGTATTGAGGAAATAGAATTGTTTAAATAATTAACAGTTTGAGTGCTTTGGATGAATGGGTAGAGAGGAAGCTATACAAGCAGGAATGGCTTTTCAGATTGCCTTTGGGCTGCCTGCAGAGGTATCCATGGGAAGGAAACTGGTGACTCTGGGATTTCTGATGGTGGAACAGTGCAAGCCCGTGCCGGCTGTTACATATGGTACCCAGAGATGGGGGCTGGAGGACGTGGACCACGTGCCCTTGTCACTCGTCCTCCTTGCTCATCGGCCTCTTGGCTTTGCTTTAAGCCCTAGCCTATGAGGTCATTATACAGCGCTTTTTTGAGGTGTTTTGACAGAGATGAGGAAATCAACGTATTGGAAGTGCTGCACCATATAGAAGACATTTTGCAGGAACATGCAGTTTCCCTGGATGGCCGTTGTGGTTCATGAGCGGGCTGTTTGTGAGTGAACCTTTTCTGATTATTTCAACTCCATTCTTTATCCAGTGGCATTGAAGCTTTGGTTAAAGGTTCCTGCAACCTTGCTGCCCCCTCCTCTCCCCTGTCGGGGGCCTCTGCTCACCAGGTGATCAGGCACTTTTGCCGGCATGCTTAGGAGGTCAAGGCTCTTGCCGCGTCTTATTTTCAGTGATGCATTTTTTATCTGGGCACTGATTAAGGGCCCCCAAAGATGGACAGAGGGCATTTTCTAGTTGAAGGTTAAAATCATATCCCCTTTCTCCATGTTCAGGGGTGGCTCTGCAGGGCGTGAGAGTCTTTTCCTCTTGTCCCAGTCCAGGCTCTGGGTGTTGGAATTTTTCTGTGGGTTAATCACTCACCCTGCTAGGAAGCTAATCCCAGAGGTCATTTGGAGTGTGACTCATTTTTAAATGATTAAAATAAGCCCAAAACGTACAAGATTTGCTGAAAAGATATACTTGCGTATCTCCTAATACCTTTTTGGAACAGCTAATCAGGCTGTCTTGAACTGCTTAGTCTTCAGCATCTGTGATTACTGGATCCTTGCTTAGAAACATAAACAGCAGCAAGTCTTAGAACACTTAGTGCCTAAGCAGGCAATTTATACTGTGCAGATCATAGATAAGGCACTTCGCAACGATCCCCCATTTCCCAACTGGAGTGTAAGTCATGAGAAACCAGATTGCTCTTTAAGTAGAAGATGTATTCACATCCCATCTTATCTAGTCTTTGACGTTGAAGATCTGTATAAAATAACAATATACTTTAGTATCAGAGGAAAAACTCACTCAGGGGTATTGTATTTATCTTACAGACGTTTCACATAGGTCATGCACTTTGTAAAATCCACCACTGCTGCAAGCTAGCTTGAGCAAACAACTTATTGTCTTTGTAATATGGAAAAACACTGGGACTAACTCAGCTAAAGTAAAGGTACTCATAAACTGATTTAGATGGTAAACTGAGAACAGGCATCATAGCTGCTCTCTTAGTCCATTAGGGCTGTAGTAACAAAATACCACAGACTGGGTGGCTTATATGCAAAATAAATTTATTTCTTCCAGTCCTGCAGGCTGGAAGTCCAGTATCAAGGTGCCAGCATGTTTGGTCTGGTGAGAGCCCACTTTCTGGTTTTGCAGTGTTCTCACATGGCAGAAGGGGCTAGGGAGGTTTGTGGGGTCTCTTTTATAAGGGCACTAATCCCATTCATGAGAGCTTCACCCACAAGACCTAATCACCTCCCAAAGCACCCTCCCTCCTAATACGGTCACCTTGGGGGTTAGGTTTCAACATATGAGGTTTTGGGGGACACAAACATTCTGACTAAAGCAGCTGCTTTGTAAAGGAAATCCCAGTTGCTGTCAATATATTAGTTAGTATGTCTTCTCAGTATCTTTTGATCATTGGTCCCCTCACCTGTTACAAACATAAAGCTCAAAAGATGCTTATAAATGAGTCATAATAATTGCAGCCGTTTACTTTAGGTAGGTAGTTTATGAGTTTATTGGAATGCAGGAAATGGTGATACCATGCATAGGAATTTATCAATCAGAAGTCACAAAATGGCCTTTGGTTTTTTTCCTTTTGGTTTTTAATACCTAATTCTAATCTGAAGTAAAAATAATTTGGTTCACGCTTGAGTTTAGAGAGCTTAGAATAGTTCTCCATGCAAGTTAAAGAAGTGGTACATATTACTACCACATCTGACCTTGGCTGTAGCAATTAATGAGTATAGAAAATGTGAAAACCAAAGGTTTCTGAATGAAAAAGAAGGAATTTAGGATGTGAAAGGGTTTGGTTGGACTGGAAAAGGATTTTTCTGTAGCTGTTGGTAACAGTGATGTGTGTGTGTGTGTGTGTGTGTGTGTGTTTAAATAAAAACTTCTGTGACAGCTCTAAGTTTTTTAAGCATATTTAAAACCTTTATCCTTGTTATACAGATTTTTACTCTTATGATTTGGTATATATGTTGTGAAAGTGCATGTAACACTTTTTAGTTTTGTTTGCAACTGATGTAAAAAACAGTTGATACAAATAATTTAGCTTTCACTTTAAAATGTCAAATTAAAATTTCCTGCAGACGCTCAGAGCACATGTTCAGCCATTCTCACGATTTGCCAGAGCTCAGAATTGCTGGGAAATCTTAGCTGTTTTCAGAGAAAAAGGAGCTTAAGAATCGTTACGATACTTCACTCCGGGAATTAAAGTGCCCAGAATGGAGTGTGTTATTTTACATTATGTAGCTTTGGTTGATACTCAGGATTTATCGGCTACACCTGTCCTTATGTAGGTTTTCATTCCCCCAAGTTGGGAAAAGTTAAGTCCTCGTCTTCCAGTCTTAGCGCCTCTGACAATGTAATTAATTATGGGTGCCTGCAGTGGCGTGTATTTTAAGGTTTCGATTGGCCTCAGCAAAAGTCAGCTTTCTGGAAATTGAATTCTGATTTGCTGTCAAATGAGTTCTGAGTTCCCCAGTGGCCCCCTGTTGAACTGAAGATGTGCTGAAACCCTCCCTCTGCTGGGCCGCGGGTGCTGGGGCACTTTCCCCAGTTGGGGGCTTTGGGATCATCTCCTGGTGCTGACTTCTGCTTTTACAAAGGCTGGGAGCCTGATTTGGCCTGTGAGCTTCGTCTGCCCTGAGGGAGCACGTTGGAATGAGGAACAGACTTGGACTTTCACGTCAGCTGGGCCTGAGCTCAGATTTCAGTCTGAAAAATCTAGCTTGATCCAGTTTCTCATTCAGGCCTGGAAACCTTAGTTCCCCACTTAAGTGATGAAGTTTAAAAATCCTGTATATTGAATTTACTTGTAATGAGGAAATTTGCTTACAGCTGTTGTAAGGTAAGCATAGGGATTGATATATGCAGTGATATAGTACAGAAGAGAAACACTAGTTTTTATAGATGAGTTTCAAACACATGGTTTTAAATTGATAGACTTGGGGTCAAGTCTGTCCTCTCCCCCTGGTCACAGTGAAATCTGCCCTCCCACTGGGAAGTTTAATTCTCTGGTACTCCTTCGTTTTCTCATATGTGTAATGGGACTGATAATAATGCTTGCTTTATACGTTGTCATGAGGATTAAATGAAACCATCTGTGTGACAAATTTAGCACTGTGGTAGGCACTTAACTATTGGTAGTTCTTATACCTGAAAAGCTAAGGGTAAATTGTTTTTTGTTTTTGAAAAACAATCATATTTTAAATGTGTTGAGGGAACTCACTATTTAAAGTTACCCTTTAATAATTACTAATCATATCTACCTTTGTAAATGTGTCTTTTCACATGAAAATGCTCCATGGTATAATGAAAAGAGCGTGGAAATTGAAATGAGATGCTTATAAGATCAAATCCTGACTTTATCGCGCATTAGCTGTGTGGCCTTTGGCAAATCAGACTCTGAATCTCAGTTTTCTCTTTAAAATGGCAATAAAAAAGCATACCTCATAGTGTTGGTGGGATGATTAATTGAGAAGATATGTACATAAAAGCCCTGGCTTGATATATGGTAGGTCCTCTATAACTATTAGTCCCTCTCCCTGCTGTCTTCAAGTTCCAGGCTTTCCTAAAAGTACAGGACACGTGGTTGTAGAATGCTGTCAATGTAGAATTGGTCATTTTGCATTGTTTCCATTGTCTGTATTGTAGCTAAACTACTAATGATTATATTTTTGTCATTCCATTTCTTGTCAGTCAGTTGTGAATGTAGCCTAGATATTATTTTCTTCACTATCTTCTTTAATTATACCAATCATTTCTTACAAGTAACTTTTTCACAAACCACTACACTAATATAGTAATATTAACCTTATTATTACTATGATTGGTTGAACACCTTCTCTGTGCCCAGTGCCATGGGCTAGTTGCCACATGTCTATCCATCTCATTGAATCATCACCACAGCTCTGCAAAGCAAGAAGCTGATTCTTTCTCAAGATTAATTCAAAGGTGGCCTCTCTGTGAAACATTTCCTGACTTCCCCGTGTAGAACTGACAGCCCCCTCTCCTGGGGGACTCTGTTCAGTCCTTTGTACTTTGTCCTCTGGTACTAACACATTGCTTCCAGTGTTCTGCAAAGCACAGGTCAAGGCCATTTAGGAGCTGGTTGGTCACCTGGGCTGTGCTTGTGTGCAGTCCTCAATGCTAGTGGTGCTCTCTGCCCTGAAACCGCAGATTGTAAGCGGCTCATTATGGCGCTTGTTTTCTAGCTCAGACACCTGCTTCGTTAAAGGCTCTAGGATAATTAAACAAAAACTCATCTGCTAATTTTAGAGCAGTTCCTCAATTGAAAGAACTTTTATCCCATGGGGAAACAATAGATATTCTGCTAGAGAATTTTCACCATCTGAGTCGGGAGAATTGCTCAAAATCTTCCTGACATTGCCTCTGCCATCCAGTGCGTAAAGAGGAGAGCTAATTAATACATTTTATGGATTTGAAACTTGGTGATAGGCCAATAAGAAGGTGGCATGAAGAGCATCTGGCCCAACTGTTGCAGACACAGACCTGCAGTGTTCAAGGGCGTTTGTGATGCTGAGTACAGTACGTTGCAGCACATTTTTCTGATTAGTTTAAATCCTTGAAACTAAATTAAATGAAAGAAGGCAGTTTCAGAAATTAAATGGAAATTTTAAAATCCAATTTTAAACCTGAACTGTGTTGTAAACAACATGCCATAGAAACAAAAGGACAGATGGGAGATTTATGTTCTAATTGGCTTTTTCCATGGTAAGATGAATGTATAATTGTTGTAAAGAATTTTGGAGCAAATGAGAAAATATTAAGATAAATTAAAATGACCTACAGTCTCATTGACAAGATGGCTCTTGTTAATATTTTGGCCTATTTTTTGCTTTTTTTTTTAAAAAAAAATTCAGATCCTACTCTGAATCCAATTTGGTTTCTCGCTTGTAATCTCACATGCTACTGTGTACACTCATGTGCGAAATGTCTTGAAATTATTGTCATTCCATCTCTAATTGTGTTATTTTATTGCCCAGTGTAAGATCCTTGGAAGGCAAGTTGTCCAGCGTTGCTCTTTTTTCTAGTAACTCATCAGTGGACCATCTCCTGACTGAGTTCTGACTTATGGCTGAGTTATAGAGTTCTAAAAGCAGATTGAGAGGCAGACATCATGTGGAGTAGTGACTCTTGAGATGTTATTCAATGTCGTCGGTTATTGGAGGTTAAAAGTGTCTCAGAATTCATTCGCTCTGCTGGGAATCTTCATGGAAAAAAATTATTATTGCATTTCAAAACCTGTCTGATTAAGTCTAGTATTGTTTCATAAATACCAGATAATTTAGGCTTTTTAGGTCAGTTGCAGCTCAATCACCATGATGCTTTTCAAGTCTCTCCCTGAGGGAGAAACACCAGGTAATTCTCTTTCTGTGCCTAATCACGTCTGCTTGTGTTATAATTGTTTGTGAACTTGTGTAAGACCAGAATGTCCTGGAGAAAGAAGACAGTACTATATGGACTTCTGTATTCTTGGCTACCCTTATTAGATGCTTAATATTTATTAAATGATGTTTCTTTTTTTTTTTTTTTTTTTTTTTTTTGCGGTACGCGGGCCTCTCACTGCCATGGCCTCGCCCCTTGCAGAGCACAGGCTCCGGACGCACAGGCTCAGCGGCCATGGCTCACGGGCCCAGCCGCTCCGCGGCATGTGGGATCTTCCCGGGCCGGGGCACGAACCCATGTCCCCCGCACTGGCAGGCGGACTCTCAACCACTGCGCCACCAAGGAAGCCCTAAATGATGTTTCTTGATTTTAACTTGTGGCTCAGATTCTGATAAGTAGAATCACATAAATGTAGGACTAGGAGGATCTCTTTGAGAGATCTTTCTACTCTTTCTTCTTCTCTACTTGGAAAACCATAAACTAAACTTACCTTGGCAGGTAGTAAGATAAAATCAATATTTTCTTTAAAAAAAAATCTCCTAGGAAGAAAACAATTCAAGGTAAGCATTATGTTGAAAAAGAAAGGGAGAGACATTTTACCCCGATGCTTTTTCATAGTAATACTATGGGAACTGGTAACTAGTTACACAACAAAATAAGTTGTAGAAAGTCCTGTATGCTCAGGTATATATTCCACCCATGTTCTTTAAAACCTTGTTACCAAGAGGAGTCGGAAGATGGCAGCAGTAATGCCACTGGTGAGCTCGTAGAAATGCAGACGCTCAGGCCTCACCCTAGACCTACTACTGAATCAGAACCTGCATTTTAACAAGATCCTGACACGATCCACATTCATATTAAAGTTGGGGAAGCACAGATCAGGCACAGATCAAGCACAGATCATACTGGACAGTATGAATGGAGCATCGGAATCCAAAGACCTAAAGACGATAAACCCATGCTGTTACTCAGTAGATGGACTTAAACATTAATTTTAGCTGACTTTAGCAGTTTTATTTGCATCTTCTCAGTGTCAGTACTAACATCAGACGGCAAGGTATGATTGCCATCAACAAAGTTCTGGATAGCAGCCAGTCCATTAGCATGAAGAGTGTGCCCCCTGCGATTTGGCCTCAGTGGGCTGCCTGTGTGTGGACGATGGATGACTTCCTGTAACGATGGATGACTTCCTGTAACGATGGATGACTTCCTGTAACGATGGATGACTTCCGGTTTGGAGAATAAATGAAAGTTAAGAGATGCAGGGAAGGCTGAACGATAACCATGGAAATGCTGATCCTGATGAAGGGCTTAATGTACGTGGTTGCCGCAGAGTCCATATGCATGCTGTTGGAAGTTTATCTGCATGCTCCCCTCGATAGGCCATACAAATTTAATATTCTCCTCATGGTCCTTCTGAATATCTTCCATGGGGAGGATTGAAAGTCACTAAGCAAGAGTTGGTTTTAGATCTCCAACTGTTGTCAGGCAGAGTCCCTGTGCATGAGAAAATTCTCAACATGGAAGATGTCCAGAAAAACACGGGGAAATTTTTAATGTGTGCAGGAAATGGAGGGGCAACTTTTGAAAATAATTTCTAGTTAGTATATCTAGGAATTTAGTGGCCAAGAGTCTTATGTATCACAGACTCAGCTGTTGAGAACTACAGTGGAGGGGTAAACTGGTGTGCAGTGATCACCTAGTAATCAGAATTGGAGTGGTTCTCTTACAGTGCAGCCTGGGAGGCTAAGAGACTGGGGAGATGTAGCCTGCTTAATTCATCTGTCCGCTGCCCATGACCGCACACTACGTAGGGCAGACGTGACTTTGCAAACAGCCACACAGTGCCCGGGAGCTCATCATCAGGGGCTTTTTAAATCTCTGGGATCATAGCTCCAAATTGGGAAAGAAAATAATAAACTCTAGAAATAAGTGGCATACGCAGAAGCGATAGAATGTTCATTTTTGTCACTGGTTGATGATATAGCCCTGGGAAAAAATAAAATTATGTATTTCTCAAGTCTTTTCTGGGATTGGTGTACTGGGAAAGGAATAAAGGGCATGCTGGCCATTTTTTGGTTGGGAACATCATTTTCTTTTATAGCAAAAATTCCTTTTCTCCTTTGTTTAAATTTCATGGCGAATTGGTAGACTTTAGCCACTGTGTATTTAAAAAGTATGTCTATTTATTAAACTTTTTCTTTTTTTTTCTTTTGCATTTGGCAACAGTTATTAAGCCATGTAGGAAAAGAAAGAACCTAAGAATATTGTGTATTGATGCCTCTGGTATACTTTCAGGTGGAGGAAATTGAACCTAATCCCATTATTTTATTGTGCGGTGCCCATTGTTGATCGTTGTCATAGAAACAAAGACCTGTGCCAGTGTCTGTCAGCTGAGCAGGCTATCCACAGATTCACCTTTGATTTTGCCAAATTGGATCAAGAATTTCACGTGGGTTCTATTGAGATGGTCCTGCTTTAGCTGTTTAATTCACATGCCTTCTAATATTGAGAATATGCATGTTCTCATAGATTTGTTAGGTCAGTAGACATCTATGGAGCATGGGCTTGTGCCAGGAGTTGGGAATATCTCAGTATTCCTCCATTGAGTAGGGGGAGGACTTGGAAGAATTCCTCACAATGGAATCCTAAGCAGCGGAGTCCCTTTAGGACCCCGTAGATTCACTGCTAGGGAAATTTGCATTCTCATTTTTGTTATGTTCAAAACGTAGGAGGTGATTAGTATAGGTAACCTTGCTTGAGGGTGTCCTTGCACTGTTTGGAAATGTGCCTGTCAAGACACTCTTAACAATACCTTTCATTTTAAATATCTAAAAAATATGTTCTACTTTATAGTTTAATTAATAAACACTTCTGGCACATTTGGAATATGAATAACATTGAAAGCCTGCTTCTGTGTACCAGCATGCTAGTAAATAACTTTACATTTAAATTAGTCCCTGTCCTCAAAGCTCGTGGCATATTGTGGAAGGCTTGAGAATAAGTAGTAAGTGAGCTAGCCCTCAGTTTCACTAGCCTGTACTTTCCCAGGGAGGTATGTTGGCAGTCAGATCCTGTAAATCACCGTTCCTTTCCTTGCATCAGTTGAAGTGAGAGGGAAGTTATTTTCAAGATTTTACAAGAATATCAGAATATATGAGAACTGATTTTGGCAATTTTTACCCCCCATATGTACATTTTTGGGCACAAGAGAATGAGGGGAAGGACTAGAGGAAATGTTGATATGGTTTTGAGGTTCAGCAACAGTAATAAATGTTTTTCTTTCAAGGTTTTAAAATTACTTTTTTCAAAGGGAAAAATGAAGCCTTACCCTGTGTATCTAAATTATTGCATGTCTGTATTTTGGATGCTTCGTTGCTCTGGAAGGACCTTACTGTAAGGGACTCCATGGTAAATGGATTCTGCTCATTTGACTTTTTCTTTGTCCTATTTGCCTAATAGTTTGGTTTAACACAGTCTGAAGAAAGTGTGTCAGACCAGTTCGGGGGTGTGGCACCAGCTCTGTGCCAGCGTATGAATGATAACACACTGTGTAATGAATCAAAAGTTGGAAGATATTTTCTATTGCAGTAGCTGGAAAGGGTTGGCATGAGCATTGCTGAGTAATTGAGTTTTCAGGAAGGTAAAGACCTGGAGCTGTCCCTGGGTGTGAGGCTTTGTAGAACCGAGAATAAGATCATCTGTATATGGAACCTAACTCAGGGATGATGGCATCAATACGAACACAACAGCAGCTAGCATTTCTTGAATGTTTACCATATGCCAGGCACTAACTAAAGAGTTCTTTTTTACCACCTCAGTAGTATTATGTGGTAGATATTATTGTTATCTCCATTTCACAGATGCAGAAACAAGGGAAACAACTGGTTGACCCAATTGATTAGTATATGATCGAGGCGGACAGACGTTCTTAACCACAGTGCCATACTTGGCTTTATATGGTGTTTTGAGTATGTAAAATTCACATGAATCTTTTATTTTTTGTAAGAATGTTCATGATTCATTGCTGTGTTTTATCTACTTTACCCACTGGAGTTTAAAAATACTTTTCTTCTGAATTTATCAAATTCTGGGGATCTGTCAATATTATAGTTTGAGTGGGTTGCCAAAAGAATAGTAACTGTTGAGAAGGTTACTACTGAAATGTCTTGCTTTGATTTCTTCTAACTTTTTCTTGCTATTTTGATTGTTAGTTATGAAATTAATTTATTTTGAGTAATTTTAAAAAGCACCTAAGAATCTTTTTAAAAAATTGTCATAAAGATTTCCATCCCTAACAGTGGAAAAATAACATTCTTAATGGAACCCATTACCCAGAAATGCAGCCATTTTATAGAAAGGGAATATTGTTGAATTTTAAAACATGTCAACTTTAAAAAAGCTTTGTAGCTTTATTAAGGCATAATTTACATACGTAAATTTTACCTGTTTTAAGTGTACTAGTCAATGATGTCATACATTTATAGAGCTTGCAGCCATCACCACAATCCAGTGTTAGGACACTTGCACCACAGAAAGTTCCCCACTCTTGCCCCGAGACCGGCAATCACTGATACCCTTTTTTTGTTGTTAATTAATTAATTTATTTTTGGCTGTGTTGGGTCTTTGTTGCTGTGTGCAGGCTTTCTCTAGTTGCGGCGAGCAGAGTCTGCTCTTCATTGCGGTGCCCGGGCCTCTCATCGCGATAGCTTCTCTTGTTGCGGAGGCGTGCGGGCTTCAGTAGTTGTGGTGCACAGGCTTAGTTGCTCCGCGGCATGTGGGATCTTCCCAGAGCAGGGCTCGAACCCATATCACCTGCATTGGCAGGTGGGTTCTTAACCACTGTGCCACCAGGGAAGTCCCACTGATCTGCTTTTTAATTGCATCACTTTTTAAATGCTGACCCCATCCTTCTATATGCATTTATAGGAAAGACTTTTTTTCTGCCTTTGCAGTCATTTGTATAATATGGGTTTACTAAGTATATCCTTCTTTAACCTTTACTGTGATCTTCATCCTGTCCACCTGAATAGCACTGGGGCTCACTTGGGTTTTATTAAGTAACTTGGAGCAGAGAAGGTGATGCAGCATTTCAGTGCAGTGAACCACTTGTGGTCTTTGCACTCTTTGCAAAGAGTGCAATACACACATATGGTATTTCTGATTTAATTCCAAACCTAGACAACTAAGAGGAAAAACATTTAACGTTCATGGCAGGATGGAATAACAATTACTGTCCTCTAATGCCCCAGAGGGGCTCCCCAGACGTATATTCTTTACTCCTGCCTTCTCTGTGCTCCATTTGGAGATACTTTCTTTGTTATAGTCCAAAAATACCACTTATAGGCTGATTAGATTTCAAATTATATTAACGTATTTCTAGCTGTGTATCTTTTTGCTTTTTCATAACTAAAGTATGCTTTCCATGTGCTTTGTCTATTTCTTGGGTGAGATCCAATTATTTTGTAATCTCTCTCTCCCCCCCTATAAACCAATTACATATTTAAGGTCTGATATAGAAGTGAGAATTTCAAGAACATCTCAATGACCTATCATGTTAGTAGTTTGAAGTACTGTTATTGCTCCTGTCTCTTACTGAGGCCCGATTATCAATGACGTGAACAGTGCCTTCCTCTCTGAAGCCACTTTTTTCCTTGACTTGTCTTATTTTCAGAGTCTCTTTTATTTAGTTCAGACTGTTTTGTGTGGTCTGAACCCTTGACCAGTGTGCATGGGATATTTAGATGGTAGAATGTATAGAATTCAGTGTCTGATTGGATGTGGGAAGGAGAGGGAAAAGTGAAGAAAATGAAAAAGAAAGAAAAGGCATCTCAGATGAATGGGGGATGTGTTTGGGCAGTAAGGTGGGGAGTGGTGGCGTTAAATGTTAATCAATATGCGTAATGACTGCAGACACGTACTCAGCAGTTGTTATATATTAACCACTTTATATGCATTTTAAAATTTATTCCTCAGACCAACCCTTTGAGGTAAGTTCTGTTTTTTCTCTTTTACAGATAAGGAAACTGAGATTTAGAGGGATTGTATAATATGTTCAAAATAACACAGCTAGAAAATAAGTAATAGGCCAGAACTCTTATACACTGTTGTCTTCCAGTGGGAAAAATGAAGCAGATTTGGAGTTGTGTATAGCCAACAGTATCAGATGCTACTAATCACATCACGCTGTTTTCTTTATCTGCCTTGACTCATATATGTTTGTACCTCTGGGGTGTTATAACTAAAAGAAATTTTGTGGACTAACTTTGTAAACATATAGAGAAGCAAACAGATGATGCTTCTCTGAAGTTTGGGTTGTCATTTTCCGTTTGTGGCCAAATGTAGATTAAAGGTTGAAGGTCAGGCGTTGTCACATAACAAGACATCATGTGCCAGCCATTGAAGATACAAAGATGAGTCAGGTCCTGCACCTGCCCCGAGACACTCGCAGTACAGGGCAGGAGACAGGCATTTCAAGAAAGGGTTTCCATGCCATGTGCTAAGTGCTGAGTCCTGTGAGAGCAGAAGAGGGGACCGGCCATTGGCATGGGGTGGTGAGGAGTCTGGGGAGCGAGGCAGATATGATCACAAGTCATTGCTGCCCTCCCCTTCTGTTTCTGAGTTTCCACTTGCCTCACTGGAAACCTGAGCATCATCTGGACATCCTTCCTTTCCCTGCACTGTCCCCATATCCAGCGGGTCCCTCAGTGAGTCACCCAGGGTGCCCCAGGGATGCTTTGGGAATCCAGTTCCCGTTCTCTGTGCTCTCACTCTTGGCCTGGACTGCCACAGAAGTTCCCTAGCTGGTCTCGGCCTCCTGCCTGTGTCCCCTCCACCCGGGCCTCCATGCTGCCTCCAGAGGATGCTCGCTAAGACAGAGCTGATTTTGTCCCAGCGTGGCACAGCCTTCAAGATATGCGCCCCTGCGCCCTGTCCACCCTCATTTCTTGCCATTTCCCCAGGCACGCCCTCAGTCCCAGTTCTCCAGACAGCTTTCTGTTTTTTTTGTTGTTGTTGTTGTTTTTCGGTACGCGGGCCTCTCACTGCTGTGGCCTCTCCCGTTGCGGAGCACAGGCTCCGGGCGCGCAGGCTCAGCGGCCATGGCTCACGGGCCCAGCCGCTCCGCGGCATGTGGGATCTTCCCAGACCGGGGCACGAACCCATGTTCCCTGCATCGGCAGGCGGACTCTCAACCGCTGCGCCACCAGGGAAGCCCCAGCTTTTTAACCTCCAGTGTCGTTGTAGTCCCATCCCCTCTGCATGAAGTGCCCTCCGTCTGGCCTTCCTGGGAGCTCCTTTCTAAGACACCTTCTCTGGAGCGTTTAGGCATCTTCCCTGTTAATGGAGAGTGAGCAGCCCCACCAGGCCATAGGTTCAGCATCTCAAGGCTGTGAGAATTTTTGCACTCTTTTATAGTGTGTTGTAGGGCATCTCACACTTTACAAAGGTAAAGTGCAATAAATTTTAAAAATAGTAATAGATTGTCAACCCAGCGCTTACTCCTACCAAGCGTGTGGCACACTTGGGGACTCTGGTAGTCAAACACACACAGTCTGGATTTCTAACATTTGCTAATGCTCCCCAGTGGACCTCGGTAGTGATTCATCACCAGCAGAGTAAAAAGCTTTGGTTCTCTCATGCCGCCAAGTGGGGATCAAAGTGTCGTCAGCCTTTCCCGGGAGGCATTGCTGGAGTCACTCTCATACCAGAGGAAACAAGATTTTGTCTTGTTTCATATTTGAAACATGGAGAGAAGAAGTCAAACTGGGCTGAACGTTATTGGTGTGAGGAAAGAGTCAGTGCCTCCGAAACAAAGAAGGGAGTTAGGGAAATTCAGTGACCAGAACTACCTGTTGTAGGTTTCTTTGTACAGAGAACAATAAAATAAAATAAAATAAAATTTTAAAAAAGGAAAAGAAAAAGAAAAAAGAAGATGTCTTTGCCAGTGAGTTGAGGTGAAAAGACGAGGAGGGAGATGGGGAACTTGGGGCAACTAGGAACCTTTCACAAATGGACGGTCTGGGCTTCCTGTTGGCAAACAGTCCTGTGGAGAAGGTCACGAGGGCGGGGACGCATTGAGATTTACTGGGAAGAAACATATGCCGACTGATTTGGAACAAGATTCTTTCCAAATGTAGTTAGACTTCCATGAATTGCACAAAGCACACTGGGGAAAGGCCTGTGTTTCTACTAGAGCTGGCAGGCCCCCTGGGTCCCCAGGCATTGGGCCTGTCCTGCTGGGTCACCTAGCTGTTTATGATGTGAGGTGTTCTTGTCAAGCAGGGAAGAGCTTACACGTTATTCATAAATGTATGAGATTACACAAAGGAGGAGCGATTTGAAGTGGGCCAGAAATCAGGCCTATTGAAGATACTAAATAGGAAAATTAAAACCTACTCCTGAAAGCAGAGGAGTGATTCTGGTAAAAGCCATTTTAAGATGATTTCAGACTTTTCTCCCTCAAACTTGCTTACATAAATAGAACCAATGATGGTAAGCAGATTGAGAGTGTTCTTTAAAAATATAGAATAAAAGTGTATTTCTTTTACTGGTTATTGATTTTTTTAAAATAAGACTTTATTTAATTTATTTATTTTTGGCTGCGTTGGGTCTTCGTTGCTGTGCGCGGGCTTTCTCTAGTTGTGGCGAGCGGAGGCTGCTCTTTATTGTGGTGTACAGGCTTCTCACTGTGGTGGCATCTCTCATGGCGGAGCACGGGCTCTAGGCACACAGGCTCAGTAGTTGTGGCTCGCGGGCTCTAGAGCTCAGGCTCAGTAGTTGTGGTGCATGGGCTTAGTTGCTCCGCAGCATGTGGGATCTTCCTCGACCAGGGCTCGATCCCGTGTCCCCTGCATTGGCAGGCGGATTCTTAACCACTGCACCACCAGGGAAGCCCCTGGTTATTGATATTTCATCAATTTTTTGCTGCTTGTTGATATTTCATCTATTTTTAAAAGTATTCATAAACATTACAATCCATAGGAACCTTGAAATAGAGAGTAGTGGTGGGAGAGGAGTGTAACAGGCTGAGAAAATGGTTGCACTAGAAGACAGCGAGGCTAAGAATAGTGAGCCGTCTCGAGCTATTATAAGCTAAGACATAAATGGAAGTGTGGTTGTCATGGGGCTTCTGAAGAGTCGAATAAAGTATTTCGCTTTGTCAAGAGGTACAGATACTTTCCTAGCAGTGACGTTAAGATTCTGCTCCCTCAGAATCTCCATGTGCCTCTGGGAGGCCCTGCCCGTCCGGCAGCCCCACCTGGCTGACCGTCCCCCCTCAGCTGGGCTGCTGGGGCTGAAGCTGCCTGGCCCCCCTGCAGGGCACACTTCACCATGTTACCACCTGTTTCCCAGGCTGTGGCTCCCTGCCTTGCACCACTTCTCCCTCAACGTGGAAGAGGGCTGGCCTTTCATTCCCCACAGCAGAGCTAAGGCCAAAGGTGATATTTAACAAAACTTTCCAGAAGCTTCTTACATTAAAAAAACCAAAAAAAGCTGCAGCAAAAGCCTTCAGCCTGGACTGCTCTTGAAGGCCAAGGTCAAGTTCCTCTCTGGCACCGTGGCAGTGGCCAGCTCACCTGCCCACAGTGGGGTGCTCGTCTTCTTGTCTGCTCGTTCCCTCCTGGGTTCAGGCCTCAGCCCCCAGAGCCAAGTCTCTGAGTAGAAAGGATCAGTCTGCAAAGGTGAATTTGAGTCTTCAGTTAGGAAGAAACAGGAAAACCACTGGCACTTTACCATTTTCCCACATCATGTTTTAAAACATGTTGTTTGGACCCAGCCAAAGCATCCTTTATACATGGGCACTCCGGTACTGCCCAAAGGCTACCCTAAGTTTTGTGCTAAAAACCAAAAACACAGGTTTTGTGCCTCTTTCTCCCTGGTCTCTGACCACCTTCATTTTCCTCTCCTTGTTTCCTGGGGGAACTTGGTCATCAGCCCTGACAGAGCCGTGGGAGACGGTGTGTCCACAGCAGGACGGGTGTCCCTAGTATTAAGGGTCCAAACTACCCTCGCCTCCCCCAACCCAGCCCTTCCCTGTTAGAAGGGAGTGAGGAGGAGACAGGGGCAAATGTCCAGGGGGCTCCTTAATGGGAAAAAGGCATCAGTATCCTTGGACACCCACTGTGTGCCCACGTCCACATGGCTTTGTCTTCCAGCCCCATCTTTACACGTCTGTATCTGCCATTAAGCTACAGGTTTTCTTATAATCCGAGGATGGGTCTCATCATGTTTCTGTGCCCACCAATGCTTGTCTCTATGAGATGCTTAGAATTGATTAGCAATGTAATACGTAACACCTCCTAACTCTGTTAATTGCACCACGGGTGAAGAGATCACAGGTTCCT
Organism: Globicephala melas; assembly: GCF_963455315.2. Classification (NCBI taxonomy): domain Eukaryota; kingdom Metazoa; phylum Chordata; class Mammalia; order Artiodactyla; family Delphinidae; genus Globicephala; species Globicephala melas. Next base: position 11,798,831 of record NC_083331.1, on the reverse strand, counting down.
TTACAAAGGCTTATTTTCCTTGTAGCAACACCCATGCCGAAGATCAGTGCCGTCTTTTGTTGCAAACTTTGCATCCCACTTGCAAAGATATGCAAACACTCTCAGTCACTGTGGGTGTTTCAGAAGCTGAAGTGGGAGGCATTCAGGTCGTCCTATGCAGACGTCTCTGGGGACTGATCCTCTCTCCCCATGTACTTTGTCCAGACACCTGAGTTCAGGTGAGGTGTTCTGGAGCCCAGGAGATTCCAGGTTGTACAGAAGTGCACTCCAGAGGGCTAGTGCAGGGAGTGTTTTAAGGCAGAGAAGCAGTTCCTGACATTGACTTGGTCTGTCCAAGGAACTAATTAAGTCATGCTGATAACTGGCAAACAGTGACGTCAGATGGATAAACAGTGACACTGGCTGCTGAGCTGAATGGGGAAGAGGATCTACTTGTAGCTGATCAAGGGTGAGCGTTTAATATATAGAGCAACAGTAGAATATTTTATTAAAAGCATCCCACCTGGGACTTCCCTGGTGGCACAGTGATTAAGAATCCACCTGCCAATGCAGGGGACACGGGTTGGATTCATGGTCCGGGAAGATCCCACATGCTGCGGAGCAACTAAGCCTGTGCGCCACGACAGCTGAGTCTGAGAGCCACAACTACTGAAGCCCGCGAGCCTAGAGCCCATGCTCTGCAACAAGAGAAACCACCGCAATGAGAAGCTCGCGCACCACAACGAAGAGTAGCCCCTGCTCGCCACAACTAGAGGAAGCCCACGGGCAGCAACGAAGACCCAACGCAGCCAAAAAATAAATAAATTATAAATAAATAAATTAAAAGCATCCAACCTTGTGCCAAGTGCCACAAGATTTGGTTTGGGTAGAGATTTTTTCTTGAAGTATTTCTTCACACGATAATGTATTTTCTTACTGGAAAGCTAATTGAAAATGCACAATATGAAAATAAAATATTCTATTTTGGGTTCCTGCCTGTCTATTCAAAGCTGCACAGACACCAGGGTAATAGGAGTCCAAAGAAAGAATGAAGGGAAGGACAGCTTCAGGAGTTCGTGCCGTGGTGCCCTTGAGATGCCCATCGTGTCTGTCTCTCTTTGGGTTTGCCCTTTTCAGATCTTCTCTAGCAGCTGGCAGGCTTACTGTGCTTAATGGAAGATTGTAGCTTTCTCGGTTTATCCCAACTGTAATTTCACTTGATAACATCAGGATATTGGTGGTTGTTTCCTCAGTTTTAAAGGATAATGTGTAGTAATTTAGGGGGTTGATTTCTGATAAACAGTGTTAGGGTGAATTATAGCAAATGTAAGCAGTCATGGGAACTTTATGGTTGAAGCTTTAAAGATAATTCTAGATGGACTCTTGTCTCTCTGGGGCACTAGTACAGAGCTGGCTCCTGGCCTTTGTTTACCCTTAGTAATTTTTTCCTTTTCTAAAGCAATTTGCAAAATATGTGCAGTATGGTTTCCTTCATAGTAAAAAATGAAACAAAACAAAAACAACCTATGGATTGTATATATTAAGGAAAAAGGTTTAGAAAACACCACAACAAACTAATGAGATGTTACGTCTGAGAAAGACGGCAGGATTGGGCTCTATAAAGGGTGCATTTCCTTTGTATCATTGGATTTGTTCACAGTGTAAGTCTATTTTAAGTATAAAGATAAAAGGTAAAAGTATCCAAAGACAGCTTTTAGAGAGTGCAGGCTTCTGTTTCAAGCTCCTCCTGGGGGTGGGCATCAGTATAACTTATTTATATAATTTTGAGATCAAAGCATTATTTTAAAATATTGATAAAAATATTACTTTGGGAGTCCTCAGGCATATTTATAGTATCTAAGTTTATCTCAAAGTGTATGCTTAAAGAAAACATCAATTATTAAGAATTTAGCTTTGTCAATAAGGTGATACAAGACATTAGTTTTCCTCCACAGATGATATCTATTTGTAGGTTTTTTTTTGTTTTTAAACTTTTTATTTTACATTGGAGTATAGCCGATTAACAACGTTGTGATAGTTTCAGGTGCACAGCAAAGCGACTCAGCTATCCATATACATGTATCCATTCTCCCCCAGACTCTGCTCCCATCCAGACTGCCACATAACATTGAGCAGAGTTCCCTGTGCTATGTGGTTGGTCCTTGTTGGTAATCCTTTTTAAATATAGCAGTGTGTACATGTCAATCCCAAACTCCCTAACTATCCCTTCCCTCCACCCTTCCCCCACTGGTAACCATAAGTTCATTCTCTAAGTCTGTGAGGTTTTTTTTTGGTAAATATTTATTTGGCTGCGTCGGGTCTTAGTTGCGGCATGTGGGATCTAGTTCCCTGACCAGGGATTGAACCCGGTCAGTCCCTGCATTGGGAGCACAGAGTCTTAGCCACTGGACAACCAGGGAAGTCCCACAAAGGCTCATCTTGATTTATATAGTCAGGTGATATTTTTGAAAATGGAATGATAATTTAGTTTTTGATGGGAAAGCTGTTGATGTAAGTCTATCCCAGGAGTAGATTTTTAAAGAACAGCAATAGGTGCCACGTACCAGTAGTGGTGAAGACCATTTGGCGTTGGCTTGTTGTTACTCTCACATCAGTTTTTACACCTTGCTGGGTTTTCACTTTTCTTAATGTAACATACTGATGCTTGTAGGTAGTCTTTCTAATAGGGATTTAGTGGGAACATAGATAATAGCAGAATGATTGTAGCTTTCACACGTGTAATTAACTTCTTATAAAATACAGTTCTGCAGGACAGATCTGGAAATAGAGTAACTAACCTAGAATAGCATAGAATAACTAATAGAATAACTATTTCCAGATCTGGGCTTTTATACCCCGCCTTTCTAAGTTCCTTCCACTTGTGTGCTGTCAGCTTAGTGATTCTTCTAGAAAACTTCCAAAACTTCAAGTTTGTTTCGTGTCTCTCCTTTTTAGCCATAACTTGCAGAAGACTATGCATGAGAATTTTTGAAAGATTTCTGCAAGGTTGACCCCTGTGCCCAGTGATGCATATCAGTCATTAGAAAAATCAGATAGCCAGCTGTTGTCCCTTGGGGTCCAGTTTCTAAACCAAGAATCATTAACTGTCTGGGGAGAAAGGCAATGGAAGAAGGTGAATCTAGCGACTGTTTGGTGACCCCTGCAATCCTGTCTTTTTCCTCACTGTTTTCATTCTGCCAGAGAAAAAGCATTCATGGATGCTTACTGACATTTCTGCATATGTTTTTATGCCTCAGAAATTGAGTTTTCCTTCGTGATAGTGTAACCCTACATATCCATCTGCCCTGGTCTATTTTTTTTTTTTTTTTTTTTTTGCGGTACACGGGCCTCTCACTGTTGTGGCCTCTCCCGTTGCGGAGCACAGGCTCCGGACGCGCAGGCTCAGCGGCCATGGCTCACGGGCCCAGCCGCTCCGCGGCATGTGGGATCTTCCCGGACCGGGGCACGATCCTGTGTCCCCTGCATCGGCAGGCGGACTCTCAACCACTGCGCCACCAGGGAAGCCCTGACCTGGTCTTTTTTTTTTTTTTTTCTTTCTTTTGCGGTACGCGGGCCTGTCACCGTTGTGGCCTCTCCTGCTGCGGAGCACAGGCTCTGGACGCGCAGTGCCCTGGTCTATTTTTAATGCCAAGAGACAAATAAATTTTGTTTTCTTCCTTTTGATAAAAACAGTTGTTTGAGAAAGGGAAGTCTCAGTTGGACCCATCTCTGTGCTTTTCTGCACATTCTAATTATGTTACAAAAATAACAACAAAGAAATTTAGAAATATCCAAGAGGAAATGAACCTGTTGACTTGGAGACATATATATATACATATATGTATATTACATATATATACTCACATATATATATTATATATATATATAAAATATATATATTCACTAATCTTGTGCTTTAATAGAATGACCAGAGTATCTTATAGAAACAAGTTTCCCAACCCCACCCTAGAGGATCAAGGGAAGGGATAAGAAGTACCACAGGAGATGGCGCACAGTGGGTTCTTAATAAATGTTTGTTGAATTTTTAAAAAATGAACAGGGAAACTCAAGGGAAAATATTGTTTCTGGAGGAGTTCTGTATATCATTTATTTGTTGTATGGTGATCTTTCAGATGGGTTGGGATGTGAACAATACAATTATATGTTTCTTAGAATCTATTCCATGTTTGATCCTGGTGAGACACATTCATGATGGTTATAGCATCCATGTTTTGATGATTGCATGGGTATTAGTTGACAGCCTAGGCAGTGGATGTTTTATTACCATTTACATTTTCATTATCATCATCTGGATGGTGAATGCCACCACCACAGGCTGATCTGCCAGACGAGGGACTGGAGTTGAGCTGACGAGGGACCCCACAGAGTAATTAATCATAAAGTGGAAGAGAGGTTACAGAGACTCGAACCCAGGGGTCAGTTAAAAGCAAACTAGAAATTTCCAGTATATTTTAGAGAACTTCCTAGACCTTTGACATCATTTAGGGCTGAAAGGCTCTGACAGAGACCATTTAGGGCTTGAGGCCACCCTCTTGATCTGTTAAGATAACCTAGCCTTTTCCTCCTTAAATAAGATGCTTTCTTCTCATGGCCTAATGAAGAATGGATTCTTTACTCTTCGAACTGCCCTTCCACAAGGACTTTTAAAATATCAGTGTGGAATGTGTAAGTCCATTGTTTAACACTGAATGGGTGGTTGGGGAATTCAACTGAGATTTTAGAGATTCTTGTGCTCAAAGGGTTTTTAAAGAAAATTTTGTGGTCAGAGCCTATTCCTTGTTACCATAACTTTGACTCATCAGACATTGAGTTTCTGAGGCAACTCTTGCCTTTTTCTGATGGGGGCCATTTGCTTATATTCCCTATCTACAGGGGAGCAAGGAAGCAAAGTGAGGGATGCAGCAGAGAAAATGCTAGATGGGTGGTAACTGGGTTCATCTGGCTCAGGTGTTTGTCTAATCCAGTGCATGGGTTTGGCTCTTTTTTTTTTTTTTTTTTTTTCGGTACGCGGAGCTCTCACTGCTGTGGCCTCTCCTGTTGCGGAGCACAGGCTTGGGACACGCAGGCTCAGCGGCCAGGGCTCACGGGCCCAGCCGCTCCGCGGCATGTGGGATCTTCGCGGACCGGGGCACGAACCCGTGTACCCTGCATCAGCAGGCGGACTCTCAACCACTGCGCCACCAGGGAAGCCCCTTGGCTCTTTTTTTATAAGAAAATATTTAAGCGACTTTAGTGCTTTCTTCCAACTTCCATTTCAGTGAGGTTTGGAAACCATGCTCTCACAGGGTGGTCTAACCAAGGACTGTAACTCTTCCACTGATGTTTCAGGAGAGGACGCACTTGGAGAGTCCATCAGGCCTTCTTGATGCGGTGCGTCTGGGAAAATGGCTCCTTTGTACACATTTTTTTGAGAGTTTAAGTGACAAATGACATGCCCAAGTGATTGCTACAGTAGCAGTGCTGGAGATCTCAGGAGGACAGGTTGCATGCTCTCCATCCTCCTTAGTTAGTGCTCAGCCAGTGCCTGCTGTTGGTGGGATGCTACCAGTTCTCCAAATCATTCTGATCTAAAAGCATTGCTGTTCCTTACTCCAGTCGACTAGAGCAAATGGAATGTTAAACGGAAATAAAGTTTTCACTAAAGAATGCCTACATAAATCAGCCTTTCTGCTTAATTTCTACAAGCTTTCTACTTAAGTTGAATACATATTGTGATTTTTCCTGGAAGAAGTGAGAGAGCATATTCCAGCAGGGGCTCGATGCAGTCCTCTGTTCATGGTGAGGCTTTGTGTGCCTGTGAGGTTGGGGTGGACTCAGGAGGGAGAGATGGCGGTTGGTTTCCAGTGCTTTCTACCCAGGCACACAGGGTACAGTTCAAGCACTGCTGGTGGGAATGTAGATTGATACAGCCACTATGGAGAACAGTATGGAGGTTCCTTAAAAAACTACAAATAGAATTACCATACCACCCAGCAATCCCACTCCTGGGCATATACCCTGAGAAAACCATAATTCAAAAAGAGTCATGTACCAAAATGTTCATTGCAGCTCTATTTACAATAGCCAGGACATGGAAGCAACGTAAGTGTCCATCAACAGATGAATGGATAAAGAAGATGTGGCACATATATACAATGGAATTTTACTCAGCCATAGAAAGAAACAAAATTGAGTTATTTGTAGTGAGGTGGTTGGACCTAGAATCTGTCATACGGAGTGAAGTAAGTCAGAAAGAGAAAAACAAATACCGTATGCTAAAACATATATATGGAATCTAAGAAAAAAAAAGTCATGAAGAACCTAGGGGCAAGACAGGAATAAAGACACAGACCTACTAGAGAATGGACTTGAGGACACAGGGAGGGGGAAGGGTAAGCCGGGACGAAGTGAGAGAGTGGCATGGACATATATACACAACCAAATGTAAAACAGATAGCTAGTGGGAAGCAGCCGCATAGCACAGGGAGATCAGCTTGGTGCTTTGTGACCACCTAGAGGGGTGGGATAGGGAGGGTGGGAGGGAAGGAGATGCAAGAGGGAGGAGATATGGGAACATATGTATATGTATAGCTGACTCACTTTGTTATAAAGCAGAAACTAACACACCATTGTAAAGCAATTATACTCCAGTAAAGATGTTAAAAAAAAAAAGAGTCAAAAATTAAATAAATTATGTGTATTCGTACAGTGGGAAAACTATCAAGCAATAAAATTGAATGAACTAGAAAAAAAAACAAAACAGTGAAACTTTCCAAGAATGCAACTGCTGTGAAGTGAGTACCTGCTTTTTAAGACCTCATTTTCTGCATATGACTTTTAAATTGGAACTATGACAGTCTGCATTTGAAAGCCACCGTTAACCACCCTCTATTCTTTTGAACTGTGGATGGTCGTCTTAAGTTATATTTAAGCATACTTAATTTTTCTTGATATGTGACTTTGCATTTTTTTCTGCTTCATTAGATCTTTTTATAATCTGACCAACATGTTATTTAATAATGCATCAAGTAATGCGATTGTGTCTTCAAAATTCACATTATTTTTGTAAAGCCTTATGATATTAGACTATATTAATGAGGTGTTAGGAAAAGGAATAATTTGGGGGAAAATATACTTACATCAAATTGAGTTCTTAGCTTCATTATATTAATAATTCTAACATTCTTGCTCTTAAAAGTTGCTTTCATTTAAACCTTTTAATTAATGTTGCAGTAAATTTCCATATGCATTGAAATGGTTATTTTGTGATGAGTGAGGTAAAACTTCTATCAAAAGTCTGTAATTATTTAAAGCACTGTTTCTCAACGCTGCACTATTGACATTTGGGGCCAGATAAGTCTTTGTTGAAGGGAGGATTCCTGTGCACTGTAGGATGATTGATGGCATTCATAACCTCTACCTACTAGATACCAGTAGAACCACCACTACCCCACTCACTGCCCCAGTTATGGCAATCCACAATTTCTCCAGACATTATCAAATCATCCCTGGTTGAGGACCACTGATTTAAAGCCTACATCCTTTCTTCCCAGTAATAGAAAGGGACTCCTTATCTTAGAAAAAGAGAATGAAAGTAAAATCAGTGTGTGGGCAAAAGTATCTGTGGAAATCTCACTGGACATGATATTATAGACCAATGTCTGAGGTTAAGTAAAACTCAACAGTCAAGCTAAATATTCAAATAATACAAGAATCAAACTTTTTATTTCTTTATAGAGTATTTCTAGACCTAGATTGATATAAACTAAAATACTATATGGAGTACCATCTGGAAAAGCTGGTTGAATTCTAGGCGATTAAAGGAAACTGACATATCAGATTCGAAATGCTATTGACCTTGAAGACTATTTCCTGAGTGTTTATGGTATCCCAGACCTACATAAGAGAATCCAGATAGACTGAAGCTTCTTGTTTAGTTCCTATCCAATTCCTGTATTTCTGCTTTTTACATTAGCAGATATTTTTTCATCTTGATTTTCCTTGTACTTTGATCTTCCATGATGTCATTTTCTCTTGGTTTATATGCTGTTGCTTTGATCTTTTTGTTTTCCTCTCTTATGCCTCTTCACTCTACCACTGGTTATCTCCCATGGACTCTTACGTCCTGGTGCCTCTCTTCTTTATTCCTTCTTCATTAACTCTCAGTCACCTTCAGTCCAGCCCCACAGTCCTTTCTCTGCTATTCCCAACCCTCAAAAGCTATAGAAACAAACTTTTTCATTACTCACTAGTTAGCAAAACCTGACCCTACTGATGCACACCTACTTTGTAGTCACAGTTCTCTCACCTAATGTGAATAGATATACACGTCACTACAGAATTATTAATGTGCTGATCACGGAAACTGCTTCAAATACCTCTGCAGGGACAAGGAATGCGTGATATATATACTGGACTATTTTTCTAAGATCTGAAAAATTCAGAATTCCCAAACATATTTGGCTCCCCATGTATAGGATAAGGTATGCCTGTGTTACTTTTGTGTGGAACATCACAAATCAGTAGCTTTTGATGATTTAAAAAAATTGTTTTTTGCATACCAGGCTCTCACCAAACTAATTTTGGAGAGTATCCTTTGAATGAGTATAAAGGAAAATTTGGTTAATAGGTCCATTAATAAATGTGGATTCGACAGTATGAAAGAGTACCAGATAAGCAATTTACTAGAGATGTATGACTGATTTAAATGATTAAGAATTGATATTCACAAAATGAGGGAAGATATTTTATTTACCAAGGAGTAAGTGCAAGTCAAAGCTTACCGAAAGCATCTTTCACCTGAAAAGCTAAGAAAGAAAGACATCCTTCCGATAAACGTAGGCTTACTTGAAATTCTAGAACCGGATAAGTTCTTTTCTAACTGACTCCTTTCTTGAAATTTACTTAAACTTGTGCCCTATTTTATATAAATTTAGTATCTGAAAATCCAAATATGCTCATAAGAAAAATTAGTGATTATTTTACAAAAGAATTCATACTAAGCTCCCTGTAAATAGGAGGATTCTCTAGTGTATTTTTTAAATTGAAATATAATTGACTCATAACGTATTAGTCTTGGGGTACAAACATATTGATTTGATATATGTATATATTGTGAAATGGTTACCACCATAAGTGTAGTTAACATCCATCACCACATATAGTTACAGTATTTTTTCCCTCGTGATGAGAACTTTTAAGGTCTACTCTCTTAGAACCTTTCAAATATGCAATACAGTTTTGTTAACTCTAGCCACCATGCTATACGTTAATCCCCAGGACTTATAACTGGAAGCGTGTACCTTTTGACTCCCTTCACACATGTTTACCGTCTCCCCCCATTAATGACCTCCTAATTGCTTTCCTTTTGTGTATCTCCAGCTATTGATGGAACATTCTTTCGTTGCTTAAAAAATTTTGTTTAAAATTACGGCAATTCATTTTCCTTCCTTTGGGAGAAACAGAATATTCCTAATAGTCTCGTGGGGTATTGAGTACTCCAGTCTTTAAAACTTGAAGTTGGCCTGATGTCTCCTTTTCTCTACTTCCCCTTAAATTCCTAAGGTTTTCTAGGTCTTCATGCACAGGAATATTCCGTGACCACTACCAGTGCTATCAGTCTTGATGCTGCATCAGTCTCCATTCTGCAGAGCTCATGTATCATTTCCTCTCTCAAGGACCTACTGCAACTCTTCAGAGTAACATTCTGGGCATTTCCACAACTGCCCTCACATGGCCTCATCTCTAGCTGTGGATTTTGTTAACCAGAATGGGCTTTTCTGCTCTAGTGAGGCACATAGGCCGCTTAATGTCGTGTGTTTTGATACCATGTCCTGTTCCTTTGTTTACTTTCTCTCCCTAAGTGCCCCTTTTCTCAGAATCCATGTCCATCGTTGCCTGCAGTTTCATCTTTTCCATACAGCCTTCCCGAAGTGCGAGCCACATTTTATAGAAGGGATACAGTCCTACAGACCTAGTAAAAATGAAAAATTCGTGAAATTCAAGCCTGATTTTTCTTACAGGAAATGATTCACATTATATAAAGTTGTATGCATAAAGTGACAACCTTATTAATGTTTTATACCACAGTATATCACATAAAGTAAGGTCATTTGTAGTGTTTTACCATCCACTTGCTCCAGTACACAGATATTTTATGGATAGCTCATCTTCTCGAACACCCTGCAAATTTTTCAGTGTATCCAACTTGTAGGCCACTTTTATTGATAATTTGATTTAAAAGATCATGGTTTTCTTGTGGCTGAGATGAAAGACTAGTGAGATATTTCTACATAGTTGAAGAACTCTAACCAACTAGTGCAGATAACAGATCACTGCCAAGTTGGAGGGCTTCAGTTGCATACACCAACTCTCAATCCTGTGAGCATTGTTTAGATGCTTTTAACACACCTTGGTCTGTGTGTTAGAAGAAGACATAAGTGGTAGGCTTAATGTCTTTGTCAGTTTGGGCTGCTATAACAAAATACCGTAGACTGGGTGGCTTAAACAGCAAACATTTATTTCTTACAGTTCTGGAGACTGGGAAGTCCAAGGTCAAGGTGCTGGCAGGTTGGTGTCTGGTGGGAGCCTGCTTCCTGTCTCACAGATGTACACCTTCTCACTATACCCTCACCTGGCAGAGTGAGGAAGCTCTGGGGTCTCTTTCTTTTCTTATAAGGGCACTAATCACCTGGGACTTCTTGGCAGTCCAGTGGTTAAGACTTCGCCTTCTAACGCAGGGGCTGTGGTTTCGATTCCTGGTCTGGAAGCTAAGATCCCACATGCCTCGTGGCCAAAAAACCCAAAAAACAGAAGCAATATTGTAACAAATTCAATAAGACTTTAAAAATGGTCCACATCAAAAAAATCTAAAAAAAAAAAAAAAAGGCCACTAATCCCATCATGGGGACTTACCCCCTCATCTAAACCTAATTACCTCCCAAAAGCTCTTCCTCCAAATACCATCACATTGAGGATTAGGGATTCAACATATGAATTTTGGGGAGATACAACATTCAATCCATAGAATTTATCTTACTAATGTAGTAGTTAGTGAGAGAATCAGATGATTAGGACTCACTAAAACCATTGGTCACAGCTCACACAATCATATTAGTGTTTGTGGCATTGCAAGTTCTCCACTTTTGTTCCCAATATCAGTTATGTAATTATTGGCTAGGGCAATAGCTTGACATTATTAATTCATGAGAAAATGACATGGATTTTTGTTAACCAGAATGAGCCAACCATGTATTAGGACTTGTTAAGGTAAACATAGAGCAGGGACATGTGCAACAAGATGTGCGGTCCTTGTGGCAGGGGTATGGGGGGTGGGAGAGGTGGGGGAAGAGTGGGGGTGTAAGAGGGGTCTTACTGCATTCCTCCAAGGGACCAGTTTGTGTTTGCAATGCTGACCCCATCTAGCCCTCTTTCCACTTTCTTCCATTGTACCTTGCTTGTGCCTTTAGTATAGTAATCTTTTTATTATTATTCTTCTACTTATGTGTCTTTTCTCCTAATAGACTTTTAGCTGCCAGAGGACAAGGGCTTTCTGCTCATCTCCACTCTCTCCAGTACTAGCACAGTAGTTTATATTTAACATCCTGTCAGTAAACAGTTATTGAATTGTCTCAGTGACCCATTTCTAGGGGGATGTTGGCAAACCAGCATGCATCCAGAGGAGGACAAGTAGATTGCTGAGAATTCCTGAATCCATTTTACATAAGGAGTAATTGATGGAACTGGGATTGTTTAGGCTGGAAAATAGTTATGTCTGCATTATGTGATCCAGTTTCAGGAACACAGAGTAAGAGATTATCTAAAAGATAAAGCCTAGTGGTTAAGAGTTAAAAGCAGTGCAGCCTTTGGAAGGTCTAGGTGTATCTATTCGTAAATTAGAACAGGGTGCGGCCCTCATTGGCTTGTTGAGAAGCAGTTAGCACTTGGAGAAGTGCTGCTACTAAGTGTTCAGGAAGCGGCACCACTTTCTCTACTCCTCTGGCTACTTTTCCTCCTTCCTCTCTCTCCACCCCCCTTGCCTCCTGCCCTCCATAGGAGGATTATTACATCTATCTTATAGCCAAGGAAGATAAGTTTAGAGGGTTAAGTGATTTGTTTGAGATTTCTTAGCAAGACGTGAAAGAAGGAACTATAATCTGGGTGTCAGTCCATTATTCTTTCTTGGACAGGATAAACATCTTCAGACATTTGAGAGGGTGTCATGTAGAAGGGGGAGGTGACTTAGAGTGTTGCCTCACGGTGCACAACTAGGGCCGCTGGGTAGACATAGAGGTGGCAGGTGCGATCTGAACTTGTAACACTGGAGCTGCTGCTGAAGTCAGGAATTTCCCATACGTGTTCCTGCAGAAGCTGGGTCAGGAGAATAGCAGCCAATGGGGTTGGAACGAAGGGATTTCCCCACTGGGAGAGACAATTGTACGAGATGTCTCTAAGTCCCTTCCAAATTTAAAATTATGCTATTCTCGTGTCCCTCTCCTTCCTTGGCCTTTGGAATGGCACTGTGCAGATCCCAAGGAGTCAGCAAATCACTGAATTAATATCATTTCACTACTGGAATTACAAGAACAGAAATCTTTATATCTGGCCAGGGAGAACCAGGCTTGAAAAGTCGTTCTTCCGCCGGAATACATAGAAGAAGCGTTATGTCAGGATGACATAATCAAAATGGTGCCCGAGTGTAGAGATGGAAGGAGAACTCGGATGCAATCAGAGCTTTTTCAGGATTCAGCAAATGACGGTTTGCGTTAAATTGCAGACTGTGTGTGAGAATTGGGCAGTCAGCAGTTTCCAGGAACTGGTTTCATTCAGTAGTGCAGACTAGGGAGGTAAAGATGATATTTGCAGTTAAGGTATGTGACAGTTGTGCATGTGCCCGTGATTGCTAGTGTAAGTTCTGCCTATTCCAAGGAGACAAGAAAAATACAACGTCTTTTACATTCTTAACTTTCTGAATTGGTATACTTACCTCATTCGGCACTTCTTTGTGTAAATTTTGAACCATAATTTTCTCTTTGTTAAAGATTTTGTTTTCCTATACAACAATTTTTATTTATTCTATTTACTCTTAAGAGAAAGTAGTCTTACGGATTAAAAAAGTGTGATGAGGATAAGAAATACAAGACGTGTTAAAGGGAGGGGTCAATAGGACAGCCCTCGCGTTTACTTAGCGCCTGAGTTGTGCTTCGACTATTATTCATGCAATCTCATTTAATTCCCATTAATTTCATCCACATTTTATGTAAAAGGACTTGAAGTTCACAGGTTAAATAACTCACCCAAGTCTCTGCAGTAAGGAAATTATCTATCTTAAAAGGCAGACGGTAGAGAGAAAGTTTTTGTAGAAATGGTTCATTCACTCTCCTCTATAAAATTGTTTGGGAGCTCTAAATTATAAGGCAGTTGGTGGCGTATGACATATGCTTGATTTCCCAATAAAGTCAATCAGATGTAGCTTATAAGTAATCCCTGTGTTTTATTGGTTCTGTCCTCATTTGTATTTTCCATTCAATTTGAGCTCCCATCAATTACCCCCTACATGAGAAAAATGTGATATTCAGGAAGCCATAGTAATAGTATATAAGAGCTAATGGAAATGAACCTGGCAAATATATCTACTTGTTTTATACCGGATAAAGTCAGTAGAATTTTCCTTGTGAATTGGAAGGAATTTACACTTTGCAGGTGATTCTAAAAATATTCTTCATCTTCAAGAGCCATCTTTTTTTTTTTTTTTTTTTTTTTTTTGCGGTACGCGGGCCTCTCACTGCTGTGGCCTCTCCTGTTGCGGAGCACAGGCTCCGGACGCGCAGTCTCAGCGGCCGTGGCTCACGGGCCCAGCTGCTCCACGGCATGTGGGATCTTCCCGGACCGGGGCACGAACCTGTGTCCCCTGCATCGGCAGGCGGACTCTCAACCACTGCGCCACCAGGGAAGCCCATGAACCATCTATTTTTTAAAAACGTAAGTTTTTGATGCTCTTCCTTATTTGAACCTGAAAAAATGCACTTGCCACCCTTTTGCAGAAAGATGCAAAGGACAGGGGGTAATGTGGTATACTTTAAAAATCATTTAAAATAAAATATTTGCACCACTTCGCTGTCAGGAATTCAGTAGCAATGATAATAGAGTCACCTTCTGTGTCTAACGTTGCCTTTACAGTTGCTTGGCTTCATAGTTTTATAAATTGGGCTTTCTGGTTTCCTTGGCAACCCAATTGTCGACATTGGTTGCTAAGGAGCAGCCTCGGCTACACAAAGCAGGAGCTCAGTCTGCTACCCGGTGACTTCATTCCTGGCAGTGACAGGCGGTGGGGATCTTAGTACTTGTTCAAGTGATGCCTCCATCTTGATTTTAAGCCTGAAGGATTCTGATGGATTTTTCTGACCTGTATTATACTGACAGTTAGGCTGAGGTATAGGCGCTGATGGGAACTGACAATTGTGTAGCATTTCAGAGCATCTGTTTCATCAATCACCTGATGTCAGTGACTTACTCAACAAAAGAGAATCTATTGCTATAGTTACAAGATACCACATAAGCTGTCCTATCTTTTTTTCTTAAATGTAGCAGGGGACACTCAAGAAAGGAAGCCAGCTATTCATCTTTGCAAATCAGTGTGTGAGCAGGACACTGATGTTGGATTCCAGTTAGAGAAAGTAGAGATTTTCATGAACTTGTACCACAACCAAATGGTCAGTCCAATTAAAAAATAACCCCCAAATTGTGACCAGCCTTTTCTGTATTGACAGGTAACAGATATTGCAGTTCATACAGAAATACATTCTTTATTTGGTTTCTGCATATCTTTGAATGTGACTTCATAAGCTGTGATAAGCATAGTAATTCGGGTGCAGATCTATTTGTCGTGTTCCACGTGCTTGTTTTGGGGGCATATTGCATGAGGACGTCAGTGATACATGAGTCTTTGAGGTAAGAGGTAGAAGGTCCTTGTTTTCAAAATAGGTGCTAAGGACATGTGTAAGTGCCACTTCCATAGCTCAGGTGTGGGCTCGACAGTCATCCTCTGCAGCTGTCGAGCCTGGAGGGCTGCTTTGCGTTATGGAGGGTGTTGATGGAATGATGGAGGACCATTCCTCCTCCTTCCTTGGTTTTGGATGGCGGCGTTCTACAAGTTCATCATCTTGTATTAATTATCCTTTGGAGATCATCAGATACAGACAGTTTATTTTTGGAAGCCCACATAACTAAGTAGGCTGACGTTCCTCCTTGGGCAGGTTATTTACCCTCTCTGAGCCTCATGTTCATTATCTATAAAGTGGGCAAGTAATAATACCTCATATGGTTGTTGTAGGACTAAGTGAGATAACGTATGGGAAATATTTAGTTAGGTATCTAGGCCCTAAGAGGCCCTTACAAATAGAATCTGTTTTCTAGACAAAGCAAATCTATAAAGATAGATATAGATTAGTGGTTGCCTGGGGCTAGAGGTGGGGCTGGAGAATAACTGGCGTGAGGAATCTTTCTGGGTGATGAATGTGTTCTAAAACTGGATTGGGCTGATGGTGGCACACTCTGTATATATTTACTAAAAATCATTGTACACTTAAAATGGGTGAACTTTGTCATGTAAATTATACCTCAGTAAAGCTGTTTTTAAAAGTAGTAGCTATAAGTAGCAGCAGGTCTGTGTTTTCCCTTTCCTTTTCTCATCAAATTATTTGTTGCTTAATTTGAAATTGTTTTATTGTAATTTAAGTGGAGATGGCATGCACACTAATTTCTGAATGAATTTTGATGCACACCTAGAACAGTGAATTTGAGTATGTTTGTATTTCTCCAAATATGTTAATCCTGTAGCGGGAACAATGGAAGTATTTCAAGTTGAGCTAATGTTTATTAACCTTTAAAATAAGTCACCTTGATAGGGCAAAATATGTCATGGTGTGAATGGATAAGTAGGTGTGTCTGTGTAAACGATATTCTCTCACAGTGGAATTTCTTCACGGAGCCATAATTGAAAATTAAACCTGGCTTCTCAGAGGCGATCTTTGATGTACTAGTAATATCTTAGAGCATGTTGTTCAAACCAGGATATCCCGGAATCCATGTAATGATGAGCATGAATTATAATGAGATCCTATTGTGTGTGTATATTTTATGATACAACCGAATATAATTACTCTTTGTGATTATCTGATATTCTATGACTTCCAGTTCTATAGCAACCTTGAATGTTCATGACTGTGAGGGTAGCAAAATCATTTGTGGTTTTATACCTGACTCAGACCAAACCCTTTTAAAGAAGTTAGAGCTGGTACTTGGAGCAGATATCACTGTGATTCTGCTTTAGAGACTCATGTTCATCTGACTGGGCTATATCTGTTTATTCAACTCAGCCATTTTATTGAGCACCTAATATGTGTTAGTGACTTTTCTGGATGTTGGGGGTAGATGTGTGAAGAATATAGGAGTTCAGTTTTAGGCGTGCTAAGCGTAAGGTCTCTGTTAGTCATACAGGTTGAAATGCTGACAAGGCAGTTGATTCAAGTATGGAATTCAGATGAGAAATCTGGGCTGAAGATATAAATTAGGAGGACATTTGCATAGATAGATAGTATTTAAAGCCATGAAACTGGATAAACTCAGCAAGGAGATGAGTGTCAGTAGAGAAGAGAAGAGTTCCCTGGACCGACCTCAATTTTGGGGTGCTCCAAAAAGAACAGATCAAGGAAAAGAAAAGTTAGTGTGTAGAGGACTGAGAAAGAATGACAGGCTAGGTGGGGGAAAGTCAGCAGCGTGGGGCACCCTGGAAGCCAGGAGAAGGCAGAGCCAGGAGAACAGAGGGGGCCTGTGCTAATGGCTAAGGTAAGACATGCCCTGAGAACTGATGGAAGGGAATAACCTAGAGGCCATAGACAATCTTGACAGGAGCAGCATGGTGGAAAAGTGGCACCAAAGCCTGATGTAGGTGAGGGCTTTAGGAAAATATGAGAGGGGAGAAATTGGAACAACCATAGACAACTCTTCCGGGAAGAAATGGGGAGGAAGCTGGTGAAGGAAGTAGGATAATAAGGATAGCTTTAATCAGATATTTGAATCTATTAAGCATTGAGCGTTTGGTCTATATGGATAGATTTAGATTTTAGTTTCTTTGTTGTGCCTATCTTGATAGCCCATTATCATTAGTATTTTTTGAGTTTTGATTTGCAGGTTGTCAGTTTCTGTAACAAAATTAAGTTGTGTTGTATATGGATTAATTAACATAAGTATTTCCCCTGCAACGCAAAAGCAGTATAGTCTAGTGGTTAAGACCATGCACTTTACGTCATTCAGATGAGATCCCAGTCTCAGTTCTGCTCCTTCTTAGCCGTGTGAGCTGGGAAATTTTTTTAGTTTTCCTGAGCCTTGGTTTCCTCATCTAGAAAATAAGGGTGGTAGCAATTCTCACTTCATAAGTTGTTGTGAGTCTTAAATGAAATAATACAGTTTAAACATTGAGGCCAGCGCTAAGATCTGTGCAAACTCCCAGTAAAGTTTAGCTGTTATTGTAACTATTAATTTATATTTTGACACGAAGTAACATAGTGTAGTAGAAAGAATATGGGATTGGGAATTGGCTGTACTTGGGTTTCTACTCCATTTCATCACTCACCATCTTTACAGCTTACTTAACACTGCTGAATTTGTTTCCTTATATCTCAAATGAAGATAGTAGTAATTCTTTTTTTTTTTTTTTTTTGCCGTACGCGGGCCTCTCATTGTTGTGGCCTCTCCCATTGTGGAGCACAGGCTCCGCACGCACAGGCTCCGCACGCGCAGGCTCAGCAGCCGTGGCTCACGGGCCCAGCCGCTCCGCGGCATGTGGGATCTTCCCGGACCGGGGCACGAACCCGTGTCCCCTGCACCGGCAGGCGGACTCTCAACCACTGTGCCACCAGGGAAGCCTGATAGTAGTAATTCTTAACACAAAGAGGATTAAATGATGTATTTATAAAATCACATTGTATCTTATGAAGTGTCTTACAAATATTCATTTCATTTGTTTAAAGTGAGATTTTCTTTTAAATATATTTGATCTCTTCCATTAGATTTATGTACTAAGAAACAAGAAATCTTAGCACACCTTTGCAGTTTTAACTGTTTAATTTCATGGGAAGTTTGGGTTCCAAGGACAATGAAGCTATCCAATGGCAGTGTGAGAAGATCTGTTAACATTATTATTTTTGGTAAAAATTTTTGAAGTGTTAAAGATGCTACAAAATAGAAGAACAGAAATGTGACCCTATCATATATATATGCAGTTATTAAAAATATTTTCCCATATGGACTGGCTCAAGTGAACTAGCTTACTTGGTGCCAAGCAGGTGTCTTTTTATCTTTCTGCCAGAACACCACATCCTTCAGGTCTCTTTATAAAAATGGAGAGAAGTGATACATAACAGCTGGTAAAAAAACAAAGATGAAGCGGAATGAGGTCAGCCAATCATCTAAGAAACCCTCCAAGTAAGAATAACCTAATGGGGAAAAAATGAGGTTAGGCCTTGTTCGATAAAAATCTAACCTGACCTTGTACAAATTCCCTGACCCATAACTGAAGTGACTCGAATCCCTTTTGAGTCCACTTGGTCATCCTTTAAGGATGTGGAACAGCTAATACTAGTGCTGTTACTGCTAGTTTATATTTATGTAGTACTCAGATCTTTTCAAACACTCTTTCTTGGGCTTTGTTGCCTGTAATTCTCAGAACAATCCCATGAGATCAGTCTTGGAACTAGGGTCATGTCCATTTTAAGAAGAAACGAGGACTTCCCTGGTGGCACAGTTGTTAAGAATCCGCCTGCCAGTGCAGGGGACACGGGTTCGAGCCCTGGTCTTGGAAGATCCCACGTGCCGCGGAGCAACTAAGCCCGTGCGCCACAGTCACCGAGCCTGCACTCTAGAGCCCGCGAGCCACAACTACCGAAGCCCGCGCGCCTAGAGCCTGTGCTCCACAACAAGAGAAGCCACTGCAATGAGAAGCCTGCGCACGGCAACGAAGAGTAGCCCCAGCTCTCTGCAACTAGAGAAAGCCCACACGCAGCAACAAAGACCCAACGCAGCCAAAAATAAAAATAAATTTAAAAAAATTTTAAAATTAAAAAATAAAAAGAAGAAACAAACTGGTTTCTATGGTTATATTATTACCTTTGGATCAAAGCTGGGACTGACCCAATGTTGTTGGACGAAAGGTGTTTTGTTTTTTTTTTTCCCACCTTTTCAGGCACTATGCAACAAGTGTGAATTGTAAAGTTCTGAGCTTCTTTGGATACCTGAGGATTTTATTTTTTTTAATAACACAAGCGTCTTGAATCAAAAGTACATCTAAACTCATTCTTTGCACCAGACACACGGTTGGTCGTCAAGAACTCTCTGTTGACTAGCCGACTGCAGTGTTCCGTTGCAGCTCGTGGTCACTGTAATTCATTGCTGCTGCTGGATAGAATGCTCAGCAGTTTTTTAAAGGAATAAGACCAAATTCTGACATTTAAAATTTTTAGATCGTGTGCATGGCAGGTCACTATGGAACACACATAACGCTGCTCTGAGAGTGATGGGGATGTCCAAGAGACAGCTAGGGGATAATCCCACAGCAACATAAAAATAAGCATTGAGGTTGTGACAGCCCGAGTGAATGAAAGATCATGGTGGGTAAAGGAGGCTGATTTAGGGACAGAGGCTGGACCCATCTCTGGGAGGGGGAGTCGAGGATGATGGGTGGAGAGGAGGGGGAAGGTCATTTCAGGGGAAGGGAACAAGGAGGGCAGTGGGGCCGGTGGAGCTGGCAAGGGGAAGTGATGCCAACCTGGTGGATGTTACGCAGCATTTTCTGTCAGTTAGTGACCGAATGTTTAGAGCAAGCTTTGTTGCTTTCATGTGGCCTAATTCTTAGAGCCCTGGGGTAAAAGCCATGATATATTTTAACAAATTAAATCATGTTCTCATTGAAGGAAGAGTGATAACTAGTAGTATTCTTTTTCTACAATTTATTTATTTTTAATTAATTTATTTTTGGCTGTGTTGGGTCTTCATTGCTGCACGCGGGCTTTCTCTAGTTGCAGCGAGCGGGGGCTACTCTTCGTTGCGGTGCGCGGGCTTCTCATTGCAGTGGCTTCTCACGTGGAGCGTGGGCTTCAGTAGTTGTGGCTCGTGGGCTCTAGAGCACAGGCTCAGTGGTTGTGGTGCACGGGCTTAGTTGTTCCGCGGCATGTGGGATCTTGCCGGACCAGGGCTCCCACCTGTGTGCCCTGCATTGGCAGGCAGATTCTTAACCACTGCCCCACCAGGGAAGTCCCAAGAACTGACATCCTAACAATATAGATCTTTTAATTCATAATTATATATGATGCATGATTTAGTTTTTCTTTAGTTTATCACTGCAGTATTTTCAGTGAGCACTGTACAGATATTATGTCTTTTATATATTTTTGTTCCTGAGTATTCTAAGGCTTTTTAACTGTGCCACCAAGGAAGTCCAGTAGTAGTCTTGATTTCTTCGTTTCTTATCTTCATTTCTGTTGCACGTTGGCAAAGCTAGTTAGCTTAATTTGAACTTAATCTAATATTTGGATTCAGGAAGAGGAATCATGATCCTCTTAAAAGAATCAAGATCTCTTGAAGCTTTTTCCTCCATTTAAAATTTAGTCCAAAGTAATATTTCCCAAGTATTATTTTCTGGACTCCACTTTTCCAACGAAACCTTGTGCGTGGTTTCTTTCTCCTCAGCTCAGTTCCTACCGTATCCTCAGTTTCCTCTTCTGGCAAATGGAAATTAATACTCAGTATCTCATGTGGTTTTACTATGAAGGTTTAATTACTGTGATGTAATGTGAATACTGTGTACACTGAAAGATGCTTTAGACTACCGAACGTGATATTATATTCTTACATATAAGACTCTATGACTTATATTTGACTAGAGGCATAGCTTTTGTATGATTACTATATTTGGAAATTGTAACATGCATTTTATTATTAAGTTTTCCTTTTGTCTTGGCTTATCTTCACATTATCCTGGAGTTTTCAGTTCATCCAGATTAGTTTAGTGTGTTTTGAAAAACCAGGTACTTTATAGCATTCATCACTCATGCTCTTGGAAAGAAGATTTGAAATGCCCTATTTTGAAACTAGTGAAATGAATTATGGATTTTTTTCTCTGCATCTTTTAAAAAGCATTTTAGAAGGTTGTTGTGTTATTTAATTTGAATTACTGTGTCTTAGGACCTGTCACAAGAAGTTTCTTTTAAAGCTTTGTTGATCAAGTAAACTAATTATTAAATATTGGAGATTTCTTTGTAAAATAATTATGAAAATTTGTATGAGAGACTGTGCTCTACCAAGATGCAGGCAAATAAAAAGAGAAATAATAAGAGTAAAATAAATAATAAAAGTAAAATTTTAAAAATCTGAGGATTTAATTTTTGGCCTGTAAAAACTGTATTATATGGGTTTTACATAGAAGTCATTCAAAGCTGACTTTAAGATTTATTTAGAGAGGCTTATATTCACTGAATATCAAGCAGTTCTTTTTATTGTGGTTTTGTTATAGAGTTTAGGATTGATTTGCATGGCCTCTTATTTATAACCTGAGACCAAGACAGTGTAACCAGCCAAAACGATGTACAGTGTCAAAAGCATTTTAACTAAGCACAGAGAAATTAATCTTTGTTGCCCAGCATGAGACTAGCCAGGTCATCTACTGCCAAGATAATAGGAACAGCATGCTTTTACAGGCTTAGCACATTTGGCTTTGTTTTTTTGTAACCATAAATTTTCAAAAATCAGAGTATAAAATGTTGGCATTCAAAGTTGGTAGTGTAAACTTTAAAACTGTTAATCAGTTTGGTCATATTTCCTAATTGTGTTCTGAGTACTTAATTTTTTTCTTCCTATAGTTTAAAAATATGAATACTTATATATATATATATAAGCAGTTCTTTTTGGCTCCTTAATGTCTAGACTGGAAAACTTTTTGTTTTCTACCTAAAGCAGATGTCCAGCACCCTGGCAAAACATCTGGCTAAAGAACAGAACTGATTTGTTTTCTTTGGTGGGAAGCGGTGCTTTCCATTAATATAGTGGTTTTGGAGGCAGTGGCAGGGAACACGCCATGTCTTGTCATCTCCGAGGGCAAAGGGATGGCGTTAGAGAAACAGATAGGAAGCCTCGTGGAAGGACAGGGTCTTGGCATTTTAGTTGCCCCGTGACTATCCTGAAGGATGTGGTGTGGTACCAGAACCCACATTCCTCAAAGCTGTTTAGTGTGTTAATTTCTGAAATATGATGCCAAAAAAAGAAAAAAGGAAGAGAGGAGGGAGAGAGAAAGGGAGGAAAAAAGAAGAAAGGGAGGAACAAAAGAAAGAGAGGATGGAAGGAAGGAAAGTTTTGAAACACAATGAAAGAAGGATGGAAGGAAAGGAAGGAAGGAAGGAACAAAGGAACGAAGGACGGAGGATAGAAAATAATAACAGATTTCTTTATTATTGGCACAGATTCTTTCTAGATCCCTGAGTTTATGATGGAAGAGGATGTAGCTGCCTGATTTATTTGGGCCGTGCTCAGTTCATTACAGCACCTCTAAGCAAAATGAAAACTTCCCAGAGGAATGTACTAGTTGTTACTTCAAAGGCTAGCACGGTATCTTGTTTCTTATTTGGACAAGATCTGTTTGGGAAACTAGTGTCATTTAGACTCATTTTACAGTCCAGGAAAACGGTGTTGTTCCCAATGATTAACAAGGCAGCTACTGCCGTGGATCCTCCAATTCCGGATCCTGTCTGGTCTGGAAGGCCCTCCTGGGAAGAGCTGTGCCCCAGGTGGGAAAGCCCTGGGTTGACCTCAGGTGCCTCCCATTACCCTCCTCCCCCATATTTTGTGGAAAAGAACTTGACCTTTCCAAACTTCAGGTGCTTGGTCTGACAGGAATGTCTTGTGTTCAACACGTTTCATGAAGTTATTTGAGGTGCACATGACGCCATGTATATTATAACCCTTGGCAAATTGTAAAATGCTGTTCAAATTAGAGGTGATGAATCTGTTGTTATTCTGATATCTGGGACTTAGCTTTTAGATTGTGTTTTTTTTTCCCTATGCAAATGCAGCATTTGCTGCAAAGAGGAAAATTAAAAAATCACCCATAATTGTACATCTCAGATCTTTACTACTGCTGTTAGCATTTTGATACATTCCTATATAAATGATTAAAATGCACATGGATATTCTTCTCTGTATTCAATCTGGCATCCTCTCTTCCTTTTCCATAATATAATATAATGGTGTATAATGGTGTATGTATTTTTCCATTTTACAATGTAATTTCAGTGGTTATTTAATTGTTGGCAGTTTAGATTTTGCAGAATTTTTAAAGGATGTATCAAACTATTCAGCTGAGTCTTTGCTCTGCCTAATTGTCTTAAATCTTATAGATAGGTTCTTAGAAGCTGAGGGGCCTTGAGTTTCCACATCAGTCACTGAAATGTTGTCTTTCCAAACCATTCTTCCCTTCCTGTTTTTCATCCTTATGTAGGAAGAACAATCCAAATTCCAGATTGTAGGAATACTAGCTAACATTTATTGAGAGCTTATTCTGTGCTCAGTACGTGTTCAACATCTGATATCTGTAATTGTCAGATTGTAATTGTAACCTAAGATAAGTGCTGTTATTATTCCCATTATATAAGTGAGTAAACGGGCACACAGAGGCTAAGTAACTTAGTTAAGATCACATAGTGAGCGGGGAGGCTGGGGTTTACACTTGCCTAATTTCTCGGGAAGTCCTAGGCATTACATGACACAGGCAGCTGAGAAACCATTCATTAGCCTGTCATGATCTGTATATTTTGTTCAGCTATTATCAGTACATATTTACACTCTGTCTAAAGTCAAGAATTCCAGAGAAGGACTTTTTTAGAGAAGAGGGAGTGTTTGGAGAACGTTTCCAGCGTTATTTAGGAAGCTCACGTATCGTTAGCGCACTACTGCCTTTCCTTATGTAATCATGTGTGGGAGAAGAGCATGAACTCAGAGTAATGACACTGTAATTCTGTTTCTACTTGAGAATAAAAGTCTGATGAAAGGAGACTGATACCATTATTATGGGATAAATATGAAGATGTTATATGGAATTGTCACATTTCATTTCTGTCATTTTTTTCTGATATAATAGACCCTGATATTCCCTGTAAAGAGTAAAGGTGAAGTTACTCCTTTCCTTCTTTGTCTTCTACATTCTTATAAACTTAAGTTCAATGGAGCTTCGTCTTATCTACAGCTAAGTGGCATCAGGGTTGAAGAAGAACACATATATGATTAACACTTTGCTATACATATTTCCTCCGAGTCACTTGCTCTGCTGCAATATACTCCATGATACTTAGAGCTCTGTGAGTTTTCAGGTTAGTGGACGCATCTTTCTACCTTATTTGTTCAACCCAGTGACTGCCTCTAGTCTGAGTCTTGTTCATGTCGCAGGAACGTGACGTATGAATGGTATTCATCAAATTTGGCGGGACTCTTCCCATTGTCCTCTTACTTTTTTTTGTGAGAGCTGTTTGGAATACATTTATGACTTTTCGTTTTACTTGATTAGTACAGATGAATTATAGCTGTCAGTGTGCCCAAACCTACCCTGCAAGTCATGCTTTAAAAATGTAATCATTTGTTTAATGGATTTATGAAACTCTTTGTGGGAATTGCTTGTCTCAACATAAACTCATCATTTCACTTATTCATGCAGTAACTATTTACTGCCTGTCTTTTCTGTGCCAAGCTGAGTGCTGGGAACATGTTAATGAGCAAGTCTGTGATTTGAAAGCCTTTTTAAAAGGTTGAATTTCTAAGTAGATACGCTGAAAAATTCACTATATATTATCGTTTAATAAGAGAACAGTTCCATTTGGCTCTTTCCACAGTTCAATGAGAGAACAGTTCTGTGAGGTTCTGTTCATCTTTTCTCAGAAGGGGTACCCATGACCTTTCCTCTTAAGGGGAAAAACAACAAATTCCCTTACATTGACACTGTTGCCCTAATCTCCGTCTAGCAGGTGGTGGGCGCTGTGGCTGGCGTAATAATTTCTGAAATACTGGGCATGCCTGTACTCTTCTTAGGCCTTCTTGCCCCTTTCCCAAGTCACTGATGCCACGGTTTCTCCAAAAATAAGAATCTGAGGGCATTGAAGTTTCTGGGAAGCAAAGTAACTGTGCATATTTTTTCTTCATATATTTTGAAAATGGTCAGAGTCTAACTGAAGCCATGATCTAATGACCTAACTTTGTAATGAGGCAGAGAAATCATTTGAAGGACAGCAGATACCGAATCTCCTCTGGTTTCTCCTTCCTCTTCTATCCTTTGGAATGTCCCTGGGACATCTGGGGGCATTGGGTCTCTAGCTTGAGAAGGTGACATCTAGAACCTTCCAGCATATCTAAGAGTCAAATCCAAAGGCACTTCACAGTATCCTGGTGACACTTGGAGGACCTTTCTGTTAAAAGTTAATAATTTTTATCATAGCTTAGATGATGGCAATCACGATCAATATCAAAATCGTTTTGTTTCCATGTGCACGTGGTAATGTATTAGCTCCAGGCAAGTCAGATTAAACAGGCGTGGGCCCTGTTCTCATGAGGCCTCGGGTAGCATTGTTCCAGACAGGCAACTGAAGGACATCAGATGCAGACATCAGCCAACAAGTGCATTGAAGGCCTTGCATTATTTGTGGTCATTGGAGGAAATATCCTCATTAAGTTTGCAAATGACAGCTGGGTCAAGGTCACTGACCTTTTGATATTAGATGTCAGTGTGACCTGAACATATGAAATTGGAATATCAAATCTGAATGACAGTTTATATCCTCAACTTTTATTTAAGATAGATCAAGACTAGTCTCAAAGTTTACGTGTTGACTCCTACCTGTGGTCAGTTCTCTCCTCTGTTCTTTTTTTAAAATTAATTAATTTATTTATTTTTGGCTGCGTTGGATCTTCATTGCTGTGCGCGGGCCTTCTCTAGTTGTGGCGAGCGGAGGCTACTCTTAAGTTGCGGTGCACAGGCTTCTCATTGCGGTGGCCTCTCTTGTTGCTAAGCACAGGCTCTAGGCACGCGGGCTTCAGTAGTTGTGGCTGTAGAGCACAGGCTCAGTAGTTGTGGCGCACGGGCTTAGTTGCTCCACGGCATGTGGGGTCTTCCTGGCTCAGGGCTCGAACCCGTGTCCCCTGCCTTGGCAGGCGGATTCTTAACCACTGCGCCACCAGGGAAGACCTCTGTTATTTTTTTTTTAAATCTGTATCACCAGAGTTGGCGTTCACCATTCATCACTATCAACATCAGCATCCTCATAACTATTCTTTGGGTATATTTATGTGTCAGGCAGGCACTTTATATAATTATCTCTAATTCTTACAGAAGCTCTGCTGTCAGGTCTTATTATTTCCATTTTAAGAATCAACCAGTAGTTTTAACTTGCGTATTAAGTAAAGCTGAGACTCAGAATGTGTGGACTCAGCACCCATGCCCGTCACTCTAGCACAGACGGGGCTCCCTCATGCCTCTCTGTATTTCTCTCCACTTGGTTGGTTGTGAACCCCGGCCACTCGTCTGGGAGGTAGCGGTGATTCATTTATTTATTCATTTAGCAGTGATTACCTGGGCCTTGTTCTCAGCACTGGCAACAGAACCATAACCAAGACAGAAAGTCCCTGACCCCATTATGGTTACGCACATTCCAGTGGATTCCAGGCAATGTCTGGTAAGCCTTTGGAAGCCTCGGGGAAGGGGATGTGAGTTAAGGTTGTCTCAGTCTTTCTAAACCAGTGGTTGATGAGTGAAATCCAAAAACAATTCTGTAGTCCTTGGGCTTCTCAGAATTAAGTACAGTGTTTCTTAAACATCAAAGTCACTATATAAATAATGAGGGGTGAAAGAACCGGGGTGTTCCCAGACAAGAATGACATTTTATAATGATAGGAAGCTCAGCTGAATCACAACCAGAACGCCAACAGAATTGTACCTGACAGAAGCGTTCCAAATTTACACAGTTCTCAGCTGCTTCATAGATGAAACGTCTGAAAAATAGGACTTTGGGGCTTCCAAGGTGCTGACTTAAATGGTATTTTATGAAAGGTGACACATTTGTGGAGGATATTGAAATTTACTACGGTATGATTCAGTGCCAGAAAAATGTCTGGCTGTCGCTTAGTTTTGAGTAGATGCAAGTAACTCTATTAAATGTTTGGTTGTTTGGAATATTGATGTGTTAGGATCTCCGTCAAGCACTGAATTGAGCCAGCGTACATTCACACATCGTCACTTCACTTCTATATAGGTTGTGGTATTTTAGCAAGAATCCATTTCTGCCAGTTTTTCTAGATATAATATTATTCTTATTAAGCATCCTGTGGACTGATATACCCTACTAGAAATACTTGTGAGTCACTCTATGTGGAAGGAGAGACAGTAGTTAAAATAAAAAAAAAATCAAAGTGGAGATTTGTGGAGAAATGAATGTTTTGGTTATAGTTTTAGTGCTCTGTTACCAGAAGTGAAGATGTATGTGGTCTGAACAACCACCTATCTACTCTCCTAATGTCACAGAAGGGAGTAAGCATTTGTCTTTAGATGTCTCTAGACTTATTATAACAAAGACATGTATAACAGGGTACTTGTTTTTTTAATGTGCAAGGACTTATTTCAAGATTGGATCTTGCAACTGGCCATAGATGAGAAGAAATTTCGGTTCTCAGTTTAAGAAAGTCAGGGTGGGATTAGTTAGTTCTCCACTGCTCTGAATTTGCTGTTGCTGTGTGCTGGTGGCCTCAGTTTTAAGAGTTCTGTCCAGCCTCGTTGCCTCACATCCCCTCTGTCACCACTACCACGATTACCACCCTCACAGGCTTTCTCTTGGTCTTCTGAAAGATTTCTTATCTGAAATGTTGATTGTGTTATAATCAATCCAACATGCTTCCTCCCTTCTGTGGCCTTGTGTGGTCTCATACACGTCATTCCTAAGCAGATGTTGCATTCGTCGCCACTGGCATAATGACTGCTTTCTTATCTGTCCTATGGACCATTTCTGCCATTTCCTGCAGTCACCGCATCCTGGTGGTTTGGGGCACTGAATAAGCACTCTGTGCACCTTCCTTCCTGCATGGCTGCCTGCGCTGTGGCTACAGATGCGTAGTTCTTTGATTAAAGTCCTATCTTTACCAGTTGATGTCACTAACTTTGGGGGAAAGGAATGTTTGTTGCCGTCTAGTTTTAAACCAGACATCTTTTAAATTCTCCCGTTATTAACTGTGTTTTGGTGATTTTGCTGCTCCATGCACTTGCTGAGTGTAAACTTCAGTATAAAATAACAGGATTTTTAGAAATCTGTGCCAGTCACCACACCCAGAGTAGTATGTAATTCACAATTAATGATTACACGTATGCCTGCCGAGTAGAACGTGGAGTGTCTGTGTTTGACGAACATCTAGGAGTCTTTTATTTGCATACTCAAGGAGGGCACAGTGATGAACTGTTCTGATTATGAAGATGATATGACAGGAAAAAGCATACTTTCTGGTCATGGTACCACTGAAAGTGGGAATTTGGTACAGTCAGTGGTAGGGCTATGACAGAGTAATCTGATGCAGAGTAAATAGGAAATGGTTGAATGAATTGTGGATTAATGGGCATTTTATTATGTTAAAAATAGAATTCACCTGAAGCACATGTTAATGTACAGATTCCTCATGTGAATTGAATATTGATATTCTACCTTTAGAGAGAATATTGAAAAAAATTTTGTTAAGGAGTAGTTGATTTATAATACTATACAGATTTCAGGTGTACAACATAGTGATTCACAATTTCTAAAGGTTATACTCCATTTATAGTTATTATAAATATTGGGTCTATTCCCTGTGCCATATAATCTGTCCTTGTAGCTTGTTTTATACATAGTAGTTTGTACCTTTTAATCCCCTACTCCCAATTTTTAAGGCATCTTTATTATGGAAAACGTTATGTGCTCATGTGGAGTACTTCTTCAGGATGTGTGGGGTTCTAAAATTCAGAAGGAACAGCTGGTCTAGAACAGTGGAAGTAGGATAGTTTCCCCCTTATTCTAACTTGCAGTCCGACTATTAACTGCGACCTATGGTGAGTGTAGTTAAGGATTTCACTGGTTAACCTGTCAGAAGCCACCTATGGTTCTTCCTCTCCATTTGCTGTTATTCAAGCTTTCTGTATTCTAGATGAGTGGCTGTTTTTTGTGTTTCGATTTCTTTTCCCTGAAGCTGGCAGCTGGCCACTGGGGTCTAGTGGAGAAAACAGTTGCCTGGAGGAACAAAGACCTTGATTTTATTTCCAGGCCCACTGAGATGATTTCACAGAATGCTGGCTTATAAACTGCTGTTGACTTCTTGGGAGAAAGGTATTATTTAAATGCCAAGTTTCTAACATTAAGATTTCTCTGTGCAGGAATAAAGGGTGTGTTTGTATTCTTGTGTGAAGGGAGAGTGAATGAGAAAGGGGTGCATTGCTATTGGGAATTGGAAGGAGAGAGGGTTCCTAGCTTTTCTCTTCGTCTGACCTAAAGAATATTTCTGTGCAGATGAGCTCAAGCATACAGTGGTATGGTCTACGGGCGTAGCCCCTAATTTTATTTGGTTTCTCATCAGCAAACAAAGCTGAATGGCCATACCTTTGTGACTGATGGAGTTTGATGATGTGTTTGCAGAACGTGATTTGCCATCTCATTTGGAGAGGTCAGTCCAACCATTCTAAATCCACAGGGTGGTTGTCCTACGAAGGCAGAGATTTAGGGGTGGGAATTTTTTTAGAAAAGTAGTGGAATCGAATATTACCTTATTACCCGCTTTGGCCCTGGGTGCTAATTGAGAAATCTAGATTTCCTAATCATAAATAACCTATTCCTGAGAATAATAAGGGAGGCTGGACCTTATTCCTGATCTCTCCAGAGAGTTATAGCCCTGTATCTTTGATTGACTGAGTTAAATGTTGGCCTGAAGGTCACGTTCAACATAAACAAAATCAAAGCCACAATCACTAGTCAGGTTCTCTCAGTGGCCTTCCCTGTCGGTGGGGCTTTCATTCTTCTAAGCCTCAAGTCCTTGAAATGATTCTTGCTTCTTCTTTTTCTCCAGATAGTCACTCAAATACTAAAATCTCTGTCTAATTTTATGCTCTTAAGAAGCCCCTCCTGGCTGCCATAATCTTATACCCGTGGACCTCTGACATTCTCACCTTGTTCTCTGCTTATGTCTAGAATTGCTTTGCCCTTCCTCAATTAGTGCTTCACCCCAGACTAATCTTGTGGATGTTAGCTTCACATTTCTTAATTTGCCTTCTGGTTGTATCTCCCTCTCAACCTTCAGTTTTTGTGTTTTTTTTTTTTTTGCGGTACACAGTCCTCTCACTGTTGTGGCCTCTCCCGTTGCGGAGCACAGGCTCTGGACGCGCAGACTCAGTCACGGGCCCAGCCGCTCCGCGGCATGTGGGATCTTCCCGGACCGGGGCACGAACCCGTGTCCCCTGCATCGGCAGGTGGACTCCCAACCACTGCGCCACCAGGGAAGCCCCATCAGCCTTCAGTTTTGATACTGCCTTTGGCACTTGTCTCTGGTTTCATCTCCTACTGAAATTCATTCTTGCTCCTCACACAGCCCTGCCCTTGGTTACTTTGGGAAAAGTTCCCTTTCTCAGTCCATCAGGCTCCCAGAACCTTGTCCTGGCTCAGACACTTGTAGCCAGTATTACAAGGAGTTTGGCTGCGTCCAGTGAAGGGAACTGGACACTATTCTCCTCCACAGAGATGCTGCCACCCCGTGTGTGCTTGTCTAAATTCCATCTTTCTTTTAAACCTAGTTCAAATCCCACCTGCTCCATTAAGTTTCTCGGTCCCACCAGCCCATAGATTTCCCCTCTCTTCTGAATACTTTCTAGAGCACTTATGAACTGTCCTATTCTCTTCATATTTACTGTGATTGTTTAAGATATGTCTAAGCACAAATTACTATTTATATATAGCTTGATCTTACCCCTCCCCCCCCAAATCTATAATCATCTGAAGGACAGAAACCATATTATGCATTTTATCACAGGGCTGTACATTTAACAGAGAGGTATTCATGACTGGCTGGCTTTCTAAGTCCTTCTCAAAACCAAGTGGTCATAGGAAGAAAGATAAACTCACCCTGAATACAGAGCTTTGAAATCCCTTCCCTTGCCCTCCTCACCCGTACCAGCTTTATTCGGCCAACTGGAAGCCCATGCTGGCCGAAGAGCATGACTTTAATCCATTACATGAATTCAGTATCCTGATTCTGGTCCTCATCTGAGCTCCGCATGGGCTAAAAGTACAAATAATTTTTTCACGGGTGCATCACATAAAGCAAGGCTTGAACAAAGATTTAGATCTCTTTAAAGCAGAAGATGTTGCAGCACATTTTCCCTGTCCCACAGACTTTGCGGTGGAATTTCTATTCCTTACTTGCCAGCCTGATTTAATAATTGATGGCTGCCTTATATATTGCTCGTTCCCAATGTTATAGTATACGCATATAAATGTACACACATTTGAGTAAGCAATTGCTAATATTTCAGGATCTGTCAGGATTCAGCCCTTTGGAGCTTTTAAAACTTTACCTACGCCTATGCCTGCTGGGTTTTGTTTTTTTTAGGAAAGCAGAGGTTGGAGTGAAGTTACTAGTTTGGAAGATTAAATCCTTTTGAAGTGAGGGAAAAGGGGCGGGAAAAGTCATGTTGCTGTCCATGGTTCTGATTTATGTTGCTGCAAGAAAAGACAGATTTATTTGGCAAACCACTGATTGTGGTTTACGGAGGGATCGTGATGATGATGATAAAATATAACAAGAGAAAACTACTTTAAACAATATTAAAATTTTAAATATTGACCAAATTTCACATGTATTTGTGTGTGTTTTTGTGTATGTGTTTGTGCACATGCGAGTACATGTTTCTACCTAGAAAGAGCGAGTCCATGGAAGTCGTTCTAAAGTAGCATGTTCTGATCCTCAGGGATCAAAGGATAATATGCCTCCAGGATAATATGCTTCCGTTTATGTAGAAAAGGAGAACATATGCACACAGTTATGCATACGTACATATACATGTATGTAAGCATATATACACATACTTTTATTACATACTTTTGAGTACATTCTGGTGTTTGAATGATCTAACTTT
This sequence comes from Globicephala melas, assembly GCF_963455315.2. Classification (NCBI taxonomy): domain Eukaryota; kingdom Metazoa; phylum Chordata; class Mammalia; order Artiodactyla; family Delphinidae; genus Globicephala; species Globicephala melas. Next base: position 11,766,631 of record NC_083331.1, on the reverse strand, counting down.
ATTACCTATTCTACAGTTAATTTTTTAAAGTTCATACTTTGTTTTTAATATTCCCTATTTAAAAAATTCTGCAAGAAACTAGAACTGTTTTAAAATAGAAATAAAAGACCTCTTACCTGACCTTAAAACCCCATTGTGATCTGGCAAGCTCTAAAGAAGCTAGAATGAAGTTAGGTGGTCCTAGAGTTCACACCAAGGGATAAAATGTGACCCGGATTTATGACAGTATGGTGTCTGAATTTGTTCTACCTAATATAAGTAGACAAGATAAATTGAATACCAGTGCGTTGGTATTCTTTAGAAAGCCACTGAGAAAGAAGCACTGGGAAAATGATGGGCTCTTCCCCTTATTATTATTTAGTTCAAAAAAGAAAAGTGTGAACTCTATTAAGAAAAAAATAGACGCTGAGTTCACACCTTAGTTCATTAAGAGAAAGGATGCTGGCTGATTAGGATCAACAGCGTGGGATGGTTAATTCTCTTCTGCTGGTTTTCCAATAGGGTCCAGTGGCTGGGATACAGTTAGAGTTTGAAGAAGATAAAAGTAGCCTTAGAGGGCAGAGTAGCAAAGTCCGTGATCTCTCAAACCTGACATGAAATTTCAAAGCCAATTCTGCTAATGCATCAGACTTGCTGTACAGAAGCCGAATCACTGTTTCTCCATTTACCTGTCCTCCCTCCAGCCTGGCCCTCTTCCTTGATCCCCTGTTTCTGGTAACAGTTGTTCTCCTGGCCATCCAAGCCTTCAGTTTCTTTCTAACCTCTTTCTCTGTCTTTCCAGTGAACCCAGTGGCCAGTTTCGTGAAACCGGTCCCTCATTATCTTTTGTTTCTGCCCCATCTCTTAACTCCGCCTGCATTCCCCGTGGTTCTGGCCCTTATGACCTCTTACAGAGATGGGTAGCCTCTCACCTGGTCACCACACCAGGTAGTATAGTGTGGCAGTGGGAATGCTGGGGCTGCAGTGAGATTCCTGGGTCTGTATCTCTACCCCACTACTCGTTAGTGAAGACAGAGATCTCAGTAAGATAGAGTCTCTCTAGCTTCAGTGCCCTCAGCTCTTAAATAGACACAGTAATAGTAGTCACCTCATTTTTTTTTTCAGGTCTCACTTACATTCACCTCCTCAGAGAGGTTTTCCCTGACTACCCTGTCTAAAATAGCATCCATATCACTCTGTCCTTTCACCTTGCTTTATTTTCTTTAAAACATTTATGACCACCTGACATTCTATCAACTGGTTGGTTGGTTGTCTGTATTCCGCCCCCCGCCCCCCACCTAGAATGTGAGTTCCATGGTCACAGGAACCTTGCCTGTGATTTTGTTCGTGGTTGTATCTCAGTGCCTAAAGAATTCTTGGAAGATAGTTGGTGCTCCATAATTGCATGTTGGATGAATGAATAAATAAAATTAGAGTCTCCTGTGAGAATTAAATGAGATCATGTATCAAAGTGCCTGCCCAGAAAGTGTGAGCTTTCACAGCCTCCATCACCGTTTTCTCCTCTAGTTGATCCTAAGCCACCCTGATAATTTTATCTTACCAAACATTGCTCTGCTTAAAACGATCACTGACTTCCTGTCGCCCCTCTCAAGCTGGATGGAAGTTTCTCAGCTCAGTGTCCAGCTCTCGCTACGATAAGGACCCAGCTATGCTGTGGGATTCTGAGATTTTACTCTACTTACCGCCAATCTTATTAAGAGGGCTGTTAGCAAATCCTTGTCTCAGAGAGAGAGATTCCACTTATTATCTGGATCCTGAAGCAGGTCTGCCCTCTACCTCATTAGAGACATCACCTTTATTGTCCAAGGCTATTTTGCTATACACTCATCTTTGCAAGGATAGTTTAGGACACATGCTGTCACCAGGCAAGTAGAAATGTCATGGAGAATTGCACCCTAATTCTGTCCTTCTATACTTATCTTCCATGACTCTTACATTTATCCTGTATTACCCCAAACTGCAGCACATGCCAGTTTCCTTGCTTTGTGCCTCACAGATGCTTTTCCTTCTAAGCTCTCCGAGGTAAAACCTGATCTCATCTTTAAGATCCATCTTTTCCTCTAGATATCTGCATAGTCTCCCCATTTGCTTCCTTGAGGTCTGTGCTCCCTTAGTAGTGAGGTCTTTTTCTGATCTAAAATAGAAGCCTGGCCCCGCCCAGCAATGCCACTCTCTTTATCATTATCACTCTATGACATATATTTACTTGTTTATGGTCTGTCTTCCCCTTCTAGAATCTAAGCTCCTTGGAAGTAAAGGCTTTGGGTGTTTGATATTCTGCTACAGCCTCAGTCCCCTAAACAGTACCTGGTACGTAGTAGATGGTAAATAACTATTGGTTGATTTTGTGAGTTAGTTTTGTATTTCATCTTCTCCATGGCTCTTTCCAGGTTTGCTAAGAGGGATGTGATCACCAGATCTGCTGAACCTTAATTCTACTTTACTTGTCCTTCTCCGTGATGATGATCCTGTTCTGCCTCTTATTATAGGTGTTTATTCTTCATTAGACTGTTAGTTTGTTGAGGACAGAGGCTTTCTCTTATTCTAATAGCTTTTTAGTACCTCACACATTTGCTTTAATGTGGTAGACACTTAATATACATGCACAGTATTTCATGGTAAGTGAAGAGACCAAGTAGCCTGAAATATCACACTCCTTTTGATACTGGTTTACTTAGCTCTGCATCCTGGGTAATTGGAATGTACTCTCCATCAGAATTTGGAGGAAATAACCAGTGCCAATTGGTAGAAACTGATGGAAAAGTGATTTTGGCTAAATATAAGGGCAAACAAATGGAATTTTACAAAGGCATTGACTGCCTCAAAGATAGTAAGCACCATATCCCTGCATAAGCTCAGTCACAGAACTCAGGCTGGGTGATTACTTAGCAGAAGGTAAGCAGCAGATTCAAGTACAGACGGGATGTGGGAGTGTGGTATGGTTTGACTAGGGGTTCAGGGAAGTCCCTTCTACAATATAGGTTCTGTGACTTTTATGTACATGTAATTTACCCATCAATCACGTAATGATCTGGAGCAGCGTATGCTGAGCCTAAAGGTACAGTTTCTTTCCATCCTCTAGGGCTTCAGTTCTTTTGTTTTTTTAAATCCTACAACATTTTGAAAATAGACCTTACACTTCTCTCCTTTTATTTCAGTATTGGCTTACATGTCTGTCTTTCTAGGAAACTGTGTACCCATTAAGAATAAAAACCATGTCTTATTTAGATTCCTGTTCCCAGTAGCTGACCTAGAGTCTTAGTTGAAGTTCATTGGATTTTTATAGAATGAATGAATAATCAGTCTGAGGTTGGTCTTTTCTATATTATTGATACTCTAGTTGTTTGGCTCTTTTTTTTGCTATCTGTACCCTTCTGAGTGACCCAGAAATATTGCCTTTCTTTCCCCAATGTTATGGCCCCTGTTTTGCTCCTAAAACAAATTCATCCTTGAATCCCTATAGGATGATGATGATGTTTTGCTGTTGCTAATAATAACACCTTTCTAAGAGAAGGACGGTTCTGTTCTCAGAACAAGCAAGGACATTCAAAAAGTCTATGGATGGTGGGGGGATATTTTAAAAATTAAGTAGCAGTTACACTGACTATCTCTAAAGTGATAGGAATGGAATACCAGGTAGAATTGTATTTTAAATCACCGGGAGGCTCAGGCTTCCTGAGAATGGCAACCTTTAATTCTGTGGAGATAATGGAACTTTCATTAAAGGTCTTTTCCCTCTTATGTAGGATGGAGTCTCTTTTTGAACAGATTAATTCCCTTCTAAGGTTCTTTTTTTTTTTATTAATCAGTAAGCATAGCTCTTTAGATGGCTATCACTATAATAAGGAAAGTATTGAAATTCAGAAAGCTGCTTTTGAGAAAAAAGGGGACATTGTGCTTTTAGTCTCAAGAAACATGAAGGTGAACAGTACCTTAGTGTTGTTCATTCGCAACGAAACTTGATTTTTCACTTTCTCTAAAGCTACTTTTCTTCTGCTTGAGTCTGAGCAATTTCAGAGGAAAAACCAGTGTCATGTGCTGGATGAGATTTAGTGAATGAATGAACAGAATTAAAAGAACAGTGAATTCAGGAAATTGTCATGATTACTGACAAATGAGAGTGCACATGGGGTTAGGGGTGGAGATGAATAGACTGTACAGAGGCTTTTATGATCTAAACTGGCAGGAATCAAGTGAGACAAATGTCGTGAAAGAAAAAACATTAACTTGTCCTTGAAGGGAAATAATCCTTTGCTACTTGAAGGTGTGAATATGGTTGAGCAGTAAGGTGATCTGAGGCTAGTTATTAAGTTGGGATGGTTGGTGAGTTTGGCAATTGAGGATTCATTGGTGCTTTTCTTTCTGGTGTGTTGAAGAACTGAGGATTCTCCAGAGACGTTGATGATCAGATAGGTCAAAAACGAAATCTTTGCTCAAAGATTATGCAAACATGAGCTGGAAGGATTAATAGATAAGGAAACGATATTATCTTTTCACCATTTTCTCAATTCCTTAAATAGCTATTTATTTATTTTATACTAAAGAATATGGAAGGAAATAGCTTGACTGTCTCATTAAGCACATTGAGCTTTTTGGTGGAGTGAAATGTGTTTCTGCTGCTAGAGCATCATCCCGAGTTGACTGAAGTACCGTGGTTCTGGACGCCTTGTGGAGTGCCACTGTGCCGAGTCTGGAGTTCTAACATTTTGTTTTTTACATGATCCTACTGGCACTCCTCTTTCTAACGGGCCGGGCTCTTACCTGATCCACTAGACTTCCAGAGAGAGGGGTATCTGTCCCCAGTCACCTTTGAATCTTCAGGGATTCACATAGTTCCTGACAGGCAGAAGACACTCAGTAAATGTAGAAATGAGCTGGATCGGTTTAATCACAAGGGACAGTGGTCAAGATGGTGTGCACCAGTGCAAATCCCATAATTTGAAGGAAAACGCAAACCTCATGCATAATGGAGGAAGGGATTAACTTAATCCTTAGATGGAAAGGGAAAGCACATTTAAAAAACAAATGAAATAACGGGGTCTAATCCTCACGTGTCAGTACTGCCTGAATGGGTAGATTTCATGGCAGATAAAGGAATTGGCATTGGGATTTTTAAAGGTTGTGAACCAGGTTATTATTTTGTCATCTTCTGAGGTTGGTCAGTCAGTACTCACTGGGTTAGAAGCAGTGTTAAAATTAAAATCAATTTTTCTTGATTTCCACTGTTGAGTTTAATTTCTGCTACATTATTGTTGGTATCTAAGTCTACCAAAAATGTGATACCCATCAGTGAACATCAGACTTGGGACACTCTTCTGTTCCTGGATGTGCTTATTTAACTCATGTCTGCTCTCAGATAGCTTTGTAGTAAATCAAGATATTTGAGGTTGACTAAGAAATCCTATTTTTCTCTACTCCATAGATATAATTATTTTAAAGAGATTATTAAAGAATCAACTATTAATGGGCCAAAGGAGTCTAATGATGACACCAGAGATGTAGTAAATTTATATTCAATTATACAACCAAAGTTTAACAATATTTTAAACATAGTAAGTACCAATTATGTGCTGGAGCTGGCTTGAACCAGCTTGTTAGAGCTGATTGTTAAAATTTCAAGAATTTTCTGAGCCAGTTGTTAAACAGTTGGTAGCTTGAAATTGGTCATAGATATCATGGTGGGAGTATTTACACCACAGAAATTAGCAGTTGCCACAAATCAAGACTTCCACACAATCCCCACCCCGAAAGCCAGTTGTTAAACATTTACCAGCTCTCCAATGACAGTAAGTCCTATTTTTATTAAATGATTTTTAAATCTAGTATGTTAGAGTGGTTGTTTTCTATTTTCATCATGACAAATTTATGATTATTGCCACTTTTGCTGTCTTTCCATAACCGGTTTCTTAAGTGTCAAGACTTACACAAGTTTTGAAAAATACTTTTTAAAAACCACAAATAAGATTCTAAGGAAAATTAAATAAATTGTAGAACTGAATAATTTAGCAGATTTTTTTGGGCTATCTTTAACTTTAGATAACGTTTTCATGAAATGAAATCTGTTATACACAAAAATAATATAAAAGGTTAATAGATGATTAAGATAGGAAAACATGAATTTTCTTTTAATTTCTAAAATAGTAACTGGCACAGAGTTCTGTTAGACCACATGGGACAGCCAGGGAGCTGTGTTAAAGGACTTGGAGCATTAAAAAGTAGAATGGACAAAGAATTGGAAAGTTTATTTTAGAAAGTAATACTTTAATGGAAGGGGTCTAGCAACAGCTAGATTCTCACAGTGGGAATGTGAGATGTCTCCTGAAAGTTTGCTAGATGCTTTCAGATAAGCATCTACTTGGTCAGGTCATTAGGGTCTGGAGATGGATTGGCAAATTCTTAGAAAATAATCATAATATTCTCATGTTTCTTAAGCAACCGTACTTGCCTGAAATGGTCAGGTGCAGTACAAAACAATTGAAAATAATATGCAGCCTCTTCAAGCCAGCATCTTGTAATCAGCCAGTCCAGACAACAATGGCTCCCTTTTTCTGCAGTGTTTTGTTACATTTGCTCGGGCTTGCTCTTGTCTTTGGAAAGTAGTGTGCAGGAGGATAAGATGGAAAGTGCATGGAAGTTATGAGATAGAGTTGAAAGGGAGAGGGAAGAAACAGAACGGGGTAAGAGGAGATAGTGTAAATAACTTGGGGTAGGAAACAATACACAAAACTGCTCCCACCCCCCCACCCCACTTCCAGCCTGATGATCCTACTGAATAGATTTGTGAAGCCAGGGCTATTTCCCCAGCGGAAGGAGGCAGAGAACTGAGTCCTGAGAACTTTGAAGTGATTGCCCACTGGTACTGTGACCCCGGGCTTACAAATGCTCAAGAATAAAACTCGTAAACTCGAACGCTGTGAGGGCTTTTGACCATCACAGACAAGGAAAGAGAGTTGATTTTCCCAAGAGCACACAGCTCATTCCTAGTAAAGCTGAAACGAAAGTCTCTTATTTCCCAACTTAGTGCTACTTATAGTGTCTTGTGCTTGTACATCACTGAATTGAATGTACAGCCTCATTTGTTTTAAGTCTACAGATGCCCTGGAAATTATTATTGAGTTGAGTAAGACATTCTGCCAAATGGCTGTTATGGGCTCAGAACCCCACTCCTGTGAGGGAGACACAAGACTGAGAACATACAGTGTTTATCAGCAGGGGAATATTCTGAGATCAGTTGAAATGTGATCTATATTCCATAAACATGCAAAGGGAAATATAAGCAGAATTACTCCACGGTATTGACAGATACACACTACTATATAGAAAATAGATAACTAATAGAGACCTACTGTATAGCACAGGGAACTCCATACTCTGGAATGGCCTATATGGGGAAAGAATCTAAAAAAGAGTGAATATATGTATATGTATAACTGATTCACTTTGCTGTACACCTGAAACTAACACAACATTGTACATCAACTCTACCCCAATAAAAATTAAAAAAAAAATTACTCCACGTAAAGTAAAATAATATTATCTTCAAGTACAGATTAAGAAGTGCAATAGTTGTTGGCTCCCCAACCAATATGAAAAGAATATTTTATAATTTTTTAGTTGTTTATTTCTTGGACTAAAATGTAAAAGGGTCTCAAGAACTTTATCAGTAAAGCCTTCCTCCCTGGTTAATCATTCCCAGTTTTAGCCCATATCCAGTGCTGAATATATCAGTTGGCTCCGTCTCGGCTACCACAGAATATTTAGCCAGAGAAAACCATGAGTTTAGCAGTGGAGCGTGGGGTTTAGCTGTCTGTGCAGAAATGTCTGTGGTTCTGGCAGTCCCCTTCGTGGGTAGATGCAGCTGTCTTTTCGTTCCGACAGCTGATTTCCATGCATGTGAACTTCGTGCTTTACTCACTTTACCACCATTGCTGGCCTTTTGGTGTCATGTTTATGGGTTTGGAGTTTCCAGTTTCAGCATCATTCTGATGGTCTGGTCTCATTAGTCCCAGTCCTTCTCCCTGAAGCTAGTTATTTCATATATTTTAAGTCAGGAGTTACTAAGAATAGGACATGCAAAATCATTAATTTGAAAGGAATGGGGTTATCGCACATTCCCCCACGGGCTCTGAGCCTTGAATTTCTCCGTTAAGAACATGTGATGCAGCCGCTTTGTAGAAACGTCCCACTTAATTTTCTTTGCCATCATCACCTGTTCCTCATGTGCTCTGTGCCGGCACGGCCAGCAGATTTCGAAGCAAAGGGTTAATGAAGTTTCAAACTACTGATATACTTTGTGGCTTCTTTGAGGATGTGATTTATGGATCTGGGCATTGCCACAAAGTCATGGAAGTATTTTAAGAAATGTGCTAGATTTAGCATTGTCTGTTAAACCACAGTCATAAAATTATCACTGTTCAGGCACTCTGGCTGCATATGTTATAATTTGCATTAATTTAGATGCTGTTGAATGATTAAAGAACCATAAAGTACCATTAAAATTACTTAGCAATTTGCATTGTGACATTCAAGCTAGTCACATGTTTCTAGCTAAATGTTAGGCCACAAAAAAGTATGCATTTGCTTCTGCAAGCATACCCGGCAAGGAGGGAAAATTGTTGGAAAAGAAAGTAAATATTCATGCCAATCGGTTCTGATAACTCCTTTTATCAAACCAACCTTTAGGTTTTTGTAATAATGCTTGAGGAATCTTATTATTTAATTATAAACTTAGGGTTTATTTAGAAAGGCCACACTGCAAAATGGAAGCTAGTCATCTCTTTTAGAATTGGGCCATAAATTAACCTAAACTGTGTGAAGAAAGTGGAAATTTCCATTTACTTTAATATACATTTACTAGCCTCCTTTATTGAGCACTGAACTCGACTCTGAGGAACATTTATTTGATGAGAAAAGTTTTAAAACTGAAATATGCAAAGTCAAATTTTGACTGAGAAGATTTGTACTTTATTGAAATCTTGTTAACTTGTATTTTACTCATTAATTTGCTTGATTTTTTTATTTCTTTAAAAATTTTCTAAAAAAATGTATGTGTATATACTGAAGTACTTATACTGGTATTTGCAGTCTACTTTGAAATGCATCAGAAAAGAGGATGGATCTCGGGTAGATGGAACAATGGGTAGGTGGATATTCATGAGACCAGTATGGTGAAATGTCAATGACAGAATCTCAGTGTTGAGTAGATGGCTGTTCACTGTAAAAATTCTTTCAACTTTACTGTGTATTTGAAATTTTCCAAAATACAGTTTTGGAAAAATCATTAATACCCCCCCCCCCACTCAGCTTAAGAAATAGAATATCAGCACTTACCTGGTGGCGCAGTAGTTAAGAATTAGCTTACCAATGCAGGGGACACGGGTTCAAGCCCTGGTCCAGGAAGATACCACATGCTGCGGAGTAAAACAAACTTAACTACCTAAATATTACGTGTGGGATGTTACTCCATCTGATTTTTACATTGACCGCAATTTAATCTGAATTACCAAAATATGCTTTTACAGAAGAAAGTGCATAATAACTAATCTTAGTAATTGAATATTAGATGTATATTAAATGTTTTTGAATGTTTTCTCACCAGAACTGATTTACCGCATTTACAGAAAAAGCTAATGAAAATGGAATAGTATAAACAAAACATTTCTTTTGACTTCATGCTTTGACTTTATTTAAAGTGAATGTCTCTTAGTTTGATTATGATCTCTTTTGCTTCTTCAAGATGCAGAACACATGAAGCACAACTTACATTGGAGCCTTCTTTAGATGCCTACTTGAGGCCTCTTTCATGAGGGAATTCATCCCTCTTTCATGAGGGGAGCCTCTGGCTTGGCAGTGTAGTCCTTAACATTTAGTTGTGTTTTATGGATTCGTGGCTGTTCACGCCCTTTGGTAAACCCTGATCACAACATTTTTATTTGAACATTCTCTCCCCTCAGTGCTTTAGAGTCACCCTAACTGGCATTTCTTGTCAAAGGTAAGTTCATGTACAGAAGAACAATGGATAGTACTTGGTTGGGAGGTAGAGAGAGGTCATTGAGGCTAGGTAATTTTGATTTTCTAAGGCTAAGTAGTGGTTACAGATCTGGCCACTAGTTTCTAAGCCACGTTAATAAGCAGATACCCTTTCTTTAAATCAGGTTGCAATAAAAAAGAAAGGAAACATGAAAATTATTTTATCCGTTCTTTATTTTGTGAGACATATACAAGTTTCCCCTGCTATCTGGAAGTAGAGGGTTCCTATGAAACCTTTTGTAAGCCAAAACGGAGTAAAGTGAAGAAGAAATTGCCTTAGGACAAGTCTGCTAATGGGTGCACAAAATAAATCAAGATAAAGCACAGACACTCACAGATACAGTTCAAAGCTATGGCAGCTTGATGCTGAGATGCTGAGTGTAGTTCCCAGGGAAGGAGCTTGGCAGTGCCACTATCACTACTCAGGGAGTGTGCTGCATCTGTAAGGGTTCGCCGCAAAACAAATGCCAAAGGCTACTTCCGCTTTTAGCCTTTCTTCATAAAAGCGAAAATCCTCTTCGGCTTTCTTTCTGTTAGTGAAAACAGGTACTGATGTCGATCTTTCATAAAAGCAAAGTGGCATACAGTGAACTTTTGAAAAGCAGGGCATACCTGTATAGACAGACATAATTTAACATCTGTGCTTGAGAAATTTTGGATATGCTTGGAAATAGCTTGTGACACTGTCACACAATCTGTCTTCAATAAGTGTATACAACTGGGACAGAATGCCAAATGTCCCACCATGTGTGGCCCATGCTTCTTTTGTATGTCACCATCCCTTTGGGAACTGAAGACCTGAGCCACTGAAACAAAGCTCTGGCTTTACACTTTGTTCACAGCCCCTGCCTGTCCAGTGCTCAATTTGAATTGTCCCAGTAATGGAAGAAGCAGAGTAGCCAAGGCGATATTTCCCTTGCTTCTATTTTAAGAAGTGAGGAAACAAGAGGAGAGACAATAATTAAAATTCCTATAGCTGGAGTCATCTCTGAGAGAGTACCTTTGTATTCTTATATTCTTTCTAATGAATAGTACTTTACTTAAAGCTGCACTTTATCCTACTAGAAGCTAAACTATGGAGTGTTTCCACAGGTGGATTTATATAAAAGTTCATTATAGTGAATGGATTTTAGTACGGGTGTGTGCAGGGGGAGAGCAGGATAAGTACCATGAAAAAACTCAGCAGCCATATGGATTAACATAGTGTTCAAAATACTTGGGCACCTAGAATAAAATATAATTCTATTTTAAGTATTCTGGAATTCAGAATAAGATAACACAGCTTAATACATTTAATTTCCTTTTCTTTTTAAAATACAATGGATGTGACAAAACAATCTATGTTACACATAAAACATCCTCACTAAAGGAGATGGGGGGAAACAGTGCTGCCCTAAGTGACTTTGGAAATGAGTGGCGTCTGTAAGATTGAAGGCAAAGGAAACTACAATAAGTACTGTCCTGTAGTTGATAAAGTTGTTTCCCATGGTGGTATGGGTTTAAAAATCTGATAGCAACTGAACACTTAGACGAATGGATGGCAAATGATGGGAGCCAGGTTCCTCACTGTTGGACTAGAATTTTACAGATAAACAAGGGGAGAAGGCTAAAATGACCCAGATGGTTATAGATTAGAGTTGGAGACATCAGTATAACTCATGGTGAGTTTAGTGTAGATGCAGATGTTACATATAGATCTATTTATAGATACGTATATATACATGGGTTAGCATACCCATACATATTTCCTTACTCTATCAGCGGAGAAGGCTAGAAGCAACAACAACCCAGAAGCAGTGATACATCTAGTGCTCAGATCTTGTCTTTAAATACCATCCTCTGATAAAAGGAAACAAGGATCCTTGGAGAACTGGCTGATTCTAAGACTAGAGCAGGAAGTGTATATGATGAGCCTGGAGCACCTTGTAGTGGCAGAAAGTAAGGAAGTGCTCGAAAAACAAAACAAAACAAAACAAACCCACAATGATGGAGGTATGTCGGAGGAACACAGGAGCCAACTGAAAGAACTCCCAGTGGCCAAGTTAGATCAATTTGAGCAACACATTAAATAAAGTGATGTTGGCTTATAATCCAAGGTACAAAATGAATGAGTCCACAGTGATACAAATAATTCATTGAATAGATAAATAATGGGGGAGAAGAGACAAATCTTCCATGCAAAAGAATTCTGAAAAATTTATGTAGGTATTCTGCCCCCAAAGAGATGGAGCATAAGTCCGTAGTCCTTCAGAGTGAGCTGCATGTGTGACTTCCTTCCACAGGGGGCAGCATGGGAAGGAGAATAAAAGCTTAATTTTATGGTTGAGAAACCTGACAAATGCCAGCTCATCCAGATGATCGAGGTCAACATCAACAGTGATAAGTCACATTGATAGTATGCACTCTTGATATGATGTGATGAGAATGGCATCTCACCTCTGTGGTCTTCCTCCCCCAAACCCAGAGTCCCAGTCTACTGAGACACCAGACAGATCCCAATTGAGGGACATCCTACAAATATCTGGCCAGCATTCATCAAAACTGTCAAGGTCATCAAAAACAAGGGAAGTCTAAGGAGCTACCGTAGCCAAGAGAATCCTAAGGAGACACAAAGATTACATATAATGTGGTATCATGGACGAGACCTTGGAAGAGAAACAATTAGTTAAACTTACAAAAAAAAAAGTTAAAGGAATCTGAATAAAGTATGAACTTGAGTTAAAAATATTGGCTCATTCATTGTAATATGATTCAAGGCATAATACTAATGTAAGATATTAATACTAGGGCAGGCTGGCAGTGGAGTATATAGGAATGCTGTGTACTATCTTTTCATTATTTTCTGTAAATCTAAGACTGTTCTAAAAATGAAGTTTATTTTTTGAAAAAGATAGGTGTTTGGATATTCATAGCAAAAATCAAACCAATCAATAATGGGTATACACACTTAGTTTACATCTGAGACTCTCGTTTAAAACTAGAAAAGCTGCTAATATTGGGGAATATTCAAGATAACAATAATAAACAAGAATATTGGGAAAATCCCACGTAGAAAATCCCATAGATTCCAATAGATGGAAATCCATTCTAGATATCTAATTGATATGATAAACTTAGAAGTTATTTGTGTTATATAAATGTCTGCTACTTAGTGGGACCATTTCAATTTTAAATTTAGAGCAAGTAATGTATGCATTATTAGACACTGAGTTCAGAAGACATTGAGTACATGATTCAGTCCATGCAGCAGTACATTTATGGCTCTTAGTCATACCTTCAGGATTTTGCGATAAAATTAGGTTCTTTGTTTAACTGAGTCAAAAGATCATTTGTTGGCTTTGTAACTTGTTTTGAAGCTAGAAGGGCAGTGTATTTGTGTGTGTACATATGTGTGTACACACATACATGCTAAGCTTGACTATACAACACTGTAAACAAAACATTTCACCAAGAAAATTGACAGAACTTTAAATTAAAAAGGAATTTTTAAAAGACAGTGTTTCCCTCCCTGGTTTAGCTTTAGAAGAAAGCAGTGCTAAAAAAAAAAAAAATCACCAATGTTCACACATTTTGAAGAGTGTGAATTTTATTCACCAGTTTGCTTTTTATACCAGAGCCCAGCTGCTGCCTTTTGGAAGAGTGAAGCATTTCCACCAGAATTGTCTGCAGCTCAGTATAGCTATAATGCCAGAAGAAATCCTACCAGATTATGTCCTTTGATTTTCACAGATTTTATTCAGAAGATCTGGCAATGGTTGCATTTTCACACTTCAGAAATACACGGTTGGCCAGGAGTTATTTCTGGAGTTTTCTTTTAAAGCCTTATATGTTTTTGAGATTCTCTGTGTTCCTAAATCAATTCCCTAGTCATTCCTTACCCGAAGTGAGAAATTTATATCTTTTTTTAATGAAGTCACTTTTAAAGTTGAAAGCGGTATTTTCTAGAACATCTGAAAAAGTTCTCTGTTCTGGGCATCTTGACTAATGACTGCTAAGTCATGTAAACTGCCTTCTTCCTTCATAGAATATGGTGCTGCAAATCATAAGATGTTAGACATAAATTCTGCCCCTGGGGGGTTACTTCGTAAAACAGATGACTGAGATTTTTGGCTCTGGAGCCAGGGACACTTCATTCAAGCCTCAAACCTGCCACGTCCTGACTATGTGAACTTGGGCATCTTCCCCTTAACTTCCTCCACCTCAGTTTCCTTAACTGCAGAGCGAAAAGAAAAAAATAGCAACTAATGCATAGAGCTGTTTTTAGTATTAAGCAAGGTAACTTTGTACAGTGTTGGTCATAGCACATAGTAAAAATTAAGTAAATGTCAGCTATGTTCATTATCATGACATTTATAGAAAACGTGCCAGGAACTACCTGAATAGTGCCACCAAGTATATGACTTCTAAACAATCAACTGTGCGTCAGTTGCTTAGGAACGCCTATGAGAAAAGCCTCCAAAAGAAAAAAATGTGTGTGCCAAGAAATGCCAGTGCTTCTTTGGATCATGACTTACAAGAAAGCTCTGTCCCACAGGCCCTCAGTATTTCCTGACCAGAGCTCGGCTCTAGAGCGCTTGTCACTGGATTTGGAGCTTGGGATTCTCTGCCTCATCCCTTTGACCACTTAGCACGCAGTTTGGGAGACGCAACCATCCCATGGCCCCGGAACCAGCCTCAGGGAGCAGGGGTGAAGCCATGGCATGCTGCCCGCCAGATCTATGAAATCTGGTAGCTTAACATGTAAATGAAATGTGATTTTATACACATATATACAAACACACACACCCTTTTTGGTTCAAAAGCACATAAAATATCAGGACTCATAATTGGTAGCAGAGGATGGAGTAATGTTATGGAGAAAGTCAAGAAATTATTAGATTTGCCATTCAGGCATTCTAAGAAACAACATATCGTACCCAGGGAAATAGTATCTATTTGGATAATGTTATTCTCTTCGTAAGTGTCAGCATGTGGCCAAGGAGAGAGGTGATCCATGTTTTTTTCTATACCACTTTTATGTAGTACCTAACTCAGATTTCCCTGAAATCCACGTTGAGTATAATCAACCACTGCTTTTCTAGGAATTAAAAGGACGCATAAAAATAGTCAGTGTTTCGTGTTTGGTAATTGCAATCATTGTTGCTTTTGTTGTGGTCATCCAAAAAAACAAAAGTCAGTGGCATAGATACCTAATTTCCTTTAGCAACCAAATTATAAAAGCACAGATTGAATATTTGATAAACAATTAGATTCAATCTTTAAATTATTTGGATCCCCAATACTACTTAATAGCCATATCAGTGGAAAACACTGGGAGAAAAAGAGCAGGATTAATTAAGAAAAAGCTGGTTATCAAGAGTTTCATGTGTGGGTAATAAGACTAAGGTTTCTGTTCTAAGTTAAATTCTCATTCTTGGGAGGTCAAGAGAGACCCAAGAAGATTACTCAAAATATGACTCTAAAAACATTGTCAAGGAGATGTTATTAGAACAGAAGTGAGGGGCAGAGATATGGGGCTATGTGGGTAGAAAGACAGGAAAGAAAGGACAGAAGCTGAGAGAGACAGACAGGGACAGAGAAACAGAGACAGAGACCAAGAGACAGAGAGAGGTGGAAGGGGAGAGGAGAGAGAGCCAAAGGTGGATGGAGAGAGAAAGGAGTGAATATGGACAGATGGATGGGGAAAGAGCAAAAGAGAGGGAAGGAGCTAGATTCACACAGGGAAGAGATACAGTGATGGAAAAAGAGGCAGAGAAGTGGTGGGCAGACGTGGTTGAAGGTGGCAGGGTTTTTCACTGCCCCTTGACATTTGGCTGATATTTTCATGGTCAAAAAAGAGAGGGGGCTTCAGCAAAAGATGAAGCCACAGTGATTTGAGGCCCAGCTCAAAATATGCTGCAGGTGGGATGTTCCTCACGTGTCTGGGCTTTTTTTTTGCTTTTACAACTAGTTCCTTCCCTGTGTCCCTCTTCCTGCCCATGTATCTTACCAACACCTTTCAGTTCTATGCTGGGCTTCACTCTCCCTGGCTCATGGTAAATATGCAGAAATTTTGCAAGCTGATCATTAAACTGGTGGTAGCTTGAAATCAGCCATAATGGGAATATTTACACCTTGGAAATTGGCAAATGAGAGCTTTTTTTTTTTTCTCCTGGACAGGGCTTGGCTGGATAAAATTTGCGTAAAATTCATTTTGTTTACTTACTCATTTATATGTGTAATTGATGTCATGACTTAGATCCTTCAAAATTTAGGGAATAGAATTGATCATTGGGCCAATTGTGCAATTTAAAACAGTATATAAATCCAAGACCCAAACATATGCATTTAGTATTTAACATTAAAGGCATACTTACCGTCACTTCCAGGAGATCACTTCAAGGGAAACTGGATAAACTGAGAACTGACTTCTGTTATTTCAGAGATAAAAACTAAGGTACAAGCAAAGTACATTGTATGAGAGTTATTCTTATGTATTTGGATGTGCAGGTATGTTTAGTATCTTGGTTGTGGCGATGGTATCACAGGTGTACTCATATATTCAAACTTATCAAGTTGTATATGTTAAGTGTGTGCAATTTTTTGTATATCAGTTATACCTCAAAGCAAAAAAAGGAGTTATTTACATCAAACTCAAAATGCAAATTTTAATAGACAGTAACTTAAAAATTCTGATTTAATTACTGTCGATTCAACTTTGGGTAAAAACAACTGAGAAATTTCTATTCTTCTTCATTTGTTTTCATTCTTACAATTGCATTAATATACATGACACTTCTTTCTAGACTGGAGTTCGCTTAGTTTTAAGTGTATTCATGACTTCATCATAAAATTTTGAGTTAGTTTTAAAATATCTTGTTCACTAGTGGCCGTGTCTGGACCAGTACCTTCACCTCCTGGCTCTCTGCTTTTTCTGTCATGTCTCACAGTGATTTAAAAGATAACCAGTTGCCCATTTTGTTAAGCTTATATTATTTTCAGGAAATGTTCAGAATACTTTGTATTTGATAGATGTTTATATTTTAAAATAGAACTTACAGTAATTGAGTGCCAACTCTAATAAGCTCTGGCCTACACTTTATATACTTTGTTCCTCTAAAACTTCACAGCAGTCCCCTATGGTAGGTATTATTTATGCCCTCTCCCAGTCCCTGAAAAGTTAAGTTACTTGCTCAGGTTACACCAGTAGTAAGTATAAGTGGTCTGAACGGTTTGATTCCAAAGCTTAAGTTCTTTACACTCCACCAGGCTGCCTACCATACATTATGGGATTTTACCCTTCTTATTACCTTGTGAAGAATGCAAAGCAGGTATTATCACTGCTTTACAGGTTATGTTTTATAAAGGACTTAGGGGCCACAGGTGACTTAAAATCAGATAGCTAGGAAAGTCTTCTGACTCCTCTTCCAGTGCTTCTTCCCAGATGGCCCAAATTGTAAGTACAATAACAAAATTAAAATGAGGTCATCATATCTGACTTAATGTGAAACTTTCATAGGACATTATTTCAAGCTTATAAAAGCTTCTTCGGGATTGAACACAAACTGCGTATACATGTTTTCAAGTGGTTCATATTTCAGAAGCAAGAGTGTAGGCCAAGAAAAAAATCTTCAGTTGCTGTTTGCCTGATTCAGTCAGAATGTGTTTGGCACAGAGTGTGTTCTATTCATCAGTCCTGTTGTTTCTGGGGAATACCCAGATCTCAGCCATCCACCCTCCTATTCCTGGGCCCCAGCCTCAGGAAAAAGGTGACAATTCATTTTGTTGGTTCATTTGTTTTTATTACAAGGAATTACTTTTAGCGACTCAAAAAGAATTCTCTGTCATCCAAGGAACTTTTAGTCACCCAGGTTTACACCTTGCATTTGCAATGAAAGGACGTAGGAAAGTGGAAAAGGGACAAAATGCAAAAGGCACTGAAAGAGCGTCTGGGGAGAGGGTGTCCCGCCCAGTGGAGCTGAATTGCAAGGAGCCCCCCCGCCCCACTTCCCTTGCCTGGTGTTCTTCAAGGGATCACTGGAAAAGGGGACTGTCCCTCCCTGGGAGCATGACAAGGCCAAGGTGGAGTCCATTTGGCCTTTATCCTTCAGAACTGCCCAGCCGATGGAAGGGTTTGTATGAGCAGTTATGAGAGTTACAACTGCATGTCATGCTATGAGTCTTCAGATTTTTTTTCTGATTATGAAAGTAGCAGTGAATGCTTGGGCTTAAAAGAAAGGCTGAGTTTTAGAAACATAGCACCTTGTTTCCAGTTGACAACCCACTGTGGGCTTCTGAGCCACCCGGAGCAGCAGGAGAAAGTTTAATTAGTGTTGTAGAAGGGGTCTGCCCCCACAGGCTTGTCTCCTGTCTTTTGTTCTCTCCTGCTTCTGCCTCTCCTGCTGAGCTGTACATCCAGCCGCCTGATCCTCAGCTTCTGAGCCTTCAAGTCTAACAGGTGGGCCCAGCAGGGAGCCGTGGGTTGGTTCTGTCAGCAGGGAAGCGCATCCAGGCTATGCAGAAGCTGTGTGCAAAGCCGTTCATCACCCCCATCGAGGTGACAGTCACATATTTGGACAACAACAAAAGATTGCCAGGGAACCAACAGTCGATGCTCTGAAGTTTCACGCCACGCAGTAACCAGCCCCTCCCCATTAAATGATCATCTATTTGTGTTGCTATGAATGAGGCCTTGGTGACAGAAATCATCTGTACAGCTTACCAAATTGACACTCTTAACTGTCTAATAAGAGTAAAGAGCCTCTTTATATTATCAGATTTATTACCAAGAAATAATTTAGGGCCCAGTAGCAATTCAATCATAGGACTGATCTCTTAAGGAAAAACAAATTTGGTGATATATATACATATATATATATATATATATAAAATACATATTTTGTATACATGCAATTCATATATATGTGTACATACACACCTACATATATATTTTTTTCTTGGCAATTGTATTATTTTATTATCTTCATAAAATGTAATTTTTTAAAAATAAACTAATGGCGACTTGTGAAGTAACAATAGATGGCCAGATAGAAAAGCTAGGAAAACTAAAAGATTTGGGTCTTTATTGACATTATCTTCTTTAGAGTCTCTTAGAACATTTAGAGTAAAGATCATCAAATCAAAAGGAATCAGAGCCAGATAGATAAGGGAATGAGAAAAGCATGCAAGTAGAGTATTAGGGAGGTGAAGGGACCCGGGCCCTGTGCACAAGGGCAGCTACTGTTGAGCTCCACATTGCTGTTGTCACGCAGGAATATAGTACAAATATTTATAGATACTCTAAATTTTCAGAAAAGATGAATATTTTCATTTAATTGTTATTACTCAATTTAGAAATGTTGGCCCAATTTTAACAACAACAAAGGCATAGCATTTGCCAAATGAAACATCTTTATAACAGTCTGGGTTTGTGGGCCTCTGATTTTCAAACTCTTATGCAAAGATGGATTCGTCTTATTAAATAAGTAAACAATCATATATTAAGTTTTTCTCAAAGTTAGTCTTGCTTCTTGTGAAGAGAGGTGATATCTGTTAACTGAATTTAGTGTGCTCATTATTTTGCAATATACACATAGATTAAATCAGTATGTCGTACACCTTAAACTTGTACAATATTATATGTCAATTATACCTTAACAGAAGTGGAAAAAAAGACATCGAATCAAAAACAAAGTTAGTCTTGCTTCCCATCACAGTTATATTCTTTTGAGGTGCAGGGAACTGGTCTTAAAACTGCTGCATCTGCCACGCTAATAGGTGGAAACTACATATATATTTAAGTGAGCCCTGATCCCTTTGAAACTGTCAGCACTGCAGAGTTCAAGCTTCTTGCAGCCACATTGTAGGGAAACAAACTCTTTCTGAAGCTCCTCCTTTTTTGGTGGTTGATATTGGAGCCAGTCCCTGAGCCTCACAAGAAAATTACTCTATGTTTTTATTCTTTTAGCCTAAATGGAATTATCCAGTCACACATATTATTTGCTAATTCAATTGTGGCTAATTTCCAAAGTCAAATTCAGATTCAAATGATGATGACTCACCACTATTTAGGATCTTGAGGAAATTATCCTGGGTTGTGAAGGCCTAAGACTCCAGAGATGAGGTTTGAGCGTTCATGGTGGCCTTGGGGAAAGTGTGGTGCTGAGTGTTTTGTATAGAGCATGGAATGTTTGTGCTCAAAAGTTGTTTAGAAATAAGTCCTATGGCTTTTGCAGAACACAGAGAAACATTTGGTCTTCTACTAAGGGAACAGCACCTCCAGAGACACCGAGGTCTGAAGTAACAAGGCACTGGCTGGTGTTCTAAGAAGTTTGGTGTGGTGAGATTGCATGAATGAATGAATAGGACGAGCTGATTAGGTGGTGAGGTGCCCTGGGACCTGCACCTGCTGCAAGCAGAAAGTCTGAGAAAAGAGGCATAAAGATTGTCACTAAAGATGGTAATCTGACTCTGTATAATTCTGACCTGCAGCAGACTGGCTGCCTGGGCTGTTTACTGCAGATAAGGACTTGGTTTCTTGGGCTGGTCGCTGCAGGTTGTGGATCAGAATTCTATTTATATAGGACTTCCCTGGTGGCGCAGTGATTAAGAATCCACCTGCCAATGCAGGGGACATGGAGTCGATCTCTGGTCTGGGAAGATCCCACATGCTGCAGAGCAGCTAAGCCCGTGCGCCACAACTACTGAAGCCCACGCTCTCTAGGGCTCACGTGCCGCAACTACTGAGCCCATGTGCTGCAACTACTGAAGCCCGTGCGCTTAGAACCCGTGCTCCACAACAAGAGAAGCCACTGCAATGAGAAGCCCGCATGCCGCAACGAAGAGTAACCCCCGCTCGCCTCAACTAGAGAAAGCCCACTTGCAGCAGCAAAGACCCAATGCAGGCAAAAAAAAAAAAAATTAATTAATTAATTTTAAAAAAGAATTCTATTTATATATACGGTCTAGCCATTGTCTGTATAGTCAGTCTTTCACTGGGACCATCTTACTTTTTCCCTTTTATTTTCCAGTGTCTTGCCCTGAACTAGGCAATATTTGTTGAATGAATATGTGTATTCATTCACGTATTGTCCCATTACCTTAAAAATTTTATCAGCATTATGCCAAGGTAAATTAAATCCTCTTTTAATGTAAACGTTAGATTCTACTGAAAAAGAAACTGCATGTTACTTTTATTTGAGATATAGGCAGAATCCAAATTATCTCAAAGAACCTGATTTTGAGACACAACCATAACAAAAGCAAAAGCGTAAGATAACCATATTGAGAGAGAGCTATTAGCAGGCCGTGGCTCTATTTGGAGGCCACTGTAGTTTGATTATAAGTTTATTTCCATTGTATAAGCCAACAGAAGAACAAGAGTTGCTAGATAGAATTTGCATTTCAGATAACATTTTTAGACATTTGTGTGTTTAGTGATAGCTACATTCCATTTTCTTACTGAGGAAGTATTGGCAGAACACCTCCTCCATGCCGGCGTTGTCATGTGCTTACACAAATTGTTAGATTTCCTGTTATCCCCACAATAAGCTGGGAGATGAAAATAATTAACCTAGTTTTACAGATGTGGTCCAGAAAGGTTTAGTAACTTGCCCAAGATAACACCGCTAGCACTCCATTGAACTAAGGCATTGACCCAGATTTATAAATGCAGAGGCCAAGAGTTCTTTCATTGAGTTATACGTACTTGAAGATGGAATATATCCAAAGGAAGCTTCACCCATTCAGAAATTTGCAATTGTTGACTGAAGCAGAGAGTTAATCCCTAGATTTTCCGTTATTTAGCATCTTATCTAGATCAAAAGAATGTACCTGTCTGAACCATAGTGTCACACTATATGAGTTCATGTTCAAACTTAAGAATTATTAAGTAACCCAAAGTTTTTGCTTTGTTTCTGTTTCCCGTTTCTTTCAAACGAACTGAATGGATAGTACTTAATCATAAGGGGATCAGTGTTTTCATATGTTTACATTTAGGAGAAAGTACCTCTTTAAAAGTATTAAACTCCAAAGCTACCTTGTTCATCAGAGAAAAGCTTCCCTTTTTTCAACTCTAAAACTTCCCCATTCCTCAACCTGCCTTTGAGTTTCTGCTGAAACACAAGTGACCATGGCTGACTCCCTTTCTATATAGCAAACTCAGAATAAATCATACTTGCTTTCTCATTTGATGGTCTTCTAGTTCCACACCAGACTCTGCTGTCGTGGCGCTGACAGTTTCTTGGGGAAAACAGACATCCATTAAATAGCCATACAAATAAATGCATAACTATAGCTGTGATGGATGTTGTGAAGGAAATATATCTGGTGCTGTCAGAATAGGCAACAGAGATTTGTGACTCGGCTGGGGAGATTGGGAAGTGGTTCCTGAGCTGAGGACTGAAGAAAGGGTAGGTGTCCCCTGGGTGAAGGGAAGGTGAGTGTTTCCCAGGCCAAGGGAGCAGCATGTACACAGGCAGGAGGAAGCAAGGCAAATGGAGGAACAGAGAAGCAACAGTGTGGGTGCAGCAGGGTGAGCAGGAGGCCCATGTGAAGCTGGAGAGCTTGGCAGAGATTGCACAGCAAGGGGCCCTGTGAAGGAGCAAAGGGAAACCATTGAGTGTTTAAGCCCACGAGTGATGTGGTCAGATCAGTATTTCAGAAGACCAAGCTGGAGTCTCTACTAGGACTATTTGGAGAATCAAAGCAAAGCATCTGTCTTTTTTTTTTTTTTTTGCTGCATTAGGTCTTCGTTGCTGCACACGGGCTTTCTCTAGTTGCGGCGAGCAGGGTCTGCTCTTCGTTGCGGTGTCCAGGCTTCTCATTGCGGTGGCTTCTCTTGTTGCGGAGCACGGGCTCTAGGCACGTGGGCTTCAGTAGTCGTGGCACGCGGGCTTCAGTAGTTGTGGCTCGCGGACTTAGTTGCTTCACGGAATGTGGGATCTTCCCGGACCAGGGATCGAACCTGTGTCCCCTGCATTGGCAGGTGGATTCTTAACCACTGCGCCACCAGGGAAGTCCCAAAGTATCTGTCTTGAACTTAACCAAGTGTTAAGTAATAATTTCATCATGCAGTTGGAGTTTAGATAAATCAAACCTGAATCGCGTATGGTTTATCCATTACAAATAGCCACTGAGCTGCTATTTCTATGGTCAGTAGGTAAGTCCACAAGAAATAAAGTACATCTGATAATAATTGAAGAAAACCTGGAAAACTGAATCTTTGAAAACATCAACTTAACTTAAAAATCAAATATGAATCTGGATCACCACCATCATCAATAGGAAACAGGTAGTTGAATGGCCCAGCCATTGTACTAGGTAAAGAAATGTTTTTCTTCACATATAGAAATTTGTGGCACTCTAAATACTTAATGCATCTGTTTTACATGGACCCCAGAACTGAGGTAATCATCTTGGAGGGTCAGTAGTTGACACATTCATTCCAAATAGACACCTACTAAAGCTGTAAAATTTGTTCACTTATCCAAAACTCTGTAATATTTCCGAGGTCATGTCTTAACAATGCATGTCCAAGTTCATTACATTTAATGTTATCACAGAAAGTAATGCTGCAGTGAAAACTCTCACTGTGTGAAAATAGTTTGAAGCCTTAGATATTTGCCTTTATTTTTAGTTAGTATTTCAAATTAGAAAGCCAATAAAAATTTTTAATGCATTTTAAAGTTTTTTAATAACTATATTTTATATTCTTATCCCAAGAATAGGTAAGTCTGTATATAAACATAACTTATTTGGGATCAGTGGAGCAAGCTAATATATTTTCTGTTATATTAATGTGTTATAAGTAACATATTACTTCTAACAATCGAATGAATTATCCTAGTTTATGATAATAGTGCCTGCGACGCTGTTGACTAAGGATAGTCCTGCTCATATTGAGTTTTGAGCAGTTTTGTTTCCAAGGAAACCAGTTCACTGTCAGCAAAAGATGCACCCAAATCAGTGCAAAAATATTTGCCAAAAATAATCAAATCTTATAAAATGTGAATTCACATGTCCCCCATAGCCATAAAGCAACAATCAGAAGAGGTTTACATTTCTTGCAGAAATGACTCAACTTGATAAACTCATCATAAAATGTATTTCAGACAAACATTGACATGGTGCAAAGTAAATGATTCATCTTTAGGATGTCTCCACAGTTTTGAAAGTTAACATCTTAGATGTGGTATGGATCTGCTAATGAAGAATTTATTAGACTTTCGCTTTCTCTACAAATAAATATATAATAGTGTGTAGTGATATTTGTAGGTGTTGTGTGTAGTGAATTGGAGGTGGGTTGAATTATAATTTATTGTTGCATAATCTATGAAGGAAGTCTTTGCTAATGTAAATCTCTTGACATATTTGAATATGTTTTTGCATGGCTAGTATTCAGTATTTGCTGCTCTAGGCAAATTTTAAAAAATAAAAAGAAGAGCTGACAAGTATCAGGTTATTTCCAACTTGAATAGTGCAGGACCAACACATTATTTCTTGCCCAATGTTAAAGTCATCAAACAAAACTCAAAATCATACCTAGTTCACAAGCGTAATCCAATAGGCTTCTTATTTTATCTGTAATCATATATGTTTATGAACAGATGTATAGGTAACATGATAGTTTCATTTAAAAGTGCTTAAATATAGGCAAACTAGGGCTTCCCTGGTGGCGCAGTGGTTGAGAGTCTGCCTGCCGATTCAGGGGACATGGGTTTGTGCCCCAGTCCAGGAAGATCCCACATGCTGTGGAGTGGCTGAGCCCGTGAGCCATGGCCGCTGAGCCTGCGCGTCCGGAGCCTGTGCTCCGCAACGGGAGAGGCCACAGTAATGAGAGGCCTGCATACCGGAAAAAAAAAAAAAAGTATATATATATATATATATATATATATATATATATAGGCAAACTTACCAGTCAAATAGAATTGGTGGGAGTTTACAAAAGGAAAGCTGCATATTCCAATTCATTTCCTTCGCTCTCGCTCTGCTGCCACCCTAGCAGATTCAGGCCCAAATCATCTCCGACTTAGACGTCTTTTAAAAAAAATTTTTTACTTTTTATTTATTTTTGTCTGCGTTGGGTGTTTGTTGCTGCATGTGGACTTTCTCTAGTTGCGGCGAGCGGGAGCTACTCTTCGTTGTGGTGCACGGGCTTCTTATTGCGGTGGCTTCTCTTGATGCGGAGCATGGGCTCTAGGCACGTGGGCTTCAGTAGTTGTGGCACGCAGGCTCAGTAGTTGTGGCATGCGGGCTCAGTAGTTGTGGCTCACAAGCTTAGCTGCTCCGCAGCATGTGGGATCTTCCTGGACCACGGCTTGAACCCGTGTCCCCTGCATTGGCAGGTAGGTCCTTAATCACTGCACCATCAGGGGAGCCCCTAGACTTTTAAATTTTTACAATTTTCTCTGTTCTCCTCCATGTTGCTGCCAGAATGATATTTTGGAAACACAGATTAGATCACATTAGTTTCGACTTTTTAAAAACATTTTTAAAACTTTTAAATTCTTCAGAGTAACATAGAAAATCCTTAACCATGGTGTTTAAAGCTTGTCCCCACCTGTCTTTCCCGTACCATTCTCTTTATCATCCTAGGCATGGCCTGCTCTAGCCTTAACCTTGACCAAACATGCCAAACTTTTGCCTCTTCTGAGCATTTCATATAGATGAAACCATGCCATAAGTGGCCTTTTGGGTTCTTTCACTTAGTATAATATTTTCACAGTTTGTTCATGTTGTATATCTGTACTTCATTCCTTTTTAAGGCAAAATAAGACTCCTTTGAATAAATTTATGTCATTTTGTTTATCCATTAATCAGTTGATGGACATTTGGGTTGATTCCACCTTTCAGCTATTAGGAATTGTGCTACCATGAACATTCATGTATATGTTTTTGCATGCCCATAGGTTTTAGTTCTGTTGGGAATATACCTTCATTCTTTTGCATGTGGATGTCCAGTTGTCCCAGAACCATTTATTGAAAAGATTGTTCCTTCCTCCATTGAATTGTCTCAGCAACCTTTTGTAAATCAACTGACCATAAATGTATGTGTTTATTTCTTTACACTAAATTCTGTTCCATCGATCAGTATGTCTGTCCTCTGCCTGTATTATACGGTCTTGAGTGATGCAGCTTTGTAGTAAGTTTAGAAATTGAGAAGTTTGAGTCTCTACTTTTATTCTCGTATTTCAAGATTGTTTCGGCTATTCTAGGTTCCTTGCATTGCCGTAAGAATTTTAGAATTAGTTTGAAGTTTCTGCAAAATGAAAGTTAACTTTATGGATATTGCATTGAGTCTGTAGATCAGTTTGAGGGAGTACAGCCATCCTAACAATATTAAGTCTTCAAATCCATGAACACAAGATGTCTTTCCTCTTATTTAGGTCTCCTTTAATTTTGTTCAATAATGTTTTGTAGTAGTTTTCATTGTACAAGCCTTGCACTTCTTTGGTTAAATTTATACCTAAGTATTTTATTCTTTTTCACGTTACTGTAAATGGAATTGTTTCCCTAAATTCAGTTTTGGATTGTTTATTGCTAGTTTAGAGAAAGACAGCTGGTTTCCGATTTACAATTTTATACAGAATATATAAAATCATGTCATCTACAAATAGAGATTGTTTTATTTCTTCCTTTCCAATCTGGATGCCCATCGTATGTTTTTGTTGCCTAATTGGCTGGTTAGAACCTCTAGTCCAACAGTAAATAGAAATGGCAAGATCAGATAGATACCTTTGTCATGTTCCTGATCTTAGTGAGAAGGCTTTCAGCCTTTCACTGATAAGTATGATGTTCTCACTGTTTTTTTGGTAGATGCTTTTTTATCAGGTTGTGAAAAAAAACCCTCTAGTCCTTTTTACTGTATTTATCATGAAAGAGTGTTGGATTTTGTCAAATGCTTTTTTTCCACATGTATTTTGAGATGGTCAGGTACGTTTTTTTTCCTTTATCCTACTAATATGGTATTATTATTTATGGTATAATATGGTATTTATTGATATTTGAGCATTAAATCACTCTTGCATTCCTTGGCATAATCCCAGTGGGTCATGGTTTATAATCTTTTTTATATGTTGCTGGATTTAGTTTGCTAGTATTTTCTTGAGTATTATTATCTCTATATTCACAAGGGATATTAGCCTGTAGTTTTCTTTTCTTGTGATATCTATGTCTTGCTTTGATATCAGGGTAATACCGACTTCATAGAATGAGTTGGGAAGTGCCCACTCCTTTTCTGTTTTTTTGAATGAGCTTGTGAAGTATTGGTGTTATTTCTTTAAATTAGTCACACCATCTGGTCCTAAGATTTCCTTGTGGAAAATTTTTGATTACTAATCCATGATCTTTACTTATTATAGGTCTAATCTGATTTTCTATTTCTGTGGTAGTTCGTGATTTCAAGGAATTTGTGCACTTTATTTAGCTTATCTAATTTATTGGCATAAACTGTTCTCAGTATTCTGTTATAGTCCTTTTATTTCTCCAGAGTTGGAAGTGATGACCTCTCTTTCATTCCTGAATTTTAGAAATTTGAGACTTCTCTTGTTTTTTCTTGATATGTCGAGCTAGAAGTTTGTCAGTTGTATTGATCTTTTCAAAGAATCAACTTGGTTTTACTGTTTTTCTCCATTTGTTTAAATTCTCTATTTTATCTATGTCCACTCTGATTTATTGTTGCATCCCTTCTGCTTGTTTTGGGTTTAGTTTGCTCTTTTTTTTTCCATTTTCTTTAAGTGGAGTGTTAGATTATTGATTTGAGATCTTTATTCTTTTTAAGTGTACACTTTTTACAGCTACGATTTTATTTCCCTTAAGTACTGATTTAGCTCCATACTAAAGGTATGCATTGTGGTTTTTAATCTTCATTAATGTATTGAGTCTCTGTTACATGCTAACGGCTGGGAGTATATTACTGAATGAAACAGACATCACTGGCCCATGGATCAGATACAATCAAATAAAGAAGTGTGTGTGTGTGTGTGTGTGTGTGTGTGTGTGTGAGAGAGAGAGAGAGAGAGAGAAAGAGAGAATGAACAGCTGCACATTAGAATGTTGTGGGAAGAAGTGATGTTTGAGCGAGGATCTGAAGGATGAGAAGCTGCTCACAAAACCATGTGATATTCTTCTGTGAGTTATTGAAAAGGGACAAGGTTGAAAACCTGTGAGTTTTACTTGAAAGAAGCATCCTGATGAGTCTGCAGTTTAAATTTAAACATCCATTTTTGGGCTTCCCTGGTAGTGCAGTGGTTAAGAATCTGCCTGCCAGTGCAGGGGACACAGGTTCAATCTCTGGTCCAGGAAGATCCCACATGCCGTGGAGCAACTAAGCCCATGCGCCACAACTACCAAGCCTGCGCTCTGGAGCCCGCAAGCCACGATTCCTGAAGCCCATGCACCTAGAGCCCGTGCTCCGCAACAAGAGAAGCCACTGCAATGAAAAGCCCGCACACTGCAAGGAAGAGTAGGCCCCTTCGCTGCAACTAGAGAAAGCCTGCTCGCAGCAATGAAGACCCAATTCAGCCAAAAATAAATAAATAAATTTATTTTTAAAAAATTAAAAAATAAACATACATTTTCTTTTTAAATTATCAATGATCTAAACATGCTATTATATTGAATAATTTAATTCTTTTTTCTCAATAATATTTGTTCTTTCTGGAAGACTAATTTTTTTTTTTTTTTTTTGCGGTACATGGGCCTCTCACTGTTGTGGCCTCTCCTGTTGCGGAGCACAGGCTCCGGATGCGCAGGCTCAGCAGCCATGGCTCACGGGCCCAGCCGCTCCGCGGCATGTGGGATCTTCCCAGACCGGGGAACGAACCCGTGTCCCCTGCATCGGCAGGCGGACTCTCAACCACTGCGTCACCAGGGAAGCCCTGGAAGACTAATTTTTTATTGCAGGATAGTAAAAAGATTGAGAATTATGATCAGTTTATTACCTGACTTACCTGCTGCTTTTATTTGTCTTCTAGCAACTCCAAGAGGATTGCAAGTGCTTTAATAACATTTCTCCTACAGATAAATTTTCTGAAAACAGTTTATCAGGATTGGGCCTTCATTTATATTAAATTCATTTGCCATTCACAGATTGTTAGCTTACAGTCCTAGGTTACAAGCATTTCAGGTGTGACAAAATTAAGGTAAACAGATTATGTACTCTTATAGCTGTAATTTAAAATTATAAATGCAGCAAAATAGTTGTTTTCTGAAACACTGCTCTGAAGAAGAGTGCAAAATAAGCTTTATTTGAATGGGGAAGTCCTGCAAATAGCAAATATTAAAGTTGTTCATTCTTGCAAACATGTATTTTTGTTTATATGATCTTCAGCTCTCTATAAATATTGGGGAGATGACTGATGTTAAAAATAGTATCCTGGGCTTCCCTGGTGGCGCAGCGGTTGAGAGTCCGCCTGCCGATGCAGGGGACACGGGTTCGTGCCCCGGTCCGGGAAGATCCCACATGCCGTGGAGCGGCTGGGTCCGTGAGCCATGGCCACTGAGCCTGTGTGTCTGGAGTCTGTGCTCCTCAACGGGAGAGACCACAACAGCGAGAGGCCCGCGTACCGCAAAAAAAAAAAAAAAAATCCTGGGGAGGGGACCCTTCAAGATGGTGGAGGAGTAAGACGTGGAGATCATCTTCCTCCCTACAAATACATCAAAAATACATTTACATATGGAGTAACTCCTACAGAACACCTACTGAACGCTGGCAGAAGACCTCAGACTTCCCAAAAGGCAAGAAACTGCCCACGTACCCGGCTGTGTGGCTGACAGGGTCTTGGTGCTCCGGCTGGGTGTCAGGCCTGTGCCTTTGAGGTGGGAGAGCTGAGTTCAGAACATTGGTCCATCAGAGAACCCCCAGCCCTGTAATATCAATCGGCGAGAGCTCTCCCAGAGATCTCCATCTCAATGCTAAGACCCAGCTCCATTCAATGACAGCAAGCTACAGTGCTGGACACGCTACGCCAAACAACTAGCAAGACAGGAACACAACCCCACCTATTAGCAGATAGGCTGCTAAACTCATAATAAGTTCACAGACACCCCAAAACACACCACCGGACACGGTCCTGCCCACCAGAAAGACAAGATCCAGCCTCATCCACCAGAACACAGGCACCAGTCCGCTCCACCAGGAAGCCTACACAACCCACTGAATGAACCTTGCCCACTGGGGCACACACCAAAAAGAACGGGAACTATGAACCTGCAGCCTGAGAAAAGGAGACCCCAAACACAGTAAGTTAAGCAAAATAAGAAGACAGAGAAATACACAGCGGATAATGAGCAAGGTAAAAACCTACCAGGCCAGACAAATGAAGAGGAAATAGGCAGTCTACCTGGAAAATAATTCAGAGTAATGATAGTAAAGATGATCCAAAATTTTGGAAATAGAATGGAGAAAATACAAGAAACGTTTAACAAGGACCTAGAAGAACTAAAGAGGAAACAAACAATGATGAGCAACAACATAAATGAAATTTAAAATTCTATAGATGGAATCAATAGCAGAATGACTGAGGCAGAAGAACAGATAAGTGAGCTGGAAGATAAAATAGTGGGAATAACTACTGCAGAGAAGAATAAAGAAAAAAGAATGAAAAGAATTGAGGACAGTTTCAGGGACCTCTGAGACAACATTAAACGCACCAACATTCGAATTATAGGGGTCCCAGAAGAAGAAGAGGAAAAAAAAGGGGCTGAGAAAATATTTGAAGAGATTATAGCTGAAAACTTCCCTAATATGGGAAAGGAAATAGTCAAGTTCAGGAAGCACAGAGAATCCCATACAAGATAAATCCAAGGAGAAACACGCCAAGACACATATTAATCAAACTACCAAAAATTAAATACAAAGAAAAAATATTAAAAGCAGCAGGAGAAAAACAACAAATAACATACAAGGGCATCCCCATAAGGTTAAAAGCTGATCTTTCAGCAGAAAATCTGCAAGCCAGAAGGGACTGTCAGGACATATTTAAAGTGATGAAAGGGAAAAACCTACAACCAAGATTACTCTACCCAGCAAGAATCTCATTCAGATTTGATGGAGAAATTAAAACCCTTACAGACAAGCAGAAGCTAAGAGAATTCAGCACCACTAAACCAGCTTTACAACAAATGCTAAAGGAACTTCTCTAGGCAGGAAACACAAGAGAAGGAAAAGACCTACAATAACAAACCCAAAACAATTAAGAAAATGGTAATAGGAGTATACATATCAATAATTACCTTAAATGTAAATGGATTAAATGCTCCAAGCAAAAGACAAGACTGGCTGAATGGATACAAAAACAAGACCCGTATATATGCTGTCTACAAGAGACCCGCTTCAGACCTAGGGACACATACAGACTGAAAGTGAGGGGATGGAAAAAGATATTCGATGCAAATGGAAATCGAAAGAAAGCTGGAGTGGCAAGTCTCATATCAGACAAAAAAGAGTTTAAAATAAAGACTATTACAAGAGACAAAGAAGGACACTACTTAATAATCAAGGTATCAATCCAAAACGAAGATATTACAATTGTAAATATTTATGTACCCAACATAGGAGCACGTCAATACATAAAGCAAATGCTAACAGCCATAAAAGGGGAAATTGACAGTAACACAATCATAGCAGGGGACTTTAACACCCCATTTTCACCAATGGACAGATCATCCAAAATGAAAATAAATAAGGAAACACAAGCTTTAAATGATACATTAAACAAGATGGACTTAATTGATATTATAGGACATTCCAACCCAAAACAACAGAATACACTTCCTTCTCAAGTGCTCATGGAACATTCTCCAGGATAGATCATATCTTGGGGCACAAATCAAGCCTTGGTTAATTTAAGAAAGTTGAAATCATATGAGGTATCTTTTCCGACCAGAATGCTATGAAGCTGGATATCAATTACAGGAAAAAAATATTTTAAAAATACAAACACGTGGAGGCTAAACAATACACTACTAAATAACCAAGAGATCACTGAAGAAATCAAAGAGGAAATCAAAAAATACCTAGAAACAAATGACAATGAAAATACGACGACCCAAAACCTATGGGATTCAGCAAAAGCAGTTCTAAGAGGGAAGTTTATAACAATACCGTGTACCTCAGGAAACAAGAAACAACTCAAATAAACAACCTAACCTTACACCTAAAGCAGTTAGAGAAAGAAGAACAAAAAACCCTGAAAGTTAGCAAAAGGAAAGAAATCATAAAGATCAGATCAGAAATAAATGAAGGAAACGATAGCAAACATCAATAAAACTAAAAGCTAGATCTTTGAGAAGATAAATAAAATTGATAAACCATTAGCCAGACTCATCAAGAAAAAAAGGGAGAAGACTCAAATCAATAGAATTAGAAATGAAAAAGATATGACAACTGACACTGAAGAAATACAAAGGATCATGAGAGAGTACTACAGGCAAACATATGCCAATAAAATGGACAACCTGGAAGAAATGGACAAATTTTTAGAAAAGCACAACCTTTAGAGACTGAACCAGGAAGAAATAGAAAATATAAACAGACTAATCACAAGCACTGAAATTGAAACTGTCATTAAACGTCTTCCAACAAACAAAAGCCCAAGATCAGATGGCTTCACAGGTGAATTCAATCAAACATTTAGAGAAGAACTAACACCCATCCTTCTCAAACTCTTCCAAAATATAGCAGAGGGAGGAACACTCCCAAACTCATTCTACAAGGCCACCATCACCCTGATACCAAACCAAAGAAGTCAAAAGAAAGAAAACTACAGAAAGAAAACCGTATCACTGATGAACATAGATGCAAAAATCCTCAACAAAATACTAGCAAACAGAATCCAACAGCACATTAAAACGATCATACACTATGATCAAGTGGGGTTTATCCTAGGAATGCAAGGATTCTTCAATATACGCAAATCAATGTGATAGACCTTATTAACAAATTGAAGGAGAAAAACGATATGATCATCTCAATAGATGCAGAAAAAGCTTTCAAAAAAATTCAACACCAGTTTATGATAAAAACTCTCCAGAAAGTAGGCATAGAGGGGACTTACCTCAACATAATTCTGGCCATATATGACAAACCCACAGCCAACATCGTTCTCAGTGGTGAAAAACTGAAACTATTTCCGCTAAGATCAGGAACCTGACAGGGTTGCCCACTCTCACCACTGTTATTCAACATAGTTTTGGAAGTTTTAGCCACACCAATCAGAGAAGAAAAAGAAATAAAAGAATCCAAATCAATAAAGAAGAAGTAAATCTGTCACTGTTTGCAGATGACGTGATATTATACATAGAGAATCCTAAAGATGCTACCAGAAAACTACTAGAGCTAATCAATGAATTTGGTAAAGTAGCAGGATATAAAATTAATGCACAGAAATCTCTTGCATTCCTATACACTAATGATGAAAAATCTGAAAAAGAAATTAAGGAAACACTCCCATTTACCATTGCAACAAAAAGAATAAAATACTTAGGAATAAACCTACCTAAGGAAGCAAAAGACGTGTATGCAAAAAACTGTAAGACACTGATGAAAGAATCTAAAGATGATACAAACAGATGGAGAGATATACCATGTACTTGGATTGGAAGAATCAACATTGTGAAAACGACTATACTACCCAAAGCAATCTACAGATTCACTGCAATCCCTATCAACCTACCAATGGCATTTTTCACAGAACTAGAACAAAAAAAAATCACAATTTGTATGGAGACACAAAAGACCCCGAATAGCCAAAGCAATCTTGAGAAAGAAAAATGGAGCTGGAGGAATCAGGCTCCCTGACTTCAGACTATACTACAAAGCTACAGTAATCAAGAGAGTATGGTACTGGCACAAAAACCAAAATATAGATCAATGGAACAGGATAGAAAGCCCAGAGAGAAACTCATGCACATATGGTCACCTTATCTTTGATAAAGGAAGCAAGAATGTACAATGGAGAAAAGACAGTCTCTTCAGTAAGTGGTGCTGGGAAAACTGGACAGCTACATGTAAAAGAATGAAATTAGAACACTCCCTAACACCATACACAAAAATAAACTCAAAATGGATTAAAGACCTAAATGTAAGGCCAGATGTATAAAACTCTTAGAGGAAAACATAGGCAGAACACTCTATGACATAAATCACAGCAAGTTCCTTTTTGACCCAGCTTCTACAGAAAGGGAAATAAAAATAAACAAATGGGACCTAATGGAACTTAAGAGCTTTTGCACAGCAAAGGAAACCATAAACAAGACCAAAAGGCAACCCTCAGAATGGGAGAAAATATTTGCAAACGAAGCAACTGACCAAGGGTTAATCTCCAAAATATACAAGCAGCTCATGTAGCTCAATATCAAAAAACAAACAACCCAATTCAAGAATGGGCAGAAGACCTAAATAGACATTTCTCCAAAGAAGATATGTAGATTGCCAACAAACAAACAAAAGGATGCTCAACATCCCTAATCATTAGAGAAATGCAAATCAAAAGTGCAATGAGGTATCACCTCACACCAGTCAGAATGGCCATCAGCAAAAAGTCTACAAACAGTAAATGCTGGAGAGGGTGTGGAGAAAAGGGAACCCTCTTGCACTGTTGGTGGGAATGTATATTGATACAGCCACTATGGAGAACAGTATGGAGGTTCCTTAAAATACTAAAAATAGAACTACCATATGACCCAGCAGTCCCACTCCTGGGTATATATCCTGAGAAAACCATAATTCAAAAGGAGTCATGTACCACAATGTTCATTGCAGCTCTATTTACAATAGCCAGGACATGGAAGCAACCTAAGTTTCCATCGACAGATGAATGGATAAAGAAGATGTGGCACATATATACAGTGGAATATTAACCATAAAAATAAATAAAATTGAGTTATTTGTAGTGAGGTGGATGGACCTAGAGACTGTTATACAGAGTGAAGTAAGTCAGAAAGAGAAAAACCAATACTGTATGCTAACATATATATATATATATATGGAATCTACAAAACAAAACAAAAAAATGGTTCTGAAGAACCTAGGGGCAGGCCAGGAATAAAGACGCAGTCGTGGAGAATGAACTTGAGGACACAGTGAGGGGGAAGGGTAAGCTGGGATGAAGTGAGAGAGTGGCATGGACTTATATGCACTACCAAATGTAAAATAGATAGCTAGTGGGAAGCAGCTGCATAGCACAGGGAGATCAGCTCGGTGCTTTGTGTCCACCTAGAGGGGTGAGTTAGGGAGGGTGGGAGCGAGGCGCAAGAGGGAGGGGATATGGGGATTTATGTATATGTATAGCTGATTCACTTTGTTATACAGCAGAAACTAATACAGCATTGTAAAGCAATTATACTCCAATAAAGATGTTAATTAAAAATAAATAGTGTCCTGTTATTAGGTGATCGGAATTGATCAAAATTTCAATTAAGTATAATTGGAAATATTTTAGTTGTCAGAAGGAACCTGAATATGTACATGGATTTTTACAAAAGAATGATTTTATTAATTACTCATGAAGGATTGCCTTTACAGTGTAGAAGATTCAGGGTTTATAAATGACACTCAGAATAATTATTCCTGATTTCTTGGAAGTCAAAGACAGACAAAAATACAATGAATATGACACAGTTAAGTGTCGTATTAGATTTTCTCTTACATGAAAAGTGTTTGGATGCACGTGGTATTCAGAACAAATCTATTTCATTAGTTATTTGAAGGTAGTAATTGCTCATAGTTTTAAGTTTCATTGGGTTTTTTGTTGTTGCTTTTTCTCTTTTCAAGAGTTTTTTTAGCCATGAATAGTGTGGGTTTGGAAAATATTTTAAAGGAAACTTTATCGTAGAGAGTAGAATATATTCAGTACTCTTCCAGTATGGAATATACTCCGCTTCCCTTTGGGTAGCTCATCTGCCTTCACTGCTGCTCTTAAGACTATTTAGACCCTTCCAGTATCAATGTTAATCTCTACTCACAACCCCATTATGTTATGAGGACTCACAGAAGGCATATGGCTGGGATTGTGCTGGGCGCATAGCTGGCTTGGATAGAGATTTTGCACGTTCAAGACCAGATGATTCTACCTTCAAATGTGTGTTAATACAGCCACGTAGCCCAGGAATCATACTCTAGAACATTGCAATTACATTGCTGGCTGAAGCTTCTGCCTGTAAAATAATAAAGTCTCCATTACGCTTTATTGATAAGAAGGCACCCTTGGCATTTATGGATTTGATATTCATGATTTTAGTGTTTGGACCTGTTCCCAAAGGTTTGTGATATATAGTAATGTGAAATTTCTTTCACACTGGAAGGGTGGGCAGTCAATCGCGATTTTACTGGGCAGTGACATGCCACAGGGATGACACATGACCCTTGCAGGATACCAGGTATCACTGTCTTCTCAATTCTCAGGCATCCTTTCTTTCCCTAAGTGGTAAAAACTTGATTTCTTTGTGTTAACTTTTCATCAAATCAAATAAATACCACTATGGAAGTTGAAAAGAATTGTTATGAATCTAAGCACAGGGAACAGCAATTCAGACATTTCCATATTCACAAATATTTAAATTGAAAAGGTACTGAAATATATTCTTTCAAATATACACAATTATCTGATTCTCAAAGTATTACCATTATTCCACGTCACAGGTGGAAAAACGTAAGCTCAGAGACTGTAAGTTAGTTGACTGGGGCCCCCTGGCTTTAAAATTTCTACTCTTATCTTCCGTAATTGCTCCTGGATCCAGGTCACTTCAGATAGAAGGTTCCTTGCCCAAGAGGTTGAAAGTCAATTTCTGAGACAGCAAAGTGAAGTAATTTTCTTCTCTTCTAAGACATCTGCTTTCAGGGCTCTGACCTTTCCTTTGCCCTCTCCTGGGAAGCCCTGACCTCCAGTGCCTTTTTCTTCATGGGAAGCTGCAAAGTGGTTTTTGCACAGCAGGCAAAAACGGTTTCACTAGAGGACCACAAATTGTTTTAAACATAAATGTAAATGTCGGTGCAGATATGCTAATGTCATGGTATAGTGTTTCTTGCTTTATTTGATATAGTCTCACATGTAGATGTGGCTTTTTTTTTTTTTAACCGCTTTATTGGAGTATGATTGCTTTACAATGTTGTGTTAGTTTCTGCTGCACAACAAAGTGAATCAGCTATATGCATGCATAGATGTGGCTTTTGTGATCCTTCCTTGTTTCATTTCTCAGTTTAAACCAGAGCTCCCATAGGATTTCTCTAAACCGAGTGTCCGTCAGTCTGGCCCCCCTCATCACCCCCACCCCTGCCTTTACTGGGCTCCCCGTTCCTTGTCACAGCTTCTGGGAGAATGTGCTTGTGTTTGGGCTTTCTTCCTTTTTCTTTAACCCATGATTTCTCTAAACATTTCTGGATAATCCACACTTCCTTCCCCTCCTCCAGCAACACAGGAATGCTGCTATGCCGTGGGTCACTTCCGCTCTTTGCTGTAACACAGCCTGTAGTGGTTATACCTTTTGTTCTTGAATCACGTATTTTCTTGCATCCTTTTATAATGTTTTCCAAAGTTACTTACAAAGTGTTAGTGGATATCTTTATAACAGCCCCTGGCCATCCTTTTGTTAATTGAGGGAACGTTGGTTTATGACATTATGTAAGTTTCATGTGTAAGCATTACATTTCAACTTTTGTATGTACTGCAGTGTGCTCACCACCCAAACTTTAATTTCCATCCATCACCATACAGTTGACCTCCCCTTACCCATCTTACCCCTGCGCCTTCCGCTCCTGTAACTACTACTCTGTTCTCGGTACCTACATGTTTGTTAGCACTTTGACATCATTTTTGAAAGATGCTTTGATCTTTGACCTTTAAAAATAAGTTAATAATAGTTTGACATATGCTTCTTGTGACACATGGTTATGTATTGAGTTTCTTGTATGTGATCATCACTATGTCATTTTCTCCTGGCCTCTTGAAATGGGAGGGATAAGATGTGATTCCTGCCTTTGGGAATTCTTTTCTTTTTGCACGTGAATTTGTATGTGTTATTCTTTACATTCAGAACAGATTTCCTTTATCATAATATTCAGTTACCCTTTCCCATACTTACTCTTAGCAAGTGCTTTTAAATTATCATCTATTAAAGTTAGCAAGCGTTCAGACTTCTTACATAGGTTTTATGACACATAGGAAAATTACCTTATTTAGAGTTTCTAAATAAATGTAGCTTTTGAAATGTATATTCTGTTGTTCTATTGGAAGGATCATATATGGTGGTATTTCACGTAAGTTGGGTTGGGTTTAACAGTCTCTTTGTACTAGTTTTATTCTGGTTTTCAGTATTTCAGTGCCACAGTTTTCATTGTCTATAAAGGTATTAATACTTAAAGGAGTTGTTGTGACCATTATATTAGATAAAATAAACACAGCATCTTGCATACAGTAGATGATAAACGGTAGCATTATTACTATTTAAAGTTTATGAACAATTTTGTTCCCCTGTGACTGTATTTTATGTTCTCTTTAAGAGAACAGGAAAATTTTTGGTTTTCTTGGTATATCTTAGCTTCATCTCTTCCTTTTACCACGTTACCCTTTATCCCTTCAACAAATATTTATTGAGCCCCTACTATGTTCCAAATCCTGTTTTAGGATATGGAGATTCGCCAGTGAATGATGAAGCCCCTGCTTTCATAGAGCTAATATTTTAGAACCAGTGCGTGTAACTTTTTCATCTTCGTAATTTTTAAAAGTTTTTGTATAACATGCTAGGGGCTATATTGTTAGGTAGTCTGTGGAAGCCCAAAGATAATGGAATAGTTTTGTGACCGTGTGCTGAATTATTAGAAACAGTTCAGATAGTGATTTTACTTTTTAAAAGATTAGCTGATGCTGGGACTTCCCAGGCTGTCCAGTGGTTAAGACGCTGCGCTTCCACTGCAGGGGGTGTGGGTTCCATCCCTGGTCCAGGAACTAAGATCCCACATGCCCCAGGGCACGGCCAAAAAATAAATAAATAAGATTTTTTAAAAAGATCATGTGATGCTGACTCTCTTGCAGTAATCAAAGAAGGACTCATTATTAAGGCAAAGCATCCAGGAAACATATTATTTTGTTGTTATTGTCAATTACGTGATTTTCATAGTTAAACCTTGGGGGTTGTTTTGCTTCTTTTCAGAACCATTAATATCATTTTTAAAAACTTTATTGAGGAATAATTGAGAACTACTGGTTTTTCGAACAAACAAAACACTCTATAATAAAGTTAACACAAAGACATAAAATTTGATTCCTCATTGCTTTTTAATGAGAGAGCTTATATTTTAATTGCAAAAGCAATTGTACTCTACTAGAAAAAAAAAGGAACATTGGAAACTGCAGATAATTAAATCTTAAAAATCATAACTATTTACATAAAATCTCTGTTATATTCTTTCAAACTTTTCAATGCACCCATGTATCTTTTTTAAAAAAATGGAATAGTGTTCATATGGTTTTGTAACTTTTTCACTTATCAATGTACTATGCAGTTTTTCATGCCATCAATCAATATGCTTAACATAATTTTTACAAGCTTTATATTTTTTATATACATCTAATTTGTTTGTCAGTACCATATTACTACCTCTTTATTTCCACCTTTTCATTCTTATAAGCAATCTTGCCATGAATTCTAGTCTCCTCGCAAATGTTTTGTATATCCTCAAATATTTCCTTCTGACAAACTATTAGAAGTTAAATCGGATAAGCTTTTGTGGTTCTTGTTATGTATCATAAAATTGCTCTCTATAGAGATTTTAAAAATTTACATTTCTCCAGAAATGTATGAGAATATGTTTCTCCAAACCCTTAATAATTGGAGCAATGGCAAATACATATACACACAGAGAATTGGGAATGCAGTTCTCATCATCCCTTTCCTAGTCCTGGGATCCTTTCTTCACGGCTCTCTGTGACAGAGCGAAAGTCTTCAAGGTCAGTTTCTCCCCCCTGGTCTCCAGGGTTTAGCTCCAGGAACTTTCAGAGCTTGGAAAATTGGGCTCATAGTCACCAAGGTCACATGGGATTGACTGGAATCACCTTGGTATCAGAATGCTCATTCGATAGTTTATACAAGTGGCTTTCCAGTATCAGATGAGATCAGATTGTTTAGACAATCTGGGCAGATAGCTGAGGACACAGTGGTAGCCTTCACTGGTTCCCTGGACCACATGCACCTGCTCTGGCCACGTGGTCACGTGGCCAGGAGAGGGTGAGGGAGCAGAGG
Source organism: Globicephala melas (assembly GCF_963455315.2). Lineage (NCBI taxonomy): Eukaryota > Metazoa > Chordata > Mammalia > Artiodactyla > Delphinidae > Globicephala > Globicephala melas. The sequence continues at coordinate 11,726,386 of NC_083331.1, read as the reverse complement.
GCAGAGCGGCGGTCGGTCCTGGTGAAGCTTCCTCTGACCCTCAGGATGCAGCTAGTGCTTTCCTTAGACTTGGAATTGTTCCTTTTTTGATTTCTTAAGAACTGTGGATCGTTTAGAAAGTATAATTTATTCAGTTCATTTTCCATAGGATTTAGAACAGTGGAGGATGAAATCATGCAGTTAGTTGCTGCAAGGATGTTGGATCGTTGAGAGGAGCAGTAATCCTGAAATAACACATGTGCATGCACACACACAGGTGCGCACATACACATGCCTGCACACACACACACACACACACACACACACGTTTGCAAATGAGCCAAAATAAGGCATTTTCCTACTGACCTCAATATTTATTTTGTAATTCTTGATCCTCTAGGGAAGGATAAGTTTCCTTGTGTGCCCCAATAGAGAACTACACAGAAATTTTCCATATTTGTTTATTGCTTAAAATGCTTCATTGGAAGAAACAAAAATTTATTGTGGCATTAGCACTTCAATAACTTTTCAGTTCTTGAAAAAAAAATAATTTGCCATCTCTTCGAAAGAGTATGTTGGTACTTTGAAGAATAAGCTTAGCTCTACCGATTATTTTAGAATGTGTTTCAAACTCACTTAAGTTTCTAGCACATATTATTCTAGCAAATATTTTTTTCTAGGTTTTACTAAAGAAGTCCTTTGACTTAAGTTGAATGGTACCAAATTGAACTCAAAACTATTTAAAACATTTAAAGGTTGTCAGTACATGTAATTGACTTACGTTGTGCTTGTTTTGGAAGATACATACTTGTCACCTCACTTGCTAAAGAAATGGCACATCTTCAAAAGACCAAAAAGCCTATGTTTATATATTTTGGTTCTTGCCTAAACTAAGCTTTGAGCTGGCCATTGCCAGAATGAAAATCGGATTTTTTTTTTCACACATTACACTTTGCCTTGTGAGTACAGCTATTGTCTTGAAAGAGATTTTTTTCCCCCTCCAACCTCATCCTACTTCTTTCTAAAAGAGGATAAGGTAGATAATCAAAGCTAAACTGGTTATTTGTGCAACAACAAAAAGGCAAGAGTGCAACCAAGCTTCATCTAGCTGACACTGAAAAGAAACCAAGCAAAGCTTCCAAGTAGCTTGGGTTATACAATGATGTGCTTTCTTTCCCAGTTAATTAAGAGTGTTTCAATCAGATACAGACCATGGGTTCTGACCTTTCATCTTCCAAGAAAAAAAAAAAAATTACTGCACCAAATCAAAACAAACTAAAAGGAAAGCTTTGTTTAGAGATCCTCCAGGGTGATGAGTCTTATATTTTTTATTTTGGTTTTCTTAAAACCGTTCTTCTCTGTCTCGTAACTTGGGCATTTGTGGAGTACACAGAATTTTTCATGCCCCACATCTTTTCCATTTAAAACCCAAAGTCAAGGCTTCCCTGGTGGCGCAGTGGTTGAGAGTCCGCCTGCCGATGCAGGGGACACGGGTTCGTGCCCCGGTCCGGGAAGATCCCACATGCCACGGAGCGGCTGGGCCTGTGAGCCATGGCCGCTGAGCCTGCGCATCCAGAGCCTGTGCTCCGCAACGGGAGAGGCCACAACAGTGAGAGGCCCGCGTACAGAAAAAAACAAAAACAAAAACCTAAAGTCAATGAGATGTCTTCTAGCAAGCAAGGGATGTTTGCTACAGGAGCCATGTAACCTAGAGTGTCAGAGATGGAGAGGACCAGATGAGGAGAATGAGGCCCAGGGAAGTGAAATGACCAGCACAGGATCACGTAAACCGTCAAGGTACTGGGACCTGATCTGATTCCTATTACAGCTAGTTCTTTCCATTAAACTCTGCTGCTTTGATGATGCTGGAAGAATTCCTTCTTTGCTGTCAGATGTTTCTTTTAACATTGTGTTTCGTTCTCTTACTACAGCATCACTCATGTATGTCTATACTTTTATAGCAATGTGTAGAATACATACTTAACATATTGAAAATACGGGTTAGGTGAATAAAATTCATATTCACTCATTCAGTTAACGTGTACTGAATGTCAGCTTTGTACTGACTGCTGGTAATATCAAATCAAATAATGTATGATCCCCTACATTTATAGGTAGGAAAAGATATTCAGGGTTTTTTTGTTTTGCTTTTGTTTGTTTTCTATGAAAAACATAATTTGATTAACACGATGTAATTATTCTAGATGGCTTCATTTTTTTTTTTTTAAGATGGCTTCATTTTATTTTTGATGTCTAAATTCCTCAATAACATATTTCAGATGACCTTTTAAAGGCTTTGACGTTAGATTACTTTCAATAATTTCAGTAATGGTATATAATGGCGTATAAATGGAGTATAATGCCGATTTACATAACGATATTTAAAGATGAGTTCTTTTTAGATATCAATCTAAGGCATCTTTATCTTAATGCAGCTTTGCAAGTGAGAGGTCTTACAAGTCAAACAGCCATCAGGTTATGGAACCTGCAATGCTGCAGTGCTGATAGCTGCCAGTGTCTGGCTTAGTCAGATCAAGCCAGGCCAGAAGCCTGGATTTCTTCATTTCCATCCCTTGGACCACCATAAACTGGAATGCGCCAGTCTGTGCTAGGAGCTTGGGATCCAAAGAAAGCTGAGTTATTTCTGCCCTTAAGTTATGAAACTTAAGGACTCCCTGGCAAAAAGAAAAGTGATTGTAGAGAGTGCCCAAGGAGGGCTTTAGGAGGAGGGCATCATCCCTGAGGTGGGGAGGGGTGGGATCCTTAATTAGGCCGTTTGGAGTGTGTGTGGTTTAAGGTTCACCTTGAGGATTAAATGGAAGAACTGAGGCAGGCCAGATGGTTCGAATGGAGGGATGGTAGTCAAGGTTAGGAGTGAAGTGGGAACAGACCTTGTTCCACATGAGACTAACAATTACCTAGTTTCCTTCCTTTTCTAGCCACTTCAGGTAACTCAACACTTTTCCAAGCATCATTGTCCCAGATGCAAAAGCTTTGCTCCCTGGAGTTTAAGACATTTTGGGGTAGATTGGGAGATTTCAGCAGTTATTGTTTGTTATTTTTGTACAGAAATCTGTAAAAGACTGTTCTGTAAACAACAGTCTAGGACTAGCTGACTGGAGGCCCCGGCTCCCCAGGCATTATCAGTCTACGCCACCTCCCGAGAGGAGGGGTCTTCTTTTACCAGTTTCCTCACAGAAGAGTTTGGTACCCGCGCGTAATAACACACCAGGTATCCGTAACAAGGAGAAAGGAATGTAGTTTATTTTCATACTACTATTTTTTACATTCCAGCCTCATATTGGCGTTGTGTTTATGACAAGAAAAATAAAACCAGAAAGAATGGAAGTCCAAGGCATCAGGATAAAGCCTCCATCTCCCTGACAGCATGAGGGAGGCCTTGCTTGGTCAGGTGGAAGAAAGCAGTTTCATGCTGGGCCTGAGATGAAAGGGTGGTGTTTTTCTATTTCAAAATGTCCTTGAAGGGAGAGAAGCAAAAGGTTGACGCCACCGATACCACCAATGACTTTTACTTTAAGAACCATCGTTGGTGACATTTGGGAGACCTGGGAGGCCCGGGTGCAGCTCTCTGGTCAAGCCGTGGTGACTCCATGGTGACAGCTGTGGGCACTAGGCCCTCGGTCGTGCTCAGTGAATGTGGTGTCCACCAACAAGGCTAGTGTTGGTAGCTGAGATCTGTTGTGGGGATTTAAAAATCATACCTGGAAATCAAAATCTTGTATCACCATTAAAATTATTACTTATCTCATCCCCATCTACTTTTGGATTTGCTGCCTAGAAAACAGTGAATGTTCAATAAAACCTTGAGTGACTGCAGCTTCATTGACTGCACCTCTTTCTGCAGGACACATTTTCATTTCATCTGGAAATATTTTGTAGCGTACCTCTAAAAGATAAGGACACTTTTTCTTTTAAAGCATAACCAGTATACCATTATCTTATGTAAAAAATTAATAGTAATCTCTCAGTTTGGGTACTGTACCTTTAATAAAAATATTAATGATGTAAGAAAAAACCTCATGAGAGATTTTCTTATAAAGCTAGTTTGATAATGTATCATTCATTCATTCATTTGTTCAGGTCCTGTTCTGTATGACTGGTGCAGGTGAGAAGCCCCTCACAGTACAATCACTGAGTTGTGCTGAAGCACAGTGAATTTCTTAAACCCTCTGTGATACTATTCTATCATCATTTTTTAATACATCTATTAATATAGATGCTTCACAATGCTGAATATAATTGCTTCACAGTGCTGTGCTAGATTCTGTTGTGCAACAAAGTGAATCAGCCATATGTATACATATATCCCCATATCTCCTCCCTCTTGCGTCTCCCTCCCACCCTCCCTATCCCACCCCTCTAGGTGGGCACACAGCGCCGAGCTGATCTCCCTGTGCTATGTGGCTGCTTCCCACTAGCTGTCTGTTTTACATTCGGTAGTGTATATAAGTCCATGCCACTCTCACTCACCCCAGCTTCCCCCTCCCACCCTGTGTTCTCAAGTCCATTCTCTATGTCTGCATCTTTATTCCTGCCCTGCGACTAGGTTCATGAGAACCTTTTTTTTTTTAGATTGCATATATATGCGTTAGCATATGGTATTTGTTTGTCTCTTTCTGACTTCACTCTATATGGCAGACTCTAGGTCCATCCACCTCACTACAAATAACTCAATTTCATTTCTTTTTATGGCTGAGTAATATTCCATTGTATATATGTGCCACATCTTCTTTATTCATTCATCTGTAGATGGGCATTTAGGTTGCTTCCATGTGCTGGCTATTGTAAATAGTGCTGCAGTGAACATTGGGGTGCATGTGTCTTTTTTAATTACGGTTTTCTCAGGGTATATGCCCAGTAGTAGGATTGCTGGGTCATATGGTAGTTCTATTTTTTAGTTTTTTAAGGAACCTCCATACTATTCTCCATAGTGGCTGCACCAACTTACATTCCCACCAACAGTGCAGGAAGGTTCCCTTTTTGCCACACCCTCTCCAGCATTTATTGTTTCTAGATTTTCTAATAATGGCTGTTCTAGCTGGTGTGAGATGATACCTCATTGTAGCTTTGATTTGCATTTTTCTAATAATTAGTGATGTTGAGCATCTTCTCATGTGTCTCTTGGCCATTTGTATGTCTTCTTTGGTGAAATGTCTATTTAGGTCTTCCACCCAGTTTTTAATTGGGTTGTTTGTTTTTTTGATATTGGACTATATGAGTTGTTTTTATATTTTGGAGATTAATCCTTTGTCCGTTGTTTCATTTGTAAATATTTTCTCACATTCTGAGCATTGTCTTTTTGTTTTGTTTATGGTTTCCTTTGCTGCGCAAAAGCTTTTAAGTTTCATTAGGTCCCATTTGTTTATTTTTGTTTTTATTTTCATTACTCTAGGAAGTAGGTCAAAAAAGATCCTGCTGTAGTTTATGTCAAAGAGTGTTTTTCCTATGTTTTCCTCTAAGAGTTTGATAGTGTCCGGTCTTACATTTAGGTCTTTAATCCATTTGAAGTTTATTTTTGTGTATGGTGTTAGGGAGTGTTCTAATTTCATTCTTTTATATGTAGCTGTCCAATTTTCCCAGCACCACTTATTGAAGAGGCTGTCTTTTCTCCATTGTATGTTCTTTCCTCCTTTGTCATAGATTAATTGACCATAGGTGCGTGAGTTTATCTCTGGGCTTTCTATCCTGTTCCATTGATCTATATTTCTGCTTTTGTGCCAGTACCATACTGTCTTGCTTACTGTAGCTTTGTAGTATACTTTGAAGTTGGGGAGCCTGATTTCTCCAGCTCCATTTTTCTTTCTCAAAATTGCTTTGGCTATTCGGGGTCTTTTGTGTTTCCATACAAATTGTAAAATTTTTTGTTCTAATCTGTGAAGAATGTCATTGGTAGTATCATCATTTTTAATGTTCATAATTTGTTGTACACCCCACAGGATCCTTAATCCACATCCTAAAAATACACTTGTTACCACTTTAGTTCAGCAGATATTTATTGACTGTATGCCACGTGTATGGTTGCTTTCTGTTGAGGAAAATGATAGCCTAAAGGATAAAGAGAGAAGGAAGAAATGTTTGTGGTTGTGGAAGATGAAGGAAGAGAAAGGAGGAGGAGGAGTGTTGAGGTGCCCCTTCCTTGACCCCCCAAATTATGAGTAAAGTCTCTGATTATCACAGAATGCTGGTGAGAAGCAAGTCAAGGAGCAGGTACATCCCCTGCAGGTACCAGGAATGCTGAGGGAGGTGTGGGAAGAAATGGGTCAGGGAGACGCTTTCCTTTGTCACATGGTGGGGAACTGGTTTCAGCCCCAGTGCAACTAGCTCCTTGGATATGAGGGTCCCAGCTGACAAAGGTGCAGAAAAAGTGGTGCAGGGGAAGCATATTTTCAGAGGTTGAGAGGTGGGATGTGGATGAGTGGAATGGACTGTGTGCTCTGCAGGTTTGGTGGGGAAATGGAAGGGAGCATGAGGGGCAAGGCAGGTTGAGGGGAGAGTTCTTTTTTTGAGATAAGGGAGATGTAAGTGAGTTCACTGTCCAAGGGAGAAAGAAAAGACCAAGAGGACTCCTGATGGGTAGACAAAGGGACAGCTAGGATGCAGATTGAGGATTTCACCTTGGGAAGGTGAAGGATGTGCTGGTTTCCAAAATCAGAAGGAAGGAGAACAATTCCAGGAAATAAACAGCAACTCCAGGAAATTCTAGAGGGAGGGAAGGCAAAAGATTCGGCTGAATATTTACAGTGGTGTTATAGGTAGGTGCTGGCTGCTGAACAGTGATTTGTTGTCACCCAGGGACGAAGCCTACGGGGGCCCAGCTGAGATGCAGTTTGGTTCCCAGATGTGCAACAGAGAGCAGATCCAGTTTTGGCTTCTTCCAGGAAAAATGTTCCCAACCAAAATTTCGAGATGATGCCATTTACCTAGAGCTGGAGGTTATGAAAAAATTAAGTAGATGAGGGATTCTCTGGTTGCTACGGAACATATGATTAAAACAGCCAGTCATGGGGCGGATGGAAGCTGTAATGAAGCCATGATAAGGATGAGAAGAACCAGTGGGCAGGGCTGAAGGAGGAGGAAATATGGAAGCCTATGGTCAGAGAGGATCTCAGAGTTTTGGTATCTCATAAGTGTGATGATTCGGAGTGGTGGAAATGGAGTGAAAGGAAGAGTGGTAGAGTTGAGGGGGCTGGAAAACTAGGACCTGAGGAGGTAGGAGAGCCATCCATGTGGGGGTGATGCTGGACCACAGTCAGGTGATGGGTGGGGAGGAGGGCCAGACACTTACTAAAGGGCCCCTTTGTTAATGATGTTATCAATCATTCTGTTAAAAGCACTTCACCTTAATGAATATTTATCAAGGTTTTTAGTATTTTATGATGGTAGGAGTATGTTGTGTCATATTTTTCTTTTTCTTAAGGACATTTTTGCCAACTTTTTTTCTAAGACTCCTACAATTTTTAATTTTATTCAAATTTTATTTTATTTTTTTAACTTTAAGGCATTTGAATGGATTAAAAAAATATCAAAAAGGGGGTCAGTAACTAAAGTTACTGAGGAAAGTAAGGGTGAGAGAACAGGATGTTAAAAGAAGAATTTATTGAGTGATGCTACCAGAACAAAGGTCTAAAACCGTGATTGGAATAAGAGAAACTGTTGACCATACTTAGCAGGAAAACAGACTGGTTGTATTTCAGATACATTTTCAGTAATAAAGCTCTCAATGCAAAAATGGTAAACTTTAGACCAAACTAACCAGAACACCTCAAACCTGTGCATTTGATTAGTTGAGGTGTTTCTGTATAATGGAACAAAGTGATTTGTAGTAATTAGTCCATGAGAAGCAAATTTTGTTTTTTGGTTTGTTTGTTTCGCCTCCTGATTTATATAACCTTATGGAACTTTCTGGATGAGAAGGGATGTTTTTACTCCAAACCACTCGTTTTCAATCTAGTCAAAGAACCTAATCAGACCAACACCACCTTGTGACCGTTGGTATTAAAAACTACTGATAGATGTAAACATGTGATTGGCTGTTGAACTGTTTTCCTTTGTCATATTGAAATCAGCCCTTGAAATTAGAGCCACGTCCTGAAAATGTCCTTTGGCCCCACAGCAAGCTTTCAACCTTCTGTTCCACTGTGATTTTCCACCCTCCACCCACCCCTTGCCTTTGAAATGGGAGATGAGAGAAGAGATTGGAGGTGATCGTATCTGTCGAGGTTTTGGTTGGACTGGGGCCTGTCTTCATCAACAGTGTCTCATATTTCCTCATCGTGGAAAGGAACTTGATCCAGATAATATGTTCTCATAGAGAGGATCATGAGATCATTGAAAATGGACTGTCCTCGGCTTTGCATTTGTGTATGAATGAGTCTGATCTCAGAATTTATTTAAATTCACAGATTTTAAATTTAAAAGCCCCAGGAGAGAGAAGCATTCTAGAAACTAACTGGCATTTTCCATCCCACCTTTTACTCAAAGCTTCATTAAACTCCTTTCCTAGCGAGGGGGAGACCATTTTCCTTGTGCAAATGCAGAGAAAAGTGGTTACAGTGCTTTAAAGGACTTAAAAAGCATGCAAAATATATAGCACAGGAATCAGTGTTTAAAAAAAAAAAAAAGCTCAAAGTAAATGCCTGTTGTGGCCAAGAGATTAAATGCTTACTCTCAATATTAAATGTGCAGAAATAAAGTTCTTCTATCCATATAGATGAAAGCAAGATGGGTACAGAGGATGATGCAGCGTGATTAATAACCCTACAGATAATCAGTGTATTATTCAGGTTCCCCAGAGAAACAGAACCAATAGGATGTGTATGTGTAAAGAGAGAGATTTATTTTAAGGTATTGGCTCACAGGATTATGGAGGCTGGTAAGTCGAACATCTTCAAGATGGGCCAGCAGGTTGGAAGCCCGGGGAAGAGCCAGTGCTGCAGTTCAAGTCTAAAAGCCATCTGCTGGCAGGGTTCTCTCTTGCTCAGGGAAAGTCAGTCTTCTGTTCTATTCATGCCTTCCTCTGATTGGATGAAGCCCACTTGCATTATGCAGGGCAATCTGTTTTATTCTAAGTTACTGATTTAAATGTTAATTCATCCAAAAACACCCTCACAGAAACATCCAGAAGAGTATTTGACCACATATCTGGATGCCACGGCCCAGCCAAGTTGACTCAAAAAATTAACCATAGCAGGTGGAACTAGATGGCATTGCCCAAGATGCTGTTTGCGGTACTGGCACAATGGAGTGAATGCCAAGGAAAGGAAGGCTTCATCTGTTTCTTCTACTTAGAGCATTGACAACTTGTCTTAAAATCAGAGTAGATCAAAAATACTATTAGCCTTAAATTCAGAAAAGTCTAATTTAAAAGATATTTTGGGCAAACTGTTTTAATCTGGTTGCTCGTGTTTGAAACATTTCTGCTAGGTTTGCATTTACAATACTAGCGAGGAAACAAAGATTTATGGAAAATATGTATGATCTCATATACCTAGGTTAATTGGTATTCTTCCAGGTTGTCCATCATAGCCTGCCACTAAAAATAAGCAATCTTCTATTATTTGCCCACCTAGGATTTAGTCAGAAAAGCCGGTGTATTCTAATGATTTAGGAAGAGGAAAAATTTTCATTCTGAATGATGATTTCCTGTTAATCATTGATGAACTTGAAGAGCCTTCCAGACTGTTCCTCAATGTTTGACTTGGTCTCAGTAAAAATAAAGGAAAATAAAGGAACACTTATATACAAGTTAAAATGTTCTTGGGCTTCCCTGGTGGTCCAGTGGTTGAGAATCTGCCTGCCAATTCAGGGGACATGGATTCGAACCCTGGTCTGGGAAGATCCCACGTGCCGCGGAGCACCTGGGCCTGTGCGCCACAGTTACTGAGCATGCGCGTCTGGAGCCTGTGCTCCACAAGAGAGGCCGTGATAGTGAGAGGCCTGCGCACCGCGATGGAGAGTGGCCCCCGCTTGCCACAACTAGAGAAGGCCCTCACACAGAAACGAAGACCCAACACAGCCAAAAATAAATAAATAAATAAAGGTGGAAGCCTGTCTACAGTAAACATTAAAATACGAACTTTCTTTAAAAAAAAAAAAGTTCTTATTCATTCTGTTTTTTCTAATAAAGTTACCAGAATTGGTTTCCCCCTCTTCATTCCCTGAATTCTTTTCATTATTTTATTATATTTTGGTGTGTGTCTCATTAAAATGATCGTCCCATATTAACCAGGACATTAAAAATGTATAGCATTAGATTTAGTAACAAAATGAACTTCGTTCAGTCGAACATTGAGTTATTTCCCCCTTTGAGTCCTTTTAAGCAAGGCACCTAGGTTTTATCTTTTCAATATGATATTGGAAAAAATGAGGGTGTATTGGCAATTTGATGTGAAAAAGACAATCCTTATAGTTATAATTAAATGTAGAAGCTCTGTCTTCTTGGTCTTATTCTTCTGGGGCAGAGGTTTAAGGAAGAAATCGTATCTCTTCCAAGCTACCTCTGAAAACACTTGGGGAAAAAAATTGCTCACAACGTATGCTATTTGATAAAAGTCACAAATTGCTCTTCGTAGTTTTCTGAATTTGTGGCTTATCTGCCTTTTCAAATTGAATGTGCTACAGGTATAACCTGTATGCTTTTGAACGGATCTTAAAGACGAGCCATTTCTTACTGCCATCCTCTTTGTCTTTCTTTGCTGATTTATGTTAATTGCCTTTTTTTTTAACATCTTTATTGGAGTATAATTGCTTTACAATGGTGTGTTAGCTTCTGCTTTATAACAAAGTGAATCAGCTATACATATATCCCCATATCTCCTCCCTCTTGCGACTCCCTCCCACCCTCCCTAGCCCACCCCTCTAACTGCACTGTGGTTTGGGGCAGTGGATGAGATAGCAGTGCCGTCACATGTGGCTGCTTACTTCAGGTCAGGTTCAGAAGCTCAGGTACAGTGCCAGGCGTTTGCAGACTGATTCAGAGCTTGAGCCCTGCCAAAATGATGCCACATTTGTCAGGCCTGGACTTGGGCAGAAGCTGCTGGAAGGCTCTTATTCATCTAAGCCAATAATTGATAATGAAGCTCGAAGAAACGTGAAATACTTTTTCTAAGAAACAAACGTCCACCAGTTGGCTGCCTTCTTTTATTTTTAGTATAATTCCCAGGGGCAAGCTGTCTTGCAAAATTGGTACCTTATATTAGCTGAGAATCTTTATCCTTGTGAGATAATGCAGGGGTGTTTTATTAGTTAAGAGTATGTGGCTTGAGGTCAGTTGAGCACTATTCTTTCAAGTTTTTTCTTGTGGGCTATAATGTGATTGATGATCCTGCAGTATGCGGAGCTGACAGAGAGAAAAGCAGCTTCAGAAGAACGACTTCCCTGCTTTCATGCTTGTATTTGATCTAATTTGCTTGATTCCTGCCGCAAACATCTATCTATCTATGCACAGATTTCTGCCACATGGAAAGTTCCAGAACAGCTAGGTAGCTGAAATACCTTAATCAAGCATGGAGGTGAAATTGTGAAACGTGGTTCATTCCAAAATCACCATACCCTCAATCTATCCCCACTAAATGGTTTAGGTTTGGTTTGGGTTTTGTTTTTTTTTTTTTTGGAGGTGACATGCTACCCTCCTCCTCTTTCTTCTTTTCAAAGGGCTCGTAGTACCGGTTCTAATATCTCAAAAGGATGTTTTGCAGATGAGAGAAAAGGACTTGAAAGTAGTCTGAAATGCTGTAAGAACTAGACACATTAGCTGGTCCCCCCCCCACCTTCTTCCTACCTTTCGTACTCCACAGTCAGCTGTTAAAACACGAGAGCATTGAAAAGGGGGGATGAAAAATATGGTGACCTGAAGTCTCACACATTGCCTGGCTCCTGTTTCGTGAGTATTCAGAGAAGGCAACTGAATTTGAGTCCTGTGATACCTGCCCAGGATACAGTCAGCTCAGGTCCTCCTGCTGTGTCTCTGAAGCATCATGTGATATGTAGTTCTGATTAGATTGTGGCTAGATATCATTATTATTACCATTATCAAAAGTGTGGGTTAATTATTCTTGTGTGTAGGACTTTGTAATTTATAACAGATTCATTTACCTGCTCCTCACAACAACCTGGTCATGAAGACAAGGTGGGTGTCATTATCATCATCACCATCATACCCATTGCACAGATGTGGAAACTGAGGATGGCAGGCTCCACTCCTTTCCTGAGGTTTCACAGTTAGTAAGCGACAAATCTGAGACAAACCGAGCTAGGTCCCATGCTTTTCCTATATTTCATGTTGCCTCCTGCCTGCTGTGAGCAGACTTCGGTGGCTGTTGAGGAGAGAGAGAATTGTAAGATAAGGTCCCTGCTCTTGGTGAACAGAAGGTCACCTTCGAGAGACTGAGTAGAGACATGAAATGACAAAGAAGACTGTCAGGTGGACCATGCGAGGTGCTAAGTGGGTGGTTCAGAGGATGCCTGCAGCAGGGATATCCTGTAGGAGAGGTGACTGAAGGCAGGGGACAGCAGAGGAAGCTTTAAGGAGGGAGTGGGACTTGAGCTGGGTCTTGAAAAGAGAATAGATAGGTCTTATATAAGCGAGAGCCGGAGCTGCCTGAGAGAAGGGATCACAAAACCAGGTGCACAGGATGGAGTGCAAAGCTGAGCGAGCAGTTCTGTGAAACTCACGTGCCATGTAAGGAAGTAATTGGAAACAAGGTTTGAAACACAGCATAAGGGCCAGAATGTGGCAGATCTTGAATGCCTGAATTTGCACTTTATCCATTGCATAGTACAAAGACATTGAGGGTTTTAGAGCAGCAGATTCATGTGTATAATTGATTAGAGATTGGAGATCACAGACGGGGGGGCGGGGGTGTGGTATCCTATCAGTGCAGTTGATAAAGATGGGGGAATTGAGATGAAGGAGTGAATGACCAAGTATCACAAAGGAAAAAGCAACAAGGTTTGGGTGGGGGGATGAAAATAGTGATCGTGTAACTTATTGTCCAACCAGGAGCTCTTCCCAGGAAAAACGCTAAACTGGTCAGGATGCTGACAAAACAGGCAAAAACTGGGACCATCCCTGACCAACTGGACCTATGGTCATACTAGTTGAGAAAGAAGATGCTGAGGTTCTGAGACTGGGACAGTCATGGTGTCACTGGCAAGAGAAGGATTGCCAGCAAGGAAACTTAGTTTGGGGAAAGGATCATGATCTGGGCTCCTAAGCTTTGAGATGACAGTGTGATGTCAGGCTTCAACTTCCAGCGGAAAGGGAGAAATGCACAAAAGTTGTCTGTAAATCCTTCTGATTTCACCTTTCATTCCGCCTTGACCCCAGACCCTTTAAAGGAGCATTTTCTCTTGAAGAAAGCAAGAGAGTAAGAAATATGCCATCTTCCTGGTGTTGCTGACACGTTGCCCTGAAATTCTGCATTTCAGAAACTTGAGCCTGGGTGGACTGCCAGGAACTCATCATCAGTGTGTCTTTGGCTTGCGGAAGCACGGCTGTGCACATTTTCCCCGCATCAAAGGGAATTCTTTGTCTCCTAAGTGGATTCAGACTGCTTTGACTTTCAGAAAAGCAGAATTGCATGTTGGCTGTCACCTGTTAACCACTGAGGTTTTTAGGAGGAAGAAGTGTGGGCTAGAAAAGTATGAGTGTGGGAACCAAATGATCATCTGTGATTTAGTTGTGAATTAGAAAGAATTTAGCCCTTTGTTATTGGTGGCCTTGAAGATTCTCCGAGTGGCAGTTTAACCAAGGTAAACTCAAGCTAGTGAAATCCTGAAACATAATTCTCATGGTTAGAGATGTCATTTGGGTTTTTTGGGTGATTTATGTGGCCCTTTGCGGGCATTTATAAAAGTTTTATCCATGTTATGTTTAAGATCTTCCTAGATTTCATTCCAGATAGTTGACTATAGCCTGTTACATGAAGTTAGAAGGGGGCAGGCAATTTCAAGCTCACAGAAGGTTCTTGAACCAGACCTGGATTTGCCAAGGAGAAGGCAATCCTCTCACCCTCTCAGGAACCTAGTTCATGGGGAAAGCAGAGGCAGTCACTGCCCTTCCCAGGAATTTGAAAATGTCATTCTCCATAGTCAGCCTTTTATTCTCCAGGCCTACTTGGTAGACATGATGTAAAAGGGAAGCCATCAGATTCTAAATAACTTGGTTGAATTATTCAGAAATATCTCCCTCAAAAAGTTTCCCAGCGTTGGTTATCTGTTTAAAAATCAACAAAAACCAGTAACATGTGAAGTCTTACTTGGAATTCAAAATGAGCTTGGAAACCATCTGCCCTGACTTAATCAGGGGTGGTCAGTGAGTGTAGACAGCTCCACGCAGGAGCTGGGAGGGATCCAGAGATTTCCAAGCCCGGCTTAAAGTAAGACACGTTTACCTGAGGCTATAGATTCTGTGTCTAGGAGCTAGGTGGGAGGGGGGGAAGGTGTCTATGACAGTGAGAGCCTCTGCCTCGGAGTGTAAGACCAGTTCCAACAAGGGCAGAAACACGTGGTGGGGAATGGCCAGGAAGGGCTTGGGGTGGAGACGGAACCTGGGGGCCTTGAGGCAGGTGGAAAGACGGACAGCGAGAGGCCCTCCAGGCAGAGCGGCGAGCGGGGGCCAAGGAGCCAGATCCGATTGATGTTCAAGGGCACTGAAGAGTGTCCCATCTGTGGCAGGCGATGTTTTCCAAAGTTCTAGGAAATATGGAGGCTTCATGACGATGCTGGCAGCGTTCCCACCTTGGCCAGGTGTGAAAGGTGCTTTCTCTCTCAGTAGGACAAGAGGCCCATTTCCTGTCCTACCTGTTGCCAAATATTTTCTCTTTCAGTACTTTTAAAGTATGTTGCTGAAGTCTAAACCCCTTTACTACCCAGAAATGGTCCCTAGCCTTGATTTATTGACAAAACTGCTGAGCTCTGGAAAATCTTAGCCTGCCTTTCAAAGCTGTGCGGCCTTTAGTACTCTCCAGGGCAGGATGTGGAAAGGATTGTTTCAAAATATAAAGAGTAGGGCCTGTGGGGCTCTGACGTTTCAAAATATAGGTGATGAATACATGCCATAATGTTTTAGTATCGGAAAATACGTTACACACAAATACTAGTTCTTAAAAGACTTGTATTTTGGTATTTAGTATTAGTATAGATTGTATTCTGATATTAAATCTATTTTTATATCCTGGGGGACAATTAACACATGGTTTTAAAAGGGAGACATTGTTAGGACCTAGGACCATAAATGTATTTTCTACGCTTATTACGGTCTCTTTTTACAGCAGTGCTGCCTTCGGATAGAATTTTCATATTTTTATTAGACATATATAAAAGGACATAATTAAGATGGGCTACCCCAGAGTTGTGCTTTCTTTAAAAAAAAAGGTAATTTATGACTTAGGCATTCCCCTTTCCTATTGCAATGATTATATCCGGCATTTATTAACTCTCCATTTATACCATATATCAGCTATTTTTTAAAGATTATTTTCTTCAACGGTGAAAAATGAGAAAAAGTCCTTATAAGGGTCACGTTTTGAAATTCCCAAGTATGTATCTTTTACAGAAATGAAGTTCACATAGACTTTTCCAGTACACACACATATCATAAGGGAGTTGTTACTGGGAGGGACAGGGGAAATCACCTCAGAGAAGAACAGCACTTAGTGGGCATTGGAGGGAGTGAAGATGGCATGGATGCTGTACCCTATTATCCTCTAGATCATGAGATAATTTGTAAAATTCCTAACTTATCATACTTTGAAAATTCAGATTTTCATTGTGCAAGATGTGCTCCCAGACAAGAGAGGGCTAGTATGGAATTTCCTGGAGTTGGCATCCCTCCCGGCCGTGCCCTGGTGATGCCCTGGGTGTGGTTCTGGGCAGCTGCGCTGATGCAGGTCTTCTGAGATGTTCTGGGCTGCAGCCATTTCCTCACTGCAGATGAATAATGAATGAGCTGTGGGTGGAAGCTAATGGTTCAGGATACAGTCAGAAGCGCACTGCAACATGGGTAATGGTCCTTTGTCATCTCCATGGTAACTGCTATTTATCAAGACATGCTAGTACCTCAGAAGACAGTGACCAGTAACCAGTTTCTGTAACTTTGGGTCAGCTGTTGAGAAATCCACAGACTGAGACAGAATGAGTAAAGAGAAGGCCATCTGCATGTGGTGGAGAAGCTCTGTTAGGCCATTCTTTGGGATTTTCATAGATGGTAAAATAAACAGTAAGCTGTGAGATGCGAATCAAAAAATGAGTTAATACTTTTCCCCCCGAAAGTCTGACTTGGCGTCTGGGTGGGCGGCATGGTGAAGGAGTGCTCAAGAATCTTCCAGGTGGCTTTCCCGGGATGCAGTGGGAGGGCTGGCACTGGTGGTAGGAACTCGAAGAGCAGCTGGCTACACAGCACTGGTACCAAACGGGCTCCCCAGCCTCATGCATGAGGGACACGCCTCACCTGCCGCCTGGGTGCCTTGTCCCCACTGCTGGCGCTGATGTCAGCCTGTGGCTCTCACACTCGGGGGCTGGTCCTCTGCTGCCACTCAGCCAGCATGTAGGGCAGGCTGGTCTGCCTGAGCCCTGAGGACAGTGGTGCCCCAGTCATTGATAGATGGAGGGAGAAATACAGGGGCTGGCTGAGCTGGGAGGTGCCAGGAGAAAGAGAAGTGGTGCGAAGAGGCAGGAAATGCCCAGAAGTGTGGCCTGGAAGTCGGTCCAGCAGAGGCTGGACCTCGCATCATTAGCACAGCCTGCAGTCAGCCGGGCCAGCCTGGGGACCCCTGAGGATGGGGGATGCACTTGGCCCTAGTGGAGGAGAAGTGGGAAACATTGAGGAGACCATACCGTAAACGCTCTAGTAATATTCAGACATGGGAAATAAATTAGAAAAGTAACTCTCCACACAGTCAACTTTTGGCCTGGGAAGCATATAGTATTGGGTTACCTAAAATCTGAGGGAGAATAAGCAAGTTTTATAGACTTGGATTCCAACTTGGCTCCCCCGCTTATAGCCTCATCACCTCAGGGCTGGTGAGACGCCTCCTCTCAGCCTCTTTCCACTTCATCTCTAAGGAGGGGCAGTGATCCTCCTCAGGGCCATTTTTAATATGAAATGAGACAACGTGCATAAAAAGATGAAGCCCAGTGCCTGGCATCTCACTGCTATGAATAAAAAAGGAAAGCACTTCTCTTTGCTAAGACTGTCTCCTAAGTCTCCCCCTCCCCAGAGAAGGGGGACAAGGGATGAACCGTGTTTGCTGAAGGAGGTGGCTGGACCTAACGGATCCTGCAGGAACGCATTTGCGGAGGAAGGGATGGTCGTGGCGCTTTGGCGGCTGCACAGCTGGGTTGGCCGTAGCCTCTGGATGACCCGCCCGAGTCCTTCTGGGCGTCTTGGCCCAGCTGCCTAGGGGCGCAGGCACCTGGAGATGTGTGTCTCCTGTGGTCGCGTGAGAGGCCATTGGTTGGCCATCTGTGGGCACGTCCCGCCTTATGGAGAAGCCACCGTCAGTATTTCATTCTGAGCCAGGCTCCAGCTCTGATTTGCCTCATTTTCCACCCCTTCCTCTGCTCAGTTAGTGAGAGCACAGGGAAGAGCAAGTCATTTTGAGATTTTTCTATGCAAGATATCATTAGGAAAATGGAGCTTCCACAAAAACATTAAACCTTCTCTGTGCAAACATCACTGCCTTTTAAAAAATTATCATACAGACTTCCTTGAGGCAACAGATGCTGCCTTCCTACCGTGTTTCCCTGTCTTCTGTAAGTGCCCCCCTCCACGTGTCCTGTGCTTGCACACATCAAACAAGCCGTCACTGCCTTGTTTACGTGCTGGAAAACCAAGGGGTAGATTACTTACCAGTGTAGCCTGCTGCTTACAGAAGGATCTTGCTCTGCCTCTTAAGATCAGCAGGGTCCCAGCAGTGTCTGCATTTCTCCACCCACCCGTCCCAAGTCATTTACTTCCAGGAGGGTGATAGGTGCAGAAAGCTGCCCGTGAGTCACACAAGAAACCATCCCAAGAAGCTGTCTCTACCGAGTGATGAAAATTGCGGTTTTTGTGAAAGTGGTGATCAGTCCTGCATCTCTCCTCAGTATGTGCTTTTGACTTTATCTGGCTAGTCAGATCTGATTAAAAGTGTGTATGAAGGCCAAAATACAACAATGAATACCCAACATATAGCTATAAGAAGGTGTGATGGGAATAAACCACGCTAGGATTTAAGGGGTCACTTGCTAGGCTGAGTTCGGGACTAAATCCCCAACTTCTTGGCCCTCCCTTGCCTCTTATAAAATGGGGATAATGTACTTTATCCATTTTTTAAGTGCAGCTAGACCTTATGAACTCTTGATATCTTCTCTGATTATGGTTATTTGGATTCTTTACTTCTCCTTAAATCTGGGGATAAACAGGAATAGGGATACTGCTGTACTGAGGATGTGAATTTCTTCCCAATAAAATATCTATTTCTTCCATGAGAGTACATTTTTATTTGGGGCAAGTATAAATTTTAAAGTGAGCCCCTTAATGTTCTGCTAGTTGGCATTCCCATCTGGCCAGAGGGGAGGAAGGTTCTGGAAAGGGAAGATTAGAGGCCCTGGAGAAGGCAACATGGGCATGGTGGTCCGTCACCGGCCTATCCTCGACCTGCAGGCCCCCAAGCCCCTCTCTCCCAGGGGCCAGCTGCCCTCTCCTTGCAGTAACCGGTTCTAGTGCCCGGAGAGCCATCAATGACCTTTTAGCCACTTACCCACTCTGCTAATTGCAAACTAAGCAGACCCTGCAGCCTGCTGTTTTTCCCAACTTCCTTTACTTTCCTGGTATTTATGTTTTCGCTCCTTTTGAATTACATTTCACTGATCGGTTTCTGAATACTCCTTCTTCTCCCACTTTGTATTTTATGGGTCCTAATTTTTTTTGGAAGCAGAGAACAGGGGTCAGTGTCAGATTTTCTAAAAGGACTGCCAGTGCCACACCTGCCATTTTTGATCCTCCTTACCTAAAAATCCCTAAGGATGGCTAATCCCCCTTGCAGGAGCCATTGTTTCCAGGGAGAACTGGCTTATTGGCTTTCCACACCTTGATTAGGAACTACGGTAGCGAAAGATGGGGTGACAGGGAAGTCAGCTGGCAGCAGGGCTCAATGAATCTGTAGTCGGAAAGATGGCCACATTTCCCTAATTGCTGTTTTTATTTGCAGAACTTCTATTTTAAGCGTACACACTCAGGTGTGGATTGACAGGCACTAGCCATAGTAATGGCTGTGTCTGTCTGTAGTGCCTGCAAACACTCGTTTCCATGGTGATGGGAAGCACTGCAGAGACACGGTTATGGTGCCGCTGGGACCAGGGCGCTGACACACAGGAGGCTTCGTGTGTGTGTGTGTGTGTGTGTGTGTGTGTGTGTGTGTGTGTGTGTGTGTGTGTGTGTGTGTGTGTGTGTGTGTGTGTGTGTGTGTGTGTGTGTGTGTGTGTGTGTTGGGGCGGGAGTGGGGGCTGTCGAGAGCCACGGGAGGGAGGGGCTGGGAGGTAAGATAGGTGGGAAGGGCATTAACTGGGAGAGAGGCCTGGGGGAGGCCAGAAAGGTCATACTTTGGATCGGGGAGATTCTAGAAAATCATAGAGGAAAGTGAATACAGGTGGGAAAAGCAAGGGGCACATGGAGAATTTCTCTCTTTCCCTTGAAAGGTTTATGGTGGCAGGATTATCCCACATAGAAGGGAAAGGGAGAAATCGAATTTAGCAAGCAGAGGCAGACGGTGCAGATGGTTTGAGTGTCAGGGTTTCTGTAACTCCAGGGTCTTGGGTTTGCTGTCCCCAGCCTCAGTGTGCCAGGAAGAGGAGGGAAATGCTCTCTCTCACCCCTGCAGGATTGGGGGACCTGTAAAGCCATGACTTGGTCTCCCCAGCACTGTGGCAGAAACAACCACCGGGGTGGAGAGCACCCAGAGCGGCCTCATCCTAGTGGGAGTGAAGGATGCGAGGCAAAGGATGGCGTCATCTGGGTCTCACAAGGGCACAACCCTCTGTCAGAGACCTCGAGGGGGTGTCCAGAGAATCTGTAATATTAGCATTTGTTTTGTGGGCACTGACTGAACCCTCAGCTAAAAGACAGACACCCACCCTTGGGGTCAGCGACCAAAAGGCAACTTTAGGGGATTATTCTGCTAGTCTCTGGTTGTAAAAACTGACGATTTTTGAGGATTTATTAACAACCAACAGTATGCCAGAAGTGGTACCGAGATGTGCACCACCATGGATAGGTGGTATCCACCCCATTTTACAGCTGAGAATGTGGAGGCTCAAAGAGGTTGAGCCATTTGCTCACAGTCAAGGAGGTCAAGGCAGAACCAGATTTCCAGATTGCAGTTCACTGGTTTCCTGCATTGGCCAGTTCCTCTTGTATGCAAACCCTTACTTTCCTGATGGAAGGATTCAGGGCTGAGGAATCTCTGTGGAACTTGACTCCACTCATGGGCTTGTTCATGAAAGGTCAAGGGGTAGTGGAAGGACCGAGAGGTGGTAACCAGGCCCAGCATGAGTTTGACCATGGCTGGCTCCTTGGCAGAAGCGCTTTCCAGAGATTAACTCTCAACCAACCTTGGAAAAGGAAGTCTTGGAGATGTTCCTGTGTATCTCTTGACTTTTGAAGAGCTCTGGACCCTACAGGAAGCTTGGTAGATAAAGCAGATGAAAAAGCCATTCACCCTAATGAATAGATTTGGGAAACCGAACACTCTGGAATCATTTGTTTCTCCCCCCAAGAATGTGATTTAAGCGAAATGCTTTTAGGTTTTTGAAAACTCGTATTCCAGATCTGAAGACTGACAGAAAAGCATTCACTTGTGTGGAGTTATTTATAGTCATTTTTGTTTTGTTTTGTCGATCTTCACATTTGGGCTCTCATTGTGGGTTTAACAATTAATGGAATTTTGAATTCTGACTTCAGTAAGTTGGAATTCATTTAAATTGCTTACCCTCACGTAGGCAGTCAGATTCCTGGTTCCTTCTTTCCCTTGAGAAAGGAGCTGACCAGAGGGGGGGCGGGCTGGGACCCCATACCGATGCTCTTCCATTCTGACCCAGCATCCTCCCAGGTGGTGTGGTGGGATCCAGAGGCAGGAAGCGATTTAAATCTTACATCTGTGAGGCATTCCTTTAACCCTAAGTACTACTGCAGTGTTATACAATTAGGGCTTTTTCATAGTTTCAACCTTGGAAAGAGTTTTTAAAAGGTTCACCTCACATCCACTAGGATAGCTACTATAAAAAAAAAAAAAACATGCATACACACACAAAACCCAACAACAGAAAATAACAAGGGTTGGCAAGAATGTGGAGAAATTGGAACCCTTGTGCCCTGTTGGTGGGGATGTAAAATGGTGCAGCTGTTACGGAAAACAGTACAGTAATTACTCAAAAAATTAAAAATAGATTTACCTTGTGAGTCAGCAGTTCCACCTCTGAATGTATGCCCAAAAGTAGGATTTCAAAGAAATATTTGTACACACGTTTCATGGCAGCTTACTCACAGTAGCCAAAAGGTGGAAGCAGCCCAAGTATCAATCAGCAGAAGAATAGATAAACAAAATGGGGCGTATACATACAATGGAATATTCTTCAGCCTTGTAGAGGAAGGAAATTCTGACATATGCTGCGACATGGATGAACCTTGAAGACATTATGGTAAGTGAAACAGGCCAGTCACAAGAAGACAAATACATTTTTTCCCCACTTGTATGAAGTATCTGCTGATCGAATATTAAAATTCCTGGAGACAGAGAGTAGACTGATGGTTTCCAGGGGGAGGGGGGAAACAGGGAGTTATTATTTAATGGGTCCAGGGTTTCAGTTTCGCAAGACGGAAAGAGTTTTGGAGATGGATGCCTAATAATATGTACTTAACACTATCCAGCTGTTTGCTTGGAAAAGGTTAATTAAGATGGTAAATTTCATGTTAGTGTATTTTACCAGGGTTTAAAAAAATGCATGAAGGGGTTTCTCCAGTTAGTCCAACTGTTCAAGTAGTTGAAATTTCATTATATTTCCAATAGCAAACTTTCAGTTCTGATAGGGTTTAGCTAGCATGACAGAAGGACCAGTGTGCTCCGATCCAGCTGACTTGATGCCAGAGTTGCTCAGAGAATCCTCCACGTCTCGGAGAAGGGGGACCAGCCGCCTGCATACGGTTGCCTGTATAGAGACAAAGGTCGTTTTCAGCCCTCCAGCAGGCTAACACATTGCAGAAACACTTGCTCTCCAGCTGTTAAGATTTGAATGAGGTAAATGACCATGATTGGCCTTTCACCACCGGGATTTGTTCCCGATGAATCATCATCATTTGACTGAGAAGCCAACTCAGCATCTTTTGAAAAGAAGAAGAAAAAAATCCAATCCGTTCCCTTTTAGCCCCGAATGCTGTGAGTCAGAGCTTTGGCAGGGGGAGTGGAAAGCAGGGAGAAATCGGCGGGCCTTTAGGGATCTAGCGGGAAAGGAGAGCTCTGAGAACAGTGTCGCTTGTGGGTTGGCTGTGATACATCTGCAAAGCAGGGGCAGTGGCTCTTCACAAGATCTCTGCCCCTCACCTGTGCGTAGGTTCTCTTTCTGGTTGTCTTAGCTCTGAACGCTCTGTGAGGACCGGCTGGTGTCCCCTGTCTTCCAGGAAGCCTCAGATGAGCCTCAGGTCTCCTGGTTCACAGGCTGTATTATGTGGTCTTTAACAGTCGTTGGACAGCCAGTTGGCACTTAGTTTACAGCCTTTGGACTGCTGCCTTTTCATGGGTGAGGCCCATCTCCCAGCTGGATATTAGTCCTCCAGGCAGCTGTGTGGCACCCCCTCCACTCCCTTTGGAGCCTAAGTCACTGGCGACAGCTTGGGATGTTACTAAACTCTGGAGGACTCAGATCCCTCACTTTAAAAACAAACAAGTAGGGACTTCACTGGTGGTGCAGTGGTTGAGACTCCACGCTCCCAGTGCAGGGGGCCCGGGTTCGATCCCTGGTCAGGGAACTAGATCCCACATGCCGCAACTAAGAGTGCGCATGCCACAACTAAGGAGATGGAGAGTTGCAACTAAGGAGCCTGCCGGCCGCAACGAAGGAGCACACATGCTGCAGCTAAGGAGCAGGCAAGCCACCTGCCACAACTAAGACCTGGCACAACCAAAAAAAAAATGTGCTTTAAAAAACAAACAAACAGGTATAACTACCATTCAAGTAAGGTAGTATTATAAGGCTTAGATGAGACAATATGTGTAAAACATTTAGCACTGTGCCTTGCCTTCAGTAAATGCTGGTTGTTACTCTTACTAGTAGTTTGTGTCATAGGTATGTATAGTGTTTGGGAGTTAACCTGAGTTTATCACCCTTTTGGAAAACAATCCCATTATTCTAATTCATGCCATTCTTATTTTGGAATATTTTTGCGTGAAATGGGGGCATTGAAAGAAAAAAAAAACAGGTATAGAAGTCTGATGTAATTGCTCAGGCTGAGTGTGGGACTTTCCTGGAGTTCTAGTGCCACCAAGTGGGAAACTATGTTATTACACCTTGGCTATTTTGAGTTTTCGCACTCTATTGCGTTGTTAAAATGGCAAATTATTCTCTGTATCATTTCTCTGTTTTCCCACTTAATTATAATTATTACTCTTGTCTCAAGGAGTAAGGTTAAATAATGGAAAACTGATTATAAAAGTAGTGCATGTAGACTTATTGAATAAAGGGAACACTGAATTACAGAAAGCAGAAGTGTGAATGGGCGAGTGTTTTCTTCATGTATTATTTGTATCACATCAATACAGTGATGCATTTGAAATTGATACCAATTTATGATGAATCATTAGCAACAAGATATGAAGATTTCATTAGGGGCCAGTGCCATTTTGCTTCATATTACCTACTCCAGTCTGTCAGTGGGGCTGGCATTTGAACATTCACAGAGTTGCTACCAGCGTAATCGGTCCGCAGTGTAGAGTAGGTTAGTCCTGTTCCCAGAATTGCTTCTGAACTTTCTTCCCACCTTGGCTTTCCTCATGGAGGAAAGAACGCCTCTCTGTCATTTTCTGCACTGCTGGGATGACATCTGGGAGTGGTTAGTCCTTGGGCATGAATTGTATACGTGGGTTTATTATTACCTTAGCTGCCAAAGAGTGGACTAGTATTGGTGAGCTGGGATTTTCTAAACTCAGTAATTTTTTTTTCTCGGCCTCTTTCTCCGTGTCATGGCAACACCCATCTCTGGCTGTGTTCTGACCTCATAGGTGTGTCCTCACTCTTGTTATTCAGGGTGTTCTGGGGGAGTGGAAGAGACATAGATCATCAAAACACACCTGGTGATCAGTATTAAACGCACACATTTCTATAGCTTAATCAGAAAAATTTAATATTGGGACAACGTAGAACGATATGCTCCTCTGATGGAAAACTCGGGTGTGTCCCCTCACACACTGTGGGGAGGTGCTGCTTTGGATTGGAGGCTGGTGGTCCACTGTGAAGTTTCCGAATCATACTAAGGAAATGGCCCCTGACTTTGAGTGGGGGCAGGGCTCCCTACCCTAGTGGGTTGACACAAGAAGGGCTGAGAAATATTGGCCCAAACGACATTCAATATCAAGTTTGCACCAAGTTCTTGTAGGAATCCTCAAGGTGTTTTCAGGTGAGTTAGGACAGAACCTTGAAGAAATCAAGAGAAAAAAACACAAGCAGTTCTGTATGATGCTCAAACTCAAGATTTTGAAAAGCTAACTCATCCTCTTGCTTAGGGGTTACAGACCTCCCTTGTTTTGCTTTGTTTTTTTTGTTTTTGTTTGTTTCAGTTTCAGAACCATTTAATACAAAGTGACAGTGTCAAAATTCTGGTAGAAATCGGGGTCGGGGTGGGAGTGACATCCAGCTCAGGAGGTGTCCCTGGCGACACGTGGATGAGGGGCGTCCTGGCACTCCTTCGTTTACTGCCTGGATTAGTCCAGAAAGGGTGAGAAGCCTCTTGATGTCATCTGCCCGCACCTCTGTGCTTCTGGCGTGGCAGGCTGGCGCCGTGACGGGTGGGCCGGCACAGTGCAGTGGGGTCTCCAGCCCCATGCGGGTCAGAGCCCCTCTCTCCTCTCCGTCCCCTCTGACTCTCCACCATGGCTCTTGTGTTCCTACCTGCACACTCTGAGCCCTCACACCTTTGTCCTCTGCCTGGTCCACGCCACGAGCCCCACCTGCCTTCTCTGCTCTTGTCCCTGGCAACTCGGTGATGCCGGAGAAACAGTTAATGGTGGGGACCGATGCCTTTCAAAGCTGTGGTTTTCAATCACAGCTGGATTGAGATAAGCCCTTACCCAGTCTTTGAACATGGAGTACGTAGGATTTGGGCCTCTGAGGTCAGCCCGATGTGCTTATACGCTGGTGCTGTGTCCTTGGAGACATCACTTGGTCCCTGCAGACTGAGGACAGCCGTGGCATCTGCCTCAAAGGGCTGTTGATTTAAATGAGATAATTGGGCTACAGTTCTTAGCACCTTGCCTGGTGTATGAATGAGCTTGGGCAGCTGTAACAAAGTACCAGAGACTTGGAGGCTTAAACAGCAGAGATTTTTTGTCTCATAAGTCAGGAGGGGAGAAGTCCCAGATCAGGTGTCGGCAGGGTTGGTTCTTTCTGAGGCCTTGCGTCTTGGCTGGTGGATGGCCGTCTTCTCCCTGTGTCTTCACATGGTCTGTCTCTATGCTTCTGTCCAGATTTCCTCTTCTTAGGAAGGACATCAGTCAGTGTGGAGTAGGGCCCACTATAATGACCTCTTTTCTACTTAGTTACCTCTGTAAATCTCTATCTCCAAATACTTTGCTATCTGATATATGACCTTTCCTGCTGTTTTGAAAAATGAAGTACCAGGGCATAAACTCACTCAACTTCCAGACTGTTCCCCATTCTCCAACCCCCCAAAACCTTGCCTACATCTCCTCCCTTCCTTCCAGTCTCAGAAGGTGAGTTTTCTCTCTCCCTCCACAAACTCATTCCTACACTTAGGCCCCCTTGGACCCCTCTCCTCCTGGACCCCCAGCTGGCAATTGTTCTTCTCTTGTATCTTCCCCTCATGACGTCTTCCCCTTCACTGCAGCCCTTGAATGTGTTCCTCCTGACGTAGACATGCTCCCTTGACCCAGCCTCCTTCTCTCTCTCCTCTGCTTCTCATCCAAGCTTTTGAGGGAGAGTCCGCATCCCACTTTCTCCTTTTCCTCATTCATTTATTTGTTCATGGGGCATCTTCCCTTTGTCACACACGGGGCTGGGTTTCGGGGATACAAAGATGCCCATCCACTGTCCCAAGACCCGGAAGGAAATAGATCATCACAATATCCTGAGGTACGTGCCCTGGGAGAGGAAAGCCCAGTGAGCCCATGGGGGGGTGTGTGGGCACATCCAGCCCATCAGGGAGTGGCCAGAGGCGTTGGGGAGAGCTTTCCAGAAAGAGAAGCCCATGAGTCCTGAGGGGTTAGGTGGGCCATGCGCATGTGGGGAGGTCTTCCTTGTAAGTGAGAGGACCTGGGTTCCTCTGGTGAACAGAGTTTCTTTGCTCCCATTTACCGCTCAGCCTGCTAGCCTCAGCGGGTGCCACTCCACTGAAAGGATTTTCATGGGGTCCCAGAGGATTTGTTGCGTTTTTATCTTACTTGACCACCTCTCCTCCCGGCACTTCTTCTCCCTCGCTCGCACCCTCATCCGGTGGTCCTCATCCCTTTCCCAACTTTCTTCCTCTGTCTTCTTCACGCAAGCCCCTCTGCTGCGGCCCCCAGAATGTTCTGGGAGCTGACTCGGGCAGCTGGGTGAGTAGTGGTGTCGTGGAAAGACGGGAGGAAGAGCAGGCTTTGGAAGGTGGGAGCCGTGATGCATTTGTTCAGCGTGGGGACCGTTAGTTTCGTGACTGGTGATGTGCAGTGGACAGAAGAGAGAAGAGGAACAGGCAGGGCTGCACCGGAAGGTGGAGGTTTTCAGCTGTCTTTTCTTTGTCCCTCACACCTGCTCAAGCACCAAGTTCTGTAGTCTTTACGCTCCGGCCATCTTTCGGATGTGCCTTCTCATGTCCGTTGTAACTGCAGTATTGATCATCACAGTCTGCCCTCTGTATCCGTGGGGTCCACATCCACGGTTGGTTGAAACCTTGGATGCAGAACGTGCAGACGCTGACCACTTCTCTGTGTTTGGCCACCTGCCGTGAGTTCACAGCCTGCACTGTGTGGAGGCAGAATGCCTCTCCTGAGCTTTCGAGATCCTTCGCAATCTGGCCCCATCCTAGTGATTAATCTGTAAATTCATTAGGAAATGTGTATCAGGCACGATGTGTGTAGTTCTGAGGGTAAGGAGTCGGTCTCCCTCCCTCCCTGTCTCACTGCACACATGTGGGCTGAGCGCTTAGTAGGCAGTCGGTATCTCATGGTTAATAGATTTGCATGATGGGGAATCTACAGGCGGGAAGAATTCAGTACAAGTTGTTTGGGAAGCACGTAAAGAGCCCAAGAGAAAGAAAGCAGAGAGGAATGTGTCCCAGGATGCGGGCAGGATCGGGTTAGGGTGCGTTGCGGCAGAGGCTGAAGAAGTAATTGAGATGTGCGAAAGGGAGAGGCGTCTGGGGCTGCCGTCAGCAACTTAGGGACGAGAACTTTAATTCTGTGGTCACAGAAGGAGACGCTTCTGGGAGTGCAGTCAATGAAGGCCTGGAAGGGTTTAGTCTAGACGTAGAAAGGAAGTCCACGGGGGGGCGGTGATTATTCGTTGTTAGAAGGTAGGAGTCGGTGTACCGCCATCCCTGTCTTGCTGCCAAATGAAAACAAAATACAGGGATGGGATTTCATCCCAGAGTCATCTCATCGGCTCCAGAGCCCAGCGCCGGGCCCCGGGAGGGTGCCTTTGTCACGGACTCTGTCCAAGCACCGTCTCCTGCCTCGAGCTATGTCAGCTCTGAGCCTCTGCTCCAGTTACATGGCTGTCAATCCATCTTTCTCTGCCCACCTCACTGCCAAGAAACGTTGAAGAGATAATGGGACCTAGAGATTATCATACTAAGCAAAGTACATCAGAAAGAGAAAGACAAATACTGTCTGGTTTCACTTATATGTAGAATCTAAAATATGACACAGGTAAAGTTATCTGTGAAACAGACACAGACTCACAGACATAGAGAACAGACTTGTGGTTAGCAAGGGGAAGGGGGGTGGGGGAGGGAAGGACTGGAGTCTGAGATCAGCTAATGCAAACAATTATATACAGGATGGATAAACAACAAGGCCCTACTGTATAGCCCAGGGAACTATATTCAGTATCCTGTGATAAACCATAATACAAATGAATATGAAATGAACCATATGAAAAAGAATATATGTATAACTGAGTCACTTTGCTGTACAGCAGAAATTAACACAACACTGTAAATCTACTATACTTCATGGACTGTGGATACAGCCCATCGCACTGTGGAGGAGCAGAAATCTCCTAACTTCGGTCCTTTGAGCTTCATGATGCTGCCCAGCTGGATTTGACCCAATTTTCTTTTGAACTGAACCGGGTGTGTTCCTGGGGCATTTGCTCTTCTTTATCAAGGATGTAACCTTCCTAAGGAGGTGGCTTGTTTCCCTGTTCCTCGGAGGGCCCTTTCCTTGTGGTATCATTTCCGTGGCCTCGGAGGTTCCCGTGCTGCTCAGTGTCAGTTCTGTTCTTTCGCTGCCCTGTGTGTAGACTGAGCCCTGACAGTGACATTTAGGGCACTGAAATGAGGCTACTCTTCCTACTTTCCTACTCTGCTAATTCTCCCCTAGCCAAAATATCTATGAAGTTAACTTTTTTTTTTTTTTGGCAGAATATTAGAAGTAGGATTGTCTAGGAAAATCTTACCTTTAAAAAAAAATGCAAATACTGTTAGAGGCCTGGTTCATCAAAGTGAAGTGAATGGTGTCAAATGTGGGAGAGTGGGTTATTTTAATCTGATATTGCCCTCAACAACTAATTTCTGGCTAGGGCCATGGGTGAAAATTTTTTAATGCCTAGGAAGGTTAGCAAAACCTAGGAACACTAATAAGCATCTTTAAAAAAAAAAAAAAGGGAGGGGATTGGTCTCCTGCAGGAAAGGAGGAAGGGGTCTTTAGATGGTGAGAGAATTAAACAGCTAAGTCACTATCAATTTTGCTCATTTCACAATCGAGTGAGTGTGTGTTCGGTGGAGACAAGCACTTCTGCAGCAAAGAGGGACCAGGTGAGGAGACGTGCAGTGTCTGGTGAGCACGATGTATTGGCTACCTAGGGCTGCTGCAGTAAAGTGCCACAAACTTGGCTTAAACAAAATGAATTTATTCTTCTACAGATTCTGGAGGCCAGAAGTCTGAAATCAGGGTGTTGGTAGAGCCACACGTTCTCCAAAGGCTCTAGAAGAGAGTTTTCTTGCCCCTTGCAGCTTCTCATGCCTCCAGATCTCACTCCAATCTCTACCTCTGTCTTCATGTGGCCTTCTCTCTTTTCCTCTTCTGTCTCCCATAAGGACACCTGTCACTGGATTTAGGGTGGATAATCCCAGTTAATCCAGGATGATCTTAAGACCCTTAACTTTTTAAAAATAGTGTCACATTCACAGTACCTGGGATTAGGTTTTGGACATATCTTTTGGGGGGGGGGCCACCATTCAACCCACTACACACACCAATGGACTCATGACTTCAGACACTCAGATTATGTGTCCTGACTATTGGTTCCAAAACTGTAATCCTTATAGAAACAGGAGAAGTAAAATATCCCTGAGCACTGCAGGAATACTGTAGAAAGTAGTCACTGCCATCAGGAGCGTCCTCATCTGGCTCAGGACAGGGAAGCAAAGGGAGATTCTGCTGGAGGAGGTGGTGGATGAAGGAACTCTTCAGCAGGCTCGGGGCCCCAGTTTCCCCCACTGGACTCCTGGGCTTCTGCTCCATCGAGCTTTGTCTCCACTTCTTGCCCTTGAAGCTGACCCCTTCCAGACCAGCAGGGGCACCACTATGGGAACTGTGAGAGGTGTTCATCAAATGTCTTGCCTGATGGCTGAGAAGAAAGGATGCTTTCAATTTTGAGATTTAAATGAAAATGTTTCAGGCTTCCCTGGTGGCGCAGTGGTTGAGAGTCCGCCTGCCGACGCAGGGGGCACGGGTTCGTGCCTCGGTCCGGGAAGATCGCACGTGCCGTGGAGCGGCTGGGCCCGTGAGCCATGACCGCTGAGCCTGTGTGTCCGGAGCCTGTGCTCCGCAATGGGAGAGGCCACAACAGTGAGAGGCCCACGTACTGCAAAAAAAAAAAAAAAAGAAAATGTTTCATTCCCCACAACTATATTTTTTGAAAAACACACAAAACCTTAACAACACTTTTTTTTTTTTTGGACTCACTGCTCAGCTTTGACTCTTGTTCTGGAATTGCTTTTGAGGTCAAGATTTTACATTATTGAGTTTTTACCTTGGGGTTTTATTGCCCAGACCTTACATGTTCTGTTATCATCCACATTTCATGTGGTTTAGTATTTGTTCCAGTTGTATTATTCAAATCTGTGTAAGCATCTGTTTTCTTTATTTTTCATGTAAGACAACTGTTTCTCATGAGAACGTGGAGAGGTGTAAACCAAGTTTCCACTTAGCCCCAGGCCTGGACCAGAGGGTGTGTGGTTTCCAAGACACACGCTTTGTGGGTACATAGACTTCTAGTTCTGTTTATTAGAGATCATAATTGAGAAAACTACTCAGACTGTTATTCATATATGTTAATGATTTTGAAGTAAAAGTATAGATTACAGATTCAAGATTGTGTACACTAAATTTTATGTTGTATGTGTCTCTGATGACAGGACGGGACTACAGCATGGCTAAAAATGAAACAAAACAATTAGGGAATTCCCTGGCGGTCCAGTGGTTAGGACTCTGTGCTTCCACTGTAGGGCGCACGGGTTCGATCCCTGGTCCGGGGAACTAAGATCCCACAAGCCATGCAGTGCAGCCAAAAACAAACAAACAAACAAAAAACACAGAACACTTATATGGGGGGGGGTGAGAGAGAGAGAGCGAAAATAGTGAGTAGTGAGTGCAGAGAGAGGGAGCGCGTGGAGGCATGAAGAAGTTGTCTCCAAGTGGGTCCAAAACCTACATCCAATATTCTAGCAGCTTCCGGCTGGCCTGCACTTGATACATCATGCTGAGAAGGAGACCCTGAGCCCACCCCAGGGCCAGTGGCTTCCTCTTCTGGAGTCTCTTCTGTGACCTGCGTGTAAAAAAAGGTCCCGACCTCAGAGCAGTGGTTGGTGTCCTTTATGCCTAAGACACGCCCCCAACACACACACACCTGGTCGACCCGCCCGTTCCCGGGCCCCACCCCACAGGTGACTTGGTAGCACAGGGCACAGGAAGTGGACGTTGTCCAGGGATCCAGAAAACGTGATATGCATTTTAGAGAATCTGTGGCAGGAAGGAGCGGGCCAGTTTCATGGCGCTGGGGAGCTGGTCTGGAGTGGACTGGAGGACAGCCAGAGCTCCCCACGTCACCTTGCTGCCTGGGAAACTTTCACAGTGAGATATGTGCTTAGCTTAGTAACCTTCCTCTCCCCAAAGTGCTAACACCTGAGGGCCCTGGGGGGCAGGAACATCACGTTGAGGATGGATGCCCCAGTCACCTTTCCTCCCTCCTTCCCTGACTGAGCCATGCCCGAGGGGAGCCCTGGGGACGTCACATGGCCAGGCCGTCAGTGGGAGGGGTGCTGGGCGGACAGGCCCTGGAGGTGAGGAAGGGGCAACCAGGGGTTGGCAGAAACCTACAAAGGACATACTGTATCAGGCGCAAAGGTCTAAAAGCTCTGTAACCAGCCCCCCTCCCAGTTCCAGGAAACGCGGGAGAGTCTGTGGGCCTCTGCCCTCCGGTCATCCAGGACTACTTCCTGTCCCGAGAGCGGAATCGGTGCTTGTGATGTACTCACAGACCTGGAGTCTAAGGGGCTTTGAGGTGACCCTGATGCCTGCACGAAAATTCGAGGTGAGCAGGGCTGCAGCTCTGCTGAAGGTCACCACGGCACGCCCGGGACCCACCAACTTGTCCAGTATCTCGGGGTGCCCCGAGCAGGAACCTGCACACACCAGCTCAAGCCACAGGGAGCTGATTAAGCCACAGAGAAGTCCCTCAGAACCTGACTGTGGCGGGGTGTAGGCATCCCGGGACCGGTGTGGGAAGTAGTCACAACGATTACACTCCATGTTTCCTCTCTCCACTTGCCCCTCCCCCGGCGTCTCTCTTCCCTCTTCTCCCCCCTCCCCTCCGCTCCTGCCCGGTCATGACTCTCTCTCCCCACCCCTCCCCCTTCTTCATCTCTTCCCAGCCTCGTCCCCACTCTCGCCTGGGTCCCAGCTCTGCCCTTTATCAGTGTGTGACTCAGCAGACACTCTCAGTGTCTCTTTCTCTAATGAGCAGATGCTGACACCTGCATTAGAGGTTGCGGGAATTAAAGGAAACGTCACAGTGCCCTTGATCCCACTGATGCTTACCTGGCGATGCTTCCTTTCCTTCCTTTTCTCAAGACCTTCAGGGGAGGAAAGCCCAACAGTTGTTATAAGCATTTTATTAATTATGTTTCTTTTTAAATTCACTTGCTATGACTGACCATCTAGGTTTGCCTGGGACTTGAGGGTTTCCTGGGGTAGGGGACTTTCAGTGCTTAGACCTGTAACCTGCTGCTCTCCAGGGAAAAACCGGGGCAAGTAGGTCACTCTAGTACATACGCCATCTTAACAAACATAATTTTCCAATTTTTTTTTCTCTCAATGCATAAGTGAATCAATGAAACTTTTTCCTTATGTATATATTGCTGCTGGACTCAACCACTATTTTGTCTGACGGGTGTACCAGTGCTTTCCTGGAGGCCAATTTTAGGGTTTTTTTTTTTAATTGTAAAATATAAATAACATAAAATTTACTATCTTAACCATATTTAAGTTTACCGTTCAGTGGCATTAAATACTTTCATATTCTTGTGCATCCAACTTCAGAACTTTTTTGTCTTTTCCAACCGAAACCCTGTACCCATTAAACAATAGCTGTCTTTTCCCCCTCCCCGATCCCCTGGCAACACCATTCTACTTTCCATGTCTAAAAATTGGACTCTTCTAGGTACCTCATAAAACGGGAATCATGCAATATTTGTTCTTTCGTAACTGACTTCTTTCACTTGGCATAATGTCTTCGTGGTTCATCTATGCTGTAGCACGTGTCAGAATTTCCTTCCTTAAGGCCGAACAATATTCCATTGTATGTCTTGACCACGTTCGTTCATCCATTCTTTGACACTTGGATCGAGTCTACCCCTTGGCTATTGTGAATAATGCTGCTGTGAACATGGGTGTGCAAGTACCTTTTCACATCCTCACTCTCACTTCTTTTGAGTGTATACCCAGAAGTGGAATTGCTGGATCATAGGGTAATTCTATGTTTAAGTTTTTGAGGAGCCACCAAACTGTTTCCCACAATGACTGCACTATGTTATATTCCACCAGTGATGCAGAAGGCGTCCAACCTCCCTACAGCTTTACCAACACTTGTTATTTTCTGTTGTTGTTTCTTTAAATGATAGCCACCCTAGTGAGTATGAACCAATTTCAGTTTTGTAATGAATTGTATTTTCAGAAAGTTCTTACATTCATTTTTAAACTGTCCCCTTACTTTGAGCTCTCTGTTTCTCACATATGTATTGACAAAAGCAAAGTTTTCCTTAACTTCTATGATACCATTTCAAACCTCTATTAATTTGCCCTGTGGCCCCCCTCTCTTTGGAATGAGAGGTTCAAATCTCATTGATTTATTGCCCTTGTTTTTTTTAATCTTTTGGTCATTCTTATTTTTATATGGCCCTGAAGAATATTTCTAAGGTCAGTGTCGACTGAAAAAAAATGCACAACCTAAAAGTTGAGAATTATGTTTTATTCTGTGGACTTTCTGAGGACTTAAGCCTGGAAGACAGCCGCTTAGAGAGCTCCGAGGCACTGCTCTGAAGAGCTAAGGGAGGAACCAGGATATATGAGAGTTCTTGCAACAAAAACCAGGAAGTCGGAGCATCAAACACTGAAAGATTACTGTTAATTAAAGAAAAAACAGGCAACTCAAGTCAATGAATTTAGCACTTTTTTATGTATGGGAAGATGCAAGAGTCTGAGCTCATTGCAATCATTCCTTTGATATGCACCTTAGCTACCTAGGACCAGGATCCTGTTTTTCTCCATCCTGGATCCCTTCCAGGTGCACAGTCAGGGTGACTGCAGTGGCTGATGGCTTGAGGGCCCCAACACCCCACGTTTACTGATACGGTAGGCGGCCTTCCTGTCCACATCAGTCACAGTGCAGAAGACCCCAGTTTTAAAAAGAAAGAGAAAGGAAGGAAGGGAGGGAGGGAAAGAAAAGAGAAGGGAAGAGAAGAGAAGAAAAGAGAAGAGAAAAGAAAAGAAAAGAAAAAGCAAGTGCTCTTCCCGACCGCATGCCCGTGGAATGGGCCGTGGAAACAGAGGACTAAGTGTGGGTTGATTCTCAGTGGCTTCTAGTCAGTCTTGGAAAAAGAGAGAGAGCAGTTGGTTTCTTAACCAGCCCTTAGTTGCTTTCAAATGAACTTTCCTTCATGGTAGGACGTTTCTAGGTTTTACTGAGCAGAATTTTTCTCTTCCTGTGCTTTGCACAGCAGTGCGTAAACTGAGATCCCTTTATTTTATTTTATTTTTTAAGATTTTTTTTTGATGTGGACCATTTTTAAAGTCTTTATTGAATTAGTTACAATAGTGCTTCTGGTTTTTTTTAATGTTTGGGTTTTTTGGCCACGAGGCACGTGGGATCTTAGCTCCCCGACCAGGGATCGAACCTTCACCCCCTGCATTGGAAGGCAAAGTGAGATCCCTTTAAAAAGTAAATATTTTTAAATGTGGAAACATCACTTAACAACCAAATGAGTAAAATTTGGCTAAAAAAGAGCATATTAGTATCACATGGAATGAGGGCTCTGTGTACACAGTACAGAAGCTCCTGGCGCTGGTGTCAATTCAGTTGAGTTGGAGTCAGAGCATAGAATGGGTGGCCCTGGGCCTTTGGATGGACTGGTCATATGGTTACAGTTGGTCAGTGCTTGCCTAGTCTGGACCATTGGTCTGAACAGAGTAGTGAGCTATTGGCATGCACAGGAATTTTCCTGTAATGCTTGTGGAGGGACAGTTGTGTGTATTTATTTTGAACAATTATTAGCATCATTAACAACACATTTGTGAAGTAGCTGTCCTGTGTTCAGGAGACTCTAGGTTTTGAAGGGTTAACAAACAGCACCGGTGACCTAGGAACTGCGTCTTCTACTGCGTGATGTAAAGGAACTTATTACTGATTTCATGTCAAAGCAACTTACGTTAGGACTTAAATCAGAGATCGGCAAGCTTTTTCTGCAAAGGGTTAGAGCGAGAAAATATTGTAGGCATTGTGGGTCCTACTGTCCTCTGCCACTGTAGCGCTAAAGACACCATAGACAATCCCCGAAATGTGTGAGCGTGGCTGTGTTCCAGTGAAAATGTATTTGTGGACACTGAAATTTGAATTTCGTATCAGTTTCACCTGACACAGAATGTTATTCTCCTGATTTTTCTTCCATCATTTTCGAATATAAAAGCCATTCTTAGCTCATGGGCTGTGCAGAAACAGGCAGCAGGGCCAGATGTGAGTCTCAGTTTATGAACCTCGCGAAAGTCAGAGCTTCCAGGAATGTTTATTATTTTTTTTCAATGTTTTTAATATCCAGCCGTTTTTTTTTAAATTTATTCTTATTTATTTTTTTGGCCCCGCCATGCAGCATGTGGGATCTTAGTTCCCCAACCAGGGATTGAACCCGTGCCTCTTGCATTGGAAAGGCAGAGTCTTAACCACTGGACCACCAGGGAAGTCCCCGGGAATGTTTATTTTGATGCTGAGGTTTTCATATGTGTAGAAAAACTCAGATGCAAGCAAATTTAAAAGTACGTTCTATCAAGTTACTCATGAAGATTTGAATGTGAGAGATGAAAGTAAGCATTTCTGGCCACCTGCCTTAGTGTAATTTGGCTGGTTACATTTAATGGCTTCAAGAAGGCAGAGATTTAGGGAGCAAAGGGAGCCTGCCAACTAGGAGAGGATGATGGAGGACTTTAAAACCCTGGCACTGTCTGTGAATTCTGAAGTCATGCATTCATACAGTTTACACATTCATTTCCTCTTACAAAATGTGTTGTTGTTGTTTTCTTAATAGAGGTTGCTCATCTTTTTATTTTAGTTATTTATTTATTTTTGGCTGCATTGGGTCTTTGTTGCTGCACGCGGGCTTTCTCTAGTTGCAGCGAGCGGGGGCTACTCTTCGTTGCGGCGCGTGGGCTTCTTACTGCTGTGGCTTCTCTTGTCGCGGAACGCGGGCTCTAGGTGTGTGGGCTCAGTAGTTGTGGCTCATGGGCTCTAGAGCGCAGGCTCAGTAGTTGTGACACACGGGCTTAGTTGCTCTGCGGCACGTGGGATCTTCCTGGACCAGGGCTTGAACCTGTGTCCCCTGCATTGGCAGGCGGATTCTTAACCACTGCACCACCAGGGAAGTCCCTACAAAATGTTTGCTCCTGGAATTCTTATAGTTTCATTGTTCGTGAAAATTCTCTCTTTTTTTTTTTTGTTTCCTCTCACAACCCTATATTATAAATTCTCAAAACCTGGCATTTCATGCCACATTACTTTTTTTTTTTTTTTTTTTTTTTTGCGGTACGCGGGCCTCTCACCGCTGCGGCCTCTCCCACCACGGAGCACAGGCTCCGGATGCGCAGGCCCAGCAGCCATGGCTCACGGGCCCAGCCGCTTCGCGCATGCCACATTACTTTTGAATGGCTTTAATTCTGCAATTTTATACACCTTCTTATCTTCTAAATTTAACTTGTTTCCAGAAGTTCTGCATGGAAAAGGAGCCATAATAGTTCCTGATTATTCCCAATTATCTTGTTCTCATTTAATACAAGAGGATTTTACTACATTTTAAGCAGTATTTTTAATCTCAAAAGAGATTGTTTTCCCCAAGTTTAACTTTATAATGCAACAGGAAACATTTAACTACTATGTTCTGGTTCTAGAAGCCTTTTTCTGTCTAAAATAAATGGTTTTTCCCAGCTTGTTATAATACTGCAGTAATAACTGAACTATTTCATGGTTCTAGAAACACCTAGAACATTGAAGTTTTAATGTTATCATTGACTAGCACATGCCAAAAATTTAGTAATGACCTCTAACCTCTCAGCATAAAATCAGTTCTTGACCATCTCAGTCTTTACATTGACAAAACATGGCAAAAACATGGTGTCCTGTTCTACCAAACATCCAGCAAGAGCATCTAATAATTTGTAGAATTAATTATATCTGTTCCGCACTCTCCTGACTACGGAAGCCCCTCGCTATGGTGATAAAGGTGCCTTTTACTTTAGGACCTCAGGCCTGGGAGGCTTGCAGGCAACATTTGCCTGCTTAGTTTGTCTCTTGCATGTGTTCCTTTGTAAATCACGGAGCAAAAGAGCCATGAGAGGCACTGCCTCGGCTCATTTAGTGTAATTGCTCATTTTAGAGAAGACGCAACTGGCGCTCAGAGATGTTAGGATCCCACTGAGAGCGATTTACAGTCAAGATTAGAAGAATCCAGTTTTACTGATTCATCATGGCCAGGGTTCTGTCCAGAGCCCACTTGTTCTGGAGGCATTGTCTTGACTAATCTCTCCCGGTTTCTATCTAAGAAGTCAAGGAGGTGTCCCAGAAAGGCTTTCCTGTTCTTAATACTCTATCCTGCATATATAATGTAATACAACTGGGTAATAAAAAACAAAGCTTCAAGGACAAGGAGAAAATAAGAGAGCCTGGCTAATCCAGGATCTGTACAAACAACTGTCATACAATCAAGAATTGGTCATTGTGGCATAGGTGATAACTGGCATAAATGAGAAATGAGTAAAAATCATGTGTTGCCCTTTTTCAGGTTAGCACAACATCTATAGTGTTGTAATAGAATGTTCTAGACTTCGGAGTTTCTGTCTAAAACCCTCTAGAGGGACTTCCCTGGTGG
The DNA here is from genome assembly GCF_963455315.2 of Globicephala melas. NCBI lineage: Eukaryota > Metazoa > Chordata > Mammalia > Artiodactyla > Delphinidae > Globicephala > Globicephala melas. The sequence continues at coordinate 11,688,294 of NC_083331.1, read as the reverse complement.
CGCAGTGGTTAAGAATCCACCTGACAACACAGGGGACACGGGTTCGAGCCCTGGTCCAAGAAGATCCTACATGCCGTGGAGCAACTAAGCCCATATACCACAACTCCTGAGCCTGCGCTCTAGAGCCCACAGTCCACAACTACTTAAGCCCACATGCCCTATAGCCCGTGCGCCACAACTACTGAGTCCACGTGCCATAACTACTGAAGCCCTCACACCTAGAGCCCGCCACCACAATGAGAGGCCTGCGCACAGCAACAAAGAGTAGCCCCCACTCGCCAGAACTAGAGAAAGCAACAAAGACCCAACGATGAAGACCCAACACAGCCAAAAATAAATAAATAAATAGATAAATTTATAAAAAATAAAACCCTCTAGAACTCAAAGTTAAAAATGAAGCCACTAACAGCTGATGCTACGAAAAAAAAACCCTCCAGGTTTAAGTTTAACAGTAATCTGGTATGTTTCAAGCCTTCCTCCTTCTACTTTTAAAGTGAGATTACAGGTGTTTTGTGGAGTATTTGTATGTTATTCTCCATTTTTGTATGCATGAAAGATACACACCTGTACTGGTTTGCCAGAGCTGCAGTAACAAAGTATCATGACTGGGGTGTGTAAACAGCAGAAGTGTGTTGCTTCACAGTTCTGGAGGCCAGAAGTCTCAGTTGAAGGTGTCAGCAGGGTTGGTTCTTTCCGGGGTCTGTGAAGGAGAATCTGTCCCTTGTCTCTCTCCTAAGCTTCTGGTGGTTTGCTGGCAATCTTTGGCCTTCCTTATCTTATAGAAGCATCACCCTGATCTTTCCCTTCATCTTCACATGCCGTCCTTCCTGTGTGTCTGTGTCCACATTTCCCCTTCTTATAAGGCCAACCATCGTACTGGATTAGGGGCCCCTTCTACTCTAACATGACCTCATCTTAACTAACTGCATCTGCAGTCACCCTGTTTCCAAACAAGGTCATACTCTGGGAATTAGTATTTCAGTGTATGAATTTTGTGGGGCAAAGTTGAAGCCATAGTCACACCCTTCACCGAGAGACTGCAAAAAAATAACTATTTTGGTCACTGTAAATGTTTATACAAAGACACTTCTCGAGTTTAAAAAATTTGATTAACCGTTCATGTGTTTGAACACTGAAGGGCAGTATAACACTACAAATACTGCACAAAGAAGTTTGTGGCTCAATTACTTTAGAAATTGAATTATCATAATGGTTTCATTTAAATACACTTTATAAGCATGGCTGTTGTTTCTGGTAGTTCTAACCTGATATCTGATGAGACTGAATGTTAGAGGCAGAGACTGAATATTGAAACTTGAGGTTGTCTAAGTGACAGACAAGGAGAGAACCTCAGTGTTGAGATTTACGGTGAATGGTTATGCCTTTTCTATGGTTTTAAAGCTTTAATTGGCTGCTCGTTGTGGCAGTTCATGCTTCCATTTCATTTCTTTTAACATCAAGGAAGTTATGATTGGCATGGACAAATGTTTCAGCATGGGGAGAATGTTCACTCGTCTACTTGTCAGGTATTTCAAAAGAATGTGATTTTCAGGGGCTGTAAGGAGATAGCTTATATAGTTACTGCACTGTATTCTTCACATGGGAAAGAAAACTGGATAATATACAGACGGAAAGTAAATGTTATTTTCATGTACTTTGGTTAGTGTTGATTGCAGTTCTAATGGCTTACAGTTGCCTAAAGCCTGACAGCCATTAGATGGAATAATTTTCAGTATGAAAACAGTACAAGGGAAAGAGAAGCTGGAAACTGCTGATTTATTTTGCCTTCTATGCCATGATTGTTGGCTTTTCTGAGAGTAACCTTAGAAGTTTATGCTTTACCAGGGCTGCATACAATTACTTGCCTTCTGCTAAACACTTGTTCTGTGCCTGACACATGTCCGTACATTATCTTATCAAATTCTTTCTACCATCTTGGGAGGTGGATGCAATAGTATTTTCATTCTCTCTATGAAGAAAAGGAGATTTCTAAATGTTGAGTAATCAGCCCAGGTCACCCAGCTAGTAATGAATGGAATTGAGTTTTAAATCAGGTGTCCTCAGACTCCAGAGCCGCTCTTCGAAGCTTTTCAAAGCTACGACAGCCATCCAAAGCTACTCTTATATGTTGTCCTGTATTGGTGTTTCATGAAATGAAAATTAGACCATAAACATGTGGAAACATAAACGTGTCCTCATCCAAACATTGAGAGTATCTCCCAGTCCTTGCTAGATGTTCCCTAGATAAATGCACTGACCCTTTATGTGCCATTAGGGACGTTCAGAGCTAATCACGACAGAAGGCCATCGATACCGTAAGACTAGTTTCTGAAAGAAAGAAGAATCATGTCAACTTACTTCTCACTAGTGAAATACCTAATAAATAAAAATCAACCATTAGAAATGATTTATGAAAAGCTTTGATTTTTATCCTCTCACTTTGATGTCTTAGGCCCCAAATCTATTTCCCCAGATGGCTGAGTTTTATTTACACTGTTTCCTTCCAACTAGAGCTAACATTTGTAATAGTTTTTAATGGCCCTGGTGATTTTCACATTTGGGCAGAGCAGATGTGACCAAAAAAAATACTGTGTATGATTGATTTTTATTTTTAAGAGAGACCTTTCCCTTGGAAGGTGAAACTGGCAGCCTTTCAAACCATGATTAGCCCTTATAACCAGGGGATGACTTGAGGGGCAGGAAAAAGAGGCAGAATGTGCTTCTGGCCTTTATCGAAGGGGTTTAATTTTGTTCCATCTCTACTGAGCTGGTAATATTTGGTCTGAAATTTCCTGTTATAGATTCTCCATATCATCTGCTTCTCCCCTCTTTTCTCCCAGGAAGGGAGAAAAGAGAGTCATGGTCAGGGATGGGCAAGAGAAGAAGGACTCAAAAAATAATCTCAGTTGAGAAATCCACCCTTTTCCCAGCGTACCAGAGTAAGCACGCGAGGACGCTCACGCCCACACACACAGACACATACAGCATCAACTGTATTGATTGTTCATGGGCTCCCATTTCCAGAACTGGTGGGTCTGGACTGCAGGCTACCTTGACTGTCTTTGGAGATTGCTAGAGTTGGAGTGTATCAGGATGCCTGGGGGCCTCCCTTGGACCTTAGGTACAGCCACGGGGACTGGCCTTATGCACATGAACCATGGCTAATGATCACTTAGTATGGAATTCTCCCCCAGAGATTGGAAACTGCCTGCCCATGGGTTGAATTCAGGATACCGGTGTGTTTTATTTGGAATGCACAGTGTTTTTTTATTAAAAAAAAATGCATTGCCAACTTTTAAGAATCGGGGACTTTCAAATAAAAACCTGATTTCACTTTCTCTCAGGAAATCAATGAATCTAGCAACACTGGGCTAACCGTCCTGCAGGACAGGTGTTGAGGGAGGTGACCCTTTTAGGTGAGAGGAGGGTTTCGGTTTATAACAGCCCCACCAATTTCCTGTTGTCTGCCTGTGTTAACTGCCATTTTCCACCCCATTTGCGCTGGGTTTTATGATGCTTGGCCCACTTCACTGTTTGTGTTACCCTCCAGGCCTCTGTAAGCATTTGAAGTCGTGATGCTTTGCACCTACAGCTCATGCATTGTGGGGAAGTGGCAGCCAGCCCCATGTTATTTACCGAACTCTGTATGTAGATAAAAAGGATTATAGAAACTCTAATATATATACTATAGGATGAAGACAAAGAAGAAATATTGGCCTAGAGTGTTTTGGTCACCATATATAATTTTTTTAAAGACCATTGAATAAGGAACATCTGCAAGTATATGTTCATCGTTGTATACCCATATCAGCCTTTATTTATAAAAACAATGTTTTGGGGCTTCCCTAGTGGCGCAGTGGTTGAGAGTCCGCCTGCCGATGCAGGGGACACGGGTTCGTGCCCCGATCCGGGAAGATCCCGCCCACATGCTGCGGAGCGGCTAGGCCCGTGAGCCATGGCCGCTGAGCCTGCGCGTCCGGAGCCTGTGCTCCTCAACGGGAGGGGCCACAACAGTGAGAGGCCTGCGTACTGCAAAAACAAACAAACAAACGATGTTTTGAAACCAATCCTTCATTTTAGACGTCATAAAATTTTTTATCTTACTATTGCCATGTCTTTCAGCCTTTTGTCAGTTTTGCTTAGATCTCAATACAATTATGCAAAACAGTATTATCATTCAAACAACTCCAAACAATTCTAGAGAATGTTTTCATTAGCAATTTAAAAAACCTATTCTCAAATACATTTTTGGAAGAATAAGTATTTTTTTCTCCAATAATATTTTTGATGCTATATAAATGTTTGTCTTAGCTGCAAACGTTTGAGTTGGGGTACAATAAAAGTAATTTTTTCATATAATAATTTTAGAATGTAATTTTCGGTTGCATTTGGACTGAATACTACTGGAATCATTATGCTCAACTAGAAGTGGTTAAGCATCCACCAGCCAGAACACTGACCAATATGTTACACATAACATACAGGAGACAAAAGGCTGTATCCTCAGTTCATTTAAAAAATCCAATGTTTTAGGAGCACTCCCATTGTGGAGCTGTTGATGGTGATGATGGTGGTACCAGCGGTGATGGTGGCCATGGTGTTGATGGTCATGGGGCAGTGGTGATGGTGGTAACAGTCATTTTGGAGATCTCAGATTTATGGGAATGTCATCATTTGAAAAACATCATTTACTTGAGAAGACTAATTTGAATCGTATAAAAAAAAATCCCTTTTTTTAACATCTTTACTGGAGTATAATTGCTTTACAGTGGTGTGTTAGCTTCTGCTTTATTAAAAAAAATCCCTTTTAATGTCAAGCTGTAAAGTCAGACAAGTAGATTAGAAATAGAAAGATTGAAAACAACCAACTCCATACTTTAATGTCAAGCAATTTACAAATTTTCCTGGAAGAAGCATGCTTCCATGGGTTTGGGAATATCATTTTTTGCCTGTAACCTCAAGTGACAAGCCAGTGCACAAGAATATAAAAAGTAGAGTGTTTGTCTTTATACTTTTATCCCTCAAATAGATACCAATTCTTTGGATTGTGATTTTCTTGTGAACCTTTTTTAAAAAATCAGGTTTTACCAAAGGGTACTTGTGAGGAATCAACGTAATGTTAAGTCTCTCTTTGGGGCCTGGCACATCATAGGCCTTTGCACTGGTCTTGGGCTCCTGAAACATCAAGGGGGAAATAAGTCATGCACTGATTCACTGGTCATGTGCACATAGAGATAAGAGTCAGTAAAATTGCAAGAGAGCTAAATGCTTTAAGTACATCTTTAACTCCTGATCAGAGAAACCGTATCTGAGAGTGCTGCCTTGCACAGGTTTTGTGGGCTGTGTTTGGCCCTCTGGGTTTGAAGCCCAACCTTTGTGATCCACGCTTCCTAATTCACCTGCACTCCAGGAACCCCGTCGCAGAGCACCTTAAGCCAGCTTTTCGGTGTCCTAAGTTTAATTTGCCCCACACCTATCCTGTTCAGGGTTCCCAGGCTTACGAACACTTAGTGGAAGCATCTCAGAGCATCACTTTTTTGTCCTTCCTCTTGACATTGACAAACGGTGACCCTGCTCTGCCACAAACACAAGCAAATGGAATAAACACGCATGAAAGCACACACTTCCGTAAATCTTTTTGGAAGGTGTAATTATTTTCAAGGAGCTTTATATGGTTGTTTCTAGATCAAAAGTTGCGTGGACTGAATGCAGCCCAGAAGAACCTTTTGTATGGATTTGTTTATGTGGTATTGCAGAGATATATATATATATATATATTTTAAAGTTGGGGGATATGAAATTTGACAACAATTCTTATTTAAATGTGAAGTCATAAAGTACTGCAGGGTGACACAGCGCTTGGTGCTGCTGGCTTTAGACATGGCATTTGTTATCCTTTTTGCTGCAGTCACCACTGAAGTTTGCCTGGTCCGCCTCCCTCATCTGTTTTCTCTGCCAAGCCCAGGCTGGACCTGTGTGGCGACGTTCACCGAGGGCAGCCAGAGCACCTCTCGGCATTGGCAGTGAGAGCTTGAAGTATTTCTCGGACTTGTTTGAAGCTGCCATTATGCCCAGCACCTCTGTTCACATGTTAAGCAGACAGCTCAGTATTAACTCTCGGTGCCACCTTTTCCCCTTGGGGATTGTTTTTCCTCATCTGCTCTGAAAAGCTCTGTATTCGTTGGCTTCATGTGTCTCATAATTAGTTTATGTCTTCTTTTTCCAGTGATCGTAGTATAATGTTTCTGCCTAATTAGAAACTGAGTCACAATCTCCACTACCTATTTACATGGATCTTTTAGAAGATCCTCTCAGCAACAGCATGTAAGTTTAACTCTTTTTCTAGCCCTGAAAAGAATGACTTGAATCAGGCTTGTTAAATAACCCTGTTCTTGGGCGCGTGGCAGCCCTCAGCTTGAACGTCGCTTGCCTTAGTCCGTTAGGTCTGCTGTAACACAATACTGTAGGACTTCCCTGGTGGCGGCAGTGGTTAAGAATCCGCCTGCCAATGCAGGGGACATGGGTTCGAGCCCTGGTCCGGGAAGATCCCACATGCCGCAGAGCAACTAAGCCCGTGCACTGTAGAGTCCGTGAGACACAGCTATTCAAGCCTGCGCACCTAGAGCCCGTGCTCCATGACGAGAGAAGCCACCACAACCAAGAGTAGCCCCCGCTCGCCGCAACTAGAGAAAGCCCACGCGCAGCAACGAAGACCCAACACAGCCAAATAAATAAAAAACAAAATAGTACTGTAGTCTGGGTGGGTCATAAACAACAGAAATTTATTTCTCACAGTCCTAGAGGCTGAGAAATCCAAGATTGAGTGTCTGGTAAGAGCCTGCTTCCTAGATGGCTGTCTTTTTGCTGTAAACTCACCTGGCAGAAGGGGCAAAGGAACCCCCTCAGGCTTCTTTTATAAGGACCCTAATCCCACGACCTAATCACCTCCCAGAGGCCCTACTTTCCAATACCATCACACTGGGGGCTAGGATTTCAGCATATAGATTTGGGTGGACACATTCAGACCGTAGCATCCATCTTGAGGTAAGTGGTATGCATTTGCTTCTGAGCTCAGATCAGAGATTATTTGTGCCCTCTTTAAAGAGATGACTGTGTGACAGTTTCCACGTTCTTGCACTATGGTTTAACTCCTTAAGTGAAGAGTGGCAGGTAGATTAAGCTACTTCTTTTTAATAGATTTTATTTATTTATTTATTTATGGCTGTGTTGGGTCTTCGTTGCTGTGCGCGGACTTTCTCTAGTTGTGGCGAGCAGGGGCTACTCTTCATTGTGGTGCGTGAGCTTCTCATTGCGGTGGCTCCTCTTGTTGCGGAGCATGGGCTCTAGGCGCGCAGGCTTCAGTAGTTGTGGCATGCGGGCTCAGTAGTTGTGGCTCGAGGGCTGTAGAGCGCAGGCTCAGTAGTTGTGGCTCGCAGGCTCAGTAGTTGTGGCGCACAGGCTTAGTTGCTCCACGGCATGTGGGATCTTCCCAGACTAGGGCTCCAGCCCCTGTCCCCTGCATTGGTAGGCGGATTCTTAACCACTGTGCCACCAGGGAAGCCCTTAGAATAAGCTATTTTAAGGATGTGGTAGCCAACAGGAGGGAAGTCTCAGGAGAAAGCAAACACAGCAGTGGGATTGAGGTTACATTAACTTGTCAAGAGGGCAGACTTGGAGGCCTCTGAGGTCAGCTCTGTTCTCCACACTCCTCTTTCCCAGATGTTCAAAGGTTTTAGTATTCCATTCTCAAATGGTAGCCCCAGATTCCTCATCATGATGCCTGGCCCAGAGACCTACCATGCCTGACCAGTGCCAGCACTAATAGTAGCAGCTGCCCGTCCCCCTGTGCCTTCCCTGTGGGCCAGTAGTTACTGAGGGCTTTAACTACCTTCATTCATTGAATTCTCAAGGAACTCTGCACAATAAGCCCCATTTTACAGATGCAGAAACTGAGGCTGAGGACGTTTAATAGCTGCCCAAGGTCACATACCTATTAGGTGGCAGAGCCAATGCCCCCTGTCAGTATTTGGTACTAGAGGGTCACTTTACTCCTAAAAAAAAAGAGAAGAAGAAGAGGATGTTAGTATTTAAAAAATAGGATAAGTAATGAAAGAACCATCATTTAGAAGAGGTTGCTGTCCCATGAAGGATGGTGACCCTGTATGAAGAGCGCATTGCTCCATCAGAGAGGATGCTCCATGGCGGTCTTCCCTAGGTGATGTCCACGTGAGCCAGTGGCTGAGAACACACTTAAGGAGTAGATGTACTTTCCATTCCATAATTATTGGAATTGTTTTTTTCTGGTTGACCCAGCAAATTAAATTGCTTGCATTTCAAAAGAGAACATTTCTTTTTTCCATTTCTTTTAAGCATCAGCATGTTATTCCAGTGTTAGCTCCGAGCCAATTCTGAATTTCAACAATATTATCCACTTTTGCAAAAAAAGATCCTAGAGCTTCAAACTTGTAAAAAGCAGTTTGAGGAGCTTTCTTTTCTTCTCTCTGTTACTATTATTTTACTATTATTAGAATAATGTATTGCTTTTCTTACTGGTTATATCTTTTTCTGAGGAAGAACCGTAGTTTCTTGAAAATATTTTTCCTTATTAGAAATTTCTTTGTTTTTCATCTTTACTGGAGCATACTTGCTTTACAATGTTGTATTCGTTTCTGCTGTATAACAAAGTGAATCAGCTATATGTATACATATATCCCCATATCCCCTCCCTCTTGAGGCTCCCTCCCACCCTCCCTATCCCACCCCTCTAGGTGGTCACAAAGCACCAAGCTGACCTCCCTGTGCTATGCAGCAGCTTCCCACTAGAATTTATAGCTAGAAGAGCAATTGTAAAATAAACTACCATTTGTATAAGTTTGTCATCAAAGAAATGAAAAAGTGATAAACGAACAATGGAGAATGTATTTTTGTGACAATAATATAACGTATTCCTAATATTTGGCTATAAGCTAATTGTAGACATATTTTAGAACTAGAAATGTATGGAATTACATGATTATAGAACAGGAAAATTCACAATGGTTGACTTATAATATCATGTGTCATAACAATGCTCAATGCTAAGAGTTAAGAAATGAAGCGAAGTATGGAATGAAATTGGAAGAGAAATCTTCTCAAAATTAAGTTTTGACAGGAGGAGGGGGCCTATGTGTGTCAAGTTTTAACTGAGAGCTAATTATAATGGTCATATTACGAGTTGTGTAGAAAGGAGATTGTTGATTCTGGTGCCTTAGATACACAGGTGACTGGACTTTTTTTCAAAAGTCTAAGTATTCCTTTTTGGTAAAGATTATCTCATCAAAATGTGGACAACAGAACCTTTAAAGCTACCCTCTTTAACTGGTATCAAGAAGAATGAGAAATTATTATAATTAGTATTATATCCTTTTTTAAAAAAAGAAAATTGAAACAGAAAGGATAGGGATACTCAATGATTCCAATAAATGGACTGAATTTCTTGGCTTTTGTTTTTTGTGGTGGTTTGTAATTTCACTTAAAATACATTAAATAGGTGACTGAAATATTTTTAGCGTCTCTAACATACCAGGAGACATCTGATAAAGACACAGTGGCTGGTGTGGCTTCAAACATATGAGGCCATGGCTGCAGAGATATCCCTAATTTCGTTGGTAGAGGTCACTCTTGTAAAGAAAATCTCATCATACAGGCGCTGCTGAGAATCTCGCCCTGTTCCCTGATGTCAGCGTCACCATGGAGATCTCATTCCAGTAAGGGGGAATGGATTCCACAGTCCTGCTTTGGAAACGTGTAAATAGCAGATGCTTTTATTGCCTTTGTTTGAATCTCTGCCCTTGTAGAGCAACTCAAACCGGAAGCTCAGAGCAGAGGAAGTCCATATTTGTCTGCTGTGATTTTTCCCCCCCCATGTAAGCAGCTTGGTCCCCTGGGACGGGAGTGCATAAAGACAAGTTAATGGGAAAGAGATGAATTCAGATTTCACATAAAGAATGTCAGAAAACTGAATAATGTTTTCCTTGAGTCAAAGAAATAATTCATACTTGCTTTAATACTTTTTATTATAAGCTATTAATGTACAATATATGGGATAACTAAATGGTTTTATCAACTGAAATTTATAATACAAAATTGGAAGGGTACATGTTTCTATGAATTTGAATAGACTTGTTTTCCTGAAACTTGGTAGTTAAGAGCCTGCATCTGAATTCTAACTGACCTGGTTTCAAATTCCTATTGATCTTCTGTTTAATCTGGCTACGTTTTTTTAAATCTTAAAATAGGGAAAATAGTAGCATCTAACTATTGTTTACTAGTGTGTCTCCTTCATAGCAGAGGGGCTTAAATGTAATCATGTATATTGAAGGTTAAGTATAGTAATATATATAGAAATATTCTTGTTGCTATATCACACCCAGAAGAGAATTTTCATCTTTTCTTTATATCTTCATCACATAATTACCGTGGTAAAACAGAACCATTACAGAAACTGATAAGTAAGAGAATTTAAGTAACCGGTCCAAGTGTATACAATGACTATGGCAAATCTGTGCTCAGAACCTGTGTATCCTGATCCTCATTCAAAGGCTTTTTCCAGCACATCTGGCAATTATAATCGTCCGTGTTTTTCCAGATACAGTGGTGTTTATATTTGGGATTAGATGTTCACATAGTAACCAAAGTGTTAGGTAAGAACTGCAAATTAATTGATGGAATATTAAGCCTTGTGTGCCATAAACTACCTCCTTTATGAATTGTATGCAGTACATCTGTAATTTCGTTTCTAGTGTAGGGACATTTCAACAAAGGACACTTTTCGCAGAGGAATACAGATCTCCAGTTCCCACAAAACTAAAAGTTGGTGACAGACCCCGATAGGCCCTGATTAAGATAATGGTTCATAGAACTATATATACGTGTGGAAGCAGGTAAACATATTTGCAGGTGACTGTCACAGCATCATTTCAGTGGAAACTTTTTTTTTTTACGTCTTTATTGGAGTATCATTGCTTTACAGTGGTGTGTTAGTTTCTGCTTTATAACAAAGTGAATCAGTTATACATATACATATGTTCCCATATCTCTTCCCTCTTGCGTCTCCCTCCCTCCCACCCTCCCTATCCCACCCCTCCAGGCGGTCACATAGCACTGAGCTGATCTCCCTGTGCTATGTGGCTGCTTCCCACTAGCTATCCACCCTATGTTTGGTAGTGTATATATGTCCATGCCTCTCTCTTGCTTTGTCACAGCTCACCCTTCCTGATCCCCACATCCTCAAGTCCATTCTCTAGTAGGTCTGTGTCTTTATTCCTGTCTTACCCCTAGGTTCTTCATCAGTGGAAACTTGGTGGAAATCAGAGGCATGAACCCAACTTCTTGTTAGCAACTTCTACCAGCTTTGCACCAATTCCCTGATACTAATTCAAAGTGTGCTTTGCACCAAGATAATTATACCAGTAGAACCCCTGTTCTCAAAGTGAGAAGGGGCACCCATGTGCTACATTTGACCCAAATCTACTTAGAGAAGAAGGCTGTTTGTTGTGCCCAGGAGTTACGTACTAAGTTTTTTTTTTTAACGTTTTATTTGTTTATATTAGGTATACATTTGATTTATACTTATTTGGAAGGAAAACTATATTTGGGCTAATAAAAATAGCTAAAATTTATTGAGGATTTATTCCCTTCAGATTCACAGTCGAATTCTTAAAACCACCAATATGATAAACGGAGGCACAGAGAGAATAGCATCTACGGGGCAGAGCTGGGTTAATGCAGAACCCGGGGTTTGACGACAGGGCTGTGCTCTTGGGAAATGGTGCCAGAGCAGATGTTCCCATTGTGACACAGAATCGCACTCAGGGAGGCACTGCCTCTGCCCAAGGTTTAGGATCTTTAGAAGCAGGGTTTCCTGATTTGCTCAAGTCAGTGGTAATGGCAGAGCACGAGCTGCACCCCAGCCGCCTGCCTCCAGACCCATGACAAACCACTGGAAGTTATTGCAGGTTACTCTCTGCTGAATTACTAATTCACCACAGTGTGTTAGGAGTGTCCGTCTGTGCACATATGTGCTGGAAATGAATAGGGGAAGGATGAGGGCAGTCGTATTCTCAAGGCCTAGCAGGGTGGCTGGCAAATAATAGGTGCCCAATGAACATTTATTGAGTGAAGATTAGGTGTTCAGAGCAGGGGCGAGGCACTTTGGATTGGAGTGGATAGAGAAGGTAAGGCTTGGATCTTCAACTGAGCTTTGACTCATAGGAGGGATTTGAATAGGTAAAGAGTTAATAGGAGGGGATACCTAATGGGAAAAAAAAATATCATACCAAAGCCACACACGCATAGGAAAGAAAAAGCGCTTTTCCAAGGAGAATCAGTAAAGCAGATCAACTGGAACATGTTTCAGGTTGGAGCATAGTACTTAGGTTTATCTCTCCATCCACCCACCCATCCACCCACCCACCCACCCACCCACCCATCCACCCACCCACCCACCCACCCACCCATCCACCCATCCACCCATCCACCCATCCACCCACCCATCCACCCATCCACCCACCCATCCACCCATCCACCCACCCATCCACCCACCCACCCATCCACCCACCCACCCACCCACCCACCCATCCACCCACCCACCCATCCACCCATCCACCCACCCATCCACCCATCCACCCACCCACCCATCCACCCACCCACCCATCCACCCACCCATGACCCACCCACCCATCCATCCATCCATCCACCCACCCACCCATCCACCCACCCACCCATCCACCCATCCAATGCTTATTGAGTATCAGGCACCATGCCATGGGTAAACCTACCATAGACTTGAAAGATAGGTTGGAACCAGATTTTGAGGAGTCTGGAACGCCAAGCTCAAAGATGAACTTTAATTCGATGATAAACCATTGATGCTTTTCTGAGCCATGGAGGGAGATGGTGAAAGTTTTCTGAGGAGAAGGAGCTTAGGAGAATTAAATAGGACCGGTGGGAGAGAAAGGAGATGGGAGTGAGAAAAACCATGAGAGGGAAATGCTAAGGTCCACAGGTGAGAGGCTAAGCTCTGGACTGATGTGGTGATGGGGGTGAAGAGGAGGGGCAGGAAAGGCCTGGGCTTGGGAGACGGTACAGAGGCAGCATCTGTGGCCATGGAGACAGTGGAGGCGGGTGTATGCTGACAATACCGACTCTTCTGGGGGCAAGAGAATGATGGTTAAACAGGAACAGGTTGGACTTTCTTTTCTCAAACTTCTTATCTCTGCCTTTGCATCTTCCCTGGATCTAATATTGATGGATGATTCCAACATCTGATACCTACCAACCAGAGAGTTCATGAAAGAATAGGTCAACTCTCACTACCTTGTTGTAGCAAGGAGCATGTTTTTTTTAATCCATAAGTGGAACTTATTTCTCAAAGCTGGTTACCACTCTGACTTTTGAGAACCTCAAACTTAAAAAGGAATAACAATGTGTAAATATATAAAATCAGATCATTACGCACAACATTGGTTTTACATTTGTCTATCTTTTCTAATCTTTTGATATCAGAATGTACAGTAATGCCTAAAGGAAAGTTCTCAAAGTATATTGGCCTAGAGAAAAGGGTTATAAATCTTACTCTGTTATGCTTTATTGTTAGATGGAATACATTTACAGCTACCTCAATATCAGTGATAAAGAGTGAGAGCACGGATAATTGAAGGGCATAGATTATCCTGAATCCATATTTATTGTAACCTTGTGTTTAAGCCTCTGCTATCAACTGTTTTACCAAGGCTTCTAACAGGGAGCAGTTTTATAAATTTGAATTTGATCTACTGACCGTACCCACCTTCTCTGGTGGGAGGTTGTGAGCAGGGAAATGGCTAAATGGTGCCAGAGCAGAAAGCACAGAAAACATCACAGTTTCTGACAGTTGAACAAATTCTTGATTTTAGTCACTGAAAATTGAGACGTAAATGAATACATGTTGCTTGGCATTGAAAGGACTTTTCCCTTTTTTTGTGCTGAGCGATGACAGTTAGTTTTCCTTAATCATCACTGCGTTCCTTTTACGTTCTTGGAGTCCTGGAGTTGGAAACAACATCAAAAGTTCATCCTCTTTCAGTTCCCACTTGCCAACAGAATTATACCTAAACTGTCCAGGCTGCATCATTGTCTGTTCCGTTCTCTGAGTCTTCTGGGAGGCTGGTCATGGGATTATGGTGGATGGGAGTTGGCTGGCAACCTGTTCATAACACACTATAGTTTTGATAGTTATTTGTCTGCTTAGCAGTGGCATAAAATAGGCACCAGTAGGTGAATGTCTTCTCGTTGGCCATCTCATGCTCTAAAATGCAAATGATGGGACTGTGAGGAAAGAAAGGACAGTTTCTTTTGGAAAACAGTACTTTTCATCCATCAGAGCTTTGTCATCATAAAGTTTGGCGCAAAGCCTGGCACAGAGTAGGCCCGGCATAAATGTTTGAATGATTTAAAAATTAGCCAATAAATATTTATCAGCTAGAGAAATATGGTAGCTCAGGAGTAGGGTAAGTAACTCTTATTTCCTTTGTGTGTTCTTTTCACTTATGGCCGTCAGCACGGTACCAAAGGGACCCTGTCAGACAGGAGTCCATACCAATGCGGGTGAGAAGAGTTCCAGAATCACATGAGTCTGGGAAACACTATATTCTTCTATCATCTCCTCTTTGGAGTTGCAGTGTACATTAGCACACTAAGGGTTTTGAGAAGACCAGAAATAAAGAAACCTGTTTCTACTGGTTAAATATTCCCCAAATCTCTTTGGCTATGGGACCATTTGGGGCACAAATGCTATTAATCATTCTCACTTTAGGAAATACTGCCTTTTTAGGGTTAATTCACACTTTGCCTGAAAAAGACACGGTTTCCCATTCTTACTCATTTTTGTATGCATGTGTGCTGTATGCTAATGGACATACAGTCGGCACAGTATGGACTTCTGCACGTAAAATGACAACGGCCTATGTAGGGTTGGTTGGGATGATACCCATGCTGATAAAGAAAGCTGGGGTGAGGAGTGCTGCGTCATAAAGGTAAAAATGAACAAGGTCGTGGTTGGAATCTGACAGAGAGGAGTGAAACGGAGAGTGGGTTCTGAATTCAAAGAGCCTGTTTTTAACCCAAGTAGACAGAGCTTCTGACACGAGTCTTAAGACCTTGGGTCCGTCTTCCTCGATGATTTCAAGGTCCCCCTTAAGTCACCTGTGTTTTCAAAGCTTTTGCAGACAGAATAAGTACTGACAACCATGAATGTCCCTCACTCATACTTAATGCTTACCATCAAACTGTTAGAGAAATATCATTCTTAAAACCTCAACCAAGCGATTATTTGGAAAGGAGAGATTATTTAAGAAAAACTATGTAAAGCCTGCACAGCATTGCGTTTGGGGCTCTAAAGTGTTCTCCCAACTTATTTCTGGAAGTCCTACAGCATCTTTGACTTGTCAGGGTCATGCTCCAGGAACTGACAAGGAACAGAACCCCACAGGTGCTCTGTGGATGAAGCTACCAACAGATAAGGGAGGGGCTCGTAGGAAACACAGACCCAAAATATCTCACATATCAGACACAGGGAAGCTTGTCTCTGGTCCTTAAATATCCGAGGGAAAGTGCAATAGATAAATAAGAAAGTCTATTTCATGCAGCTCTGAACGGTGCCTTCAGTTGACCGCTTTACAATCTGCTCCAAGCAGTCAAAGAAAATTGAAAATAGATAGAAATCAGCAGTGTTTCCGGCGCCTTCTGCTGGCATTATACATACTGTGAACAAAAAAAGTATTACACCGCACGTCCACGTATCCACAGACAGAGAGCAATAAGCTTGAAATTATTCATCTGGACCACATTTACTTGGAAAGCGGCATTTAGCTCTCAAAGTTCGTATTGGAGAAGAAATTGAATAAATATCAAAAAGTTGTTAAAAAACTTTCCCTTTGGGTGACTACAAGCTGGGGAGCCCACAGGAGTGTTAAAGTTTAGCTCAGCTTGAGTTCAGGGCATACAGTCCCTCCGTATCTAAATCTCAGAAATGACTTTTTCTATTATTTATGTATTTATTATTACTGTATTCTAT
This sequence comes from Globicephala melas, assembly GCF_963455315.2. Taxonomy (NCBI): domain Eukaryota; kingdom Metazoa; phylum Chordata; class Mammalia; order Artiodactyla; family Delphinidae; genus Globicephala; species Globicephala melas. The sequence continues at coordinate 11,672,201 of NC_083331.1, read as the reverse complement.
TATTCCTTGTATGAAGGGTACCATTTTTGTTTTAGCTGGAGGTAGAATGGGTCTCAAGGAGACTGTTATATTCTTGTTAGGATATAACTATTCTTCTCTGTTTGTTACCCCAATGATCATCATGTGTATGGCAACTATGGCATCAGTTACTAGAAAATGTATTTGTTGCTAAAATCAGATGCTGACTTTTATTGCTATCAGGGACTGTTACGTTCGGAAGCGTGAAGGAGCGCCCCTTTTTCCATATGTTGCTGCATCCTCTCTGTTATGAAAATAAAGGGTTCTTACCTCATATCCTATTGATATATCAAGTAATAAATGTGACAGTTACCGGTTCTGTTTTCCTTATCCCGTCTTCCTGCACCACTGAAACGGAACAAGTTTCTTACTAGTAACAGATGCTTGCAACCTTCTTTTGAAATTCCTCTGGAGAAGCTGCCCTGTTGATTCCATTAGATGGGAAGTGGCTTTATGCAGATGTCCACTTGCAGGGATGCACTGTTGTAATTGCTGTTCTGCTGACCCCTTGCTGAGTGCCATGCTTTTCTCTTGTAGGTGATGTGCCTTCAGGACTTCTTTGGTGACGATGACATTTTTATTGCATGTGGACCGGAGAAGTTCCGTTACCAGGATGATTTCTTGCTAGATGAAAGTGGTAAGGAAAAAAAAAAAAAAAAGTTCAAAACCAGGGGAAATTTGAGGCAGCTTTCCAAAATGAGCTGCACCAGGCCAAGATTATGTCAACTCAAAAGCTACCAAATCAGTTTCAGATCCTCAACCAACATGGCTTTTCCATATCTTGAATTTCTTTGATTTTTTTTTTAATATAGAAAACAGATGAAATGATCATTGGGAAGGTTAAATCATTTAAAGGGTAAGTTACCAGTGGCTAATTTATAACCATTTCATAACTAAATTGATGTTCTATAGAAAAATCATGGTGCCGATTTCTACATGTTTAATTATATATTTTTGTCAAAGTGCGTAGTTGAGAGACGTGTAACATAAAATTGTTGAGTATGTGTCTAGACTCGGCTTTCACACGGCCTCCTTTATCCTTTAGGTCCTAACTGAGAAAGATGGTTTCGTGTCCTTTTCCTTTAAATGCTTCAGAGCTTGTATGTCATTAGAATCTATGAAGGATCAAAAGAGAGGAGGGAAGCTCCCTTCCATTGAAAATGGAATGTGATTTTCTTTTTACGTTTGTTAGAGGAGGAACAGTTGATAAAGAGGAAAAGGTGCATCTCAGCATATGAATGTGAAAGGTTGTAACTTCAAGGATGATGTTTTCTGATACCATAAATCATCTCAGAATCTTAACAGCATCACAGGGAAGATTATTGCCCTGAACAGAGACCTTTCCTTGATCACATTACTTCTGGTTTAATTAGGGACATAGTACATATTTATGGACAATTCAAACTGTTGCTAGTTGGAAATACTTTTTGACGTGATAGTGAATTTCTTGCTTAGATGAATGCACGTAAATCAGTGAGTTTTTGAGTGAGTGGCTGGGAAATACTGGAGCTCCAATACAGCTGATGTACATTCACGTAGAGTATCTACGTATCACGTAGAGTTACATGTATTTAAACACACTACAATTATTTCGTCATTTTAATGTGACTTAGGGTATATAGGGAGGGATGAGAATAAGAGAGATTGTCCCTTTACCATAAAAACTTTAAATGCCCAATAAAAGTTTATATAGATATATCCCTTGAAGAGATTTAAGTCATTTTGGTTGAAAGGGCTTAACTGGAAGAGTGGTTTGGTGTCTCTTTCCCTCTAAATACCTTCCATCTTCATCTCTGATAGACTGTCCTTGGGGGCACAGATTTATGTACACCTGTCACACATATAATGTCCTCTGGGAGGGCCTTCTTCAGGATGAGGCAGCTTTGCCATTGTGCAAAACAACTGAATGTTAGGAGTCAGGCAGAAGAGCCGGCAGCACAGTTTTGAGAAAAATAAACTGCCTTGACTTTCGATTTAAAGAAAATAGCTGTTTCTGGTAGAATGGTCTGAGAGACCAGATGCGTTCTGAAATGAGAGTTTCATTTGTTGCTTTGATACGGAAAGCAGCCTGTCAGACTCGAACAGGAATACAGCTCAGTTTCAAATCAGCAGAGTTGGCCTGGGGTTCCCTAGCCCTCCATCTCTACCCAGCCCCCAGGTAGACTTGGGGCTTCTCCCCGACCCTGCCTTGCTTGGTGTGGCCTTGTGCTGGGCTTTCCCTCCTGACAGTGTGCTCTCAACTCAGAACGCTGCAGCCTACTCGTGTTCATCTGCGATGGTGGGCAGGCAGGCTTTCTGAAAAGTACAACAGAAAAATCCCTGTACTCTCCCTTTAGAAACCTTTCTTATTAATAGGAATGCATATATATATACACACACATGCACACGTGTGCACGCATCAAGGGATATTGACCGTCACATATGGCTTGGCCATTTGAAGGACCACTTCAAACTATTTTAGTGAGAAAGTGAGAACTTCACATCCTTTCCTGAGATGAATATACCCTAAGCATTTCTTGGTGTGAAATATATTTGCTGAGTAACAGTGTCCTCCCCCATCCTCAGAGAAACACGTGGATTGGGGGAGGGGGTAGAAAGAAGTCTAAATGGAGCTTTTTACTTCCTTGGATGAACCTACCCTGAGACTAAATTCACACGTTGACAACTGCAATTTCCCTGTTGCTTGTATGGCATGTTCTGGTGCTAATGTATTAACATTTGAATCTTTTCTTACGTGCTCTGAGCATGATTTAGCCCAGCTTATTTGTGCTTGCTAAATGGTATTTGCACGTTGAGGCTTCATTTGGCCTCTTCCATAGTAGCTTCCTAAAAGGAGCGTCAGCAGGGGGCCCAGGAGTCTACTGAATTAAGACTGGCGCAGGGCTGTGCTTGATTTAATGGCGCCAAGAAGTGGTCCTTTGCCACAGGGCAGCACTTTTATTTTGTCTCTCAAAATTAACCCAGCTCCCAGTGTGTTCAGGATTAGCAATAATACATCCCCCTAATTACTGCTGGGAAAGCTTCTGGAGATGGCTCTTAAGGTCTTTGCAGTGAGGCGTTCTGCCATGACAGACATTTATTTCATGGGGCTACAGTAGAGCCAGATCCATATGAGAAACTGCAAGGGAGCCTCCTTCCTCCCCTGTTTTCACATGGAAAGAAAAAAATGCCTTCCTTCTTCCAGCTCCGAATGTAACCATTTTAGCAATATCGTCATCAATCACTGGATTCTTAGCGCCTTCTACCATGGTGGATGCAGCACTATATGTAGAGACAAGACAGGCCAACAGATCCTTCCCCTGTGTGGCTTGTGGTCTAATTTAGAAATGATGAAACATAGTCAAGGGAAATGCCAGATTGGAGACAGGAAGCTTCACATGGTTTTGCTTGTATATTGATGATAAAATGATGAATTTATGATTTGCTGCCATTAAAAAGTGAGCGGATTTTGTTGAGAAATGCCTACCTCTTACCTGGGAGGGATAAGTACCTCCTTGGTGAGGAGCCTGTCACAGGCTGCCACCTTCTGTTCACCCCCCAGCCTCAAATCCAACACCCTCAAACTCACCTGACCAGTTTCCTCACCAACTTACTTCACCCCTGCCAGGCCTGACACCTGCTCAGGTATCTAAACCTCACCCGTCCTTTTTTGTCAATTTTAATTTAATTTTTTTATTGAAGTATAGTTGATTTACAATGTTGTATTAATTTCTGCTGTACAGCAAAGTGATTCAGTTATATATATATGTGTGTGTGTGTGTATACATTCTTTTTTATATTCTTTTTCATTATGGTTTATCACAGGATATTAAATATAGTTCCCTGTGCTATGCAGTAGGACCTTGGTGTTTATCCGTTCTCTATATACTAGCTTGCATCTGCTGATCCCATACTCCCACTCCATCCCTCCCCCGCCCCCTCCTTCCCCTTGGCAACCACAAGTCTGTTCTCTATGTCTGTGAGTCTGTTTCCGTTTCGTAGATCAGTTCATTTGTGTCATATTTTAGATTCCACATATAAGTGATATCATATGGTATTTGTCCTTTCTGTTCATCCTCTCTGTTTACCAATTCCCAAGTGTCCTTGATTCCAGTGTTAATAAGCATGACTTCAAACTTAACATATTTTTGCTTAGGTGTTGTATTTGCTTTCTAGGGCTGCTGTAACAAAGAACCACAGTGGCTTAAAACAACAAAAATTGATTCTCTAACAGTTCTGGAGGCCAAAAGTTCAAGATCAAAGTATTGGAAGGGCTGTGCTCCTCCCCAAGGTTCTAGGGAAGAATCCTTCTGTGCTCTTCCTAGTTGTGGATGGTTGCCATTAATCCTTGGTATCCCTGGCTTGTTGTAGCATCACTCCCGCCTCTGCCTCCATCCTCACTTGGGCTTCTCTGTGTGTCCAAATGTCCCTCTTCTTATCAGGACACCAGTTATTGGATTAGGGTTCACCCTAATCCAGTATGACCTCACCTTAACACGATTACATCTGCAGAGATTCTATTTCGAATAAGGTCACATTCACAGGTACCAGGGTTAGGTCTCTGACATATCTTTTTTGGGGGGAGACAAGTATTGTTTGGAGTTGTCCAGATTTTATTTGAACTTGAGTTACAGGTAAACTCATCTTCCCTTGTTTGTTTTGTCCTGTCTTTCGATTTGCACAGTTATAGCTTTATCATAATTAGAATACATAAACAACAGAGCTGTGATAAGGCTGCCTCTCCCCTTACCTTTCATAGGTAGGATCACTCACCAGGGGGACCAGAGGGATGGGCTGAGAATTTCAGCAATGGACTTGACAGAGCCCCTCTTGAAATCCCTTTGACTAAGATGAAAATGTACGGTCTGAAGGATAGAGGTGGTTGTGTTTTTAATTGCTTGAACGGCCTCGTCCAGAAAGTGTCAATACTGATTTATAGGTGGAATATGCTGGGAGAGATCTCTGTTAGAATTGGCCCCAGAAGGTCCCTGAAGGGAGGGGCTGTTCGTCGGCTGAGAGTCACACCCCAAGGTTCTTCCTTGGATTCTGTATAGTTTAGCATCGTTAGAGATGCCCATTTGAGAAGGTTGATGGTGTGTGGGTGAAATCATCTGGGAGGGGAACTAATATGGTAGAAGACAGGTGAGGATCCACAGAATTTTAACAGGATGGGTTGTATCTAGGAAGATAAAGGTGAATTGGCATAGACAGGAAGTAGAGCTTTGGGGATTTTTTTTTTTTAAATTTAAAAACAAGCCAGTGCTACAAGCTTGGTTAGGAGCCGTGTATTTCAACAGGGGCACATGTGAAGATTGCTTTTAGTGGACTGCAGGCTTCTTAATGCGATATGGCTCATTTACTGTATTGTTGTAGGCATATCACGTATTATTAAACCATAGAGCCCCTCTGATTGAAGATCGCAAATGTTGACTGAAACAAAAATTAAAAGTGTTACTCAAATTTCACAAGAATTAGTATAGAAGTATAGTAAGTCTAGCATAAAAGTACAGAAGAAAGGTGAATAACTAAGCTTCCACGTGATGTTTGTTGTTACGTTTGTAGCGTTTATACTTTTGAAGTTATGAAAGTTTCAAACTGCACTAAGACTTTGGGGAGACTGAGTGTGTGTGTCCACACACACACCAGGTCCTGTCTCTGGGGAATGCCAGTCCAGCTTTTTCCTGCAATAGGAAGACCCACCTGGAGTATAGTGTTCTTTTGGGGTATGTGATTCTAGAAGGGATATTTCCTCTCTTATGGACCCCCATGGTGTCAGGTACCCAGAATCCACTTGATAAATGTTTCTAGAAATATTTCATCCTGCCCACTTTCCAAGGGCTCATGTCCTGAATGAGATGAAGCAGAAGCGCCCTGCACCACTGATTGCTTTCCCCAACTCTGGGTGATAGGAAAATAGGGTTAGAACCTAGTGTAGTAGAAACAGTATTGGGACAGGGTTAGAACAGCGGTCCCCAACCTTTTTGGCCCCAGGGACTGGTTTCGTGGAAGAAAATTTTTCCACGGACAGGGGGTGGGGGGGATGGTTCAGGTGGTAATGGGAGCAGTGGGGAGCCATGGGGAGCGGTGGGGAGCGGTGGGAAGAGGTGGGGAGCGGTGGGGAGAGATGGGGAGCAGTGAAGAGAGGTGGGGAGCGGTGGGGAGCAGTGGGGAGCGGCAGATGGAGCTTCCATTGCTTGCCCGCCACTCACCTCCTGCTGTGCGACCCAGTTCCTAGCAGGCCGCGGACTGCTACCGGTCCATGGCCTGGCGGTTGGGGACCCCTGGATTAGAAGACAAAGGTCTAGTCCAAGCTCCGTGTCCTACTTGCTGTGTGGTCTCTACATCTCCAAGCCTGCTTCCTATTCTGTAAAACACCTTTTTTTTTCCCCCTGGGTTGTAATGGACCTCAAATGAGATAATAAATGTCAAAGCACGTTCAAAACTGTGTTCCTTATTACTTAGTGAATAATGTTAGTGAGTGACACCTCAGCTGAAATATACCTCCTGGTGGACTGCAGCTGGACTCAGCCACGTCGATGCATTGGTTGGGCTTAACTGGAGGCAGATGTCACCAGGATTTGCTTTTGGTGCTCTTTAGAACAAGAAAAGTGATTTTCTGTTGCTTTTTCCCACTCTCAACTTTTATTCCTGTGATGGAGGTAAGGGGAAATTAAGAGACCTTTGAAGACATCCACTCTTTTCTGGAGGGAATCTCTGGAAGGTTAAACCAAACCACATTTAGAACCAGTCAGACTTCTGAAACTGACAATGTTTAGGAGTCTCAGGCCTTAGGTCCACATTGATTTGGGTCAAAGGAATTTTAATGGCCCGGCTGCTCTGTCCTGGGGCTGGTGATGCTGAGAAACCCCAAGGTCGTTGGGAACACCGGGAAGATGCTCAGTGTCTGGATTGACGAGACCTCCTCACAAAGTGGCTTTTGAGCTACTGCTAACAAAATTCATTCATTCTTGGGCTTCCCTGGTGGCGCAGTGGTTGAGAGTCCGCCTGCCGATGCAGGGGACACGGGTTCGTGCCCCGGTCCGGGAAGATCCCACATGCCGCGGAGCGGCTAGGCCCGTGAGCCATGGCCGCTGAGCCTGCGCATCCAGAGCCTGTGCTCCGCAACGGAAGAGGCCACAACAGTAAGAGGCCCGCGTACCGCAAAAAAAAAAAAAAAAAAAGAAAATTCATTCATTTTTTCATGTATCCATTCATTTATTCAGTAAGCTAAACTAACTTACCATGTGGCAGGCAGTGCTCTAGGCACCAGTAATTGTAGACAGTAACACTTCCGTGAAATAGGACCTTCATATGACTTTTTCTTTTGCGGTACGCGGGCCTCTCACTGCCTTGGCAGGCGGACCCTCAACCACTGCGCCACCAGGGAAGCCCCCTCATATGACTTTTAATATTGCTTATGTCTAAAAATGTCAAAGGATCTTAGATGCTGAACTTTGACTCAGAATATTAATTGTTGCTTGTTGTTCTTGTGTATTTTATCTCTTTGGAGAAATAGTGCGGTGAAATATCTGATGGGTCACAACAGACTGACAGTTCTTTATAGATTTGAATTTTAATTGCACAGTGTGGCTACTTTAAATCGAATCTATGGGCAGATTTCTTTGAGATGCTGACACCTGATGCTGGAATACTTTATTGGTTCAGTAGATGTTGACATTAGGAATTTAAAGTTCTTATTTAAAAAAAAAATTATAACTGTGTTGTTGAATAATTGCCAAGTTTCTGTGACATTTCATTTTCAAATAGAAAATCTAGTGTGTTTTTTATGAGTTCCAAACAGAGAGCCCATTGGCTAATGTGCTTTACTCTTGTCAGCAAGTTCCCATTTGCCTCTTAGCTGTGGAAAAACTAAAGGGGTTCTGGAGACTTCCTCCACCATGGCTACATTTTAGCTCATGCATAAATATAAAGTCTCCTGGAACATAGTGATGTTTTCTAATTTAACCCACTGCCAAGCTGTGGAGACATATAGATACTTTGGAGACATATAGAGACATATTATACTTTGGAGACAGACTCTAACTCAAGTACAAGCTAGTTCCTTTGCTACAAATAGATAATTTTCTCCTTAGGTAAGCAAGACATTGTATAACAAACATATGCAGTCTTTTATTTATACTTTCTCTTCCAGTCCTCATGGACTTCTCTTTATTGTATTCAGTAACAGTGATACCTGACTTGTTCACGTGGGAAAACCTACAAAATATAACACTGAGAATAAATCCTGTACATTAAGAGTCCTGGAGCCCTGTGAGTTCGCCCTCCCTCCTTACACTTGTTCATCCACCTCCAGCTAGAACCCTCTGTTCCGGCAACTTACACCTTTATGAGAAGGCCAGTTCCACAGTCCAGTAGTGCTGATTTTTAATAAGTTCTGTGTTATATTGAGCCCAAATAAATCTCACTGTAGCTTGTGCAACAGTGGTCTTAATTTTGTCCTCCAGAGCAGTAAAAACCACCCACTCCAGAGCAATAAAAACCACCCACTGCCTTCATTCTTAGAAGATGAGCTTTCCTTCTAGACCATCAGGATGTTCAAAGTCATTCGCAGTAAACTATTTTATTTTCCTTTCCTTCCAGACCAAAATGTCCCTAACTCTTCACTCATCTTCTCCTCTCCTTCTCCCATCTTTCAAAGGAAGAAGAGTCTTCCTTTCTAATGGGGATGATAGTGTTCTTGACTTTGTCTTTTCTCTTATTGATGACTTTGCCTTATCAACATTTCCTTCCTGTTGTTCTTGAAGATTTGTTGTTTTACCCTGGCTTTTCAGTCTCTTTCTCCTCAACTCATGGCCATGCCTAAATTTCCCCCATCCTAAAAGAGCTGTCCATCATCTCATCAAATCACAGTACTCTTTCTGTCTCTGCCAAACTGCTTAAAAAGTATCACTGTCCTTGAAGCCTCCATCAACTCATCCTGACTCATTTTTTACACCTTTGGGTAAATGGTACACTGAAAACACAAGAATCATGTTTTCATTCTTTCATTTACAAAATTGTCCTCCACTATCTTTTAAATTTATATGGTGGTGAAAGTTCTTCTCTTGCCACTGAATGACACTTGGGCAGATCTCTCAAGACTTTTCTGCTTCCTCCTAAGATAGTAAAAAGTGTTATGGACTCTCCTAGCTACAAGTCACCATCTCAACGCAGAAGTGGAAATATCTAGTCCCACACAGTAGTCACTCCACATTGGAGTTCTTTGTCCTTACCTGTCTGGGGCCCAATGTAGGGAGTTCTTTCTCTGAAGGAAAAAAATCGGGGTTGCTAACCTTCTTTCTCTTTACTCTCCTCCCCCGTGTTGTTATTGCTCCTTCCAGGGTTGGAGTAGGGAAGGGGGCAGAGGAGCAGCGTGATGAGAAAGGGGTGGAGGCTCCTACATGACTGTGCTGTGCCGTGATGGGGCCAGCAGATGCTGTACGAAGCCAACTTCTCTTATGGGTGTTTTCATGGGTTCTTCAGGGACACTCACTGGGAACATTCAACTCTTCTTTGATGTGGTCAGTTCAGTTTCTTCCAGCTTTGGGTATTTCTCCCTCAGTCCCTGTTTTCCAGAGCTCTCCCTGTTGGCCTCAGATGAGCCTCTAGGGAAGAATTTCAATTATCTTCATGCCAGCCCACTCCCTCAGATCCATTGCAACACTCGTATGTCTTTTGCCCCAACAATAAGCCATTCATTGCAACCAAATCTCCTTTACTCTTCTGTCAGAAGTTCTCGGGGGAAAGCCAGACACTCAAACACCAGTCTGCTCTTTCCCTCCATCCACAGATGCCGCTGACCAAGCTCTTCAGTCCTCCCAGGGAAGCCCCAGCTGAGGTGAAGGGAAGCAGCTCCCCTCTTTTGGAATTAGGGTATTCACAGCACAGCTCTCTCTAAAGAAATCCATCTCACAAATTCCCTTTCTCTCTAATAACTTAAGCCTTTTATACCTTTGAAAGTGGGTAAGAAGACTAAGGCCTGTCATTGTTTGCTTACATCTACTTTGACATTTCCAGAAGCTGATCCAGCTCACAGCTCACTTCGGTATCTGATACACATCCCTTTGGAATCTGGATGAAAATCCCATTCTGAATCCTGTTACATTCGTAACTGCCTCCACTCCGCTTACGTAGTAGTTCACTAAACAAGGGTAACCTTCACATCACTAAATCCCATGTTCTCCATTTTTTTTCCCTCCCCTATTTTTTTTTGAAGGATTTGATATCTTCTATGATTCCCCCCTTGTCCTTCATGGTCTGTCCTGGTCTTCTGCCCACCTCCATGACTATTCCTGAGCTTCTTTCAAGTCTGTTCTTCTGCCATATATCCCTTAATAATTGTCCCCTAAGATTCATTCCTCAACTCTTTTTCTTCTACTTAATTACTCTCTATTCCTAGCCAAGTTCATCTACCTTAATGGTTTCAGAAATGATGGTTATGGTAAACAGTGACAGTGACAAATGACAACCAGATGGTATGCAATAAGCAAAGCCTTTGAAGTATGTATAATTTTCCCAATTTTACAATTAAGGAAATTAAGCCTCTGGTGATAAATAATTTGTCCAAGGCCACACAGCTTGTTAGTGTGAAAGGCTAAGTTCACCAAATCTCCTTTACTCTTCTGTCAAGAGTTAAAACCCAAGTTTTACCTCTTTCTTTTTGGCGGTACACAGGCCTCTCACTGTTGTGGCCTCTTCCATTGCGGAGCACAGGCTCCGGATGCGCAGGCTCAGCGGCCATGGCTCACGGGCCCAGCCACTCCACGGCATGTGGGATCTTCCTGGACCGGGGCACGAACCCGTGTCCCCTGCCTCAGCAGGCGGACTCACAACCACTGCGCCACCAGAGAAGCCCCTGTTTTTTTTTTTTTTTAACATGTGTTTATTTATTTATTTTGGCTGCGCTGGATCTTAGTTGTGGCATGCAGACTTCTTACTTGCTGCATGCATGCGGGATCTAGTTCCCCGACCAGGGATTGAACCCAGGCCCCCAGCATTGGGAATGCAGAGTCTTACCCACTGGACCACCAGGGAAGTCCCAAGTTTTAACTCTTGACGGAAGAGTTAAAGGAGATTTGGTGAACTTAGCCTTTCACACTAACTAGAGTTCAAATCCAAGTTTGTTTATGTTTGACAACACACTCCTTAAGTGTACCTCCTCTCAAGTCCACATCTCTAACCCCAACTCCTCTCATGAGCTCCCGAACCATATTTCCAACTATCATGAACATCCTTACGATTATTCCACAGCCACCTGAAATTCAACACAGCCCACAGCTGAACTCATCAGTTTCTTGGTCACCTTTATTCTCCTTCTGGGTTTCCTGTGCTAGTTAATGGCATCGGTATTCTCCTTAACAAGGCTGTGAGTCATGGAGTTGTCTTCTACTTTCCCTCACCTTCACTCCTCCTATCCAGCAGGTTGCCCCCCTGATTTCCAGTGTCATTGCCATTATCTTGGGTCAGTTCCTCGTAATCTCTTGCTTAGACTTATAAAGATTCTTTAACTTGCTTGCCTGGCTCCAGCCATGTTTGAACACAGATTGACCCTCCTAAATTCACTTGACTGACACTCCACTGCCCAGGTCCCCTTGGCATGGCGTTCTAGGGCCTTCATAAGTCAGCTGTGTTGTATCTTTCCAGCTGTTACCATCACTTTACTCTTCCTCTGTACTCCAGCCACAGTATTACTTTCTGGTCTCCCCAAAGAATTGTTTATTCTCAACATCTCTGCCTTTGCTCATACTGGCCCATCCACCTGGAATGCTTGTCTTCCTTTTCTCCCGTATCACCCAGAATTAACTCCCTCTTGTCCTTTGAGGTTCACTTTACAAGTTGCCTCTTTTTGTAAAGCCTTCCCCCATCTACTCGGTTCCAATCAGTTACTGAGTTCTCATTCTTTTTATCGATATTTATCTCATTTAATTGTCAGAAAAACTCTGTGGTATTGCTCTATGAATAAAAAATGCCGAGTTAAGATAAGAAACTGCTTAAAGTCACATACTTAGTGGGGAACAGAATTGGTATGAAAACCGGGGATCCCAGACTCTTTGCATTTCATCTTACTTAATCACAAGTGCCTTCAGACTGGTCCTGTGTGTCATGAATTTCTATAACGCAGGACCTATCACAGTGTCCTGAATATAGTAAGTGCCCAAGAAATGTTGGTTGAATCTGTGTAGGAATCTGCTCCACCTGTCAACCCTTCAGATACTTGAGGACTGAGACCCGATACTTCCCCAAAGCTGTTTTTTCCAGGTTTCTTAGGCAATGCTCTCTTAAGACCATGCCACCATCCTAGTTACATTTCTCTGGATACTTCATGGTCAGCCATATCCTCCTTAAAATAAATCCAGAACTGAAAGCAGTAGTCCTTGGGGGCTTCAAATAGTGTAGAGAATGTAAACTTACTAAATAGAGGCATCAGACTCGTTCAGATGCAGCCTAAGAGCGATGATGGTTTCTTTAAATAGTTGTCAGACAGTGCAGGCTCATGGTTATCTTGTGGCTGAATTCTCTGGGGCTTCTGACGTGATGTCAAGCCACGTTCTCCTTCGCTAATTGCATGTTTGAACCTCCGTCCAGTACTTTAATTGTATTCATGCCAGCCAACATCTTATTAATGTTAGTCATTAATTCTGGCCATTTAAGGGCCTTCAACATCCAAATTCTGCCTGCGGATAAATAATGGCAGAAGACAGAGTTGAAATAAGGTCTTCCTGGTTTCCAGGCCCCTGCTCTTCCCAACTACGTTATGCTGCTAGGGGATTTTTTAGCTATAGACCACCAGTAGCATAGCTGCCTGCAAACTCTCAGACAAAAAAAGAAAAAGAAATGAAAAGCTACAGTAACCTTCATATGTTTCCTCAGGGGTGGCAATGGCAGGCCAGCCTCAGATCCCATGTCCAGCTTTGGCAGGGTCTCTGTCTCCCTGAAGCCGGGTAACAGTCCTGCAGAGAAGGACAGCAGGTTCTTTGGTCCCCTGCACTGGACCCACACATACCCCTGAGTACAGGAGGGTATAGTTAGGACTTTCCTCTTAACATGGGTCCACAGGGCATATGCACTCAGGCTTTTGTTCCTGTTTGAAATCTGCCAATTCAGTTCCCACACCAAGAGTGTATTAAGAGCCTTCTGTGGGTCAAGCATTCTTGGGGTTTCACCACAGAAAGTTCTGGGAAGTTAAATATCTACTTACCAGAAAGCAGATGAAGTGAAAATTACTGTGGAAAAATACTTGATGTGAAGGTAATTCTAAAATCAAGTTTCAAGATTGGCTAATAATTTGATATGTGTGTGGGTGTAGGTTGTCTTTACAGATTTTCACTATTGTAAGTGTTTGGAATAACTAAAATATAATAAGATCCTGATATTATATGATTCTTTGCTGCCTAAAGCTGTCTCGATGGATCTGGAAAATAAGCAAATGGATAAAGCTCTTAGTCAAAAAAATGATTGTGTGAGTGACCTATCTTCATGTTTCAATAGACAGAGTCATTGTGAAATCAGGAGTCCCTCTTTTCTTGGAGACTTCGAACAGATCTGAAGAAGGGTTTCTCTAAATTCATAAGAATCTTGTCAAGGGCTTCCCTGGTGGCGCAGTGGTTGAGAGTCCACCTGCTGATGCAGGGGACACGGGTTCGTGCCCCGGTCCAGGAAGATCCCACATGCCGCGGAGCGGCTGGGTCCGTGAGCCATGGCTGCTGAGCCTGCACGAGGCTGTGCTCCACAACGGGAGAGGCCACAGCAGTGAGAGGCCCGCGTACCGCAAAAAAAAAAATAATAATAATCTTGTCAAATCATCAGAACAAAGCCAAAAAAACTCAGCAACCTTGTCAAGAAATGCCAGCAGTGGAGCCAAATGAATCCACACCTCTAAGTGCAGGGAAGGGGAGTGCATGAAGGAAAACCCTTCATTGTCAGACGGTCAGGGGGAAAGCTGGCATCCTTTTGATCCAAGACAACATCAATCTCTACCTTTAGTTTAGTTGTTAATTTACACCAGGGCCCACTGGTTCAGTGACGGTCTCTTGTTCACTTGTGGAGCTTCCCACCAGTATGACAGCTGAGTCGTTTCTCTGGTAGGACCACAGAACTCCCTGCCCAACTACTGAGAACTGAGGTGGTAAAGCTTTTGAGGTGATTATCTCGGGAAAATACAAAATGTCTTCTTTTGTAGGTTTGCCCCTCAACCGTAGCTAAATCTTTGTTTTTATAACTTTTTTGTTGTTCATTCACGCTTGACTGCCTTTCAGCAGAATGATTCTGAGCGTCCCGTTCGAAGTCAGAAGATTAGTTTACGTTATGAATAGCTTTAAAAACCTATGGAAAAATGAGTCCTGTCGTTCCTTCTTCCTCAAGCGAGATGTAAAATTTTTCTATATACAACGGGTTTTCCAAATATGAAATGTAGGATAGGTGAATAAACTAAGTGTAGGAGGGTTTAGAGACAATTAATATGAATTCAATTTATTATGTCAAGGATCTTGATCTTTATAATGTATGTGTGTATGCATATAGGTCTAGGTTCTACTAATATTTAGGGAATACCTGCTACGTGCCAGGCCCCATTCTGAGCAGTAGATATAGAGCAGTGAACTAAAGAGAGAAAAACTTTTGCCCACATGGAGTTTATATTCTGGGAGAGGAAGGTATTTATTGATAATAAGCAAAATCATAAGCGAATTGCGTAGAGTATCAGAAGGTAAGTGCTGTGAAGAAGAATGAGGTAGGGAAGGGAAGGGAAGGAAGTGTGTGGGGTGTGTGGGAGGATGTGGATGGGGGCGCAACTGTAAATGATGTACAGTTGACCTTGAACAACACGGGGCTCAAGGGCACCAACCCCTACATGGCTGAAAATATGTGTACTGCTTTCTCTGCCTCAAAACCAAAGCAGTTGAAATTTGACTCACCCAAGGGCAGGACACCGAAACAGTTTGGTTAGAATCAGGACTCAAACTCTAGTTCTTTTGATTCCGCATATTGTGATCTCTAATCAGACACAAACTTTTCCCCACACTTAGTTAATTTAAAGATCTGTAAAGTGAAAATATAAGTACTGTGTTTATTGAAAAAAATCCATGTATAAGTGAACCCGTGCAGTTCAAATCCATGTTGTTCAAGGGTCAGCTGTGGTTTGAGAATACTTCAGTAGGAAGGTGACATTTGAGCAGACTTGGAGGAGGTGACAGAGCCAGGCATGAAGATCTGAGAGGAAGGATGCTCCATCCTAAGGGGACAGTTAGTGCAAAGAGCCTGGGGTGGGCGTGTGCCTGATGGATGCCCTGCAAGCTCTGTAGTGGCAGGGGGGCTGCAGGACTGCACTGCAATTCTGACCTTACTACCTGGAGTTAGCACAGAATTCACAGGTTAAGGGCACAGTCCCCAGAAAGGTCACCCTAATTTCAGATGCCAGCTGCCAATTCAGGGGTCCCCAGGCCACCCACACTTCCGACTGACTACCAGTTGAAGGGTTCTTAAATTGCCCACAGGTTCAATGGTTTGGTGGAACACACAGAACTCAGGGAAGTGCTATACTTATGATTACAGTTTTATTACAAAGGATATAAATCAAGAACAGACAAAGGAAGAGGCACGTAGGGTGAGGTCTGGGAGGGTCCCACAGGTAGAGCTTCCACATCCTCTCCCTGTGGAATCAGGACATGTAACCTTCCCGGCACTTTTGTGTGTTCACCAACCCGGAAGCTCCGCTGAGCTTGATATACGGAGTTTTTACTGGGGTTTCATTACGCAGACCTGGTTGGTTGCGTCACCAGCCACATGATTGAACTCAGTGTGTAGCTTCCCCACTCCTGGGAGATCAGGAAGATATCACGTGACTCAAAGTCCCCACCCTCACATCCCATGGTTGGTTTTCTTGGTGTGACCAGCCCCCATCTTGAGTCATCTCATTAGCATAAACTCAGGTGTGATTCGAAGGGGCAAGAGTGACAGAGACACTCCTATCACTTGGGAAATTCTTGGGGTTTAGAGATTCCCTCCCAGGAGCCCAGGAAGAAGACCAGATACATTTTTTTTTTTTTTATTATACAACGTGAGCTGTGTCCAGATCCTGGGAAAAGATCCATGTTAATTCTGTAACACTAACAATACCAACCACTTATAATAAGGACAAAACAAGCAGAGGAAGGAAAAAAAGAGTTTATCAAAGACTTTGGTTCTTTGCAAACAGAGAAAGGCAAATTGACTAGCCCCCAACTCAGGAGAGGCAGGCTGGCTCTCGTCATTTCACACTCCCATCTTGAAATTTGATTTCTGCACAGGGGTCATAGAAATGTTTTAACAACTGTTCGGACAGTCAGCTCTTAGTGAACTGTACTAATGAGAGGGACCTGTGGCACGAATCGCCTAACAACACGTAACATGCAGAATCCCTTCCATCTGCTTGTTGAGTGTACTTCGTGTTTCACACCACGTACATTCCCATCAGACGGATCATTTGGGAACGAGACTACTTTGACTCAGTAAAATTCCTAATTGTTGGAGTTGGAAGAACTTAGGGAACGTCTTGCTCAGTTCTTTGATTTTGTATGTGAGGAAGCCAAGGCCCAGGGGAATTACGTTAGCGGCCCAAAGTCAACCAGCAGGCTAGCGTTAGAGATGAGGCTTGAAGCCGGCTTGCTGGTGTCCAGTCTGGGGCTTGTTCCGTTATGTGAGCTTGCAGTCAGTCTGGCAGTGCGTCAGCAGCAGCCTCAAAGTCCCCCTCAGAAGAGCACCAGCCCTGGAGAAGGAGGGTCCTGGTCGCCACCAGCTCCTGCCCTTGTCACCTGTGTGACCCTGCACAAAGTACTCACCCTCTCTGAGTCAGCGTCCACTGGTCAGATGGAGACAGAAGTGGGGCCAATCATGAAACGTTGCCATGAGGATTAAATGAGATGATGTGGGTGAAAATCATGTTGCAGAGTTGTAATGTAATAGATAAATATTACGATTTGATACTATTATTATTAGGTACGTAGAAAGCCTCATCTCTTGATTAAAGTGGAACAGGTTTTAGATCTTCATTTTGAACTGTTTCACAGACGTTTATCTGAACAATATGTGAATGAATATAGGAGATACTAATTTATGATGAAATGTTTTGCCACCACCAACTCACAGAAAGAGGCCATCCATGGTAGGCAGCAGTGCTTAATCAACTCAGATTGGAAAATGGTATGAGGGCCACGTGGCAACCCAAAGAGGAAGGCTCAGAAGTTCCAGCGTGTCATGGTGTCCTGCTGCGTAGAATAAGGCTCCTGAGGGCCCCTGACATGAAAGCAGCAGCATAGCACAGGGAGATCGGCTGCGTGCTTTGCGATGACCTAGAGGGGTGGGATAGGGAGGGTGGGAGGGAGGCTCAGGAGGGAGGGGATATAGGGGACATGTGTATGCATATGACCGATACGCTTTGTTGTACAACAGACACTAACACAGTATTGTGAAGCCATTATACTCCGATAAAGATTTATTAAAAAAAGAAAAAAAAAAGATTGGATTTGCAAATATTTCTCCCCCTCTGGGCAAGAAAGAGCCTCTGACTTTGTGTAGCTCTCTCTCCTAACTCCACACACCTAGCTTCCCATACAAACTGCACGTTTAGGTAAGGCATATAGTTCTTGGGGTTTCAAGCATGGAAGACACTGACAGAATGAGGCTGCGTAACTTGAGGTTCACGCGTGGTTTTATTTATATGGCGTCTGCTTGCTTTGTGCTCAGTGCACGTGTTCAAGTCCGTATACATAATGCGATCTGCCAGCAAATAGATCAGCGTGATGAGAGCTATCCAGAACAACCAAAAATACACAAAAAAGATTCTTGAAGATAATAAAATTAAGATAAAAATGCATTGAAAATGGAAATACGCAACCTAAAACACATTGAAACGGAGTAAGACTTTTTCTTAATCTGAGGCCCAAGGAAAGTTTTCTATCAGACTCACTGATAGTATTATATTAGAAAATACCCTTAGGATGTTTCTCTTTATTTGGACTGATCTTATAGGCCAGTTGATAGATGGCATCGTTTCTGCAGTTTGGCCTTAACGTGGTGAGAGCGTTAGCATATTTTATATAGTCCTTTAAATGCACTGCGGGTAATTATATAATTTCTCATTTTTGGCTTGTAGCCAGCAGCAGGACTCTGTCTTTGAATTATTTAGAGTGATGATGATTCTCTTGCTTAACTGTCTCTTCTCTAGCAGTTTGCAAAGGAAGCTTGGCCTGGGCCGCCCGTGGCAGGGTCCCCTTGGAAGAATTCTCGCTCGTCTTGCTCTTGGCCACTCCTCTGCCTAGTAGGCCTCTAAGGGGGACAGGAGGGCCAGGCTATAGCACATCAACTAGTCTATGAACTTGCTAATCAGGGCAGGGAAACTTTGATTCTATTTGCTCACCTTTGGATTTGGATGGTAAATTATTCTCAAGCAACTGCCCAAGTGTCGTGCATGATTCTAAAAATATTGTCTAAATGGGGGATCAGCACCTTCTTCCATAAAGAGGCAGATGGTAAATATCTTAGGTTTAACAAGCCATATGGTCTTTGTTGCAACCCCTCAGCTCTACTGTTGTTGCGTGGAAGCAGCCACAGACAATACGGAAACACACAAGTGGGGCTGTGTTCTAATAAAACTTTATTTGTAAGATCAGGCTGTGGCCAGGTGTGGCTTGCAGGCTCCAGTTTGCTGAGCCCTGGTCTGAATCATTGATTTTTAATCTTCTGGGGAATATGCTCCTTCATGAGAACTTAATGAGAGGTACGGATGCTACTCCAGAAAAATAAACATTTTCATGCACAGGTACGTATACACCTGCATCCATGCATGTGGGTACACACACACACACACACACGCACGCACGCCTTCAGTTTCAAGAACTTATATATCCTCAAAACTCATCCATGGATCCAGGTTAGGAACTCTTGGTTTGGGTGGTGTTTTCCTGGCAGAGCTTTTGTAGTGATGTGCTGGATACCCTGGGACAGCCATTCTTTAAAATGAAGAAAAAGAAAAGAAAAAAAGAGATGATTTTCGTCCTACTTACTTCACATCAGAAACTACAGACTCAGACTCTGCAGTTTATATGGAGACGCAGAAGGCTTGCACTAGAGGGGACGTCAAGGGGCTTTCAAAGGAAACAGCCACGGACACGTTGTAAAGGCAGAGAAGCAGACTTTGGGAAGAGATGGCGGTCGGTGGCAGGTTGCTTATGACACTTAACAGTGGGTGACTTGGTTGCAGGCCTATAATTTTGAACACGGCTGCAGTCCCGCCTCCTTAAGACCCCTCTTAGACTATCCTGGCCCACAGCACCCTCTCTTTTTGCTAGAATGGGGTCTAGAATCCCATCTACATGTGTTCTGCTTTCTATCTTTCTCTCATTGTCTCATGGGTATTAGTGTCAAGAGTTCCTGAATTTATTGTGATATTGTTGAAGACAGCGGTTAGTATTTTATACACTCTTTCCACTCCCCAGTGCCTGACACTACTATTCTGCACCTCGCTTCCCCTTCCCGAGGCTCCCCTCCGCACCCAACTTCCCAGACACACCTGACCCTCGTTCTGCAGGGGATCCTGTACCCTCACCCGTGCAGCTCACTTGACTCCCCTCTCCGCCTCCACCTGGGGGACTCTTGGTCATCCTTTGAGAGCCAGGGCGCTGTCACCACCTCTGAGCAATCTCCTGGGACCACCCCACTCCAGCCCTGAGGTAGAGCTCATGGCTGTTTCTTGTGTTGCTGTGGCACTGTCTGCTCCAAGGGTGTGATCTGATCACATTGGATTGTATTGTTCTCATTGCTGTGGGTCCCCTTTAGCAGGCCACCAGCAGCAACACAGCCCAGGCACTGTTAGTAGAGCAAATGGCTGGACAGGCAAGTGATGGGCATTTCAATTTCTGGGGGGTTATAAGGAGAAATGTGCTGAACTGAGGTGCATGCAGTGAGGCTGTGCTACCCTATTGAATAGGTGTCTGGGACAGGGTCTGCCCACACAAGGACCCCTGTGTCGTGGCCCCCTGGTGATGCTCTCCTCTGTAAGACAAAGTGGTGCAGCTCCCTGAGCGAGACAGGAGGTGAGATTTGGGAGTCAGTATTCCAGACGGGATGGCTGTGGGGTGGTGATTGTGTGCACGTCCTGTGGCAGGTAGCCCAAGCACTGGCCGCGTGAGGACCCGATTGGCTGTGGTGGGGTTCCCTGCTTGAGTCTGCTTGACCTCAAAGGAATGGAAAGCAGCTCAGATGCTGTTCTAGTGTCCAGATGACCTGAGTACCACCAGGATAAGATGGACACAGAGTCTCGAGAGCTTATTGCCCCTCTATCACTCAGTGTCTATGACAGACAGGTAGGCTTGCGTGTGTATCTTCATACTACAAGCTTTTCTCCCTGGTCAGAAGCTAGTAGAATAGTGCAGCAGCTAAGCACATGGGCTTGGGGTTGCCTGGTTTCAATCCCAGCTCCGACCCGTCCAAGCTCTGAGACTTACTAGCTCCGTGCCTCTGTTTCCCTTCTATAAGCTGTGGCTAACAATAGTTTGTATCTCATAGGTTTACTGTAAGACTTAAATAGACTGCATAAAGAGTAGTGTCAAG
Source organism: Globicephala melas (assembly GCF_963455315.2). Classification (NCBI taxonomy): domain Eukaryota; kingdom Metazoa; phylum Chordata; class Mammalia; order Artiodactyla; family Delphinidae; genus Globicephala; species Globicephala melas. The sequence goes on along the minus strand of NC_083331.1, from coordinate 11,651,621 downwards.
TCAAAGTAAGACTCAATCGACGCTTCCTTGTTATTATTAATCCTGCGTAAATTTGCATTTGGTACCTCTGGAGTTCTGTTTCTTAGCAGAACTCCATCATCACAAATGGAGAGGGCAGGGGTGTACTGCTAACAGCGTACTCCAGCTCACTGCCTGGCCGCTTATTCTAGAAGAAGGTGAACCCCAGACACACTGAAACCTTCATGAACCTGAAGCAGTAGTAGACTCCTGGATCTCTTCTTTCCTTCAAGGGTATTCTTCCTAGAACTGGTGCCCTTCTGGGACGGGTATGGGAGACTTCTGTCTAATACACTGATGCCTTGTAACCCAGCAATTGCAACATGTAAAAATATACAGCATGGAAATATCATTGCTTCCTGTACGACTAATCATCAAATTGCTGTTGTCCTTTATTGACTGAATATTGTGTAGGCAGTGTGTATTCATTTATTTACAGTATCTCTAATTTTCTCAAGAAGAATAGGAATAAGGAAGTGGAGGGTCAGAGAGGCAAGACAGCCTCCCCAAGATCACAGAGTTAGTACAGAGCAGAACTGGAATATGAACCCAGATCCGCCTGCTGTCGTGCCCTACCCCCCAAGACTTTAATCTTTGCCTTGAGGTCATCTCTTGTTGGGGCCAGTACAGCTCTCAGTGATTTAAAAATTGGCATATATATCTATATATCTATATATATATAGCATGGCTTTTAATTAATGTAAAAGTCTGGCCTCTATTTAATGATCATTGGCGGTGGTTGCTCCTTCTGCTCTGACGATAAAACAGAACGCAGAGACCTTCTGAAAGTACAGCTCCCTGGCCTTTTCCAAAACACAATTCGAGGCTGTGTTTCCTGCTCACAGACTGACTCACTGGTGACTCAGGGAGGCTGAGCCAGCCCGTGTCCTTTATGTTTAGTACCACCAGCGTTATCATTTGTCTTGTAGCCTCTCTGCCCGCCACTGCTCCCTCATAAGCCTCCCAACACCCACAGGATCAATCGTGTTTCTTAGGCCCAGGGCAGCCCACCAAGTCCTGGCCGTCTTCCCAGTGACTCAAGATACCCTTTGCACAGCTCAGGGGAAAGGTGGTGAGATAGTGAAGCTCGGGGCCGTCTGGGATGCAGCTCCAGAGTTGCGGGAGGAGTCTGGGTTCTCTTCTGAGCCAGAGGAGAGTGTGACCTCAGGCAGGGCATCTAATGCTCTCCCAGGAGTCCCGAGACCCTGTCTTCTAAGGTCCTTTTCGGCTGTCCTCATCTGTTCTCATTTCTTCCTTATCTGAAGGCAGAATCTGGGGAGACCTTTCAAGCTGCCTTCCTGTCTTAGGCTCTTTTTCATTCTTTCACGGGTTAATTCACTGGCTCATCGACCTCTTCACTTTCCTTCAGTTCCTGATTCACAGCAGTTATTCCGGTTCATAAGGTGCCAGTGTGGAAGCCCAGTCATTGTCTGGAACAGAGGAAAGAGGACCAGACTTTTCATTTCAAGAGGTGTGGTTTTCAAGCTCTGTGTCTCTGCATTGGTCCCAGGAAGCAGCTCTCTGGGCCTCTGCTTCTCTAGATCTAGAGCAAATTGGTGCCCTGACTGGAGCTATGCGGTGCCCCAGGGCGATGACACTGGGCTTTGAGGTCAGACATCCGTTTTGGCACCCATTGGGCCACTTGAAGCTGGGTGACTTTGGGGGAGTGTCTCACAGCTCAGAGCCTGTTTCTTCATAGGGATTTTTGTGAGGACAAAAAAAGATAACACGTGCCAGGGGTTTGGCTCACTCCTTGACCTGGGTTGATGCCTGGTATATGTCAGTTTCCTTCCATCCCCCTTCCAGTGCCGAAATTCCAAACTGTCTTGATAATGGTGGAAAGCATCCAGTTCTGTGTTCTGCACAGCTTGCAAAGTGCTTTTGTGTGTGCTGTTTCCTCCAGTCCTCACAACCACCTTGTATAGACATAGAGGCTCTGAGTACCGTGGCACAGCTGAAGACACTGATTCAGAACCCGGATCTGCCTTTCTGTTAATGCGCCATTCTGTATCTAACAGCCAATCAGTGAATTTTTATTGTTCATCTGGTACGTGCTCAACTCCAGGCTGGGTGCTGTGCAGAGGGTTTGGAGGATGTGGTCCCTCTCCCCAAGGAAATCATGGGTGATGGGGCCGAGAGAGGTGGTAGGCAGAACATACTTAAAACAAGACGCCATCACCCCGAGAGATATTTATTAGACGCCAACTATGTGCATGATTGTGAAATTATAGTGCCTATTATTTACTTTTAAAAACGCAGTCCAGTGTTTCAGTCACGTTTTCAGAACGAGCTTAAGAGAAACAGAGTTTGAAAGTGGTGCTTGATTCAGCTCATGTCATAGTTTACAAAAACAGAAACAAGCCCTCAGCTGTGTGTTTCAAGGGCAGGGCAGGGCAGGGCTTCTAGCCTTGATACACTTTTGTTGGATAGAGTTCGTCTTCGTGAACAAGGTCATGCGGAACACTCGGAACGGCGGTCACAATATTCCTCTCTTCATTTTTACCTCTGACCCAACATGTTAAATTCCAAAAACCAGTTTCTAGACTGGATATCTGGCTCTGTCATTGATGTCATTTTCTCCCAGTTCCTGAGGTGGCATCTTTATTCCTGCTTTGTCCTCTGGTCTTCCCTCTGCTTCCCTCGCCCCTTCCCACAGCCATCAGCCCCATCCGTGTGTCTTCCCAACTGTCTCCAAATCCTTCTTTTATTCTCTGAGTCACTGCAGGCACCCCTTAAGTGACCTTCTTCTTCTCTTCATTCATTCAACACACGTTTCACTTTGGCCAGGCACTGTTCTAGGTGTTCCTACCATATTACATGAAACAGACATGGTCCTTGCCTCATGGAACTTAAAGTCTAGTGTGAGGTACAGAGTGAATGAATAATTGAAGGAACAACGTGTATTGTGAAAAGGAAGTATGGGGGCTACGAGACCATGCCTTGTGGACCACGTGTTTAGGTTTAGGAAAGAGCTTCTCTGAGGGTGTGGGGTTTAAGCTGAAACCCAAAGGGTTAGGAGGTGTCAGCCAGGCCACCGAGGTGGGCTTGGATAAGTGAGTGTGTGGGTGCGGTGTGTCGTTGGCGGCTGCCAGGGGTGCGCTGACAGCAGAGTGATTTCATAGAGAGAGAAAGAGTGGTTCAGTGTCACAGTTGAGGAACTGAAAGAAATCCAGAAAGACTGGAGTGGAGGGACGGAGAGGAAAAGTGGCAGGAAACGAGCTTGGAGTCAGGCTGTGGTGAATCTTCTGAAACCATTTTAAGGCTTTGCGACATTTTGGGAACAATAGGAACCAGGGTGTGGCATGATCCAATTTACCTTTTTTTTTGGACCGCACCGTGTGGCGTGCGGGATCTAGTTCCCTGACCAGGGATCGAACCCGGGCCCCCTGCCTTGGGAGCGCGGCGAATCATGTCTTGATAATGATGTCTTGATAAAGAAACGTGTAAAAGCAGAGGTGAGAGGTTATGGTGACTTACGGAATGTGGGGGGCGAGGGAGAGAAGGGGTGAGGGACGACGGGCAGTCCCATTGCTTGGGCCTCTTCTCAGGTGTGTGCTGGTCACTGCTGCCGGCTGCGTGGGTGAAGCACGTGGAAGGAAATACACTGAGCTTTGTGTGGGGACAGAGACATCGGGGAGAGATGCAGAGACATCGGGGAGAGATGCAGAGACATCGGGGAGAGATGCGAGACACCGGGGAGAGATGTCCTCAGAGCAGGTGTCCTTCCTCCTATCTCTTCCCACCCCAGTTCCTTCTACATCTAGCCTGCAGATCAGTGGTCCTTAAATTCCATTTGGACCACATCCTCCCCCTTTTAGGATGCTTTCAATGAACCACCGTGTGTGCAGCCATGGTCATCCTTGCCCTCCATGGTCTCAGCCTTCTCTCATCAGCCTCCCGCATAAATTTCATTGGGTTCCTCCACAAGCCCATGCGTTTTCCTCACCATTGCTCATGTTCTTTCCAATCTTGTTTCGGCCTCTCCTCAAAAATACTCTCACCAACTGTCCCAGCCTGTTTACTTCAGGTTTTTGTTTTTGCTATTCATTTAGCACTTGGAACACAGCACCCGACCCTCTTGTGATTTTCTCCTTTTATGTATTCTGCTTCTCTGATTTACTTAGGACATCCAAATCAGGTATGTACTTAGGACATCCAAATCAGGTATTTACTTAGGAAATCCAAGTCACGTACTTCATTGGCTAGACCCTTCCACAGTGCTCTGTGCATGGCTATGTTTCAGAGCTGTCAAGGCATGGACGTGGGAAGGGCAGGTCTGTGGAATGAAAATGAGGCAGGTGAGGTTGGAGAGTTTGATAGGAGATCTGCAGATGTGGATATAGTTATAGCTATTGATCGATACATATCTGTACATACGCACACACATACCTACTAGGATAAGGGGGTTATTTATCTGGTGTATGGTAGCTGAGGGGGAAGCCTTGTAAGGTTTAAAACAGGAGGTGACACATGGAATGCAGTCATTTATACAGATTAATCTGGCTGTGCCACACGGGTAGATCAGAAGAGGAAAACAATTGTTAACGAATAATGAGTTCATCTTATCTGCCAGGCTTTGTGCTAAGCACTTTACATGGATGAATTTCTGTGATTCTCACAGACACCCTGGGAGAGTCAGCCTCCGCGTTTTGCAGAGCAGGATTGCGAGGTTAAAGAAGGCAAACTATTCACAGGTGGAACCAAGGTGCAGGTCCAGCCTGCCTAACAGGAGAGCTCACCCTCTTAACCATTATGCTGTAGTGTCTTCTGGAAGAACGAGAGAGTCCAGGCGAGTGCTAGGACTGGAGAGTGATTTTCAAACTGATTCAGGGATCCCTCGGGTTCCAGGAAGAGCCTGAGAGCCCGCAGCCCAGAGGACAAGCCCTTCCCACAGCCAGAGCAGCCCCTCTGGCACCCGTCTGTACATTTGGGCTCTACGTAAGATTTGAAGAAAGGATCCTCTGTTAAAAAAAACTCTGAAATCACGGGGTCCAAGGATTTCAGTTGTTTGGCTTGTTGAAGGTACTATAGAGCTAGTCCGAGGCACTGCTTAGATGCTACAAGCCTAGAGAAGTCTTCCCGAGACAAAGGAAGGGATATTTATTATCCCCAAAGAAATGAGTCTGCTAGCTCCAGATTGAAAACACAAAGAAAACATGTTTTTAAACTTAAATTAGTGACAAAATTTGTTTACTTGTTTTGAAACTTGGGGAGGAAAGTTTCTTTTTGGTCCTTTTGACAAATTATAAGTCAACTAATTAAATAGGAGAACTTGTATTATAATCAATCTTTTCCATTTTCAGAATGCTTTCATGAATGTACTTATTTTAGCCTTACAACAACTGCCTGTGAGGTAGGTAAGGTTAGTCACCATTAGTGTCCATTTCACTGTGCCAGTGATAGATGCAGAAAGTCTAGGCAATTTGCTCAGGATTGCTGCCTGTCTTGTTCACTGCTCTGTCTGCAGTGCTCAGAACATAATAGTTGCTCAACTAATGTTTGAATAAATTGAGTGATTGAATGTAGCTAGTAAGGAATACAGTTGGAATCAAGCTCTTCAAAATCGGGTCTAGTTTTATTATCCCTGTCTCCCTAAAATATGGCAAGAATTCAGTCCGTGGGAAACCACCACCGCAAGGAGGTATAAATACAACATTGGAAATCAAATTGACCTATTGTGTTTCATCTATCAATTTAATGTTTGGAATGCTCTCTTCTGTTGCATAAGCTTGAAGAACCTCTCCTCACACAGTTCACTCCTCCACATCTCAGGTTTGAACCTATGCCATCTCCTTGACAATGGATTGCCCGGTGTTAGCTGTCATTGCAGCCACCTGTAACAGTCATATGTTCTTTTCATTATAAACCTTGATGCAAGTTATAGAGCGAGTTGCTATATTGATTTTTCCAAATCTATTATTTGATGCATTTGAGAAAGAAATATAAAAACATTTATAGTTCTATATGAGTTATGTGAGGCTATAGAATGGATTCATTCTTTTTGCCTGTCGCTCGAAATGATCACATCTTTGTGTGCCTATTAAGAATAAGCATAGTGTTTGTAAGAATGTTTAGAGAAGAGAATAAAGATCAGTGGCAGGGTTTTGGACGTGGTCTGTATTTGTTTTCTCATCTGTCTGGCTTTAAGGGGTGTGAGCTGGCAGGGTCTCTGGGCTGCCTCACCCTCTGGAAATCCATCGAATTTTGAAATGTGTGTCAGGCCAATTGTGCAGTCTCCAGCCAGCTAGAGGATGCCTCCCAGCTGGTGGCTGCCCACAGGAAATGCTGTGCTAATCTCTGCTGAAAATACTCTCAGGATAACTAATGACTTTAAAAATGCCACGTTACCATGGTGCTTGAAACATGTAGGTGGAGGGTCATGCCGCTGGGATTCAGATTAAGTATGTCTCCGGGTTCTTATAAGCTTCCATTTTCTTTTTGTTTTCAGTTTGTGTTTAATTTGAAACGCAACGAGAAAACAATCATACCAGTCTCAGCTGGCTTCCTTTTTGGCTTTTCTTTGTCTTTGCAGCATTGCCCTCCACCTCCTAAATTCCTGGTGGTGCGTTTTGTTAAGAGGTGGGACGGGATCGTTTGAAAGCTTCCACATGGGGTGTGGGCACATGAACAGGGAACCAAGGGCCACAATCATGCCAAACAAAGAAACCCCAAAAAAACCCTGCCTCAATCCAGCATCTCTGTTTAGTTATATGTGATCCACTGATCATGTTTTAAAGGTAGGGATGGACAGATGTTCACCATCATTTATATATAGGACAGTTGACCCTTCAACAGCATGGGTTCAACTGCCCAGATCCACTTATATGTGGCTTTTTTTCAATAAATATAGGAAAAATTTTTTGGAGATTTTCAACAATTTGAAAACTCGCAAACTGCGTAGCCTAGAAACATCAAAAAATAAAATGATATGTCTTGAATGCATAAAATATATGTAGCTATACGTATAACATGCAAAATACGTGTTAATCGACTGTTCATGTTCCAGTCAACAATAGACTATTAGTAGTTAAGTTTTGGGAGAGTCGAAAGTTGTATGTGGATTTTCTACTGAGCGAGGTCGGTGCCCCTAATCCTCGTGTTGTTTAAGGGTCAACTGTACATATAATTTAATTTTAGTTTTAAATTTTGACCACTTAAGGAAAGGATGTCTAGAGGGACATAAAGGGATAGAAAGAGGGAGGCATTGCTGAAGAAGAGATGAAAGAGATAAAAGAACAAGGAGAAGGGTAGGATGAGATGATGAAAGATAAAATTTAAGGAGCATCTGCTCTGTGCCCTTGTTAAAAGGTGAGGCTGGGCATCTTACACGGAGGAGGAAGGAAACCAGGACTAAGGGAGATAAACTGGGCCACTGGGGAGAAGGGAGAGTCTGAGAGGGGTAGAGAGCTGCCTGGAGAAGCAGAGGTTGTGCCTGGAATTTCCAAGTGGTATTATCCACGCTTTCTATCTGTGGTGTGTCAGGGCTCTGGATTTCATGAGGGCCCTTTGAAGTGCTCCTTGGCGCTTTCTGTGCTGGAAAGAAGCTGATCAGTTTCTGTGTTCAAATGCAAAGGCTGTTCATGGTGTGTGTTTGTTATGGATGTTTTATTTTCCTTTTGCTCATGGGATTCTTAGGGCTTTGCTCCCTGGTGTTCTGGAAATCTAGTGCGGGCTTCTCTATAGATGTCAGTTAATTTACAAACTGGGACCTGAAGTCCTTTTGGCAGGTGATGGGCACCTCATCTCCCAGAGCCTGAAGGTTAGATTTAGAGTAAAAAGCCCATTGACCTGCAGCTCCCCAGGGACTCCTGTCATTAAAATCAAATTCCCTTGATTTGCTTGCTTGGTTACTTGTTTTAAAACACTTATTCTTCCTTGCAATGTGTATGCCACACATATGCCTGAGGGTTTGAATTAGCTTTAAATAAAAGCTGCCCTCACTGTTTCTTCGGTTGTAGCCTCCCTAGGTTAGTGAGAAATTAAAACATAAGTAAGACAATAACGTTTCCATGAACACGTAGCTTACTTTCCTTTGAATAGCTCTTTAGCCTTTTTTTCGAATCAAACTTTCAGAATTTAGCTTTGAATGGCTAACCCCAGGAGTCAAAAATAGTGAATATTGACTGGGGATCTGCAGCCTCTGTGATCAGTGACATTAGGGATGCTGGGGTTAAGGGAACCTCAGTGGACGAGCACTCACAAGTTACATCCTTCAGCATGGTTTTATTGTTGACCTAGAACTGTTGGATTTCTGTGACTCTGAAAAAAAAATCCTTCTGTTTCTTCAATCTGCAAAAAAGTGATACGTTCCAAGGATTAACAAATTAATTGTTTTCAGTGCTTAGTATGATACTGTTATACTTAGGCTTAACTTATTTTTATGTTTTCTCAGTCACTGAACAGAACACTTAACTTCCTCATGGGAAATTTGAGGTACAATTAGTAGAGATTCCAAAGCATAATGCAACAATAAATGTTTCTTTTCAGTGTTTATTTGCTACTTAGTGCCTCATAAAACAATTCCTAAAATCATTGGCTGTCTCCCGTTATCTTCTGCTCATCTTTCAAGTAATCTCCTTTCTGTTTATTTGATTGAATTAAGAGATTTTACTATTTGCCAGGCACAAAACTAGATGCTGGGCACGTAACCATGAATAAGTTGTGATTCTTGCCCTCAAAGAATTCTTGTTTTCTTGGTGAGATAACTCATAATCAACTCAGAATTTGGCAACCTTAGAAAATAATAGGCTAATACTTTCATTAACAGTCATTTTGCTAATGTGTCTTTCTGGTCTCTCAGTATTCCTTCCTCTTTCCTATACTGACAACACCAACTCAGAATAAAAATGATGCAGCCTAGAACTGAAGGAAAATTAATCATCTTTTCTGGTCAAAGCCGTTGGATCAGCTGTGTAGCCTCTGGTCACCTGCCAACTGCAAGTTGAGTTCAATGCTACAAAGTTCTTGCCAACATATTCTTATATTGTGCTATCTTTCTGTGACTTTATTTTTCTAGAAGCATAAGCCTTAACTTTTTCAACATTTCCAAAATTCTCACACACAGGGTTAGCTAGGTAAAACCACTTAGCAACAATTTATAACAAGAATTATCTTTATCCTGTTTCTGCTTCATATTGTGAAGGGAGTCTGGGCTGCCATAGTTTTAAGATAAGAAGAAAAAAGTGACTGAGTGGGAAAATTTAAACAGTGGTAGGCAAGAGGCAGTGTATCTAACCTTTTTCCGTGTATCTCCATTAAAGATAATTTATTTGAGAGAGGGGTAGGAAGAAAAAAAAATGAAACAAATATTTTAAAATTCTTTACCAAACAAAGGCATATAATAGATGGTGCCAAGTGATAAAGTGCTGCAGCATTTGTGGTTGGACAGTTTCAGGAAAGTATTCATGAAGATGGGAAGTCAAGAGGAAATAATTTAGCACATGAATACTGTATCCTAAGGGAAAAATATATTTTATATAGGCTCTGGTGAAAGAATATACAGTTGTCGACTGAAGAAAAACCACACAACCTAAAAGTTGCATGTTATCTTTTATTCAGGGACCTTACTGAGGACTATACATAGCCCAGGAGACAGCCTCTCAGAGAGTTCTGAGGGACTGCTCTAAAGAGGTAAGGGAGGAACCAGGATTTTTCTGGTATAGGAGTTTTCTGCTGGAAAAAAAAAAAAAAGCAAACATGTAGTCAAACATCAAAAGATTACTGCTGGGCTTCCCTGGTGGCACAGTGGTTGAGAGTCCGCCTGCCGATGCAGGGGACACGGGTTCGTGCCCCAGTCCAGGAGGATCCCGCATGCCGTGGAGCGGCTGGGCCCGTGAGCCATGGCCGCTGAGCCTGCACGTCCGGAGCCTGTGCTCTGCAGTGGGAGAGGCCACAACAGTGAGAGGCCCACGTACCGCAAAAAAAAAAAAAAAAAAAGATTACTGGTAATCACAAAAACAGGCATTTCTGCGTTGGCCCTGGGAAGTCAGGGCCGTTGAGTGACACACCTTCCCTTTCTCCCAGGTACAGGAGTTTACCTCGGAAAAGGTGGCTATTGCTGGCAAAACTGAGTGATCTCTGTAGATCTGTGCTCTAAGGTTTGAAACCACTGGGGATGTTTCGAGAAGTTTGATTTGAAAAATTTCATCTCTTCTCACATCATTCTATTAGTAGATTATGAATCAGTGTCTTCTTGTGTTAATTTCTAAAAATGATTAATTGCACAAGGAACAGAGATAGCATTTTTGTGTGAACTATACTCTTCTTTTTTGCCTCATCCCCTAATCAGCCCACACTCCCCCACAATCCAACAATTTCTGGCCTGTTCCCTAGAGGTCTACTCTTTGCCACTTTAGGGTCTTCCGTGCTCCTTCTGTGCCAGGAGGATGCTACCATGGTGGCCCCCAGCAGGCCAGCACAGCCTTAGTTTTCTTTATAATCTGTCCAAGAGAGACCTGCGAGATTGGAAAGGAATTTGTTCCTTCAAGAAATGGTCTGTTTTAAGGAACTCTGTGTATTAAGGAAGGCTTGTCAACCTCTCCTATTTCCAGCATGGAAGGAAAAAGAAGGAGAACAAGGACAGAAATATTCAAATTATTTTGGGGATACTCTCTCATTTCTATTCGGCACAAAATCGATAATTCGCTTTTAAACAGTCACTGGCAGGACAATAAAGTTGTATATCCTCAGGCTGAGTGTTCTCTCTGTTTTTTATCAAATTCTTTTGTCTTTTTCATGCATCTCCTGTAAAGAGGCAGATCCCAGATTTATTTAATTTTCACTTTTATTTTTAATTTTTTGGCCGAGTTACATAGCATGCGGGATCTTAGTTCCCTGACCAGGGATCGAACCCACCCCCCTGCAGTGGAAGCGCAGAGTCTTAACCACTGGCCCACCAGGGAGGTCCCCCAGATTGATTTTAAAGATGTAAAAGTGTCTCCTCAGTCTCTGCTGAATAATCTGTTATCATTGTGTCGGGTCTCAGTGCATTCCCGTTTATTAGTGAGGGCAGAGGGAGTGCCGGGCTGGTCACTGGAAGCTTCTCCCGGTGGAGCAGTAGAGCAAGCTTGTTTCTGGCAGGAGTGACATGGCCTTATTCCCAGAGGAGATTTTGTTTTCTTTTTAGGAGTAATAAAGTCTAGGGTGGTTTGTGTCATTTCACTCTTCTCAGAAGTTAAGGAATAGACTAGTTCTTACCCAAAATGCTTCCTTGTGCTCCTTCACCCTTGAGTTTAAGGTCCCTGCCAGGTGCCTCCCTAGGAAGCCTTGAGTATCTTTTCTCTTTGTGAAAAAAATCACAATAGCAGTTAATAGCCAGAGTTTCGTGAGGGTTTAGAGTGTGCCAAGGATTGCCTCGTTACATACATTATCTCGTAAATCCTACCCCAAATGCTGCAACGTAGTTATCCTGCTTCACAGATGAGGAAACTGTGGAGCGGCGTATATGTTGCTGCTTTGGGCCACAAAGTGGGGAGCCAGGATTCCCAGCAGGGCTGTCTGGCTCCAGGGCCCATGCTTTTAACTTGTGCGTGTGTAGCGGGGTGGTACAGGTGGGGAGGTTGATTTTCACACGTATATACCGTCTTCAGTTTTATCTCAAATATTGATTTCTAACACCCTCTCTGGGGAGAGATGAGGTTGAGAGGAAGAAGTTGTAGGTTTTTTTTTTTTAAATTAATTTTTATTGGAGTAGAGTTGCTTTACAATGTTGTGTTAGTTTCTGCTGTACAGCAAAGTGAATCAGCTATACGTATACATATATCCCCTCTTTTTTGGATTTACTTCCCATTTAGGTCACCCCAGAGCATTGAGTAGAGTTCCCTGTGCTGTACCAGTAGGTTCTCATTATCTATTTTATACATAGTCATGTATGCATGTCAATCCCAATCTCCCAGTTCATCCCACCCCTTCTTCCCACCTTGGTATCCATACGTTTATTCTCTACGTCTGTGTCTCTATATCTGCTTTGCAAATAAGTTCATCTGTTTCATTTTTCTAGATTCCACATATAAGTGATATTATACGATATTTGCTTTTTTCCTTCTGACTTGAAGTTGTAGGTATTTAAATAGGCCCGCTCATGTTCATGAATATTTGGTCCGGAACCCTGTCCAGGAGGCCAGTCTTGGAATGAGAGCTGGAGAGGGCCAGGCTGAGGAGACGCCAACAGTTATGTTGTCCATCCTGCAGCCTTATTTCTTTTTCTGCAGCCTGAATAGCTGCTTCTGTATGATATGGAGGACGTGGGCTGTATGGTGCCGACACAATAGGAACTTTCTATGACAAGCGCTCCTGACGGCTCAGGAGCCTGCCTCTGCTTAGAATCACGCAAACTTCTGCGAACAGGTTTTCTATTTCTTAATACTTTGTAGAGATATGTATTTTTATTGCAAAAGCTTTATGATTTCTTGTGCAAGAAAATCTGTGTGTCTGAATACTGTCTCTTAGCACAAAATTGTAAGGAAAAGAAGTGGGGTTTTTTGTGTGCTAAATCAACAATAGGAGGTGATTATGTACATCATGGCCCCACAAATTATACCACCAGAAGGGGTGAATTGAGGAGCCTCTATTGTCTAACCTAGTTTAGAATTAGTATAATCCACATTCTTTTTCTTTGTCCTGAACCCAGCATTTTCTCCTACTTGATTTGAATAACAAAATGGCCTGTCCTGTTTGGATGATAAGAAATTTCTCATCTTCTATTGAGAAATGATAGATAGTATTGGCTGAAATTTCCTAATTTCTATGCCTTATTCAAAATGTCTTAGATCTTTTATACTAATACCTATAAAACATTTTATTTCCTTCCATAATTTATCTGTTCTATGTTATCCATCTCCTACTAATTCAAACCTCACCAGGAAAGGAGAAACAAAGCTTACCCCAACCATTATTCCTCCCTGAGTTGTATTATAATGTCAGCACAGTCCTATTTTAAGATCCTAAGCTCAAAAGCTTATTTTTAAGGGTGTGAATCTGTCTAGACTAAAATCTCAAAGCAGTCCTAGAATATAGGGAAAAAATATTATGTTCTTAGAAATGTTATTTTTAAACTTAGAGATAATTTATATAATAATACCAATTAGTAATTCCGATAGCCCCTACAATTTTGATTTTAGGCTGCTCCTTTGGGGGAAAAAACGTTTTTCCATAGGAATGCCAGTAGAGGTGATGGTTAGGGTCTGAGGCTCACAGAACACTGTTTAACCTACACTGAACCCGAGTCCGGGTCTCCTCTGAGCCCTGGCCCGGTTGCGGGGGAGTAGAGGGGAGTCAAACTCCTCGCTAGTGTCCACAAAACCTCCCCACCCATTTCTAGTTTAGGTCTGTGTGACCTCTTCCTTGACCATTCTTCAGGCTACCACCAAATGCCAAGTCGGTCTTTCCTACCACCCCACCCTGGTTATGTCACTGTGTTGCTAAAAAGTCTTCACTGAGTTCCCAGAGACGATTGAACTGAGAGAGGTTCTCCGAGTCCTATACAGCCTGCTCCCAACTCACTTTTCTAGACTTCATCAGTAGTTTCCTCCCTGCGTTCATACCCAACTGGGCCACCCCCAGTTCATCAGGTGTAATTCACGGTTGTGTTCTTTCCCTTCATCTCTCTATCTGCTGCTCATTTCCATCCTTTCAGAATCCAGCACAAATGCAACCTCTGTGAAGTCTTGGAAAACCTTCAAGTCGGAGGTAATCATTCTCTTGTCAGAAACCTCACCAACCTTTAAATATATCTCTTATGCATTGTTTTCATTCAGTTTTTTACTCTAACAGCACGAGACGTTGCTATAGTTCTCTTGTTCCTTGATTTCAAAAAGTGGGGATTTTTGACCGACTAATGAAGTGAAAATTAGAAAACATCTACTTCCTAAATTTATTAGTGACTTCATTTCTTACAAATCCCATTATAAAGATGACGAAGGAGGGATGAATGCTGTGTGGTTGCCGGTTCTGTTTCCCTCGCTGGATTATCAGGTAATTGGGATGGATAGCGTGGTCCTGGAAACTAACGATGATGGTGGTTTAGGGAGGAAAAGACAATGAATCGTTTGTATTAGTTTGTTTCCATTTTTAAGTAAAAATACTCTTCGGGAGAGTTTAACCTAATTTGTACTGTGCTTTTTTCCAGTTAATCAAATGATACTTTGCTGGGATTTATCATGGGAAATGGGACTTCTGACGGGGATAGTTGGCAGTTAGGGAGTCCCACCTCTGGCAGGCTTCAAAGCAAGAATCTGAATGAGTTCAGCAAAGTGGAAAATGCAGAGGTGGCCCTCAGGTGGATTTGAGCCAGAGATTAACGGGGTCTCAGGGACGTGGCTTGATTTCTTTGAAATGCTCTTGACTTTGTCATCCTGTGTGTGCGCCAGCCTTGACCTCATGGGAGTGAGATGGCCACTGGGGGCTCCCAGGGCTCCATATTTCCTGGCTCCTGTGGAGGAAGGGGGAGGTGGGAACCTTCTTTTGCCCCAAACATTGAAGAGAGTTCCTGAGCTTCTCTCTGATTGCCCCAAATTATAACACATCTGCCTCTACACAGTGCCAGGAGAAAACTATGATTGGCTTCGTCCAATCAAGTCCTGCCTCTGGAACTGGGGGTGATATTGATCCCACCCAGACAATACAGATATTGGCATGGCAAACAGTGTCCACCCCAGGCTAGGATGGAGGGTAGGGCTGATGGGAAGACGCTGACCAACCAGAGGACAACACAAGGTCATGGTACCTGGGAGTCGGGGAGAAGAGGCAGGGAGTAGGCAAGGGATTCGTTTATCATTCATCAACCTCTTATTGGTTACTGCTGTGTGCCAGGCATTAGTCCAGGTGCTAGGTTGTGAGGTGAACAACACAGACCAGGTCCCTGCCCTCATGAAACTTAGAGTCAGTTGAGGAAGGAAATGACAAGCAAACAAAAAATTCAGTGAACAAGATAATTTCAGATGGTGACAAGAGTTAGGAAGGAAATGGCGATGACTTGCAGAGATGGGAGGAGGGTACTTGAGAAAAGATGACAAGATTTCGGAAAGTAGAAGAGGAGGACGAAAACCCAAACTTTGCCCCTTTGCAGTTTTGCTGAGGGCATTGGCTGACTTGCCACCCAGAGGGGGTTGTCAGTGCCTGAGCTGAGGTGTCCAGACCAATCTGGAAAGTCACAAAGGGAGCTTCCCCCAATTCTGCCGGGTCTTCAAAGTCCCTGCTAACCCAGATCAGCCTTCCTGACCTTCCCAGTGTTTCCCCTTCTTGGTCCAGCCCTTCTTTTGGAAGCACAGAAACAAAGGAAGAAGAAGTAGAACAAGAGCTGCAGCCGTACTCCCTCGTGCAGCCAGCACCTCCCCATTCCCCTTTTTTCTTGTCAGAGGGGCATGTGCAGTGCTCAGTAGAGATCTTTGCTGAACAGAACTTTTAGAAGGTTTCCCTGCTAAAGGTACTGCTTATTGAAACTTCCATATTACTGGAAATGTTGCATGATGTTTTCAGCTGCTTGAAAGGCTATTTTAATAGTGTTTGGTTTAGAATATCCATAGCTTTGTGATGCTTTTTGTTCACTCAGCACATATACACATAGCTTTAAACTTTTCAAAAATATGTATGATTGAGATCCCTTTTGTGGATTTATACCTAGCAATAAGTATATGAGACCCTGTTTGATCTTTGCTTTACTGGAAATGAAACTAACCGTATGATGAATTCTTAAGATCAAAATATTCTTTTATATATATATATATACACACACACATATATATGTATATATATATGTGTGTGTAGATATATATATTATTTATATAAAATTCACTAAAGTAAAGAGAAAAATTGATATTGGTAGGTCCGTTGATGAACTTGAGGGATGTTTTGTTGTTTTGTTTTTGGCAAATGGAACATGAGTGATTTTATGCTTTTGAATAGAAATGATGTTGTCTGTGGTTTTAGTAGTCTGTCTCAAGAGCATATTCAGATTGTTGGTATTATTTTCTTAGGCTATTAATTAAAGCTTGGCTTTGGAGGGGGTGGACAGTCTCCATTCTAGAACATTTGTGTGTGTGTGGATAGCCTTCAACATTTTTTAGATTGAAATTAGTTCTGAGAGCATTAACTACAATATCCTGTTACTTAGAAAATATTGAAGACTGTTTGGCTGACATTAGCCGTATGGTGCCAAATAGGATCATTATAGCTTGATTTTATAACTTAAGCAAGACATTCATAAAGTGGATGGCAATGAAACGGGAAGAAACTAGCTAAAGATTAAAAAAAAAAAAGAAAGACCAATATGAAACATTAAATGCCAAATAACAGAAAACACATCTGTTTTGAGGTTAGGAAATGGTTCAGCAAGTTACCTATTGAGGTTTCCATAAGCAGTATTCCTGCCTCTTAGTTATAACCAGACATTTTCCATGGTGTTCTGTTTAATTTGCCAAGTGTGCCTGACATAATAAAATTTAAGGCACATCATAGAGCTGATAGAAATCCTTGCATTTTTAATCTTATGCTGAAAGACAAATTATAGAAGCAGTTCATCCAGACTCCCTCTAAATAAAAACATCTTGTTGTGATTAAGCATGTAAGGTTTAATACTTAATTTAGTTTGTGAAGTTTTACAGAACTTGTTTATCATTCTCATGGAGAATTACAAGTTGCTGAAGAGTCCTTTTCTTTCCCCCTCCTCCCATTTAAATGAACCTGGCACATAGGAGTTCCGATTTTTATTATTTGGTGATTATTTGAATTATAGGAGAATCTTCTCACCTTACAAAATGATTCACAGCAGTGTTCTTTGAATCAAGACTTTGGAATGTCCTTATTTCAGCTCTCCTAAAACTGTTAGGCCAGTATCTTTTGGACGTGTAGCTTTAGGATCCACAGTTTCCATTGTTTGTGAGGCTGAGACCACCAGACCCGTTAGGAGGCCCTACTTTTTTCCTCTGAACAGCCTCCTTCAACTGTGACTGTGATGGCCTCCTCCCTCGCTATGAATTTCACAGGTCTAAAATCTCATTCACAATATTACTTTCAGCTCTGCTGCTGTTCCCAGCTCCATTAACTTCTGTAAACAGTGTCATCGTCCCGCTAGTCACCCAGACTTAGCTCCTTAGTCATTCTTAATGTACATGTATCCTTCCCCCCGCATCCCTGGATCTACTCCCACAGCTACCGAGTGATAATGGTTCTGCCAGCAAAGCATCTCTACCCTATCTTCTTCCTTTCTGTTGGATGGGTACCTTGGTGCGTTGCAGATACAGAAAAATTGATTCAGGGTAGCTCTGTGGAGCCCTTTCTTCAGAAGGATCCTGAGACCATGTCCAAGCTCTTGGTAGGAAATCAATTAGCAGTGCCTGCAGTGGTAAAGAAATGGAGAGAATGAGCACACAGGCCACAGATTTGCTGCAATTAGTGTAGTGGATTTTGGATTTTGGAATTGAGGAGACCAGTTTCATGCTTGGTTCCAAAACTTACTGACCATTTCATCATAGGCAAGTCATTTATCTTCACCGGGCTTTAGTTTCCTTGTGACTGAAATAGATATCATAGGTTAACTTAAAATGAATTGAATCGAATTAAACTGAACCAGTATTTATTAAATATTTCCTGTGCATAAAGCAAATTTAAATTTGTTGTTATAGGACCAAATAACAGGTGTTACCCTTCAAAATATTATGCACAGTGTCATTGGTGCCACTATGTTCAGTTTCTTCTGCCAGCGCCCTAACCTACCATAGGCTCTCATTAACTTTCTCTTCAACAGTTAGCTTCTTTACTATTTTCCACACACAAACGCTTCCTCACAAAAAATTGTTCCGTGTGATAAAGCTGGTTGTTGATCCTGGCATTTCACCAATTCCCAGCCTTCTGTGGGTCATTGCTCCTTTCCTGGTAGTGATTCTCTCCTACTTTCTAGTCTCTATCCCAACATCCTCCTTCACAGGCACAAGGGCAGCGGGTCCAGCCTTGGGAGGAGGATGTTGGCAGCCTGGGTTGAGGGATGCTGAGCTCTAAGAGGAGAGAGACTTGAGAGAAAGCTGAGCGGGAGGGCCAAGAGAAGCTCCATTTTTAACTACCAACTGGCCTGTCTCTCTTTCCTCTAAACGTTCTACCCCGTTTCCACCCCCGCTGCCAACCCACCTCCGCCATCTTATATATTCTGTCTTTTCCTACTTATGTCTCCTCTGGTTTATCTTTCAGTTTTCATCTCCCTATTTCAACCATAATACAGAACTGAAGTATATTTTTATAATCTGCTGGGTCTACTGAATTAATTTTATGTCCTCTGTTCTTAATTTTACAAGCAAGAGAGAACATTTCCTTATTTCTTGTTTCTTTCTCACTCTCTCAACACCTACCTTAAGAAAATAAAATAAAACATTGTGCTGAGTTAATTTTTTGATGTGGCTTGATAATTCTTATCAAAGAAAAAGGGAATTCTCATTTAAAACAGGGAACTCGGCTGGTGCCTTTAAACTATGACCGCATTAACAGAGCTTTTAATTTCTGCACATCTTTCCACATTTATAAAGCAGTAGTTGCCATCAGGGGTCAGTTTTGCAATATGTGGAGACATCTTTGCTTGTCACTTCTAGGGGTGGGAGGTAGTGCTACTGGCATCTAGTGGAGAGAGGCCAGGGATGTTGTTAAACATCCTACAATGCACAGGGCAGCCTCCACGATAAAGACTTGCCTGGCCTAAAATATCCATAGTGCCAAGGTTAAGAAACGCTGCTATAAATTAGGGTAAATCTGTACAATGCCCATATAGAAAACTTGGTGAATAATTTCTGTAAAATGTTTTTTTAGTTGAGCCTCAGGTCTCTTAAAGCTAAAGGAATTGGCTTATGCTGTCCCCTGTAACCACATTTCTTTAACCATATTATGTTACCCCCGTTTTCTAGATATTTCCATTGATAGTATTCAGTGATTCTTTCTGTCTTATATTAATAGTACTTCGTTTTAATTCTTGTGACATATTTTTCCACAATGTTGCATTCTGATTAATGAAGAAAAATACTTAGTAAATGTGTTTATTACTAGTTGTTATAGCATCGGTATGAGTTTAGAGAAAGCTGAGGGTATTTCTAATGGTTTTTATATTTTAAAAAATACCTGACAAATGTTTTTTAGGGATTTGATTATAAAATTTGCCAGATCTTTATTCCAATGGGTCCATTTTCCCCACACTATCAATACATCTAAAATAAATTTCATGTAGAAATAGCCTGTGATATAGAACAGTGTGTCTTTTACCAATAGCCTCCTTCTTGTTCTTATTTATATATGCCGTTTTTTCAAAATTATTATTTAACTATTCATTTGATTCGTTCCTCACGTTGTCATTTCTTAAAAGCTTCCACGATTTTAAGTTATGGGCCACTGACCATCCTAGAGGAGTGATACGTTATGAAGAAGTTATGAAAACTGACTGCACATTGACAAAGTTCAACCTTGCGGTTAAAATGAGCACAAGTTAATCAGACATCTAGTTCACGATTTACATATTCATCACTGCGCTGCCTGGTGATTAGGCATGTGGTAAGCAGTTCAGAGAAATTACTGTAATTAATATTCCTTCTGCACAGCCAAACCACATTTTTATAAGGTTGTTTTTGGGGTTTTTTTTTTTCCCGCTTGCTTAGTTTGCCAGTGTCTGTAATCAGTGTTGGTTGACATTCTCTCTTGTGTAGTGCTGTGTACACTTTGTCTTTTCTCTTTCGTACATACACACACACACACACACACACACACACCCCTACACACCTCTTTTTCTCATTGACACATAATTACAGGAAACAGTAGCGTACTTAAGCTGCCCCCTCTCTTATATTATTATCCGGGGGCTTGGGAACATTAGGAACAAGGAAATGATTGGGAGATGACACTAGTGTCTCTCCTTTTGATCATTTTGAGAATATGGTTGAAATCATTGTTCTTGTTTAGGAAAAGGGAGGCCATGAACTGGAACCTAAGGTGTACCTCAGTGTCGGTCGTTGTATATGTGTGTCCCCCCATAAGCAGGGCATCATTTTCTGCCTGTAATTTAGGAAGTAAAACATCATGTTCTAAAGCACAAGAACTGTAACAACAACTAGGCTGCAGCACACAAACAAAATGGCCCCAAGGGTCATACCAACCAAGGACTGTCTTGTGCTTTCACACTTGGACGCTTGGACACCCTTTCACACTTGGACACGTTTTAAAATTATAATTCACAGTTTGTTTTAAAGCAGCCAGGCTGTACGAGTTTTTTCTCCTTCACTGTTCTTGCAAATATACTACAATAATAAGACTCCAGCCAATTTTTGATTCTCGTTATTTACAAATGAAATCTTCGTAGTATAGGAAATGCTTCCTGCTCATGTTTCCTCTCACTCATTAGTAAGAGCAAGCTTTCCAGACATTTCTATGTACACGTATACTCACAAGACTTCTTCTCAAGAACTTGGGGTACTGAGAAGGATGATTCATGTCTTTTGCAAAACTCTTCCCGGAAAACTAGTCAGGGACCACTATTCAGCTGACAGTTGAAGAGGTATCTTATTGTAGCCAACTCTTACAGGGTAAGACATTTATAGGCATTTTGTAGTTCCAGGAAATAATCTTGTACCTGTAATTGGAACTTACTTAAGCTTTCATAGGCTTTAAGTGTATGTTCAGAATTGACCTTTAGCAGCAATAATGGAAGGGAAACAAAGAAAAACAAGCTAAAAGAAAAGAGTTAACCAG
Source organism: Globicephala melas (assembly GCF_963455315.2). Taxonomy (NCBI): domain Eukaryota; kingdom Metazoa; phylum Chordata; class Mammalia; order Artiodactyla; family Delphinidae; genus Globicephala; species Globicephala melas. The sequence continues at coordinate 11,630,894 of NC_083331.1, read as the reverse complement.
CCACGTCTGGCCCCCCTGGGTGACTTGCCTTGTTACAGAGCATATATTTTCGATCCAGTAATTTAATGTTTACGTATATATATTTGAAGGCCTCTACCAAATTAATACTCTCGCCTGTTGCTTTTGGAGATGATCTCTCAATTTGGAATGACATTTAATTAATACAAACACAAAAAATAAGAGAAAAATGAAAATGTTTAGAATACAGTAAAAAGATTCTCTAGGTTCTTGAACATCAAATGCAGTTTTATCAGTTACACTCTCCTTTGTCAGATGTGTGTGTTTTTATAGTATTTCCTGAGATCAAGTTGATTGTTGTTCTCAGTTTTGTTTTATTTTTAAGTGGGGGATTTGGAATTTTTATGTTTCGGTTACATGGGAAGGGAAGACTTAGCCCACTGCCTACCATCACCACCAATAAAATTCCCCAACTAACTAATGATAAAAGTTAGTTGATGTACTACTTTAAAAATGTGTCTAGTTCTCATTTTCCCCTCTCTGGTTTAATAGCCTTTGATAGGAAAAAGGTTCTCCTAGAATATGCATTATGGAGACTGCTTACCACAGCTGGAGCAATATTGTCCTGTTCAGCTTGCACATGGGTTCATTCATCCCTGATTTTTTGCTGTACTATATAGATACTGAGCTATAAAGATTACTGTAAGATGGTTACATGTTCTCATAAAATAGATGCTTTATTTGTGTTCTCCACAGTCTTGACATAAAATAATTCATAGAGATAGCTAACCTCACGCTATGAACATGAAGATGTGACTAACCATCTTTGATACCATTTAAGGAAGACAGTTTACTCAAGGAAAGTGGGAATAAGGGTAGTATGTACATTAAGGACCCACTGTGCTTTAAAATAGATACAGCTTAGAAAAAATACACCTCTATGGTGACTTCAATGGGGCTCATCTAAAGCGAAATGCTGTCCCAAAGAACCATGAACCATCAAATCATAATTGGTCTTCGGTTACTATTTATAAAGGTGCGTGAAGGACAATTCTGAATGATCAAAGCATATTTACAAACCCTTCCAAAGAATTTTCATCTGAAGTTTTCCTCCCTATGAAAAAAATATGCGTATCTTTAATCTTGAATATTACTGACTTTTGGAATCACTCTTTTTGTTCATCATTACTGCAGTGTTGAAATGTTTGAAGATGAGGGTGGTTGTCTGGGAGTGTTTGGAGATGAAACGCTGCTGAAATCTGAGTTCTTGGCCATCTTCTCTGTCCTGTACTCCTCTTGCTCGCATATCCACGGCAGGCTTAGGAGGCAAGAAGAATCACAGAGGAAGAATCTGAGCATATGAGTAACGTGGCACACAGCTTTTACACAGCGTTCTTCTCAAGCTCTCCCATCTCCCCTAAACACTTACGTTCTGGTGCGGTCAGTGACCTGTGCACTTTTGTGCCTTTGTGTCTTCCCTCTTTTTTTGTTTTGTTTTGTTTTGGTTTGGTTTGGTTTGGTTTTTTGCGGCACGCGGGCCCCTCACTGCTGCGGCCTCTCCTGCTGCGGAGCACAGACTCCGGACGCACAGGCCCAGCAGCCACGGCTCACGGGCCCAGCCGCTCCGCGGCACATGGGATCCTCCCGGACCGGGGCACGAACCTGTGTCCCCTGCATCGGCAGGCAGACTCTCAACCACTGCGCCACCAGGGAAGCCCTGTGTCTTTCCTCTTGTTGCTTCCTCTTTTTCTGGAGGAAACTCTTAATCCTACTCGTGGGCCCAGCTCAAAGATGAGAATGTAGAGCAGAGGTAGGTGCTCTGTGCACAATGGCTTTCTTCTCCCCTTGCTGCCAGGCCTTCCCTTTCTGCTATGAGAGCCCTTTCCAGGGTAGATTGACAGTTACACTGGGGCTTTGGCCTCAGACTGCACCAAGTTCAAGTCCTGGCTCTGCCACTGTGTGGCTGTATGGCCCTTGGTAAGTCCCTTGTCTTGATAAGCCTTGATTTCATCTGTATGAACGGTCGCACTTGGACCTAGCATGTAGCCATGAATAAGATAGCACATGTAAAGGAATTAGTATCCTACCTGGCATTCAAGAAGTGCTCCGTGAATCGTAACTATTAATGACTTTGTCAGAGTTGTTAATGTGTTGGTCTTTTTTCTTTAAGGATAGAGATGGAGTTTTAATCTTTGAATAGCTACAGTGTCTGGCACATAGTAGATGCTCAAGAAATATTTGCCACGTGGATGAATTAATGAATAAGTTTGGAGCCGGGGTTGTGAGTGAACAGCAGGAATATTTCATATTCTTCTGGACAAGCTGCATTCCCCTTTCACCTTTTTCTTTGCCTGCTGGAGTCCCGATGCCCCCCAGTTCAGACCCCTTGAAAGAAACTACCAGAATAGAGTTGATGTCCTTGTTTGGAGTCTCATTTATTCATTCAGTATTCATTAAACAAGTACTATTGGGCTCCTCCTACGTGTCCAGACACAACGTCCCATCTGAAAACAAAGTTCCACTTTTCCGCTGCTGAAAATAGATTGTGTTTTTATGTATGGAGCTGAGTCCGTGCACTTTCCTGTTTTAGCATATTTTAGTTATGCCTCTTTCTTCTTCTACGATATCAGGGGCTTTCCATTTATCTTTTCAGCCACGAAAAATTTCCTTGAATCATCCAAGGCTATTTACCCTATGCTAAAATCTCCAGATGAACAGGCAGAGCTCCTGAGGTGTTTGGCAGGAGAGGCTACCAGACAGTTTCCTGTGTATGGAACAGAGAAATAAGATGTGGTTGAAGCAGCAGCTTCCTGTGTTAGTAAAATAGTTGACTGTTCCTTTACCATAGAACACCTTCATATGACAAGGTAGACTAAAGCCATGATCATGGATGACATACTCCTAAGGACACAGATCGTATCTGGGACCCTTTGTGGGGTTTCCAGAATACTTGATAAAATTTGTTTGTTAGATACTGACATCTATCTGATTAACATTTTCCTAAGTCGAAGGCACTAGAAACCTCACAAATATGTTAGTAAATGGAATCAAAAAACTTGACAGTGTTTCCCAGTTATGTATGTTACGGATGATTCCACGGAATTAAATTAGTTGTAGAGATTTTTGCTCATCACTGACTCATTGCAGATTTGTGCCAGAGAGAAAGGCCATTTACCTTGATTTTGACTCATACTCTGGAGGTTCAGAATTTAACGATGAAGGTAACAGTCATCCAAAGCTACTGGAAATAATGTAATAATGCCTATAGTTTTATTCTCTGTATTGTATTTTAATGAAAGGTCTTAAAGAATAAAAATGCAAAAAGCAGAAAAAGTCTACCACTGAATAATCATCGTAGGTATTTAAGGAGAGAGGCGAAAGAGATTCTCTAAGAAACAGTGATTGTATAACTAATTGTTGAATGTGTTGGGTCACATTCCTCTCAGTAAGATGAGAGCACATTAGAGCATGAAAATCCCTTATGATGTTCCAGTTGGTACCAAGCTGAATTTCTTTGAATCATCCAGGGTTACTTACCTCCTGCTAACCCACACTGTGGCATGTCAAGTTCTAGAGCATCTACACTGAGGAAGAATGATAATCCCAGGGGTCAGAGGAATAACAAAAACATGGAAAGAAGGTCAGAAAATCCCCCTCCATCTGCTCTGGCTCCTACCCCAGTCATGAGAATTTGAAAAGGGGAAGAGGGCAGATGAGAATAAACAGTGAGGGAAGGAATCTCCAAAGGCGAGCCCACCGAAAACCAGTTTCCAAATGAAGTTGTGTCCTAGCTGGTACAGAACATGCTGTGGGCAGTAAGGGGACAAAACACAGTAATTTATTTTGCACACAGCTGCACTCAAAACTCACCACATTTAATATTTCTTAGAAGCATCATTGAGACAGGATTCACATACCATACAACCTACCCACTTAGAGTGTACGATTCAGTGGCTTTTAGTGCGTTTGCAGAATTGTGTAAACAATTCTAACCATGACCATGATCAAGGTTAGAACATTTTCTTCACTACAGAAATAAACCCCCTACCCCTGAACAGTCCCACAGTTCATTTTTATTCAAACAGAAGGAGAAGAATCCTGTATTTATAAACCTAGGTTTATAATATAGTCCTTTTTGTGTGACAAAAGTAATGTTATAATTGGGGATAAAGCAACTATGATTGTTATAGCTCTTACAAGGAAATGGTAACTCAAAAGGTGGGAAGATTTTTCCAGCTTGGTTTTTTATGAACATTTTGATTTTTTACAAATATTATAAACTTCAACATCTGTGCTATTTCCTAGAGACAGAACTCCACTGTATAGTCTATCTATGTTTACATACATTTGTGGTCATTTCCAGAACCTATAATGCCACCCAGCTAATGAAAACGTTCCTTGAAAACACTTTGTGACCTTTTGTTTAAATATCATATTGGATGGGTTCTTTGCAATAATTAATTCCCAGAACCTATAAAAGAAAAGATTATCCAATTATAATGCAAAACAATTAATTCTGTATGGCAAAACACTGTGAAATTTTAAAGTCAGGAGACAAATTAAAAAACACTACCTTTGTAAAACATACCCTTTAAGGGACTAAATTTTGCAACACACACAGAGTATTTATCAAGCAGTAAAGAAAAGGACAAACAACAGAAAAATGATGAAGGATGTGGACAGGCAGTTCACAAGAGAGAAAATCCAAATGACTTACAAATATATGGGAAGTAAGCTTTCAATTCACTAAGTAGTAACGAACTGTAAATGAACACAACAGTGAAATCCCATTTTTACTTAACAGGTAAAGAAAGTGTTGTGAAAATATGAAGAAACACACTCTCATAAGAAAGAGAGTTGATAAGAGAGTGGAGAGTGCCAAACGGCACCAATCTGTAAGAACTTTAAAGGCACATCTGTCTTTGATCATTGATCTAGCACTGTGTCTCTAGAAAACTTTGTGCACAAGTCTACAAAGGTATATGTATAAAGTGTATTGTAGTTTATTTGTAACCACAAAAATCTAGAGAAAAAGGTAAATGCTATCAACAGAGGTCTGGCTAAAAAAATTACGATATATTCATTTATTGGGATATTGTGCTGTCACTAATAAGAATTAGGCCAACCTAAATGGGCCAATATGGTAACTTGTCCAATATGTATTGTTAAGTGGGGGAAAAACATCAGAGTATCAATATTATGTATTATTTTCTATTGTAATACAAAAGAACACATACATACATATATGTACACAAATGCATATATATGTGCACACTTGCATATGCACTGATTTTTAACAATTTCCCAAGAAATTGTTAGCAGTGATTACCTCTGGGTGCTGAACTGAGAGAGGAAGAGGGAGAGAGACAGTTTTATTTCATGCCCTTCTTCACTGTTTGGATTCACTTATCAAAATTCACATTTTGTAAAGCTTCAGAACATCTTCACACTTAAAGAGCAACACTGTATAGTACAGAAAATTGGAAATGCAGAAAAATATAAAGAAAAAATTAAAGACCTAAACAGACATTTCTCCAAAGAAGACATACGGATGGCCAAGAAGCATAGGAAAAGCTGCTCGACATCACTAATTATTAGGGAAATGCAGATCAAAACTACAGTGAGGTATCACCTCACACCAGTTAGAATGGGCATCATCAGAAAATCTACGAACAACAAATGCTGGAGAGGGTGTGGAGAAAAGGGAACCCTCTTGCACTTTTGGTGGGAATGTAAATCGATACAGCCACTAGGGAGAACAGTATGGAGGTTCCTTACTTAAACATAGAATTACCCAGCAATCCCACTACTGGGCATATACCCAGAGACAACCATAATTCAAAAAGACACATGCACCTCAATGTTCAGTGCAGCACTATTTACAATAGCCAGGTCATGGAAGCAACCTAAATGCCTATTGACAGACGAATGGATAAAGAAGATGTGGTACATATATACAATGGAATATTACTCAGCCATAAAAAGGAACAAAATTGTGTCATTTGTAGAGACGTGGATGGATCTAGAGACTGTCATACAGAGTGAAGTAACTCAGAAAGAGAAAAAAAATATCATATATTAACACATATATATGGAACCTAGAAAAATGGTACAGATGAACTGGTGCAGGGCAGAAATTGAGACACAGATGTAGAGAACAAATGTATGGACACCAAGGGGGGAAAGTGGTGGTGGTGGGATGAATTGGGAGATTGGGATTGACATATATACACTACCTGCTGTATAAAAAAATAAAAAGAAAAAAGTGGTTGCCAAGGAAAGACACAGAAAATTCTAGCATGCAGAGCATGGCATAGCTTCTGACTCCTAGTTTGGGATGATTTATTGCTTTCTTTTAACTTTTTTGCACTGTTGGAATTTTTATAATGGTTAAAGGTCATCTTTATACAAATAATAAATCCATTACAAAACATTTTTGGTAGATTATTTTCAAAGAAAAATTATGAAATTATGCATTAAATGTTGAAACTTTTATGTATAATCATGTTTTCTCCATTAAGTGGGGCCCGGTAGACCTCTCTAGAATCCTGTGGTTGTTGAGAGACAATTGTGTTAGATATCGTCTCTTTTAGCCTAAATGATGTTTTAAGTTTCTTTACAAATAAAAATTGGGAGCTTCCCTGGTGGTGCAGTGGTTGAGAGTCTGCCTGCCAGTGCAGGGGACACGGGTTCGAACCCTGGTCTGGGAGGATCCCACATGCCGCGGAGCAGCTAGGCCCATGAGCCACAACTACTGAGCCTGCGCGTCTGGAGCTTATGCTCCACAAGAGAGGCCGCAACAGTGAGAGGCCTGTGCACCGCGATGAAGAGTGGCCCCCGCTCGCCGCAACTAGAGAAAGCCCTTGCATAGAAACGAAGACCGAACATAGCCAAAAATAAATAAATAAAATTTAAAAACATTTTTAAAAAAATAAAAATAAAAATTGGGACTTGCTTGATGGCATAGTGGTTAAGGATCCACCTGCCAGTGCAGGGGACACGGGTTCAAGCCCTGGTCTGGGAAGATCCCACACGCCGCGGAGCGACTAAGCCCATGCGTCACAACTACTGAAGCCCGTGCGCTTAGAGCCTGTGCTCCACAACAAGAGAAGATACCACAACGAGAAGCCCGCGCACTGCAACGAAGAGGAGCCCCTGCTCACCACAGCTAGACAAAGCCCGCGCACAGCAACAAAGACCCAGCGCAGCCAGTAAATGAACAAATAAATAAATATAAAAATTATTGGGTACATGATGTGCCAGGAAGGATGGGGAGAACAAGATTACTCATCTGTTTTCTAACTCAAACAGACTTCTAAAAATTATTTAAATACATTTCTGCTAATATTTTTGGGGAAGGAAAACAAAATCCTCTCCATGTGAAATCAAATGTCTTTAAATATGGCTTGACACTTTCCTCTTTGTTTTGGAAATGAAGAGCCAAATTTGCCATAAAAAATACAGGTTTACCTTAGCTCGACATTGCAATTTATTGGGTAAATATTTGAAAATGCTAAGTCTAGACATATCTGCTGCAGTGATTCAGTGACCTCCTCGGCCAGAGATAACTATCCTAGTAGATTGCAATAATGACTTATTCGTTTGATGGCTGAGGGCCAAATGCAGATAGAATTATCATCTGATTTCAGGCAGCTTTCCAGCAAGTCAACTCTAATGCCTCCTTTCTAACCAGGCCCTTTTACTTGAAAGACCACAATCCCTCCAAAATGCTATATACTGTCATATTAGATGGCTACCTTCATATGACTACAATATTTATCAGCCTTGAAATACTATAGCCCAGGGACTTACGTAAGTACTGCACAGGGAATTCATTTCAAGCCACATCTGACCCCTTGTTTTAAAGGTGATCTTCAAATAGGTTTAAGGGGAATAAATCAAGTTTTCAACCCATATTCTGCCTTCTCCTAGTAAAAAAGAAAAGAGGCTTTAAAGGTTTCTAACCTTTTTCTTCTTTTCTTCACTTTGGGATAGAAGATTAATCACATCTACCCAGAGATGTAATTTAATGTCTGTCATTTGGAATAGAAGGGAAAATAGATAAATGGCTCATGAAGAGGGTACTTGAAAATTAAACTGTACAACCAAGGATTTTACTAGGCAGTTAATGTGAAGGATACTTCTCATTAAAAGGAAAGTCAAGTAACAAGGAAACATGAGAAACAGAATAATAAATATGACAGGTTTTGGCAAAAGTGAGGAAAGGAAATCTTAAGTTTTCAGAACAGGATACAGAGAATTACCCACAGAATTAACTCACTCTTAAAATATCTCCCTCACGTTGCATGAATGTGAAAGAATTTAGAAAGAAGACATTGTTCAGACATGTGTCTAGTCCAGGAAAACTCTGTCATTCATAACTTCACGTTCCCTATATATGTGTGGACATACTTCCCTTTGAAAATCCATTCCTATCCTATTCATGTTGCTATAACTCTGCCCTTAACAAATAACCTAGCTTCCAGACATAAGGGATTAAGTTGTGCTCCTTGAGATCAGGTCCTAGATAATGGTCTTCCTCAGGTTTTCACAGAGTTAGGAACAGGGAGTTTTTGTTTAAAACTGATATTAATATCTGCTCTTCCCAGATTCCATTTCCTTATCATTCTTTCCCATAGACTTTCTCCCTCATGGAAAAATGACTCATGTGAAACAAGGTGAGAGGGAAGGGTTGAGAAGCGAATACAGCATCTTTTGTGGTCTGTGAGCAACCCAGATCACGCAGCCAGAAATCCAGTGGGTCACAAAAATGATGGCAAATACCTTGTCTGATTGTGCACTGTTTCTTTTAACTGTTTCATCCTGAACTGAGAGACCCAGCTGAACTGCTTGAAAAGGCAGTGCCAGCAACAGCTAGGAGATTCACCAGGAATGCCCACTGCACATTGGTTGTGCCTTTTTCAGGTGTTCCCCTCACTTCCTTGCCCGCCCAAACAGATCACTTGTGGAACTTGGACAACCTGTAATTTCCCCCAAGCTTTTAACATGCAGCCTTATTAGCTATATTTGACAAGTGTGTCACCTAAGTGATTGCCAGCTGTGGAAGAGCAGGATATATCTACTGAGGTGAACTCTTCAGTTTGTCAAAAATAGAAGCAACTCAGAACATTTCTTCTTTCGATTTGTATTGCCATCCGGCTGAAAACACAGTTGCCTTCTCAGCAAACGTTGCAGGACTGAAGAGGGAGTGGCCCTGGAGAAGCTTAGACTATATTAATGATCCTAGAAAGTGTAGCACCTAGAAATGTATCTCTTATTTCTGTTAAACCTGTGCAGTTTTGTCTCTGGGCTTTAAAATTTTTTTTCTAAACATCTTTATTGGAGTATAATTGCTTTACAGTAGTGTGTTAGTTTCTGCTTTATAACAAAGTGAATCAGTTACACATATACATATGTTCCCATATCTCTTCCCTCTTGCGTCTCCCACCCCCCCCACCCTCCCTATCCCACCCCTCTAGGTGGTCACAAAGCACCAAGCTGATCTCCCTGTGCTATGCGCTGCTTCCCACTAGCTATCTATTTTACGTTTGGTAGTTTATATATGTCCATGCCACTCTCTCACTTTGTCCCTGCTTACCCTTCCCCCTCCCTGTATCCTCAAGTCCATTCTCTAGTAGGTCTGGTTTATTCCCTTCTTGCCTCTAGGTTCTTTATGACCTTTTTTTTTTTCCCTTAGATTCCATATATATGTGTTAGCATATGGTATTTGTTTTTCTCTTTCTGACTTAATTCACTCCGTATGACAGACTCTAGGTCCATCCACCTCACTACAAATAACTCAATTTCATTTCTTTTTATGGCTGAGTAATATTCCATTGTATATATGTGCCACATCTTCTTTATCCATTCATCTCTTGATGGACACTTAGGTTGCTTCCACGTCCTAGCTATTGTAAATAGAACTGCAATGAATATTTTGGTACATGACTCTTTTTGAATTATGGTTTTCTCAGGGTATATGCCCAGCAGTGGGATTGCTGGATCATATGGTAGTTCTATTTTTAGTTTTTTTTAAGGAACCTCCATACTGTTCTCCATAGTGGCTGTATCAATTAAAATTTTTTTTATCCTATTTAATCTCTAAATGAAATAACTTGACTTTCTGTTTTCCCTGAAGCAGTATAACAGTCAGGAAAGCTATTGACAGACTGTGAAAGCTGTCCTGTTGTGGGCATTGTCTGTTTTCTGTACTGATTGTGAAAAGAAGGAAAGAATGTATTTCATCCCCGTGTCCTGTGTTCTCTCATGCTGCTATCTTCAAAGAGTACCCTAGAAATCCACAGGCAGAACTGATTCCCAGAAAACTAATTTATATGCAGCACTTAATTTAATTTCTCCAGTGGATCTCCCTGGTGGCACTCTTAGAACATTCTTAGAAGCATTGCTTGTGTGGTACCAATGGGGGACTTTTACAGATGTTTTGTTTTTTCAGGGTAGGTACTTCTGTAATATCCCAAGAAGTCATTCATTCTAAAACCTGTTGATATTTAGAACAATATCTAACTGCTTGTAGGAAAACGAATGGCTGCCGTACTTTTAAGTATCTCCTTGGAAGGAAATGAAAGCTCTCTTAAGAACCTAGTCAACCTTTATTATCTAGCAGCTTTCCTTTATGTCCTGATTTTTTTCTGCTCTGCCACATGCACACGTTTGTGTTACCTGTTTCTTCCCTGAAGCAGCTGAGTCTTGTCAACCCCCATGATTGTCCCTATTCCTTGAAGGCAAAACCTCTAAATAAAATTCTTTCCCAGTGAGACTTTGCTTAGAAGTAGATTTGCATCGTTATTCTTGAGTATCACTCAATCCCTTTATAACCATGTAACTTCAGCTTCTCGTTTATCATGACAGTCATTCTGTCTGATTACTTTCTTCTGCACTAGAGTCTGAGTGTTTATTCCTGGTCTTATAGTTAAGGGTTTTTCCCCCTTAGTTTCCCTATTGGGTTTTTTTTTTTTTTTTTTTAATTCTCCTTGAGATGACAGGGCAGACTCAGAGGCTCGAACAAATTGGGGAATTATCTTCCCAAGCCTTGCCTTTACCTCAGGACATGAAAGCAGGGACCCCCAAATCTCATTTACCCCATGTTGATGCAGGTTTGTGTGTCTTTTCTCAGGATGAGACTCAGCTGATTATTCCTCAAATGCAGGAACCTCTTGCTGGCGAAAAATCTCTGTTCCTAATCAGGCCTGAGGTCCACTCCACAGAACATTTAGATATGACTTTCTGGAAACTTCTTTTGTACACAAGTCCCTCTCCCCACCAAGAACCTGGTTCTTCTGCTTTAACCGACAGATAATGAGCTGGCTGGGACGGGATATTTTCCAATACAGCAGTTCTCCTAAACCTCTTTAATTATCAGAACCACCCAAGGTACTTGTTAAAAATATAGATTCCCAGAACCTCATCCCAGACCTACTGCATCAAAGCATCTGGGGAAGGGGTTTGGGAAGTTGAATGTTCAACAATAACCCCCAAGTGATTCTTATCATAGGGAAAGCTAGAGACACTACTGTAAAATATTGCCCTCTCAAGAAGATGTTAGACTATGTCTGTTATTTTTTTATTTTTTATTTTTTTGCGGTACGCGGGCCTCTCACTGCTGTGGCCTCTCCCGTTGCAGAGCACAGGCTCTGGACGCGCAGGCTCAGCGGCCATGGCTCACGGGCCCCACCGCTCCGCGGCATGTGGGATCTTCCCAGACCCGGGCACGAACCCGCGTCCCCTGCATCGGCAGGCGGACTCTCAACCACTGCGCCACCAGGGAAGCCCTACGTCTGTTATTTAATGCCTTCCTACAGTTACTAATTCCTACTTATTACCATCTATGGCCCTGTTTCTTAAATTATTCCTTGAGTGTCAGAATCATAATCAGCTGAGGTGCTTGTCCAAGATGCAGATGCCTGGCCTTTGAGGTCAGAATCTCTGGGGACTGGAACGAGGGACCTGTTGTTTTTCACATGCTCCCCTAGATCAGAGCCACTGATCTAAGGGGTCCATCCATAGTTCTAGAGCAGTTCTTTTCAAGCTTTAATGTGAATACAAATTACTAGGAACGTTGGTAAAGTGCACATTCTGATTCAGTAAGTCTGGGGTGGGACCGGAGAGTCTGCAAGCTCTCAGGCGATGTTGAGGCCGCTCGCCCATGGACCACATTAGCACAATATGCTAGAGAACTTCTCTAAGCAAAATGCCCCAAACTGTTGGACAGCACAGAGCCTGTGACTCTGTTTTCATGGGAGAAGAGTGGACCCCATCTAAGCTATGACTAGTCCTAATTTCATTAAGGGGGCACAGGATAATTTAGAACAGAGCCTTACCCATTGTGAATGACACACCTGGCATTCTCAGCATTCATCACGTGGGCTGCCCTGTAACTCCATACCTTTCCCAGTGAGACCCTTCCAGACCTCCCGACTCCTGAACCACTCGGGCCTGGGCTGGGCCCACTGGGCCAAGAATGTACACTTATCTTTGTTTCTGCAGGAGCGGGATAAAGTCAGGCATAAAAGTAGCCTTACTCAAGGAGAAAGCTATCAAACTTTTTTCAGTTCATGCTTCTATGATTTTTTATCGTTTTGGGTTTCTTTTGTTTCTTTTTCCTTTCTCTAGGAGAAATTTGTACCCATTTTATTCCTTTTGGTTCTTGGGTAATTTATCTATTTCTTATCTATCTTTCAGATCGTTTCCATCTCGTAGCTAATGAAAGCCAGGTGGTCATGCGTTGTTAATAAATGTGAACTCTTGTTCTCTTCCAAAGTCTGCTTTAGGCTAAGTCTCAGGATGACAGTTGGTTGTTTTTGAAAATTTGAGTTCGGACCAAATCTCAATAGGATGGATGTTTGTTGTTTTTTCAAGACCGATTTATCTTGCTAATCTATCTCCTCGGGCTGTTAGCTTAGTCCTTTGTTCCAGACGCCACATTGCACAATGACTTCAAATGCTGAGCCTCCGGATTTTCTTCAGTCATTTTCTTATCTATATACCAGAGAATGGCAAAAGGTTGCTGGTCTGTGGACTCACACCGTCAGGGTCACCTGGGGATTTTTCTTAATGCTTCAGGTTCTACCTCCAGTGATTCTAATACTGTTGGTCAAAAGAACAACAAAGATTCTGCATGTTTAAAGAGTGGGAAAGTCTGTCCTTTACCCTGAAGGAAGACCACGGGCCTTGGTAAACTCTTGGTCTCTCCTGCCTTTGGCACCTGAAGCCACTACATTGTGTAGACCAGTCAGTAGGTCTCAGAAGTATACCTGACGAAGGTCGTGTTAGCTGGGACTGTCCTGCCCAGCCCTCCCCACCACCCCCCAGTCCACCCTCAAGCTTTGTGGACTGGACCTCCACATCATATCTCAAGTCATTCTCGTCCATCCATTTCTATTACCTGCATCCTGGTCTAAGCCACCACCCTTCCTCTCCTAGATTCGCCCCAGAGTGATCTTTTAGGCTCACAGATCAGAACACAACAATGCCTTTGCTTAAAGCCCTTCTATAACTTCCCATCCTGCTTAGAGTAAAATCCAAACCCCTCATTTGGTCTCCCCAGCCCTGACTTGATCTGGCCCCCGCCTACCTCTTTCCTGTAATCTACCCGTGGCTGGTTCCTTTCTATGTTCGGAGCTCACCTTTGATGTCCTCTACACCCAGAGACCTTCTCTGACCATCACCATCGAGAAACCACTCACCCAGGCGCTGTCACAGCCTCATTTCACCCCTTGGCAAAGCACTTAGAAAATCAGCTCTTGTTCTTGTTTTTGTTTTTAAGGCCCATTTCAACTTCCCATCAGAGTAGGTACCCTGTCTTCTGATTTACTGCTGCATCGGCACTTAAACAGCAGGGACTTGGTAAATATTTGCAAGATGGATGAATTTAAGCTGAGCCGGGAAGTATGAGCTGAAGTGAGCCAGCACAAGGGCGGAATTGTTCCTTGTGCAGGGAAATTAATGTCCTAAAGCCCAGAGGCAGGAAGATACTTAGTGTTTGTCAGAAACTAAAACAATGTGTTCAGAGGAAGGAAGAGAGAGGAGCTGAGGTGGGCAGGGGCCTTAAAGGCTGCACTAAGGCTGTTCACAAAGAGCAGCAAGGAGTCATAGAAGGGTTTTAAGCGGGGGAGTAACAACAGAATCCTGACAAAAGTTTTCAAGAAAGGCTTGTCCTAAAGTTGCGTCACACACACTCTGACAGGTTGAAAGGCCACAAGATGTCAACTTGTAAATGTTACCTTACTTGGAAAAAGCTTCTTTGCAGATATAATTAATTGAAGGATCTTGAGATGAGATTACCTTAGGTCATCCAGTTGAGCCTGAAATGCCATCGCAAATGTCCACCTAAGAAGGAGGCAAAAGCAGATAACACAGACACGCCTAGGGGAAGTCCATGTGAAGATGGAGGCAGAGATCTCCATGATGGGGCCACAAGCCGAGGAATGCCTGGAACCACCAGAAGGTGGAAGAGGCAAGAAAGAGATTCTCTAGAGCCTTCGAAGGGACTGTGGCCCTGCAACACCTTGATTTCAGATTTCTGGCCTCTAGAACTATGTGCGAGTATATTTTGGTCATTGTAAGCCAACACATTTTTGGTAATTTGTTGTGGCAGCCACAGGAAATCAATACATGCACTTTAGAAAAAAGTCATCATTCAGATGATGTGCACCGTCATGCCTCAGTGAGCATAGGTCAAGTGTGAGATGGGAGATGTTCATGTGCTGTTTCCTCCTGTGGATGCTGTCATAACTCTAATGAAGAAAGGTAAGCCTGTTTCATACAACCTGATGCTCAAGTCAAGTTAGTTACTTCGTTTTATGGCCAGCTTAAGAGGGAGAGCCGTGCGTGTTGTAGAAATAAAGAGCAACCAATGAGAACCAGGGAAGGCTATTTACTGTGAGCTTGTTAAAGCAAAGGAGTCAGCGACCATCATTTGCATTTTGGCAGAGACCCAAAGGCAGGCAGAGGAGTGGGAATGCTTTATAGTGGAAAAGGGGAAGGCTTCAGGTGTGCCCTGATTGCTGGCCTGGGGAAGCCAGAAGAGGGATAACTCCATTGTTTTGAGGCAGTGCTATCTGGCTTAATGAATAGAGTTGCAAATTTCCAGTCTCAATAGGTAAGAACCGAAATCTCCTGCCTGGGTATTTGCACTCAACTAAAATGGCTTGGGTAGCACTATTTGGGGATTGGTTCCAAACGTGTCATTGCAGAGGTTAAGTGGTACTTGGAAGGGAGAGGACTGGACTGAGAGTGCAGTGGATTAAGGGCAATGCTCCTGGCCCTTCTGCAACCATCAGATTTGCACAGCACAACATGCAAGTCCTCTTTCTCTACACTGTGCCCCCATGACCTCCTCCATTTTCCAAACTCTCAACTAGGAAACCACCAGCGTTTCAAGACCCCACGTCACCGTGTTCTCAGAGATGGCAAAAACAATCGATGCTGATCCGATTTTAACAGACAATTGGAAGGCTTTCAACACTGCCAGTCACATCATCTACACTGCAGTGGATGCACAGATGCCCGGAACTGTCAATTCATGTTGGCCACATCTACAGCAATAACGTGCAGAATGCATTGTTTAGGGCCCCAGGCTGGTGGTTGGCAATGCCTTCATTAACACCCTCAAGGAAGAATTGAAGAATTTATTGAAGACCGTTGGAAAGATCGCTAATGGAGAGATCCAAAAGTGGTTCTTAACCAAGGGTTATTCCCCCCAGGGGACATTTGGCAACGTGTGGAGACATTTTTTGGTCTTTACAACTAGAGAGGTGCTACTGGCATCCAGTGGGTAGAGACCAGGGATTCAACTAGCGACTGGCACCGAACAGTGCAGTTGTTGTGGGAAAAAGGAAAGAATGAGATAGATCAGCGTTGAGAAATGAGGACCTGGTGGAGCAGGCACAAAGCAGCTCTTCCTGTCTAATGTTGGGAAGCCTCCCTCTTTTCCCCAAGGGCTAAAACTTGGAGACTGCACGATGGGCAGGCTGGGACCATGTAGAGGAAGACACTTAGGGGGTGACAGACATAAGATAGCGGGAACCTGGGTTACCAGGCGATCTCCTAGAGCAAAGCAGCTCCCACGTAACACTCAGCTCTTACTTAGGGAAAATTAACTTTTATTTGACTATCAGGAGAAAAGAAAGTAATTTGGGGAAGAGAATCACTCGTGCTATTAAAGCAGTAGATCTGAGTGGTGACTCTTGAGATGTCAGGACGGAACATCCCAGCCCCAGAAAAGCTTCTGCAGAGGTTATGGAAAGGGTCAGCGCTCAGCCAGCAAATGCCTTCAGAGCTGGTTCGTGTCAGTTTCACAGCCAGCAACCCTGCCGCGTGGGAACATGTGCGTGCCATCTGGAGTCCTGAGCCGGGGGTTCTGAAAGTGGTGGGCCAGTCTAGGTGCTGGGTTTAGACACGCGTGGCTATATTTTTAGAAGGTACTTTAAAAATCTCAGTTTCTGGGACTTTGTTCTCCAGCTAAGCCACTCCAGCTGATGTCTGCTTCCAGCTCAATCTGCTACAGGCTTTATTTTTTAAAGACTATGGTTTTGAGTGTTTTGATCTCCACTGCTTTTATTCTGGACCTGCTGCATTTGGAGCTTAGGAAAGTAACACTGGTTCCAAACCCCATTGCCAGTAGGGAAGGGAGTTTCACTGTAGTGTCAGGATTGGCTCCGAATCTAGGTGGTGCAGAAACAAGAGGATGGACCTCAGCCCTTATCAGAGCATTGCACCTGGGAGATGCAGATCAACCCTTCCAGCATTTGGATTTTCCTGTAATGCTGCCCTGAAGTTCAAGAACCATCATGTTTCTATAGGAAGTAAACTGTGGCCTAGGTCATACCAGGACTGGTCTTTCAGCTCACCCATGCTGACAGACTGGAGGCTAAGCAGGATGGTCAGAGCTTCAAAAACCTTGAGGCAGAAGGTGGTGAATCCCCCAGGCACCGGAGGTGATCAAGAAGAAGCTGGCCAGCCCCTTACCGAGACGGTTGGAGAGGACCTTCATGAATTGAGCAGAGAGTTGATTGGGTAACCATTGACAACCTTGATATTCTTGGAGGGTTCCTTCCAACCCAGAGCATATGAACATGTGAGAGCTACTCATTGGACAGTTAGAGAGCCAGAATTGCAGATTCTCTCTTTTGGTGACCAAGCTTGCGCCATATTTATAGAAAGTCTCTAGAACTAAATGTGCTCCCTAACTGTCTTTTGCACATAGCCACAGACAGGACTGTTGTTGCATTTGGAAGCTTCTTACCTTTGCCAAGTTAAGAGGAAGCTTGTCTTTGTAATCAGGATGGGGAAGAAAGCACAAAGCATCTACTGCTGATAATGGATGCTTCTAGATGAACTTGCCCATCTCCTGAATAGCTCAGAACAACTGATTTTAGAGTTGTGATCACTGAGAGGTCTCTGCCTGACAGTGATTTTATTCTGCTGGTTTTAAAAAGAGATTACAGCCAATGCAGGGTACACGGGTTCGATCCCTGGTCCAGGAAGATCCCACATGCCGCAGAGCAACTAAGCCCATGCACCACAACTACTGAGCCTGCGCTCTAGAGCCCATGCGCCACAACTACTGAGCCCACATGCCACAACTACTGAAGCCTGCGCACCTAGAGCCCATCCTCCGCAACAAGAAGCCACCACAGTGAGAAGCCCACGCACCGCAATGAAGAGTAGCCCCCGCTCGTTCCAAGTAGAGAAAGCCCGTGTGCAGCAATGAAGACCCAACGCAGCCAAAAATAAATGAATAAAATAAATTTATATATATAAAAAGATATTACAGGAGTAAAAAATTCCTTGTTTAAAGGATATCCTCTAGCCAGCCTGCAAATGTCACTAAAGCTGCCTAGGCATTTAGGGGACATCACCTTTGTCTTTCAAGATTCTCCAAAAGATACTAGTGGGCTCCTTTGAATGCATGAGCATCTCTGCTGTGTGAGCTCAGGTGAACTGCTGGTGCCGCCAGTAGAGTTCTATAATCATTTCTATTCTTTAGCACCTTTCGTTATACATCAGCCCACCTACCACCTGTTTCTGAGTCGGGAGAATTTGCATACGTGGAGGTTCTCATGCCCCTGGGAACGTGGCCAAAGAATGTATTCCTTCTCCAGTTTCCTGCCTCTACATCCGCATCTGGTTTGTCTCTAAATCTGGCCATCACAGAAGGCCTGTTTCTTGAGTTGGGGTCCAGAGTGAAGGTGGGAAATGTCGTAACTTCTGTCTTACCAAATCCTGAGAACGTCTGTAAAGCTAACATTAGTACAGACCATATGGAGAACGGTACTTTCCCCCTCATAGAGCTATGATTGCAGGGACTTTCTGAAGCAGAGATTTAATCAGAGCTTGCTTGCTTGCTTGCTATGGGGGGTGGGGGGTCAGTTATCAGAGACCCAGTTCATGTGCTTCATCTGATTTTCTGTACTTGGGTAGGCTGCGATCTTCAGTAGCAAGAGAAATTACTCTCCTGAAGCTTCCTTCAATCTCATCCTCCTTAAGAAGTGTCCATGTTGTCCAGTATCCCCACAGCCAAAGGAAGTTCAGCCCGCTTAATGTGAGAGTGCCAAAAATACCAGAATGAAGGGATTGCCCTCAAAGGCAAATGACCCCAGAAGAGGAGGGAGGGTGCAGGGTGCTATCTCCTTCCTTGCCAGACTCTCTGAAATGTCCTTCATGAGAACAAATAAGGTTTTCTACTTTACTGGCCGTGTACATCATGTTACGCACAATGTTTCTAAATTGTGGTTTTAAGCTGACAAAGATTTGGCATTCTCTCCAAAGGAATGAAGCATTTGTCCTTCACGGCATCTTTTATCACCATAAAATACCATTCCCATTTAAATTAATTAAAATACTTAAAATCTAAACTTTAATGGGAAAGATGGTTGAAGTCTTTTTTTTATAATTTATGGCTTGGCAGTACAATTTTCTCCGATTGGTTTTATTTTGACCTTGGGAAAAAAAGCAGTTACTATCATTGTTTTGTTTCTGTTTTCCTGTATTCAGCCCTAGCCTTTCAGAATTATCCTAGTCCCCTGTATGACTCATGAAGCTTCGCTCTTATACTGAAGGCAAGTGGTATGAGATTTGTAATACTTGTAGTTATCTTTCAGACTCCATGATTCCCCCAAGCGATTGCTTCCCTATGATCCCACTTCTGAAAGAGAGTTCATTGTTTCTTTTTGGGGGGGATGCAATAAGCATGTTGATTGAATTGCAGCTTTAGTATTTAAATTTTAATTTAATGTTGACACGAGAACTGGTCGTTTGCCGTCCTTCCCATTGTCCGCCATCACCCACTTGTCTGTCTTCGACCATGGGCACTGATAACAATTTTCCAGCCTTGATTCACAATGAAGCAG
This sequence comes from Globicephala melas, assembly GCF_963455315.2. Taxonomy (NCBI): domain Eukaryota; kingdom Metazoa; phylum Chordata; class Mammalia; order Artiodactyla; family Delphinidae; genus Globicephala; species Globicephala melas. The sequence goes on along the minus strand of NC_083331.1, from coordinate 11,611,566 downwards.
CCTGCTTAGGCCACCACATCAGATCCTGGGGTGGTGAGGAAGCCACTAAACCGAGAGACTTCGATTCTGATGCAAGTCACTTAGCCTCTCGGAGACTCAGTTTCCTTATCTGTAAAATGGGAGGTTGGATTACTCTAATGAATACTAAGAGTTCACACAAGTAGTAACAAGGTCAGTAACAATGTGGGCCCATACTTACTGAGCGGCTATTCCGTCCTTTTCCATATGCCAGGCCTAGGTGGTACCCAGGGGAGTAGGGGGTGGGGAGGCAGAGGAGCAAATGAATACTTTTGATAGATTAATAGTATGGTGAGAACTAAGCTCCAGAGAAGCTGGAGAAGCTGGAGAAGCATGGCATGGGTCCACAAGGTTTTTTTCAATACTCTGAAAATCAAATAAAACGCCTACGTTTGCTCTGGTAAGACTTAGCCACCTGACGAAAATACCGACTTTTTTTCTGGGAGCTGGAAGAATGTCAGCTTGGTGTGGAGAGATTAGTTCTGTTCTGCCGATCCCGAGCCCTGGCTGGTAGGTGGGGTCCGTAACCAGCAGCTCTGCCTCCTGTGGCAAACAGCCTGCGACAAACCCTAAAGTCAACTTTTTAACTCATGTTGCAGCTCACGGATGGGTGTTATTACCAGTGTGCACCATCTGGTAGCTTTCTCTTTTACCCATTCATCCCTGCTAACAAGATACCGAGCTTTTAAAATTATTATCTTAAATTTATGTGACCTGTAAACATTCAGGACCTAGGACCAAAAGTCTTGGTCATCTTGCCCTCGTTATATAGTCCTGGTTTTCGTTTAAACTGAGAAATGTATTGTTACTTTATGCAATTTGTTTCATAAGCCAACATTTTTCAAACATGAGGTCCGCAAAATAAAAATTAGCAGAAAAGAGCCCTCGCTGGTTAAAAGATTCCACTCTGGACTACCAGGTGGGCGGTGTTTCTAGTTCCCAAACCGTGTGTGTTCCCTGTCGTGCCTGCAGAGCTCAGCACCTGGCATGGAGCAGACATGTGGTAAAAGTGTAACTGGGGGGCTTCCCAGGTGGCGCAGTGGTTGAGAGTCCGCCTGCCGATGCAGGGGACACGGGTTCGTGCCCCGGTGTGGGAGGATCCCACGTGCCGCGGAGCGGCTGGGCCCGTGAGCCATGGCCGCTGAGCCTGCGCGTCCGGAGCCTGTGCTCCGCAACGGGAGAGGCCACAACAGTGAGAGTCCCGCGTACCGAAAAAAAAAAAAAAGTAACTGGAAGCACGCCAGTGGGCAGGCAGCATTACAGCAGTCTGATTTGGTTGCTAATGTACTTCTGAAAGGCCAGACCAACGTCCAAAGGCTGGGACAAACTCCAGGATGTGTTGTCCGTTGTGGGGACAGAGCCTTGAGCCAAGTGGATGTCCTCTTCACATGGTCCAAAGATCTGTTTTGGGAATTAAAACCTCCGTAGACACCCTCTCAGGCACTATTCACATGGTGGTTCTGATCGTGTCTTCTGATATCATTATGTTATGCTTCTTGCTTACTTCTACCTTTTAATTTGTGCTGATACGTGCATATGTGTAGTTTGTTTTTGTTCTTTTTTTTTTTTTTTAAAGAAATTGGCATCTCCTGCAGGTCCACCTGGGCAGGACCCAAGCAGCCAATGGCGGTGGTGGCTGGGGGTGTGTGGTCCCGTAACCAAATCCCCGTGGATACAGAGGGACAACCGTATTTACTGTGTTGTCTAAGATGCTCACTGTGCCCTTTCTGGTTTTTTTTTTTTTTTTTGGTTCTGTCGTCATAGATACATACTGGGCTGGCAGAAAGCACGTGTGACCGAGGATGCCTGTGTATTTCTACTTCCAGGTTTATTATACATTTCGAATGGTATGTGCGTGACCCTGTAATGATGTGTGGCCTTTCTTCTTTCCCCAGAATGTCGAGTGGTGAAGTCCACTTCTTACACCAAAATAGCTTCATCATCCCGCAGGAGCACCACCAAGAGCCCAGGACCTTCCCGGCGCAGCAAATCCCCGGCATCAACCAGCTCAGGTAAAGCTGCAAAGGAGCCTGCAGTGGCTGCCTTGTTTCTGACGCACAATGAACAGAGGGTGTGTGAAGCCCAGAGCATGAGATTTCAAGAGAGTGTAGATTCCGGTTTATAATTTTAGAACATGTTGAAGTGGTGGAACAGATTTGCCAGAGTCTAGCATGTTGGCTGTAAGAAAAAGCATCAGGTTCGGGAAAACTTAGTAAAGATTCAGAAAACCCAGACTTGCCCACAGATAGAAGTACTCTTCTGACTTGCATCATTTCTGCTGCAGAAATTATATTTTAGGATAAAGGCCCCCAGCGTGAGAAATCTCTGTTAAAGCATTTGTTCTTCTTGGGACTGGCTGGTGAGGAGTTTACAGTTTATATTTGCTGAGCCTTTGTTTAACACATTTTTTACTCTGACCCCAGCATGGCTCTGGGGCTAAAAGCCGTGAGGAGAGACTGGTGCTGGGGTAGCTGCAGTGACTCTGGGCCTGTGACCTGTCTGTCCTTGTGCTCTAGTGCTGGTGTTGGAGCAGGATGTGTACTTATAGCATGACCGCCTCAGACCTACCTTTTCCTTCTTTGGTCTTAAATCTGACATCAATTGGGACTTCCCTCGCCGTCCAGTGGTTAAGACTTCGCCTTCCAGTGTAAGGGGTGCGGGTTCGATCCCTAGTTGGGGAGCTAAGATCCCACATGCCTCGTAGCCAAAAAACCAAAACATAAAACAGAAGCAATCGTGTAACAAATTCAATAAAGACTTTAAAAATGGTACACGTCAAAAAAAAAAAAAAAAAAAAAAAAAAGCTGAAAAAAAACTGACATGAATTGGTTTGTATGTTTGGGTCTTAGGTATAAGGTCTACTTCACGATGGAAGGGAATTATTTATTAAATGCTATAAACTGTTGAATGTGAATTATTAAATGATACATACATCAAAGTGATTGTCAGTCACCTGATTTTATGAAGGCAGGGAAGCTCTTAGAAATAGGGACCAAGACCTGTAGGGTCTATATTGAAGCCTTCTTGTACTCAGCAGTGTGGTCCCAGAGGGATGTGAAAAGAGCTCTAGGCTGGGGGCTACAGGGCCTACCTCTGGCACCACTGCCCAGTGTGAGTTATAACCTCCCTATTTAAAATTGGAGGTGCTATAAACTGTTTTTCCTCGTAAAAGCTAAAATTGAAACCTCCAAAGTCAGTCTTGGAAGAAGGGACTCTTAGTTGGCTGGAGAGCTAGACCACCGGGCCCATGTTAGTTCTCTAAGAGTCGCCTTCCCCTGGGCGCGTTGCTAATTACTGCTATTCCCTAGACAGGTCTGCAAAGACCTTCTCCTCACTCTGTGTTGGCATCGATGAGCTGCCATGTCCCTTTCTGGCTGTCTAATCATGGCAGCCAAGATTGAATGGAGGCCTACAGGAGGAAAAGATGGTAATACAGAGCAAAAAAAGGGAGAGAGAATTTTTGCAGCTCAGAAATAAATAACCTTGTAAACAGTGAAGAGCCTATTTTATTTCAAAAAGGGAAGCTAAAATTTCAGTTAAGAAAAAAGAATCATAAATCTGATCTTAAAAAGATAATAATGAATATAGGAAATTGTTTCACTTTGGAACTAATTGGTCACATAGTTACTATTCACCATCTCTTAAGATTATATAAGTCTTATAAATGTATTTAATTATAATCTTATAAATAAAGATGAATATATCATTTACCAAAAGTAATTTTGGAAACTCAAAAGAGGAGATAGGCAACTGTATTAAATGTATTTGTATTTGTCACCGCCAACGTTTGGAACCATTCCCTTTAGAAGTTTAAAATGCATAGGGTACATTACTTCAAAATTGATAGATGGATTCAAACAATCATTTCTATTTTCTGTTGTTTCCCTGAATCTCTTTTCCGCTATAGTTAGAACCTGGTTGGTTTGACCAGCAATCACTTGTAATGTGTGATAGGTATGCCATGCCTGGGAGTTATCGTTTCCATACAGAAAGCGGAATCCAGATCCATTCTAAAATCAGTATGTTCTTGAAGAATTAACACTTCAGTCAAGGTATCTTTAACTTTTAGGCCAAAATGAATTAAAAAGCCCTGCTCACGTTTTCTTTAATATAAGCCTTTGACACATATCAAGTTTTCAACTTCTTGCATTTTGATTTAGAAGATATCATACAATCATTTCCTGGTTATATAAGAGCTTATAATATGTGATGACTGTCTCTTGATTCTGACTTGCTGTCAAATCTTCCCACCTTCCTCTGGATGATTCTAATTTAGAGGGGGTTTATAGAGCAGCAATACCCGGTCGCAAATGAGTGGATTATGCCAGGGACCCCAAGATCACTCCCTCTCCCCGGGACCTAAACGCAGGGTTTAGGAAGTCCAGTGGTGTTTATGTATCTTTTCAGGGAAAGTGCAGATGCTGGATGTCAGGGGATCACCTGCCTTGTGCCCCTCCACTGAACTAGCCTAAGATTCCTGTCTCTACTCAGGTTTGTCTCTTGAAACCGTGGAACGGAGCAGTGAATTATCTCTATATTGACTGTATCCGAATTTTCTGAAAATAGCCTATTCATTGTTTTCCATAAATCGTAGGACTGGAATGTGAACAATTTTCCTTGAATACTCCTTAAACATTGATATTGTCCCAAGCCCCATTCCACCATGAACCTGACTTAACATTAAGTAATCTTTGTTTTTCCCTCTTACACAAGTGCCTGAAGTTTGAAATGATTTCTCCTCCAGTTTTAAAACTTCTCCTTCCAATATTCATCTTCCTGCATGATACGGAGACTGGAGCATCGTATAGAGTTAAGATTTGTAGGTTCCCGTGTTGTTCGTGGTCATATTGTTGGCTTACATTTAAATGAAACGTCAGAGTTCACGTAGAACTTTTATCTCTTTGATCTATTTTGATCCTCCCAACAATCTCCCAACAACAAGCAAGACAAGACATTATTCTTTGTTATATAATCATATACTCTGTTTTTTAAATGAGGAAGCAGGCGTAGAGCTGGGGGAACTGCTTGGCCCAGAGTCACAGAATTAATAGTGGCAACTCAGAGCCGGCACGTGGGGCTTCCAGTGCTCCGGATACAGCAGGCTGGCCACTCTTGATACCTGCTTCTTCACGTCTGCTTATTAAAATTTTGATCTTAAGGAAATAACTGATGCAGCACCTAGTTTAAGATTGAAATTTACAACACCGTAACCCTTTGCAACAGAAGCCTGAGCGTTAGTCCCAGACATCAGCATTCTGGGGGGTGAAGTGATTCACCCTGACTTCAGGATGTATGTCAGTGGTAGGCAGAAACTTTCCTTTGTAAGTCAGTCTTAGAATAAGAATGAGAATGCTTGGTAAATCTTGTCTTTGCTCCTTACTCATTTCTCTTCTTGGGACTAGAAGAAGTTAGAGGTGTTTTATTAATGTAAGGTATTCATTGAGACATTCAGAAATATCCAGTTCAGGCCTGCTAGTGTCAGGAACTTGCTAGGCGCTAATAATGCAGAGATGAAAGAAACAGCCCCTCCACTCAAGAAGCACACGGTGCAAGCCCCCTAAATAATTTATAGATAACATAATTCATGTAGCTGTTGAATTATTATTAGTCTCTGTAACAGTAAGGGTCCAAAGAAGGCAAATTGGAGCTAGAAGAAAAGAAACCAGAAGTCTTAATAACAATAGAAGAATAAGGGGCCCCCAGACAATTGTGTGCAGAGCCGTTGAATGAGGTATCACTAAGAAATGGGGAAAACGGGTTTTAGCTTCTTAAAGGAACAAGAATACATAAGAGCATCATAAAGAGAGTTTAATATGGGTTGAATCTTTATTCATGTGTCTGTCTTTGGAACACAGACATCTCATAAAATGTGTAATTTAAAAGTGAATTTCTTTTCAACAAATTCCTTTGTCTGCATAGGGAAGTTATAACAAAGTGTCTCCCCAAATAAGAGTGTTCTGTGCACTCATTCCATTTCAGTAAGAATGGCTAAGGTTTCCTTTTACTTTATATTGTTTTCTTAATATTAAAAGTATAAGAAAACCACATTTACCTATCTTGAATTTTCATTACTGTAGTCCTCCTTAAAAACTTAGAGATTTCAAAATTTTGACCTCTTCTTGGATTCCTTAGAAAAACATGGGTCTGTGTGTTTGTTTTAGTTTTGTTCCCATTTAGATGGACGGCCGTTTTTTTTTCTTTTTTGTAGAGTGACTCCTTCTGTTTAGAATCTCTATCTATACAAGCCGTGACAAACATAACTGAGTGCCCCGTCGTGCCTTACATTCATCAATCCAAGCATGAGCTGATGCACGTTCTTGCCCTCCAGAAGCTTATGGTCTAAGGTAGAAACACTCATAGCAACAACCATTCATTCCTTCAGTATGCATTGAGAACCCACCATGGACTAGTGATGTGAGAGTTGCAAGAGTGAACATTTGAAAGAGGGAAATCTGGATGCCTTAGTTAATGACCTTCTACCATGACAGAAGCATCATTCCATATTTCCCAGGCTTAAAACTTACTTGTATGTGACTCTTGAAATCCTGAAGTCTTTTTATTTATGCTAGTCAAAATTTACTTTTTTACAGTTATATAAAAATATTTTATGCAACATATGCAGATAAGAATCAAAGCTGGGGAAGCAAAGATAATTTTAATCAGCTTGCTGGTCCAATTTGTCAGCTGTTAAAATTTATATCAAACACCTTCAAAGACAGATTGCTAGCTATTAATTTTTCAGCTCAGTCTTTTTCCTTTAGTGTAGAGATTTCAGCCATGTATTTTCTATAGAGGATCTTTTCTGCTTTGGCATTCCAAGAGAATTGTTGAAAACAAAATGCACCAAGAAAATCAAGAGGGCTGAAGATTCATTCCCTGTGTTTTTAGAATTTTTTGCTGCATATATGCTGAATCCTCCTTCCATTCTCTTTCCCTGTACCCATCAACTGCCCCTAGCACTCGCTCTCAACAGGTGAGTATTTCCAAAGATAGTCCTTCAAACTTTGAACGGTTATCTTGACCCACCGTCTTTGTGGGGGCAGCATTGTATGTCAACTCCTGTTGTAAAGTCCTCACTGCTAATGCTCCATGTTAGTTAAATAAATATTTCCTGAGCATCTACTGTGTGCCAGGCTTGTGTTAGTTTGTAAGGATACAAAGATGATTAAACCGCTGTTCTTGTCTTCAAGTTGGGAAACAAACATATATAACACTATGATAGTGTAGTAAGGGCTGTGACAGCCCAGAGAAAGAAGGGGCTAAATCTCATTAATAGGGTCAGAGAAAAAAGGCTTATAAATTGGGACATGAAGGATCTTGCCAGGAGAAGGGCCAGGAGGACATCACCACCTGAGAAAACAGTGAGAGTTAAGGCACAAAGGCATGGAAGTATATGGCATGTTTAAGGAGCAGTGGCTAGTCCAATAAAAATGAATGGTAGCATTACAGGAAAGGGAGAAGATGGTGGTAGCCTAGTTGGTTGCGCTGAGATTGCACAGGGCCATGAAGGCATAATTTTGTTGTAGGTATTAGGGGGTGAAAAGGGATTTTTAGTAAGGCCATGATTTGATTTTTATCTGAATTTTGGAAACAGTGGTACAGTGGTAGAGGGGATGGCTACACGTGAAGAGCCAAGAGCCAGGAAGGCTCCATGAAGTCATCCTGGAAAGAATTGTTAGGACAGAATTTAAACAACAACGCTTAAAATGGGGGAGACTTCAAAAGGGAAATGAAACCAGGAATTTCACTGGATATGAGGCCAGAGGAAGAGAGAGGCATCAGAGATGTGGAGCAGGTTTGCCAGTCGAGGAGGAGAGTAGGGAAGGGGTCTCGTTTTAGACCTGTCCCATGTGAGATGCTTCAGAAGCATCAGCGGGCAAGTAGTGAGGGACAGTGTGTAAGTCAGATGTGAGCTGACAATGCGTATTTGAGAGACCCTGGCATATAGTAGTGATTTAAATAATAGAAATGTAAAATACCTCTCCCCTCAACCCAAGGAGAGATTTGTAAGGATAAGGATGAAAATGGAACCACGGGGAACATCTGCAGTTATACGAGCACATCAGGAGGACCTTCAAGATGGTGGAGGAGTAAGACGCGGAGATCACCTTCCCCCCGACAAGTACATCAAAAATACATCTGCATGTGGAACAACTCCTACAGAACACCTACTGAACGCTGGCAGAAGACCTCAGACTTCCCAAAAGGCAAGAAAATCCCCACGTACCTGGGTAGGGCAAAAAAAGAAAAAAAAAAAAAGAAAAAACAGAGACAAAAGAATAGGGACAGGACCTGCACCTCTGGGAGGGAACTGGGAAGGAGGAAAAGTTTCCACACACTAGGAAGCCCCTTCACTGGTGGAGACGTCGGGTGGGCAAGGGGGAAGCTTCGGAGCCACGGAGGAGAGCGCAGCAACAGGGCTGCGGAGGGCAAAGCGGAGAGATTCCCGCACAGAGGATCGGTGCTGACTGGCACTCACCAGGCCAAGAGGCTTGTCTGCTCACCCGCTGGGGCGGGCGGGGGCTGGGAGCCGAGGCTCCAGCGTCGGAGGTCAGATCCCAGGGAGAGGACTGGGATTGGTGGCGTGAACACAGCCTGAAGGGGGCTAGTGCGCCGCGGCTAGCCAGGAGGGAGTCCAGGAAAAAGTCTGGAAGTGCCTAAGAGGCAAGAGACCATTGTTTCGGGGTGCGCGAGGAGAGGGGATTCTTCCCCTGTCTGCCTGCAGAAGGCAGAGCACCACCTAAATGACCTCTAGAGATGGGTGTGAATCGAAGCTATCAGCTTGGAACCCAGAGATAGGCATGAAATGCTAACACTGCTGCTCCAGCCACCAGGAATCCTGTGTGCAAGCACAGGTCACTCTCCACATCCCCCGGGGAACCTGTGCAACACGCCACCGCCAGGGTCCCGTGATCCAAGGACAAGTTCCCTGGGAGAACACACGGCATGCCTCAGGCTGAACACACACTGGCCTCTGCTGCCACAGACTCATCCAGCATTACAATTATAACTTCTGTACCCCTCCCTCCCCTGGCGTGAGTGAGCCAGAGCCCCCGAATCAGCCGCTGCTTTAACCCCGTTCTGTCTGAGCAAAGAACAGATGCCCTCAGGCGACCTGTACGCAGAGGCAGGGCCAGATCCAAAGCTGAACCCCAGGAGCTGTGCGAACAAAGAAGAGAAAGGAAAATCTCTCCCAGCAGCCTCAGGAGAAGTGGATTAAATCTCTACAATCAGCTTGATGTACCCTGCATCTCTGGAATACCTGAATAGACAACGAATCATCCTAAAATTGACACAGTGGACTTTGGGAGCAACTGTAGACTTGGGGTTTGCTGTCTGTGACTGATTTTTTTCTGATTTTTACATTTATCTTAGTATAGTTTTTAGCACTTGTTATCCTTGGTGGCTTTGTTTATTGGTTTGGTTGCTATCTTCTTTTTTATTATTATTATTATTTTAATTTTTTATTTTAATAATTTTAAAAATTTATTATTATTATTATTTTCTTTATTTTTTTTCTCCCTTTTCTTCTGAGCTGTGTGGCTGACAGGGTCTTGATGCTCTGGTCTGGTGTCAGGCCTTACCCTCTGAGGTGGGAGAGCTGAGTTCAGGACATTGGACCACCAGAGACCTCCCAGCCCCACATAATATCAATTGGTGAGAGCTCTCCCAGAGATCTCCATCTCAATGCTAAGACCCAGCTCCAACCAACGACCAGCAAGCTCCAGTGCTGGACACCCCATGCCAAACAACTAGCAAGACAGGAATACAACCCCACCCATTAGCAGAGAGGCTGCCTAAAATCATACTAAGCTTACAGATACCCCAAAATACACCACCAGACACAGCCCTGCCCAATAGAAAGACAAGATCCAGCCCCACCCACCGGAACACAGGCACCAGTCCCCTCCACTGGGAAACCTACACAAGCCACTGAACCAACCTCACCCACTGGGGGCACACACCAAAAACAATGGGAACTACGCACCTGCATCCCGTGAAAAGGAGACCCCAAACACAGTAACATAAACAAAATGAGAAGACAGAGAAATACGCAGCAGATGAAGAAGCAAGGTAAAAACCCACCAGACCAAACAAATGAAGAGGAAATAGGCAGTCTACCTGACAAAGAATTCAGAGTAATGGTAGTAAAGATAATCCAAAATCGTGGAAATAGAATGGAGAAAATGGAAGAATTAACAAGGACCTAAAAGAACCAAAGAGCAAACAAACAATGATGAATAACACAATAAATGAAATTAAAAATTCTCTAGAAGGAATCAATTACAGAATAACTGAGACAGATAATGGATAAGTGACCTGGAAGATAAAATAGTGGAAATAACTACTGCAGAGAAGAATAAAGAAAAAAGAATCAAAAGATGCTACCAGAAAACTACTGGAGCCAATCAATGAATTTGCTAAAGTAGCAGGATACAAAATTAATGCACAGAAATCTTTTGCATTCCTATACACTAATGATGAAAAATCTGAAAGAGAAATTACGGAAACACTTCCATTTACCATTGTAACAAAAAGAATAAAATACCTAGGAATAAACCTACCTAAGGGGACAAAAGATCTATATGCATAAAACCAGAAGACACTGATGAAAGAAATTAAAGACAACACAAATAGATGGAGAGATATACCATATCCTTGGATTGGAAGAATCAACATTGTGAAAATGACTCTACTACCCAAAGCAGTCTACAGATTCAGTCAATCCCTATCAAACTACCAATGGCATGTTTTTGCAGAAATAGAACAAAAATTTTCACAATTTGTAGGGAAACACAAAAGACCCAGAATAGCCAAAGCAATCTTGAGAAAGAAAAACGGAGCTGGAGGAATCAGGCTCCCTGACTTCAGACTATACTACAAAGCTACAGTAATGATAACAGTATGGTACTGGCACAAAAACAGAAATATAGATCAATGGAACAGGATAGAAAGCCCAGAGATAAACCCATACACATATGGTCGCCTTATCTTTGATAATGAAGGCAAGAATATACAATGGAGAAAAGACAGCTTCTTCAATAAATGGTGCTGGGAAAACTGGACAGCTACATGTAAAAGAATGAAATTAGAACACTCCCTAACACTGTATACAAAAATAAACTCACAATGGCTTAAAGACCTAAATGTAAGGCCAGACACTATAAAACTCTTAGAGGAAAACAGAGACTGAACACTCTATGACATAAATTACAGCAAGATCCTTTTTGACCCACCTCCTAGAGAAATGGAAATAAAAACAAAAATAAACAAATGGGACATAATGAAACTTAAGAGCTTTTGCACAGCAAAGGAAACCATAAACACAATGAAAAGACAAGTCTCAGAATGGGAGAAAATATTTGCCAACGAAGCAACTGACTAAGGTTAATCTCCAAAATATACAAGCAGCTCAGGCAGCTCAATATTAAAAAAAACAAACAACCCAATCCAGAAATGGGCAGAAGACCTAAATAGACATTTCTTCAAAGAAGGTATACAGATTACCAACAAACGCATGAAAGAATGCTCAACATCACTAATCATTAGAGGAATGCAAATCAAAGCTGCAGTGAGGTATCACCTCACACTGGTCAGAATGGCCATCATCAAAAAATCTACAAACAATAAATGCTGGAGAGGGTGTGGAGAAACGGGAACCCTCTTGCACTGTTGGTGGGAATGTAAATTGATACAGCCACTATGGAGAACAGTATGGAGTGTCCTTGAAAAACTAAAAATAGAACTACCATATGACCCAGCAATCCCACTACGGGGCATATTTCCTGAGAAAACCATAATTCAAAAAGAGTCGTGTACCACAGTGTTCATTGCAGCACAATTTACAATAGCCAGGACATGGAAGCAACCTAAGTGTCCATCGACAGATGAATGGATAAAGAAGATGTGGCACATATATACAATGGAATATTACTCAGCCATAAAAAGAAACGAAATTGAGTTATTTGTAGTGAGGTGGATGGACATAGAGTCTGTCATATAGAGTGAAGTCAGTCAGAAAGAGAAAAACAAATACCGTATGCTAACATATATATATGGAATCTAAAAAAAATAAAGGTTCTGAAGAACCTAGGGGCAGGACAGGAATAAAGATGTAGAGAATGTACTTGAGGACATGGGGAGGGGGAAGGGTAAGCTGGGACGACGTGAGAGAGTGGCATGGACATATATACACTACCAGATGTAAAATAGATAGCTAGTGGGAAGCAGTCCCATAGCACAGGGAGATCAGCTCGGTGCTTTGTGACCACCTAGAGAGGTGGGATAGGGAGGGTGGGAGGGAGGGAGACGCAAGAGGGAGGGGATACGGGGATATATGTATACATCTAGCTGATTTACTTTGTTATACATCAGAAAATAAGACAACATCGTAAAGCAATTATACTCCAATAAAGATGTAAAAAAAAAACTCATTTGTCTATCTTGCAAAAAAAAAAAACACATCAGCAGAGACAAGGGGACAATGAGGATGCAGTAACAGAAGTCAAAGGGGCAGAAAGTATTGAGATGGAGGAAGAGGCAGAAATGTTAAGAGGGCAAGTAGCATGAAAACTGAAGGGAGGTCATGAGAACTGGAGCTAGGTCATAGGACTTGGCAGCGAGGACACCACTGGTGACCTGTGCAGGGTCCATTTCTGGGGGCATGTTTTCCCAGGGGGTCATTATGGGACTGACCCGGGGCTGACTCCCAGGCTAAACTCCAAGGAGAGGCTGCCCTGCAATCAGTACCTTGTAGGGTGTGGGCAGAGTACCCAGAGCCCATCAGTCCCAGGACCCTCATCCACCCTGATCCTTGCTTCCTTAAGTGCCTGATGCCCTCATAATAACCGCGGCATATTCTGGGATCCCGGTTAACACATTTTCATAATTTTAAATCAGAGGACTCTAGATGATTCTGTTTTATTGTTGAATTAGAGATCTCTTTCCTTTTACCCTGAAATCGTCTTTGACTCCTTTTCCCCCTCCTCTTCCACGTTTCGTTGGTCACCAGTCTTCGTGGCTCTTCCTCTGCTGTCCTAGGACTCTGCTTTCTCACAGCTGCAGAAGCCACTTGCTAGCTGGCCTCCTCCCTGTCTTTGTCCTCTGCCCCTGACATCTGCCCTGCTCACTGATGTCAGACTTGTTGCCGTTACTTACCATCTGCTAAATAAAGTCTGGACTCTATTCTCAGATGAAGACCTGTCTTGATTTGGCCACAGTCTTCCTTTGCAGCTGTATCTCCCATGTCTTCTCTGGACTTGTGCTCCAGCCTATACACCAACTTAAATTTCCACCAGATACTCCTTGGACTTTTCCACCTCCTACCTTTATTCCTATCACTTTCTAGAAGCCTTCCTTTGTCACTTCTGGTCAAAAGCGCACACCACCAGGTTGGCCCCGCCGACCTCTGTGAGGGTCTTTCCCACCTCCCCAGACCTGTGACAGTTGATTTGGCTACTGGGCTACAGGTGACATGCTGTATTACCCTCCCAAGTCTTAAGGTTTCGGAGGGCATGTGTTCTTTTCACATCCTACAGTGCCTTCAAGTTCATGGTCCCTACTAAGTAAATGTTGACCAGATGAGTGAATTGAGGAACAATAGGATCTTTTCAAGTTGCTTAGACTTGCTGAGGTTCAAGGGCCTTTTTGTAAATATTTATTAAATAATTAATTCATAGAGCCATGTTCCTTTCTCCATCCCCAGTGTTTTCTGTTGACCTCCCCACTTGCCATTGTTCTCACTAGATAAGATAGTCCCTTTGAATTGGACCCATTGTCTCAGTTTAAGAGAATGCAGACAAATGGAGAAAATTAGGGCTCCGTCTCACCTATGAGGTGAGCACCTATGAAGATAAAATTAGGAAAAAAGCATTTATTCTCAAGCGTTCCCCCACCCATTAGACGCTTGTCTATTTTCTCTTTGCCTCAGTTGACTCCGTCTGCTTTTTTTCTTTTTTGTTTTCTTCTCAGTAATGTGGCAGGCAATGGACAAGGGCTGGGAAAACATATTTTAGAGTATCTACAGCCTCCTCCACGATCAGGGAGAGAGGGAAAGTCTGGGGCAAGCAGCCAGATCTCCTGGGCAGCATGCCTGAATCACCGCCCCCTGAACACACAGTCGGATACATAGACCCATAGACATGCAAACTCGATCCCTCCTCCCCTGCCTGCAAGCGCAGTGGCATAAATAAATGAGCCATCTTAAGTGCAAAGAGCAGATCGGGAAACAGCAAGATCGGTTTTCAAGTCCAAAAGGTTAGTCACCTTGCAATGAGATAGCCTTGCGTAGAGATTGTTCTAACTTTGGGACCAGTTTGAGGCATTTAAACATTTAGTTTTCACTTGCCGTCTGAGACTGTTACCAACAAAACTGTAAAGGGAAGAAACCCTTTAAATTCACCAAGGGTTTGCTAGCATAACATACACACGAGCTTAGAGTCATTTAAAAGAAGCAATGAATTCTAACAAGGAAGGCAAGTATTTCCCAATTCTAGAGTTTTTTTAGTAACTTTCATATTCAATTGTAAGTTTCGGGAGACAGGGAGCACTACACGGAGTCAGGCACGTGGTAAGTTCACGCCGTGTGTGCTGACTGGTTGATTACAGAATCCTGAATTCATGGCTCCAATGAGTAGAGTAGGATCATGCATCTGAAACGATGAAGGATGAGGTGAGGTCGGATCTTTCATGGGGAGTGATGTGCTGTGACACATGCAAGCTGTAGTGTCCCTGATAGGCTGAGGTGCCCCTGAGAGGGACGTGGACTGAAGATGGTGGAAGTCAGCCCCACAGATTTCTTCCACAGCTCTTTGGTGGCTGGTTATATAATTGATCATCACGGGATATGAGAATAAGCCAGCCTGAAGTTTAGCCCTTCTCATTCAGGAGGTAACGAGCAGAGAAAAAGATACAGGGTTTAAAACGTGCCCAGACAGATCTGAGCAAAGGAAACCAGAACTGGGTATAAGGCAGTGGATCTGATGAGTACTTCGGTAATTCAGATGTTAGTGACTTCGATTAAGATGACTAATTGTTAGACCTGCTTGGCCATTTAAAAACAACCATATGAAGTTGAATTTTTCCCATTCAAAATAAAGAATTATTTAATACAGGCCTCTGTAAAATAACACCGTTTATTAGTTGAATTTTAATGAGTTCTATTAAATAAGTGACAAAGCCCTTTTTTACTGGCGCTCAGGGACTTCTGGTATTACAGGATTAAAACACAACTGAACTCAGTACATGTGTCAGACTTACTTATGAAAAGAAATTAATTATTCCAGCACTGATCCAGCCATAAGGTGTATGGTGTTTTCTGGAGGTCAAGAACCATTTTAAGAAGTTGACAAGAGGATGCTTTTTAGGTGGCCAAGAGGAAGAGTCTGAACAGAGCTCTGACCTTAAGAATGCAGTCGTTCCCAACTTACAAGCAGATCATGTTCGAAAAATGTTTGATTGTAGATGACTTTTTGGAACTCGAGCTTCATTTCTCCAGAGAGATGGCAACACAGGTAGGAGCTGTGAGCCTAGTGGCTGTCAATAGAGGAGGTGGGTTGGAGTGCCCCAGTGAGAGAGAAACCTACACATCCTCAGCTCTCCAGACAGGGGCAAGAGTCCTTGACATTTCCTGAGGCGCCAGGACAGGCCACTCATGGGAAAAGGGCGCAGTTCTTTGAGTAAGATGCGAGTGAGACTCAGTTCTGGCTCTGCTGCCTTTGAGCTGTTCGTCTTTGGGCAAGTTACCTCTCTGAACCTGTTTCCTCATCTCCAACAGGAAAAATGACATCAACCTACAACTCAAGTTTTCTCCCTCCCTCCCTCGCTCCCCCCCCTTTCTTTCTCTCTCTCTTTCTCTCTCTCTTTCTCTCTTTCTCTCTCTCTTTCTTTCTCTCTCTCTTTCTCTCTCTCTTTCTTTCTCTCTCTCTCTCTTTTTCTTTCTTTCTTTCTTTCATTCTCTCTCTTTCTCTCTCTCTTTCTCTCTTTCTCTCTCTCTTTCTCTTTCTTTCTCTCTTTTCCTTTCTTTCTCTTTCTCTCTTTCTTTCTTTCTTTCTTTCTTTCTCTTTCTTTCTCTCTTTCTCTCTTTCTCCCTCCCTTCCTTCCTTCCTTCCTTCCTTCCTTCCTTCCTCCCTCCCTCCCTCCCTCCCTCCCTCCCTCCCTTCCTTCCTTCCTTCCCACCTACCTACAATGCACCTCTAGCCTTAATCCTCTTCAGTCAGTCAGTTAACCACATCTGGTAGCTTTTACCTCTTCAATCTCTCTGGAATGTTTCCATTTCCCTCCACCTCCACTGCACTACCCTAGGTGGAGCCGCACCATCTCTCTGACCACAGGACCTTTTAAATGTGCCCCTGTCTCTCCTACCTGGACATTCGGCTAAGGGGTGTCCCTGCTGCCATTATTGTTCCCCTCTCAAGCATTCTTGACAGGGTAGGAGCTCTTCACAGCTTTTTAAAATGCAGATCTGATCCCCTGGGTTCCAGCTTAAAGTCATCCAATGGCTTCTCATTGTGCTTTGGATAAAACCCAAACTCCTTAACTTGAATTTCAAAACCCTGCGTTATGTGACCCCTGCCACCTCCTCCATCCTCATTTGTAAGGTCCTTCCCTCCAACGCCACTTGGCTGCTATGCTAACTTGTTTAGGTCCCTTCAAAGCACCATACTTGCTCCCTCCTCCGTGCCCAGCCATGAAGCAGGTGGTCCTCTTGCCTTGGAACACTTGCCCTCACTGTGCCCTACCCTCCTTCGCCTGGCAAACTCCTCCTAATCCTTAAGATCTGGCTTCACTGCCTCTTACCCTCTCTGTAGGGTGTAGGCCAGTCTTGACCCCATAGGTGGTTAGGATTCCAACAGCAACATGCAGTACTTCCTCTCTCAGAATACTCTGTTGTGATCACTAGTTGAGTTGTGTGATTTCCCTGCAGGTTAGAAGGCCGGTGCAGTAGGGAAAGTGGTGGTAAGGAGTGCAGAGATTTTGGCCTCCACCCTGTATTCGCTGGTCAAGTTGCTTATCATCTTTATGCCTCCTCATCTATAAACTAATACTGCTTGCCTCACAGAGTTATCCTGAGAGTTAAATGAGATAATATGTGTGTGTGTATATATATATATGCATATATGTGTGTATATTGGGTTGGCCAAAAAGTTCATTTGGGTTTTCCTGTAAGATGTTACGGAAAACTCAAATGAACTTTTTGACCAACCCAGTATATCAGTATAAAAGGTTTAAGTGCGTTAACTAGTCCATAGAAAATAAGTCTTCAATAAACTGAGATGCACGCGTAATGAATACTTAGTAAACGCAAGCTTTTTGTTGTCGCTTTGTTTTGTTGTTTTTAAGCTGAGTATTGCTACGGCTGTTTTCCTGGGAGTGCACTTTCCCCTTTTCTTTATGTGCCATTGGCTTGGTAAGATTAGAGTCCCAAAAGTAAAACTGTGAGTACTGTGTTTGCTTTCCCATTTGCTCATTTGTTCCCAATCTGCGTAGCCTGTAGGAGTGATGTCAAGACGTAAAGTGATGTAGAAAGTGGGCGAAGAAAATATTATGTTCACAAAGCCTGTTTTCCAGTCAACTCCTAGGGGATCCCATGCCTTATTAGTTGTGGATTCTGCCTCTGCCCACAGTTCTTTAGTCCTTGCCTGTTTCAGAGCCCTTCCTATTAGAGGCACTGGCGAGGCAGTGCGGTGCCAGGAGGCCCAGGCATCAGGCTCATTCAGCAAAGACAGGGCCATTGAATGCAAGCGAATTAAAGCATTCTCAGGGCTTCCTACTTCAATCTGCCCCCCCCAAAAAACAAAGAAGCAAAACATAGGTGTGTGCATGGGTGTGTTTTAGAGGGAGTCACCAAATACACGTCAAAGGCAACACACAAATTAGTGCAGCATGAGTTCTGTGACATTTGGTAAAGGTCTTTGGAGAAGATGACAAAACAAGGTGCTTCCCAGTTCCATGGCCCCTAAGGTTTGGTGCAAACACTGTGTGTGAAAAATCACCAAACATGTACCTCACCACTGAATTTTGTGAGGGTCGACTCATTACCCCTGTTACCTGGTAGTCTCCAGGCTTTAGAAGAGTTCTTGTCATTTTGATTTTTAGATGAGTCACTGGGTTTGTTGCCCCCAGAGGCACTTCATTATGATTCAGTGTAAAGCCCTGAAAGGACTCGGCTTCCGGGAGTTAGGGGTGGGATGAGGGCTGCAGTGGTTCTGCGTTGGCATGAGGCTGAATTGACACCTTTGATGTAGCCTAAGACAGAACCCGCACCTCCCACTGCTGCTCGGAAGACGTCAGCCTTACGCAGAAAAGGCATCTGCTAAGGAATCCTGCTTCTCATTCAGCCTGCTCTGGGAGCAGCCTTAGCCATCGTTAACTAATCCAACCGCTTCCCTCCTCCCCTGCGGTGCTGGGCTTAGTGCTCAGAAGGGATTTCGCCTCTTGCTCTTGTCAGGTTAGGCACTGAGACTGTGTCCATGTTAGAACTCATAGAAGGTAAGTTAAATGCATGATCCCTCTCCCTCACGGAAAGATGTTTATTTTGCGCCCTGGAGGACATGTGTGTCTCATTGCTAATCCTACTTCGTTGCTGTGGATGTAAAACATGTAAAAATGCTGACATTTTTACAGGCAAAAATAGTGGCGATCTGATACATCTTTACAGAGTCATGTCTTTAAGTGTTTTATCAGTTCTTAGAGGTGTTGTTACTCAGAGAAAAGAATGGCTTACGTGAGTTCTGTGGCTTTGATTCCTTTTAGGGATAATGTTTAAAAGTCTTGAGAGTCAGGTTGATTCGTGATGTAAACTTATTGAAAAGCAGCTTTTATTTTCGACAGCAATACAGATTAACGGTGAGGAGTTCCTGAGTGTCTGTGCCAGTTACTTTGTGTTGCGGGAGGCAGGTCCTTCTGAGTTAGGCTGGGGGTTGCATCGGGCGCAAGTGGATGTGGGAACTTCTAGAAGTGAGTTCTTAACTCTAAAAAGACAGTGATCTGTTTTCACAAGACACTGGGACTATCACTTGTGAGCTGTGCTAATATTTGCTCTCACTGGGTTGTACTGGGAAGCTAAACTAAAGAAGGAAGCATGAAGTCCATTGAAAATGTCTCAGAACCACATGCCTAAAATCTCCGTGGGCACAGCTAAGAGCACCATTCATAAATTCATCAGGAAAGTTGTGCAAAGTACATTATTATTCTTTTTAATGTAACCTGCTGCTATATTCAACACTGGATTAGCAAAGCAGTGAGTTTCTGAAGAAGGTTTCTCCCAGAAGCTATTTTTCAGCACTATAGATAAAAAGGTATCTGGAATTTTAGCAAATGTCCCTCTTTAATTGTTTGTTGCTCTGAGAAGATGATTTGTCGTGCGAATTCTTTAGTAAGCCACTTTTTCACTCTGTGATCCTCTGTGTTTCTAGTTAATGGAACCCCTGGGAGTCAGCTCTCTACTCCGCGCTCGGGCAAGTCTCCAAGCCCATCACCCACCAGCCCTGGAAGCCTGCGGAAGCAGAGGGTAAGGAAATGAGCACGCTCCTTGTTTAAGACCTGTCCGTGTCTCAGTGCAGATGGCACAGGTGCCGGCAAATAGGCCTCTCACGTTAGCGCTGCTTGTCTCTAAGGAAGAACCAGGCGAGGACAGGAGGTGACCGACCTTGGGTCACTTATTACGGCTGCGGTTTCTCTTAGCTACGACTCGGGGCTTTAAATTTCCCTGTAAACTTGTCCTGATCTTAATTCCAGGGAGAATAGACAGTTGCTGCTCCACTTTGAAATACCTCACTCTTCCTGTCTCGAGGGCACAAAGACGTTAATGGCACTGGATTGTAAGCTTCCTTAGCTGAAATGAGTTTCATTAGAGACATCATCACTGGTCACCAGCCTTCCTTAAGAAAGAAAAGGAAAAGTGCCTGGATTGGAGGTGGGCGGGCCCTGGTGGGAGTTGCTTTAGGGCAAAGGATGGTGGTCCAGAGCCCCTGAGGGTTTGTGCTGCAGAGATGGTCGCATGTGACCTGTGTTTTTGTGAATGAAACCCACACGGAGCACCTTCTCTTTCATCATGACCTGCATTTATCTTTGAGCTTCTTGTGTAATAATGGAGAAGTTGATTGAGCTTGGAGACCAAAGTCAAAAAAGTTACCGGAAACAGTGTTCGCTTCTCTATGCTAAGGAAGGGGGTGGGATTAGCTTTTCTTTCAGGATGGAAGAACGACTGTTCAGGACGCCTCACAACCTCTGCGGTTTGTCTTTCCCAGTAAGACCAAGGCAAGAATCACAGGAGTGGGACGGGGAGGAGGGGCATGGCGCAGTGGAGGCAACAGGAGGCCTTTCAGTGGCCTATTTTCAAAGGCAAGGTGCGGAGGGAGGTTTCAGGACATTTTAAGAAGCTAGGGCTCTTTGGCAGCTTTTCAACTCAAAGATTGGATTCATGAATTTCATTTCTTGTACTACGTGCTTTAAAATGAGACTTTAGGGCTTCCCTGGTGGCACAGTGGTTGAGAGTCCGCCTGCCGATGCAGGGGACACGGGTTCGTGCCCCGGTCCGGGAAGATCCCACATGCCGCGGAGCGGCTGGCCCCGTGAGCCATGCCCGCTGCTCCTGTGCGTCCGGAGCCTGTGCTCCGCAACGGGAGAGGCCACAACAGTGAGAGGCCCGCGTACCGAAAAAAAAAAAAAAAAAGAAAGAGACTTTATGTTCCATACATTTAAACTGCCTCCAAGAGGGAAGCTCCTCTTTGCAAGCCTCCTGCCGAGGTTGTGTCCACACACCCTCTGGGGGGAGGGTGAATGAGTCAGTCCCCAGTCCCCTTTGCAGCCTGGCCTGCCACTTAGCAGGTTGTACTGTCCTGCTCGCTCCACTGAACCGCCTGGCATCAGGTCCAGCTGGTTTTGATTATTGCATGAGGCCTGGAGCTGGACACCAGCTCCTCCACTAAATGGCTGTGTTATCTTTGATAAGTCTGTTATCCTCTCCCGGCTTCAGTCAAAACAAAACAAAATAAAAGGCTCTTTCCAGATAGAAAACCCAATAATGCAACTCCAGTTCCAGCTGAGTGTGTTCACTATGGTTTCTTCATGGCCACAGTCTAATCTGGCATTTTAAAGTACAGGAATCATTAGTGAACTACTAGAAGAATGGGCCAAGTTCATTTAATCTCCTAAATGTCTATGGTTGAGTGGAGGAAGGGCTAGTGGAGTGAGTGATGCTTTTCTTATAAATGCCAGTGAGGCCCCTATCTATAGAGGCAGCCATTAGAAATAGGGCAGATTGGGGACTTCCCTGGTGGTCCAGTGGTTAAGACTTTCTTTGCTTTCCAGTGCAGGGGGTATGGGTTCGATCCCTAGTTGGGGAATTAAGGTCCCACATGCCATGTGGCCAGAAAACCAAAACATAAAAGAGGCAATATTGTAACAAATTCAATAAAGACTTTAAAAACAAAAAAAAAAAAGAAAAAGAAATAGGACAGATTAGGGCCCTCTTACATAGAATAGTCTCTCTTTTGAGGTGTATACTTTGGAGACTCCACCTGGCATAGAAATCCCTCTTCATCCTTTGGGCTAATTAAATTAGGTTCAGGATTTAGCTCATGCTTCGTTGTTGAGATTAGATTAGAATGAGTGAGACTCCCTGCTACAGATCTGAGCTTCCCTCCTGCTGGCTTATGGTGCAGACTCCATCTTGGGGATGTAAAGCTCTGGGCTCAGCTCTCCCTTTGTTGGCAGAATGAGGCTAGAATTTGCTTCTTCTGCCCTCTGTATTTCCTACTACACTATGATTTTGTCCAACTGAGGCAGAAAATTTCCATCCAGCTCCTAGCAGCTGTGTGGCCAGTGGCTTATGTAATTAACACTGCCAGTGCTTGGGAAATGATTATAAGGGATGGTTCTCTTGTAGATTCTTCATTTTGTCATTTAAACTACCAGTGCAAGCTCCGTACTTGACAGGGAAAAACAATCTCGTTTGTTTTAAGGAGACAAAAGGTTTATCATCATCTGAAAACATTTATTAAACACGTGTTGTGAGCAGAGCACGAGATAGTTTAGAGATGGTTCAGTTTCCAGGCTTTTGAATTGAGGCCGTAAATGAACATCCTCCATCCGTGTACCATGTCAGTGAGTAGAAACATTCCCAGCTGCTTTAGTGAGAGGAGCTTTCATCTTGGTGTGGAGGCAACTGCATCAAATAATCCCTCCCAGTTAAAATGAGCCTAGAATATCCCTAAAAACTGATCCTGTTTCAAATTTGGTTAATATTCTTCTCAAATGGCTCTACTCCTATGCAGGAAATACTGAAATAAGTGAAAGATGGCAAGTGCTAAAAGAAGACACATCAAGGAATAAATTAACTCTTTTTATTGCAAATTGGAAAACAGTAGCTACTTCTCTTTTTCTTTCTGTGTTGCCTAGCAACATGGCCAGGGAAATGAGTGGGCTGCCTCTCCCTGCAACACACACTCACACTTCCTACCTCATTTTGAAACTCAGGAATATAAGCTGCTTTTCTTTTTTAAGGAATATTGAGACATTTGACCGCTTCTTCACAAACAAGAAAATCTATATTTTTGTTTATGTTAATTATGATGGTTTAATCAGCTTTTTTCCTTCCCTGAATATTTTTGTTACCTCTTTTGGTATTTTAGAATAGTCCTATACAATAGGAGTCTGCATGCCAGATATTTTTCTTCTTGAAAGCGCTGATGGCAGTGTACCAAGCAACTGCCCTATTTTTCCAAAACACTGTTATTTAAATTGCTGTCTAGAAGCGTTTGGTCACAGATGCAGATCCGGGAGGCTCTTTTCCATCCATGAACTTTCTGGGGTCCTATTTCTTAATATATCAGGAAGAAAAGTGTTTTATTGTGTAGGTGGAGTGAAGCTCCCCATGATACTCCCACATGGCTGACTTTTGTAGATTATCTGATCAGTCAGTTGATGTGAAGAGTGGGTGGTTCAAAATAGAAAGGAAGCCAGGATTCTAGACACTCTCTGCAGATCTGAGCTCGTTGCCTGGTGACCAGCAGAGGGATCTCTTAGCAGAAAAGGGCGGAAGGGAGAAGAGGGAAGGTGACGGGTGAGCGGTTGGGGAACCGGGATAAACACTGGGAAGGGAGCAGGGAGGTCAAGTTCGCGTTCTTTCCGTCTTCCAAACATACCATTTTGAAAAGGCAATGTTTATTGGGTGTATGCGGGGTGCAAATGCAACCCTTGAGTTGTTGCTCTGGGGCCAGAATTTCCTGAATGCCAGCTGGGGCTCCTAATAAATTATTGCCTGAGGTAAGCACCTTCCTCTTCTACCCAGAATGGGAAGGAAACGTTGAAGGAAGAATTGCCTAGATACATAGTAGCAGAGTTGGTGTTGACAGACCTCAAGGGCCCAAGAACCCAACTGGACACAGAGGAAGGCAAAAGCTCATGAGCAGATCAAGCCAATAAGGCAGAATAAGCACCCTTTTCATCTATTTAGACGCTTTCATGATCTTCCCTCTTATCCAAATTTGACGACTCTAAAGGGTTCAATGACCTCAGAAACCGAGGATGCCCATTCAGTGTTGTCCCACTCCTAAGAGAGCGCAGGGCACCTAAGAAAGCCGCGTAAACAAATCTGTACCTGCCCTTCATCTTACAGGACCTGTACCGCCCCCTCTCCTCAGATGGTTTGGATTCAGTAGGAGACTCAGTGTAAAAGAGACAATGGAGCAGTGTATATGGTTTGTGGTTGGGTGAAGGTTTCACGTTTCCTAAGCAAACGTCTAACAGCAAAATACACAAAAGAGTTTTGCATACCTTGAAATTATGAAGACTAAATCATATAGAAGGAAATATCCAGGTATTTTATATTAATCCTTGAAAGAGATATTTTTTTATATCGCCTACGTTGATTTGACTGAGGGAGCTTGAACACAGACTGGCTCAGTTGGTGAGGGTTTTGTGCCAGGCCTGGCTCTAGATGAATTTCATGTATGGGCCCGATCTTAGTTTCAGAACAGGCTAATGGTGTAGCAAGACAGTCATAATTTCTGTAGATGGGGTTTTCATTTTGATCATAGGTAAACATGTAGATACAAATTTTCTGTACAATTCTGTACAGATTTTCTGTCTAAGCAGATTAAAATGCCACTAGCAGACATTTTTTCTTAAAGTTATATTCTTCTTAAACTTTACATTGCTGATTTTAAAGTACTTTTATTGCAAAATAATCAAAATATTCAAGTAGCGTTCTTCTTCTTCCTAGACAATATTCAGAGCTACTTGTCATTTTGTGGGTTAGTCTAGGTGAGGAAAAACACCCATGTCAAAGACATAGCTCATGAAGACTCTCTTGTTAAGCATAGGAACTTTCCTTATTTTTGTTGTAAAAAGTAAATTTTACTTTTTAAACTTATCTTTCATTGAAAACAGCCTAAGTGTAGCTTAAACATGAAGAATTTTTTCAATGGCGTTGCTATAAATTATATAATTCCTCCCTATAACCATATATATAATTTTTCAAATATATAAATGCTGAAGCTAGGAAGCTTTTTTTTAAAACATACAGACCTAAAAAATTGTGTCTGGACTTATTCCAAAAAACCAATTTGAAAAGCAAAATTCTTTTAAATGTTGCTACATAAATCAGGTCCCAAATATCCAAATCTCTACTCTGATAAATCCTGGATCTTACTGGTATTTTGGAAATTTTCATATGCAAAACTCCTTTGTGTTAAACTAAGTAAGTCTATGATCATAACCTATTGTTAATCATTAACCTACTAATTCTGCTTTCCTAGTCCTCTGTTTAAAAATTATAGTCAGCTTTGCTTAAACATAAAACAATTATTTTTAATCTGAATGTTAAGAACTAATTTAATGTGTATGGTCTATTGTATTTAAGCCATACCCTAGTGATCATTTAGTTTTACTAGTTCAAACACTAACAATTTAAGACTTGTGTAGCATGGTTTTGATATTTTACAGGCTTGACATATCTCAGTAGGTGATAAATTAAAAATGTATGATGCCACTTGGAGGCTTTTACTTGGGGTTTTCTTTTTCAAATTTTACTTGAAGATTGAATTTAAAAACAAAATGTTTGATTCAAAATGGAGAGAATTTCAGTTGTCATATACTGTTTTAAATGTTATCCATTTATCTCCTTGATAAATTGCTCAACTATCAAATTTTACCATCTGGTTTATAGTTACATATGTTACTATCTCACTTTCCAAGTGAATAAAATATTCCAACCATAAGAAGGAGAAGAAGGAAAAAAAACAGTACAGGCAGCCTAACAGCATTTGAAAACTTAGCCTTATAAAAATTAGTGCCTCATTATCCTGTCTGTTGCAGAGAAAGACACTTCTCTGGCAGGTTATTTGAGAACTGCAAACTGAACCATTCCATCTTGAAAGAACAGTTCATAAATACCTGTTCCAGACTTCAGATTTTAAAACTGTTTCCAATAGAAATGAACAGAGACTCCTGCTGAGATCAAAAGGCTGCTTTGTTTTAGCTGAAACAGTAAACATCTGTGAGGTTGCCTATGCTGGTGTCTGTTCTAGTTATGTCTTTGTAAGATGCATTACTTAATAGAGTTGAGTCCATAAAAGATTAGTATATATTTGACTGAACTGTCAAAAATGCAGAGAAAGCAGTGGAACAGTTAACCTAAATCTGGTGGGGTCAGATGGTCCAGAACAAAAAATAAATTCCAATAATTTTAGCTTCCCTGAACTGTCAATCTTATGGACAACTACTGCTTAGAAAGGTCCAATAAACGCTATTTGTTCTGGATAAGTGGTAGATATTGCCAATTGATATGAAGCCCAGGGCTTTGTTTAGACATGGCAAAAAGAAACTGGACTTGTACTAATTGCCGATAGATATCATGGCCAGCTTTCCATCCAAGCAGTTCCGAGGGAAATGCTATTCCACAGCATTTAATCTTTTGAACATATGATTTTTATTAAACGACTGTTCAGGGGCAATATATATCATTTACTTTTGAAACTAAAATCCCTCAGAGATTGAAACAGCACACCATTTATAGACTTTGAGATCTCTTCCTGTGCAGAGCATAATTCCATTATACTAAAGCAGAAATTAAAAAAAAAAATGCTTAGCAACAAACCAGAAGTTTTCAGTTTATTGGTGGAACCAAATTGATGATTTATAGGCACTTAAGATTTACTTACTTATAGAATTCTTTTTTAAAAAAAATTAGACACTGAATTTTTAAATTGTTCTACTGGGCAGAAGAGACCTCCAGCAAAAGCAATGCATTTTTGTCCTTATGGTAGACCTTAAATGTTCTGTGAAGACATTGCACTCTAGGAAAAATTTGGTCATTGGCACTTACATTTTCACCTTTAGACATCGTAGAGAACGATACAATAAACGTATCCCTGCTTTTAGCATTTTAGAAGTGCAAAACCTAATTATATATCAAGTATAAACTTCAGTGTGAATTCAAAAGACTGGTTCTGAAAGCCACGTGGTTTGTTTCTTCTTCGTCTTGCTTAATTACGTGAGGTGGGGCAGGAGTTCCCAATGTTTTCATACTGTCATAGACTTGTGAGACGTGGCAGGTCCACACCCATCTATACACATCCCTGTGTTCTTATATTGGCTCATCTAAATATTAAAAGTATCAAATACTATCTTCTAAAAACATCTTGAACCAAAATTCATGTGCCACATGTGTTCCCTATGTTAACCAGCAGGGGTATTTTGGTTGCATCCACTGCAGATCTGTACATGATTTTTTTTTTTTTCATTTAAAAGTAATGGAATCTAAAAGCCACATTTCTTAGTACAAATGAATGAATATATAGAATAATATCCTTAAAAATAATTCCATATATTTTAGCTATTGGACTACTAAATTTTTCATATGTGGCCATATATCTACCCAGGTGTGTAGGTGTTTACGTAAATTTGCAGGGCCCAGTGTGTATATGGGTGTGCTTATGTAAGTATTTGTGTATGTTTATAGACCATAAATGGTAGAGTATGGTATTTGTGACACAGCCTTATAAGTTACTGGCTCTTGTGGAATTGTATGTAAAACCTTTCATGTCATAAATCATTACCCATGACATATTAATTGAGGCATATTTAACTTCAAAAGTAGTTTTCTAAACTCGTATGGCAAAACGGTTCCAAATAATAGGCAGATGTACTGATTTCTTTTAAACAATTTGGAATCCAGTTAAACAAAAATTTCAAATTCAGATAAATCCAATATTGTGTTAACTGTTAAATATAAGCATACATTAATGCTTATATTGTTATGTCCTGATATTCTATTATGAAAATGATTATATACTATCACTGTTGTTTCTCTAATGTGTATGACATGTGGTGATTGTCAGTCAGTATTCACTAAGAAAAGGAAGTATTGATTTATAGGGTTGTGAGTGGGTGAGTAATTATATTGAAACATAAATCGAAGAGAATCCAAACTGTGTTTGATTTGAAGTAAGTTGAATTGCAAAGCCAGATAACCTGTAAGGCAGTTTTGTATGTTCTTTCAAAACACGATTCTAAAGTATTGATGTATTTTCAGTAGTAACCCTACTATACTTCCTGTATGTGTGTATAACAAATATACACACTCCTGAAAATGTTAATTGAACGAATATATTGGGAATGAACTTTTCGGCCAACCCAATACTGTATATACGTACATTTCCTATTTATGCGTATTTGCATTAGCCTGGCTAGCATCTCTAACTGTGCATGTCAGTGACAACGATATCCCACAGCATTATAGTGTGAAAATTAGAGATATATTGAATTTGAAATACCAATTGCCTGATGCAGTTTGTTATACTGTCAGCTGAAAAATATTTGTAACTTTGTGCCTGTAATGCATGTGGAAAAGATAGGAAATCTGAGGCCCTAGCTGTAATTTTTCAGGGTGCATGATATATAGTGTCTTTAAAATGTGGTTCATTTTAGTAAAGACGATGGATAAATTCCAAGATAGTATAAATGATGCATGTTATACATGGGTGTTTGTATTATATATGGCCACAAAATGGTTTTGAAGCCAGGGAAGTAGGTATCTGAAAGGTCATAGGCAAAGAACTATGAAAGTTAATTTTCTTGTGATGTGTTTCTTTGAGTTTATATTCATCAGCAAGCAAGGAATTGAGTTTATTTGTTCTAAGGACATTTTACTTTGAAATACACTATGAATGTTGTAAATTTGGATAAAATTTTTGCAGAGAGGTTGACGTATTTCCTGCTTACAGTTTGAGTTGCTCGGATGTGCATTCTCTTAAAAAAAGCATTTGGTGTTAAAATGTTTTAAACAGCAACATGTTTTAAAATCCATCAGTTGAGGCCATCAGCAGAGTTTTACAGAGCGAAATGACAAAATGTTTCGTTGACCTACCCAATTTTGAAAGTTCCATCACTTTGTACTGTGGCTTCACTGTAAAATGTTGTACCTTGTGTTTCACACTGGACCATGTTATTCCCCTCAAAGTTCATGTTGTGACACTTACCACCTTAAAAGTAACTATAATAAACAGGAAAAACCACCTACGTTGTTCAGTGAGTTTCTTTCAGAAAACTTGATAAGTAGACATTGAAACTGAAATGACTGTGTGGGGTAAGGGTTACATTCATAATCATATTTATGGTGTTTTATGATGTAATTAGCATCAGCAGATGATACCTGAGATACTGCAGAATGGCATCGCATGACATCCAAAGTATAAAATACTGACAATAACAATGAAATAAGACTATTTTGTTGAAGAATTCTGTTTTAGTTGGTTATATTAAAATCACTAATACACTTGCCTCTCAGGGTTGCATTAATGGTGAATATGTCAAAGAAATTGGCAACTGGTTGAAAAAAAGAAATTTTAACCATAGGAACTTCCTCCTGGGCATGAAGGCATTTTTCCCAAAGTCATCTAACTTGCAGGGGGAAAAAATGTGCATGTGTATATAGGTGCATGTGTGTGTATGAAAGGTATTTTTAAAGTGCTAAATAAATAAATATATCATAAATAACTATAATAACAAACTTGATTACCCAACTTTAATATAGAACAAAGACCCATAATCTGTTTCATTCTTAATATGGTATATAAGGGAGAATAGAAAATTCTACTGGCATAGTTAGAAAAAAAATTTTTACATTAACATTATTATAGAAGTCTAAAATTATGGTTTTAAATCTAACATTTTTACTAGGTTCATTTTAACCTTAAAATTATAGTTTGCTGTAATTGGTTCTCTTTATTATTTCCATGATAACCTAAATATAGTCAGTACTCAAAGCAATAATGGTACAGCTGGAAGGAATGTTTACAAGTTTATAAAATTCCAAATTGTGCTTCTACTTTCTGAATATAATAGACTTCAAAGTGAAATGGAGCAGGTGCCTGAAAGAGTAGTGCTGGGAATCCAAACGGAGGAGTTAATCATGGAGGGAGTTATTTTATTGAGAGGAGAGTCCCCTTCCAAACTATGATTTCACAGCGAGGAACTCCTAAGAGGAGACCTGGTGCCCTCCAGGACAAATGGTTGAGATTTTAAATGTACCAATCCTGGCTCTAAGTGAGCGTAGT
This sequence comes from Globicephala melas, assembly GCF_963455315.2. Taxonomy (NCBI): domain Eukaryota; kingdom Metazoa; phylum Chordata; class Mammalia; order Artiodactyla; family Delphinidae; genus Globicephala; species Globicephala melas. The sequence continues at coordinate 11,581,987 of NC_083331.1, read as the reverse complement.
GATTAGACGGCAGCAGCAAAGCAGACTGCCCCGTACAACAGAGTCGTAACTAAACGTGTTTATTTCTAATATCTCGGCTCCGTGGTTTCACTAACATAGATTTCAGTATTCCCATTTTCATTTTCTCTTCCTCTGAGTAAACCTATTTTATGAATGACAGTTCTACAGTCCTTTTAAAACTTTGACCAAATGTTTATAACTTTTTACGCATTTCAGTATTCGTTCTGAGTTATGCACGTGTTTGCTATGCCGTAAACTTTAGGTTATGCGTACTGTGGAGAATGCAGACAAGGGAATTTGGAAAAAGGAATGACTTTTGTGCCTTGCTTCAAGTAATGGAGCCTTATTAGTTATTGTGGATTGTAGATTGTTATTGTAGATTGTAGTGATTGTAGATTGTCATCAACTTATTGTTCTCTACCCACTTGGAGAGTAAATGAATATATGTTTTTTTCTATATACACAGAGTCCCTTGGATTTCAAGCTCTCTACACAAAGGTTGTGATTTAATTTTGTTATATGAGATCATCTCTAGACATTCTATAGGCCTCAAGTCAGGATCACCAAAACAATTATTTGAGTTGGTTAAATATTTGTTGGTTGTGTTTCCTTTATAAAATTGATCCAGTTGATTTCTAAATTCTTTTACTGCCATTTTCCAAAAAAAAAAGTTAACAAAGTAATAACTGCATGCCGAGACAGAATGTGAAGTGGAAACAATGTAATTATCCAGACAAAGCTAAAGTTATCTGGTGAGGTTTTTCTACCTTGATTACATCAGTTGGATCAATTGGATATTTTTGTAGTCATTATTCGGTGTGGACCCCAGCTGAATGCCATTCATACAAGTGGCAGGAGGAACTCGTACCATTTTATGTTTGAAATGAACTGTTTTTTTACTACATAGTCATCAGATACATCTTGGTAAAATGTGCTTAGAACTGTTATGTCAGCTTTCTCACTTACTTCAAAAAAGTGTGATATGTTCTCCATCTGTTACATGATCCAAAGCTACACTTAGGGTGTGTTCTTACTGAGGCCAGTGCTTTTATGAAGGTGTGCCATGAAAGCGTCCAGGTGCCAGCAACCTGTCCACCTGGTTCCCATTAAATCTGCCTGGAAGCGATGACATTTCAAATGTCAGAATCTCTCTTAGAGCAGCTAATTGCGTTAAGTTCTAAAATTACTATGTTTTGCACTGTACACCCCTATGCCTTGGAATTCGCATACTGACTGAAGCAAACACAAAATCTTATCATCGTGTATCCTATAAAATGGTTTATCTTCTCAGAAAAACCAAATAAGTAAATTGATTTCATTTATAAGCATGCAAAAATATACGTGGGCCTTTTAGCTTCTGTAGGTCATAGATAGAGGCTGATTCATCTCATTGGGTTAATTCTAAAGAACAAGAACCTACACATTTTCCCTTTAGTATTTTCAAAATCCTTCAATCAGACTTATGGGCAATAATCAAAATGTTCCTACGCTGTCTAAGGTAGTATATTTAGGAGTAGTTACCAGGGTACTCAAAGGGCTGTGGTGATTACTGAATGACTTCAACTGGGAGAGACAGCAAAAATGTTAAGTGACGAAATCAGAATCCAAAAATAACGGGCTGGAAGGATATGAATGTAATAAATATGACATTAACATGAGTAAATGTGAAGTCTTAGACTTGATCCAAAACGCCAACCTCTCAAATATAGAATAAGGATATCTTAACACACTGTGAGTTCAGTGTAGGCTTAAAAGTTATGTTGTTACTGTTAAGCCAGTATGATCTTAAAGTGCATTAATATTCTATTCACAAGGAAGAAAGCTCTACCCTTCTCTCTCTCTGTGCTGGTCAGGGTACACCTAGAGTATTGCATTTGTTTTGAGCACTAGCATTAACCAGAGAAATCGACAACTGGAGGGTCAAGGGGTCACGGGGCCCTGTCTGATGACTAACAACCCAGAAAACTGGGATTATTGAAATTGAAAAAGAGAAGACACAGAAGGGGCGAAGTATCTCTTTCCAAATATCGGAAACATTGTCCTATTGGGAAATGCACTGTACTGGGTGGCTCCAGAGGTGAGAGCTAAGAACAACAAATAGGAGATGCAGAGGGGCATCATTTGAACATAACTTAAGGAAGAACTTTCTTTGCCTTATTAACAGTCAGGGGGCTGCCTTAGGAAGTAATGTGTTCAGTATTGGAGGTGTTTGGACAGAGGCCATTTGACCGCATGCCTGGGATTTTTGTAGTGGGCATTTGGTCTCTCAGTGGAAGTAGGGTAGAACAGGTAATATTTAAGGTCCATTTCAGTCCCTGAAATTCGTTGAATCCATGAATAGTCATTGTCTTGGAAAAGTGTATAATGTTAACTATCTTACTTCTTTGGGGGAAAAGAAGAGATAACACTGTTAGAAATTTAATACATTTATTTTACGTCATTTGAGCATAGTAAATAAAATGAGAACTTTCCATTTTCAGAGTACCGTGTTTGTAATTAAATGTTTTTCTCTTACAATTGTCTGTTACCTTCAGACAGTATGAAATTTGAAATGACTTGGAGTATATTTTCAAACCTAAAGTTGAAAATAAGCAATTTTAAACATAAGCAGACTTGTGTTAACCCTACTTTTTTTTTTTTTAACCAGAGCCTAAAAAACCTGAGGGGTTTTTTGTTCATAAGGCAGAGAAAAACACGGCTGGCACTATGGCCAGCTTGAAGGGCATCAGATATTTGGTGGCACTGTTGAAAATGCAATTCATTAGTTGATAAGGCAGTTTAGTGAATAATATCCAGCAAGTTTATTAAACATTATAGTTTAAAAGATGTTTTCGTATTATTTGGGTCAGAATTCTGTATTGAGTATCTGACGTTCTTATTAAAAGAACAAGATTTTGGAATTGAGTCCATAAGTCGTGGACATCTTTGCTAGGAAATACGCTACTAGTCTATTAATTTGAATGCTTGATTCTGAAAGAATGTGTCTTTGTATTCTAAAATCTAAAACGCCGTATGACAGGACAGCACCTGCCATCCCAAACCACAGTGTGTCTGCATTATTAAACACCATTTGTGTTGCTGCTGGAAGAAATTCAAGGATCAGAAGGCCCAGAAGAGAAAGTCTACATTTTAGACATTTCCTTACTGCCTTCCTGCTTGGAACACCGTTTGTCTACAGCACAAGCAATGACACAAGGGATAAAAGATCTCCCTGTTCCGGAAAACACAAACCTTCCCCTCAAATGTGGTAGCGTTAATGTTTCTTTTCTCCAGACCTCGACATCGTAAATCTGCCTTGTCTCAGCCATGTATTCCAATATTATAGATATCAGGTTTTCACAAACAAACATCCGTAAAAGTCTGAAGAGCACACTTAGCTCATACATTTATAGTGCCTTTGACAGAGTTGGTTATGACAGCACAGTTAGTGTCCCAGCAAGAAAAACTCTGTTTCAGGGTCGCAATCTGAATCCTTTCTGGCCTGCCACAGGACAATGCGTGCTTCTGGTCACAAAGGGAGATTGAATGAGACATAAGGATGGAAACAGCTCAAGTCACCAGGCTGATGGATTGGGGGATTATTACCATACTGGAAAGTAAAAGGCACATCACACAGACTAGGTGACCTTCAGGCATGTGGTGTACTAGAGTCACCACAAAACTTCTAGAAAGTCCTGTGAGGAAGCAGATGCATCAATGCCATGAATTTAACTTTTATTCCCATCGTGTCACCTGTCAGCTTTGATGAACTCGTCCCATGGAACGTGGTCATCTTAGCGGACCCAGGAGGATGTGCTATGGCAGTTGACTCAAATGGCGCTGCAGTGACTGAAGTAGCGTTTGCCCGATTATGTTCATCCTTTGGGTGAAGACTAAAATCTTTGAATTTCCTGATATTGTTGGGCGTAATGGCAAGATACTGTTGGGCACAATGACAGTACGTAAAACTTCTCTTCCTACTTACTTTGTGCACAGTTAAGGCTGGATGGAATGGGGAGGAGGTTGAAGGGAGACAGGTAAGCAGAGCAGAAGTAGGTCAACTTTGCTTCTCGCCACCTCTTCATTATTAATTCAACTACAGACGCTCTCTCCCTTCTCTCTGCTCCACAGACAGCCGGCACCATGAGCCCATGCCGCCCCTCACCGCCTCCAGGCTCCCATCAGGCCAACCAAGTGGATAAACCCAAGGAAACAGAAGGAGGATCTTTTAGGACAAGCTGTGTTCACTGTTTAGAAATAGCATTGGAATGTGCAAATTGCTTTCTCAAGGAGTAGATAGAGGGATGGAAGGATTCATTGTTAAAGTACTGCCTCGTGGCTGATCACAGTATTAAATATTTGGTATTGGTTCATCCTCTGAGCTTTGTAATATAGTTGTTACACTGTTTGCTCTCATGGGTCTTGGGTCCAGATACACCCCAAATTTACAAAGGAATCACAGGCTTAGGCTTTCAGTTCTCTCTTTGCCTCAGGAATAAAAGTAATAATAAGTCAATGTTTCTTGCTATGTAACATTTAATGTATCAATAACTTGCTTAGTGCTATGCCTTTATCTCAAAATGGAATTAAGAAACCCGCTCTTCAACCTTTCTCCAAGGATGTGGCAAAGCTGAATATTTTTTAAAGGATATTCCATAAAAAACAAACTGAAGAATTTTTTTTTCTATGGTAAGAATAGAAAAAGAAAAAAGATCAGAATGACCCCTTATCTGAAGCCTGTTTGCAGATGAGAGTGTGGAAGAGTGAGGTGAGATACCTCAAAGCTGCCAAACCTAAACAGTGCGCAAAAGGATGCTAACGTTGAGAAAAAGAAATAAAAAGTCACGGAACATCCAAAGGACGGTGATGAGCCTGACTCAGTTAACGCCATCTGTTGTTGGGTAATAGGGTGGGGGGAGAGGTCGTCCCAAATGAATAGTCTAAGAGCCTCCCTTTCCGAGTGTTAAGACCAATTACTCCCTGGTGGTGGGTACGGTTACCTCCCGAGATTCTGGGCTGGGCACAGCACCTGGAGACTCAGGTAGTGGGACCGAGGATGTTTATTCTCTGTTTCTGTTTCCCCCCGCAGAGCTCTCAGCATGGTGGCTCCTCCACTTCACTGGCATCCACCAAAGTCTGCAGCTCGATGGACGAGAACGACGGACCTGGAGAAGGTGGTGAGTTTTGGACTTGGTGTCTGAGGAGAAGGCTCAGCTTGTGCTTGGGCAGAGGATGGGCTGGCTAACTTTACACCCACCAGGAAACGGTCACTCCTCCAGCAGCATGAGCCTGAAGCAGCTTCAGAGGCTCGTAGCAAGGGGTAGGATTGAACGTGGCTCCCACCGGGGACGGCATCTACTCTCGGGGGCCGGGAAGAGGGAGTTAGCCTAATGTGGAGGCGTTTCCCATCCTGTGAAGGTATAAGCACCCTAACAAAGCCAGCTGTTGCCCACTTTGCAAATAAAAGGGGGCAATTGTTGCCTTTGTTGTTCCAAATTCTGTTCACTTCTGGAACAAGAAGGACATCTTTACTTTTTTTTTTTTTTTTTTTTTTTTTTGCGCGGTACGCGGGCCTCTCACTGCCGTGGCCTCTCCCGTTGAGGAGCACAGGCTCCGGACGCGCAGGCTCAGCGGCCATGGCTCACGGGCCCAGCCGCTCCGCGGCACGTGGGATCCTCCCGGACCGGGGCACGAACCCACGTCCCCTGCATCGGCAGGCGGACTCACAACCACTGCGCCACCAGGGAAGCCCCTACATCTTGACTCCTTTGCTTGACCGTGATAGCCCTGCAGAGGCACTCTAACTTAAGTGAAGTCAACATGTGAAAATCTGGCTTTACAGAAAGAATGAATTGATGGCAATTGCAAAAATATTCTTTGGACCTTAAGTGAATTCCCTTCAGAAAGTGGTGAGATGATGTGGATTCCAGAATAGACTTTTTTGCTAACTCCTGGATTGTTTTAGATAAGCCTCTTCGGCTCTCCACATCTCAGTTTTTCTTCTACGAAATGGAGATTGTAATATATGCCTGTTTCCTCCCTGGGGGTTATTATCAGGCTCAAATCAATTACGAGAAAGTATTTCGAAACTAAAGTATAAAACTGATATGATCAAGCCACTGTTACAGAATCAGCACCCCTTATTTGTTTTAAATAATATGATTTAATTTTCCAATAAAGTACCATTAGGGGGAAACATTTTTATTATGTTATGTGTGATACCTGACTTACCCAAGGATTATTTCTTGACTACCATGCAATATCAGACTTTTTTGGTATTTCCAGAAGTATGAAATTCAGAAGCCTCTTTTGTTCCAATGTGTTTTATTTACCTAATGAAATGAAATGGTCCTTGACGGAGCCTTTTTGGCTAACTCTTCTTAGCCAAAAGCCTAAAAGATACATTTTTTTTCAATAGTCAGGAAAAAAATCCCAAGCCATGTGCTCCGGATGGGTGCCCAGTGGAAGGAAGGATGGAAGTACTTCCCTGCATTTCCCATCTGAAGCCAGGGTTGCCGCTGACAGCTAAGGATGGTTACTTTTACTATCCGTGTAGTAAAGGGCCTCAAGACCGCGTCATCCCAGAGATATTTTGTAAATCCGGGTGCTCTGCAGCGGATTTGAAACTCCTCCGACCATTTTCTGTAATAACCATGGGCTAGACAAAAATCCCCAGTCTGAATCCTTCAAACGGAGGCAAAACTGTGGCTTCTTTGGGGTGAGATGGAGGGGGTGGGGGGGAGTGGAGGTAAGTCCCCAGGTCTCGCTTTATTCCGGAGACCACTGAGATAGCTTCTAGTGGGTTAAACGTAAAACGTCACCTGTAAAGAGATGAAGAGGTTGCAGAAATGCCGAGGACAAAAGCAGTGGCAGAAAATGTCCTACATTTGTACACGCTTTCCAGAAATTTCCTCCACTCTAGAATCCAGAGTGGTGCAGACTGGACATGATCACAAAACCAGAATAAGTAAGGGTCCTAAAGCCGATATCTGCTGATTGTGAGTTTCCATTTCCCGTTCCCCAACCCTGCAGACTAAACTCAATGAGAACACGGAAATCACCAAGAAAGCCCATTTGCCACCTACGGTTGGTTTTAATTTTATTTTGAGAAGAAATGTTTAGTCTCAGTTTATGATTAAAGGTCAGGAAAGGAGCACATTTAGGAAGCACAGTAGGCTTCCATCTCATTTTGTGTTCAGGTTGCCTGAGGGGAAGCCAGGATTTATAACTTTAAAGCATGTAAATTTTAGAGCCCAGCTATAAAAGCCTTTTTATACCCCTAGGATGTTAAAGGTTATCCACTATATTTATGTGACCTAAGTGTGGCTTATTTAGTTTTATGGCCTTAGATATTTAAAGCATTATTAGGCATTTGTAAAATATTTCAAAACGCATTTTAAGGGGGAAAATGCGTTGTGTTAGTGGCACTAACATAGTTGAAACTACACAACTGTTCTGTTCAGACATAATAGATATTGCAGTTTTAACTCAACATCCAGTGAGAAATTTGTCTAAAATCTGCTCATTGATACTGGGGAGGGGTAGCAATCAGTGCTTAGTTCATAAGGAATTTTACGGAGATCTCTATTTCAGGATGTAGTAAAGCTAAGTGTCCAAACAGCAGGCATTTCTCATGCTTGTACAATGTCAAGCGGCCCAGAGTCCCTTACGAACCGCATCTTCCTCCCTACCTAGGAATGTCATTTTTCTGGACACCATGGGTATGCAGTAAACGCTATTGATCAAATTGGCATGAAATGAAAAGTGAAACTTCCTCCTCAGAATCCCCACTGCGGCAGAAAGCATAAGTTGCATTTACCTAGGTGGCAGTGGACCCCATACATTTTACGTTTCCTTTTAGTTTATCATTCATCTTAGTAATAATGGTTGATGATGCAATGTCGGCAAGGAGGTGGGAGTCGGGGACTGGCCTCCCTATACAGAAAATGACATATTGACGCTGAATCAGTTCCAGTCTATTAGATGATACTTCTAAACGTATCTTTTGTGCAACATCTGTGTTCCCTTTTCTACCAATAAAAACATGCTAATGATTCTTTCAGAAGTGCTGGAGGAAGGCTTCCAGATTCCAGCCACAATAACAGAACGATATAAAGTCGGAAGGACAATAGGAGATGGAAATTTTGCTGTTGTCAAGGAATGTGTAGAAAGGTGAGAAGGATATCATTTGCATTGAGCTTTAAAGGAAGCACTTGGCGTTATGTTTTCCAAGACAGCGTCTTTATTTGCGGTCTGTGGCACATATGGAATAGGTTAATGTCTCAACTCCAGATGTAAAAAATATTTAAAAGAAAGAAAAGCCCATCTAACAACAGATTTGAAAAATGTAGTGATTCCTGGGGACAATCTATAAATTAAGGACTTTGATTTTTCTTTTTAATGTACTCAGCAACACTTTGCCAGAGCTTTCAGGTAAGTCCTTGTATTTTGTTAAAACAAACAAACAAAAAGAACTATTGAATAGTTTTTTCGGCACTGTTTCGAGACATTTTGTAAAGGTCAGAACATTCTTCTATGGGTGTATATCTCTAACATATAACTTGCATAAAATTAAATACAGTAACTTCAAAAAACTTCAAAATGTATCTGTTCTGATCCTGACAAAAACAGCATTTAATACATTCAAATGTTTTAAAATGAATGAACTAGGCACTCTTGTGGGCCAAAGGGAAGGACTTGGAGTGAAAGGTTTACCCCTGGGACCTTGATACCTAATCAAGGACAGTAGCTGGGGCTACTGGTTGGAGAAGTGACAAGTAATAGTCATAGCCCAGATCAAGACCGCCTCAAACCCTAAGCCCAGCGTGAGATTTGGAGTTCGTTTCTTACGGGGGACCTGGTCAGCCGGCAACTTCCTCTCAGGGCTGCTGAGCAGAGTACTGGAAAGGCGGGGGCTCCCACCTGGTTCCTTCAGGGAGTGTGTCCGCTGGCGCCCTGGGGGCTGGTCTGGGGTGAGCACCTTCCCCACTGCTCTTCCCCGCTCCCCTTTCGCCTACTCCCTGGGAGAGGGCCCTGTGCGCTGCCCGAGTTCTCAACACTGTGTGGAAAGAATGCTTTAATCTCCACCTCCACTCAGAGAGGATGTCTCAGACTAGAGGCTCTGTCTGCAAGACCCAGAACTTACTTTTCTCCAAGTCCGTTGACTTAGAAATGAAGATCCGTGCCACATTAGAGCTGGACGTCTGCCCAGGGCCTCAGACACTGTGAGGGCCCTGAGTTTGGCCAGTGGCCACTGATTTGCTTCCCTTCACCCTTTGCCCGACTGAGGTAGTGGAGCCCTCCTTAGGCTCCCCTGGAGCGGTGGGTCTCAGACTTTGCCCCACTCAGCATAGCAGCTGGGCCAAGTCATTCCTGAGGACGGTGACAGCGACCCCTAGAGCAGCCGCTGTGTGTCGGGGACGGGCATGAGTGACAGGCAGCTTGAAAATTCCCTTTGCTAATCCTGCTGCCCCGCTTTCCCCTCCCCCTCGTTCCCCCACTCCCACCATGAAGTTTGACCATCTGTTGCATGACTGCGAAATATAGAAATTTTCCCGTGACTTTCCTGGGCCTAACACCTCCTCAAACAGGAGCAGCCACTGTTTACTGAGCATAAACTACATACAAGGCCCTTAACCTACGATACTTCATTTAATTATCATAATAATCCCATAGTTATGGGATTATTATATATAATCCCAAACTGTTTCCATCTCATATAAAGAACGCCCGGAGAAGCTAGATGCCCAAGTAAGTTAAGTACTCAGCTAGTAAGTACTTAGCAAGGCAAGGATTCAAGTTCAGCTCCAAAACCCACGCCTTTGGACCACTCTGCACCAGTGCCTCCTGCCTCGGACCAGGGGTCTTCCGTAAGAAAGTGGCTTCGCTGAGCCAAAGTCACACACAACACGCTTGTCCCTGTACAAAGAAGACAGAAGTTAAGTGAGGAAAGCCATCCCCAGAGTAATGGGTGGAAGCGTGTGTGCGTTTATATAATTTTATATTTCATTGATACTTTTACTGATAGCAAGCCCAGCCCTTTTAAACTTAATTTCCTCTGCAGCAGAAAACCCCGTGTCTGGCAGATCCCCGTGCCCTTCCCCCGCGGCGCCTGGTTCCTTGCCAGGGTGCGTCATCTGTTGAGTCTGGAGTGGTGGCCATGTGCTCGTCCTCGGATCACGATAGCATCTCAGTCCCACAGTCCTGGTCTTCCCATGATAGAAATTTATCATTTCTCCATCCTGAATTAATTTCTTTCTTTCTGGTTTGCATTGTGTGCGTTTTGCATGAGTTCACATCTTGGGTCTCATACGAATCATCAGAGTCTAAACACCAGATTGCCCCCCAAAAGTGTTAGTATTCCGCTCCCGCGGAACAAGAACATGTGGCATCTGCCCTCTCTCCCCAGAGGTATCACGAAACAATCTTTTAATATTTTCCAGAGGTCCAGGAAAATAAAAGGGAACTAAGAATGTTTTGAATGGCACACGTTGCTTGCGGGGGTACATTCTGTCATATTTTAAAGGAGGAATATGTATTAAAAAGAGCAAGTACGCCTCTCCTCCGTTAATAATATGCTGTCACAGGGAAGGTTTTCCTGCAATAATGGATGCAGTAACGTTGCTGCAGAGGCCGTCCCTCCCCTGGTCCCGTGCCAGCACATCCCATCGTAGGGGATGCCAGGTCTGCTTCGATTTCTGCCTATCTCCCCATAGCAGTCTCGAGTGGCCTCAGGAGCCCCGAGGACATGCTAAAGGATGTCGGTGGACTTTTGAAGCTGTCTTGCGGAGCCTTTGGAAGCCCCAAAGAAAACTCAAGAAGCTGAAAAGCACTTAAGAAGAGATCCGAGCACGGGTAGGGGGCTCACAATGAGATGCCCTTCATCCCTGGCTTCCTGGCTCTGTGTGGACTAATTACCGTTCAAGCCACGGGTACCGGCAATGCGGTCGTGAGCAGGGACAGTGTCGCAGGTGGCTCCTGGCCCTCCTCCCCACCTGCACTGCTTGCACGTTTTGGCACCGTAGGCATCAGAACTGGATTAAAATTCTAGCTGCTCGTGATTCCCTCTTTCTCTCCTCCACTTGTAAACCCAAAGAACTGCACAACGAAAGCGCTGGCAATGAAGGTAGGCAGGCCCAAACCCACCCGAACGAGCTAAGACTTTAGCGTCAGCAACATGGGTTGCATCCACCTAGACAATCTTCAGAATTTTCAAGAACCGGGTACCTATAGTTGGAAGGCATTTCCTTCTGAAGTGGGATTTGGAGGATGAATCAGCATGAAGAACTTTAAGTATCTCTCAGCTACCTGACAGCGTTCTTTCCTCTTTCCTTCCTAAAGATGCTCTGGCACCTGATAGCCATAGGGCCCAAGTTCAAATTCAAAATAAAACTCTACTCTGAAGATGTTTGACAAGACACCGGGATGCCTCAGTTTTCTGCTTTACAGAGGAGGCTGAGATTTAGCTTTTTTTTTTTTTTTTTTTTTTTGCGGTACGCAGCCCTCTCACTGTTGTGGCCTCTCCCGTTGCGGAGCACAGGCTCCGGACGCGCAGGCTCAGCGGCCATGGCTCACGGGCCCAGCCACTCCGCGGCATGTGGGATCTTCCCGGACTGGGGCACGAACCCGTGTCCCCTGTGTCGGCAGGCGGGCTCTCAACCACTGCGCCACCAGGGAAGCCCTGAGATTTAGCCTTATTATGATTAATTGGTAAACAAAGGGTGCTGTTTACCAACCCCTCTTTCCTGGGGGAGAGGGTCTTTCTGTCACTGTCCTAACTGCCACCAGCCTCTGGAGTTTTCACAACTCCACCAACATGTTTGGAGCCCCTGCTAGTTCAGGCCTATGCTGGGCCATCTCCAGGGCTACAAAGAGAGTCAAGACGGGGCCCCTTTGCTTGAGAACCTGACGCGTAAGCAAAGGACTGCCTTGAAATTCAGTAAATGCCATGTCAGAGGAATGCCTGGGAAACCACATTTCCTCTTCCACATGATCTTGATAAAAATCTTCAAAACAGAGCAAACAACCAAAAGCCCGTTGGTCCAGAGCACCCTTTTCATAAACATTCTGCTGCCCTCCAGGGCTGAGGGCAAGGGTGAGAAGAAGACTGCCCCAGGGCTGAGAATCATTCAGTTAAACAAGACAGCTTTCTCCAAACCATTTTTAGTACAAACCTGAAAAAGTAGATTTAGTCCAAGTTTGTAAAATTCAGACATTTCTCCCTAGTAGTTGGAGCTCTAGCCTTGGGTCAAACTTAATAGGAAAGTGACTTTACAAATTGAGTTCCTGTAGACAAGGAGGAAAACAAAGCTTGTTCTGCTGTTGCCGCTTTGGCTGCGGCATTTGAGGTTTGTGTAATTTCGTGAAAGGTCAAGAATATAATTTCAGGAGCATACAAGCAAATGGCCTGGACGTTCCACAGCAACCCAGGTGTCTTCTCTCCTTCTCGACACACGGAACTGTAGACTCCTTGAGGTCAAAGACCAGGTCTCCATCACCTCTGTGGCCACCGAAGAACCATGCTCATGACTGCTTGCTGAATGATTACCTGCGGGCAGTGGTCCTCAGAGTTTAGGGTACGGAGGAAGGCAGGTATCTTATTTGAGGTTTTATTTCTTGCCAAATGTTCTCATTTACCAACTTAAAGCAAGCGGTGAAGTTCTTACTCGTATGGTGTACATTTAGTCCTAGCACCTGTTTTTAGTCTCATTTTCCAGATGCAGCTACTTTCCTATAAACATGCACTTCTAGTAATTAAGGATTTTCTTGTGACTTTATAGTTCTGTCCTCAAGGAATCCAGAAAGAAACCTTTCAGTATTAATTTTGGTGGTCCTCCTCAGGGCTCACTGTCTGGTATAAAATATGGGTAAATCTAATTGAGTGTTTAATCCTATTTTGTAAGGTTCTGGGTAGTCAACCCACAGGGTCCTTTTTCCTAGTAAGCTCTAGGGCCACTGCAACGCAGGTTTGCTTCCATTTTCCCCTCAGCTGTAGGCTTAGCATCTAACCTGATTGTTTGGTGTCCTGGAAGCCAATACACCCTCTTGTTCCCTGGGGATTCTGTTCCTTGTCTATCCGGCTGTAGAGGAGGATTTTCAGCCTTCCCGGGTCCCACACCAGCTCTTTGCTTTGAGTGTAGCAAGGCTGAAGTGTTGCTCATTCTAGGGAAACAGGGGATCAATTGGTAGCCATGGAGAGGACAAAGCCAAGAAATTCCTGGATCTTCTGACCAGCACCATCCCACATCCATCCCCTTTGTGGAGGCACTGAGTCCAAGTGTCAGCTTCATTCTAGCTCTCTGTACCTGCCTGGGACTGCTGGCTTTTATCAAAGCTGTCAGACCAAGAGTTCAGATTCCCTGCCATCAAATGAAACATCTTAAACTAGATAGGAAATTGCTCATGTATTCCAGTCTTAGATTTGCTTTGTCATCATTTTTAGTGATTCACGAAAAGCAGAATCCAGAAACACTTCAGCTTTTAGTTTTCCTCGATTAAATATTTTCAAATTTGCAAACAGACCCTTCAGAAGCCTCTTAAGAAGAGTTACTGAAAGGGACCCTGTGCTCCTTCTGTGATGCGAGGATTCCCCTCGTAGATGAGTAATTTCACGTTCTCATTTATCTGTTTGCGCGTACATTTTAAACTTCTAATGGGAAGTATTTTGTTGGCCCTCTAACTGAAGTGCTTTTCCTCCACCCCCATCCCATAGTACACACACAGCCTTGCTGAAGGTCTGGCGTTTATGTGGGGTCGTCTAGCACCCCAAGCCCTGCATTTAGCCAAGGCTGACTCAGCCTTCCTCCATCATGTTCTCTGCCCACACGGGGGCCTGAAGAATCAACAGAGGCATACTTGGGGCTCTCAGTCCATTTCTTCACGAGGCTGAGGCAATTCGGGTTGCGCTGGGTACCCTGCACCCGGGCAGGGGAGCCGCCCTGAGGCAGAGGGGTTTAACCTCCTCGCATCCGAACCACAGCGCTCTCTAGTGGAGAAAATCAGCTTCAAAATGATTGTTTCAATCTAGTTTCATTCCTCAGGTACAATTATATATAACAACTTGGTCAATGTTTACGGTTTTCTGCAGGCTAGGACCCTGAAGGTCCTGGAGGTATAGCGGAAGAAGTATTTTTAGAAGTAAATGACAGGAGTGGTTTCTAAGATGCCCTTGAAACACACTGTTAATATCTGGCCTCATGATGTGTTTGGAGGCGCATCACTTTCTTGCTCTTGCCGTAATGTACACCTAGGAAATTCTCCATACTGAAGCTTTTAAAACCCTATTTTAAACTTTCGTTCTTGATCACCTTCACTCCCATTGTATTCATTTGGACCCCTAAAATTGGCCTTTATCTGTAGGTGAAAACCTAGACTCTCTTGGTTTCCCCAGCAGATATGAAATGGCAGTGCTTGTGGAGTAGTGGTTTCTGACGATTATGAAGTATGCGTCGTGTCCTTTGACGGTGGACCTGTCGTGGTTGGCGCTGCAGTGTCTGGGAAATGCTAACACAAATGAGGAAGCTGTTTACAGCTGCAGTGTGACTAAGCCCTCCTTCCCACACCCACCGCGGAGAAGGGGCAATGTTGGCGGGGCTGCATGCGAAGCAGAGACCCCAAGAGTTCCAAGTTCTGACCTTAGTGCTGCCGTGAGGCTTTGGCAAAGCGAGTTCATTTTCGTCGTCACCTCCATTTCACTTCTATCAAATGAGACAGCGATGAAAGGCCCAGGAGGTCACGGGATGCTCAGTTAATGGCTGCATCCCTTTCTATATTCCTTGAGCACCTCATCCGCTAGTTCTCCAGTGGAACACACAGGGGTGCAGACGACTCAAGTCTGAAGAGTGTGAACTGCTTCTTGAGAGTTGTCAGTGTGGCCGTGAGAGCCATTCAGAAAACTGTCACAGCTACACTTCACTTCGTGGAGAGAGAACTTCAAGAGAGGCTGGGAAGAAGACGGGCAGAAACTCACATCCTGACCACACCACTTCAGAGGGAGGGGCAGAGCACAGCCACCTTGCAGGGGGACTTATGCATGGGACTAGCAATGGCAGCAATTTTATTACAAGTATGACAGTGTTAGCAGCTTGTGAATGTTTCTATGCTAGCATGTCCGTTGTCCTTACACTTGGTCAGCCCCTTAAAGTTCACTTATTTCTTTTAAAAAAGGAAAAGAGAATTTTTTACAAAGTAGTTACATCACGATGCAAGATCACTGCGGTAAGAAATGAATCCTTAACAGGATGATGCAACAGATCTGAAATTAAGTTGTTTTTATTTTATTTTTTTTTAAACTTTCTCTTTGCAGGTCGACTGCTAGGGAGTATGCTCTGAAAATTATCAAGAAAAGCAAGTGTCGAGGCAAAGTATGTATACGGTTTATTCTTATGAAAATACAGTGTTTTGGAGGCAGAACGAAACACAAAGATGAGCTCCCGAATAAACATAAATTTACGCTAGGAGTTGTGGAACAGAATGTTGTATATGTATTAGGATATAACTTTATTCTATAAATATTCCTGGAATAAAAGTTAGTTGGAATGATTGCATGTTATTTCTGTTCTTTCTCTGTGTTTGCCTCTTGGCTTACTTCTTCTATTACTTTTGTGATCTAAGTTTCATTTCATCCTTCTGTATGCAGTTATACTTAACATGGTAGGTTCTGACATTACAAACACCTTCTAAGGACCTTCAACATCTCTTGGCAATTCTAGGCTGTGTGAACATCAGAATTTAAGACAGACTCCATATACTTTACCCAAAATACATCTCCCTTGATCTTCAAATAGTATAGTTTTGTTCATTCGAGTCCGCTCCTCATGTATTTTGATGTGTATCTTGATTAAGGTCACTTTTGCCTTGAACAGGAGCACATGATCCAGAACGAGGTGTCTATTTTAAGAAGAGTGAAGCACCCCAATATCGTTCTTCTGATCGAAGAGATGGATGTACCAACTGAGCTGTATCTTGTCATGGAATTAGTAAAGGTGTGTATTTTGGAGAAAGAGATAAACCTGTACAAGGCACCCCACTCTTCTATACAGTAGAGCGCTCTCCTTTATTTCCTCCCACCAACATCCAGTCTCTTATTTCTGTGCATTGGCATAATGGTTAAGAGTATTAGCACTAGAATTATACTCAAAAGTTCAAGTCCCAGCCTTGACCTAAATAGCTCCCTGATCTTAGGCGTACCTCTCTGTACCTCGGTTCTGTCCTATGTAAAATGAGGATAATAATTGCTAGGAATAAAAATGGCTAGGAATGCTTTTGTGAGGGTAAGAGGGATGTCTTTCACCAGCTTCTGTGACACAGAAAGTATTAGATGCCAATACAGTTGTGGTTACTGTTGTAGTAGAAGTTGTTCACTGTTCCAGGAACTACATCCAGAAGTATCATTATTATAAGAGCAGGCTTTAACCTTTTAGCCACGACCATAATAGAAAAATAGCACCATCTTAATAATAATGTGAAGAGTCTGCCACCTTTCGCTGAAGGTTACAATCTCATCCTGTCACATAAAATTAAGTTGTTATTCTACTCAATCATAGAATATGGGAATGGCCAAATGTTGACGATGGTTGCGTCTAGGTGAAAGGTAACCCCCTTGTTCCCTCTACTTCCATACTTGAAAATTTCTTAATTAGAAATTAAATTTAAAAATTGAATGTTTCATTTTCATGAAGTCGTAGTTTTCTCAAGCCTTTTCTATTATGTTACTCTAACTGAAGGCATAAGTAATTTCTACTTTAGTTGTAAAGTGATATAAGTTAGTCACATCATCTTCTCCATCAGCGGTGTGCCAGTGAGCAGCTAGGGCTCCAGGAACCCTGTTTAGAATCACTCAGCTGAGCTGGTGGTGGGAATCAGCACCCTGGAATATGGGGTTTCCTTTTGTAAAGATTTAAGACCAGGCAAGCATTTAATCAACTAATCTGTTACTATATAGAAGAGTGTTCGTTCTAGGGCCTGTAAACTTTCATTATTCAGAATTTCTTTGCTTTACTTCTGTTGGCCTTTTTTAACTTGGTGGTTATTTATGTTTATAGATGAAGCCTGTTCTTTTTCTACTTCAAGTTAAGATTTGTTTCTCTGAGGGTGAGGGCTTTTTTGTTTGTAGTAACACAGGTTCCTGTCACGTTTGAGAGTAAGGGAGATAAAAATGCTAACCGTTTATTCCAACAAAGAAAGGTCAATTTCATTTATTCAGAAGATTTTCATGTTGGCACTTAATGACCAAATATAGTTTGGTAATTATCAACATTGTCCATTAACAGCCTTTGTGAATTCTCTCTGGGTGCTGGGACTCCTCAGTTGAGCCACTCTATCGTACCCTTACATTTAGTCTGACCGAGAACCACCGTGAGGCCAGGTCTGAAAGCATCCCGAGAAGTGAAGGCCAACCCCAGGCTTGACCTGAAAGTCTCCCACGACATCCCCCCTGAGGAATTTCGCTTGGCCTGTGCTTGTCAAACCCTGAGAGGCCAGTAGGATGCCCAGGAGGGCCTGAAGCTGTAGGATAAATGAGGCCTGTGTTCCAGAAAACAGTGAAGTGACAGTTCTTAAGAGTGAAATTCCATAATTACCAAGAACGGGACTTCAGGCTTCTGGCTGCAGACGTAAACACATGCACAGTGCTTGTGTGTTCAGAGGAAGGGAGGCCTGTGGACGGGGTGGCTCTGGGGCCCGTTGCTAAGGGATCATCACGAGTGAGAAAGACAAAGGGAGTAGAGGGGACACTGCAGGCAGCGGCTCTACTGAGGACGGGTATGGAGTGAGGAGGGAGTGTGACCTGTTCGGGTGACCAGGGAAGACATACCCTACCTGGAGCATTAATGTAACTGGTCTAGGTAGAGGCAGGAGATGAGGTTAAGCAAGTTGGAACGAAGGCTGGGGGCAGAGCGGGGAGAGCCGTGGGAAAGGAACGCTGATTTCATGACAAGAGAAAGAAACGTCGAGTGGGAAGGTGACAGTCCGTGCACACAGTGCTTTGCGTAAGGAGCCGGGGGACGGCCTAGAAGGCTGTGTCAGAGGCACGCCTTAAAGGGAGGACTGGTAAGATCTGTGGACTGATTTGCAGAAGGTGAAGAAGAAATGAGTTTACAGGCTGCCTGGAGCCTAGATAACCAGGACGATGGTGGAGGCTTGGCAGGGTGACCCCACACGGCCCTACACAGGGTCCGGCGTGCTGTTCACGCGAACCGCAGTGAAAACCCCACCTCCCGAGGTGGTATGGAAACAACTGCAAACCCGCACGTAGCAGCCTTGCCTTTGCGCGAGACAGAGTGTTGAGAGGGAAAGTGTTCATTTGGAACAAAACGTACGTGCTTAGCTTGGGAACTGCTGCGGCTGAAGGGTCAGTGGGAGACGCTCCCCTCCCCCGAGCAGAGATTATACAGTGTCACAGAGGGCCAGGTCAGGATTTGAAAATGGTCAGCCTACAAGCGCTCTATTTTGCATTTGCTATTTAAAAAGAAAAATTAAACCTCTTAGCCCATTAGGTAACAGATGAACACAGTCAGCCACTGGGCTCGGCTCCTTGGGACCTCGTGTGCAAGAAGGATGCACACATTGTCAGTAAATCAGACCCAACTTCGCTGAAAGCATTTCAAATAAATGAATCTAAAATTGGAGCCTAAAATCTTTGTTTCACCAAATAACGATAAATTAGCCAGGAACAATGGAAACAAAAGTTCAGATGAATAATGGTACTAGAAAACTTTCTTTGAAATTTCTCCACCCTCCTCCCTCTCTTTCTCTTTCATCTTTGGAGTGACAGTTTCTGGTCCTTTTCTCTGTTCTTACAAAGAAGCACATTATTGAAAAAGAAAACACTACGCCCACTCCACGAGACCTAAATCTAGAGAAGAAGAGAAGTGTGTGTGTGTGTGCGCGCGTGTGCGTGCGTGTGCGTGTGTGTGTGGTGGTAATTTCACAAGGCAGCAGAGCATTTTGTTAAGGGTGCAGTTTGCAGTGTTACCTGTTTCTCATTTTGGGAGATTTGGGATTAAGAGTTTGACCTTCTGCTGGCGGTTGGCATGAGGCAGGTAGCACATGCCACCAGGATTCCCAGGTGTCACAAGGCCTCTGCCCTGGAGACCTGGCTCCGCTTCCTCTCCCTGGCTGGGAGTTTAAAGGCAGAGAATCCTCTCTCTTTCCTTTGAGCTCTGGAGGAAATGTCACTGGCTGTCACAGTGGGGAGAGAAATCACTATAAGGTCTCCGGGCCTTTGAGAGAGAGGTGGCAGGAAAAGCCCTTGGAACCCAGAGACCCTGAACGCATCCTTCACTCCCTTTATAGCGTGTCACGCGCCTCTCCAGGCAGCGCCATTGGACCATCTGTTAATGTGCTTCTCCTCCTGCTGTTCTGTCTCAGGGAGGAGACCTCTTCGATGCCATCACTTCCACTAACAAATACACTGAGCGAGACGCCAGTGGGATGCTGTACAACCTGGCCAGCGCCATCAAATACCTGCACAGCGTCAACATCGTCCACCGTGACATCAAACCAGAGAATCTGCTGGTAAGAGGGATTCCAACTGCAGGACGTCTTGAGTTCCAAGCATTCATGAGTGAATATGAGCATTTCTCTCTTTTTTTCTTTTTCATTTTCTTAAAATCAAAAATGACTGTAGAGGCTGTTTTCCAGCTGGCCTTCAGTAACTAGCTGGAAACTAGTCTTTTAAGTTGATCTGTCAGGGTTAGTGTACCGTTAGGAGCACTTAATTTATTAGCAAATAAAAACCCAAGGCAGGGGGACAGGAATAGAGCTCAAGAAATCTAGGGCTGTGGTTAAGACCATGGGCCGGGCCAGGCCAGTCACGAGGAGTATTTACACTTACATTATTTATCAACAGCACTTCTGTGTTAGAAAGCTTCTACTTGGAAAAAAAAAAAAAAAGATGGAAGCCTTTTTAGACTTTGTCTTAATCTCCCAATTTACATCCTAATAATCTGATCTCAGAGCTAAGAGAATAAATCATTGTGAGTTTTCAAGACACCAGCCCCTCAGCATAAAAATAACCATGATGAAGACAGATTTAAAGATCAGAGATATTTTGTCCTCCCTTTAGGCCCGTTTGGTTTGCTTTTCATGAACTTTGTATCTCTGGGGAAACACTGAGAGTTCTCCATGCAAGGAAAGGAGGATGCTCTCCTAATCCCATTGTTAAGGGGACAGTATTGAAAGAATTCAGGAGACAGAGGCTGGGCATCGGGGAGCTATAACTAGTGAATGTGGGAGTATCATAAATTTTGTTGGCTATTCAGGATGGAATTTTAATGAAATATATTCAGTTTCTCACCCCCACCCGAGATGCTAGTTCTTCTTTTACTTTCATTATCCAACCCCAAGAGTCATGTATTCTGTGACTGTTAGTTTGTCCATCTCTTCAGAAATCTGGGAAATGAGGATTCTCTTTCTAAAGCAGTGTTTCTCCAACGGTGGTCCAAAGACGCCCTGCATCAGAATTACTCCCAGATGCCTGTTAAAAATGTAAATTTCTGAGCTTCCCTGCAGCCCCACCAAATCAGAATCTGGTGACTGGTGACAGGGTGCAGATCTGCATTGCAGCCAGCTCCCCACGTGAGCTGAATGAACGCTCAAGTTTAACGGCAGATGAACAGCCCAACTCCCACCACCAATAAAGGCTGTTAAGACCTGCTTCTGTGGAGACCACCTGTGCTCACCCCATGCTAAGGGCTTCACTCTTGGTATTTCATTCCATCCTCACAACAGCCATACGGGGTAAGGTCTATTACTGTCCCATTTCACAGGTGAGGAAACGGGGTGCCTAGAAGTCGAAAGACCCCCTCGAGGTAATCACAGCTCTTAAGTGGAAGGGCCAAGGTCACAACCTATGTCCTACTCCAAAGCCCAAGCTTTTAACCACTAGACTACATAAAGCCGTGAATTAGGGAGAGAGGTTTTCTATGTGCTTGCTCTGTGCCATGGACTGTGCCAGGGAACAGAGAGGCATATGCCTTCACAGAGGGGCATTCAGGTAGGAAAAGTAGGCATTCAAGAAATAAATGCACAAGCAATTAGTTAATTGCAATTAAGTTAGTAATCTTGTAGCTACTGGCTAATGAAGGTGGTTGAGGTCAAATGATGGAGTTCTGACTTAATTGCCCCGCAAATTCCACATCTCCACAGTAGCCTAAACATTCTCTTCTGCATAGTGCCTTGTCTGCACTCATTCTTCCTGTGTCCTGACATATGTAGGATTGTCTCATGGGAACGGACTTACAACTGAGCCTTTGTTTAAAAATTTCTCTAAGCTCCAAAAATTCAGTGATTGAAAATTAAAGTTTCATTTTCCTTCCCGCTTTTGCAGTTCAGTTTTGTGTACCCATTGTTCAACCTGCTTTTCACCAGAGCACTGTTTCTATAAATGCCATAAATGGTTACATAGCAGTGTGCTTTTACTAAAATGACAATTTGCAGGATACTTTTTAAGTACTGTGCTCATTTGAACATATTTTAGTTTAAATTACCCCAAAAGAAAAAAAGTTCTCTCCCTTTTTCCTTTCTTTTCTAATTTAAGAACGTGAAAAATGTACATATGCACATATATATATATATATGTGTACACATATATATAGACAAAAACAAACGCACACACCATTACAGTCATTCATAATGCAGGTTTAAAATATATATATGAAAAACTAAAGTAATTCTGCTTCTCCAGTATAGTAATTTCTTTCTATAGGAGAGTGGTAAGGATTGGTGATGTTTGCAGGGATAAATCTACTATAGGATAAAATAGGTAGAAGAATAGAATAATTTTAACAAAATTAGAATGACATCACTAATTGCACTTGAGACTTCTATTAACGTCATATTCTGTTGACCTTTATGTGGAAATAAGAGAGAATTGTCATGGGAAGCACAAAATCACATACTCAGGATTTATAGTCAGATGGACAAAAGTTCAAAACCAAGGGCTTCACTCTTCCATTGTCTAGTCTTCTGACCTTGAACAAGATACTTAACTTCTTTGAGCCTCCTTTAAGGGGACTGTATGAAGATAAAGAGATACCATGGGACTATTAGTTCCCTTCTTTTTTATTCCCTTTTTATTTGTAATGAAAATTAAATTATCCCTAAAAATAAAACTGTTTAACAGTACAATGTTACGTTGTAACAATCATTTTTCATCTTTTTTGACATTGCTTTTAAAATGTTACTATCTTCCCAGGCATGGATTTGCCATCTTGTGGCAGAATGTAGAGCTAGAGACTATTTTTGGAAAAATGCTATAATAAATTTAATGCAGAGAGTTTCGATCCATTTTCTAACTACCGGGAAACTGAAAGAAAGAAAAAAGGCCTTACTGCACACTTTGCATTACTGTTTTATTAAGAGACCTCGAAAAACCCCTAAATTGTTAGACTGCTGATAAATTTTTGCTAATTAAGTATTTAATGTTTATTATAAGTAGCAAAGAAATATTTATAAATGTAGACATTTCAGCTATAGATTTCATTTTATATAGCATCATTGCATATGCAGAACTTTTAGAATTTTTTATTTTTCATTCTTATAGAACAATATACAAATATCGTAGCTTGGCCTTAAGGATCTATATTAATCATATGGATGATTTATTCAAGTCTGAGTATTTGATCAAGTCACAGCATTTTAATGAGAAAAATTTGACTTACAGTGATGTTTCCAGCTACATTTTAGGCAAAAACTGGGAACTGACCCAATACGAATAGCTCTTCTAATTTTATTATTGCATTGTTACTAAGGGTTTTTTTCTTAAATGAGTTAATCATGCCAGTGATTTTACGTGATTCTTTCTGCTTTAATCGTCAGGCCTGGTGCTTAGTGATCGTATGGATGAGTGACAGGTGAATGAGAGGGTGGATTAGATAAGAGAGTGAGTGAATGGTGATACTTCACATAATAGAGGACAGACCCACCGTGACAAGCCCTAGTCATTTCTCAATTCATCTATTACGTTGAGGACTTACGTAGGCCACAAACTAAAACTCTCTGAGTAGGGGGAGAGATTACAGTGCTTCCCCAGCTGCACTTATGCATGGAACCATTTTGTGTGTGGGTGGGTGGGTGCGAGTGCCATGATAGTTTATGACAAAAAGGAACCTTTTGCTTTAAAAAAAAACCAACAACCCATAAATTGTCTGAGATCAACTGCTTTCAGTTTACATGAGTCACCACTAGATGGCAAGCTTGTACCCTTGGCAGCAAAAATCATCAGTAGCAGCCTGTTTTTTTGCAGGGAGCTGGGAGGGTCTTTTTAAAATGTATATGCAGATACCTCCTTCTTAGGAAAATTAAAGTCTTTATGGCAACAAATAACTGACATCACTAGTTTTTATTAGATTCCAGAAATAAACGCAGTAATTTTCTTGAGATATAAAAATTTCTGTTCAAGAAACGTTTTGCTTCTAAACTCCTTAATACTGTCTGGGAGAAAGCAGTTTCTCAGGGTTACTGCTTCTCTTGGTCAGAAATTTCCTTTTAGCGACTCTCTGTCGAGGTGTTTGTGCCTGTTCCTCGCTGCCCATCAAAATGGCATGTGCAGCTAATGACCCTCATTTTCATGAAATGGGTCGAATCTAGTAATAAATTATCTTGTTTTCCCCCAAGTGATGACCATAGGTTGTGCTCCAGCTCTTCTTAGTTTCCACTTCAAGCCAACACGGAGCTCACCAGATAATGGATTTCCTTCTGCCTTAATCCCAGGACCCTTAATCCCCAAATAAACCCATTTTCTGATAGGATCACTAACTACACTGGGAGATAAGGCCAGTGCCACAGATGGAGCGCTGGAGGTTGTAAACAGAAACACATTTGAGTAGATTTGTAGTCAGTCCACTGCATGAGGAACTTGAGCCACCAGAATGTTGATGAACGGATTGGGGACCACCCTGAGGAGGGAGCTGCAGGTCTCACAGGAGTCTGTCACCAGCCCCGCCCTAATCAGCATGCCAGTGGGCCGAGATGAAGATGTATTCTATATATCAAATGACAGACTTGAGATCCAAAACTATCTTTGGCTCCATAAAGGCCCCAAATCAGTAAGATGAAATTTAACAAGAGATAAACATAAATCTCTATAGACTAAGTTGGTTTTGGTATAGTTGTTTTAAGGACCATTGCAGAAAAACAGTGATGGGAAAATTTGGCCCAGTTTAAAGGCTATTCACTGACCATAAGTTCACTGTGAGTCTTAGTGTAACATGACTGCCACAAATACCAACGTGCCCTTAGACTCCTTTCACTGAAAGAGTGTCGCCATCAAGAGAGTCCTTGCCCTGCTTATACCACGTGACACCAGGTGGGAGGGACCCGAACACATCACAGTCAGGGGCCTGGGTTCAGCCCAGAGAAGGGATGGTGAAAGTGGAACGGAGTGGCTCTCATCAAAGGTTGCCAGATGTAAGATGGGAGAACATTTTTGTGCTGTGTATGTGAGCAGTAAACTCAAGAGAAGACATTAATGACAGATTTGAGGTTGACATAAGGAACAACTTTCTAACAATTACACCTGTTTGAAAAGTCAATGGCTTTTATTACAGGTCACTTGTAGTCATTGAAACTGTCCAAACAGAAACAGAATGATCGTTTTTCATAGGTGTTTAGAAAAAGAATTCCTTCTCTCTGAATTTGGTTAAAAGTTGAGGGAAAATAGAAGAAAAAGAACACTTTCCCCAAACATGATTTAATAGAATAATATGCCAGTTACTGTACTAAGCATTCGCTGAGGGCTCTTCTCCAAGGATCTGTGATTCCATCGGGGGAAGAAGGCAGGAAGTAAAAGTGTAGTGTGTCCCCAGGATTGACCAGCATCTGTCTGCTCTGCTAGCCATTTCTTCTGTCATTTAGGACTTGAGTAGTATCATTCACTTCATTTTAAAATGACGTGGCCTTCCTGGACTAGCAAAGATTAATAATGATGATATACTGGGTTGGCAAATTTATGAGGATACCAATCATCTCATATGGATCAGTGCAAGATTAACTTGATGGAACCTTTCTGAATGGTAGTTTGATAATATGTAACTAAAGCCTTAAATAATGTGCACCCTATGACCAAGTAATTCTACTTCTAAAAATGTAACCTAAAGAAAAAGTGTCAGATACGTATACATACATAGGGATGGTCATCTCAGTGTTTTTTGGTATGGAAAGAAAAAAAATATATATATATAGAAACAACTTACGTCAGGGCACTGATTTTTTAAATAATGATATGGAGGCAGGCGGACATCCTGGTTAGAATAATGGACTTGGACATGCCCGAGCTTAAGTTCTGGCTCTGCCACTTATTAGCTGTGTAACATTTGTCAAGTTACGTAACATCTCTGATCCTCAATTTTTTAATCTGCAAAATAGCAGTAATATTACTTAATGGTATTTTTGTGAAGATCAAATGGGATATTGAGCATGAAGTCCTAAACAGGAGGCCTGGCAGGGGCTCAATAAACAGCAGTGGTGGTAGTTTGGGGGATTATTATTATTATGGTGCATCCATACAGTGGAGTATCCAGCAGCCACTGAAAATCGTGATGTAAATATACGCTTATTCACTTGGGCAAACATTCAGGATATATTGTCCAGTGAAAAGAGAAAAACAGGAAAGAGAGAAAAAGAAAGCTCTTGGAAGTTTATACCCCAAAGGTTAACAGTGGCTATTTGCAGGTGTCAAGATTATGGGTGAGTTTAATTCCTTTCTTTCTGTAATTATCTGTCTTTTCTAATTTTCCTACAATGACCTATTGGATATTCCTTGTGTGACAAAAATGTAACAGTTTTTAAGAATTGCAGTGACATTGAGTTCCCACAATTTTAACAAAATCCTGGGATGTGCAATTACTACAGAATCCAGAATGTGCATGTTTTGTGCATCTCACTGCAGCTGCATAGAACTCCTTTCTAGATA
Organism: Globicephala melas; assembly: GCF_963455315.2. Lineage (NCBI taxonomy): Eukaryota > Metazoa > Chordata > Mammalia > Artiodactyla > Delphinidae > Globicephala > Globicephala melas. The sequence continues at coordinate 11,556,096 of NC_083331.1, read as the reverse complement.
GTTTCAAGACTGTTCTAAAGGAGGGATGAGAATCAGGTTTCCTGGAGTTTCTATTCACTTCTCCATCTTCCCAGATATCTCTAGGGTAACACTTTGAAAAGCTATTTTATTTTTTCTTCTAATGTTGCCCCGCTTCTGACTTCTCTACAACTTTTATTATTTTTATTATTTCATTTAATTTTTTGTTTCATAAAGGTTTTACATGTGGGTATAAAATGAATTTGTTTTTTTTTTTTTTGAATTTGGTTCTTTTAAGAGTTAATTTTTTTCCAGGAAGTTTAATTCAAAGTATGGAGACTATAAAGTGCATTTTGCAAAATAATTCCCTGCATAAATGTTGTTACACTTCACTTCTTAAAGATTAAAGGTTAAATTTAATCCACTGGTTTTAGGAAACATCATAAAGGCTAAATACCTTGGCTAGAAGAAAATCAATGTCTTTTTTAAAAAGATACCATATTTGTTAAAAACTAAATTCACTTTTTTTCATGGCTTTGTCAATTTCATGCCAGTTTTGTTAAATTCTATTTGGTGAAATAATTTTTAGTACCTCCTGAGCTCCTCTGTGAAAACTATTTCAGTGGTTACTAACGATTCATTAGCCAGCATTTCAACGAGGTTTTCCTTGAATTCATACTATCATTGAGAATTGTGTTTGTTCCAACACATCTGTTATATTAGTCAGCTCTTAGTTCTCTATTATGGGAATCTCAGAAACCATTTGACTGGGTTCACGTTATCTGTGAATTTTCACATTATTTTATGGCCACCGGCTGCATTTTATGACTATATTAAATCTTTTATTTTTTCAAATAACTTTTTCAGATGGTCTCAGTTTCTGATCCAAGGGAAATCAGGCATATGCCCAAACATCTACTGTTCAGCAAGTTACAGCCACTGCGAAACCCCAAATAAACGAAAAAGAAACAAAAATAAAACTCTTCTTTAAAAAAGAAAATTCCTGTGTAAAATACCAGTATGCCAAAAACCTACGTACCTGACCTTTCACTAGATCTATTCTTGGTAGGACATGCCTTCAGCTTTTAATTGGAACCTTTTTCATAATTGTTGCCATTTAACACATTTAGTCTGTCAAATCATGGGATGTCTTTATAGCCATATAATAAACCCTAGAGAACAACTTTTCTGACTGTAGCCATCTGCAGTGATCACAAGAGTAGCTTACAAAATACTGACAGTCTTTATGGTAATAGGATACATATGGCAGCCCACAATTACGTGTAGCTGCATTCAATTAGTGTTGTACAATTACACAGTTTTATTGCTTAGTTAAAACAGTGAAAGCAGTACATACTGGGTAATTTGCACTAATCCCCGTCTCTTTAATAGCCCTCGTGTTTAAAACGTGGGGGGAGCATCTACAGTATTTAAAGGGCGTGGGATGAACATAAAATTATATCTCATGTTGTGAATACTCTTTGACTGGCAATTAACGTACCCCACCTCACGTGTGGCGCATATGTTATGGCGGCTTTAAAATACAGTCACAGCAAAAAATTTCTTCTTACACCAGAACCCCACTTGCTGGGTCAGCCTGTCCAAGCTTAGACTTGCAGCCTGTTAAGGTTCTTTCTGAAAGAAGGTCAGGGTGAGGAGACAAGCTAAGGAAGTCGATTCAGAGAGTGGGAGAAGCCAAGGACTCTGTGTTTTGGATGCGAATGTGTTAGAAGCTTTTCCGACTCCTAACGTTTAATTAAAAACTTAGTTCAAAGTGAATTTATAGCTGCCATTTGGGAAAATACTTTCTGGAGATGGTTTTGTGAGGGTGTGTGTGTGCGTGCACGTGCACGTTTGAAACACATGTATTCAGCAATCTGTGATTTTTAACGAAGTTTTAATTACATTTTTAAATGGCCTCAATCCTGCCCCTCTGTAAATGGCTTGGTAAGAAATAAGAGTGAGTACACTTCAGGCGGCAGCAGGCGCTCTGGGGAGTCCAGTTGTGAGGTGGGCCCATTGCAGCACTTAGGAAAGGTGCTCTCCCAGGGGAGGAGAGGAAACACTACAATATATTCTTCTGTATCCTTCTCCCCAAGTGTTGACAGAGAAAAACCCAAAGCAACCTTGTTTCCTGCCCTGCCTGACGGTAAGTAAGTTAAACAGAATTCCAAATGAGAGGCCTGGGCATTTATTCACCTGCAAAAACATTTTGCTGAAGCATTTCAAATGTACTTGGGTCTAGAAATGTTTTCAATTATGTGGATTAGACCTTTGTCTCTTAGCTCTTACTGTCTCTCATAAGCATCACTTTAACCTCTTTATATGTTCATGAAAATTCTACTATATGGTTTTCAAAGCAAAAAAAAAAAGGGGATATGTAGAAGTGAGTAAAGAGAGATGAAAAGAACATTAAAATGATAGATTCTACATATTTCATTTAAATGATGCTGGTTTATTTTAAGAGAATTATTACTGTTAAATAATCCTCATTTTCTTTACTTTAGGTAACTTTTAGTGCTTTTTTTCTTAGTTATTGAAACTTTGAACTTTATTGCTCAGCTATATTAAATATAACTGGCAAATGGCTATATGTACGATGGAATTCCTATTAAAATGTAGATGCTTAAAAAGAAAGCCTTTGGTACATGGAGAGGAATTACGTGGTCATATTCTGAACTAAAATGTGACTTATGACTGCATCTGCCAATATCTGCTTTTGTCCAACTTTGGAATAGAGTTGGGTGATTATGGATAGTATGTTTAGAAAAAAAGCCACAGAATCTGTGTATAAATGGAGCTGTGTAATTTGAAATCTGCACCACCTCACAAAACACGCACCATGAACGTTTGGACCTAACAGAACATCAAAGCAAGAGGTTATTCTGCATTTTAGAAAGGTTATTGGTAACAAAATGGAATTAGGGAAGTAAACAATTCTGCTCTGTCTGGGAAATAAACTAGATGACCTGCTAGGTATTTCCAGCTCAGATTTCTTTTCATGAAAAACATTCGCGTGTCTTTTGAATGACCTGAATGGCTGACATGCTAAGACTACAGTTTAGGGATTTCTTTTGCCTGAGAGCATTTAGACTGGGGAGGATATTGTGTTTTGTAGCTCTGAGGCCTCAAAGTCCATGATTCAAACTTGTTTATGCTGACCAGGGCTGGTTGGCTGCTTCATTAAACTAGGGAGGACAGTGTCCATCTCAGAGGACAACTGGGCAAAGCCACATCTGTGGGGGACATACAGCTGTCCTTGCCCTAACAACCCAGGTGCAGGTGGCCCTGAAGGCCTCTGGATACCTGCCTGAGGGCAGCCCAGACTTGATCGTGGTTGAACCCTCAGGGAGAGGACTCCATGTTCTGAACGTGGAGAAAATGTAAACAAATATTTTCTGCCCAGAAATGACACAGTCTCTCCAGAGAGGAGGATCTGACTGCCTTTTTTCTGCCAAAACAGTTAGATCCAAATGATCATTGCTGATACTGCAGCTTAGCTGGCCAAACATCTGCACTTGAGGCTGCAGTGAACTGAAAGTGAAATCTGCTTTTTCCAGAGGAAGGCAGACATGGTGTGTGAACGGTAGCGGTGTTCCTAATGTGTGGAGATGTGCCTTGCTGTGCGTGAGGTTCCAACTGCTGTAGCAAGTACAAATGATCATAGAGCGATAACAGGAGAAAATGCAGGCCTCGACTGGCTGGATGAATTATTTTGATGTACGTGGAAAACTTCGCCATTTCCTTGAGGCGTCTCCTGGCAACTGCCTTTTACTGTGGCTCTCTTTTCTGTATCTCTTGATTCCAGTGGAGGGCTCTGAATTAGAATTCTGAATGCCCTTTGATCTTTTCTTTGAAAGAATAGACGTTGTTTGGCATACTTTTTAGAACAGATCCATTTGGTTTGATCGTGGGCTAGAATTAAAGCAGTTTAAGTACTTGCCTATGGTCACATGCATCCTTTTCTTGATTTGTTGGGTGAGAGACTAGAGACTTTTACTGCCTTAATAAGGAAACCTGGACAGAATGCTGACTCTGCACCAGATAAATCTTCCCAAATTGCCACAGGTGAAATGAAATGTTAATATCCCTTTCAATTATTAATAAAAAAATGTAAATAGATCTTGTTGGAAAAGTGGGGCACTGAAAATAAGGTATTTTAATAGACGTGTGGATTTTTTGTTCAATTTACTAAAGAATTGCATTTTTAAAGCTTCTGATATATTAAAATGAAGAGGTAATTATTTTCATAAATTGGAGATTTTACACTAGAAACTTGCTGTATTTCATTGTATTCTGCAAATCAATTTGAATTGTAGCAAACATCGAACACAGATAAGCAAAAGGAAGAAAAATCTCCTATAATCTTACTACCCAGAGACAGACACACCAATATGATGCTCTTCCAGGCATTTTTCTTTGTACATATTTGTTTCTTTAATAGACATTTTATAAAAACCAGTCTGAAGTCTGTCCTCACTTCCCAAACTTGATTCATTTCAATAAATGTAAACCCACATCACCATTGTAATGGTCATGTAGCCTCCCGTTGTATGAACATACCGTAATTTATTTAACAAATTTCCATTTGCGGGTTCTTCACCATGTTTTCAATTCTGCAGTAATATAAAGATGTTCTTGTATGTATATCCTTGCATAATTGCCTGATTTTTTATTTTATAATAAATACAGGTAAAATATTAATATACCAAAACCTCAATTAAATAGAGTCAGGAGACCAGAAGCGGCGTTCTCACTCCCTGTGATCATAGCAGAGCCCAACAGGAAGAAGAAAGACTCCTCTTTTTTTCCTGGCAAGGACTCAACCCATGAAAAGCCATGGACTCCTTGTTTTCTACAACCCTCCCAACTGCCTTTACCTCTTTGTAAATGCATCTCCCTCCCTTGCCATGTGGGGGCTTGGACATGACTTGCCATGAGTGCAGACCCCGAATTGCAATCCTGTGCTGATCCCAAATAAACCCATCTCTGCTAGAGAAACATCTGGCAGTCTGTTTGTTTTAGATCAACATATATTAAATTTAAACCACAGTGCCCTTCATTTCTTTAGGAAAGAACTTTTGAGCTCTTGGTTTTAAGGCAATTTCACTTTTACTTTAGGTGTACGAACACCAAGACGGCAGCAAATCGCTGAAGCTGGGCGACTTTGGACTGGCCACCATTGTAGACGGCCCCCTGTACACCGTGTGTGGCACCCCGACATATGTGGCCCCTGAAATCATTGCAGAGACCGGGTAAACACTTCTTGTGCATTTACTGCAGTACTGTGCTTGCAAAATAGCTAGTTGGCTTCAAGGATAGAAGAAATAGGAGTGTTGCTGTCCCATCCAGACAGAACTAGTTATCATATATTTTTCACTTTTTTTTTTTTTTGACTTGAAAGTGGGAGCCATTTTCTCTGTTTTCCCCATCAAGTTGCCAGTTACTACCATCTTGTTTAAGGCTTCCTTTTGGCCTTTGTTAAAGGTAGAATGGCAGTTATTAACCCCTTAGTAAAAAATGTTTGGACTAACAGAGAAACATAGTAATTAACTATGATGGTAATTAACTAGCTATTGGAGCAAAAAGAAACAGACATCGCTGTGTGCAGTGAGTGAGTACAGTCTACGGTGGTTACTTCTCTCAGCTGTCCTTATTCTCCAGTTCCGGTCCCATTTTGGTCCTCTTGGCAGCCCACTGATTATCTGTGGAGTGCAGATACCCTCAGACATCTGAGGGCCCCTGGGAACTGGCTGGTTTCTGAGTGCAGCGGACACAGATGAATGAAAATCTCTAGAATGGGGGGAGATTGTGGGGTGGCCTAATGCTTAACTAAGGACCTACTACTATATGCCAGGCTCCTTTACTTAATTCTTACTCTTCCAGTAGATGATATGATTCCCATTTTGCATCTGAATAAACTCAGTTCCTGATGATTGACTTAGACGCTCATGACTAGATAGTAGCTGAGTCAGCATTTGAACTCAGGTCTAGGTGAGTAAAAGGCTCTTTCAGTGAAGAGCCCCATTGCTTGCCAAGGATCAGCAGCAGGGTTCTGAAGCACTGTCCTTAAACAGAAGGTTGGGCCACAGCAAGGACAGACAGCCTGACTATTTCTTCCCATTAGTGGCACCAACCCAAACCTAACAGTCTAGGTAGTATCTTCCACTGTGACAGGTGGAGATAGTTTTTCTGCTTGTACCATAGACCAGAAAGGCAGAAATACAGAACAGATGAGAGGAGAAATCCCCAGAGTGAGGTGTGAGGTAATGAGCACTTTTTTATTCATCAAATTTGAGTCAATTGCGAGCCCACAATCTATAGCCATGCCTGACCTCCCTCGAGGCAATGCCGTTATCTCTGTTGGGTGCTCTGATGGCCTGCTGCGAAGGGGTGGTGTGGGGTCGAAGGAGGATTTGGTTCAGCTCTTGAAAAACCTTGGCTGGAACTCAGCTGTGCCACTAATTGTGAGATCTTGAGCAAAATTATTTACCCTCTGAACCTCGGGTTTCTATTCTTTAAAACAGGCAGTAATATTCATCCTGTACAAATTACAGAGTTGTTGGGAAAACAAAATCAGATAATGTATGCCAGTGCTTTATAAATTGGAAAATGTCTTCTGTGTAATTATTATTTCTAAAATTCAGGAGTGAAATAGTCTCAGGGGTCCATCTCTATCTGAAAATTGATATGACTATAATAAACATTTTTGCTGAAACCCTTCACTGACTGATATTTAGATATGAAGTAGGCATTTTTGTTTTTAGTCATGTGCCTTAGATAGTCTTTTCTTTTTATTATTATTCTTTTCTTGAATTCTGTTAAGCCAGTGGGTTGTAGTTTAGTGTTTGTTGTGGGTTTTTAAAATTTTGTTTGGTTTGGGTTTTGGTTTATGATAGAAGAGTCATTTATTTTACCGTGCCCCGTAATTTGTCCTGGCCTGACTTTGCTAACTCTGACATCACTTACTTTTTCAGATATGGCCTCAAGGTGGACATCTGGGCAGCTGGTGTAATCACTTACATCCTGCTCTGTGGTTTCCCTCCATTCCGTGGGTATGGGCAGCGATCTTTTATTCAGCACCAACAAAGCATTTCTCCCTTCTTTGAATGATCCATTCGGCCTCCCCGCACAAAGGAGCCTACAGCTGGAAAAGAGCATAAGAACTTGTTATTTTTTCCATGTTGTGCACGCTAATTTACATGCCTTCCATAAATCTTCCTCATATAATTTAAAAACTCATTCTTTCTTAATTTGCCAAAACAGTTCCATACTGACATTTTGAATTGCTTAAAAACACACATTTTACACATTTGTGGGGAAAGGGAGGGCTTCAATGCATAAGAATGAAAAGATACACCCTGAGTTGGCGTTTTCCTGCTGTTTATTCCTCGTTGTTGTCCTTCATCTAAACAGAAGCGGTGATGACCAGGAGGTGCTTTTTGATCAGATTTTGATGGGGCAGGTGGACTTCCCTTCTCCATACTGGGATAACGTTTCTGATTCTGCAAAGGTAGGTTTCCAGTGCTTTCCTCTTCCTTATAGCGTGCGTCTCAATGGAATTATTGATTCTGAATCAAAGAAACAAATGATATCGTAAATATGATTTCTGTATGCATTTTAGTCATAATTACTAACTTTCCCAAGAGCTCACATTCAAAGAGTCATCTGTCCGTAGCCATCCCAACTCATCGACTGCTTCTGCTTCCCTGGCTTATCCCTCCCTGTGGCCATTCCAGCTGTATTGCTGTAGCCTCTAGTTATGCCCTGCCCACACCTGGCTTGAGCCCACCTCAGACTTCTGTATAGCTTATTGCTTCACCTCTCTCGGATCTTGACTTAATGTCATCTTCTCAATGAAGCTTTTCCAGTTGCAGCTCTTAACCCCTACCTGGCTGAGCTTATCGTCCTTTGCTTTATTTTTCTCTGTAACACTTACACTCTGTGTCCATCTGGTATACCATCTAACTACCTCTCTGTATCTGTCTGCTTATCTAGATGGATATAGATAGGTGGATATATTGTATTTATGTAGTTTATTTTCTAACTCTCCTCACTAGGGTATAATTGCTATCAAGACAAGGATTTTTGTCTATTGTATTCATTTCTGTATCATCAGTGCCTAGATAGTGACCAGCAACTAACTGATGCTCAACGTATATTGCACGAATGAATGAATAAATGAATGAGTGAATTAAACAGTTAATCAATTAAAGTGGAGAAAGCACAACATGGGTTAAGATGATCAAGAAAGACATCATGGGGAAGCTATGATGTAACTTGGACCTCGAAAGACAGGATTTAGAGGCAGAGGGGAACAAAGCGTATGGTTTTTGTCCCATTAAACTAAAAGATCAATCTCTAAGAAAACTGTAAAAATCTCACACAGAGACATTAGTAGACGCTGAAATCAAAACTTTTAAATTGATCCCTTAAAATTATGTCTCCAAGCATTTACTTAAATTTTTGGAAAACTGATGTTGAGAACTAATTATCTTTTGATTATTCAATATACATGCCTTTCCTTTTGCTGTGTCCTGAGTATGAGTTCAATTTAAAATCTGACTCCTTAGGCCTGGCCACTTTCCATGGAAAATGATGCATATGGGGCCCAAATCTCTCATTTTCTTCAACTGTCCAGGAGTCTACCTCTAGCCATAGGAAAATGTGGGGAATTGGGAGAAGTGTCAAAGAAAAGCCACAAAAGTAAAAGGAGATGGGATGATATAGCCACAGAGGTGGGGCTGGAGGTGTTTTCACCTGTGAGCAGACAGTTCAGGAACCTGTCCCAAGTCTCAGGGCTGTCACTTCATAACTCAAGGGCTCAAAGTCACTGACCGATAGGACTATCTCCTGCACCCCCATGGCGCCTGCAGACAGCATCACACGTAGATAGTAGTTGCTTTAATTGAATCCTGGCCCAAGTTAGAAAGTGAAGGTAGAATCTCTACATCATTGGAAATAAATCGTCCCTGTCACGGAGCGGTACTCAGAGCCTGTGCTTATGAGGGACCAGGTAACACGCACCTAACCATTTTGTTACACGGGAGCTTCTAATCCAAAGTAGACAGATGTCTGACAGACTCATCATTAAAGCCAAAGCCGTGCTTTTCTGGTGCAAATAAATTTCAGAGCCATTTAATCATTTGCTTCATGATGGTTCTATTTTACTTTTATTGATTGATCTGGAAATTTTTGAATCATTTTCAACAGATTTCCTCTGAATTCTTCGGCTATTAAAGAATAGTTTCTATTTTACCCACTAGCTGTTGGCAATTCCGTATGTCTTTCCTCATTCCTTTCTTTCAAACCAAAATATGCCCTCTTGCAGTTAGGAGGAAAAAAAATCCATTTGTCCCTTCAGCTGCCAAAGCGAAATTTTAAAGTGTTTTTAAAATGTGATTTCTATATTAAATAATTTGGAATCTGTCTTTAAAGTCCAAAGAACTTTATTTCCTTTATACTAAAAATATTTTTATGAAATTGATTTTAATATTTATTTTTTTCTCTCTCAACTACAAGCTATATATTTATAATTCCAAAAATTCACCTTTCCTTTAAAAGGTGTTAGGTAGCTATAGGTAAGTTGAGTCGATATATTCAAGGTCTAGAGCTTTTACAGATGTTTTCCAAACGAAAAGAGAACCTCTGCTCTTGAAAACGCCCGGATTTTTACCTTCAGTGTTAGACACAAATGGCATTGAATGTTTCCTTTCACAGGAGCTCATTACCATGATGCTGTTGGTGGATGTAGATCAGCGATTTTCAGCCGTGCAGGTCCTCGAACATCCCTGGGTTAATGTAAGTAACTTCCTCCCTTCCCTGTATTTACTCCGAACATTCCTTTCTCAAATTGCAGCTTTCCTAATGATGTTGCCTCCTTTTTAAAGTGTTGTGTTTGTGTCTGTTCCTCTCTCTCAAACATGCCAGAACAGTTACAGGATCTCAGCCTTGTTCCACAAGGGCCTCTGATGTATCTGTGCTGACATGTGTTCTCACGGTCCCTTGCACAGAGCATTTCATTTGATTCAGACGAGACTGCCTTCTACCGGGGAACTGCATCCTATGGTCCAGATTAGGGCTGCATCCATCAATAATACAGAGCAGATTTTCTGAGTCAGTGCTGCTTTTGCATCATTTCTACCAAATATACCAGTGACCCAAGGGTCCCCGCATCAGTGTTGGAGTTCTCCAGTGCAGCACTTCTCAAACTTGCCTGTGCTCACAAGTCATGTGGTGGGGGGGGTGGGGGGAGGCTTATTAAAGTACAGATTGTAATGTAGTAGATGTGAGGCTCTGAGTTTCTAAAAGCTCCCAGATGCTGCTGCTGCTATCTGAGTACAAGGTCTGACGAAACTTCTTTAGCTATGAAAGGATTCTCCAGAGCAGAGTCATTATTTTTTGACTCTCTCTCTCTATAACTGATTGAAAAGATTTGTTTTGAATAACAATAATAATAAATATTTAGAGTGCTTAGCTTATAGTGTCTGCCCAGGACCATTTAAGTACCTCACATACATTAACTGATAACCCAGGGGCTGTTGGAACCCCTGCTGGCATGTGTGGAAGTTCCATACCTGGGTCTAATGGTTCTTGCTACCAGAATAGAAGACAGACATAGATTTGGATATAGGTACAGACATGGGACAGGTATAAAATCGTTAGCTCATTGGTATGAATTTTGCCAGCTGCTTCGAGGGATCTGGCTGTAAGATGAAGGCAACAAAATGTTCCACTTCTCTGAATTATCACTTCGGTGATAAGTCAAGTGTATTTTCCCAAGATAACTAATGACTGAGGATGAAGTGTGATTAAAAGCACAGTGTTGAGACAGACTGCATCTGAGGTGACAAGAGCTTGGGGTCTTGTTCATGTTCTGCCACTTGATGCCCATGGTCCTAGGTTCCAGCACTTTACATGCCTGAACCTGGTTCCTCCCACCCCACTTGGAGGTTATATATATATATATATATACACACACACACACATATGACAGGAGAATATACAGGAATGCGAGCGTGTATAGGTATACAGCTAAGGTTTGTTAAATATTTTTACACAGCAGAGCTTCCCAACTGGTGTACAGATGTGTGAAGATATTAATCCCCGCAGCCCTTGGGATAGTCAGGCAGGGCTGCCAGAGTCCAGGAGCTGTCACCTCCAGCCTTACAACCTTTGCATTTACCCTACGGTGCTGAACAAAAGTTATCCTTTTCTATGGAGTTGGAAAGGTTAGGAAGCATCTCATGTAAGCCTAATAATAAGCCGCCTACAAGAGAAGCAGGGTGGGTATTATTGTACCCATTTTACAAATGGAAAGACTGAGGCTGTGATGGATGACTCTTCCAAAGTAGCTGTGCTTATGGTTGAGCCAGAATTTGCAGGCAGGCACTTCAAGCCCATTTCCTTTAAAGTCCCGTGCACCACACTGCATCACCCTCTCTCTGTTGTACATGAAAGCACTGTGAATAGTGCAGAAGAGTGCACTATATGTACACCAGCATCGTTATAATGATTGTTCATACAAGGTCGCAGTCTTTCCAAAGTAACTTACCTGGGTCATGGTGCCTCTCCCTTAGACGTGCAGGGTAGAAGAGGCACAGGCCAGCTGCAGGCTCTCCTAGTGGCAGCAGCTGGTTTGGACTGATCTACATGCTGATTAAAAGTCCACGGTCCACAAACTGTCAAATTGCATGTTAGCGCTGGAAACACTGAGAGTGTGACCACACAGAATACAGTGGAAAATCCGAATTTGAAACACGGCCTTTGAAGGCTCACAAAGAGCCGTGGAGGAGAGAGATTACAAATAGCCATTTTAGAGTTTGAAATACATTTTCATCAGAGGACACCCCCTGTCGGGCCCGCTCTCCAGGAGCTCTGTCTGATACAACAGTCACATGGCAGTGAGAGAAGAGCCACCCCAGCTGGCCTGTGTGGGGAGGGTGCCCTGAGAGGCTTCCCAGAGGAGGAGATGCCAGAGCTTCTTCCTGGAGGAGGCTGGGAAGAGATGTCCTGCAGGGCCAGCTCAGGCAGGATATGGATATTTGCTATAAGATAACTGTGAATGTGAGCACATTTGTCTATACATGTGAGAGGCCTGGGGTGTTATTGGAAACAAAATAATCCCTTACCCTGATTCCAGACCAAATGACCCTATGTCAATATATTCCAACTCAGTTGGGTAGAGACACAAAATTAAGACGACTTCTGGCTGTTGCCTTTGAAAAATTAGGTTGTTCATTTTCCTAGGGCAGTGTATACATGTCTCAGCGGTAACTTTCTTCCTTCTCAACCTGCTTTGTGCACATGGTCCCACTTGGCTGACAATTAGGTGCCACAGCTCCCTCTGGACCTTGGACTTCTGCTGTCATTTTAGTTTTCCCTCTCAGATTCCCTAAAAACATTTTCTAAGAGCAAGGATAACATTTAAGGCATTGTCTAGGAGATTTAAAAATTTTAAATACCCTTTAATATAATTATAACAGACCTTAGATTCTAAGGGGAAAAAAGATAGCAATTTTGGCAAAAAACTTAACATATAAAGTGATTGCTTAATTTTTGAAATTACAGAGTAAATAAGTTAGAAAATTGATTATTTTCTTTATCTCAAAATAACAAATGAAAAAAATATGTATATAAGCATTCACAACCAGCATTTAGTGTTTGTTGAGGTCTCCGAGTGCAATAAATGAACCTAGCAATCAGAATAAATAAATTAGGGATGTAAAGGAAGCCCATTTAACAAGACATGTCGCATTTGGCAATCAGATTATATCTGATCACTGCAGAGGGTGCTACCTAAGGGGGGAAAAGTAATAATAAGTGTATGAGCCCTAAGGAAGTCGTCAGAAAGCTCTTCCCCCGTTCCCGTTTGTCCGAATTTTCTCTATCGCATAAACGATGCCCTTTTCACCTGGCGCACTTGGAATTGAAAAGGCAGTCTCATGAAACAGAGAGCAGAGCGCAAGGGCAACAGAATAGAAAAATCTAGTCAGCAAAAGTCACTTGCTTTAACCTTACTCCAGGTGCTTCCTCTAGGCCCCCATTTATTTTTTATACACTCTGAGTGCCCTTTGGTGTCCTGGACCTCTGCTCTGTTATCGGAAGAGCCATGAGTGAGGCCTCTCAGTGGATGGTTCTAACCAGCCAGAGGACAAAGGCAGCATCAGCGTGTGCAGCCAGGTGTCTGGGAGAGGGATGTAGACCCCCGGAAGGAGCGCCAGCTCACCTTGGGTAACCTTGGGACAGTCATTTCATGCCTTTGAACCTGTTTTTCTGTCTGTGAAATGGGAGATAAGAGAATCAACTTCTCAGGTTATGAGGATAGAGAGAGGATTTTATATCTGGAAGTCCTGAGCAGACAGTCTTAAGTGCTCATACGCTGTAGGTACTTGGTAAATATTTGGTGAATTTGAGTCTGAGGAAGGCCGAAACTCCATCATCTGTAGCTACGAGCTGATGAAATGGAAACTGTGATCAACGCTGGCGTGTGAGAAACTTGATTAAGGTGGAAGCCCCTCATCCAAAAAAATGACCCTGTTCGTGTGCTCCGAACTCCATGTAGATAATGTGATGAACAGCTTGTTGCGTTCTCCAGTGTCACAGCCATCTCTTAAGGTAGCTGCAAAGCACCAACAGGAATTTCCCTAGCTAAATTTATTTACCTTATTACTCATAGAGTGGAGAACCATATGATTTAGGCTCATATCATATGAGAGTGGAATAGGCAGTAATAATATATCTGGATCATTCCAGGGATTAGGGAGAAGGTTGAGTCACTTTCTCCCCAAATGATATTTTGTTGGTAGAAAATGCAGGTTAGTGATTAAGTTCATAAGCTTAAATGACAGTTCCAAAGTTTTGTTTTTTTTTTTTTTTTTTGCTGTGTAATTAGGATTAAATTATCAGCAGTCTATTTCAAATAGATTACTATTATTGGATTTTTATTTTCAGAGTTTTGACCTACCTTATCCCATTGTTATTCTCCTCATACCATCTGTGTTCTACCTTCAATTTTTTTCCTGATGAGGAAGATGAGGCTTAAAGAAGTCTCTAGCACGAAGCTCAGTGGGGTCTCTAGCATGAGGTCCGATGCCTGGGTTTTGCCTCTAGAGATTCTGATCCTGATCTGCACTGGCATCTAGGCATTGGGAATTTTAAAGGCTCCCAGGTGACTATAATGTGAGACCAATATAGAGAACCTCTGTCCTACTGGAAAGGACTGGTTTAAATAAGTCAAGTGTAGTTACTTAGCTGGTGCAAGACTTACTGTCATCTTCCTGGCCTTTAAATTTTATTTTCCCTCCTTTTTCTCATGTACCTCTTTTGAAAAGATACTGCTAAGCCAAGATATTCAACACGAAATAAAGAACCCGAGGAAGAAGAAAAAACAAGAGCCTAGATAATATGCTTTTTATTCTATGCTCATAAAAATCAATGCTACCCATACAAAAATATATAAGCATTCCTCTAACTGTTGTTAGAAATTAAGAGAACTCCCAATGATACTGTAATAATAAATAAAACCACCTATCTGTATGTACAACTTATAAATAAAGTTGTAAATGATGACATGGGATTCCACTTTCCATTGGGGCATCTCACCCTCTCCTTTCTCTAAGGTGGATCTGAATTTACTTCACATTTTCTCCCCGAGAGCAGAGTGAATTGTAGACATAAAGGATACGTAGGGCCAAGCTGAGAGATTCAGAAATCCTGGGATGTTGCACAACTGGGGAAGGTTAACAAGAGTCGAGGGGGCACAGTCTGGCCTGTGAAATGGACCCGCTACTGGAGAGTGTGCTAACGTACCTGGGATTGTTTAAAACGAAGTCGGGATATCCTGGTAGTGAATATCAGACTGCTCAAGACTGCCATGCTTCCCATAAATTTACAGCTATTATTAATACTAGAGTCTGGCAATGAGTAGACTGAGAACCAGATCCATGATTCAAAAACAAAACTCCATGAAGGGAGGAGGGTTTCCTAAAGCATGACCCCTGGAATGGCTTCCTGGAGGAAAGAGAGGAATTCACTCTGCTGAATGACTTCACAACCGAGCCCCCCAGCCCTCCTGACGGCTCCTCCCCAACATCCGCTAGAGGAGCGGGGACCAGGAGGCTAGGTCTCCCCCAGACAGCTGGGAGGGTTCATTTTCCATTTTGCAAACTAGTTTTGTTCTTGTCAGTTGCAACGCTTTGTCAAGGAGTGGATGGGGATTTTCTAAACCAAAAACCGCTAACAAACCACAACCAGCCCGCGTCAGACTTCAGAAACTCCTCCCGGAGACTCCACACCAGAATGTATGGTAATAATACGAGAACTATCTGTAGCCTACTGCCAGGTTTGTCACGTTTGGAAAATTCATAGCACATTTTTGGCACATAATCTATTCACAATAGTGGCGATGAAGATGTATATATAAAAATGTATGCTTTTAATGGCCCTATTTATTTTATTGATGCAAGATAGTAAGTTAGCTAAATCTCTATCATCAATCTGGATGCCTCAGGTACAGCTTAGGGCCCTGCTAAGCCAGTTGCTTGTCTTTTAATCCAGTTATGCTCAAAGCCTTCAAAATTGTTAGAGACTGCAGATTTTTTAGTTGCTGGTGTGTGTGTGTGTCTGTCTGTGTGTGTGTCTATGTGTCTGTGTGTGTGTGCACACTCGTGTATATGTGTTTTACCTTCTCTGGCGGAGGCACTTTAATTCATTGGGAAAAAAAATCCTGAAATGTTTTAAGATTTATGCAGTCAAAAGCATCCCTGGCAACTTGTAAGGATTGTTTCACTACTTTCATTGCTTCAACATGAACTAATAACCCATGGGAAGCTAAAACCTTCACTAGAATTTAAAGCTGGAGGCCTGAACCCCCAGGCCCCAGCATCTGAAAGAGTTGCTAGGAGTCTGACAGGAGATTAGGGCCAGGACAGAGCTGGGAAATGGTAACAAAGTCCATCGTGAGGTTGGTGAGAGAGCCAGCTTTTAGCTGGAAGACTGGTAGGGAAAAAAAGCCAGGTAAAGGGGAATTTCTGGCAGAGATGGCAGTGGTGGGGCTGTGAGGAGATGGGACTGCAGTAAGGGCTGATTCTCCCTCAGCAAGTTAAGTAGAGGCTGCTCCGATGGGGTCCCTACTGTTTGTTTCCTCCATATCTGCCCTCATTCAGTCACAGGCCCACACTGTGACCCAGGGCACCTTCCTGTCACCCTGTGTCAGCCAGGCCTTCTGGCAGTGCCTGCTCCGCAGAGGATTCCAGAGCCCCGGCCCTCATGGGCCACGTTCCCGTATCCCAGATGAGTGGATGCCCAGCATCTCCTGGGCAGAGAAGTCCCTAATTTCTAACTACATTCCTGTGGCCCCAGAAGTGCTCAGCATCCCTTTTACTGACCTCTGTCCAGATGCTTCCCAGGCTCCCTTAAAGCCCTGTCCAAATATTCTCTGTTTCTTTCAGCCCCTAATGCAGCCCTCCTTACCATCGTGCGACTTTCATCGTGGAAAAGATGACTCATTGCGTCCTTCCATTTCACAATTCTGGACCTCTTTTAGTAACCAATGCCCCTGATGCACTTGACAGTGCAACACAGTGTGGTGGGAAGACCACAGAGTTCCAACCTGTTTCAGGCCTGACTCAGCCAGTTTCTAGCCCTGTGACCTTAAGCAAATTTTTTAAACTTGCAGAGCCTCAGTTTGCTCATCTTCAAAATGGGACTAACAGTGCATGTTGTAGAAGGTAATCTGAGGACTAAGGAGATCGTATATGTAACTTGTTAGCCACATAATGGTTATCTCATGTCACCTTCCTCTCCGTGCATTTGTCTTTTAACTCTGCTTCTTTCCTTACCCTTTTCTCTCCTTACTATTTTATAATCTAAAGCTCATACAAATTGCTTTGCCTTGCGTAGCCTGGAGCTCTATTAAGAGATGACTAGAAGTACCTGTATAATTTGGGGAGTGAGGCCCAATTGGGCACCACTGTATCCGGCTGCCCCCTTTCCTTCAGGCAGGACCCCAAATTATGCCCGAGATATGACACTTAAAGGCACATCAGTTCGTCCCTTGTCAAATGTTTAACTCCTCCCCAAAGTCTAATTTAGATTCCAAGGGCTGTTGTTTCATACACCATTTAAAAAAAAAAAAAAGTGTTTTACATACACCATTGAATTCACCCTTGTGTTTAAAACTCTCGACTGTATAATCCTAATTCTCTGTGGTTGGCTTGCAACTTCTCTTTCACTTGTAGAGTCGGGAAGTGAATAAAGGGAGGGTGGTCCTTCACACTTCCTGCACTTACACCCCTCTTACTTTTTTAAATGTTTTAAATTTTTATTTATTTATTTATTTTTGGCTGTGTTGGGTCTTTGTTGCTGCGTGCGGGCTTTCTCTAGTTGCGGTGAGCGGGGGCTACTCTTCGTTGCGGTGCGCAGGCTTCTCATGGCGGTGGCTTCTCTTGTTGCGGAGCACAGGCTCTAGGTGCATGGGCTTCAGTAGTTGTGGCTCGCAGGCCCTAGAGTGCAGGCTCAGTAGTTGTGGCACATGGCTTAGTTGCTCCGCGGCATGTGGGATCTTCCCAGACCAGGGAATGAACCTGCGTCCCCTGCATTGGCAGGCGGGTTCTTAACCACCGCGCCACCAGGGAAGCCTTACACCCCTCTTATTAAAGAGTACTGCTTTATTCCTAATTGAGACCAAGGCTTCCAGCTCCAGATGTTCTGGGGACTCATCTGTGGCCAGTTCTCTCCTGCTCTTTCAGCTTTCTCGCCATCACTCTCCCATGGAAACTCTTAACTAGAGGTGGAATGGTTGACTCATTGTTTGGCAAACATGCCTTGTGGCTTCCCACTCAGGCACATCTGTGCACCAACATCACCTCCCCCCTCTCTACCTGTCAGTGCACTCCCACCATCAAGGACCTGCTGGAATCCCGTATTCCTCGTGAAGTTTGCGCTAACTGAAAACATGTCCTCTCTCCTCTGAAGTTCTGTGTTTCTAGCTGAGCCATGTGGCACACTGCCTGGTAACAGGTCTTTCTTATCTTATTGGTCTGTTTTACTGTTTGACGTGGGGTGTGCAAACTTTGTCTCCTAGTTAGCCCGCGAGGGTCTGGCAGACAGCAATCATTTCTTCTCCCCACCCTGCCATCCCCAATGCAGCCCTGCATATAGTAGGTACTTCAGTTGACCCTGTTTCCATTCCGAGTATCATCCCACTGGTACCCTAATTGACCTTCATTTTCTGTTTCCACAATTTTTTTTTTTTAATTTTGAATACACTCTGCATCATTGGAAAGCCTCCTTCTAGATTTGGTTTCAGATGTGACTCAATAAGCAAAATAATTGTTCCTTCTTCTAGCCATTAATAAATCAGCCCAAGAATATCATAAATTGAGCATCCACTGTGTGCAGGGCACTGAGCCAAGTGCTTATATTAAAGATTACAGAAAACATGGAAGATGTGGTACAAAAGGGCAAGAGTTCATTTATATATATATATATATATATATATATATAAACGTGTATAAGTTTTATATATATATATACACACACACACACACACAATCACCTAACACCAAAAAGAATGTAAATAGTGCAAATATATATAATGAAAAAAGCATTAGGAGTTTATAGAACAATTTTAATGGATTGTGCTTAATAGGCAGAAAATGTTTTGGAACAGGTGATTTGGACTCAAGTTTGGAAGAAAAAGAGGGACCACAGGGTCCATAAGAGCAAAGCCCATGAGTATTTTTGGCCACTATTATTTCCCCATCAGTTACTGTAGTGCCTGGTCCAGCCAAATGCTGAAAAAAAGAGTAAATCCCATATGGAGAGACCAGGTTATGTAAAAGAGCAAAGCATGCTGTGCTTGGAAAGCAGCAAATTTATTTTCTTGGGTGGAGCCAAGAAATTCCATGCAAAGTCATGGAGAGGAAGGAGAGAAAGAAAATGATGAATGGCACTGAAGTCTTGCCAGGAATTTTGGTTTAAATAGATAGTAACAAACACTTAATTATTCATTCATTCACTTATTCCACAAATTTTATTAAGCATCTACTATGTGCCAAAGTACATGCTAAGACCCGGGGATTCTGTAGTGAACAAAACACACTCTCTGTCTTCAAGGATCATGCAGTCTCTTCATCACACACTAGTAAGTGGTGTTACATACTTATGACTCCGATTCTTGTTATTCTAACAGTATTTAGCAAAGGAGAGAAATCTGTCCAGTCTCCATCATAGATGGCTCAGGCAGAGAGCAGAAGCCTTAGTTAAAATGAGCTCCAATGCAGAATATGTCATAATAACAGATGATATGAAGGCAGCAAGGAGGATTTAAAACTTAAGGAAGAACTTTCCACCTGGAAGGTTGTGTGGGATTATAGAATGGATGATCGAGTAGCTGTGGCACCAGCTTGAGTTTATTTACGGGCTCCTGCCTGAGCCCAGGTCCGTCAGTTTCCCTTGGCTTTGGGTCGGTATGATGGGCTAAGAGGATAAAACTTTGGGGTTAGAAAAAAAAATGTTTAGATTGATTTTTTTTTTTTTTTTGGTTGTCCAGATTAACTTGCTCTTTGACATATGTCTCTAGAGCGATGGCTGAAATCAATTTTATTAGAAACCAAAAACAGAAATAAAATTTTTTATTTAGGGACAAAGTCAGAGGGTAAGAAGACACAGCAAATTAATTTTAGAGCAAATGTGGAAATGAAGGAGCCCTTGAAGCAGTACTTGCTACAACAGTGTTTAATGAGAGGACATTGGTTGGTTTCTTCCTGAAATGTTATGAACTTTAAGATTACTGCCTGCTACTAGAATATCTTGGCCTCATTTTCTATTTATCTCATTTTTTTCTTCTACTCCTTTTTTTAAATTTTTTATTTTTTTTTCCCAGGATGACGGCCTCCCAGAAAATGAACATCAGCTGTCAGTAGCAGGAAAGATAAAGAAGCATTTCAACACAGGACCGAAACCGAATAGCACAGCAGCTGGAGTTTCTGTCATAGCAGTAAGCATCTGAAATATCTACCTATAACTTTTTCAAAGCACTCCCTCTAAGAGATGGGCATTACTCAGGAGATTCCACCCAGAGACAGCAGAATGGGTCATTTCTTTAGACAGCTCGACCATTTAAAGCACTGGGGGAGGTCTGGGGCTTATATATATGATGTGTTTTTGCTGATCATTTCCCTGGGAGTCACATCATTATCCAACACCTCCAGGGTGCCTTGCAGTATATATTAATTTCATGATTTATTTGTTAAAGCAGAAAACCTCCCCCACATTGGACTCTGTGCCAATGCAAACTTCTGGGCTCTGAGAAAAAGAGTTCCTAGTGTCCTTTTGCCAGGACCTGGCAGGGGAGGGGAGGGGAGCTGAAAGAGAGGACATGGCAGAGAGAGACTGGAACACTATAGATCTTTGTACAAGCCGTAAACGAAAGCCAAAAACGTGGCAGGACGCTTACCCAGTGAGATTTTCAGTGAAACTGAATTGCTGTGAACACCCAAAGAAATCAGGATTTCTTGCTCCTTAGAAATTTCTGTTTTCAAAGCGGAGAGTCTTTTAACATTTACCATTTTGTTGATGTGGCTGCAGGAGAATTTTTTTTTTTTCCTGTTCCATACATGCAGACATACACTACATGCAATTTGATAGCAGCTCTAGGCAAAGATTAAATTGGGCAGAGAAATAATGAAACCTCATACTTCCCAGTGTCATATTCTAGAGTAAATATATTCAAGTCCCAGATTACTTGAGTTTTAAATAATTTCCTCTTTTTTTCAGAGTACATACATTTTTACAGCATATTCAATGTGAAATCACTTGAGCTGTTTTTCTTTTTTAAAACAAAGAACTTAGACACTATGATCTAGAATTTTTAAAAATATTTATGCTCCTAAACATACATCATGCTCGTCAGCAATACTGAATATTTAACTACTTCCATGGGTGTTTTTCTTTTCTTTCTCTTTTTCTTTTTTGGTGGTGCTAGAACTCCAGGTAAAGCAAAAGATAACTAAGTGACCTATTTGATACAACCAATCCCAGATCTGGGTTACTAAATATTTAATAGGAGTTTCCAGAATTGGCAGGTGGCACGAACGCATGCATATACTTTTCTGGACTAGTTGCATTTCATGTTTTTTGATTGAACCCTTTCAGCAGGGAGTTACACAAGTATGAGTTACTGGTTCAGGAGTACACTGACAGCGCTAAATAGAATGCATACTCTTTCCCCATGCTCCTCAGCGCTCCTGGGGATTTAACATTGCAAGTTATTCTTCTGGCCCTCTCTCTCTCTAGTTCTTTCTAAGGAAATTCAGTGTAGAAGCGCAGTGTCCTTCCTGTCTTCATCGATCGTCAGCATTCTTTGTTATCAGCTAATATTCAATCAGTAATTTTTGAAAGTAACAATCTCATGGTGCTTCTCAGGGAAACCAGACATTCTATCCTCTGTTTTCATCATTCATGTAAGACACAAGTATACTCCAAAATGTTTGTTTCCACAATTTTCTTTTGGAATGGACTGCCAGCACACTTGTCCATGAAAAGAACTGCTTTTCTGCTCCTGCTGAGGGCTTACAACTGCTAGAGAGGGTGCTTTTTCCACCTCTGTCATTTTGGGTTTTGTTTCGTTTTTCGTGGTCTTTTAGTTTAACTAGCCTTTGGTTAGTTTGCCTTGGTTGCTCAAGAATGCTTTGTTCACGGTATTCTGGGAGACTTGTAATGACTGAGAGCAGGAACTTCAGGGTAATTCTCCAATGAACAGACAACACAGATGGGAGGGGAAATGCTACTTTAATCAAACCTGGATAAATTTTGAAACCTAATCCATGTGAGTTTATTAAAACATCAGCTAAGTAGATCTCCAAAAAAAACTTCAGTTAGTATTTGAAGATTAAAGGTCCAACTGATTTCTTTTTTCTATGACTGGACCATTTTGAATGCAATTTAATATCAGTTTCTCAGTTCATCACTAATATGTTTCCGTGGAGACTGTACCAACTGGTTAATATAAATCGTAAAATGGGCTGTGTGATGCTGAGTTGTGCATTAGTTGCAAGCTTATTTAATCTCTTTATCGACTACAAAGTTGTGAAAAAAATCAACTCAGGCTCAAAATAATTGACATTTTGGAGAAATATCTGAAAAAGTGCCTTGTCAATTCTAATGTTGCGCAATTCACATGTTGAACACTATCAATAGTTCAAACATGAAAGAGAATATGGCTGTAAATTTCAGGGGGTATTTCAGGAGAAGCTGGCCGGCCATAATATATGCATTTATGCATCTTCTCCAGAATGCTTTTCCCTCATAAATGTCCACACCCTCCATAAGAACCTGGGGTAGGTCACTAGGTGCAGGGCAGGGCTGGGAGATAGAAACGAGCCAGGTTGGCTGCCTTTGTTATTAACTTTCAAAATAGCACTGGATAAGTCAATGTATACCTCATAACCATGTTCCCATTCTTAAAGTGCACAGAATTAGACTCAGGGGACCATCACAAGATAAAGGAGCCCTGGCATTAAATAATATCCCCAACTCAAGCTAAAGTATAATTGCAAAGGAACAATCTTCTGCTGTGAGACAGAATGTGAGAGGTTGAAGGAATAGCTTTCATAAATGGTGCATTCTCTAAAGATCATTTGACAATTTAATAATGGAATATAATTGATTCACCCACATGATAGAAATTTCTGTAATTAATATAATACTATTATGACTTCTATTTGATAGACATAGGAAAAAAACCTGATTTCAGCATAGATTTCATGCAGACAGAATTTTTTCCCATGGGCATGAATGCTTTCCCCAGAGGCTATCAAATGATGTATTTTATTTTAAACTGCCTCTATTATAGGAGTGCTTTTTCGTAAATTATATACACCCTTTAAAATTAAAATATATATATACTGTTTAGAACAGAGTATCAGCTTGTTTTTTTCAAAAAATCAGCAATTAAATCATTGGTCTTTAACCGGTAGTTCTCTTTCCTTAGTTAGAAACCTCACTATCTGCTCATAAAAGAATTCATGACACTTTTTCTTTCTCGGAATGACAAAGGAGAAAAGAGCATACTGTCATAACAAACAGACTCTAATCACAGGTGTAATTTATGACATGAGTGTAGTTTAACATGCATTCATGGTTCTGAACCTTAATGTTTTCTGTTCGTGTTGTCATTTTTTTCTTCTCTTCCTCCCACCCCCTACATTATTAAGATCAAAGAGAGGACAAATGATAACTTTATATTAAGGTCCTCGAGTTGGCTGGGAGAGTAATTACCAGCTGGAGGCTCACGGGCATCATAGAGCCCTTCTCGAAGGAGAAAAGGTATCTGACATTTAGGTCAGGTGACATGATTAGGTGGAAACCCATTGCTGTCCTTATAACTACAACAGTCTGCGTCCATTGTTCCTCCACTGCCTTTCCCAGTGGTCGGGGGATTAAAACCAAACCAAACCAAACCAAACCAAAGAAACCCAGAACAGAGCAGAGAAAGGGAAACAAAAGGTTATTAAAATGCAATTTATAGACATAAAATGGAATTAGAGATGACATTTTAACGGCCGACTTCTTGAGAGCCGAGGGATGGGAGGGAGGCATTATTAGATTTGCTCAGCTTGATGAAGAACCGATGACTCAGATGTCACTTCCAATTTATTTTTCCTCATTTAATGCTGTTTATTATTTTAACCAACAATTTTCCTAATGCTTTTGAGTTCTTCTTTTGCATTTTGGTCGTGCAAATAGAGCATTTCAGTCTAATTGAACAAATCCATACTAATCAATGGGCAAATAATTGTGATAGTGGGAAGCTTCCTTCTAAAGCGAGAGGCCTCTGCACTGGGGCATTCCCAAATGCGGAGTTATGGGGCACTTTGCCTGTAGATGGCAATAAAGAGCCAGTTACTGAGTAGCCATCCCTGGGCTGAAACAGAAATGCAGGCCTTCATCTTCCTAACAGCAAGTGTACTTCAATTTTTTTTCCTAAATAAAACGAACTGTACATTTTTAAAAAGATTAAAATCTCACATTGCTGTTCCGTGAACACTGGGATAGCCTAGTTTATAATCAGAATACCGAATCTTCTGAGCAGTTTTTAGTTTAACCAAGTGCCCCGGCATGTTTTTGAAATGCCTTTGTGAATTTTGTAGTAGAAACTGTCATCAGCATCATGCCAGTACCACACTTGAAAGCATTCATGAGCCTCTCCAGAAAGAAAGGTGGTCAACTTGCATCCTCTCATGGGCAGAATGGGGGAGTGGGCATACAGCATGATTATTGTTTCTCAAATCTGGGGACTGAATCTTTTATTCCTAGGTAGCCAAAGGCTAACAACTTATTCCAGGAGGAACAACTTTGAGAACTTACCCTGTCTTCTATTTATTGTACCTTTTGTTAATCACAAGCACTTAACTGTACATATGCATTTTTAATATACAGCGAAAATTATTTTTCATTTTATTTTCTTGGAGAAAATTTACTGTTTTATACCATACCTTTTTAGTTCAGAAATGTAATTGATTCACCTTTAAGAACAGCTCTGCTTCTGAAGATTAACTCTTAAAGAAAGAAATCCAAATTGCTGTGATTTATGGGGATTCAAAACTTGATTCTTTTCTACTTTTATTTCATATTTATGAAGGCCTCAAACATAAGCTTCATGGGGTAAGATTTGGGGGGTGGGCGTCCAATCTGCTTTCTCTTAGGTGGCTAAAGCTGATTTCAGCACTTTATTGTAACGCATTTTCCATTGCTCTAGAATATGAAGACGTGTTTATATCTTTTGCAATTGAGAGGATATTATAAAGTGTGCATTCAAAACCTTGTTTGACAAATTAGATCTTTTCTAACAAATTGGCCTCCGAGATATTCATGGGGGATTAGTGTCTTTTCTCGCCTTTTTTATTTTCAATGTGCAGATTTAGGATATTAGCTAGTCACCCTGCAGAAGAGGCATTGTAACTCTATATACATATATAGTCGATGAAGAACAGCTTGGTCTGGAGTCTTAATACTTTAGCACAATGTCGATCCACTGAGTTGCCCCCATTTCTCTCTGCTCAGCTGGACCACGGGTTTACCATCAAGAGATCAGGGTCTTTGGACTACTACCAACAACCAGGAATGTATTGGATAAGGTATGAGATGGTGCAGCTCAAGTCAGTGTTTCCATGGCAACGTGCTGGCAGTCTCCATTAACCAGTTCCTTCAGTGGATAAACATGCTTTTGATTTGTTATCCAGTCCATATGCTGCTTTATCAGTTTCATTTTAATCTTGATTGAGATGCCACACCCCCTCATTCTTTTTTTCACCCCATTATTCACACTGACATTTGCCAGCTTTCTTTCCATTGCACATGCTCAGTATCAATTTTCCTTACAGTTAAAAGGACAGTATATTTAGTGTTAATGTCAAAGCATTTGCCTGATGTTGCTAATTAAAACAATGATTTCTAGTGTTTTGTCCCTTAACAAATGGAAGAACAATAGTACCTTAGTATATGTTCTATAGAAGTATATACTGTCATTTTAAAATCATCAAGCCCGACCTTAACCTTAGTAGATGGATGAAACAATGCATTTACACCTTAGTCATAGAAGCTCCTCTGAGCACAGTGAGCTATAGAATGCATTGTGTGTGTTGGTAAGCTTGTGTTTTCAAATCCTCCACCTTTTTGTTTCATTTTGTTTTTGTTTTATTGTTACCTCTCTCCCCCTGGAAATCCCTTTATGTACTAGCTATTGCATGAACTTATTTTTCGATATTTTGTAACGGTCAGATTACTTAGCTGGCTTATCTGCTCAAGCAAAAGGGACTATGGGAGGTATCGATTTTTTTTTAACTGGGTTAAGAATTCTATCCAATCGTTTTCTATTCCAGTCAACTGCACTGGCATTTCCTTCAAGGGGCATTGTTTGTGTCTCTTTAAGTTATCCACAGGCAGGATGAGTTTTGATGATATGAGGAATGAACTCTGAGAAGTGCTAGGCAACTTTTCTCCTCCATCTTAATGTTTCTGAAATGATCTCCAGGTAAAGCTCCACATCTTAGCGTTTGCTAAGAAAAAATTCCACTGGGTTTGGCATTTCCCCCAAACGATGGTGCCTTATGCTGTTCATGGAATAGATCAAGTTGTTTTAAAAAAAAAAAAAAAAAAAAGGAAAGAAAAGAAAGAATAACATATATAATATACAATTTAACCCCCAATTATTACTCCTAATTTTTTAGTCTAATTAGACACTAGAATCAAAGGCATTAGAGATGCAGAAAAGGCCACCCTTTGACAAACTCTCCAAATATCTAAGATCATGATATTTCTAAGCCTGCTGAAAGCAAGAAAATACCCAAACTTCAATAAATATCAAAGTCAGTTTTACACAGAAGGCTGTTTGTATCTTCTAGACATATCTGCATACAGGAGTTGCACACTCACCTTTTTATTTACCTAAATAAATAGCTTTATAGATACAGAAAGAACTTTTTTATTTTTCACCTTTCTTTTGTGGGGGGGGGGTGCGAATCAATCATGATTTGCCTTTGTGCAGACTCTTTACATGGAAGATGATCCATCCATCTTTTACTTTTTCCTGAAAGATAATACACATTTTGAAGAGTGCACATCTCAACGTAGCCCTAAGGGTAAATGCTGACCTGCAGTCTGTCCGCATTAATTAGCTTTGCCTGGTTTTGTTCTTTCTATAAATCGAATCATGCTCCATCCTTTTTTAATTGTATGTCTCCTAACCTCAGGCATATTAACCAAACATTTATGAGTTTAGTTGATATACAATTAAAAATAGGCATCAAACATGTCTAATTACAGTTGTGCATATTTGTATAACACAAATTACACATAAATTTCAAAAAAAAACCTCTAGAAAATTATATTACTAAATTGGTGGGCTTAGGGGTGAGTGCAAAACACCAAATAAACAGTAATTAATAAACGTAGCCAAGTATAAAAAGGTCATTTGACTAAAATCCTAGCGATGGTTCCCATCAGCAGACAAAATGACACATCCCTGAATAATGGGCAGGAGCAGATGGAAGATAATCTCTTTTTTCTTTCCCACATAAACTGCTCTGCTTTCCAGCTGGGGGCAGTAACAACAACGTTTATAGATAATGCTGTACTAAACAGCACACCCAGTATGTAAAGCTAAATTGGAGAAATGATGCTAAAAACTCATCGGCGTATATGCTTAATTAGGAAGTTTTATAATGCCATTTAGCCCGGAACGAACACACTCTCCTCACTGATTGCAGATGCCCGCCTTTTATCTCCTTGGAAGTGGGAGCATTTGTCTAACCATGGTGGCAGCCAACTTCTTAACATAAGCAATCATGGCAGGTGAAACAGCCCCACTCCCAATTGTTGTGTTTACAAGTGCTCCTGGCTGTTTTCACTGCTCTGAGCGGAACGCCTGGGAGAGGAGCTTGTGTTTTGTAAAGCAGCTCACATCAGGGCAGAGGCTTGGGAAACGGCTCTTCGGGGTGCCCAGAATTGGCATGTCCCTCTTAGTAGGCTTTTTGGGGATTGGAGACATGGTGGGGGCCATGCCTCCTCCTTGCATTCATTCTCCTGCCTCGAACAGAGGGATGCTTCCAAGCGGTAGCCAGGGCAGCAGCATCCTGCATAGCTTCCTTTTCTGGGAGACCTTTTGCTCCTGTGCCCCAGAGTCTGGAGGTGAGCCTCTCCCAGGAATGAGCTGCCTGAGCCATTCCACCCTCTCACACACATCCCTGCCTCTCTCAAGTGAAGCTGTCCCTGTGGCAGGTACTGTGCCAGCAGCACATGGAGAAGAATTCCTGCATCTTCTGCACGCAGAACAAGGCAACAGCCAGAACCTGATTAAATGAAACAAATATCAAAACAAGACATACGCTAAGAATGCCAAATGAGAGATAACGCAGAGGTGAGCTAGGACAGAAGGGGGGTTGAGGTCAGGCCTGACGTGACTCGTGTGCGTACTAGATTCAAGCACTGTCCTGAAACAGCGAGTAATGAGGCAGAGCGGCAGCAGCCGTACGCAGCCCTTGCAAGGCTATTAAATGCTGTCGTGCTCGGGTGTGAAAAGGAGTGGGGTCAGTTAAATGCATCTAGCTCGGCGCAGGTTTGGAAGACCAGTTCCCACAAAAGCCAGAGAGGAACCCCCCTACGTGGTGTGAAGAGGGTTCCAAAGGCACACAGCAAGTTGCAGGGCACAGGTTGCTTTAGGGATGGTGGCCTTGGCCTTGCTCTGCCGTCGAGAAAAGTCTCCCCATGCTCCGTGAGTGTAAAAAGCGCTGCAGGAAGGAAGGAGAGGGGCCTCTGTTCTAGGAAGGGATTAACCACCCTCCGTACCCCAGCACTTAACACATAGGAGAGGCATAGATTTAAACTTCAAAACCATCCAAACTGTGATTGCAGAGAAAAGTATAGGGGAGGTATGAGGTTTGGTAGGGCAGCTGTACCGTGATGCTAAAAAGTGAGTTATTGGCCAGGAGGCTCAAAAGCTGGGCCGCAGTACTTTGTATTATAGTTCCACAAATGGTCATAGAGAGAGACACAGGGCTAGGGAGACATCTGTGTTATTTTACCAAGTCAAACAACAGGTTGCTCGCTGTTTGAGATTTTATTTTGTTTCGTTTTACCTTCAGAGCCCCCTTAAGGGCAGGTCCCAACAATATATATATATATTTGTCTTTTTAAAACTTAACGTACTTGCTATTAGAAATGAGAAATTTCCATGGCATTCCAAGACTTACTGATTGGGTGTAAACTGTATATGTTTTCCTGAGATTCCTGGTGATTCGGTATTGATGGACAATTTTGTGGTATCGTATTTATTTTCATCTTGCTTCAGAACCTCTTTCCCCCTTTATGATTTAAAAAGATGCCTACACTCTATTCTATGTATTCTTTCCTGCCATACTTTGCCTCCGTATGTTCCTCAGTGATGTTTACGGATAGGATGTAGGTTTTATCAGGTTTAAATGTGTAGGAAAGAATAATCATAAAGAACTTAATCATAAGTATTGACACACTGTTATTCTATTAAGAAAGAGTGTAAATATCCATATGCTGAAGTCAAACAATTCTCAAATACATGTCAAACACATGACACTTCTAGAAACTAAAAAGTCTTGAAAATTGAAATGAAACCAACTTGATTAAAGATTGGCAGCTCTGTGCACGGAGAGTTGCACAGAGAGTTTGTGGCTTTGGTGTCAGGAAGCCCTGGTTTTGGATCCAGCCTGTCCTACTTACTGTGTTGTGACCTTGGGCAAGGTACACGTTCCTCCTCTGATTCTTAATTTTCCCATCTATAAAAATGAGACGAGTATTATCAACCAACCTTCCACATCTGTCATGAAGATGACATGAGTGGCCTGTGCAAAAGCACCTCCATGGACCCAGCCCAAATGAGGAGCCCAGAAAAGATAGAGTCATCCACTCCACACCACACGAGAGACAGATTTTCCTGGGAAGACTGATCTCTCTCCAGATCCAAGCATTTGTAATTAAAGTAGAACCGTGACCTTTTTTGATGTTCTGATTGGGATAAACTGTTGAATAACTTATATGTTAGATTATTCATGAATTGGGGCATTAAATTTTACTTACTCTATAGCCCCCCAAATCCTGATGAAGTGTAAGTTTAAAAAGTTATCCTCTAGGGCAGGGGTTGGCAAATTACAGCCAGCCAATGGGCCAAATCTAGCTCACTGCCTGGTTTTTAAATAAAGTTTTATTGGCACACAGCCACACCCATTCATTTATAAATTACCTATGGTTGCTTCTACTCTACAAGGGCAGAATTGAGTAGTTGTGTCAGAGAATCATATAGCCTACAAAGTCTAAAGTATTAACTCTTGGTCTTCCCAGAAAAAGTTTCTCAATTCCTGTTGTAGGAGAAAAATGTTTCTAAATTAAAAGACAGGGAGTTCCCTGGCGGTCCAGTGGTTAGAACTCGGCGCTTTCGCTGCTGCGGCCCTGGTTCGATCCCTGGTCAGGGAACTGAGATCCCACAAGCTGTGTGGCGTGGCCAAATTAAAAAAAACAGAAAAAAAAAGCACCACCTGGCAGGCTTGTTAAAAACTGTATCACCACCAGCTAGTGGAATGCACGGCACATAGAAGGCACTTCAATAAATATTTGTTAAATTAATGAACGATTGAATTTTCCCATGAAGGGACCATTACTATAGAGAAACCTTGATTGTGAAGATAAATGTGTTTTTTTAAGAGTTTGGACAATCAAATCACATATGAGATGCTCTACAGTAGCATCCCACTATAGCAACCCAAGAGTAGTTCTTCGGCAAAGCTAAAAGAATTGTTTTTGCAATAAAAGGAGTTACCCCTTAATCTACCTGCTTAGTAAGTTCTAAATTTTCATAGATTTTCTTAAGATAAACTGTGCCTACAGCTGTCCTTTAGTTTACTGGCATGATGAAGGAAAAACAACATGGCAGCTCAGCTTAGCTTCCTCTGTGAGAAAATCAGGGGCCGTAGGGCAGAAGAAACACGTGAATTTTGCCCTCTAGAAACCTGACCTCAGCAAGTGGCTGTCCTTTTAACCCCCTGATGGGAGGCCATCAGCAACCCTCTGCAGAGTTGGACCAATGTGGGATTCTATTAAGAACCAGATCAGCGGGAGGAGCCTATATTTATGACGTGGTGGGGAAGCATGAGGCCGCGCTGCCCCAGGAAATGCGGAATCACATTTAAGAGATGGGTACCTAGAAAGGAGGTTTGAAGGCCGCTGGTTTCATGAAGCCTGCTTTTGCCATTTAAATGGTCACCTTCACTTTAGGGAAATACCGTGTCTTAGACCCAGATACTGTGCAGTTCCTGCCTGGCGAGACCCCAAAGGGATGTTAAAGCAAAACGAAACAGAACCATAATAAGCATGACAGCAAGCCAAAAAAAAAAAATGAGAAGGGTGGATATATCAATCTAGGTGTCAGTTTAATTTTACTATCAAGCAAAACATTTCCAAAGTGGCAAGCAAATCGTAACTCAGTCCCTACAGAGTAAGGGCAAGCAAAGGAGAGAACGTTCCTGAGATTAATGCCCCAACAGCTGCATCCCTGGCTCAGTCTCCTAGGTAGTATGAATAATGGATGGGCTCAAAGGCAACATGCACGATAATGTTCTTTTATTAATGAAATGAAGACTGTTTGGGATGGCTGGCAATAAATTAAGAAAAGCGAAGAAGGAAAAACAGTCACCGTTCGCCTCTGAAAAATGCAGTTACTTAAATCCAATAATTACTGCCACGACAGGAAACATTGCCTCCGAACTTAAACGAGGTACATCTCTTGTGGGTCCTGCACATAGTGCAGAACAGAAATATTTTTGATCCATAGACTGGAAGGCCTGTTGTTTACGAAGAGAAAAACATAACCCATTTTAGTAGATTGATGGTGATATTAAGCATATTCAGGTATTTCATAGGTGGAAGTTTCCCTAGGAGTGAGGCACTGTCCTTCAGCTCAGGCTGTGGACTGGGAAATGGCTTGATGTGGTTAGAAAACGTGTCCAAGGTCACATAATCAGCTGAGCTAGGACAAAAAGCTGGTTCTCCTGACTTCCCCCTGCTGCTGCTACCAAGGGGATTAAGCTAAAGCTACCAGACAAGGCAAGCATTACACAGATGTGGGTGACTCAGACTTGCAAAAACAAAGTAATGCTCCAATTCATATTCTCACTTCATTCCTGACCTTCCACCTCCATGCTGTATTTTTCCTATAACATTGCAAAGATAGGCCAGATGGGTACCTCCTAGGTATTTATGCTGATTTCCAAATTTAATGTCAGAAAGAAGATTTAAAATATCTGAGTACTGTGTGGAGGATAGTGTTGTTTTATTTTAACAGAAAAGGCCAAAGATCTATCTGTTGTTGGAATACATTTTCTGGGTATTAGGCAAGCACCGTCTCTGATTCGTGCATGCTTGGTGTTAGGGCAGGCACCAAAACGTGATGGATATGAATTTCTCTAAGAGCTCCAACTGCTATGTGTGTCGCCCCCAGATTTGCTGAGGTAACTGGCATGATCTTACCGTTCCTCTGTTTTCACACTTCATCTAGCATCTCCTAAGGACACTCTCATCACCAAGAGCTTGCGGTCTGAGGTAGGGATATGCAGTGTTTCTTTCATGTAGAGCAGGTTTATATTAGTTTCTCCATATCATTTTATTTGGTCAGTTATTTGGTCTGTCAGGATCCCCCAGTCCACTGTTAGCTGGCTATAGCCCCGCACACGACATAGCCGTTGTTATTGGGTACATATTTTAAATAACTAGATTAGAGCTTCCTATTTGGTTACTACTGGTCAGCTCCAGAATCTCAAGAGATTTCTTGCTCACCTCTAACCTGTGATACTTAGCACCAAAATGTGATAATGCAGGTTTCAGATTGTCTTACGAGCTTTTAATGAAGTGATAACTTACTGAGGAAACACTTGGGAATTCTACTGCAAGTCCATTCATGTCTGTTCCGCAAAGCTGCAAACCGTGAGCAAAATAACCAATAAAATAATAAATCCGTTAGGAAGTCTTAAGTTTGAATGGAACATCAAGACTTAGGACCACCTTACCTTACAAAGATAGGCATTAGGGAGGAGAGACCCAATTTCCTTGATATCTGGGAAATTTTTGTGATTGAGAAAGAGGAAAGCAGGCTTTCAGAAATGGTTGAAAGGGCCCTGAATTTAAATCTATGATACAGCGCTTCAGAGGGAAAGTTATGTTTTGAATGTTTTCTGGGGATAAAATTACCAGTTGGATAATATATATTTTTATAGCAATACTTTAAAAAATTATGTGTTGGCCTATTATTTCTATTTCTTTGCTGAATTCATCTGTCTTGAACTACATGTTGGGCCACAGAATTCAACTGTAAAATTTTAACTGTACAGATTTTAGAGGCAATTAATTTTACAGCTACACTTAAAATTCTAAAGGTATCATATATAACAGTGCTTACTGTGATAAGGAATTGGACCACAATATGTAGTTGTTGAGTAGATAAATATATGAGGTGATTAATGTTATCTAATGTAAGCATTTGATCATATCTAAAACAAATTGCACTCTTAAATATTGGACTCATAATACCTTTGACTTCTTACTCTTTTGTATTATAGAGTTGTTTGGGGTTCTGTTTTCTTTTGTCATTGCTATTCGGAAAGTACATAATCACCTAAAATAATCTAATTCTGTATTAACTGAGAAACATTTAATATGTCCCTTATATGTGTGTCACAGTTGGCTAGGCATTCTGGAAAAATGCAAAGAAGTTTCAGATCCTACCCTAGAGCAGCTTGCATGGGATTTGGGAAATATGGACAGGAAAGGCAATAGGCCTGTGTGCAGTAAGTGTCAAAGGTTTGGTCAAGACAATACTTGCCTGAGGAATTTAGAAAGAAAAAGTGTGATGCAGAAGGTAAAATTTGATCAAATCTTGGAAAATAGAGAAATGCGAGTGGGCAGGAAGTGGGAGAGGTGATGTCAGGTTGGTGAACACGGTAAGCCAGGATGCAGAGGTGAGCGTGATTAAAATACCTTCAGGGAGATATCAGTTTGGACTGTGTGGATTGCAAGGGAAGAAAACCCAAACCAAACTGGCTTTCAGCAAAAAGAAGAAGTATGATTTTATATAATCTGAAAGGTCCAAAGGTTGGGTCTGGCTTCAGTGATGTGTGGATTCAGCACTCGGTAGGGCTTGGTTTCTTTCCATCCCTCCACTCTGCCTCCCCGTGCCGGCTTTAGTCTGGAACTTCACGTGGTACCAGGATGTGGGAAGCAGCTCCAGGCTTGCTATCCTCTCAGTTGGGATTCACTGTGAATGTGCAGTCTCAGTGAAAGTCTCCTCATGTCCCGTGAACTGGGTCGGGTGCCCATCCTGAACCAATCACGGGTATTGGCGAACACAGTCAGCACAGGCTTGCTTCTGGGTCACAAACCCATCTGCACCCCACCCTCAGAGATGGAGGTAGGGTCCCCTTCACTGGAACCACAGATTACGTGAGCGGGGGATTTCCAAAGGGAAACCGAGATGTGGTTAACCGTAAGCTAAATGGCTGCTGTGCCCACTAACGGGGACATGAGGTCTGCTGATATCACAGTGATCGCTTTGAGTAATAACAGGAACTAGACCCTGGAAGTTTTTATTGTAAGCACATTGTGACTGTTAGGACAAGGAGTCCAACTTTATGAGGAATTGTAAACAAATTGGACCTGCTGTGTGCAGGATGGGCTGGGGGTTGGCTGCTCTAGAGGGAAATAATGCGACCTCTGTTGTGCTTTCTCATATTTCTAAAGCCACAGCACTTAGAGAGTATCTCCTGTGTGCTAAGAGCTGTGGGGAACACAGACAGGATGCCCAGACTTGATCTTGCCCTCCACAGAGTGTACAATGTGGCAGGGAAGACAGTGCATCAGAGTCGATTGCGTTGCAGGCAGGATGCACAGTGATCGCTGTACTGGGCTTCATGGGAACACAGAGAGGTTCTTAAAATGAACCACAGTCCATAGAGCCAGAAGCAGAATAAGCAAGAGCCCTGGGAGGAGAGGTCTGTGGACAGTGATGCCCTCTCAGTCATCTTTGGGAGCAAGTCTGTTGGGGGCACTAAGCATTGCTTGTGTAGCATTTGAGAATGTTGCAAGGACCTGGGTGAGTCAGGAACTGCCTGTCTATCAATCAGCAGACCCAGGTCTCCCTAGGAGTTTACAGGCCTAGAATGGGATTGTCCACGTGGTAGAGGCTGGCTTGCTGTCCCTGAGAGAGCTCTCGGGCCATCAGCACGTGAAGCTCTAGTCTTTTGGCCTCTGACGCTGCTCGTGCTATCTCCTCCCTGGCTCACCCTGGCTAGGACCGGAGGAGGGAACCACTGGAGTGCGGTGGCTCCTTTGAGTTCTGTTTCAGTAGACTTTAAATGGGAAGAAATTGCCTGGGCCTCACGTGGGAGGAGAACTGAGTTCTATTCCTAGTCAGTGATGCGAAACGGGCAAGTCTCTCCACATACCTGGGCCTCAGTTTCCCTGCCTGTAAAGGCAAAGCCCTGGGCGAAGAATGCTTTGCTTTATAAATGCTCTTTCAATTCTAAGAGTCTATACATCCAACAGAAAGAACCATCACACCCTTTTCCATGACCTGTGATCATGACATGCTATGTCTCCAAAAATAGCTGCTGTGAAGTTACTGGTGAATCAGCACAACTGAAAGCTCAGGAGCATTTGAGCATGAAGGCCCGTCAACAAAGGCCAGCATTTAAAAGCTGCTAACTAGAGAAACTGGCAGGAGTGGCCAGGACTGACTGCTTAAATGGGACAAAGCAAGGGCTGTCCAGGCAGAGGGACAAGTAAGGAAGAGGATGTGACTGACCTTATGAGCATCTGGACAAATGAACATGAAAATAAGGGGGATGGGACCATCCAAGCCCATGAGTGCCACCAGCGTCTGCATAAACTGCATTACAGTATTGGTGGAGAAATGGCTTATTTCAGTGCTGACAGCCAAGAGAGTGACTTGGAATAATTGAGTCAATTATGGGGAGATGAGGTAAATATGGAGAAGGTGCCAGTGAGAGTAGGCAGGGAGGGAAGGTACTCTGAGGTAAGTTCTAATGAGAGCTTTGTTTTGCATTGTTTTCCTCTGACCTGCAGTTCCTTCATTTCAAAACAATATCTTACATTGTAAAGAAAAACAAAACAAAACAAAACACCACCTTCCATTTCTGGGAGTCTTCACCATTTTGAAAGCATTTGCACATCCATTTTTATATATAGCAACTCTGGAGGGTGTTATCCCTGCTCCTTATTTAACTGAGAACTGAGTGAACGGTTCCCATGGTCAGCAGTGGACGGAACAGGACTCAAAATTTCTGACTACAAACCCGCTGTGCAATTTTCTCCCCGACACTAGAGAACCTCAGTCCACTAGTCAGTCAGTATTAGTCCCATGCCAGTGACTGTTTTCTTTCTCAAGAAGGTAGAAATAAAAATATTTTTTATGACCAAGAGAAGCGTTTATATTACTCTTGGATTAACTACAGAGTGGTTTTTATGTGTCAGACTAAATAGACGCCTGTTTTTTACATTCAACTCTACACAAACAGAGCATTTTCAGTTTGCTTTGAAAGCAAAATACCATGTGTTGTAACTTTACAATGTTTTAAATAAAGTTAGGAATTTGGATTTAATGATGCTGAAAAATATAAAATCGGTGGGTATAAGACCAAGAACTATGTATGTGAGTTGAGGGTCCTTAAAAATTCGACACTTCGAAGAATCAAAGGTAGACATTTCAACACACCAGTTATTGAATCATTGTATTAACAATCTAGTGAAACGAGAAGTGAATTATTAAAGTTTATCTTCCTCACTGATTTGTAACACTGTTATTCAGACAGTTTTTAAAGCAGAACAATTCAGCCTCATGAAGCCATTTACTGTACTGGTTTCTACACACTGCCTCTCTTTCTTTATTACTTCATTCTGGAACTTTGATTACCCCATTTTAGATCTGAGATTGCTCTAATGCTACACTGCAATTGTATGAGGGGCTTAGTTTTCACTTTGTTCTCAGAACCCGGCTGGCTATAAATTTATCTCTGTTCTTTGAAGAAGCTAACAGTAAATTTCCAAGAGGAAAAATGGTGGTATATATCCCTGTAGAGGAAAAGTAATCTCTTAAAAGCAGAATAACCTCCAGGCTACATCCTTTCAAAGAGGGACTTTCAAACAAGGATGCCTTCAACTTTTATATGTGTTCTGCATTTTTCTTCAGGCTTTGTACCTGCTCTTCTGCCCTCTGTGTAAGGTTTCTCTGTAATGATCCGTTCCTCCTCACACCCATTAAATCTGTAATGAAGTCATGCCCTTCCCAATCCTGATGTCATAATAACTTCCAGAGCTATGGCTAGAGAGCACATCCTGGAGATCATATGAGGTTTCCTCAGGAAAAGGAGGCATAGGGCCCAAGAGTTGGAATACCTACAACATCGAACTTCAGTTTCGTAAATTACCACACACTACAATGAAAATGAACTTTGTAAAGGAAAATCCATGGGAAGGTTTCCATCAGGTTTAACTGCATTCAAAGCAGTTTTCAATTTCAGGCATTGGGTTCATTCAGATTAAACCCATCCTTGCCAGAGATTGAGCCATACTCCCTCATCAACAGATAATAAGATCATTTAGAATGAGGAGGTGCTAAAATAACAGGACGAGCTTGTGGCTCTGTTTCCATGTCTGACAACTTCATCACCTCTCATCTTTATTAGACAGCTGCCTGGAGCTGAATGTTGATGAACGAGACATGCCTGGCGTCCTCACATGTCAGACAGACACACAGGCCTGAGGCTCCCATTTACCAGGGGGTCTCTGGCTAGGCTGGGAGCGACCGAGGGTATTAGATGTGGTGCTAGCGGAGGTCTGGGGAGGGCCAGGGAGCTGTTGAACCCACAACATCATCCATCCTGCCTGTGCCTGCAATGTCATGACCAGGTGCCCTTAGGAGCTGCTTGTGGGGGAGCAGAGGGCACCCCAGCAGTGGTGACTGTGGTCACCAAAAGTGAGTCATCGTGGACAGGTTAACTTAGCCAGCATATTTTTCTGACCTCAGAAAGTTCCAGAAATCGTTCCTTTTGCCATTTCCTTCAGCCTAATTGTCCTCTTTCTCATTTTATGCCCCTGCTAGACCACCGCTCTTGATAAGGAGAGGCAGGTTTTCCGACGAAGACGCCACCCGGATGTGAGGAGCCGGTACAAGGCCCAGCCAGCTCCGCCCGAACTCAACTCGGAATCGGAAGACTACTCCCCGAGCTCCTCCGAGACTGTTCGCTCCCCAAACTCGCCCTTTTAACAAGACCCTTTTACTCGAAGTCCTAGCTTAACCCTTTGAGACTCTGAGATTTGTTTTTCCAAATTTATGTAAAACAGTTTCATCTGATCTACCTAGCACTCAATGCTTGAATGGCCGAGCAGAACAGTGTGTTTTCTGGTATCCTTGTAGCGATTTCCCTTTGCTGAATGAGACTGTGACTTGTCGTTGGTGGAGATGGCAACTTGCTGCTAATCGGGTCCTCAAAGGGTTAAGGCTACTTTGCAGCTTTTTTAAACATAGAAGCAATGAATGTTTTCATCAGTCAATCTAGGATCTGCAGTATGTAACATAGCACTTGTTAACCCTCTGAGTGCATAGGATTTTATGGGGAACCCTTGGGGGATTTTTCAGGCCTTTGGATTTATACACACGTTTCTTGACTTTGCTGCAGATCAAGGGGTTGTTATTAGATGCTGAGATGTCCAGACAAGAAGAGTGTCTAGAATGATATCTTGCGTGTCCTTTTTTGTGGGTTTAGAACATGGCAGGTTTATAACTTAAGCATCAGCACCCCCTCTTTCCTCTTCACAATCCTATTAAGAAAGGGGCTTTTTTTGCATTGGAGGTCTAACTGTCAGCTGCCCTGAGTCCTGCATCCTGAGTGGAGGGACTTGGGCCTGTGACCAACAGCCTGACCCAGGATATAGATGGTGCCCTCACCCCCAAATTGCCTCCATATGAAGATGTGCTGATGACGCCCCAGAAATGCTGCTTCCACTTCAGCTGCTGCTACTGCCAGCGCAGACCCTCAGGAAGGCACCATATCTTGTCCTGTGTTTGGTGAGTGAGAGTCTGCCTGCTCAGTATGAGACCTCTACAGGAAAAAACAAACAAAACACACAACTGGTGGAAAAGAGCAATAAATTGCCAGGTGCTCTATAGGGCTGGAATGTCAAACAGAAAGAGGCAACAAGATCCTGTTCTTTTTCTCACCTGCTTTTTCATGCATTTCAGTCTTCAGTGTGCAATCCACATAGAGTATGGAATCCGTAAAAAGGAGGAGCACCGGGTCACAGGGGCCCAGAGGCAGGTGCTCTGCAAGATGGCCGAGGAGAAAGCAGAGTGGGCAAACAATCTAGAATAGTCTCAAAATGGTTTTTAAAGAAATAAACCATTGGGAAGATAATTCCATGTGCATCTTTGGGTTACCTACATAATAGTCTCTCAGGGAGAACAGGAATGGGAGACCTAGAGGGTATTCCTGAGGATAAAACTTCCACTCCCTAAGATGACTTTTTTTTTTTTTTTTTTTGCGGTACGCAGGCCTCTCACTGTTGTGGCCTCTCCCGTTGCGGAGCACAGGCTCCGGACGCGCAGACTCAGCGGCCATGGCTCATGGGCCCAGCCGCTCCGCGGCATGTGGGATCTTCCCAGACGAGGGCACGACCCCATGTCCCCTGCATCGGCAGGCGGACTCTCAACCACTGCGCCACCAGGGAAGCCCAAGATGACCTTTTTATAGCACTGTCTTTAGCCATCCAGAGGGAGATGCTGTTTTCTCTCTTTGGGCCAAGTCCTGTCCGACACATGTATTTTACTCCTGTTACCAAATCTTTCTCCCTAGCCCTGTGTCTCCCCCGGTGAGCTTCTACTGCAGTGTGTCACGTTCAGAATGGGGGCCTGAGGCAGCCTGTAGTCACTGCGATGCTTAGTGGGGAGGCTGGCCATGGTGTTGGGAGGCAGGGGCCCGACTCGAATGTCCTCCTAAGGTTTGCTCAACTGTGTGGCCCGGGAGACAACCAGTGAGTGATGGCTCATGAAATTTGCATCTAGATGGCTGAACAGCACTCACTGTCTCGGCTTTGAAATATACTTCAATACCTGAAAGTCTTGAAATCTGTGTGCAGCACTTCCACAGTCAGTCCTTACTTTCAAATACAGATGGATCTTCGATGGCTGCTTTTTACTCTCCAACTGATGAAGGTATGGTCTATATTACTCTAGATTTTAAAATCACAGCATGTCATGACTTTTGCAAAATTGTTCCCCCAGTTTTTTGCTCTTTCACATTTAGGTTTATCTCTTCGGTCTGTGTTGTCTTGCCATGTACATATTAGATCATTTATTGAGATCCCCCCCTGCCCCCCACTCCCTTTTAGAGGGTCCTGAAAGCTTAATACACAACATCACAAAGTAGCACAAATCAGCTGGGTTTCTTGGGGAGGAGGAGGGCAGAACACGAGGAAGGGTGCGGCGTGTAGGTAGATTCCATATTAGTAAAGTTCCCTGAACTGGTCAGAAACGACTGCTTTCTCTAGAACTCTAAAGCAAAGCACTATTCTAAGTAAGACTAAGGAGTAGGTAAATAGCTTGGCCTTAACTCTAAATGTGGGAATATGAAAAAATCCTATGGGCAGAGACCTACCTACAATAGATTGTGAATTTCTCTGAATTACTGCTTTTCCTGTGGGCATTACATGTATTGCTCCAATATCTAGTGTACAGACCTTACAGTGCATGGCTCAGGCCTTTTTCCATCCAAGTCTTGAAGGACTGTGGACCGTGTGAAGCTGTGGCGTGTTTCCCAGAACACTGCAGAGGGGTAGCTCGGAAGAATGCAGGGCCATTCAGCATGGGGATCCCAGTGCATCGCTGTAGAATTTGAGCGATCTATGCTGAATAAACAGCGGAATGTGACCTGTCAAGTAGAAATATTGAGTAATCAGATGGAATGCAATCTTTTCAGCACTAAGCTATTGAGATCCTGAATGTCAGAGATGTACTCAGAGGGTTAACAGACAAGCACAAGGCATGCTGATTACGTGGGTGTACCCAGACTGCTTTTGCTTTTAGCCAGTACTTTCTATTTTTTTTCACAACATTCTTGGGAT
This sequence comes from Globicephala melas, assembly GCF_963455315.2. Taxonomy (NCBI): domain Eukaryota; kingdom Metazoa; phylum Chordata; class Mammalia; order Artiodactyla; family Delphinidae; genus Globicephala; species Globicephala melas. Next base: position 11,515,425 of record NC_083331.1, on the reverse strand, counting down.
AGTTCAAGTTTGAAATAATTAAGTGGTGGTGTTCTTTAAGGAATTTCTATAACCAAATGATCTTATTTTTTATTTCACTTTATTATAGAATAAACACGTACCATTACGGCAGTGTATCTATCTCTATAATTATCAATTTAATCATTGCCACAAGTGTCTCCATATTTTTTTCCCTAAGTATTTAATATAGCTCTTATGGTGGTGGCCTGGTGATGGGGACTGGCTTTCCTTTATTGATACATGACCAACCATATGGTATTTTCAAGGGAATTTTAAGATTCATTTTGTTTCAGTTTGGTAGTAGACTTGTTAAGGAAAAAACTTTCATTACTTGCATCGTGTAAACCATCTCTGTAGATGAGAACTGTTCCTATTGATGAACACATTTTTTTCTCGACATTGTAGCAGAAATCATTTTATTTGTCATAATCAATGAATATGTGATTTGCTCCAGATCATTAGAAGGAAAAGTAAGATTTCAGTCATTGAAAATGTTTTTACTGTAGCCCTTATCTAACTTACACGTGGTGCATACTAAAATAAGCAGAGAAAAAATTGCAAATAAACTACTGAAAACGCTTGGTGTTTTGTGTTCAGTGAGACCTTCCTAGAACCTGCTCAGGACCTGCACGGGTGGTGGTGAACAGGCCCATCAGATATTGTTGAAAAAAAGCAATATATCCATGAATGAAGGCTAAAATTGCAATCCTTTACCCTTTGAGGTATGTTTCAGTTGGAAAAAAAAATAGAACAAAAGAAAAATTGGCTTAGCTTAGAGGGTCACGGAGCTATCGTATGACCAAGGCTCATGTACATTAAATCATGGTTGTTTGCTGGCCAGCAGTGCCCATTAGACGACTCTATCCCCTGTGCTGAAAGGCAATTGTGCTTGAGGGAGAGCTTTCTTATTATTGTGTTGCCTGCTAGCCTGTCTCTGGGTCAGGATCTGTCAGCATTTCCATGATAAACTTCTAATTTCAAAGGTTTTTAATTTGACCATAAAAAGGTGCCCCAGGCTGAAGTTTGCTGTAGAGGGCCTGTTCCAAAGAGTGAAGGTTCGCCGCCTTCTTTTCTCTGCCCAATTCTCCCGAGAAAAGAACAACCAAAAAATCAGGTATGTTCCCTCATTGTGAATTCAGAATTTTAGAAAGCACCAAGATCCAAGATGGTAGTTTAATGTAATTATTCATTTGGATGTGGGTTTAAAAACAAATAATGAGTCACCTGGCATATATTGTAGATAATGTATCTTTTCTATAATTTGTAAATCGTTAATTTTTTAAACTGTTATATGATTTCAGGGTGGGGCGGGGGGGAATCCAATCAAAGATTTTTTAAAACTTGAAGTTGGTCAGTTCAAGGGTTAGCCTTTCCTGCGTGTTGTCTGCCATTTCCATTAAGAGTTTGGGAAAAATGCTCTCAGACAGACCCTTATTTTGCATGCAGTGATAGAGGGTCAGATATATGCTTCTTTGGGAGATACGGATTTCTTTATTTAATCAAGTTTCATGAAGCCATTCTGGTCTGTTGAGGAAAATAGTGATTAAAAGCACTTCCAAATTAACATTTTTGTCAATTCGGATATGATAAGCACGTAATATGATAATGCACTTCACACTTTCTTGGTTTAAAGACAAAAAAATCAGCAAAACTTGAGGACACATTTGATCACTGCAAATGTGCTTTAAAAATTGGCTCAGTGGTGCTTATACATGAAACAGTAACAAATGGGGTCCCTAGGACTGTCAGAAGGAATCTTCCATTTGTATGTAGTTACATACTTGAGGAGGTGGTGCTTTTAAGGCAGTCTTATTTTTTAATCATCTCAAATATGCAACCATTCATCCAGTAACATTAAGGGTCGTAAACTGGTGGGAAACAGGAAATTCAATGTAGAAGCTGAGAATGCCTCTGCGTGGTGTGGTTTTTATTTTTCCTTTGGAGTTTTTGTTGTTGTCATTCTCGGGCTTCAACGCTGAAGCTATGCGATCATTTTTCAGTGAGTGAGCCTCTAACCGGCAGGTGTTTTGATCATGAGGTTTGCAATCTCTTGCCCTTGGAGACAAGTGAGAGCTCTAGTTTCATACCTTTTCATAAAGGAAGAGCAATCTCTACAATTAAACCCTACCTGTAAATGTCCTCAACATTCTTTTTTGGTTAACTGATGTGAGACCCTTAATGTTGCTTCAGTGTAAAATTGTATATTTTTGTCTGTGATATACTTTATTAACTTAAAGTAAATAATAGTTCTAAAAGTCTTCACTGTCGGTATTAAGAGAAAGTAGGATCTTAAAAGTGATGATAAAGATGCTATAATGTCAATTCATTCCAGTCCAATCGAATGTGGTAAGAAAAAGACCTTGAATAATTCTCTAGGGACAATTTCTCACTGACCATTGACATTAATTTTTGATATATTCTCAGAAAAAATAAAAAGAAATTGAAACTGGTCCAAGGTTAGAGTCACATCCTCGATAACTATTTTTTTTAAATTTTATTAGGAAATTAATAATGGTCTTTTTCAATCTGGCTGAAAGAAAATTATTAAAGGATTAGCTGAGTGTGAAATTAAATAGTATTTTGCTCATGCATACTGAAAAGGTGGGCTAGGAACCTGATGCATTTAAACAAGTTTCTGAAAGGTTTCAATTTGGTGCAAGAAAAAAAAACAGTGTTTCCTTCAAAAATACTGAATTTATCAATTGCTGCATGGATCAGATGGCACAGGTTAATCTTTGATTTTCAGAATCTTAATGAAATAACTTTCAAACAATTTGTATCCATGATTAAAGCTGGAATGAGATCCAATTTTTTCCCCTAATCTCTCAGTTTAAGCTAATAAATGTAGGTTAATGTGGATGAAATCATCTGTGATATATTATGTTCATTTATCAACTGAGCTTTTTTGATGTTGCCTGTTTTTATGTAAAACATGTTCTTAAAAGTTAATAAAATAATAGTACTTGGTGTATGAACTGCTACGTAATACCCGAGCTCCAGTGTCCACTCCTCAGTTCACTTTGCCATAATGGAGTAAAATTTCATTTTAGTTCAATTCATAATTGACACATTCAGTCCATGAAGGAATAACCCAGCTGTGTTCTTGAGGGGAATTCTCTCTATGCAAGGCTTTAAAAATTAGTCATGCAGTCAGAGTGTAGCTTTCCCACATGTCCTTCCTAGCAGAGTGTATATTTCATGAGCATAATTCAAAAACAGCTATTCTAAAAATGTCCCTTTTCATATATTACCTTCCTGCCTGGGCCAGTGACTTGGATAAACACAAAGTGACTTGGATAAACACAAAGAAATCAAATACCATTCAGGCCTATTTTACCCTTCCACCTAACAAGATCTCCAGAGAAGAGTGCTGCTAACCTGTAATTAGCTGCCATTTTTATAGCGATGTCCCATCAGGCATCCCATGTGCAATACTGACCTTAGAGAAAATCGCCATGCTGTACAAGGGAATAACGTTCTTTCTTACGTGAGTTGTTCAATGCTAGGAGATTGAAAAGTCGGCCAGCAAAAGTGACTGCAGGACCCTGGTGTCCTAGGAAGGTGCCAGAATATCTCCAAGCACTTGTAAAATTAGCAGTCACCTTCCTGGCCATCTACATGCTGCTGCTGCTACCGCTGTTGCTGTTTTTGTGCCTTTTGCTCCTCTGCAGTGAAATTGCTGGGTCCTTTCTAGGATTTCGGGGCAACTGCTGTGAAACAATAGCTAAAGTGATTGCTTCCTAAGGACCATTACCTTGTTTTATGAGGCTGGCGGCTTTGCCAAAAACCTGCCATCAGAAAAAAACGTGCCCTGACACAGAAACATCAAACACCGGCAACTCTGGGATTGAGGATGATAAAACTACCACATCAGGAAACTGGGAGAAAGGCCTTCCAGGACTTTTGAAAGGTAGGACTTAATGTTCAGATAAGGAAGTTCTGCAAATGGTGGTAAATGGGTCAAATACAACAGGTGAAGAAGCGTCCTAGGAAATTCCGTACACTACTACCTCCTTACACAGAAGAAAGGCTTTGCTCTATCTCAGAAGGCAGCCAGCCTCCCCAGCTCCAGAAGGGGCACCAAGGGAAGAGGGGGAGCCCCGCCCAGCCAGCTGGACCAGCCAAATCCATGCTGGCCGCCAGCTCTGTGACAGATGTCCTTGCCAGCTTGCCTGCACATCCAAATCATTCATTCAGATGTTTCCTGAGTAAGTGCCAGCACCACAGAGGGTACCCCATTTGGGCTTAGAAAAGAGACACCCCATTGTCCTTTTTTTTTTTTTTTTTGCTATGGATTAGAAGACTTTAAAGATGAGAAAATGTGTTTCTAGCTGCAAGGTTTGCTATTTATCTCAGACTCCTGGTCCAGGGTTCAGATAACCTGGACATCACATCCAGTCAGGCTTTGTGGTTATGGCAACTTGGATTCTCTCACTTGAGGATGTGTTTACCATCTGCCTGTTCAGTGGTGCACACACCCTGTGCTACTCTTGGCTCCGCTCCTGGCCTCTGGGGTAGAAGGCTCCCAGAGTCTTCTCTGCCGTTTGTAATTAGCATGCGATTTACAACTGTCGTAGACTAGCACATCTATTCAACAAGCATTCTCCAGGACCTACTGTGAGTGACGCACCACATGGAAGCCAAGATGAACAAGACACCACTCCTGTTCTTAAGAATCTCAGATCTAGTGAGAAATCTTCTCCTCTGGATGGCCATGGGCTGGGGCACCTGATTTATCACTCACAGATGGCCGACCAACAGTTTGTCGGGGGAGAGGCATCCCTACCAGCCCGAGACTGGCCCCCTCAGCATGTGTAGACTGTGCTCCTGTGAGCAGGCCAACCGTCAGTCACATGCGAATACATCTGTGGCCTGCTCTGTTACAACAATTCATATATTCATGTGTCACCCTTAGAAAGGCCCTGGAAGGAGGCAAAGATGGGAAGGAAATAGGAGACGGAGAGAGGGAGGGAAGGAAGAAATGAAGGCTGCTGACACCAAAGCTGCCCCAGTCCTAAGACCTAGTGTGTTACTGGGGAGTTTAGAGGGAAGGAAGAGTATTAATGTCTCACAGAGTGCTCTTCAGGCCCAGTCCGAGGACGTGCTCTGCGGGAATTAGAGAACATACCTCAGTGTAGGTTTAACATGGTCTCTTCCACACTCTTCATTCAGGGGAGTGCCCTCCACCCCCTGTGACAGGATGAATAATAAGACCCCACTGATAGAACCATCAATGCATTTCTTTAGGAAGCAGGGGGTGGGGTGTTTCCCAAAAATGTTCTAATTCTCACACTTTACTGTCCATTCTCTCCCTGACTTTCGAGATCCTCTTGGAGGACCTAATTCCCTTGAACCTGGGAATTTCTAGTAACAGGAATTTCAACCTGGGGGGCCCCCTCCGCCATCTGCCATCGGGGCACTTCGTCTAATCCCATCTCCAGCAAGCTCCTATCAGGTGCCAGTCCCACTGCTGGATCCTGGGATCCATCCTGGCAGCATGAGATAAAAGACCTAACCACTGCCTCCCCGACGACCAAGGTCCCGTGCAGGAAGCAAGTAAACAGAGAGACATCAACCAGCATGAGCAGGGCCGCGAGAGGAGAGCACGGGGTACTTCGCAGGCACTTTGGAAGTTCATCTAACTGAGATGGAGGGGCGAGGGGATTCAGAGGAGGCTTCCTGGAGCAGGTGCCCCTGAGTGAGTGTCTGAAGGATAAGTAGGAATCAGTCAAGAGAACGAGGAACGTACTTTAAGCCATGGGGACATACTTAGAGAACATGGTGGAGCTCAGAATGGGTAAGAGGGAGGTTTAAGGGTGGTCCTAAGGAGGCCAGGGTACAGCCCAGGGAGCTGGGACCCTCAGACCCTCAGCTGTCATGCAGGAGAACAGGCATGGAGATCAGCCCATCTCCTCGCTGTGTGTGCTCAGAATGTGGTGGGTAAACTTAAAAATGAAACAGCCCCAGACTCTGGGTCACCAGAGCTGGTTAAGGAGGAAGGGGAGCTGGGTGCATGACTCTTGGGGGGACATTAGAGACACTTCCCGAAATAACACGGATCCTAATGGATCCCTCACAGCAATTGCAGAGGGTAGCCTCCCTGTGCAAACGGAAGGGCTAGTCATGTGTTAATCCTTTCCTACAAGGAGTAGAGTCTCCAACTCACAAAGCTTCTCAGCTCACAGGGAGAAAAAATCACTTCCTTCTCACCTGTGTTGCTTCACTGCTGATAAAAAAAGGAAAAGAGAAATGCACTGACCCTGAAAATAGCTCTCTCTCTCCTCCTTCTGGGGCAAATCCACATTACCACCTTTCCCTCCAGCAGGGTGATAATTAACGTTCCACCCGAGAGAGGTTTCATTATTCCATCAGAATTACCTATTAATTTGCTGGATTCTTCCGATGAAGCGGTGAACTTGTCATGATGGGAACATTGTTCAGAATGTGAAATATCCTTTCATTTTCAACAGGTAAATCAAAGCCCAAACCAACCTAGACATGTTTAATTTCTGCTCTCGACATGGTCCCCTCTGTTCTCACTGTTGTGGATGTTTCATTTTTCAACATTTTCTAAGTTCTCTGCTCTCGTGCTGAGCAAACTGTTTGGGCTTCATCAATAGCTTCTATTTTTTTAAAATTCCTCTGTAGAGGAAGGTTCACACTGGCTTCTTAAATTGGAAAACTGAACATTTCCTGCTCGGGATGGGAGGGAGGCCTCATTCCAACACTTGCATCTGCTGATTCTCTCACGGGACTTCTGTCCAGTGGTTTTGTGGGTTCTCCTGAATTACCCGCACCTTGGTGTGCTTTTCTGTAAAAATGTTGTCGGCGCGTACGTGTGCCTCGATTCCGCTGCCTCTCGGGGCCTCTCACAACAGGGCCTTCCTCTCTGAACATGTTTGTACCAAAAAGGTCTGATGAAAACACACCAAGAGCAGCCCTGGTGCAGAAAGGAGGGAGGCGACTATCACCTGGACGATTGGTTCTCTGGAATAAAAGAGCGTGGAGACCCGCCAGCCTGGGTGACCAGGTGCCGGGAGGAGGTCTGATCACTGCTGAGCCTCGGATCTCTTTAGTGTCAGCCGACCAGAGCTTCCGTGAGCCCCTGTTAACCAGAGCCCAGGAGTTACAGTAGCAGAGGATGCCCTTGGACCTAAAGGGTCACTCCTATCTGTCATGATCAAGATTATCCAACTCAGCTCTGTCCCCAACTTGTCAGCAGGGTTCGCTCTAAAGGAGAGGAACGTTCTAGGTGAGAGAGAGGCCAGGGGCTCTTGGGGCCAAGTCAGGCCTCCTTCCAGCGCCCAGCTCCACTCATCAGTGTTTTAGCAAGAACAGCCCCATAAACCCCACCACGGCCATGCTCAGTCCCCTCCCAAGAGACACGTCTGCTGCCTGAAAACCATGCGGCCTCTCCACCATAACTGCCCAAGGTTTCGCTTCTCCTTAATGTGGCCCTAAATCCAGACTGGCCTCTGGGCAAACTCTGGCCCCGGCCTCCATCATGCCTCTTCAAGCCTGGAGATTTGGGAATCATTTCCAAGAAAGTTAGCTTTCACAAGAGAGACCATGTGCCCCTATTCGAGGAACAGACACCATTTTGGGGAAGTCAAAGCACAGTGGCTGGGTAGGCTGTTTGCTGTTTCCTGCCCTGCGGGTCATGAACACGCCCTGAGAGATATCCCCGATACTGTAACTCATCCTGAAAGCCTCGCTAGCCAGGGAACATGTGACGTAGAGACAGAGCTTCTCCATTCTATGTCTGCTGCATCAACATTTACCTCTAAAAGCTCAGACCCAGAACCACCGCTGCTTCTGTGCTGCTGTAGTTAGCAGGCTCCTTCCCCCACTCCACAGCATCTGGCGGACGTGGGTGCCAGTACTGGAGTTCCTAGCGGTATCACTACCTAGTTATCCAAAAAGTGTGTATGTGTGAGTGGTATGTGATGTGTTGCGTATGTGTGTTTGCATGTATGCATGTGCTACGTGGTGTGTGTGTATGTGTGTGCCTATGTGTATGGTGTGAATTTGTGATGTCTGTGTATGTGTGTATTTGTGTATGTGTATGTGTGTGTGCATGTATGTGTGGTGTGTATGTTCTGTGTGTATGTATATATGTATATGGAGGGGCGTGGTGATTAAAAAATGTGAGTCCACATCACACAATGCAGCAAGCTTCCTGCTGCAGGCAGCTTAACCGTCCCAAGTGTCTGCCATCTTATTATCCCCCAGAAAGATGATCCCCCCCAGCGTCAGGCTTAGTAGTCTTCTGTAACATGGGACCAGCTCCTGGCCACAGCCGGCCTCCTAGGGCTCTGTTTACTCTCCTACACTGTCATCCACTTCACCATTTGCCACCAGTGTGGGAGACAGCTGCCATGACTTTAGATTTGAGCGGTCAGCCTCAAGGTCAACCTTGACCTTACGGCAAGGTCAGGCTTGCTATAAATCAGGGAGGCACATGAAAAATGAGGTGCCCTTTTCTCCAATCCAAGCTCCTATACTTTCAGTTCCAGGCAGGAGTGTCCCGTCTCCCCGCTTTCCCCCAACGCTGCTGCTCTTCACAGATATCTGACGTGAAGCCTGCTGGCTACTGGCGTCTTAAAAATGTTTACGTGTGAAGGGACTTCCCTGGTGGTCCAGTGGTAAAGAATCCGCCTTACAATGCAGGGGACGCGGGTTCGATCTCTGGTCAGGGAACTAAGATCCCACATGCCGTGGGGCAACTAAGCCTGCACGCCACAACTACTGAGGTTGCACGCCTCAACTAGAGAGCCTGTGCGCCACAACTAGAGAAGAGAAAACCCGCACGTCACAACTAGAGAGAAGCCCACGCCGCAACAAAAGACCCCGCATGCCACAACTAAGACCCAAAGCAGCCAAAAATAAATAAAATAAATAAATAATAAATCTTTGGGCTTCCCTGGTGGCGCAGTGGTTGAGAGTCCGCCTGCCGATGCAGGGGACACGGGTTTGTGCCCCAGTCCAGGAAGATCCCACGTGCCGCGGAGCGGCTGGGCCCATGAGCCATGGCCGCCGAGCCTGCGTGTCCGGAGCCTGTGCTCCGCAACGGGGGAGGCCACAACAGTGAGAGGCCCGCATACCACACACACACACACACAAAAAAATGTTTATGTGTGAAATCACCAGACCATTATCTTTCTTCCACCCGGGCCCAGCTCTAACAATCAGCCGGTTGCCCTCCGATATTGACTTTCTTTCTTCCTGTTGGTTTGGCTGACAGTAGGATGCCTACTGGGACACTGGCCATGTCTCTGGAGAGTGAGGGTCACAGAAGGGACCCTTATCTGGTGATAGGGTGACAGGAGGGAAAGGGCCACATTTGTAAGTATAAGCGGGGACTCATTTTGTGCAGTGGATGAAAACTTCTGAGGGTGAGAGTTTGAAATTCCCCTTTTCCTGGGAAAGCATCTATTTTCCTCTATTTGGTTTCAGCCATACCTAAAAGCCAAGTATAAGCTAGAGTTTCCAAAAAAGAGAATTCTCAAGTTCATGAACCACAGCTAATTCAGTCCAATATGGCCCTCCGGCCAGCAGCTCCCTGAGCAGAGATCTGTTCACAGGCGTCAAACCACTTGCTATAAACGTTCTCTAAGGGCTCCAAGCTAAGACCATAGGTCACCTACGAGGAGGCAAGTGAGAGCATCATCAGAGCTTTGCCACCACCTGGGGACATACATCACTGCACAGGCTCAGGGATCTCAATGGCGCAACATGTCTGCTTAGGACACCAAGTTCCAAACCTTGCATGGCAGGAAATGTGGCTGGTAAGGACATCATGGGGACCTATGTACCTTATGAAACAATGAAGAGGCATTGAAGGGTTTTAGGTAGGGTGTGGCATGCTGAGATGTATGCTTGTAAAAGATGACTCTGTCATGAGTAGAGGCTTGTTTGAAAGGGGACAAGCCTGGCAACTGGAAAACCCATTAGGGGACTGGTAATATTTTAGGACGAGATAGTGAAGTCCTAAAGTGGGCAGTGGTGATAGGAATGGAGAGGAAAGGCAGTAAGGACATGTTTAGGAGGCCAAATCAATCAACAGAACCTATTTCTCATGGGTGATTTGGTGAGCGCCGTGTGAGTAGCAGAGGAGGGAAGAGGACAGGGCAAGGGTGCTGGGGTGGTGGACCAACTTGGTTTTGAACATATTGAGTTTAGTGGACTGTGGAGCGTCTGGGAGGGGAGAACCCACAGGAACAAGGCTGGGCTGCACACGGGTGTGGGAGTGGAGCAAAAAGCGATATTTGAAACTTTTAAGAGTAAATACCACCACCAAGGAGAGTTACGAACCTAAGTAGAGGGGGGGGGTAAGGAAGGCACCCTGGGCCCCTCTAGCACAGGAGACCCTGAAGGAAGCAAAGACTCATAGACATGAGGGACTGGGCATCAGAAGAGGGGCTTGGAGCCAAGGAAAGAGGTGATTTCCAGGAGGGAGTGATGAGGTGTGTTAAATGCAGCTGAGTGAGTTCCTAGGATAAAAAGGGAAGGGTTATGGAAATAAAGATCAACCAAATAAGAAAAGCAAAGGCTAGTTATTCTGGACTTGCTGTAGCAAGGGAGTCAGCCGCCATCACTTGTGTTGGGCAGAGACCCGAAGGCAGGCAGAGGAGTGGGAACGCTTTAGGGCGGAAACGGGAAGGCTTCAGGTGCGCCCTGACTGCTGGCCACTGGCCTGGGGCGACTGCAGGTGGACCAACTAGAAATGGGGCATACTATGGGATTGGTTAGGGGTGCATATTTGGTTTTCTCTGGTTGGTCCTAAGTCAGAAGCGGGGATGAAAATAGGGAAATTTCCAGTTATTAATCAAGTCCTGGCCATTTGGGGCTGATTGTTATAGAAGTTACTGTTTAGCTTCCTGAACTGTCACCAGCGATAGCCATCTAGAGCTTCCTACAAGCTTCCTGACATAACAGGCTGGCTTCCTGGGTTGCCCATTGTATATGAAAGGATTGGTTTCCTAGGCTTATTGCTGCAGGTTGTGGGTCAAAGTTCTCTTTTTATATATAGTCTGGCATTATCCATTTGCATATTCAGTCTCTCAGGGTACAGATTTGGCTTCTGGGAGCCTTCCTGAAAGCAGTTTCAGAGAAGCCAAGAGAGCAGAGAGTAGAAAGGTGAATAAGAGGTAAACACACGTAGACAGAGCATGTGTCCCTTGCTCTTTCAAGAAGATTTTGTTAAGAGAAGGAGTAATTAAAGGGTGATAAGCCTCCAAGAAGTGTTCTGTTTTTAAAAGAATGAACTTGAACTTTGTTCACTGAGAAAAACTATTAACATCCCATGAAAAGGGCTGAAAATATCAGACTGCCTAGTAGATATCTCCCCAAGCATGACTCATACGGACCTCGAATTTCACCAGGTCCAAAACTGAGCCCACTCTCCCTTGCTGCAAATAAGTTCCATGCCCTGTACACCCTGGGTTAGCTGGTCACTCCCCTCCAACCAGGCATCACTGAGTCACTAAGTTCTATCGATTCTACCATCGTCATGCCCATCCCCTGCTCTTCAATACCACTGGTACTTCCTTGGTTTACGTTCTCATTATTTTTCAGTTGGACTATTTTGACAGGTTTCAAACTGGTCCTTTCAACCCCTGTCTGTCCTGTCTGAAAACTGCTGACTGAGCTTTCTTTTTAAAATGCAAATCATCTTACTTTTCTGTTTGCATTCTTTCAATGGAGCCCACAGGATAAACTGCCAACTTCTTATTATGGCACTCATTCATTCATTCCACAAACAGTTCTTAAGCATCTACAATGTACCAGGCATTCTGTTGGGTACTGAGTATACAATAGAAAATCAATAAATCTATCCCCTGGTTCCTGAAGTTTGTGGTCTAGTGGTGGGTAAACATTAATCAAATAATTGTACAAAGAGCATTTCAACTGTGATGAGTATTATAAAAGGGAGATGCAGGGTACAATGAGAGTATCGGATAGAGGAATTTGATGGAAATAGGGAGGTCAGGAAGGCTTCCTGAGGTGAGATTAGAAGCCTGAGTAAGAGTTAACTAGCAAAGAAGAGGGTAAAGTGCATTGTGGGGAACAGTTTGTGCAAAGCCTCAGTGGTGGAAGGAAGCATGCTAGCCCAAGGGACTGAAATCTGGCCAGTGTGGAGGAAGAAAGGTGTGAGACACCTGAGAGATAGACAGGCAGGTCTTACAGGGAGAACAGTGGTTCATCTTTATCCCTCAGAGGAATTGATGGGTTTTAAGTAAGAGGTGGGGGTGGTGGTGATGGGATCAGATTTTCATTTCAAAAAGGTTACTCTGGCACTAGTAGGAGCTTTAAGGGGGTGTGGCTGAGAAGACAGAGGTAGAAAGCAGTACGGATAAAAGCTGACAGTAGATACACTCTGGTGGTGATAGTGGAGATGGGGATTATGGATATTTAGGAGCTATTCTTAACAGGACTTGAACATGAGGGGTCTGAGCAGGAGTTGTCAGGGATGATTTTAGCTTTCTCGCTTACAGAGGGATAATGGTCCCTCCCAGTCCCTGAGTTAGGGAACTCTGGAAGAGAGCCAGCTGAAGGAGTAGAGGAAGATGCTGAACTTAATTTTAGACGTGTTCTTTTTGAGGTGACTCTGACACATCCAAAAGACCTAGAGCGTGCATTAGGATATACTAGTCTGGAACCCAGAGGAGACATATATCTTTAGTCGTCTATATATAGGAACTCACTGATGGATGAGAATGCCTGAGATGAGTGTGGGCCAAGCGGAGTGGTCTTGGGCTGAGCCCTGAAGAACTTCAACCAATAGTGATTGGATAGAGGAGGAAATGCACACGAGAAGAGACAGAAGCAGCTGGAGAAGCAGGCAGAACCCAGGAGAAGGCTGTATTGTGAAAGCCAAGGGTAGAGAGTGCATAGAAAACTTAAAAAAAAAAAAAGTCGGTAGAATTTAGCAATATGGCGGTTATTAGCTACCTTAGCAGCACTTCTCAAGCCTGTGTCATGGAAGAATGGAAAAGGATATCTGCATGATACCAAGGGAACCAGGCAAGGCTGCCCTGGGTCAGATGCAACCAGCCCAGAAGCTCTAGCTCCCCAGCACCCAACTGACTGCCCTGAAGTATAAGGGATTATTAGCCAGGCCCACCTCTAGCTTATTCTCAGCATACCAGTGAGCAGTTGGGAAGCTCTGCCTTGTAGGGAAAGTACAGTTTCCAAAAAGTGATGGATCCTGGAAGCTAGATTACAAAGGGAATGGGGAGAGAGGACCAGGGCAGCTACTACTGCCCTACTCTAAGGAGCCAATCCCACTGTATTTTGAGTGAATGGTGCCACCTGGAGCTGTGCAACATGGTGGCAAGCCAGACCAATATTGTTAACTCTTCAGAGAGCTTTGGTTGAGACTGGAAAGCTAGAGATAAGACTGTGGATGGAAGGAAATGAGTTAATTGTTATCTCTTTTAAAATCCAGAGAAGCATTTGTGTATTAAAAAGCTAATTACTTATGTATTAAAAAGACAGATATATTGAGAGAAAAGAATGAATATGAAAGTCCATGAAGACTCAACATCATTACTTAGAGTAACGGCAAATGGAAACCTCAGTGAGATGATATTTCACACACACTAGGATGGCTAAAATGAAAAAGGCAGACAAGAGTTGACAAGGATGGAGAGAAATTAGAACCCTCCTACATTGCCGGTGGAATTTTAAAATGGTGCATCCACTCTGAAAAATAGTTTGGCAGTTCCTCAAATTGTTAAACAAAGAGTTACGATAGGACCCAGCAATTCTACTAGGTATATACCCAAGAGAAGTGAAAACATGTGCACACAAAAACCTGTACACAAATGTTCATTATTCATAATAGACAAAAAGTGGAAACAATCCAAATGTGATCAACTTCTGAATGAATAAATACAATGTAGTTTATCCATACAATCAGAGAGTATTCTGCCATAATAGGACCTGAAGTACTGATTCATGCTGCAGCACGGATGAACCCTGGAAACATTACACCGAGTGAAAGAGGTTAGTTACCAAAGGCCACATATTGTATGATCCCATTTATATGAAATGTCCAGACAGGCAAATCACAGAGCCAGAAAGTAGGTTGGTGGTTGCCAACTGGTGGTGGGGAGTGAGTGCTAATGGATACGGGGTTTCTTCTGGAAATGATGACTGTGTTCTAAAATTATAGAGGTGATAGTTGCACTACTCTGTGAATATACTAAAAACTCCCGACTTGCGCACTTTACAAGGGTGAATTCTATGATATGTGAAGTGAGATAGATCTCCCTAGTCCTGCTAAGTGCAGCCGCTGATTTGAACAAGGGGGCTTTTGCACAGCTGCTAACTGTTCCTCCAGATGCATGACACCTGGGTCCCCCTGGTCAGCCCTAGGAGGCGCCAGAGACAATGGACACCAAAACGCCACTGCACTGAAGCTAAAACAACTGTATCTTAGTAAAGCTGACATTTTTTCAAATCAAGACTTTTTATGACTCTTCTCTCTCTCCTGCCACACCTGCAGCCTGTGCCCCTCCCTTTCCTCGACAGCGTCTCCTCCATTCAGTCAAGTTCTACTCATCCCGTAAGACCTCACGAGCACATCTCTGTCTTGGTGAAGACAGGACTAACCTTGCCCACCTCCACCCCAGTGAGTAAACTGAGTCACCTCTGCTTTGTGCACCACTGTACTATTTAGTACTATTTACCATTAAAACTCATCTCGCTAGAGGGCAATTATGTGTTTGCAGGCCTGTCTCACCACACTGGAGCTTCTTGGGAGAACTGACCTCTCACCATGTTTTTCTCTGTAGCACTTAGCACTGTGCCTAAAGAGAAGAGATGCTAACAAATATTTTAGGGCAAAAGGGTGGACAGATAGAGAAAGGAAGATTGCCCTAGTAAGCAACTGGGTTGTCAGTGAAGAAGAGAAAGCTTTCAAATGTTATAAAGTGCTCTAGTCCGTAAATTAAAATACTTAAAGAAATAATTATTGTATCTATACACTGGATAAAGTTCACCAATGAAGAGCATTTATCAGTAATGAATAGATAGTGGGTGTGTTAGCCCCACCACCCTCTTCAACTTAAGGGTTTTTTAATTTAGTTAGTATAAATCTGGCTTTTAATAGTTTTGTAGAAAAGAGGTTCAGCAAACAAATGTTAACCCTGAGTAAAGAAAAAACAACACAGGCAGTGTCTTAATTCTTCAACTAACAGACACCATTTTGATGTGCTAATAGCTGCAAATAATAACTGCAGTGAGGTGTTAACTAAATGTTACCATAGGTGTAACTGAAACAGTAGATTAGGAAAATCTTTTGGATAACAATTGAAATAGACCCAAGCCCTAAACTAGGAAGGTGTTCAGAGCTGACATTTTTCTCTTAGCAGTTAAAACAGCCATATCCTTAACACTAGAAATCCCAGTTGCCACAAACATAAAAATAAGACCATGCCAAGCCAGTGAGGAAGTATCACCCCCTTAGGGTCTGGGCTAGTTGAGTTACTAGCTGCAAAGCTAGTACAAAGCTAGTATTGCTGCAAAGATTAAGTACATCAAAAATGATTTTTTAAATGCAAGGAATGCATGTTTAGTGTTGAAAGTTGGACATCATGGGTAAAGCAAAGAAGGTGGAAAAAAATTCCACCACGATGAAGACCTCAGCATATGTCCTTTGAGTCTTTCACAAAAACAGGATTATCCCGCACTTACGTACATACAAGACATTCAACTAATATTGATTGAGCCACTGAGGTGGGGAAGAAGCTCACATCACATAAAACAAAAGAGGCAAAAATCCCTCTCTCGTAATGCTTGTATTTTACTTAGAGGGAAATATACACATAAATATAAACATAAGAAAATTATTCATTGTTTTTCATTGAATCTCAGACACCATCAATATCAATTATCTCTTCTTGCATAATAAAACACACCAAAAGGAAAGCCATTCTTTAGGTCACTGTTCCGTAGGTCAGTAATTTTGTCTGGGTTCAACTGGTGGTCCTTCTGGTCTCTTTTGAGATGACTCATGTATTCATTATTAGCTGCCTATCACTAGACAGCTCTGCTTCTTGGAGTTTTCTACTGTCAGTTGGGGCAGGGGAGGCGACCTGTCCAATTGTTTCTCGTCATCCAGCAGGCCAGCTTGGGGTTGTTTGTACGGCCAGAGCCAGATTTCCAAAGGAGAGACTGGATAGACACAGACCTCTTGAGGACGAGGCTCAGAACTGGCCTCTCATTCCTGCCACAATGTATTGATCAAAGCAATCCACAGTACTGGGCAACTTTTAGGGGACAGGAAAATAGAGGAGCTACAAAGTCACACTGAAAAGAAGCGTGGGTACAAGGAAGAGACTAATCGCAATCATTTTTGCAAACAATCCATCACACCATCGATGTAAGATGCACCATCATTCCCTGCACTGCTATGAAAGAAAACAGCCGCCAAGTCGTTGGAAGGCATATGTGATTGTCAGTCTCATCTCAGTTTCAGAGATGTTTAACTGTAGAAAAAACACGCACCACAAATCAATGGAAGATGCTAGTTAGAAAGTCCTAAGACTATGGGAAGAATACAAAACTAGGAAAGGTGATCAAGAGTGCTGACAGTAGGGAGTCGTGATGGACTCTTAAATAAGGCAGTTAAGGGAGACTTCGCTGAGAAGGTTTGAGCAAAAACTGGAAGCAGGTGGGGGAGGAGGTATGCAGGTACCTGTAAACAGCCAGTAGGAAAGCCCTAAAGTAAGAGTTTGCCTGGTGTGATCAAGAAATGGGAAGTATGGTCGGGGTGGGGAGAGTAAGGGAGAAAGGAGTACAAGATGCAGTCTGAGAGCTAAGGGGGAGGGTGTGGAGGACTTTGTAGGCCATTTCCCATGTCTTTGACTCTGAGTGAGGTGGGAAGCTGTGAGCAGAGGCTCTCTGTGATGAGTTTTAATGCCTTAACTGGGTCCCTCTGCTGCTGTGTTGAAATAACCTGTGAGGCACAACAGCAAGAGGAGCAGGAAGATGTTGCACTAATACATCTGAGAGACGAGAGTGGCTTGCACTAGGATGATATCAATGACTCCAGTGAGGCTGAGATTCTGGGCAGACCTTGAAGGTAAGGGGTCAAAGGATTTCATGATAAGCTGGATGTGGCTGTGACGATAAAAAAATGACTCCAAAGTTTTGTCCTGAGCAACTGGAAGGATGGAGTTGCTATTCACTGTGGTAGTGGCTATGGGTAGAGCATATCTGACAAGTGGGGAGATCAGGACTTCATACTTTTTAAATCGATAAGATTGATTTTTATCTATTACATATCCAAGCGTGTTTTGACCTTTTTTTAACAGATTATTTTTTTAATTGGAGTATAGTTGCTTTATCTCAATTAAAATGTCATGCATATCATGCTTGTTATTCAGTATTCTCCTACAACACCTTTTAAAAACAGCTGTATACTATTCCTTTTATGGATATACCATGATCTTTTTAATCATCCCCTACTGATGAACATTTAGATATTTTCAATATTTTATGACTACAAACATGGCTTTAGTGAATACCCTCATAGTAAAATCTTTGTATAGATCAACTATTTCCTTAGTATAAATTCCTCAAATTGGAATTGCTGGGACAGAGAGTTTATCTATTTTTAATATGTTTGACACATGTGGTCAAATCACTCTCCAGAAAAGTTGTATCAATTTATGTTCCCACCATGATGAATATTTTCTTGCACTCTTTTTTTCTTGTTTTTATTTTTTGTTTTTTGTGGTACGTGGGCCTCTCACTGCCGTGGACTCTCCCGTTGGGAAGCACAGGCTCCGGACGCGCAGGCTCAGCGGCCATGGCTCACGGGCCCAGCCGCTCCGCGGCATGTGGGATCCTCCCGGACTGGGGCACGAACCCGTGTCCCCTGCATCGGCAGGCAGCCTCCCAACCACTGCGCCACCAGGGAAGCCCTTTCTTGCACTCTTGTTTAAGTGCATCTTTACAGTCAGAGATTCAGATTATAGAAAATATTTCATGAGATGAAAATAATTTTACTCTAAATCCAACAAACCTTTATGGAACACCTACTATCCCGCAGATGTATGTTCTGTATGCCTTGCCCCAGGCATAACTTTATTGAATTTTTGCTTGAAACCTGTGCTAAATAATTACTAAGAAATGAGACCAGAATCCAAAAGCCAGCAAGTGACAATGTCAGGATATGATCCCTAAGTCCAATGGCTTGTGTCCTGAAGGGTAGCCACAACCTCAATGCATTTGGACCCACTGAGTGTCACGAGGCACCCTTGGGGGGCAGGGGCCGACAAGAACAAAGATTAAAGAAACGAACATGAAAAAAATCCAACAACAGCCCCATTACTCCTGAAGGTGGAGACAAACTGACATGCAAAACATCAGAGTGTGAATAATAAGGTAAGAATGAAGACAGAGGAGAAGGGCTCATTCTGTGAGCACTGACAAGCAAGTGTTGTTGAACCAGAAAGAAATTAGAAGTTCGGGGAGCTGAGAAGAGAGCCTGAACATTCCCTCAAAGAAAAGAAACAAGAGCTTAAATGCACATCGGTTCCATTGTCGACCCACAATTGTACAGAAGAGGAGAAACAAGACAGTTGGCCAGAAAATACATACTATGTGGTGAAAGGAAATTATGATGTAACCAAGGCCATGGAAACCAGGCCAAGAAAGCGGGGTGATTAAATTACGAGGGTTGAATCCCGCAACTGGGAGGAATCCAAGAGGAGGAAGGAGGTGTGTCCCTATGTGTGAAAATAAAGCATTGCACTTACAGACATTTTCAGGAGGCCTTCAAAGGGCCAATGACAACTGCAACATGACAGGAGCAGTGTTATGCTGCATATTGCCAGGCATTTCAGACATAGAAAACGTTAAAAGTTAGGTGGAGGGGTGATGAAGCAAGAGTGAAATACGCTATTATATGGTAAAAGTGAAAAAAAGAGTAACTCTGAGAGAGGCAACCATAGAAAAGAAAGTTCTGGAATCCACTTCACTGCGTCAGACCCGTTGGTGAGCCGCACAGGTCAGGGTCCTACTGGGTAAGAATAGGGGCTCTCAGTCTAACCATCTGCTCAGGCCTATGACCTTCATGTCTACTCTGTGTTCTCACTGGACATGAGGCCCTACTGCACTGATTCATGGTTATCCTCGGGCCTTGAATCTCGGTTATTGAAGTGCATCTTAGCCCAGCACCTGGCCCAAGTGGCAATCAGCTGTTTTTGTTTTTGTTTTTTTTTAACTGAAGTGGCATTCACATAATACAAAATTAACCACTTTCAAGTGTACAGTTCGGTGGCATTTAGTACATTCACAATGTTCTGCAACCACCACTCCTGTCTAGTTCCAAAGGGCAATTAGCTTTTGCTGAGTTTAGTAGCTGTTTAAGAGCTGTTTGCTATCTTGAACCCTCACCACATGCATCAGATGAATTTACATATTAACGCATGTTAACTTAATACAAGTGCCCCATACCTATGCTTAGAATGTGAGCCCAGCTCAGCTCTGTTAAAACACCCTTGGCATTTGTTGCTATTATTTCTCAGAGGTTTAAAACATGAACCATGCTCTATAAATGAGGTAGGGAACAGTAGGAGAACAAACCATCGCTATATTTCGTTCTTTTTGCTTTTTAAGCTTAAAATAAAAAGGAAGGGCTTCCCTGGTGGCGCAGTGGTTGAGAATCTGCCTGCTAATGCAGGGGACACGGGTTCGAGCCATGGTCTGGGAGGATCCCACATACCACGGAGCAACTAGGCCCATGAGCCACAAGTACTGAGCCTGCGCGTCTGGAGCCTGTGCTCCACAACAAGAGAGGCTGCGATAGTGAGAGACCCGCGCACCACGATGAAGAGTGGCCCCCGCTTGCCACAACTAGAGAAAGCCCTCGCACAGAAACGAAGACCCAACACAGCAAAAATAAATTAATTAATAAACTCCTACCCCCAACATCTAAAAAAAAAAAGAATTAAAAAAAAAATCAAAAGGAAGACCACCCTTGAAAGTAGGGACCCTCTCACTGTCTTTGTACCCCCATATCCAGCATAGCGTGTTCACCCTGTTAGGTAAAGTCACACCTACACACCAGTATGCACTGTATTTCCTCCATATTTCAGGAAAGCTCTATTCTCCTATGGTTGGTTTTGGGTTTGGTTTTGGGTTTTTTCACCTTAAAAAATGATGTCTCTCATAATGATGAGTAATAAGAAGAAACACTGTCAGGGAAAAACTGGTTTTAGATCTGAAAACGACCTGAGAGAACATTTTATACCCTTAACTTACACGTGAGTCTATAGAGAAGTAAAATAATGCCACCTGGAGAAGAGAGGCCATCTGCTCAGGTTTGCAGAACTCTCCTGGAAAATCAAAATCCACGTCTCCCTCCCCACTGAGCAGAGAGTTAGAGTCATCAGGTTGCCAAGGGCAACCCCTCAGGAAGAAAGCTTCATCCAAAAGGTCTCACTTGTTTGGGGGTGTTATATCAGCAACCTTACAAACGCTGTTTCACTCATGAGGAAACTGAGGCTGAGGCGGGTCAGGGATGGAGGACCAAGCGAGAGCCTGAGGCTGCTTGTGCCCCACCCTCCTGCCTGCCACGTTTCTCAGAGGGGATTCCTCTGCTTGGGCTGTTATAACAATTCCATGGACTGAGTAGCTTAACAACAGAAATTGATCTTCTTAAGATAAAAATATATAAATATATTTATTTTTCAGAAATTTATTTTCTTGGACTTTCTGGAAAGTCCAAGATTAAGTTGCCAGCAGGGTCTATGTCTGGTGAGGGCTTTCCCCTTGGATTGCAAATGGCCACCTCCTCACTGTGTGCTCGCGTGACCATGACCTTTCCTCATTTTAGGTGCATGGAGAGAGAGAATGAGAGAGAGAGAGAGTGAGAGAGCACACAAGCTGTCTGGTGTCTCTTGTTATACGGACGCTAATCATATGGGATCAGGGCCCCACCCTATGACCTCATTCCAACCACTTACTTCCTTAGAAGCTATCCCATCTCCAAATTCAGCCACACTGGGGTTAAGCTTTCAATAGAGAAATTTTGGAGGAAACACACATGCAGTCTATGACACAAGCATGTAGAGCTTCTGTGGCTCAGAGCATATGTTCTTTTAGAAAGCAAATAAAAATCCGCATTTTAGACCACAAAATGAACAGTTTCCAGTATAGCCACAGTCCTGTAGTTTTGGTTTATCCAGGCAGTAGCTCAAGAAACTGGGTTTTGTTTGGATTTGGTTTTTTTTTTTTTTTTTTTGCTTTTGCTTCTTTACCACAGCATACACACAATAGGTGAGCCCAATGCCTTCTGTACTGATGTGGCAGAGGCCACATCAACATCTTTTTAAGGCCCCTTCCACCAAATTTGAAGCCAAATGCCAAGCCTTTAGACGCCAAGCCCAGACCTGGAAATGTCTCAGTGAGACAGATCTCTCTAGTCTGCTAACAGCTGCTGATTTGAGCAAAGGGACTTCTGCACGGCTGGTAACTGTTCTCCCAGGTTAATGACACCTGGGCCCCACCGGTCAGGCCCATGAGGGGCCAGAGACAATGGACACTGAGGTGCCACTGCACTCAGCTAAAGCCACTTGGCAGAGGGCTGGCAGTGGGCTTCCAGTTCACCAAGAGACAACCCTGACCTGACCTTGGCCCTGTCCTTCTAATCCTTCCCACTGTGGTGGGGAATCCTGGTGCCATTACACGAAGCTTGGATGGTTCCACTTATTCTGGTAAATAAAAACCTGGAAGAAATACCAGGAAAAGATGAAGAGAGCTGTGTCTACTCTCACATATATGTGAAAAACGAAACAGAGTATTCCCATCTCCCCACTGATTGCTTTTTGCCAGGTCACCCTCCCACAACCAGAAGTATCTGGATCACTTTCCTAGTTGTCCTCTGAGTCTCTGCTGTTAAACAGTGAACACACACTTTGGAGGGAAGGATCACTCCCTTGTATTAACAAATGTTTCCTTGGACGCAGTAATCCTGAGTTCCTTCCTCAGAGTGCTAGATGCGTTTACCAAACATTTTTTCATAAGCTCCTTCTCAGGAGCTGTTTCCACCTCTGGACACACACCCTGGATTTTGTTCCCAGATCTGATGACGGTTTTCAAACAGTGGGATGCCACATGCATTACTGAATTTAGTCTCTCCTTCCTTCATAGTCTCCTCAGCTTTAAAATGAAAACTAATCCTTTTCTTAGCCTTTTCAACAATGGTAACATCTCTGCACAATCGTAACATCTTTGCACAATCGTAAAGATGGTTCTTATACAGAATACATTATTCTGACCAAATGTGAAAAATGCACAATGACGTCAAGCCA